>NC_133452.1:59966672-61166672 GCF_048565385.1 Saimiri boliviensis | reverse complement strand
TCCATCTTTTATGAACTATTTGAGGTATTATTTATTTATTAGAATGCTTATATTCCATCTTCTATATATGTTCTATAATATTAGTTACTATTTATTGTTTTTCTGTGTACCTATGTTCTCAATAACTGTATAATGCTAAATATAATTCCAGCTACAGCTAAAATTCTACATAACTATGCATTAATAATATAGAATTATATTAATACTAGCATATACCCCATACATAGGAAATAGTCAAAGTTAATAGTCTCTTATTTCTTGGCAGTTTACTTTATGTCTCATAACAATACTGCAAGGTAGATATTATTACTGCTTTCATTCCATTGATGGGGAAATTGAGGGTCAGGGAGGTTTAGTAACTTGGCCAAGGTCACACAGCTGGTGACTAACAGTTTAAGTCCAGCACTAATGCTCTTGTTTACCAGTGACAGCGATGCTATATATACATTTTCCTTGGTATATAAAGTCTTTGTATTATGTGTTTAAATATACAGCTCTAGAGCTGTGTGGGGTTTTGTTAGATTTTTTAGTGATGGAACCTAAAAATTATCCTTAAGCCTATTAAGCCTAGTACAATACTTGCTGATTTATTATAAAAGAATTTTTAAGGCACTTTATTCTTAGTGGCAGTATGTCTACAGTCACCACTTAACTTTAAAAATGGAATCGTATTAGTAGCCTTGATTTTTAGCTAGTTGTTATTGGCCTTTAGGTGATGTTAATTAATATATATATTTTACTAGGGAGATGAATGGGAATTTTTGCTGCTTAAAAACATGGATAGACTCCTTTTTGTGCTCTTGAATTTAAGGAATTTTAAAGCTTATGTTTTGATAAGCATTCAGATTACATTTGCAGAACGTGTTCTTCATTGGCTTGGTCTCCTTACTAAGTGTAGTTCTAGTATTTCAGTTTTTTTTTTAACTTTTATTTTAGGTTCAGGGGTATGTGTGCAGGTTTGTTATGTAGGTAAACATGTGTCATGAGGGTTTGCTGTACTGATTATTTCATCACTCAGGTACTAAGCCTAGTACCCAATAGTTCTTTTTTCTGCTCTTCCCTCTCCTTCCACCTTCTACCCTCAAGTATTTCAGTTTCACCTGAGGTGTTAGATACACAGTTCTTATCTTGGTTGAAAAATGTGTTTGAATAGGTTTTTTTCAAAAGTATGTTTTGGTTAGTGAAATAAATAATAGCTTGTCTTCAGAGTTTTCCTTAGACCCTTTATTATGTCCTCTTGGAGTATTTATGTTACATGTTAAACTGTTTATGATTCTGAAGATATCAGAATAGTGGGAAAAACTGATTTTTTAAAATGTATTTCTTCATATCTCTTCTGAGAGGGACACTGAATGGATATTTTACTCATATGGGACCAGAAAAAAAAATAATTCTGATGAGCAGAAGATCATGCAAAATTCTCCTCTATAAGCTATCAATATCATTAAAAAAATAGTTTTAACCACTTTTATGAAGCAGGAAGAAAGCTATTAAAAACTGCTAATAAAAAATAGGTGCTTATTTTTGTGCTAATCCTAATTACTGATAATGCATGCTTATGTTTGTCACTCATTATATGGCACTGTACCAATCAGTGGATGACTGAGACTCAAGCACTCACACATGTAAATTAACCATTAGATTTTTTTTTTCTTTTTTACTTAAGTGAATCATAATGGAAAGCAACTCTAGGTTATAAAAAAAATCTTTTCTCTTTAATGCTAATGAAATGTCTCCACTCTCTGTATTAGCAGACTACCCTTATTGGTAATCTGTAGCCTTCTCTTTTGTTCGTGGTGGTAATGAAATGCTGGGTGCTGAAAAAGCCAGCTCTCCAAGAATGTGTGGCCAATTGTCTTCTGTTCACTTATACTGTAAAATTACTGTTCCCCGGCAAGGCCGAACAAGTGCAAGGACAAGATCAAAAGAGTATACGTTGGCACCCGGCTACACCAAGTGACTCCTGCTTTATTAATTAGTCATAGCTTTTCCAAGCTCATTTACTCTGATAGGGCAAAAGCATTCTGAAATATAAAAACAGAAATTGTAACTCAACCACAAGCCTTTACTGTTTGCTTTCTTCAACTTTCAGTTTAAACCTTTACATTGTGTTATAAGCTAAATGTCCCTTCACTTTTCTAAACCTAAGGGCACAAAAGCTTTTTTACATTTTTTTCAGAGACATTAATGATATAGTCAAATGACCATTTTTATTCTCTAAAATCAGGAAACCTTTCATTGATATCACTCTTTTAAAAAGTCAGTGTATTGGCAATGTAATTTAAAAGTGCAGTTGCTATTAAAATGTGCAAGCTCGTTCTGTCCTCTCATCAGAAATGCCAATGGTGTTCAAGCATTTGAAAAGGACTTTCTCTGTCAGTGCTTTTGCGGAAGCCAAATTTGACAGTGATCCTAAACTCCAAATTAAATAATATCAGCACTACTTTCCTTTTCATTTATTCACTATTTTTGAAGTTCCAGAAGTCTTTTTAGTTTAAGGAATCTTTAACAGTTTTTTTAGTTAAGAACCTGAGACAGAAAAAAAAAATCTGTAAATCCCTATTTCATGGTTTTGTTTTATTTTGTTTAGGTGGGAAAGAAATAATTAAACCTTTAATTAAGATATTCGTTGTAAAGAGAAAAGTGATTTAGACCTTTACAACCCAGGTTATTGTTAATTGTGCTATAACCATTCAGTTTGTAACTTTTAGTATTTTGATTTAATTGAAAGAATTCACCAATTTCTATGTCCTCTAATGGGGTTTAAAAATAACAGTGTACTCTATCCTTGTGGATATATGTAAAGCAAGTTATCCTGAGATTATTTGAAATGTGCTATCAAAGAAAGATCAAAATATTTTTACACTAGAAGTATTAAAGCCCATGTTATTAATACTTAGGGAAAGTTGCAATGATTGATGTCAGTCTTCATTACACATTTATTTTTGGTGTCAGCTTCCTTCCCTCCTTAATTGTTGCCTTTCTTTGTGAATTTTAAAAGCCTTTAGAAAAAGTTACATCATAAAGCTTACTTTGTAACTTGAATTTAAAAAATAATTTTAGGGAAGATCAATAGTTGTATTTCTCTGTAACGTAACTTGGACGGAATAGTTTTATCTGTATTATGCATTTCTAGTATTGTCACAAATTTTTTTTTTAAGGGACTATATTAGCCATTCTTGAAAGATTTTTTTTTTTTTTTTTTTTTTTTTGGTAGAAGGAATATTTGTGTTTGTGAAGGTTAGCAGAGGCTGGCTGTGCTGGAAGTGACTGCAGTGCCTTTTGATTATTCATGGACAGTAATAGAAGGCACTTAAAAAGAACAATGAAATTGCTTATTTTTGTGATGGGCCATCTGTTGAATTGTTTTGTGCAACAATTGCACAATAGTATCTATGTCATATCATTCTATTTTCAACAGCAGCTGATTATGTCTCACTGGCTACTTGTCCTTATTTCTAAAGGCCCATGACCATTTAAAGTCACCTTTCCAGGGACCTTTGCCAGAAAGGTATTAGAAATCTCAAACAGCCTGTGTATTTTATTATTACTATTTTTTCATCTCTCTTTTTTGGGTGGGGGGTGGTGGGAAATGGGTAGGAAGAGGAGGAGGGTATTGGTCATGTTAGTTCTAATTAATTAGACTTCCTAAATGTTTAGGATAATTATCTATGCTTTCCACCTGTATTTCTATAAAAGAAGTTATCATAGAACCATTTGGTAATTTGTGTAGAAATGATAGGCTTGCAAAAAAGAAGAGTCAAGTTTAAAGGACTGCTATACAGTGTTTCATGCTTTTAATTATCTACTCTTTTCTTCATGATGGTAATTAGAATTTTTCCCTTGGAATTTACTTCCATCTTAAAAAAAAAAAAGATGCTCCATTAGCAAATTTGTTAGAGCAGAAGTGAAATTAAAATAAAACAAATGTGTTGTTGTCAATAGGTCACTGACATTGCTGATGCCATGATTCTGAAACAGCTTTTTGAAAATCTGTTCAAAAACGGGGTCGTCGTTGTGGCAACATCCAACAGGCCACCGGAAGGTAAAAACAAACATTGTGCTAGTCTCATCCAATTAGGTGGAAACTAAGAAGCTTTTAAAAATCCGTAATTTTTACTAAGTTTATTGTGTTCATAAATCTGATGATTTTGCTTATTATTAATTTTATAATTGGCTTAATCTGAAAAATCAGTTGGCGTTTCTATTTGAAAAGTTTTATATTCTTATCAAGCTAAAGCTAGTTGATTCCCATGTTTGGTATACTTGCTTTTTTTTGTTTCTTTCCCCTAAATATTAGATATGTCATATTTGCTTATCAAAAAATGCAGGTCTTTTGGACTGCTTTTTATGGGCCATAAGCAAAACTCAACCAAATGAAAGATGAAAGTCATAATTAAATTTTAGAAAAAGACTGAAAACTTGCTTGCATGAATAGTTTCTAATACTTCACTTAAATTATAATGTCTAAAAAAGCACTTGTGGCTTATTAGAAAAGTACTTAAAATTAAAATACAAGTAATATTTAGA
Source organism: Saimiri boliviensis (assembly GCF_048565385.1). Taxonomy (NCBI): domain Eukaryota; kingdom Metazoa; phylum Chordata; class Mammalia; order Primates; family Cebidae; genus Saimiri; species Saimiri boliviensis. Next base: position 61,162,142 of record NC_133452.1, on the reverse strand, counting down.
TTAAAAACAACAAGTTTAAAATCTTGCATCTTTCAGCCCATCATGTACTTAGTTAAAGGTCTAAGGATCCAAAAATATTTCCTGAAAGACTTAATGGGAACATCTTTTTGCCTGGAGTGCTGTTTCTACAGGTATCTACATGGCTAAGCCCTTACCTCCTTTGTCTTTGCTCAAAAGTTACATTGCCAGTGAAGCCTAGACTTCTTTCCCTGTTTGAACCTACAACACACCCCTTTTTTCTTGCTACTGTTTCCATTTACCCTGCTCTCTCTTTTACCTATAGCACTATGGACCTACCATATAATTTACTTATTTATTATATTTATGGTTTCTTGTCTGTTGCCTTCCAGGATACAAAAGCTTCATGAGGGCAATGATTTTTATCTCTTCTGTTCTCAAATTTATTCTCAGCACCTATAACTGTCTTGCACATAGATGGTTCTCAGTAAATAGTCTTAGAATGAACATTGGAAGATTGCATGTTTTAAAAAGATCTCTCTGGCTTCAGTGTTGAGAATAGAATGTGAGTATGGGGTTTCAGAGTAAGGAGACCATTTAGGAGACTAAGCTGTAAAGTGGTGAGAAGTGGGCAGGTTCTGGATATACTTTGTAGACAGAGTCAGCAGGATTTACTGGTGGAATGGATTAGGATGTGAAAAAAAAGAGAGAGATCAAGAGTGACTCAAAGGTTTTGACCTGAACAATTGGAAGGATGAAGTTGCTGTTGACTGAGATGGGGAAGACTATGGAAAAAGCAGATTTGGGTAGGAGGGTGGAGGTAGGGGTTTCTGTGATGACCAGGGGGATGCATATAAGAGTTTGGACTTCATTGGAAAGGTTTGGTCTGGAGAGATGCATTTGGCAGTCATCAGTCCTAAAGGAGGCAGGAAAAAAAGAGCAGCTGGTGAGGTAGGAGGAGAACCAGGAGAGTGTCAAGTGAGGAAAAGAAAAGTAGTACAAAAAAGGATTGATGATTACTTCTGTTAAATGCTGCTACAAGCTGAAAATGAGGTTGAGAATTAACCATTGCAATTAGTAACATGGAATTCATTAGTAAGTCTGTAATGTGATAGCGGGAACTTTTTTTTAAAAAGTAAGCTATGCCACATTGGTGGTGTATATTGAATTTAAAATTACTAACAGATCTTATTATGTAGCCTGCTGTGAAACTAGGTCTCTCTCATTCCATGTTTGTGTATGTGGATTTGTGTTTGTGTTTGTGGATTTCTTTTTCTCCCTATTACATTTCAGCTTATTAGTCTACGTTGTTCCATTTTATTGATTTTTATTAAAGTATTTTTAATTTTAATTTTTGTTTTGCCGGGCGCGGTGGCTCAAGCCTGTAATCTCAGCACTTTGGGAGGCCGAGGCGGGTGGATCACGAGGTCAGGAGATCGAGACCATCCTGGTCAACATGGTGAAACCCCGTCTCTACTAAAAATACAAAAAATTAGCCGGGCATGGTGGCGCTTGCCTGTAATCCCAGCTACTCAGGAGGCTGAGGCGGGAGAATTGCCTGAACCCAGGAGGCGGAGGTTGCGGTGAGCTGAGATCGCGCCATTGCACTACAGCCTGGGTAACAAGAGCGAAACTCCGTCTCAAAAAAAAAAAAAAATTTTTGTTTTTATTTATTTATTTTTGTTTTGCAAATGGAGTATGTTTGAAGTATTTTTGAAGTAAGATTCTAACATAATTTTTTTGGCTATCCCTACTATGACATTTATCCATTTGGTAATCATGTTTCTGTATCTTCAGCCCTTCCTTAATTAAAATGTGTAAATCAGATAGAACTGAATTAAGTTACCTGTAGCAATCCACTGGAGGCCTTATCTTAGGGAGACATCATTAACAAATCAACACATTTTGGATCCAGTTATTCAAACAATTATAGTTATACCTCATCCATTACACTACAAAAGAATTATGAGTAATTTTGCAGATGTACTTATTAAAATCCATATAATGTTATACACAGCATTCTTGTGATTTACTAATGTTAGCAACCCTATGGGATGCTAAGGGAGCCAAGGGAGTGAGCTTTTTAATATTAGATCATCTATCTAGTTGGAAGTGAGGCTTCTCTACTATATATCGCTGATGTGTTGATTTGACAGTGGCATCAGTATTACCTTTAGACATTCAGTGATGAGCTATGCTCATAAATAGCAAAGAGCTAGAAAAATTTTGGAAGCCCCTTAGCAAAGACTGCTGAAAGGATAATTAGACTGCTTAGACTACAGCAATGTGGTTAACTAACTGAGGAAGGACAGATACAAAGAGGGGTTAAGGAATATTTTGCAGCTCTTAGCTTTTTAGGAGTAAACAAAGCTACTCATCCATTAGGGTAGCCTGCAGAAATCTGAGCTGGAGCCACCCTTCTGGAGAAGACTGAAAGTTCAAGATGCAGAATTGCAAAAATTGGCCAAACCTAGAGAACGCCTTTTCTAAATATAAACTGTTGAAGGGATGGGATGCTTGTCATATACCAGGTTTTTTAGCCACAGCAGACAATCATCATAAATAACGTAATACTTTTATGTAACAAAGATGACGTGTGTGTGTGTGTGTGTGTGTGTGTGTGTGTGTGTGTGTGTGTGTAATTTGATTTGTGGGGGAAAAAACTCAGAGAGCCTAAGCATATCAGGAACAAGTAAAACTGTAAGACAAAGAATGGAGCAGTGAGTGCCAAGGTCCGGGGTGAGGAGGTGTTTGACTACCAAGGGGCAGCCTCAGGATGCAACTGCTGTATCCTGATTGTAGTGGTGGTTATATGTGCTAAAAATTCATAGAACTGTAGGCTAAAAAAAGTTACATTCTTGTATGTAAATTAAAAACAAATCGCATGGTTAGTGAATGACAAAACAAGGACTAGAACTTAGGTTTTGTAACTTTTTTTTTTTTTGAGACAGTCTCACTCTGTTGCTCAGGCTGGAGTGCAGTGGTGTGATCTCGGCTCACTGCAACCTCTGCCTCTCAGGTTCAAGAGATTCTCCTGCCTCAGCCTCCTGAGTACCTGGGACTACAGGTATGCACCACCACACCTGGCTAATTTTTGTATTTTTAGTAGAGAAGGGGTTTTGCCATGTTAGCCAGGCTGGTCTTGAACTCCTGCCTTAGTCTCCCAAAGTGCTGGGATTACAAGAGTGAACCACCACACCTGACCTGGTTTTATGACTCTTTTAGCACATTGTCTTCTATCTTTTCTCCTTGTGGTTATCACTGATCTCTGTGTACCCTGTCCCAGAGAAAGAATGTCCTTTTCTTAAAACAGCAACTCAAAGTACTATATTTAAAAACTGTGGAGAGGGGGAGAAGGAAAAAAAAGAAGAGTGCCCTCTTATTCAGCCATCAAAATGCATTCAACTATTTTTTAGGTCACTTTTGACCCAGGGCCTCAGATCAATCTATCTTTTTTCCTTTTTTTTTTTTTTTTGAGACAGAGTCTTACTCAGTCACCCAGGCTGGGGTGCAGTGGTGTGATCTCTGGTCACTGCAACCTCTCCCTCCTTGGTTCAAGCAATTCTTCTGCCTCAGTCTCCCCAGTAGCTGGGATCACAGGCACTCACCACCATACCTGGCTAATTTTTTATATTTTTAGTAGAGATGGTGTTTCACCATGTTGACCAGGCTGGTCTCAAACTCCTTACCTCAAGTGATGTGCCTGCCTCAGCCTCCCAAAGTGCTGGGATTACAGGCATGAGCTACCATGTCAAGCCCCAGATCTCTCTCTCTCTCTCTTTCTCTCTCTCTGTCTGTCTGTCTCTCTCTCTCTCTCCGTCTCTCTAATCTATCTATATTTTTAAATAGAATTTACTTCTCAGATTGCTACAAGAGCTGGCAGGGAGCTGAGGCAAAGCCAGGTGGCTGGAGAGAGAATGACCTATTTGAGGTAGTCAGTGTGGCTACAGTGGAGAGTGAGGGGGAGAAGGATACAGTAAGGTACAAGTTGAATCTGTAGAGGTGAGAGCTAGACCTTGTAGTAATAATAAGGATTTTGAATTTTATTCTAAGAGAAATGCTAATCTTAAGCAGGGACTGATGTGATCTGAGTTGGAATATCTTTCTGGCTGTAGTTTGGAGAACAGATTAGTAGATGGGATATAGTAATATACTGCATGCAGGAAGACATACTATGAAGCTGTTGTAGTCTGGACAAGAAATGATGATACCTTGTATAAGGCAGCAATTCTCAACGAGGGGTCTCTTTTGCTCACCAGGGAATATTTGGTAACATCTTAGACATTTTTCATTGCCTCACCTGGTGAGAGAGGGCTGTTACTGGTATCTAGTAGATAAAGGCCAGGAATATAGCCAAAGTATCCTGTAATGTAACCCCTGCAACAAAGAATTATCTTGCCAAAAATGTCAATAGTGCCTAGGTTAAGAAACCCTGGTACGAGGTGATGGCGATGGATGTGGAGAAAAGGATAGATTTGAGAGAGATTTAGAGCGTGAAGTGGACAGCACTTGGATATAGGTTGGATACTGAGGGAAAAGGAAAGGACATTTTCTTCTTCTTCTTTTTTTGAGACAGAGTCTTGCCCTGTTGCCCAGGCTGGAGTGCAGTGGTGCGATCTCGGCTCACTGCAACCTCTGACTCCCGGGTTCAAGCAGTTTTCCTGCCTCAGCCTCCTGAGTAGCTGGGATTACAGGTGCATGCCACCATGCCCGGATAATTTTTGTATTTTTAGCAGACATGGGGTTTTACCTTGTTGGTCATACTGGTCTCAAACTCCTGACCTCGTGATCTGCCCACCTCGGCCTCCCAAAGTGCTGGGATTACAGGTGTGAGCTGCTGCACCTGGCCAGAAAGGGCATTTTCTAACTTTCTGGCTTGTACAGCTGGGTGAATGCATGTCTGCTATTCAACAAAGACAGAAAACTAGAGGTTAGGAGTCTAGAAAATAATGCCTGATGGAAAAGATCACACATTTTTTTGTCTCTCTTTCTATTAATCCTTTAGCCCCTTTGTTTAATTCCTTTTGCTTCATTCATTTCATTCCCTCCATTTCTAGTTATAATGCTTCAATTTCCTGGGCGAGAATGCATGATTGTTGGTGATGGTGGGGTTACAGTCATAGCCTAATCAGTTAATAATGTATTGTTTGTAATAACTCAATTTGTTGTTGATTAATAAACAAATTGTTCATTTTAATATAAAATTGTGAGGAGTATTTCATCATTATTAATTTTAACAGAAAATAATTGATGGTCATGTAAAGCAGCGCCATGTTTAGGAACCTAAAAGAGTAAATAGCTGTGGAGTGGAGTGTCTCAGAAGGTCTTGTAGAAGAGAAGGGAAAGCCATACTTGAGGCGGGTAGAAGGAATAAGGTACCGAAGACTGCTGTTCTGCACTTCACTATTTTTTCTAGCCCTGACTTCCAGTTCATGCTTTGTTTGGGTCCAAGGCCTCACCCTCTGTACACTATGCAGCTGTTAAAACCCAGAATCAGTGTCAGCTTGTGATTACTACTTTATATTTTGTTTTGTTTTATTTTTGTTTTGTTTTGAGGCAGGGTCTTGCTCCGTCACCCAAGCTGGAGTGCAGTGGTGCGATACTACTACAAGACACTAGAAATATTGTTTAACGTAAACTAACCAGGCTGGGTGTGATGACTCACGCTTATAATCCCAGCCATTTGGGAGGCTTAGGCAGGAAAATTGCATGAGTGCAGGAGATCGAGACTAGCTTGGGCAACATCATGAGACCTTATCTCTACAAAAAATTTAAAATGAGTTGGGCACTGTGGTGAGTGGGACTGCTCACTGCATCCTCGACCTCCTGGGCCCACCTTAACTTTGTGAGTAGCTTGGACCACCAGGCCCAGATAATTTTTAAATTTTTTGTAGATCTCTGTGTTGTCCAGGCTGGTCTCAAACTTCTGGGCTCAAACTATTCTCCCACCTTAGCCTCCCAATGTGTTTGGATTATAGGCATGAGTCTCTGTGCCTGGCATGATTACTATTTTAGTTTTTAGTTTTTGGTCTCTAGGGATTTTCCTTTCTTGCAGTCTCAAAATGTTTATTTAATTAAATAAATTAAGTAATTTCTTTATTTGTTTTTAGAGACAGGATCTTTCTCTGACCCAGGCTGGAGTGCAGGGCTGTAGTTATAGCTTACTGTAACCTTGAATGCCCAGGCTCAAATGATCCTCCTGCCTTAGCCTCCTGAGTTTCTAGGACTACAGGCATGCACCACTGTCCCCAACTAATTTTTAATTTTTTTTTTTTTTTTTTTTTTGTAGAGTTAGGGTCTCGTTATGTTGCCAAGGCTAGTCTCGAACTCCTGGGCTCAAGCAGTTCTCCCTTCTAGGCCTCCCAAAAGGCTGGGATTATAAGCATGAGCCATCACACGCAGCCTTTAGTTTATTTTAAATAGCATTTCTAGTGTCTTGTAGTGGTACTATTATATGTGTATATATATTTCACTTTATATACATTCACTTATTTTTTCATTTATTTCAAATATATGATGACAAAGCTATAAAATTAACATCTGGTTATTTTCTTTATTTTTTAAATTTATTTTTATTTTTTGCTAGGAAAAGATTTTTATTTTTTTACTTACCAAATAATTTTATATTTTAGCTATGAAGGCAGTTACCAGAGCCAAACTTGTTCTTTTTTTTTTTTTTTTTTTGAGATGAAGTGTCGTTCTGCCACCCAGGCTGGAGTGTTGGAGTGCAGTGGTGTGATCTCAGCTCACCGCAATCTCTGCCTCCCAGGTTCAAGCGAATCTCCTACCTCAGCCTCCCAAGTAGCTGTAACTACAGGCTTGCGCCACCATGCCTGGCTAATTTTTGTATTTTTAATAGAGATAAGGTTTCACCTGTTAACCAGGCTGGTCTCAAACTCCTGATCTCGTGATCCACCCACCTCAGCCTCCCAAAGTGCTGCGATTACAGGCGTGAGCCACTGAGCCCGGCCCAAACTTGTTCTTAACAAGTGGAATTGTTATGTGCATTAAGTCTCTTACACCTTTCTGGGCCTATTCACTTGCAGAGAGGAGTAGAAACTGCAACCATGTTCTTCATCTCATGCATTCAAATGATCCCATCACCTAGGTACCGAGCATAGTACCCAACAGTTAGTTTTTCCACCCTTACCCTCTTCTAGACCCACTCTAGTAGTCCCCAGTGTCTACCGTTCCCATCTTTATGTCCATGAGTACCCGATATCTAGCTCCCACTTGTAAGTGAGAACATGTGGTATATAGTTTTCTGTTCCTGCATTAATTCCCTTAGGCTAATGGCCTCCAGCTGCATCCATGTTGCTGCAGAAGACACGATTTCATTCTTTTTATGGCTGTGTAGTACTCCTTAGTGTGTATGTACCACATTTTCCTCCTCAAGTCTGTCATTGATGGGCACCTGGGTTGATGCTATGACTTTGCTATTGTGGATAGTGCTGTGGTGAATGTGCAAATGCATGTCTTTGGGTAGAATGATTTGTTTTCTTTTGGATATACCCCCAGTAATGGTATTGCTGGGTAAAATTGTAGTTCTGGTTTTTTTGTTTTTCGTTTTGTTTTTTTGAGATGGAGCCTAGCTCTGTTACCCAGGCTGGAGTACAGTGGCATGATCTCGGCTTTGCCTCTCGGGTTCAAGTGATTCTCCTGCCTCAGCCTCCCAAGTAGCTGGGACTACAGGCATGTGCCACCATGCCCAGCTAATTTTTGTATTTTTAGTTGAGATGGAGTTTTACCATACTGGCCAGGCTGGTCTCAAACTCCTGACCTCAAGTGATCCACTTGCCTCAGCCTCCCAAAGTGGTGGGATTACAGGCGTAAGCCACTGCGCCTGGCCGGTAGTTCTGTTTTAAGTTCTTTGAGAAGTCTCCAAATTGCTTTCCACAGTGGCTGAACTAATTTACATTCCCACCAATGGTGTATAAGCATTCCCTTTTCTGCAAAGCCTCACTAGCATCTGTAATTTTTCTCTTTTTAATGCTAGCCATTCTGACTGGTGTGAAATGATACCTAATTGTGGTTTTGATTTCTGTTTCTCTTGTGATTAGTGATGTTGGTTTTTTTACATATATGTTTGTTGGCCAGTGTGTGTCTTCTTTGAGAAGTGTTTGCTCATGTCTTTTGCCTGTGTTTTAATTTTTTTTTTTTTTTTGGCTCATTCAGTTGTTTAATTACCTTATAGATTCTGGATATTAGACCTTTGTCAGATGCATAGCTTGCAAATATTTTCTCTTACTCTGTAGGTTGTCTGCTTACTCTGTTGTTAGTTGCTTTTACTGTGCAGAAGTTCTTTAATTAGGCCCTACTTACAAATTTTTGTTTTTGTTGCAATTGTTTTTGAGGACTTAGTCATAAATTATTTCCCTAGACTGATATTCAGAATGGTGTTTCCTAGATTTTGATCTAGGATTTTTTCTTTTTTTTTTTTTGAGATGGAGTCTCGCTTTTTCGGGCAGGCGGGAGTATAGTGGTGGGATCTAGGCTCACTGCAACCTCTACCTCCCAGGTTCAAGTGATTCTCCTGCCTCAGCCTTCCAAGTAGCTAGAACTACAGGCATGTACCTCTGCACCTGGCTAATTTTTGTAGTTTTAGTAGAGATGGGGTTTCATCATGTTGGTCAGTTGACCTCGATCTCCTCACCTCGTGATCCACATGCCTTGGCCTCCCAAAGTGCTGGGATTACAGGCATGAGCCACTACATCCAGCCTCTTCTAGAATTCTTATAGTTTGAGGTCTTACATTTAAATCTTTTTTTCATCTTGAGTTAATTTTTGCATATAGTGAAAGGTAGGGGTCCAATTTCATGCTTCCGCATATGGCTAGCCAGCTGTCACAGCATTGTTTATTGAATAGGGACTCCTTTCCCCATTGCTTATTTTTGTCAACTTTGTTGAATATCAAATGTCTGTAGGTGTACAGCTTTATTTCTGTGTTCCTTATTTGGTTTCATTGGTCTGTATGTCTGTTTTTGTGCCAGTACCATGCTGGTTTAGTTACCATAGACTTACAGTATAGTTTGAAGTTGGTTAATGTGATGCTTTTGGCCTTTGTTCCTTTTATTTAGGGTTGCTTTGGTTATTCTGGCTCCTTTTCAGTTCCATATGAATTTTGGAATAGTTTTTTCCAATTCTGTGAAAAATGACATTGGTAGTTTGATAGGAATAGCATTGAATTCATAGATTGCTTTGGACAGTATGGCCATTTTAATGACATAGATTCTTCCAATTCATGAGCCTGGAATATTTTTCCATTTGTTCATGTCATATACATCTTTTAGCAGTGTTTTGTAGTTCTCCTTACAGAGATCTTTCACCTCCTTGGTTAGATGTATTTGTAGGCATTTTTTTGTGTGTGTATGGCTATTACAAATGGGATTGCATCCTTGATTTGGCTCTCAGTTTGAATGTTATTGGTGTATAGGAATGCTACTGATTTTTATATATTAACTTTGGTATCCTGAAACTTTCCTGAAGTCATTTATCAGTTCTAGGAGACTTTTGATGGAGTCTTTAGAGTTTTTAAAGAATAGAATCATATTGTCTGTAAAGAAGGGTAGTTTGATTTCTCCTTTTCCATTTTGAATCCCTTTTATTTCTTCCTCTTGTCTGATTGTTGTGGCTAGCACTTCCAGTACATGAATAGGAGTGGTGAGAGTGGGCATCCTTGTTTTATTCCAGTTCTCAAAAGGAATGTTTCCAGTTTTTGCCCATTTAGTGTGATGTTGGCTGTGGGTTTGTCATAGATGACTCTTATTATTTTTTAGGTGTGTTCCTGCAATGTCTAGTTTCTTGAGGGTTTTTATCATGAAAGGTTGCTGGATTTTATTGAAAGCTTTTTCTGCATCTCTTGAGATGATTCTGTGGGTTTTGTTTTTAATTCTGTTTATGTGGTGAATCACATTTATTTATTTATTTATTTATTGAGATGGAGTTTTGTTCCTGTTGCCCAGGCTGGAGTACAATGACATGACTTCAACTCACTGCAACCTCCACCTCCTGAGTTCAAGCAATGGTGACTCATATTTGTTGATTTGTGTATGTTGAACTAACCTTGCATCCCAGGACTGAGGCCTACTTGACTATGGTGAATTAACATTTTGATGCATTGTTGAATTCAGTTTTCTAGTATTTTTTGAGGATTTTTGTATCTATGTCCATCAGGGATATCAGCCTTTTCATTGTTTCTTTGCCGGGTTTTGTTATTAGGGTGATACTGGCTTTTTAAAATTAGTTAGGGAGGAGTCTCTTCTGAGTTTTTTTGAAATAGTTTCAGTAGAATTGGTACCAGTTCTTCTTCATATGACTGGTAGAATTGGGCTGTGAATCCATCTCTGATCTAGGGCTTTTTTGGATTGGTGGGTTTTTAATTATTGATTCAATTTTGGAACATGATATTGGTCTGTTTGGTGTTTCGATTTATTTCTGATTCAATCTTGGGAGATTATGTGTTTCCAGGAATTAATCCATTTCCTCTAGATTTTCTGGTTTGTGTGTATAGAGTTGTTCATATTAGTCTATGAGGATCTTTTGTATTTCTGTGGGATTGGTTGGAATGTTACCTTTGTCATTTCTGATTGTGCTTATTTGGATTGTCTCTCTCTCTCTCTTTTTGTTAATCTAGCTAGTAGTCTATAGATATTGTTTATCCTTTCAAAGAACCAACTTTTGATTTTGTTGATTTTTTGTGTGGAGTTTTGACAAAAGTCTCAATTTTGTTCAGTTATGCTCTGATTTTAGTTATTTCTTTTCTTCTGCTAGCTTTGAGGTTAGTTTGTTCTTGTTTTTCTGGTTCTTCTAGGTGTGATGTTAGATTGTTAGTTTGAAATCTTTCTTTTTAAGGTAGACATTTAGTACTGTAAACTTTTTTCTTAACACTGCTTTTGCTGTATCCTGGAGATTTTGGGATATTGTGTCTTTGTTTTTATTTATTTTGAAGAATCTTTTGATGTCTGCCTTGATTTTGTTGTTTACCCCAAGTCATTCAGGATTAAGTTGTTTAATTTCCATGTAATTGTGTGGTATTGAGATATCTTCTTGGTATTGATTTCTGTTTTTATTCTATGGTCCAAGAGTATAGTTGATATAATTTTTATTTTTAAAAAATTTATCAAGACTTGCTTTATGATTGAGCATGTGGTCAATCTTAGAGTATGTTCTGTGTGCAGATTAGAAGAATGTATATTCTGTGATTGATGTGTAGTGTATTCTATATATATCTATTAGTTCAATTGGTCAATTGTTGAGTTTAAGTCCAGAATTTCTTTGTTAATTTTCTGCCTTGATGATCTAATCCTGTCAGTGGGATGTTGAAGTCCCCTACTATTATTGTGTGGCTATCTAAGTTTTTTTGTAAGTGTAAAAGTACTTGTTTTATGAGTCTGGATGCTCCAGTGTTGGATACATATGTATATTTTGGATAGTTAAATCTTATTGAATATAACCCTTTGTCATTATGTAATTACCTTCTTTGTATGTTTTTACTGTTGTTGGTTTAAAGTCTATTTAATCTGATATAAGAATAGCCTTTTTTTTTTTTCTTCTTTTTGCATGGTAGATCTTTCTCCACCCCTTTACTTGGAGCCTATGGGTGTCATTACATGTGAGATGGGCCTCTTGAAGGCAAGAGATGGATGGGTCTTGTTTCTTTATCCAGCTTGCCACTCTGTCTTGTAAGTGAGGCATTTAGACCATTTACATTCAAGGTTAATATTGATATGTGAAGTTTTGATCCTATTGTGAAGTTGTTGGCTGTTTGCTTTGTAGTTTCTGTTTTTTTTTTTTTTTTTCTTCTTTCTTTCTTTTTTTTTTTAAGACGGGGTTTCACCATGTTGTTCAGGCTAGTCTGGAACTCCTGACCTCAGGTGATCCGTCCACCTTGGCCGCCAAAGTGCTTGGATTACAGGCATCATCCACCATGCCCGGCCTGTAGTTTCTATTGTTTTTTTCTCTATAGGGTCTGTGGACTATGTGAATAACTGTGTTTTTATGGTAGCAGGTATTATTCTTTTGTTTCCATGTTTAGGACTCCCTTATTGTAAGGCTGCTCTAGTGGTAACACATTCCTGTAGCATTTGCTTGTCTAAAAAAGATTTTGTTTCTTCTTTGCTATGAAAATTAGTTTGGTAGGATATGAAATTCTTGGTTGGAGTTTCTTTAAGAATGCTGCTAATAGGCCCCCAATCTCTCCTGGTTTGCAAGGTTTCTGCTGAGAAGTTCGCTGTTAGCCTGATGGGGTTCCTTTTGTACATAATCTGTCCTTTTTCTCTAGCTGCCTTTCAGATATTTTTTTCTTCAGCATTGACCCTGAACAGTATGGTGACTATATATAGTATCTTGCAGTTGTTTTCTGGATTTCGTGTACCTCCCTGGCAAGATTAGTAGTTTTCTTTCTCTTTCGTCCCTCCCTTCCTTCCTTCCTTCCTTCCTTCCTTTCTCTCTCTCTCTCTCTTTCTTTCTTTTTCTTTTCTTTATTTCTTTTTTTTGACATTTTTTATAAATTTGTTTATCCATATTCTAAGGACTAGGGGAGTTTTCTTGAATTATTGCCTAAGTATATTTTCCAAGTTGTTTCCTTTTTCACCTTCTCTCTCAGGAATGCCAGTAATTTGAAGGTTTGGCTGCTTTACATAATCCCACATGTCTCAAAGAATTTACTTATTTTTCTTTTTCTTTTTCTTTTTTCTTTTTGTCAGATTGGGTTAATTCAAAAGAGCAGCCTTGACATCCTGAAATTACTTCTTTTGCTTGGTCCAGTCCATTGATAAAGCTTTCAATTTTATTTTGAAATTCCTTAAGTGAGTGTTTTACTTCTAGAGGCTCTGACTGATTTCTTTTTAAGATATTTATTTCTTCATTTCCTGGATTGCTTTAGAAGTTTGTCTCAATTTTTAACTTTGTCTTGGATCTCTATGAGCTTCTTTGCAAGCCATGCTTTGACTGTTTTTCTTTTCTTTCCTTCCTTCCTTCCTTCTTTTCTTTTCTTTGTTTTCCCTCCCCTCCCCACCTCTCCCCTCCCTTCCTTCCGTCCTTCCCTCTTTTGATATAGAGTCTCACTCTGTTGCCCAGGCTACAGTGCAGTCATGTGATCTCAGCTTACTGCAATCTTCACCTCCCAGGTTCAAGCAATTATCCTGCCTCAGCTTCCTGAGTAGCTGGGATTACAGGCATGTGCCACCACGCCCAGCTAATTTTTATATTTTTAGTAGAGACAGGGTTTCACCATATTGGCCAGGCTGGTCTCGAACTCCCTACCTCAGGTGATCTGCCTGCCTCAGCCTCCCAAAGTGCTAGGATTATAGGCATGAGCCACCACACCTGGCCTATGATTTGAATTCTTTATCTGTCATTTCTGAGTTTCTATTCTGGTTAGAGACTTTTGCTGGAGATCTAGTGCAATCCTTTGGTGGTATTACTACCTTTAGCTTTTTCATGATGCCAGAATTCTTGTGCTGGTTCCTTCTCATCTAGAGATACTGGCACTTCTGATTTTTGTAATTATTTTCATGTGGGTAGGATTTTTTTTTCTTTTTCTTTCTTTCCCTATAGTAATAAATTATTCTTTATTTTTATTTTTCTTTCCTTTCCCTTTTCTCTGCTTGCCTAGGAGATGTGACTGCAGAGAATGCTTGGTAAGATTTTTTGGCTTTGCTTCTATAGCCCTATGCTGCCGCCACTGCCACCTTCTTCTTCTTCTCCTCCTCCTCTTCCTCTTCTTCTCCTTCTTCTTCTTCTTCTTCATCTTTTCTTCCTTGTCCTTCCTTCACCTTCCTTCTCCTTCTTTCTTTCTTTTTTTTTTTTTTTTTTTGAGACAGAGTCTCACTCTGTCACCCAGGTTGGAGTGTGGAGTACAGTGGCCCAGTCTCGGCTCACTACAACCTCCTCCTCCCAGGTTTAAGCAACTCTCCTGCCTCAGACTCCTGAGTAGCTAGGATTACAGGCACTTGCCACCATGCCTGGCTAATTTTTGTATTTTAGTAGATACAAAGTTTCACCATGTTGGCTAGACTGGTCTTGAACTCTTGACCTCAAGTGATCTGTCTACCTCAGCCTCTCAAAGTGCTGGGATTATAGGCATGAGACACTGCACCTGGCTACCCTATAAAACCTTCTTTCAGCAGGTTTTATATTGGGCTGTGAAGTCTGTCTTACAAACCTACAGGTGGCTTGTAAGTTAAGAGCTAGCTACAGCCAGTATGTTTGGGTATATACTTGATCTTGTTTACTGGCAGAACCTCTTTGTTGCTCCAGGCAATTACCTGATTTGTAGAATGTATAGTGGTCTGCACTCCCTGTTCAGTCCTGGTGGTGACAGGGTTTGGAATGGCAGCAGTGGGAACCGCAAAGGGCAGAGGCAGACCTGGTAAACCTGCCTGCAGGTCCCCTGATGGTAAACATAAGCACTGGTGCCAAGGGAGAATCCAGTGGGTGACCATGAGGTACCCAAAGGTTTTCCTAGGTGTGAAGCTGGGAAACCTGCTGAACTCCAAGTTCTTTGCACGAGGATGAGGTGATGGTTTAAGCTCCTAATCCAAGAGAGTGGGTGTTCCAGATGCCTGGAGATCTTCCTGGATGTGGAGCAGAGAGGGTCTTGCTGCACTATAATCTATGTCCCAGAAGCATGGGGCAGCTTAGGCTGCTGAACCAGATGAGAGGGTGCTCTGAAAGCCTGGAGATCTGCCTGGTTGTGAGACAGAGAGGGCTTTCCCATATCAGATTCTCTGCACAGGAAGAGTGGGGCAGGTCAAGCTGCCAATCCAGGTGAGTGATGCTCCAAATGCCTGGGAATCTGCCTGGACATGGAGTAGAGTGGGCCCCCATGCACCAAGTGCTCTACACAGGAGTCGGGGGACAACTTAGGCTGCTGGACCAAGCATCTAGGTGCTCTGAATGCTTGGAGATCTTCCTGGGTGTGTAACAAAGAGGGTCCTCCTGCACCAGGATCTCTGTACAGGAAGGGTGGGGCAGCTCAGGCTGCTGAACCAGGCCAACATGTATTCCAAATGCCTGGAGATCTCCCTAGGTGTGGAGCAGAGAGAGCCTTGCTGCACTACAATCTATGCCCAGGAAGGATGGGGTGGTTCAGGCTACTGGTTCAGGTAAGCAGATATTCCAGATGCCTGGATTTCTGCCTGGGGTTGGAAGAAAGAGGGCCCTGCTGCACCATGATCTCAGAGGAGCAGGGTGGGGCACCTAGCAATGGCACATGCAGATCAGTTGCAGGTTTCCAACCTGGCCCTGGCTGTAAGTCTCACCACCTAGGAGAAACTGCAGCTGTAGCAGCTCTCTTCCCATGCCATTCTTGTGACAGGGGAGAGCACAATTCCAGCACCTACTGCTGAAGCACCTTCCACAGTTCTGGATGTGGAGGCCCCCTATCCAACTCTGGAGCAGGTCCTCCAATTTCTGGCCTGAGACTAAAATGCCTGTGCAGCCATGCTGCAGGTGAACAAAGAAACTCTTTACTTTAAGTCCCACCTATTTACCTTTGTTTTTATTGCATTTGCTTTTGGTTTCTTGGTCATGAAGTCTTTGCCTAAGCCAATGTCTAGAAGGGTTTTTCTGATGTTATCTTCTGGAATTTTTTGGATGGAAACATTTTAAAAAGCCATCCAACAGACTGCATCCTCATCCCTAGAGGATGTGCTTCTTGGTCCCTCATCTGCTTCTGATGTCTTTTCTCACCTAAAAAGAAAATAAAAATACAATGTACAATACAAAGCTCAACATTGTAGGTAAAGACTGAAAGCCTGCCATTGTTAATGTTCTTTGCAACCAGTGAAGATGTTCTGGTGATGCTACCGTGCTGCTTACTGATCATGAACACATTAGTTTTTCATTGTATTAATGATGTCATATTTTTTCCTGTTGAGTACTTATATGTGAATAAGTATAAGCAAATGATTGCTGTTCTTGCTTAGAAGCACATGTATTAAAACTGGAGAGATACAGAGAAGATTAGCATGGCCTCTACACAAGGATAAGTTTTATTTAAAAGACATAAAATAAAAAAAAAGAAAACGATTGCTTATTGGTAGCATATAAAGTCAGGAATGATGGTGATGCTTAAAAACTACAGCTTGTCTACATGGGTGGCTATGATAGTGATACCTTCTCTTTCTGATGGTTACATTTACACAGTCTTTGTTTTATGCACAAAATTATTTTAAAATGGTATAAAATTACTTTTAGGTGATATATATGTTATATATGGAATATAAATGAATTTCATGTTAAACCTGGGTCCCATCATAAGATATTTCATTATATATATGCAAATATTCCAAAGTCCAAAAAAATTCAAATTCCAAAACACTTGTGGTCCCAAGCATTTTGGATAAGAGGTGCTCAACCTGTATTGGTATCTTTTAAAATAAGTCCTTAGAATCAAGATAATGATGGTAGAGAAACTCTCTGGAATAAATTGAATTTCATTTATTGTTTTAAACTGGCAATGATTAAAAAGGAGGAAAGGAAAAATGGAAAAAAGAAAGGAAGTAACGAAGAAAGAAAGAATAAAAAGAAAGTGATATAAATGCTCTTAATTTTCTTTTTTTTCTTTTTCTTTTTTTTTTGAGACGGAGTTTTGCTCTTGTTACCCAGGCTGGAGTGCAATGGCATGGTCTCGGCTCACCGCAACCTCCACCTCCTGGGTTCAGGCAATTCTCCTGCCTCAGCCTCCTGAGTAGCTGGGATTACAGGCACGCGCCACCGTGCCTAGCTAATTTTTTGTGTTTTTAGTAGAGATGGGGTTTCACCATGTTGACCAGGATGGTCTCGATCTCTTGACCTCGTGATCCACCTGCCTCGGCCTCCCAAAGTGCTGGGATTACAGGCGTGAGCCACCGCGCCAGGCCTAATGCTCTTAATTTTCTATTTAACTCAAATATTTTGTGGAGAAGAGACAATTAAGCACCTGTAAAGTCTATGTGACATCTGTATTTGTGGTTTTATAAATTGTGTGAATACATTAATAAATTCTAGGTTTCATTCAACATTACCAAAATATGGACTTCAAGGAACAACACAGTGAGACCCCATCTCTTAAAAAATGCTAGAAATAGTATCTTGTTTTTAAAACTGTTTGAGAACTTCCTTAATCTGATAAGGAGCATCTACCAAAGCTCAGTAAACATCATATTTGATGATAATGTATTGAATGCTTTTCCACTTAGGTTGGGAACAAGGCAAAGATGACTTCCGCTTTTAGTCAGCATACTTTTAGAGGTCCTAATCATGGAAATAAGGCAAGAAAAACAAATGAAACACATAAGGAATGGGAAGGAAGAAGTAAAACTGCCTATTTTTGCAGAATACCCTGTTTACATAGAAATATCTTTAAAATCTTCAAATAAGCTCATAGAACTCCTAATGTGAATTTAGCAAGGTTACAGGTTCCAAGGTTAATATGTAAGTATCAATATTTTGTATATGCTTGTAGTAAACAATGAAATTTAGCAAAAAAAAAAAAGTTAAAATATTTCACAGTTGCATCAAAAACCTAAACTAATGAGCAATAAATTTAGCAGAAAACCTGTGATACCTCTGCATTGAAAACTAAAAAAATTGCTAGACAAAATGAAATAATACCTAAATAAATGGAGCAATGTATTATTTTCTTGGATTGACTGGAACGTTTAATATTGTGAAAAATGTTACTTCTTCCCAAATTGGTCTATAATTCAGTGCAATTACAGTCATAATTTCAGCATGCTCTTTTTTTTGGTTGTTGTTGAAATGTACAAGCTGATTCTAAACTTTATATGGAAATTAAAGGTACCTTGAATAAACAAAACAAACTTAAGAAAGAACAATGAAGTTGAAGAGCAAACAAACAATTGCTGATTTCAAGACTTACTACAAAGATATTATCATCAAGATATTTGATAGTGGTATAAGAATAGACAAATCAGTGGAAAAGAATGGAGAGCCCAAAAATAGATACGTACTTATATGATCATTTGACTTTTTGACAAAGGCACCAAAGCAATCTATTGGAAAAGGAAATGGTGCTAGAATAATTGGATATTAATATGGAAAAGATTAACCTTGATTCGTACCTCACATGATACACAAGAATCAATTTGAGATGGATCATAGACCTAAGCAAAAAAGCCAAAAGTATAAAGCTTTTACAGGAAAACACTGGAGTATATCTTCATGACTTGGAGGAAGGCAAAGGTTTCCTAGAGAAGTCACAGAAGCAATACCTTAAAAAATAATTAGATTTAAACAAAATAAAAAAAAATTCTGCTCTTCTAAAAGTACCTTACGAAAATGAATAGGCAGGCCAGGTGTGGTGGCTCACACCTGTAATCCCAGCACTTTGGGAGGTCAGCGGTGCGAGGATCCTTTGAGTTCAGGAGTTTGAGACCAACCTGGGGAACATGGAAAAACTCCATCTCTACTAAAAATATAAAAACTTAGCTGGGTGTGGTGGTGCATGCATGTGGTCCCAGCTACTTGGGACGCTGAGGTGAGAGGATTGCTTGAGTCTGGGAAGTCGAGGCTGCAGTGAGCCAAGATTGCACCATTGCACTCCAGCCTGAATGACAGAACATGACCCTGTAAGAAAACAAGGAAGGAAGGAAGGGAGGTGGGGAGGGAGGGAGGGGCAAGTAATAGACTGGGAGAAAATATTTATAAATAATATATTTCATGAAGGGATGGTGTCTATAATATACAAAAGAATTCTACAACTCAGTAATAAGAAGTCACCTCAATGAAAATTGGGTATAATTTTGAACATGCACATCTTTGAGTGACTAGTCGTCACATGTAAAAATGCTCAACTTCATTAGTTATCAGATAAATGAAAAAAAGACAATAAAACATCACATTACACACTCACTAGAATGATTAAAATGAAAAAGGCTTTCAAAACCAAATATGTTGAGAATGCGGAGCAACTAGAACTCTCATACACTGTTGCTGAGAATGTAAAATGTAAAATAGACTATGGAAAAAAGGTTTGGCATTTTCTTATACAATTAAACATCTGTCTACCCTATGACCCAATAGCCAAACTCCTAGCTATTTACCCATTGGGAAAAAAGTTCACACAAAGACTTGTACAAGAATGATTAGGACAGCTTTATTTTTAATAGCCAGTAACTAGAAACAACTCAGGTATTCATCAACTGAAAGATAAGTAAACAAACTATGGCATGTTCATAAAGTTTAATACTACTCAAAAATAAAAAGAAATGAGCATGTAACAACATGGATGAATTTCAGAAACAGTGAGGTAAAGAAGCCTTATACAAAGGAATGTATACTCTATAATTTCATTTTTATGCTGACCCCTGCCAACAGCCCATTATCTTTTAAAGAGATTTCATTAATAATAATAAAAAATCTTGTATTTACTCTCATAGTTACCGTTTCTGGTGTTCTTCATGCCTTTGTGTATTCCAGGGTTTCATCTGATATTTTTCTGCCTGAGGACTTCTTTTTAACATTTCTTGCACTTCTGGTCTTCTGGCGATGAATTCTCTCAGCTTTTATATATCACAAAAATTCTGATTTTAAAATACTTTTGCTCAGGATCGAATTCTAGGTTAATACTTTTGTTTTGTTTTTCCTTTGGACATGTTACTCCACTATCTTCTGACTTGCATTATTTCCAGGGAGAAGTTGCTCTTATTCTTCTCTCCTCCCCTGTATGTAATATATTTGTGTGTGTGTGTGTGTGTGTGTGTGTGTGTGTGTGTGTATATTTTGGGTTTTTTTTTTTTGCTGCTTTATAAGTTTTTTCTTTACCAGTTTAAAGCAGTTCTGTTATGGCATGTCTTGGTGTAGTTTCCTTCATGCTTCTTATGCATGGGGCTTATTGCCCATCTTAGATCTGTAGGTTTTATAATTTTCATCAAGTTTGAAAGTATTTTGATTACTATTTCATTAGGTATTTCTTTCTTTTTCCTCCCTTTCTCCTTTTTGGGGACTGAAATTACACATATGTTAGGCTGCTAACAGCTCACTTATTTGCTCATTTTTTCTGCCTTTTTTTCCTCTCTGCTTCATTTTGGATAGTTGCTATTTACTTATTCGTCTGTTTTCACGCTGCTGATAAAGACACACCTGAGACTGGGCAATTTACAAAAGATAGAGGTTTAATGGACTTACAGTTCTACATGGCTGGGGAGGCCTCACAATCATGACAGAAGGCAGGGAGGAGCAAGTCACATCTTATTTGGATGGTGGCAGGCAAAGAGAGTGAGCTTGTGCAGGGAAACTCCCCCCCACAATACCATCAGATCTCATGAGATTTACTCACTATCATAACAGCATGGGAAAGACCTGGCCCCATGATTCAATTACCTCCCACTGGGTCCCTCCTATAATGTGGGAATTCAAGATGAGATTTGGGTGGGGACACACAGACAAACTATATCAATTACTATCTCTTCAGGTTAACCAAAATTTTCTTCTTCAGTGTCTAATCTGTTATTTTTATCCAGCATATTTTTCATCTCACATATTGCAGTTTCATTTTTTTTTTTAAATACAGAATCTTGATCTGTCGCCCAGGCTGGAGTGCAGTGGCATGATCTTGGTTCACTGCAACCTTGCCTCATGGGTTCAAGTGATTCTCCTGCCTCAACCTCCTGAGTAGCTGGGACAACAGGCATGGCACCTGCCACAATGCCTGGCTAATTTTTTATACTTTTAGTAGAGATAGGGTTTCACTGTGTTAGCCAGGATGGTCTCAATCTCTTGACCTCATGATCTGCCTGCCTCAGCTTCCCAAAGGGCTGGAATTGCAGGTGTGGGCTACTGCACCAGGCCAGTTTTCATCTTTAAAAGTTTATCTTGGGCAGTTTAAAAATATTTTCCATGTCTCTATTTTTCTTTTTTGAGACAGGGTCTTGCTCTATTGCCCAGGCTGGAGTGCAGTGGTGTGATCTTGGCTCACTGCAACCTTAGTCTCCCAGGTTCAATTGATTCTTGTGCCTTAGCCTCCTGAGTAGCTGGGATTACTGGCCTGTGCCACCACTCCCAGCTAATTTTTGTATGTTAGTACAGGTTGGTTTTCACCATGTTGGCCAGGCTCCTCAAGCGATCCACTCACCTTGGCCTCCCAATGTGCTGGGATTACAGGTGTGAGCTACCATGCCTGCTCACATGTCTCTATTTAACATGGTCAATCTCTGTTCTAGCTATTTAAATACACAGAATATAGCAATAATGGTTTAATACTCTTATCTTCTAAATTTATTATCTTTGTCATTCCTATGTCTGTTTCTATTGATGAAGAGTCATTATGGATCATATTTTCCTATATTTTTGAATCCCTGGTAATTTTTTATTGGATATCAGACCTGTGCATTTACCTTGCTGGGGGTGAGATACTTTTATATTCCTATAAATATCCTTGAGCTTTACTACCTTTTTTAGAAACAGTTTGCTTTGGTGGGGGTGGGGGAGGGGTATTGCTTTTAAGCTTTGTGTGGCAGGATCAGAGCAGCATTTACTCTAGGACTGGGTTTTCTCACTACTGAGGCCAATCCTGTCTCAGTATTCTATGTAATATTGCATGAATTATGAGATTTTCTAGTCTGAGTGGTGGGAACAGACATTATTCTCAGCCATGTGTGAGCTCCAGTGATCATTTCCTCTAATACTTTTAGGCGATTCTTCCCCTTGCCTCAATTCATTTTCTCATACATGTGTGCTGATGAGTACTCAGCTGAGGACTCATCTGGGCCCCTCAGCTGGTCTCCAGGACACCCTTTTCTCTAAAACTCTGCCCTGTGGACTCAACCTGCCTTTTTCTCCCTGGACTTCCATGCATCTCCTCAACTTAGGGAGATTGCCGGGCTCTGCCTGGGTTCCTCCTCCTGTGCAGCCTCCTATAAACTTTTCATGGGCACTAAGCTGGGGTAGTTGTACCTCTCACTGCATTTGTTTCCTATTCTGAGAGATAACCGTCCTTTGTTATTGGTGTCCAATGTTTACACGAAGATATGAATGCTGGGTGTATGACCATGGAGGGCCACTTTAAAAGTCTGCCATAGTAAGGATGACTTGAAGTCGGGCATGGTGCCTCACACCTGTAATCCCAGCACTTTGCAAGGCCGAGGTGGGCAGATCACTTGAGGCCAGGAGTTTGAGACCAGCCTGGCCAACATAGTGAAATCCTGTCTCTACTAGAAACACAAATAGCTAGTATGGTGGTGAGCGCCTGTAATCCCAGCTACTGGGGAGGCTGAGGCAGGACAATCACTTGAATTGGGAGGTGGAGGTTGCAGTGAGTCAAGATCACACTACTGCACTACAGCCTGGGCGACACTAAGACCCTGTCTCAACCAAACAAAATAATAATAATAATAATAATAATAATAATAAACATGGCTTGATAGAGAATGTGACATTTGAGCAATAGATTGTATAGTATTAGAAAAGAAGGTAGGGGGAAAAGTAATGAGCTCATGCTGATGGCTCTGCCTAAAATACCCTTCCATCCACTCTGCTTGGTGTAGCACTTTGCTCGTTTTTCCATGTAGTCGTATTGTTACCTCTGCAAAGCTGCCTTGAACCCTCGAGATAAAATAACTTAGCTTCCTGCTCTGAGTATTATATTTACACGTTATGTTCTTCTTTACTTCATCTCATGCTTATGGTCTGGTTGGGTTTGTCAGCTTGGTCTTAAGTCCACTGGTCACAGCATGGTTCTGCAAGAGTCTGTATGTTTTTGCATCGTTAAAGTCCATGGTGCTAATCCTAGGTCTACCAATTACTGCCTGGGAATTCAGCACATTATTTTTAAAATTCTAAATGTCCATTTCTTTATGTGTAAAATGGAGGTGAAATTATCATCTTTGTAGGCTTATCATGATTTATGTACAGTGCCTAGCAAATTGCGTGGTTTCTAATAGGTACTCTATAAATCTTGTTTCCTCTTTTTATCTGTTGTTTTCAGTACTCGTTTCAGTTAAGACATAGTAGAATTCATGAATATGTGTTGAATTGCATATTAAGCTATAACACACTATCAAATGGGAACATTTAATGAACTGTACTATCTACAGATTTAGTAAAATGTTGTTTGAACTTTAGTTCTTTTAAAGAAGCTAACCTATTTAAACAGTAACAGCTGCTTAAATAGTCTAAAGGTGCTCTTTTCTTTTAGTCTATCTATAATACAATAAGAATTTCCTAGAAGGAGAAATCAAATTGGTTTCATGAAATGTAAAATTATCATGTGATAATTTATAGGAAACCTCCTTTAAGACCTGTTTTAAAGGTTTTTCTTACTCTAAACCAATATGTACATATGTAAATAAGCATTATTCAGCTTCTTGGTTTGACACTTGGATTTTTAAGGAAAAGATCTGCATATCCATGTGCATCTCCAAATCTTTATGTAGGTACTTGCACTTTAAAAATTCTCTTTGCTTGTGTTTCATCTGTAAGTATTATAGTTACTCATTGCTGAGAATTTAGAGGTACTTATACCATTTTTTACAAAATGAATGTCCCATAATTGTAGTATTCTGTCTTTTATGACCAAGTGCTCATTTAACTCTGTTTAGAGATCATTAAGAAATCATAGTTAAGAACTTCTGAATTTAAAATAGTATTTAGTAAATAATGACAAATGGTGATATAAATGTATTATAAAATCTTGTCTAAGAAAAATAATATTAAACAACGAATATTAAAAATTTTGGTAGCTAAATAACATTTCACAAGATGGATCTATTCCACTGATAATTAGCATAATATTTGAATTACAAAAAACTCTTCAATTTAATGAGTATGGTCCCTTTCACTTGTGTTCTATAAAAACCTAAAGGTTTTCAAGCCAAATGATTTCTGTTTAGAATTCTGTTTAGAATACATTTTTCAGCGCATAAAGTTTTGGGTTATATATCCTTGTAAAGCCTGATTTTTTTAAAAAGTTCATTCTTTAAAAAATTAAGTTTCTAAGACTTAAAGGCATTGGTATCCTACTTTAACTCTGTTGATGAATGGACATCTTTTAATCAAGAACATTACAAGTGGGCCTTTCCATCTCTCATTGTCATTAACATTTTAAAAGGTGCATGCTTTCTAAACTGCATCTCAGAGCTTTCTACATCCATAAAAAAGATATTATTTTACAAATAGGACCAAAGTGTTACCTTAACATAGATGAACTTTCATTAGTGTAATATCCTAGTTTTAATTCTGTAACATTGTGCTCTTTAATAATCACTAATGATATATATGGCTTTTTTTCTCAATAAAATTTTAAAGGGCTTATTGGAATATAGTTGACATACTGCACATACTTAAATGATATAATTATTAAAATACTGACATATGTATACCTTAATGAGACCATTGCCACAACTAATAGAGTAAATATTTCCATCACCCCAAAAGGTTTCTTCTTGCCCCCTTCCTTCCCTTCGTCCCTCCCTCCCTCTCTCCTTCCTTCCTTCCTTCCTTCCTTTCTTCCTTCCTTCCTCCCTCCCTCCCACCCTCCCTTCCTTCCTTCCTTCCTTCCTTCCTTCTTTCCCTTTTTTTTTGAGATGAAGTCACACTCTTTTGCCCAGGCTGGAGTGAAGTGGTGCAATCTTGGCTCACTGCAACCTTTGCCTTCTAGGTTCAAGCGATTCTCCTGCCTCAGCCTCCCAAGTAGCTGGAATTACAGGCACGTGCTACCACACTTGGCTAATTTTGTTTTTTAGTAGAGACAGGGTTTCATTATGTTGGTCAGGCTTGTTTTGAACTCCTGACCCCAGGTGATCCACCTGCCTCAGCCTCCCAAAGTGCTGGAATTACAGGCATAAGCCACCACACCCAGCCTTGTCCTTTTTTTCATCTGTCACTGCCAAACCTGCTGTCCCTTCCTCTAGCAGCTACTGATTAGCTTTCTTTTGCTATAGATTCATTTGCATTTTCTAGAGTTTTTTTTAAATATAAATGGAATCACATAGTATGTACTTACTTTTTTGGTCTAGCTTCTTTTACTCTGCATACTTATTTTGAGATTTATCTATTTTGCTGTGTGTATGAATAGTCTGTACTTTTCATTGCTGAATAGTATTTCATTGCACAGATATGGCACAATTTGTTTATCCATTCCTCTGATGATGGATATTTAGATTTCTTCCAGTGTTTGGCTATCCCAAATAAAGCTGAAATTTTTATCTTATTTATGAATAAAGCTGCTATAAACATTGAGTATGTTTTAAAAATTGTCTGATTTTCCATTTTTACCACTTCCCACAATCATGTCTATCAACACTTATCATACACCAATGTTTTTATCCACCTTCCTCAGCAACTTGGCAATTAGGGAAGACTGAAAATATTTAACATTAGACCCATTTCTTGCATTTTAATCCTTTTACTCATTAGAGGTATTGATTATAGGGAAGAAAAGATGTCATTTTGAATCTTGAAATAGAAATAGCCTGACCAGCATTATTTTACCTTTTATGACATTTCTAAATAAAAATTTTAAATATAACCAAATTGAAACCTGTAGTCTTTAGTTACTCAAAGAGCTTATGCAAATACTTTCCTTAATATAATGATGTTATGGTGAGTCTTTTCTGAAGAGAGTAGATGTTTCCTAATGACCTTATTTTATTTCCATAAATACATGCGGCATTTGAAGTTTATCATAGTCACTAAATTTTCTCTGAACAAGGAAATATGGAAAAGATCCCATAATGCCATACTTTTTTTTTTTTTTTTTTGAAATGGAGTCTTGCTCTGTCACCCAGGCTGGAATGCAGTGGCACAATCTCAGCTCACTGCAACCTCCGCCTCTCAGTTCAAGTGATTCTGCTGCCTCAGTCTCCCCAGTAACTGGGATTACAGGCATGTGCCACCACACCTGCCTAAATTTTGTATTTTTAGTTCAGATGAGGTTTCATCATGTTGGCCAGGCTGGTCTTGAACTCCTGATCTTAAGTGTGATCCACCCATCTCGGCCTCCCAAAGTGCTGGTATTATTGGGCTTGAGCCACTGCACCCGGTTCCTAGTAGGTATATATCTTCATGAGGTATATGAGATATTTTGGTACAGGTATGAGATTATTTGGTAATATTCACATCATGGAAAATTGGATATACCATACCCTGAAGCATTTATACTTTGTATTACAAACAGTCCATTATACTCTATTATAGTTATTTTAAATGTACAATTAAATTATTATTGTAGTATAATCATTCTGTTATGTTATCAAATACTAGGTCTTTTTTATTTATTCTTTTTTTTTTTTTTTTTTTTTCCTTGAGACAAAATCTTGCTCTGTTGTCCAGGTTGGAGGGCTGTGGTGTGGTCTTGGCTCACTGCAACCTCTGCCTCCTAGGTTCAAGCAATTCTCCTGCCTCAGTCTCCCAAGTAGTTGGGATTACAGATTCATACCAGTATGCCTGGCTAATTTTTTTGCAATCTCTGCCTCCCAGGTTTGAGCAATTCTCCTGCCTCAGCCTCCCAAGTAGCTGAGATAATAGGTGTGTGCCACCACACCTGGCTGATTTTTGTATTTTTAGTGGAGACCAGGTTTCACTGTGTTGTCCAGGCTAGCCTTGAAGACCTGACTTCAAGTGATCTGCCCACCTTGGCCTCTCAAAGTGCTGGGATTACAGGCATGAGCCTTTTTCTTTTTTTTTTTTTTTGCACCCATTATCCAGCCCCACCTTCCCCACTGCCCCCACTACCCTTCCCAGCCTCCGGTAACCATCCTTCTGTTCTCTATCTCTGTGAGTTTAATTGTTTTGACTTTCAGATCCTACAAGTAAGTGAGAACATGTGATGTTTGTCTTTCTGTGCCTGGCTAATTTCGCTTAATACAGTGATCTCCAGTACCAATCGTGTTTTTTCAAATTCCATTCTTTTTTATAAATAACACGTTTTCTTATCTGTTCATCTGTTGATGGACACTTAGGTTGCTTCAAAATCTTGGTTATTGTGAACCATGCTGCAACAAACATGAGAATGCTGGTGTATCTTTGATGTACTGATTTTTTTTTTCTTTTAGATATATACCCAGCAGTGTGATTGCTGGATCATATAGTAGTCTTTTTAAAGTGTTTTGAGGAACTTCCAAACTGATCTCCATAGTGGTTGTACTAATTTACATTCCCACCAATAGAGTATTGAGGGTTCCCTTTTCTCTGCATCCTCACCAGCGTTTGTTATTGCCTGTTTGGATAAAAGCCATTTTTTTTTTTTTTTGAGACGGAGTTTCGCTCTTGTTACCCAGGCTGGAGTGCAATGGCGCCATCTCGGCTCACCGCAACCTCCGCCTCCTGGATTCAAGCAATTCTCCTGCCTCAGCCTCCCAAGTAGCTGGGACTACAGGCGTGCATCACCATGCCCAGCTAATTTTTTTATATTTTTAGTAGAGACGGGGTTTCACCATGTTGACCAGGATGGTCTCGATCTCTTGACCTCGTGATCCACCCGCCTCGGCCTCCCAAAGTGCTGGGATTACAGGCTTGAGCCACCGCGCCCGGCGGATAAAAGCCATTTTAACTGGGGTGAGATGGTACCTCATTTTTCGTTTTGATTTGCATTTCTCTGATGATCAATGATATTGAGCAGTTTCTCATATGCCTCTTTGCCGTTTATATGTCTTCTTTTAAGAAATGTTTATTTAAATCTGTTGCCCATCTTTCAATTGGATTTATTAGATTTTTTTTTTCCCTATAGAGTTGTTTGAGCTCCTTATATATTCTGGTTATTAATCCCTTGTCAGATGAGTAGTTTGCAAATATTTTCTCCCATTATATGGGTTGTCTCTACTTTGTCAGTTGTTTCCTTTGCCATGCAGAAGCTTTTTAACTTGATGTGATCCCATTCATTCATTTTTGCTTTGATTGTCTGTGCTTGTGAGGTATTACTTAAGAAATTTTTACTCCGACCAACGTCCTGGAGAGTTTCCCCAATGTTTTCTTCTAGTAGTTTTATGATTTGAGGTCTTAGGTTTAAGTCTTTAATTTATTTTGATTTTATTTTTCTGTAAGCTTCTTACCTTATAGAAAAAGTATAGGAGTCTAGTCTCAATTCTTCTGCATATGGATATCCAGTTTTTCCAGCACCATTTATTGAAGAGATGGTCTTTTCCCCAGTGTATGTTCTTGGCACCATTGTCAAAAATGTGTTCACTGTAGG
The DNA here is from genome assembly GCF_048565385.1 of Saimiri boliviensis. Taxonomy (NCBI): domain Eukaryota; kingdom Metazoa; phylum Chordata; class Mammalia; order Primates; family Cebidae; genus Saimiri; species Saimiri boliviensis. The sequence continues at coordinate 61,134,052 of NC_133452.1, read as the reverse complement.
TATCTGGATTTGTTTCTGGGTTCTCTATTTTTTTCCATTGATCTTATGTGTCTGTTTTTGTGCCAGATGTCTACAGCTTTGTAATATGTTGTGAAGTCAGGTAATGTGATTCCTCCAGTTTTGTTCTTTTTTCCTTAGGATAGATTTGGCTATTTTGGATCTTTTCTGATTCTGTATAAGTTTTAGGATTGCTTTTTCTATTTCTGTGAGGAATGGCATTGGTATTTTGGTGGGGATTGCACTGAATCTGTAGATTGCTTTGGGTAGTATGAGCATTTTAACAATGTTGATCCTTCCAACCCATGAACATGGAATATCTTTCCATTTTTGTGTGTGTGCCCTCTTTAATTTCTTTCATCAATGCTTTATAGTTTCTCTTGCAAAGATCTTTCACTTCTTTGGTTAAGTTAATTTCTAGGTATATGATTTTATTTGTGGCTATTGTAAATGGGATTGCTTTTAAAATTTGTTTTTCATATTGTTTATTGCTGGCATATAGAAATGCTACTGTTTTTTGTTATGTTGATTTTGTATCCTGCAGCTTTACTGAATTTGTTTATCAGTTCTAATAGTTTTCCTTTTTTTTTTTTTTAAATACTGGGCATGGTGGTGTGTGTCTGTGGTATCAGCTACTGGGGAGGTTGGGGTGCAGTGTGGAAGTATCTCTCTCTCTCTCTTTTTTCATTTTCTTTTCTTTTCTTTTTTTTCTTTTTTTTTTTTTTTATGAGGTCTCTGTTACCCAGGCTGGAGTGCAGTGGCAAGGTCTTGGCTCACTGCAACCTTTGGCTCCCAGGCTCAAGTGATCCTTCCACCTCAGCTTCCTGAGTAGCTGGTGTTATAGGCATGTGCCACCAGACCTGGCTAATTTTTGTATTTTTTGTAGAGATGGGGTTTTGCCATGTTGCCCAGGCTGGTCCTGAACTACTGGACTCAAGTGATCCACCTGGTTCTGCCTCCCAAAGTGCTAAAGTTACAGATGTGAGCCACTACACCCAGCCCTCTTGTAGAATCTTTAGGTTTTTCCAAATATAAGCTCATATCACCTGCAAACAAGGATAATTTGACTTACTCCTTTCTAATTTGGAAGCCCTTTATTTGTTTCTCATCTGATTGCTCTAGCTCAGACGTCTAGTACTACGTTGAATAACAATTGTGAAAGTGGGCATAATTTGTCATGTTCCAAATCTAAGAGGAAGGGCTTTCAGTTTTCCTCCATTTCGTATGATACTAGCTGTGGGTCTGTCATATATGGCTTCTATTATGTTGAAATCTGTTTCTTCTATACCTAGTTTTTTGAGGGTTTTTTCATGAATGGATATTGAACTTGTATCAGATAATTTTTCAGCATCAATTGAGATTATGATATGGTTTTTGTCCTTCAAATAATGGAGTTTTAATTTTTAGGCAATTTTATTTAAAGTGACTTTTTTAAACTTGATATCAAATATATAAAATATATATTTGCATTACAAATATTTAATGCAATACGTGAGCAGTTCTGCCTATTGATGTATTTTCTAAAAAGGATAATCTTATTTCACAATGTTTAATTCTTTTTTTAAACAGAGTCTTGCTCTGTCCCCCAGTCTAAAGTGCAGTGGCGCAATCTTGGCTCACTGCATCTTCCACCTCCTTGGTTCAAGAGACTCTCCTGCCTCAGCCCGCTGAGTAGTTGGGCTTATGGGTGCCCATCACCATGCCTGGCTAAGTTTTGTATTTTTAGTAGAGTCAGGGTTTCACCGTGTTGGCCAGGCTGATCTCACACTCCTGACCTCGAGTGATCCATCTGCCTTGGCCTTCCAAAATGCTAGGATTACAGCAGTGAGCCACTAAGCCTGTCCAAGTTTTTTACTGAGAACTTTTATTATAGATTGAGAAAAGGAGAGATGATTTTTTTTCTAGTAGAATCCTATATATTCAAGTATTAAATGCCTTTACATATCAAATCTTCTCATGTTAGGTTACTGATTTTGAATTTTGGAAGGGATACCTTCCAGATTATTTTATTGCTTCTTGTTACAGTTTAAAGCCAGTTTGATTCAATGCCTTTTGATCTTCTTTCTGTGACTGTTAATTTTTTTCTTTTATTAAAATTATAGTAAAATGTGTGTAGAACCCAAAGAGCAAATCAATTTTGGTCTTTTTTTTCTTTTTGTTCCTTTATGTTTTTTTTTAAAATCAGTAGTAAGCTTTATTTGCCAGGCTAAAAGATAAACTAACATTATGATTTAAGCTAAGTAAAAAACTAATATCATTTTTTTCTTTCAGATCTCTATAAAAATGGACTCCAAAGAGCTAACTTTGTACCATTCATAGCAGTCCTGAAGGTAAAAACAAATCATTTATTTGTATTTACTAAGATCGTATTTATTGATAATCAAGGGCTATAGTAGGATTGCCTTGGTCTTGGCATTCAAGCAGAATTTATTTTGCTATTTAGATAGTAATAGTCAAAGACACTGAAGGAGAAAAGAATATTTTTATATAGTATCATGCATGTGTACAGTGAAATTGTAAAATATAGTCTAAATTATTCTCTAACTGAAACATTGAATAGTTAGCATTTTATAAATTTTAATTTGAGGTTTGCTCATAAATATTTTAGTGGAATGTTTAAACTTATACATTTATTTTTGAAAAAAAAAATGTTTAATGTTCCCTGTTCCCTTCAGGTTAATGGCCATTATTAACATGTTTTCCCAGCTATTAAAGTTGCTATTCTAGAATAGCATTATTACAAAAATATTCTAATATATTTAAATGTGATTGCCATCAAGTTATGAAATTATGTCAAGTTGAGGCACATAAATAGTTTAAATATTTGTGTGTATCATCACTGCATGGAGTTTAAAATAGTCTTCATTACAATATGATTAACAATAAAATAGCCTCCTTTTTTACTCTTAATTTTAAGTAATTTTTTACATGATTATTTAATGATTTCACATTCTGCCATCGTTTATTGAGAACCTACTATGTACAATGTGCTGCATTAGGTATAATGGATAATAGAATTGTGAACTAAGCTGTTTTTTGCTGGCACATTATTTATAATGTAGTTGAGGATATAAAATACATACAAAATACCTATAAGAGAAAGCAAAATTTGCCAAAATATAATTCCCATAATTTTAGGTAAATGCTTTCTCCCCATGCCCATCAACATATTTGAAGAAAGGATAAAGTATTTTTTAAAAACTGAAATCTTAAAAATTCTTACTCAAGAAGGGTTAAAATATTTTATCTTCAGACATTCTAAAGGCATAATCAGACAATCTTTTTGATGTGTACTTTGGTTGGAATTATTGTTGGTGCCAAACTTTATTCCCTATGCTATACTTAGGAGAATTCAAACATCTGTTTCCTTGACCAATTTTAGGTTCCCAAGGATTTTAATTTCTCGGAGATATTTATAGACGTAGGAAAAGTACTTTTGGAAGATTAATGCTGTTAGTAATTTTTTTCCCTTTATATTCATGTTTTGCATTTGGGGAGAACGTAGACTTGTAATGTTTTCTCCATGCTAGCAATCCAAAGTAATATGGTATGCACAGATACCAAAATATAAAAAGGGAAGCTAGGAAAAATAGGTGCTAAACATAGTGTCTTCATGTAGCATAAAATACACAAAATGTAAAAAGAGAAATCTCAGAAAGAAGCAAGTTAAGAGGGTCTCAGGGAACAACTTTGTAGCTGTCCTTGTTTTTTTTTTTTTTGTTTGTTTTTTTTAACTTCAAATATTTTGTCGTTGTTGTTTTCTTTGGCCAGTAATTTGTCCTACTTCAATGTATAGTAGCAGTATTAATAGGCAACTAAATTGGCCAGATTGAATTTAGTTTTCTTTCCCTTTCCTTCTCTTAAAGTTTTTCAAGGGGGAAGGAAAACCAGAGATGAATAGTATGCAATTTGAAATTGAACATGAACTGAGATACATAATATACAATTTGAAGTTGAACATGGATTGAACTTCCCGGGAAACTAAATACCAGATTAGATAAGAAAAGGTCTAAAATGTCTAATTTATTCAAGAGATGTTTCATATATAACAAAACATCAATGAATGAACACTAGAGCTGGTTTCTCTGAAGCTTTTCTGTTTGGGCATATAAAGTTTCTCTTGTAAGGAAAGGTAGTTTAATATTAACAAGTGATATTTTGCCTATTCACAGATGCCAGTGTTACTGCTTCATTCTGGCCCAGCTGAGAGAAGGATACAGCAGAAGTCAGTCTTAAAACAAATAGAGAATTTTAGTTTAATAAAAAGAAATTATTATAAATGAGATAGAAATTTGTCGAGGGAAGGCCGGGCACGGTGGCTCAAGCCTGTAATCCCAGCACTTTGGGAGGCCGAGGTGAGTGGATCACAAGGACAAGAGATCAAGACCATCCTGGTCAACATGGTGAAACCCCATCTCTACTAAAAATACAAAACATTAGCTGGGCATGGTGGCGCGTGCCTGTAATCCCAGCTACTCAGGAAGCTGAGGCAGGAGAATTGCCTGAACCCAGGAGGTGGAGGTTGCGGTGAGCCAAGATCGCGCCATTGTACTCCAGCCTGGGTAACAACAGTGAAACTCCGTCTCAAAAAAAAGAAATTTGTTGAGGGAAAAAGTACATTGTAAAACTTATTTTTAAAAATGTTCTCTGTAAACCAAATGATTGCAAGTTTGTGATTCACCACAGAAGCTTGTGGTTTGTTGCTTGGGAGATTGAAAAATAACAAAAATTTATATAAGCTCTTAGTAAAGCCTGCTTTATGGCTCAAGATGTAGACAATTTTCTTTAAAATAGTGGGTACTCTTCAGTTGTTATGTGTTATTGTGTAGGTTTATTAATTATGCCATTCAAATCTTTATTCTTTTTTTTTTGGAGACGGAGTTTTGTTCTTATTACCCAGGCTGGAGTGCAATGGCGCGATCTCGGCTCACTGCAACCTCCGCCTCCTGGGTTCAGGCGATTCTCCTGCCTCAGCCTCCTGAGTAGCTGGGATTACAGGCAAGCACCACTATGCCCAGCTAATTTTTTGTATTTTTAGTAGAGACGGGGTTTCACCATGTTGACCAGGATGGTCTTGATCTCTTGACCTCATGATCCACCCGCCTCAGCCTCCCAAAGTGCTGGGATTACAGGCGTGAGCCACCGCGCCCAGCCCCAAATCTTTATTCTTATATTTTTTCATATCAATTACTAATAAACTTATGGGAAACATCTCTCACTATAATTGTGAATTTATCTATTTTTCTTGTAATTCTATCATTTGCCTTACATATTTGGAGGCTATGTTATAAGTTGCATACAGATTTATAATACTTATTTTATTTATTTATTTATTTATTTATTTAGAGACAGAGTCTTGCTCTATCACCCAGGCTAGAGTGCAGTGGTGCAATATTGGCTCACTGCAACTTCCACTTCCCAGGTTCAAGTGATTTTCCTGCCTTAGCCTCCTGAGTACCTGGGACTACAGGTACACACTACCACATCAGTCTAATTTTTGTATTTTTAGTAGAGATGGGGTTTTGCCATGTTGGCCAGGCTGATATCAACTCCTGACCTCAAGTGATCTGCCCAGCTTAGCCTCCCAAAGTGGTGCTGGGAGTACAGGTGTTAGCCACCATACCTGGCCAGATTTACAATAATTAAATACTGCTTGTGAATGGAACTTTTAAATATTATTAAGTAGCATTGCTCCTTCTTTTCAAGTATACTTTTAACCGTCTCTTGAAACATTGTTACCATGACTGCTTTAAAATCTTCCTTTATCAGATAATTCTAACTTCTCTGTCATCTTGATGTTGCCATTTCTTTACATTCAGTTTGAGATCTTCCAGATTTTTGGTATAAGTGATTTCCAATGGAAACTGACATTTTCATAATTTGTCATGAGACTTTGAATCTTACTGTTTTAACCAAATTTTATACTGTGGTAAAATATACATAACAAAAATTACTATTTTAATGATTTGTTTACATTTTGATACAGGGGCTCACTCTGTTGCCCAGGCTGGAGTGCAGTGGCACAATCATGGCTTACTGAAACTTCAACCTCCACAGGCTCAGGTGATCCTCCTGCCTCAGCCTCCTGAGTAGCTGGAACTACAGGCACATTCTACCATGCCTGGCTAATTTTTGTATTTTCCGTAGAGACAGGGTTTCACTGTTTCCCAGGCTGGTCTTGAACTCCTGGGCGCAAGCAATCTGCCTGCCTTGGCCTCCCAAAGTGTTGGGATTACAGGTGTGAGCTACCATAGCTGTCCTATTTTAATGATTTTTAAGTGTACAGTTCAGTGACATTAAGTGCATTCACATTGTTGTACAAGCACCACCATCATTCATCTCCGGAATTTTTCATCTTATCAAACTGAAACCCTGTACTCACTAAGTGATAACCCTCATTCTTCCCCTCTCCCAATGCTGCTTACCACTATTCTACTTTCTGCCCCTATGAATTTCTCTTTTCTAGGTACTTGATTTAAGTGGAATTACCTAATTCCACTTTTTCTTTCTGGCTTATTTCACTTAGCATAGTGTCTTCAAGGTTTATGCGTGTTGCAACATGTGTCAGAATTCCAGTCTTTTTTATGACATAATAATAATCCATTGTAAGGATATGCTGCATTTTGTTTATCCATTCACCTGTCAATGGACATTTGGGTTGTTTCTACCTTTTAGCTATTACAAATATTGTATACAAATATCTATTTGAGTCCCTGCTTTCAATTCTTTTGTGTACATACCCAGAACTGGAATTGCTAGATCTTATGGTAATTATGTGTTTAATTTCTTGAGGAACTGCCATACTGTTTTCCATAGCGGCTGTACCATATTACTTTCCCACCAGCAATATACAAGCATTCCAGTTTCTCTGCATTTCCCCCAATGCTTATTTTATCTTTTTTTTTTTTTTTGGTTAATAGCCATCCCAGTGGGTGCGAAGTGGTATCTCATTGTGGTTTTGATTTGCATTTCCCAAGTGATTAATGATATTGTGTATCTTTTCATGTGCTTTATTTATTTATTTATTTATTTATTTATTTATTTATTGAGATGGAGTCTTGCTCTGTCACCCAGGCTGGAGTGCAGTGGCACAATCTTGGCTCACTGCAACATCTACCTCCTGGGTTCAAGTGATTCTCATTCCTCAGCCTCCCAAGTGGCTGGGATTACAAACACCCACCACCATGCCAGGCTAATTTTTGTATTTTTGGTAGAGATGGGATTTCACCATGTTGGCCAGGCCGGTCTCGAACTCCTGACCTCAGGTGATCTGCCTGCCTCGGCCTCCCAAAATGCTGGAATTACAGGTGTGAGCCACTGTGCTTGGCCTCTTGTTCTTATTTTAAATCTGTTTATCTTCTCCCTTTTTAAAATTGGACAACATCTTATTCTATAAAACAGATTGTTACCCTGTTTCTCTTTGTGGATCTTATTTGAACTTTCTGTTTTAGTTAGGTTTTTTTAGGCATTCTGTCAAGAGAAGGGGAGGCACTGCTTCCTTTACTACCAGATACAGCTAGAAATCCAGGTTCCCTAGTCAGCCTCCATTGACACCTGAGATGCGGTTTGGGGGCGTGTTCCTTGTTACTTGTTACTCCGTGGAAAGAGGGTTCTGACTCCCATGTGATCTCCATTGATAACACTGTGGGAGGAGGATGTGCATTACTGGTTGGCTGGGATGAAAGTTCCAGTTCCTACTTGGCCTTCTCTGACCTCACCTTGGCAGTGGTATTGGGATTCCTCATGACAGCCTTGTGTGGGTGGAATTCTAGGCTCCCCTTAGCCTTTGCTGGCATGGGTGGGGAGGGGGAGCCAGTTTTTCTCTGTGGTATTTGCTTTAGTAGAACAGTTATTGTATCTTTTGTTAAGTTGCCCTTTTCCGGGTCCTTTGGCTAAAGAGAACAGACTTTTATGGGTGCCTCGTTTGTATGTTTCATCAGCATTTCTGGGTTGCTGCCTTCTTTGGCTCTAAGTCTAGGATATATGAGTCAAAGAAAAACCCTCTGGCTCATACTTGTAATTCCAGTGCTTTGGGAGGCCAAGGTGGGAGAATTGCTTGAGGCCAAGAGTTTGAGACCAGCCTGAGCAACGTAGTGAGTTCCCATCTCTACAAAATTTCTTTTAAAAAAAATAAGCCAGGCATGGTGGTGTGTATCTGTCCTCCAAGCTACTTGGAAGGCTGAGGCAGGAGGCTTACATGAGCCCAGGAGGCGGAGGCTGCAGTGAGCCATGATTGTGTCACCGTACTCCAGCCTGGCAACAAAGTAATACCCTGTCTCTAAAAATTAAAAAAAAAAAAAAAAGGCCGGGCACGATGGCTCAAGCCTGTAATGCCAGCACTTTGGGAGACCGAGACGGGTGGATCACGAGGTCAAGAGATCGAGACCATCCTGGTCAACATGGTGAAACCCCGGCTCTACTAAAAATACAAAAAACTAGCTGGGCATGGTGGCGCGTGCCTGTAATCCCAGCTACTCACGAGGCTGAGGCAGGAGAATTGCCTGAACCCAGGAGGCAGAGGTTGTGGTGAGCCGAGATCGCGCCATTGCACTCCAGCCTGGGTAACAAGAGCGAAACTCCGTCTCAAAAAAAAAAAAAAAAAAAAAAAAAATCCCACAGGAGGGAACCTCATCATCCTGTTGTTCTTCAGGTCTTGAACAGGTCTAGCTGTTCTTCCTTCTTCTTTCTATTTTTTTAGAGTCTCCTTATGTTTGCTTTATGTATAATTTCCAGAGGTTTTAAATTGTACATAGAAGGAGGGATAAGGAAAAGTACATCTTCATCTTCCCAGAAACAGAAGTCAGCTTATTTAAAGTCCTTGTCTGCTAATTCCATCGTTTCTGGTTTTGTTTCTGTGGTTTGATTTCTTTCTCCCTGGTTGTGAGTCCTGTTTTCCTGCTTCCTTGCAAGTCAAGTAAGTTATGATTGGATGCTGCATGTAGTGATTATTACATTGAGTCTCTGTTATTTCCTTTAAGGGTATTGAATTTTATTTTGGCAAGTGGTTAAGTTTATTGCAGAGCAGGTTGATCTTTTTGAGCCTTATTTAAAAGCTTTGATAGGGTGAATATAGATTAGCCATTATTCCAAGTTTGTTTCGGCCCTTCTAGGTGTTAGGTTTTAGGACCTTTCTAAGCTCTTTCCTGAATCCCCGTGGTGTTCATTGACGTGTTTCAGCTCTGGCCATTCAGAATGCTTATATCTCCCAAATATGTGTATTGTTCTTTGCCCAACTATGCATATGCAATTTGTTACTCAGCCAAAGATTACATTCCCTATGCAGGTATCTGGAGCTTTTCTTCTGCATAGCGTTTTCCTGTGCTGAATTCTACTGTGCAAATTCCAACTGCTTCAGCATCCCAAAACTCTGAGGACTGTCTCCTGAACTCATTTAGATCGTTCTATTGCAGTCTAGAAATTGCCTCTAGGTAGAAAGCCAGGGAATATGGCCAGCTTGCTTGCCTGATTTTTTTTTTTTTTCCCTCATATCTCAGGGAATACTATCTTTTGCTACCTATTACGTAATGTCTGGTATCAGCAGTTTCACATGTTTTATCCAGTGTTTTAAGTGATTTATTGCAGAAGGGCAAAATACAGTTTCAATTATTCTGCCTTGGCCAAAAGAATAAATCTCTTTCTTAGTTTTTAGTGATAAAGGAAAAGAAGGTCAAGTTTTTGTTGTTGTTATTGTTGTTGTTGTTTTGTTTTGTTTGTAATTTAGGAACTTAGAGCCATGTTTTATCATAGAAACAAAAATAAATAAATAAATAGGATAACAATAAAAAGGCAGTGGTAAGCATAGGAATTTTGTTTCAGCTTTCTCTCACACATTTAAAGGAACAGTTAAGTAAATAATGGTGCAGTCACATGAGGTGATATAACAGTTATTTCAAACAATTTTTTCAAAAGTTTTCAATAATGTAGAATAATGCTTACAGATAATGTGAATAGAAAAGTATGATGCAAGGATACACCTATTCCTGTCTCAACTGTGGAAATAAAATATGTGCATGAAAAAATACTGGAAACAAACATCTTAAAATCTTAATAGAACTTATTTCTGGATATTAAAATTATGGGTGATTTAAATTTTCTCTTTTAGACTTTTCTAAGATTTCTGGAATGATCTTGTATTATTTTAATAATAAAAACCATTTTTGAACAGGCGAGTTTTGCCGACTCCTCTTAGGAATTCAGCAGACCTGACTAGGAGAACTCATATCAAAGTTGAGAAATCACAAAAAGCAAAATGGATTGAACATGGGTCCTGTCTTTAGAGACCACTGTTATAAAAAGAAGTGGGATGGCAGGCACAGAAAGGAAGCAGGAGGAGCAGGGGTAGAGGCAGAGATGAACTAACAAATAAAAGCATGTGACAGATATATTTTGAAGGAAGAACTACCTCAGGAAATGAGAGAATTTTTCAGGTAAAATTTTCTATATTTTAAGAGAAATTAAAGTAGTCATGGTACTGATTACATAAGAGATTAGACATGAAATAATTATAAGATTAGATGGTAAGTGACGTGGCAGAGCTAATCTAATATACTGTAAGTAGACCGTTAAGAAAAGGAAAAGCATCTTAGAAAAAGCAAATGATAGAATCAACACTGCTGAAAATAAAATCAGTGATAAAGAGACCAAACTTATGAAAGATCATACAAAATGAAGCTGGAACAGTCAGAGATGAAAACTACTGCAGAAAAAAAAAATGCTAGATGTGGTAAGCAGACAACAGAGATCATAAATTCACATAACTCATGTTTCTAAAAAAGAGAACACAAAGATAAAACAGAAGAAAACTTTTATGAAAAGAAGTTAGGTTGAAAGTCTAGATTAAAGTGTTCATTGTGTGATTCCTCCATCAAGAATCATACATTTTTGGCCAGGCATGGTGGCTCATGTCTATAATCCTAGCACTTTGGGAGGCCAATGCAGGCAGATCACTTGAAGTCAGGAGTTCAAAACCTGCCTGGCCAAGATGGTGAAATCCCATCTCTACTAAAAATATAAAATATTAGCCACCTATGATGGTGGGTGCCTGTAATGCCAGCTACTTGGGAGGCTGAGGCAGGGGATCGCTTGAACCTGGGAGGTGGAGGTTGCAGTGAGCCAGAAAAACACCACTGCACTCCAGCCTGGGCAACAGAGCGAGACTCTCTCAAAAAAAAAAAAAAAAAAGAATTATACATTTTTTTAATGCACAACTGAACCTGAAGGATTAAAAAATAGAATCTTAAATCATATGGAAGAAAAATCAATGGGAAAAGAAGTCAAGCTTGTCTGAGGGTTGTAAACTATTAGTAGATACTAAAATAGGATTGGATAGGATAATTTTTACTATATTCAGTTTTTTAAAAATGTGACATCTAGTCAGCTAGGTTGTCATGTACATCTAAGCCCACAGTTATATATTTTGGATATATGATAATTTAGGATTTATAGTCCTTAATGAAGTTTCCTGAATAAACAACCACCAGTCAAAATTAATAACTTACAAATGGAGATATTATGGTAAGAAATATTGGTGGTCATTGAATCTGACTAAACATTGTTAGACAATAATTTTTTAAAATATTATTTGAGAACTTCTGTAACTGAGTTAACTACAGGATGCTAAAAAGGTAAAGGCGTTTGGGTTGGGCATGGTGGCTCAGGCCTGTAATCCCAGTGCTTTGGGAGACTGAGGTTGGAGGATTGCTTGAGGAGTTTGAGATCAGCCATATAGCAAGACCTTATCTCTACAAAAAAATTTAAAAAATTAGTTAGGCATAGTGGCGCATGCCTGTGGTCCCAGCTACTCAGGAGGCTGAGGTGGGAGGATTGCTTGAGCCCAGGAGTTCCATGCTGCGGTGAGCCACAATTGCAGCACTGGGTTCTAGCATGGGCAACAGAGCAAGACCTTGTCTCAAAAAAAAAAAAAAAAAAAAAAGGGAAAAAAGGAAAAAGAAAAGGGGCTCTGACCCACACTAGCAGTTTGAGTGGAGGAGGTAGCACATGTTAGGACTATTTCCAAAGAGCCGATAATGCTTAAACAGAGACTTAAAATTTGACAAGTAAGTTACCAGGAAAAGTAGGAAAGGATGTTTACCATGTAGGAAAAATCACAGGGAAAAGACATAGAAGCATGAAACCTGTAATTAAAAATTTTGTTTTCCGTAATCAGTTCATTGAGAAAAATAATTTTCATAAAATAATAGCTGTCACTATTCTGTTTACTTGAGGGTTGGAGATTTATTTAAAACTCAGATTTTTCTCCAAATAAAAGCAAGATATGTTTTGCATTGTATTTAAATAGAAAAATTTTGGTAGTTCTTATTCTCTTGGTTGTAATTATAATAATCATCCCTCCTTCAGTGAGTCAGTACTTTAACTTGAAATTTCTTTCTGATCATATGACATAGTATCTTGATTTTACTAATATTAATAAAAGGTAGTTCTCGTAAAGTATAAGAACAAATATAATTGTTAAAGCATTTGTTGGTATCTATATAGCATCATTTTATAAAATTAAATGCGTTCATCTTACCCTATGCACTGAAAGTATTTTAAAGTAGCCTGTGATTGTTTATACCAGGGGGGACAAACTATAGCCAGTAGTCAAATCTGGCCTGCTGCCTATTTTTGTAAATCGAGTTTTATTGAAAAATTTTAGGCTCATTTATTTATGTATTATCTATGGCTCTTTTCAGAGTACAGTGGCAGAGTTGAGCAGCTGCGTATGACTTTCAAAGCCTAACATATTTACTATCTGACCCTTTACAGGAAGTTGACTGGCCCTGATCTATATAATATACACAGGGCAATCAATTGCTTAAAATGACATATGTCAATAGCACATTTTTTTTCCTATAAAGTAGGCCTTGTTTTATGTGATGAAAATCCTGCATCAGCATAGATTTATTAGTAGGTCCTGGAGAAAGGGACGTTCCAGCGCTTGCTCAATAAATGGTTGATCGAAGGCAGGAAGCTTGATGAGTGAACCAAAAACAAAGATGGTGGTTCAGTATCAATTTCAAATAATTTAGTAACTTGAGAAATATCAGCTTTGTTAGGATCAAATTTCTTAGAAATATCTTCAATTTCATACATTTAAGTGGAATTAGATATCTTAAATGTACATTCATTGAATAATATTTATGGTATATAATCTCACTGCATTATAAATATTATTTAAAATTAGTGTGATTAAAAGGAAAGGAAAACTACTTGATATTTTGATCAGAAGAATGGTTTAATAGGTTAATTTCATTTTAACTACTATTACCAGCCTTCTTGAAGATTAGATTGCCTGGCAAGCATTGCTATTCTCAGCTGATCAAGTTGTAGCAATTCATGATATTTTGGACAAATATTTTATATTTGGGTAAAAATCTGTCTGTTTATCACTTACACTTTCATAAACTATTTAGTTTATTTCATTCCATAATGAACCCTAAAATAAATAAATGCTATTTATAAGTTTTAAGGTTTAAAAAATTCTCAGCGTGAATTTCATTAGCTTTCTTTTTATGATTTTCTTAATCAGTTTAACAGTATGAAATAATCTAAAATAATCTCCTCATGGGAAATGTTCCTGTACAAGATCATATGTGGTGTTTTTGCACACAGTGATGGATTTTAATATCAGTAATTTAGCACTTTCTCACGCGCAATGACAGCTTAGCAAGCTATCTTCTTTCTTAACTTTTAAATTTCTTCTTAAAATTAAATGTTAGATGATTAGCCTACTGAGTGGTAACTAAACTGGTGAAAAATAACCAACAAGGGATTCTACAATATAATTTTCTCTTTGATGAATTTCAGTCAGATGATTACAGAAAAATAATTCCAGCATTAACTCTTATAAATATGATTTTTCCTTTTCTTAATAAAGAGTTGTCCATTTGGAAAGCATCACTATCTGATTTATTTGTTGGGTTTAAAATAAAGAATGTAATCTAAGGTAGTAACAATTTTGTTCTTATTATTACTACTTTTGTAATATTTGTTTAATGTTCAGGTAATGACATCATATCTTCTACTTAGTTGTTGTTTCTTGAGACTGTTGTGCATCCTTTATCTAAAACTTAAAAAAAATTAAGTGATATATGAGCTTTTATGTTTTTGTTTTCTGAGAAAATTTTTCTAAGGATAAGAAATTTTTTCCTGATAATAAACTAGAATATGCCCATTGTGTGATTTCCAGTTACAAACTTTAGACAACTTGTTTGATTATAACCCTCAGATAAAATGCTTCAGTGTTCAGCCTTTGTCCAGCCACCTGCATTAGGAGTTATAGACTTGCCAAATAAACGTATATTTGTCATTTTTCCTGCCACAGTTTTCATTTCATTGGTGAAATTGATTTGTCAGTTTGTTCATTATAACTTTCAATACCAGAGCTTTCAGAGTGCTAAATGATCAGAATCAGCCTTTGGGGTCAGTGTCAGCCTCTGTGACCTCTACTGCGTTGTCACCTGAGTCAGCCTTGCAAGGATTAACCCTTTGTTCATGTGATAATGTCTTTACTTACGAGTTGCCTTTTTAATACTTAAGATTGAAAGAAACAAAGACCGAACAAAAGTAGCAGGGAACTCCTGAAGTGAAAAGAGTTGTGGCTTTCCCCCACAAACTGTTTTAAGTGTGAAATTTGAATTCTAGTATTTAATATTTTACAATATAAAATGACCATTTGACTTGTAAAATATTTCTAAAATTATCAAGTTTTAGTCTAACTCAGTCTAGGAAATCTACCCAAGATATTTTCTTAAATTAACCTAGTTCATATATGTTTGAGAAAACTTATTTAAGAAAATTGGCTATAGTTACAGGAACTAAATTTGTATTTTTGTTTGTAATGGTGTTTTTGTGCTGTGTCCTTGCAATTAATAAATATCTAGGATGAAAATGGTTGTGATGTGGATTTAAAATATAATCCTTGTCCATCTCCATAACAGAATGTAGACCTTGTATTAGTCAGGGCCTATCTATGGAAAAGTAATTTTAGGTGTATGGCTTTTAAAATATTTTCTCTAATTATCTCATGTAAAATAAAAATAAAGATTTCCCATGAAATAATGTAAATTATATATTTGTATTTATTTAGAATGCAACAAGCTATTGCTTACATGTAAAATATATACTGTTTAGGATTTGAATTCTCTTCTCTTAGAATAATAAATAGTTATTTTTGGTTAAATCACAAGATATCAATTATTTGATGACAAAAATGGCTTAAAGGAAGTGTGTCTTAAATATGGATTAGCTAGTTCTTTGAATGATGAGATAAATTAGTTTAATTACACGTGGCAATTTTCTTGGCTAGTGATGTAATGTGAAAAAAAATTCTCCCTTTCCCCTCCCTGAAAACTCAAGCCAATTAATAGAACTTTTAAGCTCTTTGTCATAGGCCACCATGGAGGTCTGCAGAGAAGAACTTTAATCCAATAAACATTTCATTTAGATCATGAAAAGAAAGCATGAGGAGAAGCTCCTGTAAGAGAGGGTGTTACTATGATTCCAACCATGAAGAGATGTGAGGAATTTGCCAAATTAACCAAGAGGTCCTCATATTGAACGCATAAATGTGTCAAAACTAACAGAATCATTATTTAATTTGCTTGAACTCTATATTGAGGAAATTCTAAAAAGCCACAACTGTTTTCTTCAAAGCCTTCACTGTTGGGCTGGATGGACAGGGCAAAGGGAGGTTGTGAGAAATCCAGATAGCAAATAACACTGGCCGAAGCTGGTCAGAAAAGGGAATAGATAATTAGGCGTAATTAGCGTGTATGAATCGTTGTCTCTCTGCCCTTAGCTTGAATAAATTTTGATGAAAAAACCCTAGTGGTGAAAATCCTTTGATGTAGGAAGAGTCATTGTGGCTTGGCAGCATAAAGGCAGTGTTTTATACTTTTTACATAATGGTTGTGATACAGACAGAGTGAATGGACCCTGCACCCCCCGTCTGCTTTTGACCAAGGACTTTTGGATTCTCTTGAAACAAAATGCATCACAAGTTTTCAGTTGTTCGTAATGAGGTAGCGGACCTCATCAGGGCTCAGAGGAAGCCATCTTTAGCTTTTGTTTAAATCTTAATCACAGTTTTTTTTTTCTTTCTGGGAAATCTGTTTTCTTTAATTAACACTTCTTTTTTCTTCTTTGCTTGCACATCCAATAAGAGATGGAAATCATGCTCAAAAAGCTAAATAGAAAACTTAAACAAAAATTATCATAGAAAAGATGTATACATTTTTAAATCCCACTTGAAAAAGATGCTTGCTATATTCCCTTTTGCCTTTAAATCAGTAACATTCTAGTAAAGTTGTTCTATAATAGAATATATAAGAAGACATGTAGGGAGTAATTTTATATTGTTTTCGGAAAGAACTTGTTTTCAAATTGAAATTAAACAAAGTAAAATGGTAAGTAGGTTACTGCTTCACAGAATTTAAGTTTTTAAGTGGAAATCAGTTTGGTTAAAAATATTAGTAGATTTGCTGCAAACTTTGTTTATTGGAGAGGCATAGTTGAAACATAGGTTTGAGAACCTGTGTCCAAAATTGTCAATTTGTGCTATATCCACTATTGGAAAGTCAAGAAATTATTCTTGAGAAAGCATTGCGTTTATTCTGAGGTGGGTGAATTACTTGAGCTCAGGATTTCGAGAAAGCATTGTATTTATTTTGAAATTTTCTGAAGCACTGTAACAATAAATCACCTAAAATGCAGTTATCGACTTTTTCTGGTAGTTGAATTATGTTCACTTTATCCAAAATATTTTTTCAAAATTAGTCCTCAGCAAAAAAAAAAAGAGGGGGGACTATTTCAAAACTCTAAAGTAAATCAGGTATTTTGTGGGGGGAAGGAAGTGCTGAAATAATTTGTATATTATCCTCAATATCAGAATAGCATCTCTAAGTTTTATAATTCTGATAAATGTTCAGTCTCTTTATCAGCTACTTTGAAATTACATTTTAAAAAATCTACCCTTCAAATATGCTCAGATGCTCAGATTTTCTTCTAATTAATATTATTCTTTTAACATATTTTAATTGTAGGACTTAATGCAGTAGCTATCAGTGATCCATTCCTTAATGTGTAATCTGTGAAGTTATTTTTATAAGCATTGCTCAGCTTTAGAGTAGTTTTACTATGACGTTTTGATTCTGGATAGACTTCTTTCAAGCCACAATGCTCTGAGATGCTTTTGGCTACTTAACCCATTTTGCATATTGTGCCATTTGTAGAATAAAGTAGCCTTTTATACTTGAAGTTGATTTGAACTCTGAAAGGCAACACCTGAACATCTCACAAAACTGGATAATTATGGCTGATTGTGTTTTTCAGGTATAGGTCACAGGAAATTCATTTGGGGTAAAGTATGTACAAAGCTAAGAAATATGCAGATTTTCTGTTGTAGGATTGTGTAAAAATTATTTACAGTTAATACTTGCATAAAGGTTAGAAAGGTTGATGAAGTGATATTTAGTTTTGCTTTACTATTCACTGCATGTCAGAATGTAATTATGACTGATTCATGAAACTGTCTTAGAAACGAACCATCTTTATTAAAATGCTGATCAAGATAAGAGCTGACAGTAATAAAGAATAGAACATTTTAGTCTTGTTGCTTTTGAATGATTGCTAATTACCCCAGAGGTCATGTATAGTGCTTGGTAGGATTCATTGACATTATTTCTTTTAAGTCTGCTGTTTCAACAACATCTGAGCATGAAGACACAAACGGTGTGCACATTGAACAATAGTTTGGCTAAGTTTTTAGGGCTTCAAGATATCTAAGAAATTTTCTTCTGCCATAGTGAATTTAGCTTTTCTCTATCAAAATTATGGTATATTAGGGGTTCTTAGTATAAAATACATTGCATATTTGTTTGCTATTGACTGTATCTACACCTCCCATAAGTTGTATTAAATAGTATATATAGCTTATTGGAACAGTGTCACCTCTGAATATATACACAACCATACACAAGTAATAAGAACAAAGTGAGTGCTGGCATTTAAGTCAGAATACATAAAAAGGACTTTTTAATGTGTAATCGGAATATATGCTATCAGAATATACAATTTGAACACAAACAACTGGTAGTTTGGTTTTTATTAAATGTAAACTTTGTAATTTGTCTCTAAAGATACATGGAAATATTTATCTTGTATTCCTTAGCCTATGATGATTGATAGGATTCATATATTAGAAATACATAGTTAATTAACTGAATAAACTCTGACATACTATCTAAAATAACTTAAAGTAGAAGAATGTGAAATATATATGTAATATGCATGCATGTGTATTAGTATATGCATATATACAAATTAGACAATCATATCACACTTTTTTTTCTGATTTCCATGATGTAGCAGAAAAATCAATGGAATGAGAAGGTAATCTTTGTGGGCCTGTCTCTGTCACTGACTTTGCTCTGTCACTGGCAAGCCTCTTAAACCTGTGTGAGCTTACATTTTTTCATCTGTAAATGATGGGATTGGACCACAAGGTTGCTAAGGCCCTCATGATGCTATGGATTTTCAAAAAGATTAAGTTTCAGAAGTTTATTTATAAATTATTTCTTTTGAACTATGATAGATTTCTCCCTCAACTGGTGTTCTAAATGTGATATTAAAGTCTTAGGCTACCTAGTCTGCAAAAGCCGAATTGCTCCAAATAGCTCATGTATTATGCCCTTGTAAAATAAAGTAGAAGAAAGCAGTAGTTAGATTTCAACATGCATTTTTGAAGGGCTTAGTCACTGGGGATACAATGATAAATGTGTTACTTAGTTGAATCCTGCCATCAGGGAAATTAGGATGTTCTAGTAGGGGAATTAGACAAAAAATGGTTGTAATATAGCATAGAAAAATATTATAATGTTAGAGATATATTATAATATATATAATAGAGACAGTTAGAAGTGGTTAGCTGTGTGTTGGGAAGTTATAATGCTAGCAGTTATGTAAACTGCAATATATTAAAAGCACAACTTTTAAATAAGTCTTCTACCTTGTGATGCTGGTGATTGTGGAGGAGGAATAGATGAGATAGAAATGTTTGTGAATTCTGAATGGACTCCATTATGTGTTTACAAATTTCAGAGGTTGATGAAACTGCACCTTTGTTTTGCCTTTTGTTTTCTTTATATGAATGTATTGCTGTCATCACTCTTGGTTTAATAGTCATGCTTATGATTTTGTTTTTACTCCAACTGGAATGAAATGGAGATTTCCTAAGAAAAATAGACAAAGCTTAGAAGGGAGATAGAAAAGGCAGAGGAAGAAAACTAAAAATGGTTTTGGTGTATATAGAAGTTACCTGACATGGAACTAAATAAATTATGTATAGTGAGAGCTGAGAAATACAGAGCAAGGCATATGTAGAAAATGTTTTTGAAGGGGGCTGTAGGAAAGGGATAGCACTCTAGGTTGTAACCAGAGGTTAAGAGAGCATATTTAGCTCCCGGAATGTCCTCATTGTGTGTAGAAGGCAGAATACAGAGGGTTACACATGGTAGACATTTTATAATTTGGAGAATGCTTGTAAATAAGGATGATTGTTCACACTTTTTAACAACTGTTATAGCATTGGCAGACCAATCATAGCAGATGCTGGGTTGTGATCAGTTGCCCCATACTGGTATATACTAGTGAATACAAGCCTTGCCTATAAATAGAAGTGTGTGTGTGTGTGTGTGTGTGTGTGTGTGTGTGTGTGAGACAGAGTTTGAAGACACTTTAGAAACACTTATTTAGGTTTAGAAACACCTTATTATACAGTGGAGGCAATTAAAGCTCATGCCTAAGATCATCTTAACTAAGATGGCCCAGATAGCAGCAGAGCCAGATCTACAATTCAGATTTCCTACCTTTTATTGAGAGCTCTTCCCACCAAACCATGTTGCACAGTATGTGTGTGTATATGTGTATGTGTGTGTATGAAGATATATATACATATACATATACATATACATATACATATACATATACACATATATTCACTATAGTTACATATTGCATACCTTATTGTCTTTAGGTGGAATTAATTATATTCTCAATTGTTCTTACTGATAAGAAAGTTTTTATCTTTCTTTTATATAATAGCATAATCTATCTTATTAATCTAGCTTTAATCGTACACAATGGTAAGTTAAATATAGTGATATCCAAATATTGTTTTTAGATAATAGTTTAAAATTTACTCTTCAGATTTTTTATCAGCAATAAGAATTGACTATTGTTAAGAGTGACTGAATTTGTCTCTTTTCATCTTCAGATAAAGGTGCTAATGAGCAGTGAAATGACAAAAAGTTGAGCAAATACAATGAAGAAAGAGCAGAACCAAAGTTTAGAATATTTATAAATGCTATCCTGGATACTAAAACTCTAAATAATGAAGCCTCTGAAAATGGGTAGGGGTCATTTTTTAAGCTAAATATTTTATTGAGATATTGTTTTTCTTCATTATTCCAGAGTGGTAATTACAGTGTAAATGAATCATATGCCTTACGGGCTTTGTGTAATTATAGTGTAGTTTTTTTTGTTGTTGTTAGAAAAGTTATTGCTTACCTATAATTATTTGTGCAGAAGAAGAAAAAATCTTGTGGGTAAATTTACTGAATATTGAAAAACTAATTTTGCAAGGCTGCATGTATAGTGGGAACTTTCTATTAGCTCGAAGCTATATTGCATAGCCTTTCTATGGAAGAAAATTAAAGCTTACAGGAGATGCAGTTGTGTGTTTGGTAGCATAGTTATAAAAAAGATTCTCTAAAGATGCATCGTTTCAACTTCTTTGCAGCCTATGGTAGGCCACTCTTCTATTTTTCTTCCCCCACCCCCTTTAGGACTCTGGTTTTCTTGGATAAGGTAAACAGTGGGAGAATAATGGAATATTAATTAAAATTCTGTTTGTTATGACAGAATTGGAAATAGATAATGGTGATTTCAATAAGGCAGCTATCAGCTTTTTCCCAGCACCAGTCTTTGGGGACAATACTCTAAGATCTTTCCTGTTGTAAATTTTCATAAGAGATAAATGAATGCATGATAGGCTAACAAATGCAAACATCCCATAAACATATATACTAAATATTAAAACTCACCTTTCACCACTCTTCCCTCTTCCCATCCCTCCTCCACCTTCTACTTCACCTCATTCCTACTTCCCTCCCCAGGAGTAGCCACTGTTAAAAATTTAGTTTGTATCCTTGCTTTTCTAAACCCTTAGAAAGTGGAATCCAAAAAAAAAATTTAGTCTGTATCTTTTGAAGCATTTTTCTGTACATTTATATGCATGCATATCTATCTATATATTCCAAACATATAGTTTTGTTTTGTTGTAAGTTAATGGAGTAATATATATATATATATATATATATATATATATATACATATGTATGTATATACCTTAGTCTGAGTTATTCTTATGCTTCAGAGATATCCTAGAGATCTTTGATATTAGGTATAACTCAATCTCACTTTTAATATTTTAATTTTTATTTTTCATTTATTTATCTTTTTGGAGATAGTGTCTTGCTCTGTTGCCCAAGCTAGAATGCAGTGGTGTGATCATAGCTCACTACAGACTTGGTCTCCTAGGCTCAAGTGACCCTTCCGCCTCAGCCTCCAAAGGAAATAGGACTGCAGGTGTGTACCGCTACACCTGGTTAACTTTTTTATTTTCTGTAGAGGTGGTGTCTTGCTGGCAGAACGTAGCTGGAAGAATGCTTCATTTTGTCATAAAAGCTCTTTGAGAAAGGGACTTCACTAGTTGGCTTCTTCCTGTAGTTCCCAACATACTAACTTGCACTAGAGCTTTACACATAAGTGTTTGCTAATGGTTCATTCAGTTGGTGAATATTTACTGAGCATTTACTATGTACTATGTACTAGATACTAACTGCTGGAGAGACAGTGATGGCAAAACAGACATGATCCTGGTCATATAGAACTTACAGGCTTGAAACCCAAAGAAAACTACCCATTTTGTAATGTTGCAGTGTAACATATAACAGCTACACAAAGTCTCCAGGAAGCTGCCCCATATCATTTTTGTATGAGATTAGGTTTTAAATAAATAAACCAGTCTGTTCATTGCAACATAGCTATTTCTCAGGAAAGCAGACAAGTTTGGGCCTTACTCAGTGAGCACAGGAGCAGAGGGCAACTGATGTAGGACATTGCTAGGCAAGCTGACAGAGTACTGTGAAAATCTCCCAACAGGACCATGTGAATTTTCCATTGCCTTGTGCATCCAAGCAAGAACCATGGTTGCCTGAGCATATCCTGGGCTATGATGAAACAGCAGAGCCAAAATGCCTGCATTTGAATCCTGGTTCTGTCACTTTTGGGCTGTTTGACAATGGACAAGTTGCTTAACCTTTCTGTGCTTTAGTTTCGTCATTCATTTGTAAAATGGGGTAATAATAATTTCTACCTTATAGTGGTTGAAAGAATTAATTGAATATATTTAAGGATCTTAGAGTAGTCCCTGGCACATGGTAAGCCCTTATACCAGTGTTTGCTGTTACCATGATGTCTTAGTCCAGGCTGAGAAGTCAAGGATGAGGGCACCAGCAGATTCAGTGTCGAATGAGGGTTCCTTTTCTGATTCCAAGATGTTACCTTCTAGCTGTGTCCTCATATCATGAGGGGAAGGGACAAACAAGCTCCCTCAGCCTTTTTTTTTTTTTTAATAAAGGCAATAATCCCATTAATGAGGGATCTGCCCTCAGGACCTAATTGCCTCCCAAAGGCCCTTCCCCCTAATATCCCACTGGAGATTAGGTCTCAACAGATGAATTTTGAGGGGGACACAAATATTTAGACCATAGCAGTTGATGCTGATGATAAAGATGGACTTATTTATTTACACCTCAAGTTCTCTTAGTAAGTTTATGTCAGGTCTTATTATAAGACCTACTAAAATGTGAGAGGAATTATGTGTATTTTGTGGAAGAGAGTAATTGTCAGAGATTACTTTGTACTTTTCATTTTTGCATTTCTGAGAGAGAGAGAGGAAATCATCATCCTCGTTAGACTCTACTCTGCTTTGAAGGGTCTGTGAGTATATGGTGCTGTGTAGGAGTTTCCTTTCCAAGACTGAGGTCTTTGGTTTAGATGATCAAGTGAAAGCCATAGGAACAGTGAACTATGAGTTGAGCAGACATTTTAGATAAACATAGAAAATGTCCTATGTAATGGAAATTCACTATAACCCATTACAGTACAGAATTTAGTATGGGGTACATTTATCTCATATATGGTTTTGGACTAAATACCTAAAGGAAATCATGTAGAACCATAGTGTATGGGCCCAAGAAGAGTAATTAGCGTATTTACACTATACAGAGGCAATTAATTTGAGATGGTGGGGGAGAGATGGAGAAGCAAAAATGAATTATGTAAGTTGTATAAGACTAAAGGAAAATGATTTTGTGGCTGCTGTTGAATAAATTAGTGTGACACAGTGGGAGGACCATGGATTTGGGGGCAAGATTGTCCTGGTCAAATCACAGCTCAGCCACCTACAAACCGTGTGGCCTCTTTTTGGATGCCCTGTGAATTGTGAATTTACTGTGATGTTTTCTTCTAGCTGTGGCTGCAGAAAGAGTCAGATTGTGACTCACCTCACAAGCAAGTGTCTGGAGATGTGCTTTTAGCTTCTGTCTTGGCTTGCTTGCTTGCTTTTTTGAATCTTGCAATTCTTTCTTTTTTTTCTCTTTAAATGCCTTTCTGAATGCTAATTACTGGAGCAAGGTAGCATATTGGTTATCATATTGGTTTATTAGGACTGCTAAAACAAAATTCAACAGACTGGATTACTTAAACCATGGAAATTCACTTTCTCATGGTTCTGGTGGCTGGAAGGACAAAGGCATGGGCAGCTTTGGTCTCTCCTGAGGCCTCTCTCTTGGCTGGCAGATGGCTGCCGTCTCGCTGTGTTTTCACGTGGCCTTTCTGCGGGGTACACACGTAACTGTGTCCACATGTCCACATTTCCTTTTCTCATAAGGATGCCAGTCAGACTTCATTTTAACTGAATTAAAGGCTCTGTCACCAAATACAGTCACATTCTGAGGTACTGAGGGTTAGTGTTTTAACATGAATTTTGGGGAGATGCAATTCGGCGCATAAGTAAGCTCTCTGATCCTATGTTTCCTCAACTCTAAATGGGGATTTTGCGAAATATTGCCTTGCCCTGGGGATGGATATTACAAGGATGATATGAGATAAAGCCAAGTCAGTTGCCTAGCACATCTGAAGCACATAATAAGCACATTATGATGCTTAAATATTCCCCTTCCTGTGTTTTGTAAGGAGAAAGAAATTCTGAAACTGCTTAATAAAAAGAAGGGATACAGACCTTATCTAATAAGTTAATAGGATGTCGGTATTTTAAGTGTGGGACAAGTAGGGTGGCCAGGGAAGGAGAAGTGGGTAGATGGGAAGAAAGACGTTTTTGATTTACTTTGGGATATGAGATGATCAACAAAGCAAAGGAGGCTGATACAGCTTGAGGTAGACTCAGGCTGTGGTCTGCTCTAAAAAGAGGTAAACCCAAAGAAGAACTAAGCACGGAAGAGCCCTGAAGTGAGAGAACAGCAATAATGTTAAGAATTTTGGAGCTTAAAGGGATCTACTCAATTCTTTCGTTTTGTAGAGGAGAAAAACTGATATCTGGAGAGGTTATATAACAGGCTAAAATCACATAGTGTGCCAATTGGCAGAGGACATCTCAGTTTATCAACTTGAAAAATTATGTCTGTGATGGTGAGAAGAAAATGATAACTAACAGATATCTGATTACTACCAGGCTGTCAGAGCAAAAGCTATATCTTATTCATCATTATATATTCTAGTAACTAGGAAAGTGCCCAGCCTATAGTATTCAATTATGTTTATTAGGTTGATCTGAAGTAAATATTGAATTTGGAGGGGACTTGTTAAACCGTAAATGCACATTTTTGTGATATAAAACAGTGTGGCATATTTTATGAAATATGTGAAACATCTTTGGTATCATCCTGAAAATCAGCATATACAAGTTACGTTAATGAGATAGTTCCTAAGATAGAAAGTCAGCATTTAAAAATAAATTGTATTTCTATATACCAGCAGCAAATGAACACTTAAGGGTGCTCACACACTAGTGAGGGGAGTATAGATTGGTGCAACCACCTTGGAAAATAGGCAGGATCCACTATGGCTGAGTATATTTTTACTCTATGGTCCAGCAGTTCCTGTTTTAGGTATATGTCCAACAAGAGCATGTACATGTGTGCACCAAAAATCTCATGCAAGAATGTCTGTGGCTGCATTATTTGTAAGAGCAAATACCTACAAACAACCCAGATGTCCATCAATAGAATGAACCCATAAATTGTGGCATATTCATACAGAGAATATGATAATGACAATCAATAAACTATAGCTATACATAACATATGGATGGAGGAATCTCACAGACATAAAAGAACCCTATCACAAAAGAATACATACTATATGATTTCACTTATATAAAGCTCCAGAAACAGGCAAAATTCTGTGGTGCTAGAATCAGAATAGTGGTTACCTCTGGGGAGTAGAAGGTGATATTAGGGGGCTTCAGAGATGCTGGTGAGACTCTGTTTCATGATTGAGCTGGACATTTACAAATTTGTGTACTTTTCTGTATTTAAGTTATACTTAAATTATAAAAACCTTAAAATGTGAAGCAGTTTATGTATTGAATTTTCTCATATATCATTGTTTAAACTTAGAAGTAGTAGTACATGATTACTTTAAATAAGACTCAAACAGCTGTCTTAGAATGTATAGCTGCCTCAAAATAACATAAAATAAAATAAAAAGACACCTTCTACTCAGTCTCCCACCCTTAATTGTATTCTTAGCAAAAAAAAATTAGTACAGTATGCAATTTAGCTTTCCTGTATTTAAACGTTTATTTTCTCTCATAGAACTTTCACGATATCAAAAAGAATTAAGCAATAAACTGTATATATGATCTGATAGACATCTATCTCTGTAATTTCTATATGTATAGAAAAAACTTATATAGGCTATAAACAAACTTTTTTCTGAGAAAGGGATATTCATTTCTACTTTTATGCTTTTAATATTGTTTGAATGTTTTATAATAAGCATGGATTACTTTTTTAGTTCAAAAAAGATACATTTTTATTTTATTTTTTATTTTTGAGATGGATTCTCAAAAATAAAATCCATTTTTGAATGGATTCTCATTGCCCAGGTTTGAGTGCAATGGTGCAGTGCACTCAAAAAAGTGGTGCAGTGGCTCACTGCAACCTCACCTCCTGGATTCAAGCGATTCTCCTGCCTCAGCCTCCCAAATAGCTGAGATTACAGGCACATGCCACCATGCCCGTCTAATTTTTAAATTTTTAGTAGGGATGGGTTTTCACCATATTGGACAGGCTGGTCTCAAACTCCCAACCTTAGGTGATCTGCTCACCTCAACATCCCAAAGTGCTGGGATTACAGGCGTGAGTCACTGCACCCAGCCCCAAAAAGATACATTTCTTAAATAATCAAGTAAAATGATATATCTTAGTTATTTAAAATTTTATTTCCTGGAATAAGAAAAAGTCTCGGCCAGCCATGGTGGCTCATGCCTGAAATCCCAGCACTTTGGGAGGCCGAGTTGGGTGGATCACCTGAGGTCAGGAGTTCAAGACTAGCCTGGCCAACAGGTGAAACCCCATCTCTACTAAAAAATACAAAAATTAGCTGGGCGTGGTAGCAGGCACCTGTAATCCCAGCTACTCAGGAGGCTGAGGCAGGGAGAATTGCTTGAAACCGACAGGCAGAGGTTGCAGTGAGCTGAGATCACGCCACTGTACTGTAGCTTGCACAACAGAGCGAGACTCTATCTCAGAAAAAAAAAAGTCTCAACCATTTTTTCTTTTTATTTTTTACTCATTAAAAATTTATAAAACAAATTAGTTGACTATTACCAAGAAAAACACTAATAATTTTGATTCTTTAAATGCCTGTATAATACAGTCACTTAGATAAGGGATAGAAGTTTGATTTATATACTTGGGATTTTTTTCCTCATGTTCCAAATTTCTATGATAAGAGAAATTGCTTTTATAATAAAAAATGTTAAGGTAGGCAAATCTGTGTTTATTGTTTCAATCTTTGCTTAAGAGGTGGGTATGTTGTAGTTTTAAGGGATTTTCTCCACAGTGTCTTTATTCTTTGTTCCAACTGGAAGCGAGTAGAAGCTATATAAAGTTACTTTGTGAGATGGCTGTTTTTCTAATGGTATTATTCAGGATTGCTAAAAATACACACAATAGATGTTGGGGACAATATACACTGCTTTAATACAGTTCTTTTAGTCATACATTTTTCTTTCCAAAGTCAAAGGCCTTTGACACGAGTATGCTCAGACAGTTGTGTTATTCTCCCTCCTTTTCCTCCCCAAATTTTCTAATTGTATTTTTTTAGATTGTATAATTGTATTTGTCCTTTGTATATATAAATATGCAAACTATTTTAAAATAAATTTTGTTTGCTGGCCGATTAGTGTTATGCATTAGAATTGGATGGTGATAAGGGGTCACAGGCCTTGTAAATATCACTGGAAATTAGGAAATTACTTAGCGATCATGCCCTTTTGACTAGATTTGCTGCCAACTTGCAGCTTGGCTTTCACCCTCCTCCACCCTTCTGCAAAGAGCTTTGAAGAATCTAGTATAAGCAAATGAAATCTGAAAATTTGAGGTTTATTTAAAATATATATATAAATAAACTGAGTGTTAGTGTTTTTCAGACAATTAGGAGCTAACATCTAAGGGCTTTGGTAATAGTTCTTTTGCTGCTGATTAGGTATTCCTCAGTGGCGATTAGTGAATGTACAAATGCAACCATTTGGTAGGGCTTAATCACTCATATGATCGAGAAGTTACTCAGAAAGAGAAATTGAAGCTGTATAACTCCTATTAGCCTTATTTTTTAATAGTAAAAAATAAGAAAACTTTTTGACTAAATTAGGAATACTGAATCAGGTAAGGTAAATTGCAGTTTTAAAAAAAATAGAGAACCTGGCAAATATATTTATATGACTATATTGTGACACTGTATTTACGTCTGTAGTAAAGGTAGCTTATGAAAAATTGGCCATTGCTTACCATAGTAAGGCAGGCGTTTCTCAGGGAGATTGAGTAAGACATGTTCCCTAAATAAGGACATTTTTCCTTCTTTTTTGTACTAGATAACTGAGCCCTCACAATTAAAGCAGGGAGAAGGGGAAGAAAGTATCTGTTTTTCCAGGTTTACTACATCAAGAAAAACACAGGACATCTTGAGGCAAAGGGAGATATATATATTCATATATCTCTCTTCTTCTCAAGAAGTAATGTAGTATATATACAAAACACAGGACATCTTAAGGCAAGGAGAGAGTGGAATGCATGTATCTGGGCAATGCTCTATTCTCCTCTGGTGGGATTGGTTATAGGGCCCAGGTCCTGAAGGAGAGGCCTGGGGAGTTGGATTTGGACAACTTGGAATGATGAGCTAGGGATGTCTTTATGGAATTGCCAACAGGTTGCTTATGCCAGCATTGCAGGGAGCCATGACTTTTGCTAGTTTTTCAGGGCTGTTCTTCAAATGTTAATTCAAAAGCTTATGTTTGTAGGCCTCCCTAGAGGACCAGCTTCTTGGGTGTTATTTTATGCTAATCAAGTTCAGAATTGCTAATATATAATCAAAATGCTATTCCTACACTAGCCACAACCCAGTCCTCTGGGTCTTCACTCAGGGTAGCCAACCATCCCAGATTGTCTAGGATTGTCCTAGTGTTAGCACTGAAAGTTCTGTATCCAGAAACTCGCCTCAGTCTTGGCGAAACCCCTTATTCCCAGGGGATTGTTGGTCACCCTATTTTACTCTCCTGAGTCCCTTAGCAGCAGCATGGGGGGAGGGGAAGTGCAATTTGTGCTCTGGATGCAGGTGATAAACAGCCCTCAACCCTGGTATAACAGTACAACCCAGGATGCTCTTTCAGGGAGGAAGAACATTGCTACTTTTCAAGTGTGCCCAAATATTGCTGTTCTGATTATCTCTTGCTGCATAACACATTACTGTAAAATGACTGTAAAAGAGGCTTTAAAAACATTACTTTGTTCTCTCCTGGTTTCTGTGGATCAGGGATTTGGTAAAGGTTCAGGTGGCAATTCTGGCTTCCTCAGTAAGATGGTGGCTACAGCTAGAACAGCTGGAGACTGTCATCACCTCTGTCTTCATGTCATCTCAGTGCCTCTCCAGGGCCTCCTCTCTCTGTATGATATAGTTTAAGCTTTCTCACAGCTTAATAGCCTCCAGGCAATTAAATGCCCACTTGGCACTTCAGAGTTCTGGAGCAAGCATTCCAACCAATAAGAAGCTGCCTTAAGTGTCACCTAGGATATTATTGCATAGCCCATTTCCATCATAGTCACAACATTCAAGGGGTGGAACATAGACAGACTTCACTTCTTGATAACTGGAATATCAACATCACATTGTAAGAAGAGCATGTTGGGATGAAGAGATTATTTTACAATGTACAAGTCTTAAAATCCACCACAGTTATATCTTGATTCCAAAGATTTGAAAAATACAGTTTTTGACTGGGCGTGGTGGCTCCTGCTTGTAATCCCAGCACTTTGGGAGGCTGAGGAGAGCAGATCACTTAAGGCTAGGAGTTCAAGACCAGCTTGGACAACAGGACAAAATCTTGTCTCTATTAAAAATACAAAAATTAGCCAGGCATGGTCACTCATGCCGATAGTCCCAGCTACTCAAGAGGCTGAGGCAAAAAAATTGTTTGAATCTAAGAGGCGAAGGTTGCAGTGAGCTGAGATCATGCTACTGCACTCCAGCCTGGGCAACAGAGCAAGACTCTGTTTAAAAACAAAAATGCACTTTTTCATTAATAAAAGTAGTGATGTTAAAATATGGTTTTTCCCATGAATTTTTATTAAGGCAATTTTCATTTTGAAGGCAAACAAAATGTCAGCCTATAGTTGTTTCTTGACTTCTCCTAAAATCTCTTGATCACCATTCTTCTACTGAAGTGAATATCTCCCTGCCTGTCTGTCTATCTATCTATCTATCTATCTATCTATCTATCTATCTGTCAATCATCTACATGTATCTATACAGTCATACCTTGGAGATATCGAGGGTTTGGTTCTAGGCTACTGCAATAAAACAGTATTGCAATAAAGTGAGTTGCAGGAACTTTTTGGTTTCCCAGTGCATCTAAAAGTTGTATTTCTACTATACTGTAGTCTATTAAGTATGCAATAGCATTATGTCTAAAAAATCTTTAATTTAAAAAATATTTTATTGCTAAAATGCTAATAATCATCTGAACCTTCAGTGAGTGGTCATCTTTTTGCTGGTCTTGCCTTGATGTTGGTGGCTGCTGACTAATCAGGGTGGTGGCTGCTAAAGATTGGAGTGGCTGTGGCAGTTTCCTAAGATAGTGTTGAATGTTGCTATATAGATTGGCTCTTCCTTTCACAAAAGATATTTATGGCAGATATAGCCTTAAAGTGTATTTCTTAAATAAGAAGACTTGTAAGTTGAAATTACTTCTTGATTCATGGGCTGCAGAATGAGAATGGATGTTGTGTTAGCAGGCAGGGAACAACAACATTTATCTCCTTGTGCACCTCCATCAGAGCTCTTGGATGACCAGGTGCATTGCCATGAGCAGTAATCTTTTGAAAATAATCTTTCTTCTAAGCAGTAGCTCTCCAAAGTAGGCTTAAAATATTTAGTAAACCATACTGTAAACAGATGTGCTGCCATCCATGAGCTTTGTTATTTCATTTATAGAGCACAGGCAGAGTAGACGTAGCATAATTCTTAAGGGCCCTAGGATTTTCAGATTGGTAAATCAAGTCACCAGCTGCATTAGCCTCTAGCAAGAGAGTTAGTCTGTCCTTTGAAGCTTTGAAGCCAGGCATTGACTTCTCCTCTCTAGCTATGAAAGTCCTAGTTGGCGTCTTCTGGTAGAAGGGTGTTTCATCTACAGTGAAAATCTATTGTTTAGTGTAGTCATCTTCATCGATGATCTTAAGTCTTCTAGATAATTTGCTGCACCTTTTCCATCTGCACTTGCTGATTTACCTTGCACTTTTATGTTATAGAGATAACTTATTTCTTGAAACCTCATGAACCAACCCCTGCTAGCTTCCAGCTTTTCTTCTGCAGCTTCCCCACCTCTCTCAACCTTCATAGAATTGAAGGGAATTAGGACCTTGCTCTGGATTAGCCTTTGGCTTAAGGAAATGTTGTGGCTGTTTTGATCTTCTATCCAGATCACTCAAACTTTTCTCCATGTCAATAATAAAGCTATTTCGCTTTCTTCTTACTGTTCATTTTTTCACTGGAGTAGCACTTTTCATTTCCTTCAAGAATTTTTCCTTTGCAATCACAGCTCAGATAACTTTTTGGTACAAGAGGTCTAGGTTTTTGTCTGTTTTGGCTTTTGACATACCTTCCTTACTAAACTCAATCATTTCTAGCTTTTGATTGAAAGTGAGAGATGTGTGACTCTTCCTTTCACCTGAGCACTTAGAGGCCATTGTAGGGTTGGTTATTAATTGACATAATTTCAATATTCTTGTTTCTCAGAGAATAGGGACACCTAAGAAGAAAGAGAGAGAGAGACAGAGAGACAGAGAGAGAGAAGAAAGAGAGGGAGAGGAACGGACAGTTGGTGGAGCAGTCAGAATGCAAACAGCATGTATAAATTTAGTTTAACCTCTTCTATGGGTGCAGTTTGTGGTGCCCTAAAACAATTACAGTAATGGTGTCAAAGATCACTGGTCACATAATTAACATATGATCACTGATCATATTATTAATGACAAATATAATTTTTAAAAGTTTGAAATATTACAAGAATTACCAAAATGTGACAGAGACACAAAGTGAGCACCGATGTTGGAAAATTGAAGCCAGTAGGCTTGCTTCATGCAGGGTTGCCGGAAACCATCACTTTATAAAAAAGTGCAGTATTTTGAGAAGCACAAGAAAGGGAAACACAATAAAATGAGGTATGCCTCTATCTATGTAGAGATACACACACACACACACACACACACACGCACACACACACCCTCCCTCTACATATATTCCTCTCATGGCCTCCAAAATCCAACTGACCAAGAAGATAGGTGTTACAAAAGTACATTCGCCCTCTCAGTAAGAATTTGGGGGGTGTGTGTATGTGTGTGTGTGTGTGTGTGTGTGTGTGTGGTGTATGTGCTTGTGTGCACATACGCACCCTGAGGGAATGGAAAGAAAGAAGTACTTGGGAGAAGAGAAGGACATTAGTGGCACAGGATGACTTGGGTTGAAAAGAGGCACCCACAGCAGGAAAGTACACGGAAATGTTGATGAGCAGAGAGGAAACTAAAAGGGAGACAAGGGCAGTGGCAGCCATTTAGAAGCGAAGGCTGGACGTAACTAGAACATCATTCTAGTTTGGTCATTTGGTTTAAAATGTGGACACTAATGTTCTGTCCCAACTCTCTCTCTCTCTCTCTTTCTCTATTTATTTTTATTTTTTATTTTTTTAAAGATGGGGTTTCACCATGATGGCCAGGCTGGTCTTGAACTCCTGACCTCAGGTGATCCACCCACCTCGGCCTCCCAAAGTGCTAGGATTACAGGCTTGAGCCACTGTGCCTGG
Organism: Saimiri boliviensis; assembly: GCF_048565385.1. NCBI lineage: Eukaryota > Metazoa > Chordata > Mammalia > Primates > Cebidae > Saimiri > Saimiri boliviensis. The sequence goes on along the minus strand of NC_133452.1, from coordinate 61,101,336 downwards.
CTATGATCATGCCACTGTACTCCAGACTGTGCAACAGAGCAAGAACCTGTCTCTCTCTCTCCCTCTCTCTCTCTCTCTCTCTCTTTTTTTTTTTTTTTTTTTTTTTTTGAGACAGGTTCTTGCTCTGTTGCACAGTCTGGAGTGCAGTGGCATGATCATTGCTCATTGCAACCTCCGGCTCCGAGACTCAAGGGATCCTCACACCTCAGCCTGCCAAGTAGTCGAGACTACAGACATGTGCCACCACACCTAGCTAATTTTTGTGTTTTTTGTAGAGATGGGTTTTGCTGTGTTGCCCAGGCTGGTCCCAAACTCTTAGGCTCACACAATCCACCTGTCTCAGCCTCCCAAAGGGCTGGAATTACAGATGTGAGCCACCACGTCCAGCTCCAGCTTTCTTATGCTGCCTCTCTCCCACTGTGGTGCTGAAGACCCATGAGTTATTCTTTCTGGTAGCCTCTAGTTTCTTACTCCAGGGTATTAGAAAATTGGGCTATTTGAAAAAAACCCAAATGAGGTTATTTGGGGAATTTGATAACAGCACTATTTGGGCAATGTTTCAGAAAACATGATGCAAATTTTAATTTTTTTAAACTGATATTTCAATGGCTTGATATATTTAATATTGCAACTTTAGTAATCTTGCATGAGTTCTATTGTTTTCTTGTCACTCATATTATTTTTTGAGGAAACATTTGAAAAATTTAAATATGTATAGTATAAGGGAAGGATTGTAATTCTGAACCACTACTTGTTTAAAAAGATACTTTATATGTTTGGATTGTAGGAATACTGTAATACAATCCAGCTAGATTCTGGCATAGATTACCGGAAAAGGGAACTTCCTGCTGCAGGAAAACTCTACTACCTGTAAGTTGTTTTAATTTTTAAAGTTTAATATCTAATCATTAATCCAAAAAAGATGATAAAAATAAGCAGTTTAATTATTGGAACTGCTGGTTCCTTCAGAAAGCCTGGTTCTGAAGCCCATGATTTTTAAACTTCAAATGTTCTTATATTAACTTCTTTAACCTGTAACTTTACCATCCATATTTATGTCCTTTATAATGTGTGATTGGATGAAACTCTAATTAGTTTTTTGGGGAAGAATGATGACAGATGGTTAGAATGTAATGAACATCCTTTTATAAGAGACTCTACTATTAAGAGAATATCTGTAATGTGTGAAGTAATTAATTATTTGTGGATATCATCTGACAAGTGTGCCATTTCCATTCCCCCAAAATTGTTGATTTTGTCAGTCTGTTTGTATTTATCATTATTGATTGACTTCCATATATAACCAATATAAAATATATATACACAAATACAACTGAATATATTTTTGTCTTTTAAAAGCTAAGATGCTCCAAGTAGGAGCAATTTATAATAATAGATGTATTCAGCATGTGCAGCTAATACTGAAAAAACAAATATGGTTTGTTTTAAAATGTCCTTTGTGAGAACCTGAAAAGGAAAAAGTGCTTTACAAAAGCAAACTGTTGTTTAGTATATGCCAACAGTGTTGGGCACATAGCAAGTTCTCAGTAAATAGATCTGTCTAAGGACTAATTGTAATTTAACTAAAAGGCATGTTTCTGGTAATTCAAATTTTGATGACAACGTACATTTGAGAGGTTGAGAAAAGTTCTTGTCTCCGCCACCTTGTAAGCAGAAGTACTTTACTGTTTTTGAAGCAGAAATTAGCTAGAAAAATCACATAATTAAAATTGCATACTTTACAGTGTACCAAGGGGACTATTTTAGTTTATTATTCAGATCCTGATGATTATTATAGGAGGTTCTTCATCTGTCCTCAAGTACTCTGTCGTTAAAGTACTTCATAATTTAAAAAAATTCATATAGCACATTTTTCTGCTTTAACTTGGACTTTTTCTTTCTAGTTTCTTTTATGTTTGTGTTTGTTGGTTATTTTATTTTTCTGATATGCACAGCCTTTCTCTGATTTTTTGGCAACCTATGTCTTGATATTCCGGGTGTATGATACCAATACATTAATTTGTTATTATTCTCTTTATTTTTTAAAGGAGGTAATTCTTATTCTCTGTTTTTGTCAAATAGTGTATCGTTGTGGAAAAATAAAAATATTTTCCTACTGGGAAGTTCCTTAAATAAAGATAGTAGTCTGAGTCTAAATTATGAAATTTGTTTCATAGTGCAGAAGAGGTCTCGAAAGTTACTGGAGGTGAAAAGGCTACTTTTGCTTGGAGCATAGCCATTTTCTGTCTCTGACTTACCCTCTGTTACCCCTTCCTTTTCCTGATAAAAGTAATAATAGTCTAACCCAGTGAAATCCCGTTTTGATCTTTAAAAATATGCTAGAGGAAAACCAACACTAACAATCTCCAGAGTCCAGGAAACCAGACCTATAAAGGACACCAGGAAACTCTGGACCAGCTTTCCTGAAAAATATATAAATTCAAAGGCCAGGCACAATGGCTCATGCCTGTAATCCAAGCACTTTAGGAGGCCAAGGTGGGAGGATCGCTTGAGCCCAGGAGTGCGAAACCAGCCTGGGCAACATAGGGAGACCCTGTCTCTACAAAACATTTAAAAAATAGTGGGTGTGGTGGCACCTGCCTCTAGTCTCAGCTTCTTGTGAGGCTGAGGTGGGAGGGTCGCTTGAGCCTGGGAGGTAGGGGCTGCAGCAAGCCATAATCATACCACTGCACTTTAGCCTGGGTGACAGAGCAAGACCTGTCTTAAAAAAAATATATATTTTATGCATATATATATATATATTTATTTATTTATATATGTGTGTATATATACATACATATATATATTTACATATATATAGATCTATCTATCTATCTATCTATCTATCTATCTATCTATCTGTACATCCATTCATTTAATTCTCAAGGAAGATAAATTTGTTCCTGAATTTAACATCCAAAGGGCTTGACCATAGTCAAGAACAGAAAGTCTGGGGGCACCCCACAGTCAGAAAAGAAGGCAGATACATAAGTATCCCCGAGGAGAATTTGCAATTACAATTATCTCAGAAGTGGAAAAATAATATGAGATACTAAGACAGGATGCTAGGGATGTGCATTATATTGTTTCAAATGAGGACTTGAGTAGAACTTCTTTCATGAAGATTTTCTGAGGTTATTTAACGTTTGATTTAATTAGGTTTCTTTTTTTCTTGTTCTTGTAGAAAAACTTACTAAATTTCTCCTGTAATAGCCTTTAATGTGCTGCACTATATATTGCCTTATTAAAGCATGTGTTTCTCTTTATTACCATCTGGCCAGACATCTGGAATTGATTCCTAAATATGCAAGTCCAGACTACCCCCTTATCACTTTCACTGACAACTGCCCCATCTGCCTGAAAACAAACAAACAAACAAAACACAAAAAACAAAATTTTAGCTTTCTTCTAGGGGAACACTAAGCACTATCTCAGAATTTCATACAAGTAGAATCCCGTATATGATCTTTAATGAAACAGAAATATTCATCAATCAGTGTTTTATTAGTCTAACTTCCCAAAGCCAATTACAAGTATCTAAAATATAATCTAAATAATATCAAGAATTAACACAGATTTCTAAAACTACTCAAAAAGTTGACATGGAGCAATTTCTATGGTCCATAGTATTGCCCAGGTCCCACAAAACGAATTCACATAACACATTGCATGTTTGTATGTAATCTGTATCACACTGAATTTAGAAATCCTAGAGTACCTTTATAAGTAAGTTTCATATATATTTTTGGTCCTGTAACATCCTCATATACAACAGACTCAGAGAATTTAAATTTAGCAAGCTATAAAACAGAGACCTTGAGTGCAAATATTCAAACTTTTGCATATATTCAAACACCACATCCTTGTCCAATTTTTTTTTTTTTTTTTTTTTTGAGACAGAGTTTTTGCTCTTGTTACCCAGGCTGGAGTGCAATGGCCCGATCTTGGCTCACCGCAACCTCTGCCTCCTGGGTTCAGGCAATTCTCCTGCCTCAGCCTCCTGAGTAGCTGGGATTACAGGCACGTGCCACCATGCCCAGCTAATTTTTTGTATTTTTAGTAGAGATGAGGTTTCACCGTGTTGACCAGGATGGTCTCGATCTCTCGACCTCGTGATCCACCCGCCTCGGCCTCCCAAAGTGCTGGGATTACAGGCTTGAGCCACTGCTCCCGGCCCAATTTTTTATTCTGTGCTAAATGCATGATCATTCCAGAGATAAGCACAGTTTGATTCTTTTTTTCTTTTTCTTTTTCTTTTTTTGTGGGGGGACAGAGTCTCACTCTGTCACTGGGGGCTGGAGTACGTGGCGCAATCTCGGGTCACTGCAACCTCTGCCTCCTAGGTTAAAGCGATTCTCCTGCCTCAGCCTCCTGAATAGCGGGGATTACAGGCATGCACCACCACTCTCAGCTAATTTTTCTTATTTTTAGTTGAGACTGGGTTTTGCCATGTCTGCCTGTCTGGTCTCAGACTCCTGACCTCAGGTGATCTGCCTGCCTCAGCCTCCCAAAGTGCTGGGATTACAGGCATGAGCCACCACACCTGACCAGTTTGTTTCTTTTCTAGTTGCTTGGTAGATAGTACTCAATAAAGTCCCCACGCTGAAATCCAAACAGATCAATCAAGCACTGGGCTATTTGCTTCTGGATGGAGGCTTGGAATCTATTTTGAATCACCTGGTACTAATCAAGGGTGACCCCATCTCGTGATTACAGGGAATTAAACTGCTTCAGATTAGCTGTCTGGGGGCTGGTAATAGTAGAGGTTATTATTTTATATATGCAATAAGCGTATCTTTTCAAACAGGAAGCACCACTGCTAAAAGGTCCATAGTATGCTGCCCCAGGCCATTTTGCTGCCCCTATTGTGAAGGGTTAGTCGTTCCTACAACAGGCAGGAATTATCACAGGAAAAGAGCTCTGAGCTTGCGGAATCTGCCGTTTTATAGCCACACATAAGGAAGTCGTCTTTTTTTTTTTTTTTTTTTTTTTGAGATGGAGTTTCACTCTTGTTACCCAGGCTGGAGTGCAATGGCACGGTCTCGGCTCACCGCAACCTTCGCCTCCTGGGTTCAGGCAATTCTCTTGCCTCAGCCTCCTGAGTAGCTGGGATTACAGGCACGCGCCACCATGCCCAGCTCATTTTTTGTATTTTTAGTAGAGACGGGGTTTCACCATGTTGACCAGGATGGTCTCGATCTCTTGACCTCGTGATCCACCCGCCTCGGCCTCCCAAAGTGCTGGGATTACAGGCTTGAGCCACCGCGCCCGGCGGAAGTCGTCTTTTTGTCTCAAGGGAGACATCGTCTCATTTTTCAAAGTGGCTCACTACACACGCAACTTTGAGAAATGCCTAGGGCGTCGCCTTCTTGGCATATTCAGCAAGATGTGAAGGAGAGACCCATGGAGGGGCTGTCTCTCCCAACTGGGGGCATTTACCAGACGTTAGACCTTAATGAACCAGGCTTCCTCTCTTTGTTGCAGCTGGCTTCTGTCCGCTAAAGTCATCTACCACTTCAACAAAACTACTTCTGAAGCACATTGTTCAGTTGTTTAAAACTGAAATTGTCTAAAGACCGTTTCAATTTCATGTATATGGGGATTATGGATCATTCTGAAAATGGTGAAAATATAATTTGTGGCTTTTTAGACACTGCCCAAATATTCACATATTTGTATTTGGCTGATGTAATGTATTCATCCATCTTTTGAAGAGATTTCCAGAAAAAAAAGTTTTTTCTTAAATACTTTTACTAGTGGAAGTTTTATGTCTCAAGTACTCTTAGTTTTCCACTTGGGAAACATCTATTTCAAATAGAAAATCGTTTTGGAGAATATAACTTTGAACACCATTTTTTAAAACAGTAAGAATTAGCTCACGAAAAGACACACGGCTTCAAAGTTGTAGTTCTGTTTCAGAAGAAATGTCTGTGAAAACTAAGACTGAAGCTTCTATTTGTTAAAACGTACTTCCCCATAATTGAAAACTTCATGTTTCTTGTCTGTGATATTACTTACAAACACTCCTCTGCCCTCAACTGAGAGAATCAGATTAATGAAAATGAAAAACATTTCTTAGCTTGATTGTCACATCTTCCCAGACCTAAACTTTGGCTGAGACCCTCTTCTGTCTCTAAGGTTGCCACCTTCTGGATTAGTGGAGTGTCTAGGACAGCTTGGGACCTTCTCTCCATCACCTGTCATTACCATTACAAGTCTGTCTCATACATTGGGGAGTTATGCTTATTTATATATTTATTTATTGGTCTTTTTGTTTCTGTAGTTTCAGTCTCAGTTTTTCTTACAAGTTAGACAGCTAGCCGAGTCATTTCCCATTTCAATGCCCACTGAAGAACCTCTGAAACATTCACCAGTGGAAGCCACTTGAAAATGGTTAAGTCTGGCTCCCTTCCTTTTAGGCTGTAATTTGTTTCAATACCTTGTACCAGACTGTCCAGAGTCATGTAGCAGGTAGTATGCACACCCCATTGAAATAATTTCTCTCTCCTCTACAACATTTTTATGGTCTTATGCCAAATATGAGCCAGCTCTACCCCTCCTCCAGTTCCTTAAATTCTCTCATGTGCCTTTTAGACTCCACTATATTCGTATTATTCCTGCTTCTCATACTCGTTTGCATGTGTCACGATGGAATAGTGATGGTATTGATGGAAAAATACCACACAGTTTAAGAATATAAAATCTATTTAGCAGTCACGGTTGCAGAAATGTATCCACATGGAGACACTTAAACAGAACACAAGATGATAGAGCATATTCCCAGTAGAAGCTGTAAGATTTTCTGGCCTTTGAGAGCCCATTAGGTGACAAAGATAGCACCTGATCAAGATACGGGTTCCATTAGATCACCTTTGTCATTCTTGGGTGGGTGTGTTTACACACTCCTGTTAAGTCTTGATTGTTGTGGAGACTCTGGCTATATGCCTGCCTGCTAGCCAGGTACAATTACCAGGTGCAATTCCTAAGCCATAACTGAATGTTTATTGTCAGTGTGAATCAAAGATCAGTTTCCCATCCTTCAGCAGCACTAGTCTCTAGGCCTTCCTGAAGTCTGTTTTTTTTTTTTTTTTTAATTGAGACAGAGTCTTACTGTTGCCCAGGCTGGTGTGCTGTGACTCGATCTCACCTCACTGCAACCTCCACCTCCCATGTTCAAGCGATTCTCGTGCCTCAGCCTCCCGAGTAGCTGGGATTACAGGCACGCACCACCATGCCCAGCTAATTTTTGTATTTTTAGTAGAGCTGGGGTTTCACCATGTTGGCCAGGCTGGTTTCAAACTCCTAGCTTCAAGCAATCTCCCTGCCTTGGCCTCCCAAAGGGCTGGTATTACAGGAGTGAGCCACCATGCCCAGCCCTGAAGTCTGTTCCTCAGAGAGCAAGAGACAGAATTTATGTCTCTGGCAATCGAAGAAACTGTCTACTTTCTTGGGGTTCTGAGTGTTGTCTGGCTAATTCTTCAGTCTGGGGAAGGGATGAAGACATTTGGGATATTTTTGATGTTTACAGATGTTTTACTTCTTCTTAGCATCATGGCACGGAAGAACATTTATGTTTTTCTACTTAAGAAGTAATCATAGGGCCGGGCACGGTGGCTCACACCTGTAATCCCAGCACTTTGGGAGGCCGAGACAGGTGGATCACGAGGTCAACAGATCGAGACCATCCTGGTCAATGTGGTGAAACCCTGTCTCTACTAAAAATACAAAAAAAGTAGTTGGGCATGGTGGCGCGTGCCTGTAATCCCAGCTACTCAGGAGGCTGAGGCAGGAGAATTGCCTGAACCCAGGAGGCGGAGGTTGCAGTGAGCCGAGATCACGCCATTGCACTCCAGCCTGGGTAACAAGAGTGGAACTCTGTCTCAAAAAAAAAAAAAAAAAGTAGTAATCATAAGTGAAAATATTTACAAATGAAATAATACAACGTCTAGTATTTGCTTCAAAATAAGCCAGTGTAGGGGAATTGAGGGGAAGTATAGAGGAAACAAGATTGACCATGCCATGTATTGAGTAGGTGATTTTTACATTGGGGTTTTAATAGTACTATTCTCTTCATGTGTTTATGTGTAAAATTTTTCATAATCAAAAGATGTTTAAAAAGATAGCGTGCTTTGTTTTTTTTCTGATCATGCTTACTGCCGTTTTAAGTCTGTTGATCTTCCCAAAGAAACTGCCTTTGTTGTGTTGATTTTCTCTATTATTAAATACTTTCTGTTTTCTATATCCTTAATTTCTGAACTTTTATTATTTCCTTTCTTCTGCTTAGTTGGGATTTAATTTGCTCTTCTTTTTCTATTTTTTTAAGGTAGAAGTTTAAGTCCTTCATTTTAAACCTTTCTGCTCTTATATAAGCATTTTAAAAGTATAAATTTTTCTCTAAGTTCTACTTTAGCTGCATCTCACACATTTTATTATATCATGTTTTCTCTCGTGATCTTTTTGCCCATGAGTTATTAAAAGTGTGTTATTTAGTTTCCAAATGTTTAGTGATTTTTCTATACATCTTTCTGTTAATGATTCCCAAATTTAACTACAGAACTTATGTTGTATGATTTGAATCCTTTTGAGTTTATTCAGGCTTGTTTTATGGCCCGAAATACGATGTTCTTGGAACAAGTTTCTCATGCACTTTATTATGTATTCTGCTATTGTTGGTAGCGTGTACTTCACATGCCATTGGGTCAAGTTGGTTGACAGGGTTATTTAAGTCCCCTATATACTTACTGATTTTTTACCTACTTTTTCTATTAATTATTGAGAAAGAGATGGTGAAATTTCCAAGTATAATTATGGATTTTTCTGTTTCCTCTTACAGTTCTGTCTGGTTTTGCTTCACATATTTCGAAGCTCTATTATTAGGTATATAAATGTTTAGGATTGATATGTTCTCTTGATGAATTGACCTCTTCATCATTATGAAATGAACCTCATTATTCCTGGTAATATTCCTTGCTCTGAAATACACTATGCTTAATATTAATGTAGCCACTTCAACTTTTTTAAAATTAGTGTTTGCATAATCTATCTTTTCTCATCATTTTACTTTCAGCCTATCTGTGTCTTTATATTAAAATGAGTTTCTTGTTGGAAACTTGTATTGGGGTATTTATTTTTTATGCAATCTGACAATCTTTTTTTAAAATTGGAGTTATTTAAACCATTTACACTTAAAGTGATTATTGATATGGCTAGGTTTAAATATACTGTCTTGCTACTTGGTTTTTTTTTTTGTACTTTTTAGAAAAAAATTATTGAGATAGAATTCATCCTTTTAAAGTCTATAACTCAGTGGTTTGTTAGTATATTCAGAGTAATACTACCATCACCACTGTCTAATTTCAGAACATTTTCATCACCCCAGAAAGAAACCCATAATTATTAGTAGTCACCACCCTCATACTTCTCATCCCACTACCCTCTGGCAATCTACCTTCTGTCTCTATGGACTTTGCCTATTTTATGTATCTCATATAAATGGAATCACATAATATATAATATAACAATACGCTGCATAGTAATATTTTGGCCAATGATAGACCATATCACAGATATGATAGTGGTCCCATAAGATTAAAATACTATATTTTAATTGTATCTTTTCTATGTTTAGATACACAAATACTTGCCATTGTATTATAGTTGCTTATAATATTCAGTACAGTAAAATGCTGTATAGGTTTATAGTCTAGGAGTATTAGACTGTACCATATAGCACAAGTATGTAGCAGGCTATGCCATCTAGGTTTGTATAAGTATATTCTACCATGTCTGCATGATGACAAAATCACCTAACAACACTCTTAAAACATATCACCATTGTTAAGTAATGTGCCTTTGTATTTACAATGTATATTGCTTCTCAGCCTTTTGGTTAAGATCAAGTGTAGTACCTGTTCTTACCAGTTTCATAGTGTAAAACGTGGTCTTTTGTGTGTGGCTTCTTTCACTTAGCGTAATGTTTTTAAAGTCAGTCCATGTTGTTTGCTGTTTGATTTCTGTTGTCCCATCTGTTCTTTTTTCCAGTTTCCCTCTTTTACTGACTTCATATTAGTTATTTTTTTTTTAAGATTCCATTTTATCTCTTATCAGCTATACCTCCTTGATGTTTTTCTTTTAATAAAAAGCATTAGGGCTTAGCATAAGCACCTCTAACTTATCATAGTTTGCCTTCAAGTGATATTATACCACTTGATGTATAATGTAAAAACCTACAGTATACTTCCATTTTTACTATCCTGGCCTTTGTACTTTTATTGTCTTTTTTTGCTATATTGTTTTATTATGTAATTGTATATTTTATTATATAATATTATATGCATTTTTTTTTTAGGTTATAAACTCTGTAATACATTGTCATTGCTTTTGATTAAACATTCAATAATCCTTTAAAGAGATTTTTTAAATAAGAAAAAGGTCTTTTTTACATACATATTTATTATTTCTTGTACTCTTCATTCTGCCATATAGATTGAAATTTCCACCTGCTATAATTTCTCTTTTCCCTAAAGGACTCTGTTTAGCATTTCTTATAGTAATGGTCTACTGGTGATGAATTTTCTCATATCAAAGTTTTTGTTTTGCTTTTATTTTTGAAAGATTTTTGCCGGCTAGAGAATTCTAGGTTGACAGGCTGGTTGGCTTTCATTCTTACTTTCCCTTTTTTTCCCTTCCTTCCTCTCTTTTTTTCTTCCCCCCTTCATTTTTTCTCTTTTAGTACTTTAGTGATGTTGCTTTCTTCTCTTCTGGCTTGCATTGTTTCTCATGAGAAATCTACTGGCATTCTTTGTCCTTCTCTACATAAGGCCATAAGTCTTGTCACTGGCTGCCTCTATAATTTTATTTTTATCTTGGTTTTAAACAGTTTTATTATGATGTGCATTGGTATGGTTTTCATCATGTTTCTTTTGCCTGGATTTGGTTACGCTTCTTGGATGTGTGGGTTCATAGTTTTCATTTAATTTGGAGAATTTTCTCTTATTTCTTTACAATTTCTCACCATCCCTTCTCCTTCTCTTCAAATTCTGGGACTCCAGTTACACTTATATTAGACCTCTTTATATTATCCTGCAACTCACTGATGCTCTGTTCACTTTTTTCATTCTTTTTTCTTCCCGTGTTTCACTTCGGGTTATTTATTTTGCAACATCTTATGTGCTATGAATTATAATCCAGTGTATTTGTCCATTTTAGAGGTGGCGTTTGTCCTTTTTAGAAGCTAAACTTGGGTTTCTTTCCTTTTTTTTTTTTTTTTCCTATTTAAAAGGCAAGGTCTTGCTAGGCTGGTCTTGAACTTATGGAGTCAAGAGATTCTTCCACCTTAGCCTCTCAAATAGCTGGGACTACAGACACATACCACTGTGCCATGGAGGTTTCTTTTTCATATCTTCTTTGTTTGTTCTTATACTCATGCCTTCCTCTACCTTATTGAGCCTATGCAGCATATTTATCATCAAAGTTTTAATGTCTTTGTCTACTAATTCTATCATCTATGTCATCTCTGGGTCTGTTTCTATTGATCAGTTTTTATCCTTTTTATTAGTTGCATTTTCCTGCTTCTTTTCATGCTTGTTTTTTTTTTTTAATTGGATTTCAGATATTGTGAATTTTATATTGTTGGGTACTAGAGTATTTTGTATTCTTTTAAGTATTTTAGGACTTTGTTCTGGGACACAGTTAAGTTATTTGGAAACAATTTTATCCTCTTGAGGCTAGGCTTTGTAAAGTGGGACCAGAGTGCGTTTATTTAGGGCTAATTATTCCTGAAGCAATACTCTTCTGAGAATTCCATCTGATACCCTATGTTTTAGCAGGACTTTTTACTCTGACTAGAGGGAACATGGACTACTCTTGAACATTTATGAACTCCAGGGGTATGCTTTGTGATTTCAGTGGGCCTCTCCCACCTTCCCATTTCAAGTAGTTGCTTCTTATGCATACACAAATTAGTATTCAGCTAAAGACTCAGGGAGCCCTCTGCAGATCGCTGGACCTCTGTCTCTATATCTTAATTTCCAGTATTATATCTTGCAAATTCTAGCTGCACTGGCCTCCCTAAATGCTGAATTCCATTTTCTCAACTTCCCAAATGCTGAGCTGTTTGTGTTCCTACTCCTGAAGTCTGGAAACGCACGAGGTGGTAAGTTGAGGCTCAACTAATTTGTTTCCCTTCCCTGGGGATCACTGTACTGTGCTTTTTGTTATGCAATGTCTGCAAACCATTGTTTCATATATTTTAGATTGTTTCTAGTTGTTTAAGGAAGATATGTAACCCTGGGCCCTGTTATTCCATCATGGCCAGAGTGGAAGTGTCTAAACCATTATTCTGAACAATTGGTAAATAAAAGGAAAGAATCAAGTGTTTTTTCTACCTGCTTTAAAATAACAGATTCTTAGTATAACAAAATAGTTGATGAGGGGAAGCTTCTCTTTATGGAAGTTTTCTAGGTTGCAATTGAAAAAATGTTGAGAGAATTTGAGTAAAATTAGAATATCCACCATTTTATAAAACCCTCATAATTTAATGGATCTAGTTAATGATCATAAATTTGATAATAATTGCTATAAAATGAAACCTGAATTTTATCCATTTACTGGAAATATAGGGGCAATGGAATATGTTCAACAACATCACAGGAATACATTCATCAAAATGTAGACTGTAGATTTTTTAAATGACATAAATCAATTGCTTCTTCAATAAATACATAAGAAAAAGAGAGAGAGATGGATAGGGAAACTTTAAAGAGACAGAGACATAGAAACATATCAATTACAATGTGTGGGCCTTATGTGGATCCTGAATCACACAAACTATGATAACGAAAACAAAGACAAAACAAACAAAAAAAACTACAGGACAATAAAAAATACAAACACTACTGGATGTTTCACGACACTGAGGAATTACTGTTAACTTTGTTAGGTGTGATAGAATATTATACTTATTTTTAAGATTTGTTTCTATAGCTTTATCAAGATGCAATTCACATGCCATACAATTTATCTATTTAAAAGTGTACAATTCATTCAATGATGGTGACTACTTAAAAAAGTATGTAATTAAACGATTTTTCATATGTTTGCAGAATCACGTAAACATTACCACAATCAATTTTAGAACACATTTTTACCCCAGAAAAAAACCCTGTGTGCTTTAGCTCTCATCCTCTACAATGTTCATCCTCTGTCTGCTACCCGCAAGCCCTCATTGGTCAGGCAACCACTAATCTACTTTTAGTCTCTATAGATTTGCCTGTAATGATATTTAATATAAATGGAATCATACAAAATGAGGTCCTTGATCATTGCCTTATTTCACTTCACATAATGTTTTCAAGGTTTATCCGAATTGCAGCATGTATCAGCACTATATTCTTTTTAATTGCTAAATAATATTTTATTATATAGATAAATACCTTTTATTTATCTACCCATCGGTCAGTGGACATAGGGTTGTTTCTGCTTTTTGGCTATTGTGAATAATACTGCTATGAACATTCATATACGGGTTTTGTGTGGATTTATATTTTAATTTCTCTTGTGTATACCTAGAAGTTGAATTGCTAGGTTGTGTGGTAATTGTTTTTTAAAATTTTTTCTTAGATACAAGGTCACCTGAGGTAGAGTACAGTGGCATGATGATAGCTCACTGTAGCCTCAAACTCTTGAGCTCAAGGGATCCTCCTCCCTCAACCTCCCAAATAGCTGGAACTAAAGGCATGTACCACCATGCCTGGCTCATTTTAATTTTTTGTAGTGATAGGATCTCACTGTGTTGCTCAGGCTGGTCTCAAACTCCTGGCCTCAACTGATCCTTCTGCCTCAGCCTCCTAAGTTGTTGGATTACAGGCATGAGCCACCTTGCCTGGCCAATAATTTTATGTTTAGCCTTTCCTTTAAAAATACATTTGTATTGGTTTTGTTTGTTTGTTTGTTTGTTTGTTGAGACAGAGTCTCACTCTGTCACCCAGGCTGGAGTGCAGTGGTGCAATCATGGCTCCCTGCATCCTCAAACTCCTGGGCTTAATGAGTCCTCCCATGTCAGCCTCCCAAGTAGCTAGGACTACAGGAGTGTATACCATCCCTGGCTAATTTAAAATAAAATTTTTCTTGTTAGGATGGGATTTTACTATGTCGCCTGGCCTTGAACTCCTGGCCTCAAGCAATCCTCTCACCTGAGCCTCCCAAAGTGCTGAGATTACAGGCATGAGCCACCATAGCCACCCATCTCTGGGCTTTTAAATGGTGCTTTTTATTAGGTAAAGGACATTTGCTTCTATTTGTAGTTTGTTGAGTGTTTTTTATTATGAAGGAGTGTCGTATTTTGTCAAATACATTTTCCGTGTCATCTATTTTGAGAAGATCATGTGGGGTTTTTTTGTCCATTATTTTATTGATACACTGTATTTCATTAGTAATTTTCAGATTTTCTTTTTTTTTTTTTTTTTTCAATTGAGAGCAGGTACTGTTTATTAACTGACCAGCTTAGAAAAATAATCATGGGAGACACCTTAGTTCATTCTTCTAATAAGCCTGTTGATCTGATCCTCCCTGTTGCCTGCATCTCCACCTTCTACAAAATGGGTGGTCTTTTTCTTCATTCCGCCCCGTGGAGAAGATAATTTAAAGGGCCACAGGAAGTTATTTGCTTCTTTGAAGCGTTTTCCAACAATATAGATCTCATGAATCAAATCCTCCATGCAGATGATGCCGTATTTTCCAAGAGATCGAGCAATCAGAGCATTATCTGTCAAAGCAATTCGCTTCTTTTTGATTTTGCCATAACCACGTTTGTAGATTAGTTCATTTACTGACTTCAGATTTGGGTACCCCCATGCAATATATGGCTCTACAATCCTCAGCATGTTAATTGAAGCCTTGTTGAGCTTCACAAAGGTTCCATTGAAGATTTGAGGAAGGCGAAGAAGCTGCAACACCTTTAGGACCTTTGGGCTCACACCATTGATACCTCTGATCCTGATGACAAACGCCAGTTTGGGTTCTGCAGGTACATAGAAGTTGCCAGCTTTCCTTGTCATCCTTGCCATTCGAACATCTGCCTATATTCCTTGTGATAATGCTTCGCTTTTCATAGATAAGCTTCCTCCTTGCCTTTCGAAGCATCTTTTGGGTAAACTTGTTTCTCAGGCGCTTGATCTTCAGCTCTGCGAAATTCCTTCGCTTTTTCTTAAGGGTTTCCGGCACAGCAGGAACCTTCTTCTTCTTCTCTTCTACACCCTCCATGGTTCCAGCCGGAAAAAGAGGAAGTCCCAGTAATTTTCAGATTTTCTATCAATCTTGCATTTCAGGGATACATACTTCTTGGCCATGGAATATTATTATTTTTATATATTGTTGGATTTAGCTTGCTAATATTTTGATGAAGATTTTTATGTTTATATTCATAAGAGACATTGGTCATCAGTTTTTGTTTCTGGTGATACTTTTGTCTGGTTTTGCTATCAGGATCATACTGACCTCATGCAATGAGTTTGGAAGTGTTCCCTCATCTTCTATTTACATTTTCTTTTTCTTCTTCAGTTAGTTTTAGTAGTTTGTAACTTTCTAGGAATTTGTTCATTTCCTCTAGGTTATCTAATTCATTGGTATACAGCTATTCAGAGTATTCCCTTATAATCCTTTTTATTTATATAAGGTTTGTAGTCATGTCCTCTCTTTCATTCCCAATTTTAGTAAGTAATTTTAGTGTTCTTTCCTTTTTGTTCCTTTTATTTACTTATTTCTAGTCTTCTCCATATCCACTTAAGTGTTCTTTCCATTTAGCTAAAGTATTGTTAATTTTATTGACCTTTTCATTTTTTTTCATTTTTTTTTTTAATTTTAGGAGGTGATCCGATTGCAATTTTTACTGACCTTTTCAAAGAACCACCACAGAGCCCTTTTCCCTCTCAGGTGCTTTTGAACCCAGAAACATTACCGTTACGAATCATCTACTTATCAAAAACGTATAGCAACATACAATGCTTCAATTTGAATTTGAGACATTTCAGTTACAATACTTTGTACTTCTCATAGAAATAAATAGTTCTTCACTAAGAAAATAACAAAAATACAATGAAAAATTTATTGAGAAAAATTAAAATGTTATACCAAAAAAGTCAGGTTTAGCCCTAGCTACATGAGAGTCTGAGACAGGAGGATTTCTTGAGCACAAAAGTTTGAGACTAGCCTTGGCAACATAATGAGAATTTGTCTCAGAAATATAAAAAAACCAGAAAACATTTGATGTAAAAGAAAGCAGTAAAGGAAGAATACAGGAGGGGAAATGAACAGGAAACATAAGAAAACAAAAAGTAAAAAGCAGTCCTTCAGGGAACGTTATAAACATAAATGACTACATTAAAAAATAAGAAAACTATCAAACCAGCAATCTAATTTCCTACCATAAGACTATGAACAAAGAAGATAAAGACAAGTGAAAGGATAGAGAAATACAGATTAGCAGAAATTAATGAAATAGAGAACAGAAAAAAATGCAACAACAATAATTGAAGAATTCAATATCAAACTACACACAAACGTTCCATGTACACTTAAGAATAATGTGTATTCTGCTGTTGTTGGGTAGTTTATATAGATGTCTGTTAGGTCTAGTTTGTGTGTAGTGTAGTTCAAATCTTATGTTACCTGTTGATCTTTTCCCAAGTCATTCTATTGATTATTGAAAGTTTGATATTGAATTCTTCAATTATTGTTGTTGCATTGTCTATTTCTTTCTTTAATTATGTCAGATTTAGCTTCCTGTATTTTCGGTTCTGTTATTAGGTGCATGTATGTTCTTAATTGTTATATCTTCCTGATAGAATGACTCTTTTATGATTATATAATGTCCCTTTTAACCTCTAATTACATTTTTCAAAAAAACCATTTTGTCTGATATTAATATCGCTTGCTGTTTGCATGATATATCTTTTTTTTAAGATTATCTGAATCTAAAGTCTGTCTTGTGTGGACAGCATATTGTTGGGTCTTTTTTATCCAGTCTGACAGTCTCTGCCTTTTGATTAAATTGTTTCATTCACTTGCAAATTAGAATATTATTGATGGAATTAAATTTACATTTACTTTTTACTTTTTGTTTTCTTTATGTTTCCTGTTCATTTCCCCTCCTGTATTCTTCCTTTACTGCTTTCTTTTACATCAAATGTTTTCTATTTTTTAATTTTTCTGAGACAAATTCTCACTATGTTGCCAAGGCTAGTCTCAAACTTTTGTGCTCAAGAAATCCTCCTGTCTCAGACTCTCATGTAGCTGGGGCTAAATCTGACTTTTTTGGCATAATATTTTAATTTTTCTCAATTTTTTCATTGTATTTTTGTTATTTTCTTAGTGAAGAACTATTTATTTCTATGAGAAGTACAAAGTATTGTAACTGAAATGTCTCAAATTCAAATTGAAGCATTGTATGCTGCTATATGTTTTTGATAAGTAGATGATTCGTAATGGTAATGATTCTGGGTTCAAAAACACCTGAGAGGGGAAAGGGCTCTGTGGTGGGGAAATATAGCTGGCTCTCAAAAGTAGATGGACAGTAGTACGTTTGTCATAAGAACTCCTATTGATATTTTATGAATGTTACACACTTATAGCTGTATATTATAAACAACAAACAACTTTTTGTTTTGTATTTTATAGGACGATGCAGTAGGCTGTTTTGTTGTTGTTGTTTTTTGTTTGTTTTCGAGATAGGGTCTGGCTCAGCGGTACCCCAGGCTGGAGTGCAGTGGTGCCATCTCAGCTCATTGCAGCCTCTGCCTCCTAGACCCAAGCCATTTTCCCACCTCAACCTGCGTAGCTGGGACTTACAGGCATATGCCACCATGCCTGGCTAATTTTTGTTTTTGTTTTGGCAGAGATGGGTTTTTACCTTATTGCCCAGGCCAGCCTCAAATTCTTGGCCTCAAGGAATCCACCTGCCTCAGTCTCCCAAAGTGCTGGGATTATGGGTGTGAGCCACGGCAAGCCCAGCCCAAGTAGACTGTTTTCAAAAAAATTTTATGTCTAGTAAAAATCACAAAAGTCTGGGTACAGTGGCTCGTGCCTATACTTCCAGCTCTTTGAGAGGCTGAGATGGGTGGATTGCTTGAGCCCAGGAATTTGAGACCAACCTGGGCAAACATGTAGAGACCTCATGTCTACAAAGGTGAAAAAGTCTAACTAGGCTTGGTGATGTGTGCCTGTGGTCCCAGATGCTTGAGAGGCTGAGGTGGGAGAATTGCTTGAACCCAGGAGGTCAAGGATGCTGTGAGCTGGGATTGTACCACTGCACTGTAGCCTGGGGGATAGAGTGAGACCTTGTCTCAGAAAACAAACAAGCCACCCCCAAATCACAAAATTGTACATTTGATTTAAGTTAGATTTCCATCTAAATCTTTATTAATCTTGCATTAACTCAAAGACTATTGAATTAGAAATTAATTTCACTATTTGAACTAGCACCTACAAAGTGGTACAGCAACAAAAGAAGTCCATCTAGTATAGATTTCAGTATCAGGTTCACCAGTCAGTTTAGCATGCCTTTTATTTCCTGTACCTTTATTGAACAGTGTTTGTTTTCCAGAAGGAGAACCAGAATATAGCTGCCTCACTGTATCCAGCTAAACACATTGATAAAATATCCTATTGTATGGCCATAGTAATCTAGTAATGTGTAAATAATATTGTGTGTGTGTGTGTGTGTGTGTGTGTGTGTGTATAACATGTATATTAGTAGATAATATGTATTCTTATACCTATAAAAATACAGAAGAGGGTTTTTAGATTTCCTTAGAATTTTCATTGCCTTGTTATTTCATCTCCAAATAGATAACATTTATAACTGAAGATCAATCTGCTGCATAGGAAAAGCTGACCTGGCAAAACCCCTAGGTCTTTAGTTATTTGCTATATTTTTAGCTATTAAAATTCCCTGGCCATGGCCAGGTGTGTGGCTCACACCTGTAATCCCAGCAGTTTGGGAGGCTGAGGCCAGTGGATCACTTGAAGTCATGTGTTTAAGACAGCGTGGCCAACATGGTGAAATCCCATCTCTGCTACAAATACAAAAATTAGCCAGTATGGTGGTGCATGCCTGCAATCTCAGTTACTCAGAAGGTGGAGGCAGGAGAATCTCCTGAACCTGCAAGGTGGAGGTTAAAATGAGCCAAGATCACGCCACTGCACTCCAGCCTGGGTGACAGAGTGAGACTCTGTCTCAAAAAAAAAAAAAAGAAAAAAGAAAAAAATCCCTGGCCTGTGGTCTCTCTTTCCCAGGTGGGTATGACCATCTTTTTCTCCTGAAGAGCAGTTAGAGCTTTTTACTTTCCAATTTCTTCTCCATCTTTTTTTTAATCCTCAATCATTACAGCCTTTCTGAAATTCCATTTTAAAAAGGAGTATTTTTATGTCTACCAAGTTGCAATTCTAGATGTTATTCCACTGAGTTATTTGGGGAAAAATACAATATATAGATTTGATAGAAATTTTATATAGGAGTTTGTGGCTGAGAAGAGGGGGTAAAGGTCTGGAATTGGAGAGCTAAAGGTGCCAGATACCACTTTCTGCATAATGTACAGGTCAAGATTAATGGAATCAGGTAAGTTACTCTCCAGGTGATTGAGAAGGGTGGGAAATTTAGAGACTGAAAGGGATCTCTTAACAGTCAGTTAAGCCTTAGAGTGATTGAGAAGATAAATACTCAGACAAAATCCACTCTAACAACTGATTTCGTTATGTAAAACAAACCTACAGGATTTGAAATGCAACCAAGTCTGTTTTATATTAAGGCAAGTATAAACCAACTTAATTTTAGACCTGCCTCCAGCCCCAGATTATGTTTGGTATGAGGACAAAGAGCTGTACAGCATGAATGCACAGGCAATCAGTAGAGTGAGAAGGCTCACTGCCAGGGAAGTTTGGCAAAGAACTCTAAGAGGAAGGGGAAATTTCTGCGTCGAATCAACTTTGGCTCTCTGGAATAGAGAACATGGAGAGAGAGGGACTAAGGAAAGCCAACCCTTTTCTACTTGTTGATACCTTAACAAGCTGTTGATTTTTGAAAAGGGATAAAGAAGCAAAGTGTGGGTAGCATTTTGTTCCCTTGAGTCAATCCTAATGAAGTAGGAGGTTCTTGAAGAAATTAATTTCCATTTAAATTCATGCGTGACCCTCTTCCAGAAACCCCAAGTGTTTTGGAATTTTTGTTGAGAATTTCAAATGATCCAGCAATAATAAGGTCTTTTTTGACATGTTCTGTTTCTTTGAGTCTAAGTTTTACGTTGAATGCCCGATTTTAGCTGTATAAATTTTCTCAAAATGGAAATGACTTGATTACTTTCCTCTCTGTTTACTAATTTAATATGGAAAAATAAATCATGATTCTCATACTCCCAAAGCACTCAGGCTTTTCATCCAGGGTACTGTACTCAGAGGATTCCTGTAGGAGTTGATGCCAAATTTCCTGGCAACTGAACAGTAGTCGATTCCAGGGTTTTTCTGACTTAAAGACACAGTGGTACTGCTCAACAGAAAACAGAAACCTGCCCCTCTGCTGCAGTTTCTGAGTTTAACAAAAGGTGACAGAAGCAATGAAATAGATGGGGTTTATCAGGGCATTGCACAACAAAAGAAAAAAGAGCCCATCTTCTGTTGAGTTTTGCTTCTCAGCCCTATCTCCCAACCCCCTCCCCTGGGAAAAAAACAAACAAACAAACAAACAAACAAAAAAAAAACCCCAGCACTTGAAAAGAGTGACTCTGCTTCTTTATCAGAAATGACTTGAATTTCTTTACTGTGATCAACTTTTGATTATCTGTGGGTAGATTTTCTTTTTTGCATTATTTGCACAAAGGCCTGCTTTATAGTAGCATCCCACTGATGGGGCAATTACTCCAAATCAAGCTGTTTCACAGGAATTAAAGGAAGTCACTTAAATTCTTTATCCTTACTCAGTGTCTGTCTCTCCTTAGGAGAAGAAAGGGGAGATGATTTATAGCAACCGAACCTAATTTATTTCCTCCTATCACTTTGATGCTACCCAGGTCACTATTCCTCAAGATACTGTTCTTTGCGGTGAAAATGGAGCTATACAAAGCTGAACAGGATATTTTCTTCTATGCTCTATGACGTTAAGTTCTTATAGCCCCAGAAGAAAACTCTGAATTTAGCTCCTTATTTACATTGAAAAAAAAATCATGTTAAATTCAGTGCTGTCTTCATGCTGTGGCCTTTCCATACAACTACTGTTGCCTACCAGATGTCTCTACTTCCTCAAATTTTACTGGTTAGGCTGGAAAATCTTTCAATTATGTTCACAATTTAAGTTTAATTTTAATCGCTGTTTGTATTTTTATATAATATATATCCTTGCATATTTTTGGTACATTTGTTTTTCATATAGGCTTGCTGTTGACCTTAGGTCTTATGTCCCAAATACTAGGGTTTTTAAAAACGGGATGATTCTGGTCCTTCTTTAGAGCTTCATAAGCATGGCTTGTTTCTGAGTAGAGATTTTTAGTGTAAGGTAATGTTACTATCTTTTTAAATGGTTTCACTACAGAACTAACAAGAGGGCCCTGGAGACATAGAGTCATTGCTGCTGCTGCTGCTAAAGTTTTTACAATAAAGTTGTGCTTTTAAAATTTCTTCCTTTAAAAAAATCAAGATATCTTGAAGCATGGATTTAAAAATTTTATGTATATCATGACATTTTATTGAGCACATGTTTCTAGATTAACTGTTTTGTTTATTTTTAATTCTTAAATAGTTTATTTTTAATTTAATTAAACTTTTTAAAAGATGAGCATCACTATATTGCCCAGGCTGGCCTCAAACTCCTGGGCTCAAGTGGTTCTCTTGCCTCAGACTCCCAAGTAGTTGGGACTATAGGCATGAGTCACTATACTATGGATTAAGTCTTTTGTTAATTAAATTATATTTATGTTTTTATGCCCCATCCTTGTTAAAACATAAATTTGAGGCAACTCACATCGAAGTCATTTATAATTTATCTACCATAATCACTAAAATGGAAGAGATGAAAAATGCCAAGTATTGGCAAGGAGGTGGAGAAGATGGAATTTTTTGAATATCGCTGGTGGGAATATAAATTGCTGCAACCACTTTGGAAAACTGGCAGCATCTCCTAAACTGAACATAGGTATACCCCATGAGTAGCAATTCTAGCCAAATGCCCAACAGACATGTATATATGAGTTTACCAAAAGGCATTTACTAGAATGTTCACAGTAGCACTATTCACTTACACTTGGATACTTCCCCAATTGTAAACTGCACAAATGCCCATTGTTATAGACTGAATTGTATCCCCCAAAATTCATAGGTTGAAGGCCTCACCCCAATGTAACTATATTTGGAGATAGAGCCTTTAAGGAGATACCTGAGATTAACTGAAGTCATAAGGTTAGGGCCATAATCCAATAGGAATGGTATTCTCATAAGAAGAGTCAGAGACCCCAGGAGTGCATGCACACAAAGGAAAGAAAGGCATGTGAAAACGTAGTGAGAAGGTGACCATCTGCAAACCAGAAAGAGAGCCCTCACCAGAAATTGATCCTGGCAGCACCTTGATCTTGGCCTATAGCCTCCAGAACTGTGAGAAAAAAAAAAAAATCTGTTGTTTAAGCCACCTAGTCTGTGATATTTTGTTATGGCAGCCCTGGTAGACAAATGCATCTATCACCAGTAAAATGATAATAAATTGTGATATTTTTATATAATACAATACAGTAACAAAAATAAACTACTTTTACACACATCAATATAGATGAGTCTCACAAATATAATATTGAGTGAGAGAAGTCAGATACATATGAATAAGGGAAATGAGCTTATGTGAAGCAATATATACTTATACCCAACTTGAAATTGATTTAGGATGCATTCTCAGATATTTGACCAATGTCAGTGCAAAATGAAAGACTTTTCCTGTGTCTGGTATATTTGTCAACCAGTAAAGATCAGGACTATCAGATAGGGTAATTAATGCATTGTGTTTCAGAAGTTTTTTATTTAAAAAATGATAACTTTTGTATATTAAATATTTGAGGTACTTACTTTTTATTTATTTTTTTGTAGATATTTATTTATATTGTACTTTAGGTTCTGGGGTACATGTGCAAATCATGCACATGTTGTATAGGTACATACATGGCAATGTGGTTTGTTGCCTCCATCCCCCTGTCACCTATATCTGGCATTTCTCCCCATGTTATCCCTCCTCAACTTCCCTATCCCCCGGCTATGCCTCCCCTGACCCCCCCGCAACAGACCCCAGTGTGTGATGTGTCCATGTCTTCTCATTGTTCAACACCCGCCTATGAGTGAGAACATGTGGTGTTTGATTTTCTGTTCTTGTGTCAGTTTGCTGAGAACGATGGTTTCCAGATTCATCCATGTCCCTACAAAGGACATCAACTCATCGTTTTTTATGGCTGCATAATATTCCATGGTGTATATGTGCCACATTTTCCTTGTCCAGTCTATCATCGATGGGCATTTGGGTTGCTTCCAGGTTTTTGCTATTGTAAACCGTGTTGCAATGGGCATACGCATGCATGTGTTTTTATAATAGAATGTTTTATAATCCTTTGGGTGTATACCCAGTAATGGGATTGCTGGGTCAAATGGAATTTCTATTTCTAGGTACTTGAGGAATCGTCACACTATCTTCCACAATGGTTGAACTAATTTACACTCCCACCAACGGTGTGAAAGTGTTCCTATTTCTCCACATCCTCTCCTGCATCTGTAGTCTCCACGTTTTTTAATGATCGCCATTCTAACTGGCATGAGATGGTATCTCAATGTGGTTTTGATTTGCATTTCTCTAATAACAAGTGATGAACATTTTTTTTGTTGGCCTCATATATGTCTTCTTTTGAAAAGTGTCTGTTCATATCCTTCGCCCAATTTTGGATGAGTTTGTTTTTTCTTGTAAATCTATTTTAGTTCATTGAGATTCTGGATATTAGCCCTTTTTCAGATGGGTAGATTGCAAAAATTTTTTCCCATTTTGTTGGTTGCTGGTTCACTTTAATGATTGTTCTTTTGCTATACAGAAGCTCTGGAGTTTAATTAGGTTCCATTTGTCTATTTTGGCTTTTGTTGCCAATGCTTTTGGTGTTTTAGTCACGAAGTCCTTGCCTATTCCTATGTCCTGAATGGTTTTGCCTAGATTTTCTTCCAGGGTTTTTATGGTGTTAGGTCTTATGTTTAAGTCTTTAATCCATCTGGAGTTAATTTTAGTGTAAGGTATCAAGAAGGGGTCCAGTTTCTGCTTTCTGCACATGGCTAGCCAGTTTTCCCAACACCATTTATTAAACAGGGAATCCTTTCACCGTTGCTTGCTTTTGTCCAGTTTGTCAAAGATCAGATGGTTTTAGATGTGTGTCGTTGCCTCCGAGGCCTCTGTTCTGTTCCATTGGTCTATATCTCTGTTTTGGTACCAGTACCATGCTGTTTTGATTACTATAGCCTTGCAGTATAGTTTGAAGTCAGGTAGCGTGGTGCCTCCAGCTTTGTTCTTTTTACTTAGGATTGTCTTGGCTATGTGGGCTCTTTTTTGGTTCCATATGAAGTTTATGGTATTTTTTTTTTTTTTTTTAGTTCTGTGAAGAAGGTCATTGATAGCTTGATGGGGATAGCATTGAATCTATAAATTACTTTGGGCAGTATGGCCATTTTTATATTGATTCTTCCTAACCATGAGCATGGAATGTTTCTCCATCTGTTGTGTCCTCTCTTACTTCCTTGAGCAGTGGTTCATAGTTCTCCTTGAAGAGGTCCTTTACATCCTTTGTTAGTTGTATTCCTAGGTATTTTATTCTCTTTGTTGCAATTGTGAATGGGAGTTTGCTCATGATTTGGCTCTCTGTTAGTCTGTTATTGGTGTATAGGAATGCTTGTGATTTCTGCACATTGATTTTGTATCCTGAGACTTTGCTGAAGTTGATAATCAGTTTAAGGATATTTTGGGCTGAGATGATAGGGTGTTCTAAATACACAATCATGTTGTCTGCAGATAGAGACAATTTAACTTCCTTCTTTCTTAATTGAATATCCCTTTTTTTTTCTTGCCTAATTGCTCTGGCTAGAACCTCCAATACTATATTGAATAGCAGTGGTGAGAGAGGGCATCCTTGTCTAGTGCTGGATTTCAAAGGGAATGCTTCCAGTTTTTGCCCATTCAGTATGATATTGGCTGTAGGTTTGTCATAAATAGCTTTTATTATTTTGAGATATGTTCCTTTGATCCCTAGTTTATTGAGAGTTTTTAGCATAAAGAGTTGTTGAATTTTGTTGGAAGGCCTTCTCTGCATCTACTGGGATAATCATGTGCTTTTTGTCTTTGGTTCTGTGTATGTGGTAGATTATGTTCATAGACTTATATAAGTTGAAACAGCCTTGCATCCCTGGGATGAAGCCTACTTGATCGTGATGGATAAGCTTTTTGATGTGCTGTTGCAATTGGTTTGCCAGTATTTCATTGAAGATTTTTGCATCTATGTTCGTCATGAATATTGGCCTGAGGTTTTCTTTTTTTGTTGAGTTTCTGCTCATGAATATTGGCCTGAAGTTTTCTTTTTTTGTTGAGTTTCTGCTGGGTTTTGGTATCAGGATGATGTTAGTCTCATAAAATCACTTGGGAATAGTATTGTTTGGAATAGTTTCAGAAGGACTGGTACCAGCTCCTCTTTGTACATCTGGAATAGTTTTTTTGTATTGTTTGGAATCATTTCAGAAGGAATGGTACCAGCTCCTCTTTGTACGTCTAGTAGAATTCGGCTGTGAACCCGTCTGGACTTGGACTTTTTTTGGTGGTAGGCTATTAATTGCTACCTGAACTTCAGCCCTTGTTATTGGTCTGTTCAAGGTTTCAATTTCTTCCTGGTTTAGTCTTGGGAGGGTGCAAGTGTCTAGGAATTTATCCATTTCTTCCAGGTTTACTGGTTTATGAGCATAGAGTTATTCATAGGAAACTCTGATGATAGTTTATATTTCTGTGGAATTGGTGGTAATGTTCCCTTTATCTTTTTTTATTACATCTATTTGATTCTTCTCCCTTTTCTTTTTTATTAATCTGGCTAGCAGTCTGTCTATTTTGTTGATCTTTTTAAAAAACCAGCTCCTGGATTTGTTGATTTTTCTGAAGGGTTTTTTGTGTTTCTGTCTCCTTCAGTTCTGCTCTGATCTTAGTTATTTCTTGTCTTCTGCTAGCTTTTGAGTATTTTTGTCTTGCTCCTCTAGCTCTTTCAATTTTTGATGATAGGGTGTCGATTTTAGATCTTTCCTCACTTCTCATGTGGGCATTTATTGCTGTAAATTTCCCTCTAGAAACTGCTTTAAATGTGTCCCAGAGTTTCTGGTATGTTGTATCTTTATTCTCATTGGTTTCAAAGAACAGCTTTATTTCTGACTTCATTTCATTGTTTATCCAGTTGAGGTTGAAGAGCCAGTTGTTCAGTTTCCATGAAGCTGTGCGGTTCTGAATTAGTTTCTTAATCCTGAGTTCTAATTGGATTGCCCCGTGGTCTGAAAGACTGTTTGTTATGATTTCCATTCTTTTGCATTTGCTGAGGAGTGATTTACTTCTAATTATGTGGTCAGTTTTGGAGTAGGTGCAATGTGGTGCTGAGAAGAATGTATATTCTATGGTTTTGGGGTGGAGATTTCTGTAGATGTCTATTAGGTCGGCTTGGTCCAGATCTGAGTTCAAGTCCTGAATATCCTTGTTAATTTTCTGTCTCGTTGATCTGTCTAATACTGACAGTGGAGTGTTAAAGTCTCCCACTATTATTATGTGGGAGTCTAAATCTCTTTGTAAGTCATTAAGAACTTGCTTTATGTACCTGGGTGCTCCTATATTGGGTGTGTATATATTTAGAGTTGTTAACTCTTCTTGTTGCATTGATCCTTTTACTATTATGTAATGCCCTTTTTGTCTCTTTTGATCTTTGTTGGTTTAAAATCCATTTTATCAGAGACTAGGATTGCAACTCCTGCTTTTTTTTTTGCTCTCCATTTGCTTGATAAATCTTCCTCCATCCCTTTATTTTTAGCCTATGTTTGCTCTTGCACAAGATAGGTTTCCTGAATACAGCACACTGATGGGTTTTGACTTTTTATTCAATTTGCCAGTCTGTGTCTTTTGATTGGGGCATTTAGCCCATTTATATTTAGGGTTAATATTGTTATGTGTGAATTTGATCCTGCCATTTTGATGTTAGCTGGATGTTTTGCCCATTAGTTGATGCGTTTTCTTCATTGTGTCAATGGTCTTTACCATTTGGTATGTTTTTGGAGTGGCTGGTACTGGTTGTTCCTCTCCTTGTTTAGTGCTTCTTTCGGGAGCTCTTGTAAGGCAGGCCTGGTAGTGACAAAATCTCTCAGCAATTGCTTGTCTGTAAAGGATTTTATTTCTCCTTCACTTAACAAAGTTTAGTTTGTCTGGATATGAAATTCTAGGTTGAAAGTTCATTTCTTTAACGATGTTGATCCACAGCAAGCCTCAGTTTAAAAGAAAAAAGGAAAAGCATGTTGAATATTGGCCCATACTCTCTTCTGGCCTGTAGGGTTTCTACTGTAGGATCCACTGTGAGTCTGATGGGCTTCCCTTTCTGGGTAACCCAACCTTTCTCTCTGGCTGCCCTTACCATTTTTTCCTTCATTTCAACCCTGGTGAATCTGACGATTATGTACCTTGGGGTTGCTCTTCTTGAGGAATATCTTTGTGGTGTTCTCTGTATTTCCTATACTTGAATGGTGGCCTGCCATGCTAGGTTGGGGAAGTTCTCCTGGATAATATCCTGAAGAGTGTTTTCCAGCTTGGATTCATTCTCTCTGTCACATTCAGGTACACCTGTGAAACGTAGATTAGGTCTTTTCACACAATCTCATATTTCTTGGAGGCTTTGCTAATTTCTTCTCACTCTTTTTTCTCTAATCTTGCCTTCTCATTTTATTTCATTGAGTTGATCTTCAATCTCTGCTATCCTTTCTTCTGCTTTGTCAATTCAGCTATTCAAACTTGTGTATGCTTCGTGAAGTTGTTGTGCTGTGTTTCTCAGCTCAATCAAGTCATTTATATTCTTCTCTAAGCTGTTTATTCTAGTTAGCATTTCATCTAACCTTTTTTCAAGGTTCTTAGTTTCTTTGCATTGGGTTAGCACATCTTCTTTTAGCTCTGAGAAGTTTGTTATTACCCACCTTCTGAAGCCTGTTTCTGTCAATCATCAGATTTATTCTCCATCTAGCTTTGTTTGCTAGCTAGTGAGGAGTTGTGATCCCTTGGAGCAGGAGAAGCATTCTGGTTTTTGGTGTTTTCATCCTTTTTGCACTGGTTTCTTCCCATCCTCATGGCTTTATCTACCTGTGGTCTTTGTAGCTGGTGACTTTTGGATGGGGTCTCTGAGTGGACATTCTTTTTGTTGATGTTGACACTATTTCTTTCCATTTCTTAGTTTTCCTTCTAACAGTCAGACCCCTCTGCTACAGGACTGATGGAGGTCCACTCCAGACCGTGTGTGCCTGGGATCACCCATGGGGGCTGCAGAACAGTAAGGGTTGCTGCCAGTTTCTTCTTCTGTTATCTTTGTCCCAGGAGGGTACCCACCAGATGTCAGCCTGAGCTCTCCTTTATGAGGTGTCTCTTTGGGTATGTGGAGTTCGGGGAGCTGCTTGAGGAGACAGTCTGTCCCTTATAGGAGCTCACGTGCTGTGCTGGGAGCTCTGTTGTTCCATGCAGAGCTGCTGGGCAGGTACATTCAAATCTGCTGCAGCGGAACTCATACTGCCTCTTTTCCCAGGTGCTCTGTCCCAGGAAGGTTGGGCTTTATGTATAAGTTCCTGACATGCTGCTGCCTTTCTTCATAGATACCCTGGCCCACATGGAGATAGTCTAGTCACAGTCTGCCAGCAGAGGTGTTACTGAGCTGCTGTGGGCTCTGCCCAGCTCCTGTGTGAACTTCCTTGAGGCAGTTAGAACTGCCTCTGTATTGACCAACTGCCTTAGTAGTGGCGGACACCCTTTCCCCCATGGAACTGAACCGTCCTGGGTCCTGCTGCACTTGCTGCAAAACTCAATCCAGAGCGTTTCAGATTGCTTGTTTTGTGGAGGTGGTACCTGCCAAGCCAGATCACCTGGCTCCCTGTCTCAGCCCCCTCCCTTTCAGTTGAATAGGCGGCTCGGTCTCCCAGGCATTTCAGGCACCAGTTGAAACGGCTGCCCAGATTTGTGTGAGTTTCTGTGCACCAACCCACAGCACTGGCTGATCACCACTAAACTTGTGGTGCTTTTCGACCTGGGAATCTCCTGGTCTGTGGGCAGTGAAAACTTCTTTGGAAATGCAGTGATCACTCACCCTCTGTGTTGTTCTTTCTGGGAACTGCACTCCAGAGCTGTTCCTATGTGGTCATCTTGGATCCTCCTATTTATTAATGTTTTTAGGTGGAATTTTGCTCTTGTTGCCCAGGCTAGAGTGCAATGGTACAGTTGTGGCTCACTGCAACCTCCGCCTTCTGGTTCAAGCAATTCTCCTCCCTCAGTCTTCTGAGAAGCTGGGATTACAGGCACCCAATACTAGGCCCAGCTAATTTTTTGTATGTTTAATAGAGATGGGGTTTCGCTGTGTTGGCCAGGCTGGTCTTGAACACCTGACCTCAGGTGATCTGCTCGCCTTGGCCTCCCAAAGTGCTGGGATTGCAGGGGTGAGCCACCGGCGACTTACTTTTTAAAGTAATTTTTTTACTTAGCATTTATTTTGTGTTAATGATCTTTCTTATGTTTTCCACCTTACGTGTCTCTATCAGATAGAGATCACTTTTGCATGTTACTGCAATATATAATCTTGTCACGGTATATTGATTTATAATAGTGACAAGTCATCCATTTATTATTATACTGTTATTTTATAGAAAACTGAATCTTTTAGTATAACCCTATGATAGAGAAATGATTCACTATTACTATGGGCATGCAGTATTGTTTGAAAACACATAAAATGTGATAAACACAGATTAACTCATGGTTTCAGGATTTTTTTCAGATTAGTATCCGTTGGGAATTGGGGAACATGTTTTCTGGGATTCTCCAGTTTTCAACTTTCCTCTGGTTATTCATACCAGGAGGACTGTATGCAGGTTTTCTATTGGAGTTTTAGTTGACCTGAGCAGTACTGACTGCTCTGTCTTCAGACTAAAAGCTGTAAAACTGGGCACTAACTCCATATTTGTCCCTTCTCCCAAGTGTCAGCACCCCACCAGAATCTGTTCACTTCTGTCCACTATCCAGTGCCTTCAGATGTCTGTTTTTATATCTTTCCAGAGTTTACATATATAGTTGTTATCAACAGGGAGGGTTGGTTGAAGCAGAGCCAACTTGGTCCTATTAGAAGCAGAACTCTCCTCCCTTATTCTATTAGGACACACCCTTGAGTATCATCCTGAGAAGTGTACATGGGAAATATATATTTTGAAAGCTCACATGTCCAAAAAATATATTTATTTTACTGGATTAACAGTTTGACTGATCATGATTATCACACAATAATATTCTCTTAGAATATTTTAGACACTATACCATTGTTTTCAAGCCTCCATTATTGCTGTTACAGAGTCTGATGTGAATCTGTTTCTTGACCTTTTCTATTTGACCTGTTTTTTCCTCTTAAAGTTTTTAGAATAGTCTCTTAGTTCCTAGTTTCCTGAAATTGCATAAGGATATGCCTTGGAATAGAGCTTTTTTGCATTCTTTGTGCTGAGTATTCACTGAACCCTGTCAACTTTAGAAACTCATGTCCTGCAGTTTAAGAAAGTTAATTTTATTCTTTGATTTTTTTTCTTCTCTCCACTCCTCCACCCCACATCATATTCTCCGGAAACCCCCCCCCCGGTCAGATACTGAAGCTTGTGGATTGATCTTCTAATGTTCTTTTATTTTCTCTTCTATTTTCCTTTTTTTAGTCTTTTTGTTCTATTTTCTGATATGACCTCAACTTTTCCTTTCAATTCTTTTCCCGTGTTTTTGATCCAGCAGTCCTGTTTAGAGCTCTTCCTTATGTCCTTGTCGTTCTTTAGATTTACAGCATTCTTCTTTGTGTTATGGGTGCAGTGTCTCATTCTCTCCAGGCATATTATAGTGTATTCTTCCCTTTCTGCTCTTGTCTTTTTTCTTTGCTTCCTCCAAGGTCCTTTTAAAAATGTCTTTATTTTGGTCTTTGTCTTTTTCCTATGGAAATACTTGTTGTCCATTCCCGTGTAAGAATGAGGCATTGCAAAGCTGATCAGAAGTTCTGTGTGCATAAGCAAGGTTTTATTGATTGGTGGCCTTCACTGGAGGATGATAAGGTAGCTGGTCATGTTTTTCATTGGAGAACTCCAGTTGTGAATATCTGTAAGCCTTTCTTTTGGCTGTCCAGTTTCCTCCAAAGGTAAATCTTTCTATGCGCTTCCTGGGATGGAAGCTGTGCTGGTAGGGTTCTGGATGCTGAACTGGTAGAGGCTGTTAGTTACACTATTTTATATGTAGGATTTTATACGACTCAAGGGACACTTAAAAAAAAAAAGAAAATAAATTTTTAATGTAGGCTTTCAGTATGTATCTCCCCCTTTTTCTTCATTGTTAAATCTACTCCAGCTGCTAAACTTACTGTTGTGGGTAACAACTACCTGGCTGGTGGCGTGAGTGATAAGAATTTACCAAGATAGTTTATGGGTAAAGAAAGGCAGATGTATTAGAGAAAGTATCAAAATACGTTGTAAGTGTGCAACAGGCAGGTCAGCAAGAAAGGAGCTGACTGCAGGGAGACAAAGGCTTGCTGGGGATTTTTTTATAGGCTGGTACTTGTGCTGTGTGCTGAAGAAGGCTTTGTGCAGTGTAATGCCAAGGTTGCAGTGAACTAACTTGCATTTTTCTAACAGCTGAGTGTCCGGTGACAGCTGGGCACAGGAAGATTATGAGTTATTTGCACAGGAGGACTCCCGTCTGCATTCTCTTTTTTGCTTTCCCCTGGTCCTGCCACCCTGACTTTTTCCCCCTAATTAGAACTCCAGACTAGCCAATTTCTGCTGGAGTGGAGGAGGGGCAGGAATCTGGCTACCCAAGTAGAAGGAGGGAATCTAAGGAACTGTTTTTATCTTATTCTCAAACAAATAACCCTGTTTGCAGCCTAATCCCTCACCTGTATATTTGAATGTATCTGGTAGTGCCAAGTCTTTGGAGAGAACTGATCTGCTTCATTTTGGCTCTGTACTCCACCTCCCACCTTCTGATTTCCCAATCTATTAAGGTCCTGCTCATCCAAGTAAGGAAAGCAATGTCACTTGTTCCTTCTGCTAGCCTTCCTAACCTTTCCAAGTTATTCTCTTTCTCCATCACTTGCCTTTGGGGAGGATAAGTCATTTTCTTCTTTCCCAAGGGGAAGGGACGGAAAGGCTCTCATCACACATACTATACGCAAAGGCTAGTGACTGTTGGTCCACTTTCCCCTCCTTATAAAGACACTGTGTTGTGGAGTATAACAGGAGTTGGTGGAGGCTGGGTGGCGATTGAAGCGGCACTGCTTATATAACCATGAGGGCAGAAGTCTAGACCTAGTTATTGGTGTCTCATTGGCAGCTCTCTTAAGAAAGTTGCAGGATACTTAGCACTCTAACCATCAACTTTCTGTCTTAATTGTAATTCTAGGACAAGAGAGAAATATTGCACGTAGAGAACTGCGTGTCTTTCCACTGTATATGTGTATCCAAATGCATTTAACCAAATTCCCCCTTGTAGGACATTTCTTTTTCACTTTTGTGATGCCAAGAGCAGTATTACAGTGAACACCTTTGTAGTAGTTAACCATTAGGATGTCCATACATGAAATTCCTATGAGTTTCATATTTCATAAAGACATCTGCGTGTTTTTAGTACTTACATTAAATAATACCTGTTTGCCTGCAATCTTGTACTAGTTTTATGCTCCTCCCAGCTGTACATTAGAGTGTTGTTTAAGATAACTGAACAGGAGGAGATTGACAGGAGCATGAACAAAAACCCATTCACATGTCAGGAGGTGGCACAGCCCAACTCCAAGAGGAGAGACATTCATGTGCTCAGGACCCTTGCAGAGCTCATTGTATGTATCTCTTTATCTGGCTGTGTATTTATTTCCTGTAAGATATCCTTTATCCAGAATCTTGATTGACCATGAGGAAGGGGAAATGGTGAGGACATGCTGACTGAATTGTTGCAACTCTTCTCAGTTGATCATCTTCCTAAAAGGTGACTAAGTGGAATGCAGTGAATGTAAGTGAATCTTTCTTGAGGGTGAGATTTAAAATCTTTGGAAATAATTAATAAGAACAAAAATTTTCAATGTTCAGAACTGTGATGAAGCCAGAGATGCTGTAAAAGACTGAACTAAATACCATCGGCCCCAAGACTGGACCTGATCGCATTTCTTAGACTACACCTCTGATGTGAATCTGTTTTGATCAGTACTCTTTTTTTTTTTTTTTTTTTTTTTGAGACAGAGTTTCACTCTTGTTACCCAGGCTAGAGTGCAATGGCGTGATCTCAGCTCACCGCAACCTCCGCCCCCTGGGTTCAGGCAATTCTTCTGCCTCAGCCTCCTGAGTAGCTGGGACTACAGGCGTGCACCACCATGCCCAGCTAATTTTTTGTATTTTTAGGAGAGGCGGGGTTTCACCATGTTGACCAGGATGGTCTCAATCTCTTGACCTCGTGATCCACCGGCCTCGGCCTCCCAAAGTGCTGGGATTACAGGCGTGAGCCACCGCGCCCGGCTTTGATCAGTACTCTTGATCTCCCATTATGCCTAAGATAGCATTGGGCCATAGAAATGAAATTTCAGAATGTTTCATTAAAATTGATGTTTCATCATGTTGTTATTAAATTTGAAAATGTGTTGCCTCCTATTTACACTATTTCGACAAGAAACGTAATTATAGGACCATGTTTTCCTCTTGCCTTGTTGCTTCATTCTGAAATTTGCTTAAATTTCTCTTCTCTTTTCATATTCCCAAGTTCCTCTGGAGTCATTATGTGGAACAGAGCATAATGGGAAAGCATTATCTTTTAAGGTCTATAATGATGCGGTGTCCATTGATGAATGAATGGATAAATTGTAGTCTGTATACACAATGGAATATTATTCAGCCTTCAAAAAAGAGATTCTGCAATTTACAGCAACATGGATGAAACTGAAGGACATGATATTAAGTAAAATAAGCCAGATACAGACAGAAAGATACTGCATGATCTCACTTATATATGGAATCTTCTAAAAAAGTCAAATACATAGAAACAGAGAAGTCAAATATGTAGAAATAGAATAAAGTAGTGGTTACCAGGGATCAGGGGTTGAGTGAGAGGAAGGGATGAGGAGAGGTAGGTCAAAAGGTAGCAAGTTGTAATTACAAAGGATGACTAAGTCTAAAGATCAGATACACTGCATGAGGACTACAGTTGATAATAGTGTATTGTATACTGGAAATTTGCTACAAGAATAGATTTTAGGTGCTCTTACCACTCCTACCCTCTCACGCACAAAAGGTAACTGTGAGATGATGTTAATTTGATTGACTATAGTGATAATTTCACTATGTATTTCAAAACATCATGTAATACACCTTAAATATATATGACAAAAAAGTTAAAAAAAATTTTTTTAATGAGTGTCCATTTTCCTTGCTTGGGATAGTTTATCTTTTTCATTCTGTCTGCCAATTTGGATAGAAGAATGGCATCTTATTTTACTTTGCATTGGTTATTACTAGCAAAACAGAATGATTTTACTTATGTTTCTTGTCCATTGAGCTATCTTTATGCAGTTCTTCTAAGTCCTTTGACAGTGTTTTTACTGAGGTATCCAGCTTTTCTTTCTGTTGGGATCTCTTTATGCATTGATAATATTAATTGTATGCCATAAACATTCCCGTTATGTTCCCAGTTTGACATTGCCTTATTTATTTTATTTATAATACTTTCAGTTATACAGAAAATATATATTTTATATGTTTAAATTAGGCATGTGACTTAATTTTCTGAGTCTCAGTTTCTCTTGTGTAAATATAGGATAATAACTTAACCTACATGGTAAGATGGTGGTGTATTTATAAATTAACTCCTATGTAATAGTCATTCAACAAATGTTAGCTTTTGTTATTCTTTGTATGACACATTGAAATAGTTCAGAATCATCTAAAAATTTTACTAGAATTGCAAAACATGCTTAAAGGTATTTAAACTGGATATGAAAATGGATAATAAATAAGACTCTGAATCTTTTAGGCTAAAGGAGACAAGCTGATTTTTTCTTTCTGCCTTTACTTTTCTAATTCTTTTCCTTAAAACAATTCAAGGAACTCTACCGATGCATCCTCTTAAGTAGGAAAATCTGAAGCCTGAGTGAAATGTGAAAGGACAAGTTTTTTTTTTTGTTGTTGTTGTTGTTGTTGTTGTTGTTGTTGTTAAGGGATTATAAATATATTTCTTTCTGGTAAGGATTTCTTTCATGGCATTTTTATTTATTTTATATCAATCTATATATGTCTAAAAAAACAGAAACACACCAACCCTTCCTGCTTTTAAGACAATATGAAGATGAGGTTCCTGTCTCCCAGGAGGTCAATACAACATACTCCCTGAGGTTGAGTGCAAGTTGGCTTAGATGGATAACAGTTACACGTTACATAAGCTGCTTTTATGAACTGCAGTTATTTTTAAGCCCTTAACAGCAATACCCTTCCCGCCCTCCCTCCCTTCCTTCCTATTTCTTTTCTTTCTTTCTTTTTTTTTTTGAGACACAGCCTCGCTCTGTCACCCAGGCTGGAGTGCAGTGGCGCAATCTTGGCTCATTGTAACCTCCACCTCCCGGGTTCAAGGAATCTCCTGCCTCAGCCTCCTGAATAGCTGGGATTACAGGCACACACCACCATGCCCAGCTAATTTTTATATTGTTTGTAGAGATGGGGTTTTGTCATGTTGGTGAATCTGGTCTCCAACTCCTGGCCTCAAGTAAACTGGCCACCAAAGTGGCTTCCCAAAGTGCTGGGATTATAGTCGTGAGCCACCATGCCCAGCTTACGCCATTAAAATTTTTTATTTTGTCATTTCTGAGTAACTGTGATAATATAATAGAATTCTTATAAGACAGTGTTATAATAAAAATTTTGTGATATTTCACATGTAATTTCACTATATATAAAATCAGGTATTGTAATTTAACAGGTGACTTGGGTATATGTACCTAAGTGTATGTGTACCACACGTAGTATATGTACTGTGGTGTATATGTACCACATTTTCTTTATCTGGTCCATCACTGATGGGGATTCAGGTGACCTGATTGAAGTTTAGTGAGTCACATTTTGATAATATAATATATAATAGGCCACAAAGTAAAAAAGAAATCACTGAGGAAGTTTATAAGAGATTATTTATTCACCAAATATGCTTTTAGAGACCTGTCTTCTGTTTCTTGTCCATTGAGCTATCTTTATGCAGTTCTTATAAGTCCTTTGTCTTTCAGAATTCAGTTTTCCCCTTATGTTGAGTAATGTGCCTGTCCTAAGGAAAGATTAACTTTCTAAATGACAGCAGACCATACTGGGTAGGTGGTGTTGCTCTCTTTTTGCTATATTCCTTAAAAAGCAGCTCATTTTTTTAAAAATATATTTTATTTTAAGTTCTGGGATACATGTGTAGGATGAACAGATTTGTTACATAAGGAAATGTGTGCCATGTTGGTTTGTTGAACCTATCAACCCATCACCTAGCTATTAAGCCCCACATGCATTAGCTATTTATCCTGATGCTCTTCCTCTCCCTGCCCCTGCCCCCAACAGGCCCTGGTGTATGTCATTTCCCTCCCTGTGTCCATGTGTTCTCATTGTTCAGTTTTCACTTATGAGTGAGAACATGTGGTATTTGCTTTTCTGTTCATGTGTTAGATTACTGAGGATAATGGCTTCCAGCTCCATCCTTGTGTCCGCCCAGGACATGATATTTTTCCTTTTTATGGCTGCATAATATTCCATAGTGTATATGTACCAGATTTGCTTTATCCAGTCCATCATTAATGGGCATTTGGGTTGATTCCATGTCTTTGCTGTTGTGAATAGTGCTGCAATAAATATACATGTACATCTATCTTTTTTTTTTTTTTTTTGAGATGGAGTTTCGCTCTTGTTACCCAGGCTGGAGTGCAATGGCGCAATCTCGGCTCACCGCAACCTCCGCCTCCCGGGTTCAAGCAATTCTCCTGCCTCAGCCTCCTGAGTTGCTGGGATTACAGGCATGTGCCACCATGCCCAGCTAATTTTTTTGTATCTTTAGTAGAGACGGGGTTTCACCATGTTGACCAGGATGGTCTTGATCTCTTGACCTCGTGATCCACCCGTCTCAGCCTCCCAAAGTGCTGGGATTACAGGCTTGAACCACCGTGCCCGGCTACATGTACATCTATCTTGATAGTAGAATGATTTATATTCCTTTGGGTATATAATCCAGTAATGGGATTGCAGGGTCAAATGGTATTTCTGGTTCTAGATCCTTGTGATATCACCATACTGTCTTCCACAATGGTTGAGCTAATTTACATTTCCACCAACAGTGTAAAAGCATTCCTATTTCTCCACAGCCTCGCTAGCATCTGTTGTTTCTTTTTTTTTTATTTTATTTTTATTTTTTTATTTTTTTATTGCATTTTAGGTTTTGGGGTACATGTGATGAACATGCAAGATTGTTGCATAGGTACACACATGGCAGTGTGGTTTGCTGCCTTCCGTCCCCTCACCTGTATCTGTCATTTCTCCCCATGCTATCTCTTCCCACCTCCCCACGCCTGTTGTTTCTTGACTTTTTAATAATTGCCATACTAGCTGGCATGAGATGATATCTCAATGTGGTTTTGATTTGCATTTCTCTAACGACCAGTGGTGTTGAGCTTTTTTCTGTGCTTCTTGGCTGCATAAATGTCCTTTGAGAAGTGTCTGTTCATGTCGTTTGCTCACGTTTCAATGGTTGTTTTTTTTTTTTCATAAATTTCTTTAAGTTTCTTATAGATTCTGGTTATTAAACCTTTGTCAAATGGGTAGATTGCAAAAATTTTCTCCCATTCTGTAAGTTTTTTATTCCATGCCTATGTCCTGGATGATATTGCCTAGATTTTCTTCTAGGGTTTTAATGGTTTTGTGTTTTATGTTTAAGTCTTTAATCCATCTTGAGTTTATTTTTTATAAAGTGTAAGGAAGGGGTCCAGTTTCAGTTTTCTGCATATGGCCAGCCAGTTTTCCCAGCACCAGTTTTTAAATAGGAAATCCTTTCCCCATTGCTTGTTTTTGTGGGGTTTGTCAAAGATCAGGTAGTTGTACATGTGTGGTCTTATTTCTGAGACCTCTATTCTGTTCAATTGGTCTATGTGTCTGTTCTGGTAGTAGTACCATGCTGTTTTGGTTACTGTAGTCTTGTAGTATAGTTTGAAGTTGGCTAGAGTGATGCCTCCAGCTTTGTTCTTTTTGCTTAAGATTGTCTTGGCTATATGGGCTCAAAAAGTAGCTTACTTTTAAACTTTTTTTTTTCTTTGCTTGTATACCCCAAAGGTGTTACTGGTTCCAAGTGAATTCTCAAGAATGAAGTCTAAACAAACACGTGCTTGGCATGGACACTGATATTGGCATTGACATTGGTTTATGTGATTTCTTTATACCTTTAAGATTGTTTCTGTCTCTAAAATTATTTTCTATAGTGTCATTTTATTATTTTAATACCACTCTATTTGAATATCATACCAGACCTCATGGAAGTAAAATAGCATTTCTTCTGCAAAGTTAGCCATTGCAAATGTTTTTAACGTCCTTTGAGATGGAATGGTTATTACTTGGAATGTGGCAGTTTCAAACTTTTCATAATGACTATGTGCTTTGTTGCATTTTAAGGACATTTGCTCTAGAACAGTTGAAGAATTGGGTGCTTGTATGTTAAATGCCTACCACCTGATAATTATCTCAAGGGAGAAGTTGTTTAGTTTAAGCTTAATCTAAATAAAAGATAACCTTTCATATTAACTTTCAATAAGACTTTAGTAAGATGGATGTCCAGAATTTAGTTTAATTGCTAATACAACTACATAAGAGTGATTTGTGTGTTAAAATTAAGCATTTTCGGCAGATCATCCTGTAAAAGTTTCTATGTGGAGTTGAAGTAAACTTATATTTTTACTTGAAGCTCTTTTTTAACAGTTTTTATTTCTTCTGCCAGTTATTTTATTGACTGTTAATTTACCAACCCCTCTTTAAAAAAAAAAAGGTGAGAGGAAAAAGGCCATAGCATTATCACATTTATATATGAATTCTCTAAACCATATGGTGATTTCTAATTAGAATACAAAAGATTCTGTGATGAGACTAACTTCATAGTCGCTGTAACAGTGGACATCACAGAAGGAGAGAGTTTTCTTCAATTTCCAACAAGGAGAATTTTGAGAGAAACTGTGTGGTCTCTAATTGTACTTATACCAGAAGTCTGACAAAGTTATTGATGTGCAGATCAAGTTGGTATTTTGAAGGTAGTAATTTAATTCTGGATGTTTGATCCTCTCAGTCAGTGGCTTGACTTGATTTTTTTAAAATGCAACTTCAATATTTAATTTCACATGTACCCTCTCAGTAGAGATTTCAAAGGATACTTTGCTGGATGCTTGACTGCCTTGTCTATTTGCTCTTGTTTTGCATGCAAGAGAGAGCCAGAAGCTTTCTTCTCATTGTGTACACATGGTATTAATGGATTTACTCTGCCTGTATCGTCTCATTACTGGAAACAACTAGAAGCACAGAAGTCTTTCAGTGTATGCAAATAAGGCAGAATCATCTACCTGAGAGTTAATATTCTCTGCTTTTAAGTGTATTCTAAATCTAATGTTTGTATTTAGAGCATAACATCCTGTTCTTTTTTTTTATGGGCAAAAAGCTAAGCAGGCTCAGGCAGCTGTTTGATGTTGGCTTCAAGTGTTATTAATTTCATATTCTATTATTCTTTTCACTGTAGCACAAGTGAAGCTGATGTGGAGGCTGTCATGGATAAGTTGTTTGATGAGCTGGCTCAGAAACAAAATGATTGTACGTAAGTTAATTTCTCTTGAAAGAGAATACATTTAGAACACAATGCCCAATCTCCACTGACCAATTAATAAGTTCCATTGCTGTATATGGGTTGATGCCACGCTCAAGTGGCAGTCATTGTATCAGCATTTTGTCTAATTTATGTGTTGAATCATGTGCTATTATTCATCAAGCTATGCATTTCCTATCTGTAAGAGATGAATTTTATAGTAATTATCCAGACAAGATTGAGTCTTTGTTCATGTTCCCATAGTAACTAGACCAAGGATTCTAAAAGTGCAAGGCAGAGAGCTGCGCCTGAATAAAGCCTGTGGAACCATTGCCGACTGCACATTTGAAGAGCTGTGTGAGAGAGTAAGTATCCAGGCACGTCCAGACTCACTGGCCTTTTCACATGTTAAAATACTTCATGTTTTCCTCTCTGCCCATTTCAGATTTTAAAATACTATTCACAGAGTCAGAACCAATTTAAAAGTCTTATTAAGGGAAATACTCATCTATATTTGCCATGTACTTTTTATAGATATTGGCACAAAATTTGCACTTAGAAGGGCTCTAATGCAAAATTAGAAATGCAGAGAGAACTGTCAACTGTTGCTAGAAGCAAAAATAAAATCAGTTTGGGAGTTGTTTTGTAAAAGTCAAACATAAGAGAGTTTGGAAAAATATTTGAGGTGAGGGTTAGTATGTGGGAAAAAGGAAGATAAAATAATGCTAGCATGATCCAAGGAAGCATCACATAAAATAATTTCCACTCCTAGCACTCACTGCCCATTTGTTACTGCCATAATAACGGACCTATTAGGACCAGGGTCAACGAAGGTGAATTTCTATAATGTGACATCTATATTATATAATAAATAATATCTTCAACAAAGAAAAAACATTTACCTGTATATGCACATATTCATATAACTGAGAAAGATCTTGACTGCAGATTCGTTATAGATATGAATTCTGTCTTTTAAAAGCTCTGGAATTATCAGTAGTCAATGGATATTCAATGTACTTATTGATTGCAAATCTTGAGGAAAACAAATCCAAATCAGATACAATTTTAAGCATAATTTCTCAATCGACATGCTTAATTTATCATTCTAGCTGGTCTCTGTTTTAGCTTCACTTTTAGTTAACTAAAGAAGAGTTGCTTTTCAGTACGGAAAAAGACAAAATACTTATACCTGCGGCCATTTTATAAGTGCTTTTCTTAAAGCTAGTCACTTCATTACTTCTAACCAGTGTAAATTTATAATTTTTTAAGCCAGAGAGATGAACTCAGTTTGCAGTTGTTCTGCACTCAGAACCAGTAAAGTTTAGGATCAATGAGGATCTTCTGACAGGGTGGTAATGTTGATCTCTGTTAGTGAAAGTCATTCTGGGTGATAGGGACCTTTCATACCTCTCCTGGATCGATCTTTGAGGTTCTGATAACCTAGCATCTCCTGACAAAATTCTATTAAGGCTCCCACTTAGGTTTTACTCATTTTGCAAGAGAAATAAACTTGAGAAGAATCTTGTATATCCGAAAGATGAAGCTCCTCCACTTTCTGCAGAAGAGGACCCCATGGGGAAACAGGAAAAGACAAGCCTGTTGAATCTTGGGGGAGGAAGGCAACGATGGTCTCTTTTGGAGCAGATACTGAGTTTTATCTACATTTTTACAGTATGCTCATTGTTTTAGGAGTCTTAGTAACAGGAAAAGGCCATTTATTGGGGACCAAAATCTTCAGTTTATTTGTTATCGGGGGTGATGGGGAAGAAGACTGAGACTTTATCTTGAAAAATGAAATAATGCTTATAAAAATAAATCATTTTATCTTATTTGATAAAAGTTTGGATTATAATGGCAACTACAAACTAAACTCTTAGATTAAACCATGAACAAGTGCATTGGCATGATCATGGTTCACTATTGCCTCGACCTCCTGGGCTTAGGCAATCCTCCCACCTCAGCCTCCCCAGTAAGTGGGATACAGGCACACAACACCATGCCTGGCTAGTTTTTTAAAAAGGTTTTTGTAGAGATGGGGTCTCACCATGTTGTCCAGGCTGTTCTCAAATTCCTGGCCTCAAGAGATCCACCCACCTCAGCCTCCCAAAGTGCTAGGATTACAGATGTGAGCCACCATGCCCAGCCTTGTCAATTACTTTCTTTTGAACTTTTTGTGGTGTCGTTATTTGTTGATTTTTTTTTTCTTCTCCAAGTTGGCCAGATCTTCATTTGTCAGTGAGTTTGCATGGACAGGTTTGTTCTTTATCTAGACTGTAATTTTGGGGTGTTTACTACATTTCATAAGCATTGAATGACCTGCAGAAGGCATTGATGTGGTAAGTGGGATTAGGTCCCAGTGTTAAGCTGTGAGGGATGTTTGAGGAAGGGCTAAGTTTTTAAGTGGCTAGTTCATTGGTGACTATTTTCTTGTTAGGATGATTTGCATTGCTTTGCAACCTTGCAACTGCAATTCAGATATTGATTTCTTGCATGAAGAGGACAATTGAAATCCCTCAACTTCAGATGTAGCCTTAAACTCTTCATGAGTTATAATGATCTTATGAGTCAGGCTAAATAGTTGCCAAAAACCATTAAGTTAAAAAAACAAACAAACATCGAACCTAAGGTAAAGAAGCAGACATCTGGTGTGTCTGGGACAGTCCGAGTTTTGGATCATCCTCATTTTCTAGAAGACTCTTGAAGCCCGAGACTAGTCTAACCACGTGATACCATCATGAAAAAATCTTTGGCAAGATGTAGATTGGTTAACAGTCTACAATGATTATTTTTGAGCCATGGCCCCTTCCAAGGAAAAAATAATACAAAAACTTACCTGTGTCTTGATAAGGTAAAAGGAGGTTCAGATTGGAAGCCCTTGACATATGCCATAAGTAAAATGAAAAAGCCTGGCATGTTCTGCTCCTTGCACACCTCTTTTCTCACTGTTCCAAGCAAAGTTCCTCAGATTTGTAATCCTGTAGGTTAACATTTAGCCTCTTGGTATCTCCAGGATTCTCTTTTTTTTTCTTTTTTACTCACCCACTATCATGAGATAGGATTCTCTTTCTTTGTAAATTTATAATTCAGTACTGTTATGTTCAGAGAAGCAGTCCAAGTTAGGAGACCCTGTAACACATACATAAAAATAATAACATACATAGTAATAATATAACATACATAATGATAATAATAGAGCCATGCATCAGGGATCATTCTAAGCACT
This sequence comes from Saimiri boliviensis, assembly GCF_048565385.1. NCBI lineage: Eukaryota > Metazoa > Chordata > Mammalia > Primates > Cebidae > Saimiri > Saimiri boliviensis. Next base: position 61,057,963 of record NC_133452.1, on the reverse strand, counting down.
GTTATATATTAACTCATTTGATACTTATAATAGGTAGGCACTATTATTGTACCCATTTTATAGGTAGATAATTTGAGATACCAAGATGTTAAGTTACTTTCCCAAGGTCACACAGCTAGTAAGTGTGGAGCCAGAGCTTCGACTCCTTGGTAGTTTGGTAGTCAGATCCTGTGCTTTGAATTACTACATTGTATCTGAAGGTGTTCTGGACAAGTTATGCCTCAATCTTTAATATACTTTGACCTCTATCTTAAAGTGTAATCATTTGGGAGGCTGAGGCAGGCAGATCACATGAGGTCAGGAGATCAGACCAGCCTGGACATAGCAAAACCCTGTCTCTACTAAAAATACAGAAATTAGCCAGGCATGGTGGCAAGGACCTGTAATCCCAGCCACTCAGGAGGCTGAGGCACAAGAATCGCTTGAACCCAGGAGGTTGGAGTTGTGGTGAGCCAAGATTGCACCACTGCATTCCAGCTTGGGTGACAGCAAAACTCAAAAAGAAAATAATAAACAAACAACAATAACAACAACAATAAATAAAGTGTAATCAGATACTTTATGATTTCTCACATCTGAGCTAAGCTTTAAGAATTTTATGGAGCATGAAGCTGGCTGGGGAATAGACATCCTCCAGTCCTGAGTGCCTCCCTCTGTGTTGAAGAGCTTAGTACAAACCTGCCCAACTCATGTGCCTTGGCATATCACTGGGAGTGGGTACAGATACAAACCCTTCTGCCCTTCTGAAGGCTGTACCTCCAGGGTCTGTGCCTCCAGGCAAGGGGCCCCAAGCCTTACACAACCTAATCTCTTTGCCCATTAAAAAACAGTATTTTCTCTTCCTGTCATAATATGAAAAGTTTGGGAAGTGCTACCTTAGAGAAGTGTGGGAGGGTGGAGAAGAATATGTTTTGGTGGTCTTTGTTCCCTGCCGTTCCCTCCATATCACAGCTGTGGCAAAGGAAAATGAAACAGATCCATCTCTGTGGACATGACATGAGCTTTCAGGTTTCCTTTCCTTACCTTGATACAGCTACTTGCTTTAATCTGAGGGTAGTGGAAAAGTCAGAAATATGGTTATTTAAGGCAGTGGTTCTCAAAGTGTGGCTTATAGACCTCTGAGGTCCCTGAAACCCTTTCAGGGGTCCTGGGAATCTAAACTCTCTGTAATACTTCTTGCCTTTTTCACACTGGTAGTATTTACAGTAATTGAGATAGGATTCACTTTCTTTGTAAATTTATAATTCAGTACTGTCATGTTCAGAGAAGCAGTCCAAGTTAGGAGACCCTGTAACACATATATGAAAATAATAACATACATAATAATATAATATACATAATGATAATAATAGAGCCATGCATCAGGGATCATTCTAAGCACTGTTATATATTAACATACATAATGTTATATGCAAAAGCAATGATGGGTGAAACTGCTGGCACCTTAGCAGGAATCAAGGCAGTAGCACCTTTTGACTGATCACATGCTCACAGTATAAATAAATAAATAAATAACCCAGTTCCATTTATGAATATCCTTAAATAAGCAGTAAAAATTATTTTGTTAAATCTCAACTTTGAGAACATGTCTTTTGAATATTCTTTGTGATGAAGTGGGAAGTACACATAATAAAACACCTCTGCTCTATATCAAATATGAAGGCTGCCCTGGGGAAAAGCACATGTATGGTTGTTTGAGTTGCAAGCTGAACTAGCCACTGTTTTCCCAGAATACCATTTTCACTTGGAAGACTGAGTGACAGACAAACTATGGTTATTCAGATTTGGCAGACATTTTCTCACAATGTTTGACAGACATTTTCTTGAAAATGAATGAAATAAGACTGTCATTTCAAGGAAAACAACTGACAATATTTGTTGCCAGTGATAAAATTTGAGCAAACAAGTGAAAATTAGAATTTTGGAAAACTTGTTTCTGCCATCATGAGCTTGACAGCTTCCCAATTCTTAAACATCTTTCAGATGAGATTGATGGTGATATTAACACATGCAATGTTTTGATAATTGTATAATTAAATGTGTCAACATTTGGAAGATCTACATAACTCATTGAACCAATACTTTACAATATACAATGCATGCTTTTACAAAATCATACATGACAAAAGATCCATTTAAAGTGTAGGAAAGACTAATGGATTTTAATATAATGGAATTCAAAAGGTATACTGATATTATTTCAGTTTTACATTGCAACTAACGTTTTAAAAATGACCTCTTTTCAAGTTAAAATTTGTTAATAGATTCTATTTTTTAGAATAGTTTTGGGCTTATAGAAAATCAAGACTCTGGTACAGAGAGTTTCCATATACTTCTTAATCTAGTTTCCCCTATTAACATCTTATATTCATAAAGTATATCTGTTACAATTAATGAACCAATATTGATACATTATTATTAACTAAAGTCTGTACTTTTTTTCAGATTTCTCTAGGTTTTACCTAATATCTTTTTCCACATTACCTTTAGTTATGTCTCCTTAGGATTTTCTTGGCTATGACAGTTTCTCACAGACTTCTTGTTTTTTGTGATCTTGACAGTTTTGAGGAGTACTAGTTAGGTATTTATAAACTGTTTCTTAATTGGGATTTGTCTGACGTTTTCCTTATGATTAGACTGGAATTATGGTCTTGGGGGAATAGACCACAGAGATCAAGTACTACTTTCATCACATCATGTCAAGGATTCATACTGTCAACATGGCTTATAATTATTGATGCTAACCTTCATCACATTTACCTGAGATAGTGTTTGCCAGGTTTTCTTTTACCCTAAAGTTATTATTTTTCTGCCTTTCCACCATGTACTCTTTGGCAGTAACTTCTTGTCGAGTTTTCCTATAGCATCAAAGAATATCCAAAATTATCTGATAAGGCTATTAAAATACGTTTCCCTCTTTCAACTATGTATCTGTATAAGGCTTGATTTTCTTGTATATTTCAATCCGAACAACTGAGTTGCAATAGATTGGATGTAAAAATGGATATGAGAGTCCAGCCATTTTCTATTAAGCCAGGTACTAAAGAGATTTACAAAAATGTAAACCAATGCCATTCTTCTTATGTTCATTTCAAAAAATAGAATTACTTTTCATAAAAATGTGATTTGTGTTAATTTGATGGGCTTATTATAATGGCTTTATAATTGTTACTTTAAATGAATTAATACCTATTTTAAATTTTTTCTCAGTTTTAATTTCTATTGCAGGAAAACATTGGGAGAGATAACCCATATAAGCAGACGTTCCTTGGGTTTCTGAATAATTTGTAAAAGTGTAAAGGAGTGCTGAAGCCAAAAAGTTTGAGAACTCCTTGCTTTAGGGTTAAACTTTCATGGACCAAAAATGAAAGAATCCTACAGAAAGAAAATAAGCCAAAGCTGAATTCTAAAGGCTTAATGAGTAAACTGACTAGACCCAAATTTTCCTTATTGAAAAATATAATTTTCTGCAAACACCTGCAGAAAATTGTTTCCTCAACCGATAACCGTGCTCATAAGCAACTGTTTGCAAGAGCAGTTTGTTATTTCTGTCTTAAAAATAATGACAGGTGGCCAGGTGTGTTTGCAGAAAGTCTAGGAAGAAAAATATATCAGTTGATGCATATGCATGGGTATACGCTTTGCTCACTATCAACTTCTTGTTTGTTACCTTTCTTCTTTGGTTTTTAGTACTCAAGAAATGGAAGACCATCAGATAAGTGCGTTGGCCTCCATTTGTCTATTAATCTTGATTATGTCATATTAGTGTATGTATTCTTAGACTTTTAAGTGTGCTACATAGTATCCCTCAGGGAGTTGTTAAGTGACATTTCCCTTCTCTTTCTTTTTTTATGCTTTATTTAGATTTATTCCAAGTGAAACCACTGGTTGGGAGCTACTTCTGGTTTGTGTCCTGTGCTTCATTCACTCTCAGTAAATATAATACTAAAAGGATGAATAGCTTTTATCTCTACTACTTGGCCAAGAGTCAAGGCTGATGGTGTTGAGATGCCAACAACAGTGGTGATTAGCATCAGGGAAGAAGGGCATTAATCACCAGAGCCGAGGCAGCCCAGGAATGTCCTTGGCCTTTTACCTTCCCAGCAGCAAAACCATTTTTGTAGCATTGCTAATCTGTGTGTGCTCATTTTCCACATTTCCTGACCTCTAGTCTTGTCATGTCCAAGTAAGGCAGCCAGCCAGCCTGGCCGCAGCATAGCGACAGGGAGGGCAGAAGTGAGATTGCAAAGAGCTTAACAGAGAATGGGTCAAATTCTTGTAGGGAGGAATATGAATCCAGGATGAGCCATAAGTCTTTTGTCTGTCTTTCCCTGTCCACGTTACGAGCCAGTCCTTAAACTATAGAGTCATAGTTATGGTGTTGCAAGGCACCTCAAGGGTCATTTTATCTAACCATTCAACCAACACTGAATCCTACAAGACCCCACTCCTCCACTTGCCTTGTAATGTCAAATTGGGGAATGTAGTTAAATACATGAGAAGGAATATACGTTATATTCAGATAGGTGCAAAATTTTACCATATACACATAGACCTAGCCTATTTCACATGACTCCTCAGAATGATAAAGAAGGTTTTTGGAATAAAATCCCATAATCGACTTATAATTTGATTTTAAAAAGTAAGATGTATGCAAGTAACTTCTTACCTGAATTTATTTTGTTCTGATATTTTGTAATAAAAGAAAAAGTGAGCTCTCTGTAAGACTGGAGATTGGAGGCTGGGCACGGTGGCTCACGCCTGTAATCCTAGTACTTTGGGAGGCTGAGGCGGATGGATAATGAGGTCAAGATATCGAGACCATCCTGGCCAACATGGTGAAACCCCATCTCTACTAAAAATACAAAAATTAGCTGGGTATGTTGGCGCATGTCTGTAGTCCTAGCTACTCGGGAGGCTGAGGTGAGAAATCCGATGAACCTGGGAGGCGGAGTTTGCAGTGAGCCGTTATCACTGCCACTGCACTCCAGCCTGGGTAACAAGAGTGAAACTCCATCTGAAAAAAAAAAAGAAAAGAAAAGAAAAAAAAACCAGGCTGGAGATTGGACTGAGGGATCCATTTTTACTAATTGTTGATTGATTTGTATCTTCCAAAGAAATCACTGTATATTGGGTTAAAAGTTGTTGAGTGTTTGTTTGTTTGTTTTGTATTTTACTAGTTTAAAGAAAAAAAATGTCTGAAAAAGAGGGTCTGGATTAGAAATTAGAAAACTGTAGCCTCTTAGAATAATTGTGAATGTTTCCATGATGAAAAGGGAGTAAAGAGGGATTCAAAGAAATAAAGAGAACACCCTTTTCCTTTCTTCAGTGGCAAATTTTCTTTAATAGGACACATAGTGAGGCTGGACAGTCCTGCCCAGCTTCTGTTCCCAAACCGAGGCAAGAGCAGCTTCTTAGATGATGCTACTCAGGGCTGCAGATTTTAAGCTCTGCAAGCCTCAAGCTCCTCTGAGGGAGAAAAAATGCTTTCATTTTCTGTGAATATATTTATGTCATGTTGTTAGCTGAAGTGGTTCAAAAATATTGTTTCTCCTGTAATGGGGGTAAAACGCCCAGGGATTCTCAGAGGGTCTCAATGGAAGAGTAAGTGTGGCAAAAGCTGTATACTTTCAATATGTTCTCTGGCTTAGGAGTAACATTCTTTTGAGGATTGGATCTAGTAGTAGACACAAGTCCTCATGTTTGTTTTAAGGTCACTTCTACTCTAGGAAAGTATGATAAACTAATATTTAAGATTTGCCTCAGTCTTTGAGAGGAATATGTTACTCATTTGCTGAGACAATGATTTAGAAGTACAAAGATTAAGAAATATGAATTAAAAAAAAATTTTTTTTTTTTTTTTTTGGAGATAGGGTCTTGTTCTTTTGCCCAGACTGGAGTTCAGTGTTGTGATCACTTCTCACTGCAATTTTAGCCTCCCAGGCTCAAGTCGTCCTTCCCACCTCAGCCTCCCAAGTAGATTGGACTACAGGTGTACACCACCATGCCCAGCTAATTTTAGTATTTTTTTTTGTAGAGACAGGGTTTTGCCATGTTACCCAGGCTGGTCTTGAACTCCTGGGCTTAAGCAATCCACCCTGCCTCAACCTCCCAAAGTGCTGGGACTACAGGCATAAGCCATCATGCCCATGGTCATTAATTTTTTAAAAATAGAATTTGTTTTTAATTTAAAGGTAAATAATCTCATTTGGCTTTTAATGATAAATATATCAGAGCTCTGAATAATAATTTAGAATAGCTCCTTAAACAGAAGACCTATATGAAGAGATTGGTAAAGTGCTGAGAGAAGAAAAGTCTAATTCAACCAATGAATATGAATATAAAACACTTTAAAAGTACTTGTCTGATTTTTTTTAAAAAAAGCTTTCACACTGATGGTTTTCCCATTGCTTATCTATTGACTGGCTTGGTTTTTCTTAAACAGAAATTTTTTTTTATCAAGCAACCCTTAAGTGTTTGTTTCCTATCATAGAGTATGATTTGATATTTTCCTTAGTAACTTCCCCCAGATTAGATCAGTTGACTCAAAATTAGTAATGACTTAGTCCATTCCCAATTAGAATATTTAATAAGGATCATCTGTTTTATCACTTTGAAATGCATTTTATGGAAAAAATTTTGGAAATTGTTAGAATATACTATTTTTTAACAAAAAAAATGGTTTGGTGAAGATATTATTGAGTCAGGTAAAACATTTTGAGAAAAAACTAGAAAGAAGCAAAGGAGCCATAATATCTTAAGAATTATAAGATTTTCACATATTTTAGGGTTAAATATTACTTCATTCTTTTTTTTTTTTAATTGTTAAGAAATATATGCTATGTGAGGTCCAACTCTCCAAGATTAATTACTGCATTGACTTAACGGTCAAAAACTATTTCTTTTCTTTTCTTTTCTTTTTTTGAGACACAGTCTTGTCCTGTTACCCAGACTGGAGTTCAGTGGCACGATCTTGGCTCACTACAACTTCTGCTCCAGATTCAAGCGATTCTTGTGCCTCAGCCTCCTGAATAGCTGGGATTACAGGTACAACCCACCACACCCAGCTAATTTTTGTATTTTTAGTAGAGACGGGGTTTCACCATGTTGGCCAGGTTGGTCTTGAACTCCTGACCTCAAGTGACCCACTCGCCTTAGCCCCTCAAAGTGTCGGGATTACAGGCACAAGCCACCACGCCCAGCCAGTCAGCAACTATTTCTTAACTACTTCTATATCTGCATGCCTATGTTATAAGGAATATAAAAGAAGTGTATAAGAAGTTTCTTTCAAGAGTTTACGGTATAGTAAAGGAAATAACACGAGCCAAATATTTTACAGTGTAGCAGAGTAGAAAGAAGCCCAACTGAGTCAGGAGATACCAATTCCTGTCGTTACTCAATTACCATTTAGCTGACACTGGGCCCTGTGGCACACACTTGGAGTCCCAGCTGCTTGGGAGGTTTGGCAGGAGGATCACTTGAGTCCAGGAGTTCTTGGCCGTCCTGTGCTATGATCATGTCTGAGGATAGTCACGGCACTCCAGCCTGGGCAGAATAGCAAGACTCTGACTCTCCCATCAAAAAGATACCATTTAGCTGAGGTGCCTTAGGCAGATCACTTAACCACTTCACCATTCTGGGTCCAAGTTCCTCACTTGTGAAATGCATGTGATCAGCACATTTTGGTCATTCCTTTCATTTGATTTTTATACCATCAGTTTTGATGAATACTGATCTGTCATTCCTTTTAGTTGTAATAGTCTACTTTAAAGAGCTGTGCTCACTAGTTAACTACATATATTATGAGTATATCAGTAGTTCAAAGTAAGGATGCCAAGGGTTGGAAAGGCCCCAACAAGATATGAGATTTAAAGAGGAAATTGACCTTTACCTGGCAAGGTGAGCAGGATTTAGATGAATAGAGTAAAAGTATTCAACCATAATTGGAAGCCAAGCATCACATGTTCTGGGGGGACAGACAGATGCCTAATGAGAGCAGAGTGCATGTTGGGGAGGAAAGGGAAATGAAGATGAAACAGATCTCAGACAGATTCTACCATAAAAACCAGGCAGAGAGATAGAGGCTTCTTACTGTAATCCGGAGAGTCATTTTAGGTTTTGAGCAGGAACATGGTACCTAGAGTAATGTTTTAGGAAGATGAATGGGGTACAATACTCTGGGAGAAGTTGTAACTTTCACCAACACATCCAATGGGCCAGCAAATAGTATCTCCTCTTGGGAAGGTCCTTCTTTCTAGAAGGAAACTTGGTTACATAAACTAACATGCTAGATATTTGTTTGTTCCCTTACGCAGGGTAACAGACAAGTCCTACCCTTTTAATATTTTATCGCACTTCTCCCTAATCATCCACCAAATATTTACAGGATACTTAATAGAAAGCCGGCATATTTCTAGGAACTGTACTGGGTACCAAGATAAGTAATGGTCTCCAATTTTACAGAGTCTTAATTTAGAAGAGAAAATGAGATCAGTACATCGATCACTAGAATGTGAGGCAGATTATAATCAGGACTACAGGATCAGTATGACCAGAATGCTATGGATGATCAAAGTGGAACTGGGCCTTGAAGCCTGGAAGGTTGAAATTCTGTTGGTACAAAGGTTGGGGGGAGTATGAGGTGGTAGCTGTTTGGTTTTTCCTAAGCAAAGGAGGTCATGGGGAAATCTTTATGATCTCTTCCTTCTCTGAAGTTTTATGTTTCTGTGAAAAACGGAGTTGGGGCTGGGCATGGTAGCTCATGCCTGCAGTCCTAACACTTTAGGAGACCGAGGTGGGTGGATTGCCTGAGCTCAGGATTATTATCTGCTAAAATACCAAAAACAAAACAAAACAAAACAAAACTAGCTGGGTGTGATGGCACACATCTGTAATCCTTGCTACTCCAGAGGCTGAGGCATGAGAATGGCTTGAACCCAGGAGACCAAGATTGCACTACTGCATTCCAGCCTGGGCAACAGAGCGAGATTCTGTCTCCAGGGAATACAAACAAACAATCAATTAAAAACAGAGTTGGAGACTACATAGGGTATTCAGAGAACTACAGACTCAGAAAGGTTCTACTTCCATTTATGGCAGAGTAACTCCTTTTGATCAAATTACCTATTGATCACATCTGCAAACTATGGACAAAATCTAAAAAATAGCAACCTGGAAGGCACAGTATATCAAAAGCAGGGAAAAAGTATAGCACAGCCAACACTTGGAAGAAAGGATTAATACTGGTGAATTTCTCATTTTTATAGTTTTTTTTTTCCTGAAGGCAGATCAGAGTTGATCTTATACGGACGTCTAAAACTCAGTAGAAACCTGCAGGTTTCAGCTCGAAGAACCAGAGAAGAGCAAATCAGTGACCATAGCAGCTGAAACGTATAAGGAAAAGTTTGGGAAAGGAGAGAACCACAGAGGACTAGCCTGAATTTTTTCCTATAAACTCTGCCCAGATTTTGGGCTGACCTATGAAATATACATGCACAGCTAAGCCTGAAAAAAAAAAAAAAAAAAAAAACCTGAAAGGAGACTTTTGCTGCTATCCCTCACAGAGAAGACAGAGTTTGGAGTTTGAGGCTAAGTTAATTACCTGCTAACATAGCAAAACCAACAAAAAAATCAATATACTTAAGAATCCCAAGCCTCCACAACCTGTCATACACAAATATCCAGAATACAGTCTCAAATTACCATGCCCCTCATCAGGGCACATGGCTGGGCAGAGTATGGACTGGAGTTTAGCTCCTAATTGCCCCCTTGAAGAGGGGCACAAACCAGGTATACTTGAGAGATTGCACAGGACAAGATAAATAGAAGAGAAATCAGAGGATTGGTCATGGAAGAGGTCAGGGATGAGGACAAGCCACCTAGGGCTCCAGCGGTTTCAGTCTGGATGACCAGAGAAATGGCAGGACCCTTAACATATAAATCAAAATGCTAGAGGTAGGAAAACAGGGCTTACAAACAGTTGGAAATTTAGGGCTGAAGATAAAGATCTAGAAGTCATTTATAAAGATGTGTTAGTTTGGAGCCTAAAGAAGTCACTGACATCATCTGAACTGACATAGAAAAAGGAAGAGATGAGGGTGTGGGTGGGGTTGAAAATTATGTTTTCACTAGAGTCAATGGAAGGAAACAGAGCCAGAGGACTAGTATAGTTTAATCAAAGGCACAGGAAAAACAATACATATTCCTCACTATTTTACTGAAGACTTTTAAAACATAGAAGTAATTTACTAGGCTGGGTGCGGTGGTTCATGCCTGTAATCCCAGCACTTTGGGAGGGTGAGGAGGGCGGATCACGAGATCAAGAGATCGAGATCATCCTAGCCAACATGGTGAAACCCCGTCTCTACTAAAAATACAAAAATTAGCTGGGCATGGTGGCACACACCTGTAATCCCGGCTACTTAGGAGGCTGAGGCAGGAGAATCACTTGAACCGGGCAGGCAGAGGTTGTAGTGAGCTACAATTATGCCACTGCATTCCAGCCTGGTGACAGAATGAGACTTTGTCTCAAAAAAAAAAAAAAAAAAAAAGAGAGAGAAGTAATTTACTAAATTGGTAATATCTTAGGGTTTGGATGTACTTTATAGAAGGTCTTAATATAATAAGCCACTATCATAAGGTTACTAATAATCCAATCTTACTGCTTTTCAGCCTTACCATATGTGAGAAACTGTAAGTTGTAAATTACTATACACATTTACTTGTGAATATAAAAATCATCTTGCATGCGTTTTTGTATCGTCAGTTTCTTTCCTGAACTTTCTGCATTGTCTCCCTATCATGTCCTATATAAATCCAAATAGTTACATAGTCACATCATCCAAACTGCAGCATTTGCAATGCACTTCTTAATCTCCCCCTTCACTGCTTTTCTAAAGCCAAGGATGCTTTGTCTTTCTCAGACTACTTTTTCCTTTATGCCAAATTCCATCCAATTTCGTGTTCATGAAATAGATTTCTACTTCCCTACACTGGGCTATTTCTCTCTGTTGAAAACCCACCTTCTCTAAGAATATCTCTCCCTACTGACGGCTGCTCAGTATATACTTGGTAACTAACAAAATCAAAAGAGGCACTGCTATTTATTATCTGAAGTTCTTACTGACATTTTCTTTCCCTGATTCTCTTTTGCCTGTTTAACTAAAAGCAGACAAAATAAGCTTTAATCAGAAATAGAATAATTTTAGTATGGATTTATTTATGTCTTATCTGATTCCAAAAAGTATTTGATATGTGTGTACAGATACACACACACACAACCATATACACACAGAAGTAATTTTTTTAAATCAAAGCAAAGGGAAATTAATGAATACTTAAGCTGAAAGTCAGAAAAAGTTAATATACATAAATCTATGTCATAAACTTCTACATAGTTCTTAAAAATGAACAATTAAATCAACACTCAGCCTATATAAGCCAAAGAGGGGAAAGATATTCAGTAAGTCAGAAGATAAAAACAAACCAGCTACTCAGAAGAAGTGATGATTTTTGCTGGTACTTGGACCTTTCGTAAACGGACTTCTGAAAGATCCCAGCAGACATTTCCTCGACACCATTCCTGCCGCAAGCATACTTGTATCCAACAGATTATTATATCCTAGCTGGGAATATAATGACAAAGTAAAGTTTAATGAAACTAGTTCTATAAGGGCAAAAAAAGTGCTTTACAGCTAAGCTTTTTCCTTATCTGGCTTGATCCAGAAAAATAATTTTAAATGTTTAGAGATTGGATAGATGCATGTTGTTCCAGCCTTTCATGGATGTTTTTATCTTTTAATAAAATGTGGGCAGCAGATAATTCAAGGTTGTCTTTCAGCAAGGAGATGAAGTGAATAATTCCATCGGTCTTACTCATAGTTCCAGCAGCACAGAGAGGTATTCAGTCTCAGCTCTGATTCACTTTTTAATATCTTTCGAATATGAATTAGCATTTTAACTGAGTGTTTCCATGATTTGGAAAGCAGAAGAGTGGGAGGAAGACAGCAACTCTTTGATATCCACTTCTTTTCCTGTGCTGATTAGGCTTTTCAAATATCCAAGCCTGAGAGAATTCTGTTTCTTTCCAATGGACTCACAAAGAAAGCAAAACAAACAAAAACAGCAGCAAACAAAACAAAACAAAACAAAACAAAAGTAATAAAACCTCTGCATTTACAAGACTTTAACGTGTTCAGAAGTTGCAATTCTCAAATGTAAAATAACTTCTTAGCTATTCTAAAGCCTTTTCTCCTTTTTCTTTTTGGGATCCTAAGTATCTCTTTTTGTGCTACTTAGCTCTGATTTCCAAAGGAAAAAGTTAATATTGGTTTACCTTGCATGTCATATGCACATGCAGGACTGGTGTCAGTGAGTCTAGAACCTGACCTTGCACTGTGCAGCTAATCTTTCCCATTTCTTCTGGGTAGATCTCAAAGCCAGACAAATTTACAAGTCTTTCCTCCCACGAAGATGTAGCAAATGCTGCCCTCTACTGAGGGTACAATCAGGATGGATTGATTATGTTAATGACTAAGTACTGAGTTCAATGATTATAGTAGAATAATACTATTACTAATTACTTCATCATTATTGTATACTTTCTTATTAAAATCCTTATATTCAAAAAGAGAATACAAAAGAGGTGAAAACATTTCAGCCTTGGCCATAGTCACTTAATGCATTCTGTAGTCTGGACAATCAGCTATCACAGCACTGTGTCTTTCATGATAATGTTTAAATTTCCTTTTGTTTTGAACTAGCTAGGAACATACCTTTTCCAGTGCGAAATTAGAAGAAGTTGCTACAGTATTATTTTAATAGAGGAGCTTGTGAAATAATTCTAGCAACAGTTGGGCTATTTTTCTTCCCCTTGCCAGTATTTTTTATTTTTATTTTTTTTTGCTATGTACTGGATTGCTAATATTCAGAGCAATTTCACAGGACTGTGCAGCTACAATAAATTTTTTCTTTATTCTTTATGATTTTGAAGGGTGAATTGTACATGTCTAACAATAGAGAATCATGTTAAAGTAAACGCCTTTTAACAAAAGCTTCTTAAAGAAATATTAAACTAACCAATCAAATAATTATACGCACACACACACACACACACACACAGAGAGAGAGAGAGAGAGAGAGAGAGAGAGAGAGAGAGAGAAGATACACTTGTAATGGTATGTTTTTAACAAATGTTACATTATCTGTGTTCCTGGATCTGGAGAATATGGGTTCTTGTGCTGTTCCTGTTTTTCTAGAGCCAGGTTTGCTTAGGATTGGCCTGAAGCTAAACAGATTCTAGGGAGCCATGAGAATCAAAACCTAGTGATCCAAAGTGTTCCCACAGCTTTTAATAAACTCCAAAGCTTAAACCTCTGGTTTTTAAAATTCAGAAACCTTAGATACTGTGAGAACTAGGAGGAGAGGCGAGCCAGGCTAAATCATTTGGTGGTGAAGGTAGCTTCCAGGACATGGTGAGCCAAAGTCCGTGAAGGCCCATTCCTCAAGCCTCACAAACCAAAGCAGCAGCCTTGTTCTTCACAGGCCTCCTCTGCCTTCTGACTGCCCTTCACACTACAGTTAAACTGAAAACTTAGGCTGAATAAAGTAGCTAGGCAAGACTTTCTAACTCTAGAAATATTGGGGGGGGGTCTTTCTGAATGGGGGCTCTGAGCTACATTAGCTCATTTGCTGTTGTCAATTCTGTTGTATGGTGGAACCCAGTTCATCCCATTTCCAAAAGGAGTAACTTGACTTAAAGATTTTAGATGTCTACCAAACAACAGATGCCAGGTAATTAGCAAGGTATAGTCTGGTTCATTCAATCCCAGGTGGTTAGTATAACCCGTTCTGCTAATTTTTACTATCTCATGGATATGCTTTTGCAGTTGTTACATATTGTCTTGGAGTTGTATCGATGCTTACATTTAGTGATTCTCTTTAATAATGATAATGATGCTAAATTAGGATGATTTCCTACTTCTTCATCTTCTTTTTCTTTTCTTTTGTTTTTGAGACAGTTTCACTGTCACCCAGGCTGGAGTGCAGTGGCCTGATCTCAGCTCACTGCAACCTCCGCCCTTCAGGTTCAAGCGATTCTTGTGCCTCAGCCTCCTGAGTAGCTACAGGCCTGTTGCCACCATGCCCAGCTAATTTTTGTATTTTAGTAGAGATGGGGTTTCATCATGTTGGCTGGGCTCGTCTCCAGCTCAAGCAATCCACCTGCCTCGGCCTCCCAAACTGCTGGGATTACAGGCGTGAGTCACCATGCCCAGTCTCACATTTTCATTTTGATTTTCTGTTTTTATGACAATTGTTTCGATTCCCACTTCCCCTGGCCCCCCGGTCCCCCTGCTCCCCCGTGCCCTAGTGAGTCCAGCACAGTGCTTTTCACATGGTATATGTGATTTGATAGACCTGGCTTCATGTAGCTTGTGCCTTGAGAAAATTGTCAGTTCCAGGACCCCCAGAATTAGACATCTCCAGAATTTGGAGATCTTTTGATTATATATACAAAGCTGATCAAGTAGAGTAGAGGAGGGGTGTACCCTCCTCTAGTTTGTCACATTGATTTTTGGTTAAGTCATTGTTTCTACAAGTTCTCTGTTAAAATTAAAATATGTCCCACACCCCCCGACACACAAAAAAAATACTGTTTTAACCATTAAAAGGGGTTAGAGAATTTAGCAAAGATCTGGTAGATTTAGGTAGAACCAGCCTCCTGCTGTTGAGACTGTGTAAATCACATGGCAAAACGTTCCCTCAGCACTCCAGAGAACACCCTGTAAAGTAGAATGTGTTAAGAATTGTTGATATTTTTTAGAATAGTGAGATATTTCCCAGCTGGGTGTTTGGACTTCATATTCATGAGCTTTCTCATATTAAGGTGCCATACGGATCTTGGGAAATTATTTACTCTGCAAATACACACATTTCAGTGCTCATTCTTTCTTTCCTTCTTTTTTTCATGGAATCTTGCTCTGTCACCCAGGCTGGAGGCTGGAGTGCAGTGGCACCATCTCATTTCACTGCAACCTCCGCCTCTCCTGTTCCAGTGATTCTCCTGCCTCAGCCTCCCGAGTAGCTGGGATTACAGGCATGTACCACCATGCCCAGCTAAATTTTTTTTGTATTTTTAGTAAAGACAGGGTTTCACTATGTTGGCCAGGCTGGTCTCAAACTCCTGACCTCAAGTGATCCATTCACTTTGGCCTCCCAAAGTGCTGGGATTAAAAGCATGAGCCACCACTGCCAGCCTTGTGTTTCTAATTATTGAATTTATTATTTTGGAATTTGGCACATAAAAATAGTCTTAACATCAATTCATATGGTATTTTCAGTTTGTTTGAAAAGGACACATTCATCCTAATTCCATTCAAGCATTTATTTTCTATTAAAAGGTACTTTTCTTTAAGATATTATTGTCATTGCTATGTAAATAAAGTAAGATGTCATGCATGTTTGTTTAATAAAGAGCTATCAGCGTATTTCTACAAAGGGTTTGTAAGAAGGAGACTATACAGATAAAGAGTAACCCTTAGGACAGTATAATATAGATAGAGCTTGAAATCATAATCATCCTACTTCAGCTGAAATAATGGTAGCAGAGCAACCATTAGCGAGGCAGAGAAAAAAGAAGCTCAAGCTGACAGCTCATTTGGGTGTACTGAAGTGGATCATTGTAGGGCAGAAGGTGGTCTGGTGGTAATGCTTGTGCATTTCACACTGGTGTGGGATTGAGAAAATTCCCACTCCTGGCACCAGGGTCAATACCAAAGCGGACAACTGGGTCATTTCTTATACAGGAGAAAAAAGACAGTAAGCAAGCTCTTCATTTTTAAAAGTTTGTTAGAGAAACTGGGCTACATATAATCCAGCTGTATATGCTGGGTAATTAAGGAAAACAAATACTCTTCGCAAACTCATTATAGATTTAAAGTTCTCTAAGTTTTCATCAGGTTTCCACAGAAACAGAGTTTGAAACAATGGTAGAGAATGCACAAACCATCGGATAAGTGGATTTTAATTGTTCCTGTTAAGAAAATTATTCAGATAACCAGCCACATCAAAGACTATTAAACTTTTTAATTGCTCAGGTAGAAAGATGGAGAATGTCATCATTATCTATCATAAGAAGAATCAGCCTTAGATAAAGCTACTTGAATTTTGAGCTAGAATAACACTTAAGGATGCTACTAACTGAAGTGCCATTTAGTACTCAAAAGTAATCATATGCTTTAATTATTCATAGGGCACAATGCATGAATTCACAATACTAATTATGGTTTCAAAAAGTGTATTATGCTATGGTTTAGTTACATAGGAGGATCACCTAATGCAAAACAAAAGTATAAATATTTGCAACTGCCATAGATATACTGTGCATGTAATTTAGTTGTATTTTAGTGTGGTTAAAGGAATAGAGAAATGTCTTTTCTCTGTGTTTTGCAAAGTTCTTGTAGGGTTTAACACAATGCCTCATATTTATTAAGCATTCAGTAGTTATCATTGATTTTGAAGACTTGGTATTAGTGTCTTTATTTATTCATTAATTATATATTATGCAAGACTCTGTTCCCTGGTCTGTGCTAGGTGCTGGGGACACTGAGGTGAATAGGACTCCCTGTCTTGCACAGTGAAGTAAATGAGGGTGGCAACAGCAAATGTAAATGGCATTCTGGCCCCCCAAGGTCTTTAGTATATGCTTTGGGTTGAATATTTTACATAACATTCAACCCAATTTTTATGGAGTAGTATAAAACTTTATGCCACGCCATAAAAATTTCAAAATTGATTATAAAAATAAATGAACATAAAATAAATGATGATATATGTATTCAAGTAATGCAAAACTAATTCTTTTTTTTTTTTTTTTTTTTGAGATGGAGTCTCACCAGGCTGAAGTGCGTTGGCATGAGTAGCTGGGACTACAGGCGCGTGCCCCCAGACCTGGCTAATTTTTTGTATTTCAGTAGAGACAGGGTTTCACCATGTTGTCCAGGATGGTCTCAATTTCCTGACCTCATGATCCACCTGCTTCAGCCTCCCAAAGTGCTGGGATTACAGGCGTGAGCCACCGCACCTGGCCACAAAGCTAATCCTTAAGTATAAAAGTTGGATCTTATTTTTCTAGAGGGGCTGGACTTGCTAATGACTTAAAATATAAGCTTTCACTAGTAAATCTCTGTAGCAAGTGTAGTGTTTTTGTTAGCTCTTGCTGCATAATAAATCATCCCAAAATACAGTCACATAAACTGAGTAACAATAAGCATTTGTTATTACCCTCTAGTCTACAGGCTATCGGGGGAGTTCTTTGGATCTCTGTTGGGTTTATGTGTGCCTCTGCAGTCAGTTTGCTGCTCTGGGCTAGGCTTTCTCATCTGTGTGGGGCCAGCTAGCTGTATGCTAGCCTAGGATGCTCTCTCTGCTTAAGACAATTAGCTGCTCTTCTTGTATTTGCTTCTCCTCCAGCAGGCTAGCCGAGGTATAGCAGAAGAGTGAACAGAAGCATGCAAAGCCTCTTGAGACCTAAGTTCAGAACTTGAAAACTGTAACTTTTGCCGCATTCTGTTGGCCATGGTAAAGAGTTGAGGAAATAGGTTGCATGCCTCCATGCGAGAGCTGGAAAGTTGCAATCCAAAGGATATAGATAAGGAGGCAAGAACAATTGCAGCCATTACTATAATCAGATGACCCACCTGCCCCACATAGGCCTTCTTCAATTCTCCAATGGATTTTAAATTATCGTAATTTTCTAGAGAATTTTTTAGTTAATCCAGCTAAACATCTTTAAATAACCCAAACATCTTTAAATAATGAACGCTCAGGAACGAAAGGGTGAGTGGCAACGTTTGTATTTAAATCAGTATTGGTCACATTGATCAAGATGTCACACATCAAAAATCCATTGTGTGGTACACAGGGTTATATAAGATGATTTGGCAGCATTGATTATACAATGTACAGAAATATAATGAATGTTCAACATTCATTATATTTCTGTACATTGTATAATCATGAGAAGAAAAATAAACTTACAAAGGTATTTTAAAATATATCGGCCGGGCACAGTGGTTCATTTCTGTAATCCCAGCACTTTGGAAGGCTGAGGCAGGCAGATCATCTGAGATCAGGAGTTCAAGACCATACTGACCAACATGGTGAAACCCTGTCTCTACTAAAAATACAAAAATTAGCCAGGTGTGTGGCATGTGCCTATAATCACAGCTACTTGGAAGGCTGAGGCAGAAGAATCACTTGAACCTGGGAGGTGGAGGCTGCAATGAGCCAAGATTGCACCACTGCACTCCCGCTCGGGTAACAAAGCAAGACTCTGTCTCAAAAAAAAAAAAAAAAAAAAAAAAAAAGCAAATATCAAATACTGAATTTGAATAAAACTATCAAAATCTTTAAAAATTTGTAATGAGAAAATTTCCTCCATAAACATAACTTTTTTTTTTCAGACAAGGTCTTGCTCTGTCACCCAGGTTGAAGTGCAGTGGCACTGTCTTGGTTCACTGCAGCCTCCACTCCCCTGGGTTCAAGCCATCCTCTCACCTCAGCCTCCCAAGTAGCTGAGACTACAAGTGAGTGCTACTATGCCTGGCTAATTTTCGTATTTTTTGTAGAGATGGGATTTTGCCATGTTGCCCAGGCTAGTCTCAAACTCTTAAGCAATTCACTAACCTCAACAATTCATTAACCTCAGCCTCCCAAAGTGCTGGGATTATAGGTATGAGCCACCATGCCCAGTCCATAAACATAACTTTTTAAAAGTCAGTTTTGATACTTAAAATAGAATAAATGCAATTCCTGATTAAGACTTTTAAAATGATAATCCAGGCCAGGCATGATGGCTCATTCCTGTAATCCAACCTCTTTGGGAGGCCAAGGTGTTTGGGATTACTTGAGCCTAGGAGTTTGAGACCAGCCCTGGCAACGTAGCAAGACCTCATCTCTACCAAAAAATAAATAAATAGCTGGGTATGATGGGGTACACTTATAGTTCCTGCTACTCAGGAGGCTAAGGTGGGAGGATCATTTGAGCCCAGGAGGTCAAGGCTGCAGTGAGCCAAGATCACACCACTGTACTCCATTCTGGGCAAAAAGCTACTCCTGTCTGTGCCCCTCACAAAACAAAATCTGAAGAAAATTTGAAGAGGAATTTTTAAAATAATAATAGATTCAGGGTGTATTGCGCAGGTTTGTGACATGGGTATGTTGTATAATGCTGGGGTTTGGGCTGCTAGGGTGCTCGTTATCTGAATAGTGAACATAGTGACCAATAGGTAATTTTTCCAACCTTTTCCCCTTTCTCTTCCCCCATTTTGGGGTCCCCAGTATCTATTTTTTCCATCTTTATGTCCATGTGTAGGCACTGTTTAGCTCTCATTTACAAGTTAGAACGTACAGTATATTGTTTTCTGTTTCTGTATTAATTTGTGTAGGATAATGACCTTCAGCTGCATCCATATTGCTGAAAAGAACATGATTTCATTATTTTTATGGCTGTGTAGTATTCCATGGTGTGTGTATATATGTGTGTGTGTGTGTGTTTATGTGATTGTGTATATATGTGTGTATATTTTATATATATATATATATATATATATATATATATATATATACCACATTTTCTTTATCCAGTCCACTATTGATGGACACTTAGATTGCTTCCATGCCTTTGTTGTTGTGAATAGTGCTGTTACAAACATTTGAGTACAGGTGTCTTTTTGATAAAACAATTCCTTTTCCTTTGGGTAGATACCCAGTAGTGGGATTGCTGGGTTGAATGATAGTTCTATTTTTAGTTCTTTGAAAAATCTCTATACTGTTTTCCATGGGGGTTAAACATTCCCACCAACAGTGTATAAGCGTTCCCTTTTCTCCACATTCCTCGCCAACATCTCCTGCTTTTTGACTTTTTAGTAACAGTCATTCTGACTGGTGTGAGATGATAGCTCATTGTGGTTTTAATTTGCATTTCTCTGATGGTTAATGCTGTTGGGCATTTTTTCATATCTTTGTTGACCACTTGTATTTCTTGTTTGAGAGGCATCTGTTCATGTTTTTTGCCCACTTTGAAGACAAATTTTTGATAGTTACCATCTGTGTGAACAAGAATCCTCATTTATACAAGGAAACATTAAATTGTTTTGTATTTTCAGTAATGGTCGACTCTCTGTAATTTGTACCACCTTTTTGGTTAGGGCAATGAAGGAAGCTAGATGAAATTAGTAGTAGTAGGATAGGCTAACTGCTGAAACAAATAACCCCTAAATTAGAGGGTTAATAAATAAACATGTATTTTTTTATCATATTACCATCCAGTGCAGGCTGACAGGAAATGTGACTCCATGTAGTCCTTCATGGACTCAGACTTCATCTCTCCTTTAAGTCCTTAGAGTCCTCTCTATTCAGCCAGCAGATGAGGAAAAGAAGGAAGATTCTGTATAGAATGTTTTCATGGGCTAGACCTAGAAGTGATCATATTACTTTCTCTCTCATTCCCTCGTCTGAACTTGATCACACAGCCACACTTAAATCCAAGGGAGGCTGGGCAATAATGCCCCCTGGAGATATTGCTGGCTTGGTTCCAGACCACTGGAACCAATGAGTCGCAGGAATTTTTTGGTTTCCCTGTACATATAAAAGTTATGTTTATACTGTAGTCTATTACATGTACAATAGCATTATGTCAAAAGAATACATACCTTAATTTAAAAATGCTTTATTACTAAAAAATACTAACAATCATTTAAGCCTTCAGTGAGGTGTAAGATTTTGCTGGTATAGGCCCTTCTTGCCTCAGTGTTTTGTTTTGTTTTACCGACCGAGTCTCATTCTGTCGCCCAGGCTGAAGTGCAGTGGTACAATCTTGGCTCACTGCAACTTCTGCCTCCCAGGTTCAAGCCTTTCTCCTGCCTCAGACTCCTGAGTAGCTGGGACTACAGGTGCACACCACTGTGCCCGGTTTTGTATTTTCAGTAGAGATGGGATTTTCCCATGTTGACTAGGCTGGTCTCTAGTGATCTACCCACCTCAGCCTCCCAAAGTGCTGGGATTATAGGCATGAGCCACCACACTCAACCTCCTGCCTCAATGTTAATGACTGTTGACTGATCATGGTGGTGATTGCTGAAGGTTAGGATGACTGTGACAATTTCTTAAGATGAACTTTGCTGTATAACAGACTCTTCCTTTCACGAAAGATTTCTTTGTAGCAAGTGATGCTGTTTGATAGCAGTTACTCACAGCAGAACTTCTTCTGAAATTGGAGTTAGTCTTCTCAAACCCTGCCACTGCTTTAACAACTAAGTTTATGTAATAGTCTAAATCCTTTGTTGTCATTTCAACAGTGTTCACACCATCTTCACAAGGAATAGACTCGAGAAACTACTTTCTTTCTCGTCCATAAGAAGCAACTCCTTATCAGTTCAAGTTTGATCATGAGATTGCAGCAAATCAGCCATATCTTCAGACTCCACTTCTAATTTTAGTTCTCTTGCTATTTCTTTTCTTTTCTTTTCTTTTTTTTTTGAGACAGAGTGTTGCTCTTGTTACCCAGGCTGGAGTGCAATGGCGCGATCTCGGCTCACCGCAACCTCCGCCTCCTGGGTTCAAGCAATTCTCCTGCCTCAGCCTCCTGAGTAGCTGGGACTACAGACACGCACCACCATGCCCAGCTAATTTTTTGTATTTTTAGTAGAGACGGGGTTTCACCACGTTGACCAGGATGGTCTCGATCTCTCGACCTTGTGATCCACCCGCCTCGGCCTCCCAAAGTGCTGGGATTACAGGCTTGAGCCACCGCGCCCGGCTCTCTTGCTATTTCTACCACATCTGTAGTTACTTCCTCTTGAACCTCTCCAAGTCATCCATGAAGGTTGGAATCCTCTTCTTCCAAAGTCCTGTTAATGTTGTTATTTTGACCTCCCATGAAGCACTGATGTTCTTCATGGTATCTAGAATGATGAATCCTTTCCATAAAGTTTTTAATTAACTTAGCCCAGATCCATCAAATGAATCACTACAGATGTGACAGCTATGGTCTTATAAAATATATTTCTTAAATAATTAGTCTTGAAAGTCGAAATTACTTCCTGATTCATAGACTACAGAATGGATGTTGTGTTAACAGTCATGAAAACAACATTCATCTCTTTGTATAGTTCCACCAGGGCTCTTGGGTGACCAAGTGCATTGTCAATGAGCAGTAATCTTTTGAAAGAAGTCTTTTTTCTGGGCAGTAGGTCTTAAAGGAGCCTCAAAATACATAGTAAACCATGCTGTAAAAAGATATGCTGTCATCTAGGCTTTGTTCTATTTTTAGAGCACAGGCAGAGTAGATTTAGCATCATTCTTTTTTTTTTTTTTTAAGATGGGGTTTCACCATGATGGGCAGGCTGGTCTTGAACTCCTGACCTCAGGTGACCCACCCACCTTGGCCTTCCAAAGTGCTAGGATTACAGGCATGAGCCACTGCGCCCGGCTGATTTAGCATCATTCTTAAGGGCCCTAGGATTTTCAGAATGGCAAAGAGCATTAGCTTCAACTTAAAGTCACCAGCTGCATTAGCCTCTAGCAAGAGAGTCAGTTAATGCTTTTGAAGCATTGAAGCCAGGCATTGACTTCTCTCTAACTGAAAGTCACAGAGGGCATCTTCTTCTGATTCATCTGCGTTGAAAATCCGTTGTTTAGTGTAGCCACCTTCATAAATGATCTTAACTAGATCATGCTGTAGCTTCTACATCAGCACTTGCTGCTTCACCTTAAACTTATATTACAGAGATGGCTTCTTTGCTTAAACCTCATGAACAAACCTCTGCTAGTTTCTGATTTTTTTTTCCTGCAGCTTCCTTACCTCTTTCAATCTTCATGTAATTGAAGAGAGTTAGGGCCTTGCTCTGTTACGCTTTGGCTTAAGGAAGCATTGTGGCTGGTCTGACCTTCTATCTGGACCACTCAGACTTTCTCCAGATCAACAATAATGCTGTTTTGCTTTCATATCATTTGTGTGTTCACTGGAGTAGCACTTTGTATTTCCTTCAAGAAATTTTCCTTTTCATTCACAGCTTGGCTAACTGTTTGGCTCAAGAGGCCTAGCTTTTGGCCTGTCTTGACTTTTGGCATGCCTTCCTCACTAGGCATAATCATTTCTAGCTTTAGCTTTCATATGAGAGATGTGTGACTCATCCTTCCACTTGAACACGGAGGCCATTGTAATGTTATTAATTGACCTAATTTTGACATTGTTGTATCTCAGGGAATAGGGAAGCCTAAGGAGAGGGAGAGAGATGGGGGAACAGCTAGTGTGGAACAGGGAGAACACACAAAATGTATCAATTAAGTCCACCATCTTATAAGGGTGTGGTTCATGGCACCCCAAAGCAATTATAACTGTAACCTCAAAGATCAGTGATCCCAGATCACCATACCAGATATAATGATAATGAAAATGTTTGACATACTGTGGTAGTTACCAAAATGTGACGCAGAGACATGAAAGGAGCACATGCTATTGAAAAGTGTCACCAACAGACTTGCTTGATGCGGAGTTGCCACAAATCTTCAATTTGTAAACAAAACAGAAGTATCTTCAGATCACAGTAAAATGAAGCACAATAAAATGAAGTGTGCCTGTAGTCTGTCTGTGTGCCCAGAAAGAAGAGAAAAACATGGATATTGGTATGCACTAACAATCTTGTTTTCAAAATGAAGTGAGCTGAGCTTACGTTTGGCAGCCTTATTGGGTTAGTGGGACAAAAGTCAGAGACTAGGGCCATCCAAGGATGGGAACCTTCTTAACTCGCTATCTCCCTGACTTTGGATAAAGTCCTGAGTAGATTTTATCCTGAAATCCTGAAGGACTGCACCTAGGAATTAGCATAAAACAGAAATAAGCCAGCCCTCTCGTGGACTTCAGCCAGATTTTGAGCTGAACTTAAAACTTTAAGCTCTGAACTTGGATTTTTTTCTGTATGTATTTTTTTTTCAAAGATAAAATCCAGCATGTACAAAGATAACTAGGCATATGAGGAGACAAGATGCTATGAATGAGAACAAACAAAAACAACAGACAATAAAATTAGGAACTCCAGATATTGGCATTGAGTCCATATTTTAAACAACTAGGCTTACATATTTAAAGAGTTTTAAAAAAGGCTGGGCTTGGAACTAGGCTTCAGAAGGAATCTAGAGATAATAAAAAGAGACATCTCAACTTTGAAAAAGAGTCAGTGGAAATTCTAGAGCTACAAAGTACAATAACCAAAATTAAGGGCTCAAGGGATGAGTTTAAGAGCGGATTAAACACAGCTAAGGAGAAGCACAGTGGATCAGAAAAGCTATTCAAAATGAATCATGGAAAAGTAATAAAGAAATACACAAGGCTGGGCACGGTGGCTTACACCTGTAATCCCAGCACTTTGGGAGGCCAAGGCAGGTGGATCATGAGGTCAAGACATGGAGACCATCCTGGCCAACATGGTGAAACCCATCTCTACTAAAAATACAAAGCTGGGCATAGTGGCATGTGCCTGTAGTCCCAGCTCCTCAGGAGGCTGAGGGAGGAGACTTGAACCCAGGAGGCAGAGGTTGCAGTGAGCTGAGATTGTGCCATTGCACTCCAGCCTGGGCAGCAAGAGCAAAACTCCATTAAAAAAAAAGTATCAGAAGGAGAAGAGAAAGGGAATGGAGCAGAGGCAATATACACGTGTAGATGTACTTGATATTATCTGACATTTATGGGGAAAATAAATACTGACAACACACTAGTCATCATGCTTCCATGGGGGAAAATTGCTAAAATTAAAACATGCTATAAATGAGAGGATATTGACCTGGGCTGTGTCATGGATTTTGACTAGTTTACTTTAAAGGATAGTCACCCCTCTATATCCATGGGTAATTGGTTCTAAGACCTTCCATAGGTGACATATCTGCAGATCCTGAAGTCCCTGGTATAGAATGGAGTAGTATTTGCATGTAACCCATATATATACACACACACACACTCAAAGAGAGAGAGAAACAGAGAGAGAGAGAGAGAGAGAGAAAGAGAAAGGGGGACAGGGTCTCTGTTGCCCAGGCTCAAGTGCAGTGATGGCTATTTCAGGTCACTGTAGCCTCAGACTTCCAGGCTTAAACAATCCTCTCACCTCAGCCTTCTGAGTAGCTGTCACCACAGGCACACACCACCACACCTGGCTAATTCTGTGTATCTTTTGTAGAGATTAGGTTTCACTATGTTGCCCAAGCAGGTCTCCAACTCCTGAGCTCAAGTGTTCCACCCGTCTCAGCTTCCCAAAGTGCTGGGATTACAGGTGGGAGCCACTGGCTCTGGCCTCCTCCTGTATTCTTTCATCCTCTCTAGATTATTTGTAATACCTAGTGCAATGTGAATGCTATGTAAATAGTTGTTATAATGTATTGCTTTTTAATTTGTATTGGTTTTTATGGTGTTGTTTTTCTAAATATTTTTGAGCAGCAGTTGGTGGAATCTGTAGATGTGGAACCTATAGAGAGGGAGAGCCAACTGAATTGTTTTTCTTGTTTATCTTTCCTATTTATAATTCTCTTTTTTATTTTTCACTTTTTTTTACCTTTTCTTTTTAGAAATATGCTTACCCATGAATTTATTAAAAACAAAAAGTTGTTATTTTAAATTAGTCTTATTCTTATTGGATCTGATTTTTTGGGGGTGAAAAACTTCCTTCTTTGATTAATGCATTTCATTCTTCTTTCTCATGTTTTTAAAGAAAAAAGTAATTATATCTAGGTCTTCGTGGCCTAAATTGGGAGAGATCTCTTTGGCAACCAATAACCTCTCCTTGTTTTAAATGACTATTTCTTTTATTGTGGTAAAATATTATATGACATAAAATTGACCATTTTAGCTAATTTTAAGTGTACAGGTCAGTGGCATTAAGTACATTCATATTGTTGTACAAAGATCAACACTGTCTACCTCCAGAACTTTTTCCTCATCCTAAACTGTATGAATTAAACAACAATTCCACATTCCCCCAATGACTATTGTCTTGAAAGGAAATAGATAACTATATTAAGCTTTCTTTCCTTTATGTGAATGATCATATAATTGTTTAAGGAATATGGGGTGAAGGAATAGTTGCTAATATAACGGCAAATACAGAACCTACTGACAAAGGTATATAATTTGTAAAATAGCTGAGTGGGCAAAATTCTGATTTTCAGTTGCCCTAGGCACTTCAGCGCACTTCTGATAATGATTTTCCTTGGGCATGTAGTTATTCTGATAGAAATCACATTCATGCATAAAGAGTGAGCTTAATTATACATAACTGCATACCTAATATGAGGTTTTCCTTTTTTTTGTTTTTGTTTTTTTTTTTTTTACATATACTTTCTGGTTTACAAAAGATGAGACACTAAATCCTAACTTAGCTCAAAAAAAGTAGTGTATCCTCAGAGCAGGAGAGTCTTAATGTACGAGTTTTCCTTTTTACAAAAAGACGCTATATTTTTCCCTCTCCTTTCTCCCTTTCAGGGATTGTTTTCACTATTTGGTGATTCCACAGTCTCATCTGGTGCCTGCTGTGACTCCCAAGACAGACAAGTGCACAAAGGCTGATTTAGGGTCATGGATTCCTCTTGAGAATGACATGCTCAATTCATTTGCACTGAGCCCAATCATTTAATCTCAAAATAATAAAAATAAAAGTAGCCAAGATGGTTTGAAGACTAATGTATGCCCCAGGCACTGTGCTAAATGCTTTGCATGTATTATTTTGTTTAATCCTCACAATTCTGCCAGATATGAATCAAATCCCCATTTTACAAATGGGAAAACTAAGGAACAGGAAGATGATGTGACTTGCCAGTGGCACCCAGTTGATAAGTAGCAACTGAGGAGTGAGATCCAGGCCTTCCAGATCCCTCACTCCCAGCTTCTCTATTAACACGTGCTCCTGGTCTGTATTGGGTTCAACAGCAGGGTTCTCTTGGAAGAAAGGCAGGTTTAAACCAACCCCACCCCACTCCCAGGAAAAACCTACAGCACACTAGAAGCCTCCATGGCTGAGGTGAGTGGCTTGTCTCAGCTAAGGCCAGGCAGGGGATCTGGAGGTAGAGACTCTCCAGCCAGGGAAGGAAAATGGGAAGAGTGGAGGTTGCCTCCTCTTGGCCACCATTTGTTATCTGGTTGGTGAGAAGAGATAGGAGGAAGGAGCACTGTAAGCACATTTCCAAAGGACTCTGGGTCATTCTTGGTGCTCTTTGTCTCTGGTTTTGTGCCCATCGCCTAGGTCCCATAATTGCTGCATCCTTCCTAAAACTCCTCTCTATTGAGGGAACCACTTCTCCAGAACCTAATTTTCTGGATTTACTCGTACCTTCCACTTGCACCTCCCGACACCTCCATGCAAATTCCTGAGCATAACTGATGTCAGCTGGTTGGTAGGACGGTGATAGGCTTAAGTGAATGGACAAAGGTGAGAATGACTCTCCTCCTCCTCACAGTTTCCTAATTCTCCCAGGAACACAGTCATACCAACATTTCTGAAAGAAATTTCATGCAAAGGACTTCCCAAATGAAACAGACATTTCTGGACAGGGAGGAGTATTGATGGATTCTGCCAGAAACAGGATGCTCAGCTACCTGTGTCCTAGAGGTCTGTCAGGGTGACCCAGGTGCTTCCAGAGGGACCTCAGAGCAGTTCCCCGGCCACTCATTCTCTGCCTTCTCCGAATGCCAGCAGGGACAGAAACACTCTCCCAACATTTGCTCATGGTTTGCTGCTCACAGAGTACACCCATCCACAGGCAGCTTAAAATGAGCAGAGGGAACATTTCCTGGGAGTGTTCCTAACCCCAAGAAATATGTTTGCAGATTGTGTTCCTAATGTTCAGGAGTTAAATTCATGTTTCAGAAACAAGTGCTTTACATCTGTAGGTGACACATTTATGAATTATTTTGTGGACCTTGAGCCCTGTACTCTCTGCATATCAAAAGGTAGTGTACTGCCTCCATTTATTCTGGAGGTGTCATCTGCTCCTGCTCGTTTAAGCCTTTGGGTATTTCCTACAGAGGTTAGCAATGTTGCACTTGAATAATTGTACCTTAAATTAAACTAAAAATAATTTCTGATGATTTTCATACTGAATCACATTCTTTATGTCAAAATGATGGCATAATCTTCAGCATGCCATTATCAAATAGCTCCATTGACCAATAGTGGCAGTTTGCAGTTGAGTCACAGGAAGGATTTATTAGGACATGTTTAAAGTGATGTCATAGAAATAAAAATATGGACAGAGACCTAAAGACCACTAGCAGAGGCTGTGGCCAGAGATATTCTTTAACTCCCTACCACACTCTTGTCTTCTCTCTTGCCCCTTTTTTAACATCACTACTGAGGCAACACAGCGTACGTTGTCTGTTTCCTTATCCTACTCTGAAAATGCTGCCCCGTTTGGTCAGGTTACTCAAAGCTACCACCTAGATCACACTATGACAAAAAGAGGGGTTTTCACACTAAACCAACCCAAAGGCAACCAGAATTGGTTTATTTTTTAATTTTCTTTTCTTTATTTCATTTAAATCATAGCCACTTGGAGCCAGTGACTATTTGGAACTATCAAAGAATTTTGATACAATATTTTTACGAAACATTCCACAATTTACTCTGGCAAACAGAACTCAAGGTCGAAGATTCATAACTCTCATCGATAACTTTTATGATCTCAAGGTAAGGTTGTAGTGTATTTTCTTAAAACTAGCCACTTTGCATTGTGGAGCCAGATTGCCTGGGCTGAAATCCTGACTTAATGTATTTTTATCATTTACTTCACCTCTTTGTGCCTCTGCCTCTTCATGTGTGAATTGGGAATGATAATATTATTTACTTCTGAGGGTTGTTGTGAGCACTAAAAAGGCAAATCCATGTAAGGCATTTAAAACATTTGGCATTAGCGGAATGCTGTATAGGCACTATCAGTAGAAGCAGCAGTAATATTATAGTAAAACTCTCATCACCAGACAAACCAAATGATTGCATCATTCTACCAGACAGCTTATGTGCTTCATCTATCACATTCTAAAGCATGTGTGTTGCCTAGACTGAATGCTTAAGAAATATTTGTTGCTTGAATAAATGGTTGTATTGATAGAATAATGAATGAGCAGGCCATGTGTGATGGCTCACATCTATCATCCCAGTACTTTGGGAGACCAAGGGAGGATTGCTTGAGGCCAGGAGTTCGAGACCAGCCTAGACAAATACAAGATCCTAGATCTACACAAAATGAGAAAATTAGCTGTGTGTCGTGGTATGGGTCTGTCATCCTGCCTACTTAGAAGGCTGAGGTAGGAGGATTGCTTAAGCCCAGGAGTTCCAGGTTACAATAGTGAGTCATGATCATGTCACTGCACTTAGCCCTCCAGCCTGGGTGACAGAGTGAGGCTCTATCTCTCAGAAAAAAGAAGAAGAATGAAAGAACAAATGAATGAATGACTAGAGGACCCTTCTGAATACTGAAGCTCTCTCTCTCCCTGTGACCCAGAAACCCCAGTAACTGGCATTGTACCATCCTGTTTGTTTGTTTTTAATCCATATGTTTTAGCGTGAATTGACAAGCCGTTGCCCATTCATCAAAGGAAGCATAGCCTTGTGGTTCAAGAGTGGGCCCAGGGGCCAGGCTGTCTATCCTAAAGACCATCTTAATCTCTCTGTGCTTCAACTGCCTTTGCTAGAAAAAGGAAATAATAATGGTACTTATAAAGTTGTTGTGAGCATTAAACGAGCATGTAAAGCACAAAGAATGTTGTCTGGCTTATAGTAAGCTCTCAATAAAGGTGAGCTATTGATGGAATGTATCCGTAAATATAGATTCATAGCAAAAGTACAATTGGAAATTAGAATTAATTTAAATATTATTTTACCATTAGATACAGTTTTTTTTCTCCCTATTCTTTGCACAGACTTAGGTAGAGCAGTGATTCTAAATTGAAGGAACTTTGTGGGAAGGAGATAAGCAACAGAATCTGCTGGGAAGGAGAGGTGAGAATTTAGTTTATTTGCTCATTCATTCTATAAGCCTTATCATGCCAAGCACTAGAAATTCAATGGCAAGTGAAGCTAGATGGTGTCTGCCTTCATAGAGCTTAGATAGCCTAATATCGGAGAAATGTGGATCAGACCTCCACAGAACTCAGTGTAAAATCACCACTATGGGATGACCTCTTAGAGAAGGAGGCATATGGTGCTGTGAGAGTCTAGCAGGGGAGAGCGCACTCCTGATCAATGGGGTTGGAAATCTTCTGAGGGCTACCTCAAGATGGTGGCAGAACCATCTTGGCTACTTCAAAATCCAGATTCCAGAGCTCACTCATCCCCATCCCAGCAAATGAATATCAGGCATGGGGCCAGGAACCTGCATGTTCTCGTGTTTCCCAGGTGCTTCTTATAAATATACTAAGAGGAGTGAGGGCTGAACTCTATGCACAGAATGAAAAGGGGTAACCAGCATGGGGAGTTTGCAGCAAAGGCCTTGGGATGAGTGTGAAAGGCATCAAGTGTGGCTGTGACACAGAGGCTGAGGGAAGCCCACCTAAGGGAGTGTGATCAAAAGTTGCTGCGCGTCCCCGCGGAATCCACACACTTGTGATCATGTGGAGAGGCAGGTGGCGGAGGATGCAGAGCTAAGGGATGGAGGCCCATCAGCTGTGAGTGGCTGCCTTTCACAGGGCAGGGGCAGAAAGAAGGACAGGGGCCTGGAGGCTGTTGTTTTTGTGGGATTGGGCTTCAAAAACGAAACAGTGGAGGAGCATGAGTAGGATGGCTCTTATAGTGGAGGATTGAGAGACTCGTTATTTTCATATTTCAGCTAGGAATGCCTGAGAGAAAGCTTATGGCCCCCATCCCTCAGTCCCACCCTGCAATCCTGCCACACCCCCACCTTTTCACTTCTTAATTAAAGGAGAAAAGGATTTATCTGGCAATGTGATGGAATACTCAAACTAGCCTCCTAACAGTCCCTCTAAGTAAATCACACATTTAGAGATTACACTCTTTATTGAAGTGTAGTCAAAACCATTTTATTTCAGAAATTGGGAGCATTAAACATGCATTATTCTAGAATGTATTGATGGAGATTGGTGAAATAAGGATATTCCCATGTAAATAATGAAAAAGTGTCTTTGATGATTAAAATAACTTGTAAGAGGAGGTAGAAGGCCATTTGGATATAGAAAATCTAGTCTCAAATGCCAACATACGATTTTTAAGTATTACTGTATTATTATTTAAATATGATTTTTAAACATAGCTATGAATCATGAAGACAAATTCAGGGCTTTTTAAACATTAAGAAGAATATGTTTTGTATTTAAACTAGTGGATATAAAAGATATAAAAACTGTTTCCAATATATGATCATATATGAACACTCACTCAAATACTTAAGCAATCAAGAGATATTTATGTAAAGCTTAGTCCTTTTGAAGAATATCCTAGCAGAATGCTGATATAAATATAGGTCCTGGACATTCACTGGCCTAATTAGAATAGCAATGCACTGAATTAGAGTCTGCTGTGCAGCAAAAGGGTAACTAACCTCTTTACAGTGTCTCTGGGGAGCATCTTAGGTGCACAGACCAGCTCCACACAGCTGGGTATAAATGTCAACATCAGAGTGTAATCATCTTAGCCAGTACATGGTTTTATAACAAAATACCACAGATTGGGTAATTTATACATAATAGGAATTTATTTCTCACAGTTCTGGAAGGTCTGAGATCAAGGCGCCAGCAGGTTTGGCTGTTTGGTGAGGGCTACTCTCTGCTTCAAGATGATGCCATGTCGCTGCCTCCCCCAGAGGGCACAAGTGCTGTGTTCTCGCATGGTGGAAGGAATGCAGGGCAAAAAGTGGTGAACTCACTCTGTCAAATCCTTTATAAGGGCACCAAATCCCATACATGAGGGCAGAGCCTCATGACTCAGTCATATCCTAGAGGCCACACCTCTTAATCCTGTTACATTGTGGAGTAAGTTTCGGCATGAATTTTAGGTGGGACAAAAACATTCAAACCAGAGCAGTAATGGAAAAAGCATTGGACTAAGAACTGAAAATCTAGGCTGATGTCTTGAGCTGACTCCTCTCTAACCCTGAAGTCTCCCCATAAACCTTTGTGCTCTACTTCAAGGTGATATGAGTTGTGTGTGGAAATATTCTGAAAAATACTATGCAGTTTTAAAACACCACTTTAAAGAGATAAACAATTAGGAAAAAAATATGGACATCCTAAAAGCAAAGATCCAAGCTCCTGTATGTGAAAAACAGATTATTTTTGTGTGGGAGATTTTCCTTACCTTCAACTTGTGAAATGTAAAGAGTGACACATTACTCATGTTCTTCTATTTCAGGTGCGTATCATTTGCTCTGCATCAACTCCTATATCAAGCTTATTTTTGCATCAACATCATGACAGTGAGTTGGAGCAAAGCAGAATACTGATGGATGATTTGGGGCTGAGCCAGGTAGGCAATATTAACATAATCTCTTTTTATTATAAAACAGCTTAATTGTTTTTGGTTTGATGCATGGCTACATTTTGAAAAAGAAATGTAGTGTATAGTTAACCATAGATTTGCTGCTGCTTCTATAAGCCCATGTAGCAAATGTATCATTCTCAATATCACTAAATATAGAAAGTTATAAACTTACAGTGGAAGGAAACTTGTGGTTATGTAGTCCAATGCTCCATTTTGCAATGTGATAAAAATGGAGCCCAGGCTCAGCGCAGTGGCTCACACCTGTAATCCCAGCACTTTGGGAGGCTGAGGCAGGTGGATCACGAGGTCAAGAGATTGAGACCATCCTGGCCAACATGGTGAAACCCCATTGCTACTAAAAATACAACAATCAACTGGGCGTGGTGGTGCGTGCCTGTAGTCCTGGCTACTCAGGAGACTGAGGCAGGAGAATTGCTTGAACCTGGAGGGTGGAGGTTGTAGTGAGCCGAGATTGTGCCACTGCACTCCAGCCTGGGTGACAGAGGGAGACTCCATCTCAAAAAAAAAAAGAAAAAAAAAATGAAGCCCAGAGAGGTGGACTAAGGTGCCCACAGCCACACTGCTGAATAATGGCAGGCCAGAGCTAGATGTCAAGCCACTTGCGCCTGGTTCTATCCTTGTTCTGCTATACCATGCTGCCCTTTCTGGATTTCTTTCTAAATGATTACTGAATTTGTAGAGTTATTATATAAGACAGTATCTAAGCATGTGGACTGGCTAGTACAGGACCATGGAGTGCCTAGCAAGGCCCTGGGCTTGAAAAGAAATCCATGATTAATCTCCCAACCTCCATTCTGCAAACATTTATGGAGTGCCTGTGGGTGCCAAGTTCTGGGGACACTCTGTAGGGAACAAACAGATGCTAGCCCAGTTCTCCTGGAGTTTGGAGACTGGTGATTCACCTCAGGCCAACCAGAAGTGACTTTCCATTTTCTTCTTCTGTAAGAATGTTACAGGATGTGTTTCTCAGCTATTGACAATTGAAATATTAGTCAAAAGTTTACAACTATCAACACTTACCGTATGAGGGGAGCCCAATTCTTCCAGTTCCGCAGGTAAAAGATCGTCTGGAACAAGGAAGTATTTACTTATCGACCTGAGTAGAAATGAGGCATTTTCAGGAGTCTGGGAGAATTAGGCGAATTTTAAAAGTGAACTTTCCAATATGATGACTTAAACCTATGTTTATCTCCTAGTCTGCTATAACAAAACACCATGAACTGAGTGGCTTATAGACAACAGAAATATATTTCTCACAGTCCTGGAGACTGGGAAGTCTAAGATCAGGGTGCCAGATTTAGCATCTGGTGAAGGCCCACTTCCTACTTCATAAGCCTCTGTCCTTTCTGTATAAACCTCACATGGTGGAAGGGGTAAGGGATCTCTCTGGGGCATCTTCTATAAAGGCATTAATCCCATTCATGAGGGATCTACCAACAAGACCTATTCAGCTCTCAAAGGCTCCACCTCCAATACCATCACCTTATGGGTTAGGATTTCAACATACAAATTTTGGATGGACACAAACATTCAGACCATAGCAGTGTAGAAATAAATAGCTGCTTATAAACTTCTGCGCTGGGATCATTTGAAATGTTGGTTCTCCAAGGGCAATATTTACTTCCAAATATTGTCTTTGACAATTTGAAAGAATACACTTGAGATACATCAACCCAGTTTCTAAAGTCCTTTACATCAGGGCTCCTCAGCCCCTGGACACAGACTGGTACTGGTTTGTGGCCTGTTAGGAACCAGGCCTAACAGCAGGAGCTGAGCAGTGGACAAGCAAGTTGAGGCAGGAAGATCACTTGAACCCAGGAGGCAGAGATTGCAGTGAGCCAAGATAGCACCACTGCACTCCAGCCTGGGTGACAGAGTGAGACCCTGTCTCAGATTCCCCTAGGATCAAGACAAAATAAGCTCATCAAATGGAGCCAATAATATATGAAGAAATCAGGGAAGGTGACCTCAGGATCATGAAGGTTCACAGTGGATCAGTTGAAAAGATGAATTTAAGAATCCAGAATTTCTCTCTGAAAAAGCATACTAGCAAATCCCTAAGAAAAGAGAGAAAAATTCCAAGCCCACTTAATGGTCACCAGTCTGTTTTGGTATCACCGGTGTGGGGTTACCAGCCTCACAGAGACAGGGCTTCCCAATTTGGTCCTAGATGGTGGGATCAATTGCCCCAGCAGCTAAAGACTAAAAGCAGCCCTGGCTTTTAGATCCCAGGCACATTCTCCAGAACCTGGACCCACTGTTCATTCGCATTTGCCCTCCTTTACTCATGAGTTGGTATGGAAAAGGCTCTGCAGAGGCTTGTCCTTAGGGCCTCCCCCTCAGGCACTGGGACCCTGTCTGGAGGCTGGCATCAGCCTCTTTCTAGCTTATCAGAACTACTGCGTTTTTTAAATGTATTTTTATTTTTATTTATTTATTTATTTATTTTTATTTATTTATTTTTTTTTTGCCATTACATATTTCTGGTGTATACTTTTGGAGAAAGTTTTCCCTTTTACGTTTTCTTTCTGAAAATTTGGTGTGTTTACTGCCTATTAGTTTAAATTGGTTGACTCTCTAACCTCATTTAAGGGATTGTATATGAAAAAACGTTATAAAAAATGCTTTAATATAACTGGTAAGCCTAAACAATTTTTTTAAACCTATACTTAGGTTCTGTAAATTTTCATTTGTGATGGCTTTAATTTAATTTGTTTGTTTTATAACCAGGATTCAGCAGAAGGACTCTCCATGTTTACTGGAGAAGAGGAAATCTTTGCATTTCAGCGCACGATTTCCCGACTTACAGAAATGCAGACTGAACAGTACTGGAACGAAGGAGACAGAACCAAGAAGTAACTGTCACTTTCACATAAATAAAACTCCAGACAAATGGTTAGGACTTGAAGGAATCATTTTCTCATCATTAATTATGCACTTTGTCTTCTGGACCATTTTAATCTAAAGTTGCTGTCAAAGATCTAGGGGATTAGTAAGTTAAACACTTAACATTTTTTAGGTCTGCTTTTTCTTATTTGGTCTTATTTCTGCACCATGAAATTAAAATCATCATTCCTGAAGACGAATGTAGGACCAGACATTTTAGCTTCATGTTAAATCACCTGAATGAACCTTGAATACACCAGTAAATGCAAGATGTCTAGATGCCTCCAAGCTTTGGCTGCGTGGTGGTGGCACGTTAGAAATACATCTTTTATAACGGGGGGAAATGCCCTGTATTTCAATTCAAAACAAAGACAATTTTCCAATCTGATATAAACTAAAGGGGATAATATTTTAGTATATGGGCTTATATGTGTTATTATTACTATTTTTTGGTTATGAATGATAATAAATCTCCCAGGCCTTCAGATTTCTACATAATGGAAAGAATATGATTTTAACCCTGAGATCAAGCTTAGTAGGCAGGACTTGATCTCAAGTGGGCACAGAGTTTTCTTTAAAAAATTGAGAATTCTAATAGGATCAAATAAGGAGCCAGTGTCAAATTCCACCCAACAGGCAGATCTGCAGGCAGGGCCACCAACTCTGCAGCCA
The DNA here is from genome assembly GCF_048565385.1 of Saimiri boliviensis. NCBI lineage: Eukaryota > Metazoa > Chordata > Mammalia > Primates > Cebidae > Saimiri > Saimiri boliviensis. The sequence continues at coordinate 61,021,853 of NC_133452.1, read as the reverse complement.
GGAATGGAGACCAGTGAGAGAGTGTGGGCAGGGAGCGGGGGGGTGGGAGTCAGAGTCGTAGGCAGAGGAGACTCCTGCTCACATGAGGCCAGCTGGACCCCAGTGGACAGCAGGCTCCTTCCCGCTGTTCATTGGCATTTGCTCTCCCTGCAGCATGCCCTGCCTTTGCTGCCGACTACCGTGAGATGGACGTAATAGGAAATAGGAAAGAACGCTTGGCAAGCCCGCTTCACAGGAAATCTAAGTTGTCCTTCCCTGAGCTCATTTCTTGCTTTGAGTAAAACCTGAAATTTACTAACTACTGTCAGAAAGTGGATCTTCGGCTATGGATGAGTGTGAAAAAGAAAAGGAAAAAATAGAAAATCACAGAGTCTTGTGAAAATTAAGCATTTGGGGGAAGGTAAGGCATAGGTGAGTCAGTTCAGTGATTACAATGGTCAACATAAGTATGTTCTATGAACCTATTTTTATTTATTTATTTATTTATTTATTTATTTATTATTACTTTTTATGTCTTGGCCACTCCAGCCATCTCCTGGCAGGTTTATTGTGGCATGCCATGGCCCTATTTAATTGCTTAGTCAATAGTCCATCTCAGTAATCAATTTTAGACATTAACTTAATTAAAGCAAGCAGATAGATGGATGAGTACTCAAGCCGAGAGAAGAGTTTAAATCAAGCCTTCTGTAAACTAAACATGGTTTAAAGGTGTTTTTATTGAAGTGAAACACAATAATTCCAAAGAGGTAAAGTAATAGGGAGAGAGGATGGGAAATAACCACTTTGTGCCAGATTTAATGCTGCATATTTACATTAGCTCGGTTAAGAAAATAGTCTTAGAAAGTGAATATTATCATCAAAGATAAGAAAACTGAGGCTTGGAAAAGTTAAGTAGCTTAACCTGAGATTCACAGTTTACAACTACAAAACTCATGTACTGTGTTTTATACCACACTGTCTCTTACTCTTACTATTAATACAAAGAGAGTGATTGTTCCATTTATTTAACTCAGTGAATGAAGTTGAAGATAAATTTACAAATTTACAACAGAACCACTGATTTGAACTCAGTAAACATAAAATGTTTAACTTGATTTTTTTGGACCTTAGCTTTTTACTTTTCACATTCCTTTGATAATTATTCTGTACCTTAATTAAAAAAAAAAAAATGATGTGAATGGATAGACAGACAGATGGACAGCATGACCAATAGGCGGAACTGTCCCTGAGTGTGGGTGTATGTAGAAGAGTCCCCCTGTCAAGTTATGTTATAAAAGTTCATTTGAGGTCAGGCATTTGGAATAAAATTTCATTTTTCCATAGAAACAATCATGTAATGTTATCTAGGGTGCTGGTTCCATGCAGAGGAGCCTGCGTAATTCTCAGTGCAGCTTCCCTATAATGTCATTTTGGTATGAAGGAACTTAAACCCTTAGAAAAAAAGACTGAGAAAGCATTCACTCAATTCTGTGGCCCCAACCCACAATCTCCTTCCCCAGCTCCAGGGGCCTGGTGGGATTGGCTGCAGTGGGAGAGGCTCTCTGAGCTGGGAGAAGGGTTTATGCAGAAAACGGGGCTAGAAGCCTTTGGCTGAATCTCTGGAGGGGAGGAAGGAGTTTCATGGTGGCTGGAAATCTACAAAGTTTGTTTCATAAAATAGCATGCAAGAAGAAAAAAAAAAAAAAAGTCTTGAAGAATAGCCATCACCAGGAAACAATATGGTAGCTCCACTGGAAGAAAAGTAATGGCAACATGAAAAACAACCCCTAGATTGGAGAGCAACATTTCAGTTTGTGTGTCTTTCTTCCAAGCCCTGCCCCTATTAACATTCTTAGCATTCCAGTCTTTCTCCCTACAAGTCTCTCAGCAAATGCTCTTTTTTTGAAATGCTTTAAATGTATGCTTTGAGGTGGAGGTTTGAGCTGACTACTGCTGTGGAAAGCTCCCACTCAGCTCGAAACAGACTGGGAATGTCTTTAGACTCAGGAGAAAACACCATGTGCTAAGGGTGCTCTCCAAACTGATCACCAGTTCCCAGACTTAACAGGTCAAGCAGAAAAAAAGGAAAACTTTCCTTAGAAATGAAAAAGAAACATCTGATCACTTCTCTTATATTTCTTTAGGCAGTGTATGAGCTTATTTGCTGATATCACTAATCCTGAGATGAAAAACAGGATGGACTTAAGTAATTTTTAACCTATTTCTGAGGCCAAAAAGACTGTGTAGTATTATTTTAATCAAATTTATGCATTTTCAATGGGACTTCAAATTGTAATCATAAGGCAATACTTCTTAAACCTTCTTAAAGTATATTTCCTGTAGTTACAAGTGTGCAAATAACAATTTTAAAATTAGTTGAAATATTGAAAAAAATTAAAGTTTCACTTGTAAAATAAGTGGATGTGCTCATATCCATTTATTTATTTAAGAAACACATGGTGCTTTCTGTGTCCTGGGCATGGTTCTATGTGCCTTATAAACTAACTCTTTTGAGCCATATAACAGTCTTATGCCATTATAAGGTGCCATTATAATCATTTTATAGACAGGGAAGCTGAGACACAGGAAACATCTAAAACAGAATACTGAATTGCTTAAGATATACAGTGAAGTCAATAAAATTAGCAAAGCATTAATGTATTAAATTTTCCATTTCATTGCCTCTGTCCTGAAAACGGTATTGCTGGTCCATGTAACTTGAACCTACACTTGATGGCCGCTTTATCTGAGATTAAAAACATACAGAAGGATTGGGCGCCTGGGTCCCTGACATTCAGATTCCTGATCAGTTACGGGAATCTATCTTGCAGCAAGTCTGTAAGTGATTTTCTAAATTACCTTTGTTAGATTTACTAATCTCAAAACATGTCACTTGCTTGTAGGAAAGAATTTTCTTTGGAGATGAGTTTCTAACTTCCTATACAGTCAGAATTAAGATTAATGTTCCCTATTAGCATATAGCTGTTCATTTCCTGGTGCAGAAAATTACAAATGGTAAAATCTGTCCTCTTGCTGAGTGTCTACTAACTCAGCCCAGCAACTCACTAGGACCCTCACAACTGTTACCCCAGTCACTCGATCCAGTCCAACATACCTGTCTGCTGGCCTTTCGTCTGTGCTGTGTGGAGTCATCAGTTTGTCTTGCCTGCTTACCTAGCGGGCCTTCCAGAGGTTGTCCTGAGAATTTTCCTATCTCAGGGCTGTACTTTCTGTTTCTGGGCTCCTGGTGGTTTACTGCTGGTCTCTAAGGAGGCAGTGGGAAGGGCTTGAGATCTGTCACTGGAAAATTCAATTCTACTCATTATTGTTTTGTGACCTTGACCAAGATAGTACTCTGAGCCTCAGTTTTATCATCTTATAAATGGAAATCAGTAATGCCCATTTCATAGAATTACTATGAGGATTGTTGGTGAAAAGCACTTTGCAAATGTCAAAGGATTAAACGAACGTTGGTTGTTATTGATACTAATGATTATGATCATAAATCCTACTGTCTGCTTTGTGGTAAATAGCCTTTTGAAGAATGCAAAAACACATTCCAACCCAGTGGTTTCTAACAGAAGGGAGAAGATATGCATTAAATGACTAGACACTAAGAACACATGGGTCTGGCTTAATGAGATGCTGGAGAAGGTTGTTAAATTCAAATGCATGTTTTCAGGATTGTTAAATACAGAAAATGGATTGTTGCTTGTTTGGTGAACATCAAACATTTCGCAGAAAGAGGGCACCATCGTGTGGTCAGTAGGATGAACTGACAGGGAAAAAAGTGGTTCTCAATGCTGCACATCCTAGGCCTAGGTCCACCTCCAGGGTCAGGAAAGGTGAGTCAAATGTGGGCCCCAGCATCCACACTTGTTAATGTTCCTCGTAAGATTCTAAGGTGCAGCAGGGTTGAGCACCACCCATCAGGCAGGCTGTGGAGCTTTTACCTGTGACTACGCAGCCAGTATGCACAGAGAACCCTGCCTGCAGCTGGGTCCTGACTCTGGGCCCCTGATGCAGAGACCATGGCACTTTCCAGGGAGCAGAGGCTGTTGCTATGGTTCCTGGAGCCAGGTCATCAGCACACTGGCACACACAAAGGTACCTCCCAGTGCCCACCCCTCTCCTCCCTGGAGACCTAGGCTCTTCTGCCTTTCTTCTCCACCCACACTAACGATGTCAAAATAGCTAACCATGCAGCACTTCCCAGTTTACAAAGCACTTTAGGAAGCCAAGGTGGGAGGATCATTTGCTCCTACCATATCTGTCATCCACAGCAATTCTGCAAGGGAGATGTGATTATCTTACTACCCATAAGGAAACCAGGTGCTCAGAGGGTAAGTGGTTTCACAAGCACACTGAGTAAGCACACATCTTCTGGATCCCAACCCTGTGCTCTGCAGCCCTCCTGGTAGTAGTAGTAGTAGTAATTGTAGCCCCCATTTGGAAGTCATCATGGGCCTTGAGGCTGGCATAGGAAAGATGTGGGTGTAGGAGCACACACAAGTGTGTTGTTTTGCACTGCCCCATAATATTGATGGCAAAGAACTGGAATCACAGTGGTTGACAAACTTTGAAATATTTAATCCTCACAGTAATTCTGGGAAAGAAGATATTATTCCTAGAGAAGGGGTTAGAGCTTGAAGAAGATAAGGAATTTCATTGTGGCTATCAAAAATTCAGGGCTGGTCTTGAACTCCTGGGCTCAAATGATCCTCCTGCCTCAGCTTCCCAAAGTGCTGGAATTATAAGCATGAGCCATCACGTCTGGCCCACTATCCACTTTTTAAATGCTTGCAGACCCCAGAGAGTTTTTATGCAGGTAGATTATATAATCACCATTCAGTATTAAAAAATCAAGCAGAGATTATTAGATATTTAATTCATTTAAAAATATCAATAAGCACATGAAATGTTACCTAAATAGTATTATGAAGAGTAACAGCATTTTCTAAAACAAAAAACAAGTTAATGAGAAAAATGGCTTTGTTTTAAATTTTTGCCAATGTCTGGTTTAGTAAAATGCAGCCAGATTCTCATACCTGCCTCTGCATTCAATCTGTTGGAATATCACACATCATGTAGCGCCTGAAAAAATCAACTGTGTACCTATGGGAGAATAAGCATGAGAAAGGTAAATAATGTCTTAGTGGTTTTATGGAAAATGACTTTGACTTCATGGACTCACTAAGAGTCACAGATCCCTTGGGGGCTCCTGGACCACACTTGGACAAGGCTGAGTTTATTGCTAACGAGGTAAAGGATTCCCATGTGCCCACTGGAGCCCACTGGTGAGAGCTGGTATTGGCAACTGAAGTGAAGAGGCAGTGCTAAGCATGGGCAGTGTGGGACCAAGCTGGATGGGAAATTGAATATAGGAGAAGATGGTAGCCAGTCTACCCACTGAGACCCCCTAGCCACTGAGCAGAGGCCTTGCTTCGTCCTTATTGCTGCCTGCTGCTCTGAGCCCTAAGCACTTTGCCAGCTCAGCCTCAACCTTGCAACTCTCTTCTCTGGCTTCTCCTCCTGCCTCTCACCTCTTCCTTCTCTGAAACTTTCTGGTTCCTTTTCCTTTTCTCACCATCTTAAGTTGTTTCTTGGATCTACATAAAAATGGTAATTATAAAAAACAACACCCGATATTATACAAAGTACTTTCACACATAACATCTTCACACTCTTTTCTTGATGTCCATAGCAACAAATACCAGCTGATGCCAATTATTCTCAAGTGAAGCGTGGCTTTGTTTTAAATTTGCAGGTAGTCTTCCCATCCCTGACTACCCCAGTCTCCTGTTCTGTACTTCCAACTGCCTACTGGATCTCTCCTCTTGAATGTTCCTTACACTGTGTCTCAAATAGTACTCAACCCAGCCCTCCACACTGAAGTATCTTCTTGCAATGGTACACCTTTTGCAATGATACTATCTCAGGCGCTCACACAGCTTCAGTACTCTGCAATACTCTGCCACTGGCCCCTTGGCAGTTAACAAGAGCCAGTGGTGTTGGGTACAGAAAAGAAGGAATACACATTAGAATTATGTTGTGTGATGGAGAAAGGGTTCAAGATAAGTATCAGTGCAGGACAGGACTTGGAGAATGGTTAATTATTGGAATGAATGGCAAATCCGACAATCTGAAGATAAGGAGTGGTTTGAGCAAAGGTGATCCCAGGACTTTCACCCTGTCCTGAGTGCTTCTACAGTTTCTTCTACAGTGACTGGATCAGTTCTGGAGTCTCCCAGTCCTCATTATCCACCCGGGAGCCAGGGATAAGACTTCAGAGAGTCCCAGGATGAGTTGGCCTTTGGGAATATAGTGGATCTCATTTCTCTGATTCACTCTTTAATTTACTGAATAAACAGTGTTAAGTGCTTCTCATGACAAGGCACGCTGATGCTACATGGGACGTAATGAAGCTTAAAGCTTCATTATTTAAAAAGTCTTATTTTGGCCAGGCACAGTGGCTCACGCCTCTAATCCCAACACTTTGGGAGGCCAAGGTGGAAGGATCACTTAAAGCCAGGAGTGAAAAGAAAGAAAAAAGAAAAAGAAAAAAAGTTATTATTTTAATAGGAGAATCTAGATGTTGATTATATTGCTCCTTAAGGAAAAGTCAGCAATTTAAATCAAAATGAAAACTTGAATCTCTAAAACTGGCTAATCTCATCTGAAACATGTGGCTTCCCGTTGTCCCTAAGATCACCTTCTCCGTAGTCTACCAGGCTAGCATAAGCCACACTTGTTTAGTTTTCCAAATCTCAGCTAAGAGAAAGACTTCGTTAGTATCTGGGGGATACGGGCAGGACACGGTGTCTCACCTGTAATCCCAGCACTTTGGGAGGCTGAGATGGGTGGCTCACTTGAGGCCAGGGGTTCAAGAGCAGCCTGGCCAATGTGATGAAACCCCATCTCCACAAAAAATATGCAAATTAACCAGGTGTGGTGGTGTGTGCCTATAATCCCAGCTACTCAGGAGGCTACGACAGGAGAATCACTTGAACCCAGGAGGCAGAGGTTTTAGTGAGCCGAGACTGCGCCATTATACTCTAGCCTGGGCAACAGACTGAGACTCTGTCTCAAAAAAAAAAAAAAAAAAAAAAAAAAAAAAAAAAAAATTGGGGGGATACAGATAATAAATTCAGAAAATACTTGGCCTCTAGATGATACGGCTAATAAAATTTAATGTGATCATCTTCAGCATGAATCTCCACTTTGTTCTAGCTCCCCCTCCAGATGCCAGATACCTCTTCTATCCCCTTCCACAAGACAATACTCATAGACACATGTATACCTCTGAGTGCTTCCTGGAAAGGGCAGAGTCCAAAAAGAAGCCTCTTCAGCCATGACAGTCATTGCTAGAATTTGCCCATAACCAGTTCTCTTTCCAAGCACACAGGAGGGTCACACTTTCTGGCTCCTTGGCAGTTAGGCAAGGCCATGTGACTATTTCTGAGCAGTTAGTTGGCAGTGAGTGGAAGTGACGTGACATGTCAAGTCACATGCTTCTTATGACAAGACTTTCTGCTAGATGCTATGTGGGACATAATGAAGTTTAAAGCATTTTTTAAAAAGGCATTATTTTGGCCAGGCACGGTGCCTCACACCTCTAATCCCAGCACTTTGGGAGGCCAGGAGTGAAAAGAAAAAAAAAGAAAAAAAAAGTGACATGTGTCATTTCCAAGGTGAAGCACTTACTAGCTGGCTTGAGAGCCTCTAGATCTCTTTTCTTTTGCATGGAAAACCTGGAAATGCCATGTTGAGACAGACACCCAAGATAAAATAGTCTGGAAGGCTGAGCCTCCACATGGAAATGCCAAACCACCCATGGCAAATGCTGCATGAACAAGAAATAAAATTACATTCTGTTTTTTCTTGAAGAAATAAGGGAAAAAATAAAAATAAATTACATTCTGATAAATCATGGAAACTTTCGGTGTCATTTGTTACGGCAGCATAACGCAGCTTGTCTTGACTGTACACCAGCCGGCCTGCAGGCCAGCCCCTTCTGAGTCTGTTTCTCATCTGAGGACCTGGCCCTTCCTTGGGAATTGACCCTACAAGTGGCTGCTCTCCTTGGCTTCATCTCCAGACCCATGTGGCTTGTCCCTGGAGGGTTTAGTAATAGCAACGTATCTCTCTATTGCCCCAAACCTCAGCGTTCACACATGTGCTATAACTGCCCCAAGAATCCCCCTCCATTCCTTAACTTTAAATACTTTCTTACTTGAGTTTTTGTGTGTTTGGGGGTCATAGTGAAAATATTAGGTGGACAGGTTTAAATGTATCCGACGACTTTAAACCCGACTTTGATAACTCAAGTGGCCAGGAAAGCTGCTTCCAATTCTTTAGGGCTTGGACTTGAGCCATCAGTTGTTTACAGCTCTAAGCAGTTGCAAGTTATGAAAACCATTTGTTCACATACGGAGTTTGCATCCAGAGAAAACCATTTTCAGAGATGAAATCAATCTAACCAAAGAATAGGCAAGGCGTAAAATCAGGCAGGGCATAAAATCAAGCAGTGCTAAGGCACATGCTTATCCCGACCCATAAGGAATCCAGCCATTTCACTCCTCCAGCAGGTGGGGATCCAGAGGCATCCTGAGAGAAGGGACAGGCTGGAAGAACAGAGCACCATTAGGAGTCAGGAGTGGATTTGAGACCCTGTGCTGCTACGAACCATATATAACGTCATGCACGTAACTTTGGGTAAGTCACTTAGTGTTACTCTTTGGGCCTCATCTAAGACTTTTATTTCTGTGAAGCTGTAACGATTTATAATTTGATCGAACAGTGTATACAGATACAGATGGTCAGTAAGCACACGAAAAATGCTCAGTATCATGACTCATTAGGGAAATGCAAATCAAAATCACCGTGAGGTACCACTTCACACTACTGGGATGGTTAGAATCAAAGAGATGGAGAATAAAAAACGCTGGCAAGGATGTGGAGAAATTGGAACCCTCACACACGCTGCTGATGAAAATGCAAAATGGTGCAGCTTTGGAAAACAGTTTGGCAGCTCCTCACAATATTGCTAGAATTGCTAAGCATCTAGCAATTCTACTCCTAGATACCTAAGAGAAATAAAAATATATATCTGCACAAGAACTTGAACATGAGTGTTTGCAACAGATTATTTGTATTAACCCCAAAGTGAAAACCCAAATGTCCACCAACTGATGAATGGATAAACATGATGTGGCATTACATAAAAAGTAGTAATAGTTAGCAATGAAAATGAAGTCCTGATACATGCTGCTACATGGATGGGTCTTGAAAACATTCTTCTAAGTAAAAGAAGCCAGTTGTGAAGGGTACACATGTGTATGGCTCCATGCTTATGATATGTCAAGTAGGCAAATCTATAGAGATAAAGAGTAGGGCCTAGGGGTGAGGGCAGGAATGAGGAATATTGCTAATAGGTACAAGATTTCTTTTAGGGGTAATGAAAACATCTGAAATTAGATTGTAGTGGTAATCGCCCAACTTCGTGACTAGACTAAAAATCGCTGAATTGTGTTACATGGTTGGATTTTATGGTATGTGAATTGTATCTCAATCAAGCTATTAAACACAGTGTACAGGGCTAGGCACAGTGGCTCACGCCTGTAATCCCAGCACTTGGGAGGCCAAGGCAGGTGGATCCCTTGAGACCAGCCTCGCCAACATGGCAAAACCCCATTTCTACTCCAAATACAAAAATTAGCCAGATATGGTGATGCACATCTGTAATCTCAGCTATTTGGGAGGTGAAGGCACAAGAATTGCTGGAACACAGGAGTTGGAGGCTGCAGTGAGCCAAGATCGCGTCACTGTACTCCAGTCTGGATAATGGAGTGAGACTCTGTCTAAAAAAAAAAAAAAATAGTGTACGGATATTCACCATGCATTCATTCATCATTTACTTGCTATCTACTCTGTCCCAGGAGCCAGGCACACTGAGAATAATGAGACAAACTCCCTCACGATGACAGCCTTGTGATCTTTTGGGGACAACACACAGACATAATGTGGTGAGTTCAAGGAGGAGCCTTGCCCAGGTATCCTGGGAAGACCAGGGCACTCAAGTCAGCCAGGAAATGTAGTAAAGGGCATAGAAAGGACCGAGGGACAAACACTGTGCTGGGGAGGAGAGCTGCAGAATGACAAAACCCCTCCCCAGTCTCCAGGAGATGAAATGAGTTGAGAAAGAGCACCAGTGTAGGGCCAAGTGTCACCCGAACCACGAGAAATTACAAAGTGCTCTGGCAGTTCAGAAGAGGCAGCCATAATGACTCGAATGTTATTCTTCTGAATGTTCAGAGAGAAATGAGACATAATTTGATCCTTCGAGACGTAACAATTCCTCTTTAATACCCCAAATTCAGGGTGCAGAGTGTAAAAACTGCTGCTATCATCAAAATGTGTCATTCATTTTGCACTAATAACCTATCATATTTTAACCAAACTCTGAAAAGGCAGACTATTAAATTCAATTGCTAAAGATTTATCAGTTGATTTCTATTGATTAGAGCAACATAGTTTGTAGAATTAAAAATAATTGCATATGCTTTTATGGTACTGACATAATCAGATTTGACAGCACAAAAGTAATGCTCAAACCATGACAAAGCAACTTTAAGTTTGGGGCAAAATAGACACCTGATGTATTGGTGAGCTAAACTCCCACCTTACGGTCACCACTTTGTAGCCGTAGTTACTCATGGGGAATAAGGAAGAGAAGGGGCTGGGCACAGTGGCTCATGCCTGTAATTCCAGCACTTCGGGAGGCAGAGGCGGGCAGATCACCTGAGCTCAACAGTCTGAGACCAGCCTGAGCAACATGGTGAAACTCCTTCTCTACAAAAAAATACAAAAATTAGCTGGGCGTGGTGGTGCATGCCTGTGATCCCGCCTACTCAGGAGGCTGAGGCAGGAGAATCGCTTGAGCCCGGGAGGTGGAGGTTGCAGTGAGCTGAGATTGCACCCCTGCACTCCAGCCTGGGTGACAGAGCGAGACTCTGTCTCAATAAATCAATCAATAAATAAGAATAAAGAAAGAAGAGGAAGATCTGCTGTAATGGTTGGGAGGGGACCCCCTAATGGAGATGGAGAAGGAGCCGGCAGAGATGAGAGAAGGAGCTGACAGCATATTGACATTCAGAGCTCTTGTTACAGCATAAGTTAGAGGGCCCCAGGGCAACCTCATGACAGCTAAGGGCAGGTCCCTCTTCCTGCTGTGAGCCAGGGCACTGTCCTTATTCAGGCTGCACCGGATCTGCAGCCTGTGTGTGCTCTCTAGACCCACCTTGACGCTTGGTTTGGGGAAGGCTTTCTCTTCTAAGGCTCTGGTTTGACCCCAGTTTGTGCCACTGATTTTCAGTCCCCTTCAACTCTGCCTCAAGGCTAGAATTTGTGCCCCAGGGGCCAAGGGTTGGGGAGGGAGTCCTCAGCCTGCTCTTTACCTGACAGCCTGCATCTGCCCTTATTTACATCCTCTGAGAGTTGAACTTGCTTTCTGCGTTCATTCATTCTTTCCAAGTTCCACATGTGGCAGAAAGGGTCTGGATTGGGCTCAAGAGAGGCCAGTTAGGGTCTTGGCTCCATGATGGGCAAAGCCCAGTTCGTATGAAGCTTGGCTTCCTCAGTCACCCAGCTTCGTTTGGAGTCAGACCTGGGTTAAATGCCTGCTGTATGCCCTGGCGTGTTAGCCGACCCTGCTTAACCTTCATCTCCCCATTTTACAAATGGGGGAAAGAATTCCAACCTTGCAGGTGCTGTGGGCATCAGAGATCATTATTCATAATGCCCAGCACCTCGCAGGCATTCATTAGCCATAATTGTTATCTACGATTGTCCTCAAACTCCCTTCCTGTTAGAGAGATGCTGGGTCACAGGGCTCCCATTCTTCAGGTTGGCATTTCAGTTCCATCTCGAAGATGAGTAGAGGCAGCCCCGAGGACACTGCCCAGGGGCTCAGAGGCATGGATGATGGCCAGATGTCACCCTTCCATTCCTATTCTTGGACCCTGGGCTGGGGTAGCTCGGCCTTCACCTTCTGGCTTCTCCGTGCAGCACTCACAGCCCTTCATGTTTGCACGTGTGCCTTCCTCCCTCTGCCTACATGAAACCGAACAGAGGGTGGGCTTTGGGTCCTCTTCCCAGTGCAAACCTTCACCTGTGAGACAGACTGCAAAGGGCCGAGGACAATCTGCACTTGGTGACGTGACCCATCAGTCTCATTCTCTAAGCCAGGCATCCCCAAACTTTTTACACAGGGAGCCAGTTCACTGTCCCTCAGACCATTGGAGGGCCGCCACATACTGTGCTCCTCTCACTGACCACCAATGAAAGAGGTGCCCCTTCCTGAAGTGCGGCAGGGGGCCGGATAAATGGCCTCAGGGGGCCGCATGCGGCCTGCGGGCCGTAGTTTGGGGACACCTGCTCTAAGCTGAGGCCCTAGCTTTTTGTGATCATGGGCTTTACCAAGAAGCTGAGGCTGAATGCTCAGGAAACCTCCGCTCGAACCAAGTTCTGCAGGGAGATCTGCTGAGGTTTCGCATAGACTCTCTAGGGGCCCACGACCACAAGTTCAGAAGCCTGAGCTCTGGTGGCCGCAGCCTCTCGAAGGGGCGTGGTGCTCACCGGCTCTCTGGAAGATAACAAAGTCAGGGTGTTGGCTTTTCCAAGGGCTGAGCCGCCTCTGTTGGAAGTACTGAGAGTGACCTGTATGACCCTCCTCTCAGGTACAAAGGACTGGGGTCCTCGGCGACCCAAGAGGCTCTTGAAGAGGGCACCCCAAGGTGCCAGCATGTTCTGGAAATGATCATTCGTTGAGAGAATCTGACCATATTGTATGTCAGAACATTATAATCAGCACATTCTCAGCTGAAGTTGTTCCCTTCTTTACCACTGTTTTCCTCACACTGCTGAGCTTTCAAGTAGGTGGAGCTCACCATGGATATTGTTTGCTGGATGATGAATAAGGAAAAGATATTACATTGTTCCCCAAACCTAGTGAACCATCAGAACCACCTGGGAAGCAAATACAGAGTATTCAACCCCATGCCAAACTTACTGAACTTGGATCTTCAGTGGAGAGGCCAAAAAATCTGTACTTTTAAAGTAAGTGTCATCAGTGAGCCTAATGATTAACTAAGGTTAGGAAACAAGGGCTTAATATTGAGTAACATTTAACCTTCCTAAAGAAGGCTTTTTTTTTTTTTTTTTTTTTTTTTTTTTTTTTTTTTGAGACAGGGTCTCACTCTGTCACCCAGGCTGGAGTTCAGTGGCACGATCACCCACCTCAGCCTCTCAAGCGGCTGGGACTACAGGTGCACACCCGGGTGGTTTTTTTTTTTTTTTTTGAGATGGAGTTTTGCCCTTGTTGCCCAGGCTGGAGTACAATGGTGCCATCTCAGCTCACTGCAACTTCTACCTCCTAAGTACAAGTGATTCTCCTGTCTCAGCCTCCCAGTTAGCTCAGATTACAGGTACACACCACCATGTCCAGCTAATCTTTCTGTATTTGGTAGAGATGGGGTTTAGCATGTTAGGCAAGTTGTGAACTCCTAACCTCAGGTGATCCACTCATCTTGGTCTCCCAAAGTGCTGGGGTTACAGGTATGCACCACTGCACCTGGCCAGTTAATTAAAAAAAAAAAATTGTTGAGATGGCACCATTGCACTCCAGCCTTGGCAACAAGGGTGAAACTCTGTCTCAAAAAAAAAAAAAAATTAGCCAGACATGGTGGTGTGCACCTGTAGTCCCAGCTGCTTGAATTGAGGTGGGTGATCGTGCCACTGAATTCCAGCCTAGGTGACAGAGTGAGACCCTGTCTCAAAAAAAAAAAATAAATAAATAAATAATAGCCTTCTTTAGGAAGGTTAAATGTTACTCAATATTAAGCCCTTGTTTCCTAATCTTAAGGTCTCCCTATGTTGCTCAGGCTGGTCTCGGAACTCCTGGGCTCAAATGATCCTCCAGCCTTGGCCTTCTAAACTGCTGGGATTACAGGCATAAGCCACCAAGTCTGGCCTAATAAAATTGTTTGAGAAATCAAATAACTGATGTTATATCCCCAAGGTATTTTAAAATATATTTATTAGTTTGATCACTGTTCTCTGAAAATTTAAGGCTGCTTTAAAAGGTACATGAAGCACCGTAAGTTTTTTTGTTTGTTTGTTTTAACTGAAGCTAGAGAAATGAGGCCAAATAGACGAACACAGGCATTAAACTCAAACTGCCTGGTAACCTCACACATCAAATTTCATTGGAGCAATTCCCACTCTTTTATATTTCTCTCTCACTCTCTTTCTCTCTCTTTTTTTTACATTAAGTGGCTTTGAGGTCATCTCAAGTGAGGCCATTCCATCAAAATAGCCTTTATAACAAAGTACTTTAAGAGGACCAGTGTGAAGCCACTCACTCCACTTTCACGGTCCGTGATCACAGCAGCCCTGACCCTTATATTCGAGTGTGGAGGTGGCGGGAGACAGATAGTAAACAAATCACCATAAAAATAAATGAGACAACATCAGGGTGTGTTTAGGGCTGGGACAAAAATGAAGAAGGTGCTATGCTGGAGAGTGCCAGGGTGCCCGGGATCAGAAGGTCAGAGAAGGCCTCTGAGGAAGTAGCTTCTGTGAGGAGCCCTGCAGGACGTGGGGCCCAGCTGGGTGACCCTCGGGGTAGAGCATTCTAGTCAGAGGGAGGCTAGTGCAAGGGCCCACAGGCAGGGCTCTGTTCGAGGCATGGGAGGAACAGGAAGAACATCTGTGAGTTGGCAACTAATGGCTTTTTTTCCCCAGCTGGGTAAAAGTATTATTAAGAACCCAGTGTATCTGGAATACTGTAGTGGGTGCTACTGTCACATCCCAGGCCACCACCTGTGGATTTTTGTTTGTCCTTGAGAGCAACCTGGTGAGCCTTTGCCCTTCCTCCTCCCCTGATGGGCCTCCTCTTTGATGGCATCTCCAGAACTTTGCCGTATCACCTTTTCTTGGTCCTTTTCCTCCTGCTGCCATAGTACAAAAGCCTATACCACCAAATGGAATGCCACCTCCTCCAGGAATCCTTTCTCAGTCCTAGTCAACATGATGCAGCAGTAAGAGTCTTTGCTCCAGTCTCCCACAGCACACTGCGAGTATTTCTCCAGCAGCTCTTGCTTCTCTCTACCCTGGACTGTATGGTTTTTTGTTTTGTTTTGTTTTTTGGATTTTGGTTTTTTTTTGAAATGGAGTCTCACTCTGTCACCAGGCTGGAGTGCAGTGGCTAGATCTCAGCTCACTGCAACCTCCACCTTCCGGGTTCAAACGATTCTCCTGTCTCAGCCTCCTGAGTAGTTGGGACTACAGGCGTGCACCACCACGTCCAGCTAATTATTTTTTGTATTTTTAGTAGAGACAGGGTTTTACCATGTTGGCCTGGATGGTCTCCATCTCTTGACCTTGTGATCCTCCCACCTCAGGTTTTCAAAGTCCTGGGATTACAGGCGTGAGCCGCCACCAATCCTGGCCTTATAGCATCTCTTGCAAACACTTCCCTCCTCCCAGTACATCAGGCAGCCTCAGGAATGGGATTTGAGCTTTATTCTTCACTGTGTCCCACTCATGCTGGGTCCACGCAGACATTTGCAAATGATAGGGCTTATTGGCTGAATCCAGGCAGGTCATGAAGCCGGTGTCATGGAGTAGCTGAGCTTTGCTCACCCTGGGTTAGGTGCTTGGTGGGGATGAAAAGAAAAAGGCACAGCTGTTCCTCTAAAGAAGCTTAGAAATCTCTGGTGGTGGGGAGCGCGCAGGCAAGGCTAACGCACTGGGCAGTACCAGTGTGGGGCAGTGCTCACCAAACTGAGGCAGGAGAGGCACACCACAGAGCACTTGACCGCCACTGGTTCCCAGCAGGAAGAAGGCACAAGGAATTCTATTCTGTTGTATTCATGATCTGAAAAATTAGAAATAAAACTTGTTTTACTAATTTTTGCCATCTGGATGGTCCTTGGCTCCTCTCTCTGGCCATTGTCAGGTGGCTGTGGTCTAACACCTTTCATCCCCAAGGAGAGGTGGCACCTGCAGTGCTGAGGCCTTGAGGGTAGCACCCCCACTTGTGCACTCATCGGCAGTGAGTAACCTCACACTGCAGCTTAACTGCTACAGGGATGTTATGGACATGAGAAATTTTATGAAGACAATACTTTAAGAACTTTTGAAAGACTTCTTTCTCTCTCATTAACTTTTACAGAAGGCACAAGATCTTTATAACAGAATCTTTACAGTATTTTGTAAATGAAATGGTGGGGGTAGGGGTGGTCATGACAATCTTTTGTTCCACATATAGGTTTTTGGATTGCTCATGGCAGTGTGTAAAAGAATTGTTGGACTTAAAGATGAGTTATGTACTTTCTTTAAAAGACAATTTTTAAAACTCTTGATTGTCCTAAATTTGCTGACCTTTCCTATAGGAAGTGGTTCACTAGTATGCACTACAAGTATTTTGTAGTGCATACTACAGGGTTTTACCCTGTAGTATGAGTATTTGAAACCTTAGTACTTTCAAGGTATGGGTGATCTTTTTAACAAGAGTGAGAAGGAAGTGCCCTTACAACATCTGTGACTGCTGCTATGAAAAGAACATCTGGCCGGGCGCGGTGGCTCAAGCCTGTAATCCCAGCACTTTGGGAGGCCGAGGCGGGTGGATCACGAGGTCGAGAGATCGAGACCATCCTGGTCAACAAGGTGAAATCCCGTCTCTACTAAAAATACAAAAAGTTAGCTGGGCATGGTGGTGCGTGCCTGTAATCCCAGCTACTTAGGAGGCTGAGGCAGGAGAATTGCCTGAGCCCAGGAGGCGGAGGTTGCGGTGAGCCGAGGTCGCGCCATTGCACTCCAGCCTGGGTAACAAGATCGAAACTCCGTCTCAAAAAAAAAAAAAAAAAAAAGAAAAGAAAAGAACATCTGAGCATCTGTACAAATGTTGTATCATGATGTGATTTATAGCCAAAAATTATGTTAGGTATTATTTATTTTTAAATGCCCACATTTGCACACAAAAGGATAATAAAATACTATGCACAACTGTACATACATACATTTCCCAGCTTAAATGAAATGGATTTATTCCTTGAAAAGCACAAACCACTGAAACTCACCAAATATGAAATTATTTGAATAGCCCTATAACTATTAAGGAAATTAAATTAGTAACTTAAAAACCTTTCAAAAAAGTCTCCGGTCCAAGGTGATCTTACTAGAGAATTCTATCAAATGTTCAAAAAACAAGTAACACCAAGTTCTACTCAATGTCTTTCAGAAAATCTCAGTCTCTTCCAGAGGGAACACTTCTCAATTCATTTTATGAAGCTAGAATTACTGTGATACACAAACCAGACAAAGACAGTATGAAAAAATAATTCCAAAGATCAATATCCCTCATTAGTGTAGATACAAAAATCCTCAGCAAAATATTAGCAAATATAATTCAACAATATAGAAAAAGAATTATATACCATAATCAAGAACAGTGTATTTCAGGATGCAGGGCTGCTCCAGTCTAAGATCCAGACTAAGGCAAGGATGTCTATTCTCTTAACTCTTATTCAGTGTAGTAGGGTTGAGGTTCTAGCTTGTGCAATAAGACAAGAAAAGGAAATAAAAGGCAAACAGATGAAAGAAAGAAAGAACAAAAATAAAAACCTACCACTATTTGCAAGTGCTATGATTACCTATGTAGAAAATTGAAAACAAAAATCTACAAAATTTTCTAAAACTAATAAGTTCAGCAAAGTCACAGGATACAAGATAGACATACAAAAGTCAAGTGTGTTTCTATATATTGGCAATGAATACAAGGATACTAAAATTAAAAATATGATACAATTTATAATTGCAAAAAAAAGAAAAGAAAAGAAAAACGACTTTGGTCCAAATCTAACAAAACATCTACATTATTTGTATGCTGAAAACTATAAAATACTAATGATGAAAGAAGATCTAAGTGAATGGAAAGACATACCATATTTATAGATTAGAAGACTTGGCTAGGAATCTGTAATCCCATAATCCCAGCACTTTGGGAGGCTGAGGCAGTTTTGAGCCCAAAAGTTCAAGCCCAGCCTGGGCAACATACAGAGACCTCCATCTCTACCAAAAAAAAAAAAAAAATTTTTTTTAATTAGCTGGGCATGGTGACACATGCCTGTAGTCCCAGCTGCTCTCAAGGTTGAGGTAGGAGGATTCCTTGAGCCTGGGAGGTCAAGGCTTCAGTGAGCTGTGATTGTGCCACTGCACTCCAGCCTAGGCAACAAAAAATAAAAATAAAATAAAATAATTTAAAAAATAGAAGACTCAACATAGCAGAGATGACAATTCTAAAATTGATATATAAAATTAATGCAATTCCTGTCAAAATCCCAGCAAGATTGTTTCTATATCTAGACAAGATTATTCTAAACTTTACATAGTTAGGAAGCCAAGGTAGGAGGATCATTTGAAGCTGGGAGTTTGAGACCAGCTTGGCCAACTTAGTAAGACTCCCATATCTACAAAATTTAAAAAAAAAAAAAAACTTAGCCTAGCGTGATGGCATATGCCTGCTCTCTTAGCTCCTCAGGAAGCTCAGGAGGAGAATCACTTGACTCTTGGTGTTTGAGGCTGCAGTGAGCTATGATTATGAAACTGTACTTCAGCCTGAGTAACAGAGCAGGATGCCATCTTATAAGAAAAATAAATATTAAAGAGCTAAAAAAAAAAGGTAAAACAATATTGAAAAATAAGAATAAAGTGAGAGGAATCACTCTACCCAGTCAAGACTTATAACTATAGTAATCAAGACTGTGGTTTTGGTGAAGGGAGGGTCACAGAGATTAATGGAACAGAACAGAGAACTGAAGAATAGACCTACACAGATATATGCAACTGATTTTTAGAAAGGTATAAAAGCAATTCAGTAGAAGAAGGATAGGCTTTTCAAGTGGATAAACATAGCTATCAACAAAAAGCAAACAAATCTCTCCTGGAACTCATATCTCATACAAAATTTACCTTAAAATAAATCACAGACTTACATGTAAAGTGTAATCATTTAGGAAAAAATAGAAGCATATATTCAGGATCTGTGATGAGGCAAAGAGTTCTCAGACTTTACATTTAAAAACACAACCCATACAAGGAAAAACTGATAGACTGGACTTTATCAAAATGAAAACATGCTCTGTGAAAGAGTGCTAAGAGGATGAAAAAACGGGCTGCAGACTGAGAGAGAATGTCTGCAAACTGAATAGCCAACAATTCCGTATATCTATGTATCGACATATTTAGACATTAGTCTGGAGTGTAATTTTTAAGAGCTCTCAAAATTCATAGGTAAAAAAAAAGCAATCTAATTAGAAAACGGGCAAAAGGCACGAGCAGAAATTTCACTAAAGAAGCTATAGGATGACAAGCACATGAAAAGATGCTGAACATCATGAGCCGTTAGGAAAATGCAAATTAAAATCAAAATGAGATATCGCTACACTTCTAGCAGAATGGCTAAAATAAAAAATAGTGACAACACTGAATGTTGGATAGGATACAAGAAAACTGATCACTCGAACATTGTCAGTCAGAGGGCAAAACAATAGAGTCACTCTGGAAAACAGTTTGGCAGATTCCTTAAAAACAAAACATGTGGCCAGGTGGGAAGGCTCACGCCTGTAGTCCCAGCACTTTGGGAGGCTGAGGTGGGAGGATCACTGGAACCCAGGAGTCAGCCTGGGCAAAATTAATTAGTTAAAAATGAAAATGAAACATGCAACTTCCATACAACAAAGCAATTGTATCTCTGTACCTTTATATCAACAAAGTAACTTATTTTCATAAAAAACCTGTACACCAATTTTCACAGATGCTTTGTACGTAGTAACTAAAACATGCAAACAACTATAGTGTCCTTCAGTGGGTGAATGGTTAAACAAATTGTGGTACATCTATACCATGGAATATTATTCAGCAATAAAAAGGACAAACTATTGATTCACACAGCAACTTGGCTGAATCTCCAGAGAATTATGCTTAGTGAATAAAGCCGTTCACTCCAAATTATAGATAGTATGACTCCATTTATGTAACATTTTTCAAATGACAGAAGTATAGAAATGGAGAGCTGATTAGTGGCTGCCAAGGGTTAGGGATATGCAGCAGGAGGGAAGCTGTAGTCCCAGCACATTGGGAGGCTGAGGCAGGAGGATCACTGGAACCCAGGAGTTCATCATCCCCCTGGGCAACATTAATCAACAAATACATAAAATAAAAATTAAAATGAAACATACAGTTATAAAGAGCAACAGGAGGGATCCTTTGGTGATAGAAATGTTTTGGATGTCAATATCGTTGTTGTGATATTGTACCATAGTTTTGCAAGATTTTACCGTTGGGGGACAATGGGTCAATCTTCTGTGGCATCTCTCTGTATTATTTCTTACAACAGTATGTGAATTTATACTTACCTCAAAACAAAATTTTAATTTAAAAAAATGATATTTGAAACCGAGATGATATTTGATCCAAGAATCTTTTGGAGGTGGCTTCATCATGGGCAGAAATAAGGGTGAACAAATCAGGAAACAGCTATAGCTAGAGAAGGGAAGGGATGTGTGCTGAAACTGTACCTTGCTTTACAGGATAATAAAATACCTTCTAAAATGAATGTTGATAAACTACTCTAGAGCAGTGCATCTTTTAAGTACCCATTTTGCAGACCAACCCTTAGTGTTGTGTCCAACACCCAGTAGGCACTCCACAAAATGTCAGTGGAACTGATGCCTTGTCTCCGCTATACACTGACGATTCTCTCTAGCTGAACAGAGGATGAGGGGGCATAAGGAAGACATACAATGAAAGCCACAGGTACATGGCTTTTCCATTTTCTCTCATTTTCCTCCTCTTTCTTCTCCCTCTCCCTTCTTCTCTCCCCTTTCCCTTTCCTCTCTCTCCTCTCCCTTTCTCTTCATCTTTCTCCCTTTCCTCCCTCCCTCCCTCCTCAAACCTCAGAAGATCACAGAGTGTGGGAGTTCGAAGTAAGGAAATGAAGATTGAAATTTGCCTGTATGCTCAGCTCACAGCCACCAGATGGCAGGAGGAGATCAAGAAATTCAGGCAAAGCCCTTCTGAGCCCTACTTGCTTCACCTTAAAGAAACCACAACCTGCCAGCACTTGGCCGGCTTGCTTTTCTGGGTAAGTGATTATGTGGAGAAATATTTTTTATTTTCCAGAACTGCCTGTAAACCAATACCTGGTGCTGGCCAAAGCAAGTAGATGCTGTGTAGTTCGGTAGTGAAGGTACCTGAGGAAGGGCCGCTGTGCTTCTGCTTCTGCTGCCCTCCGCCTTTTCTTTCTGCAGCTGCAGAATAGGGGTTCTGGTTGTGACCTGCCTCACTGTGATAAGGCAGCTGAGAGATGAAATGAGTCAAGTGCCCTGCATACCACAGATGAGAGATGTTTTTCTAGGAAGAATGACATCAGTGCACCATGTATGTCTGACCACCACCCCCTACAAGGAACACATGAAGTGCCCTGGTACTGTGGTGGCTGTGAACCTTGGAGTGATCTCTAAACATGCATCCAGTCCTGATGTCATTCCCCAGTGAAGTAAGACAATGACACCATTGGAGTTACACTCACTAGAAAAAGTTGCCCCATGACAGGTACCAGAGGCAATAGAGAAACAGATTTTCTCGGTAAGAATGGTTCTGGGAGGGGTGGATTTAGAGCCAGGAACTGTAGGTGAGATCTCAGCCTTGCTCTAACTAAGCCTGACCCTCCAGCCTCACCCTCCCACCTGCAAATGCGAGTGATGCCTGTCCCCCAGCAGAGATGATGTGGAAGTATTCATTCTGCCCCGAGTAGACTTGGTATATAATCATGTGTCGAAGTTAGAGACATCTCCTCCTCATCCTTCATGTTGAATTTCACCCTCTTCTGAGGATATCTGAGTGCCTCCACTAAGGAGCGGTGGAGTCCACAGGCTGAGAGGTGCCCCAGCATACTAGAAGCATGCCTAGTGGGCACTGTCTCAGGCCAGCTGGTTGACCAGTTTTGGCTTCTTTCTCTAGTTTTGGGTAACTTCATCTTATTTCACAAATATCATGGTTATTTCTTGGCATATTAAGCTGTGAGATGAGCAATGTAACTGGGGCCAATGTATGTTTTCATTTTAATCAGGAAATTCTTGAGACTTCACCAAAAGTCCTTCTGTTCTCATATTTTCCCTCCAAATGTCTTACGCAGGGCAGATACCAAAAACAAACGGTAGGAGATGCTACAGTTACTCCGATGAAAGCCCTAGAAGCGGGCGGCAGAGTGCTCAGGCCTCCAATGGGAGTCAAGGGATCTGGTTCTCCAGGGATAGCCTCAGACTGGCTCTTGGGAAAACCAGAAAACCTGACTTGAAAACACACCCTTCTTCAGTGGCAATGTTTTCTGGAATGGGCACTTGGAGACAGTTTGGTGGTTCAAAGGAAAGGAACCGAAGGAACAGAATGAACGTAAAGGCAGGTCATTGGTACAAAACAACTTTGCCACAAGGGAGGCACTGGTGGAGGCACCTTCTGGAAGTCCGCTGGAAGCCTGAAGAAGGCTGCAGTCCAATGCCCAGCACAACTCGCTGGCCCCTGCCATGTGGCTGAATGCACACGGGGTGCCCTGACACTGGCCATTTTGCAAGGATCTAAGGGACAATAGCGGCGGATGGCCACAAGAGTGGGGAGCCCACAGCAAAGGGATTAATGATGATCCACAAGGACCCCTGTGGAGAGATGTCAAACAGCATCTGCAGATGATTCTAGCAAGTATGGCAGTAGCCAGAGGTATTAGGAGTATTAGAATAACATTTGGCACAGGTTGCAAAGTGGAGCAATCCCACCCTTGTTAATTGCAGGTTTCACTCAGGCAAAACAATGGTTTTACCACTGAGGCCTCCATTGACAAGACCAAGATTGCTCTGAAACATCATCCCTTCAGGAGAAAGATGCTCCAACCTTGGGTCTCATCTCTGAGGTGAATCCCCGTTTCAGCAACTATTTAATTTGTTTAAACTCTGCAAGATTAGAATAGGGTGATGGTGGTGGTTATAAAACTCAGAATAAATGTTAGTTTTATTATATAGCTCATCTCTTTTTTAAAAGGGATTTTCCCCAATATAAATCTTTCCTGTGACAACAGTTATAGGTCAAACAAGGCAGAACCACAAAGACATCACACTCATTTTCTACTGGGGCAGAATTTCCTTGCTGATGCCAAAGTGCTGGCATTTTTTCCTTAGCCTCATCCCCAAAGAAAAGGAAGCCAGGGACATAGGCATGGGGATAATCAGCAGTAAGGAAGAAAAGAGCCATTGATAGTTTTGCCCAACTTTCCTGCATAAGAGAGCCCTTTTTAATGTCAGATGGTGCCAAGGCCTCTCCCATGATTGTAGTTCTGCTCTATTACCCATTGATTGAGAAAAATTCATAATGATAAATATTTATAAGGCATATAAAAAAACACTCAAAAATAGTAGCACATGGTTATGCGAGGTATGGTTTCTCAATCCCAGGCAATGTTTGGAGGCCACTGGCAGGGCTGTTATAACAGCTTCAGGAAACCCAGAAGGGAAAAAGGCTAAGGCACATCTTTCCCTGAAGAAGTCCACCATCTACGTAGTTTTTAATGAATGGGCCTACACAGGGCTTCGCTTCACAGCCTTGACATTAGCACAGCACCAGGCAGACAAGGACCTTCCCCACAGGGTCCCTCTGGAAGCATTCACTGCTAAATAACTGAGGACTACTGAGGGGAGGGGGGGGGAGGGGAAGAAAGGGAAGGAGGTTACAGTAATAAAACTGCAGCCTGATAGGCCAGCAGCTGCTGCAGTGAGCCCCCCACCCCCTACCCTAGGGGAGCCAGACCCAACAAAAGTAAGATGATGGACGCATTCTCTTACTTTAGGATCTCAACTCCTCTGACATTAGCATAGCCTGGTATAGAGCTGAGGACAGTTCTCCCCTCTGCTCTCCTACATCACATCAGGGTAAAGGCCAGACCATCTGTGGTCAGATGCTGTCCCAGGACCCCAGAACCTCAAACAGGAGCAGGTGGCTGTGGGTGGTTCCCTGGCTGAGATCCTCCTTCAGAACCTCTCCATGACTCAGCCGGCTGGAGAAATGCAAGCCTTGGAGATAGGAACTTAGCCTGAAGCCATCAAAGGGGCTCTATTGCAGGGTTATTCCAGTGCTTTGAAAAACAGATTTCACTTCTCTACCTAGAAATTAGTCCTCTTCCCTTGGATACCTTAAAGGGAAATGGTAACAAAAAAAGTTAACCAGTGACCTGATCCTCCAAGCCCAGCCAGTGATCAGATATTGGTTGGTGGGAGGAGGCAGTCTATTTCCCACCCCCTGCCATCCAGGAGCTGCTCTAGGAGTCCAAGCCTTCTTTTTGGGAAGGCAAGGTGTTGCCATGTGAGTGCAAGAAGGCACCCTGGCTACGCACAGAAGAACATGAGACAAATTTTATGTTTTATGCTCAAGTGAGGGGTAAAGTGGTAACTATAGGAAGGAAAGCTAACTGGGGCAGATTATAATAAAGCACAGGTCACCAAGCAGTTTGAACCCACAGCTGGATGCAGGTACAGAAAATGACATCTTCCTAAAGAGCATCTCTGAAACAGTCTAACAAAAACTAACAGGAGCAGGTTGCCTTATGGCAATGCCAATTCAGCAGAAATGAGGATCTCCCAGAGCAGTAGATATTCTATGATTAAAAGTCAAATGAGTCCAGTAATTATAGTATTTTTCTCTCCTCTTTTGCACTCAGGAGCATTTGGCATCTTTTATCAGGGCCACGACTACATCAGGTACCTGCAAAAGGCTTCTATAAAAACAATCTGATTTTCTATAGCTCTGACGATTTACTGATTTGGTAAGGGGTCAGAGCCTGCTACCAATGGCACCCTCTGTGGTCAGAGACTGCTTAACTATCAACTGTTTCTTGTGCCCAATGGTATCATAGATAAGGGAAGATTCTGATGATTAAACTTCCCTCCTCCCCTCCCTCTCTCTCTTCCTTTCTTCTACATTTATTGAGTGCCTGCTATGTGCTGAATATACGACCAGTTACACACAATGCCTGGCCTCAATGAGCTTCCAGTCTAGTGAGGAAACAGCCCTTGTTAAAAAACCAGCTAAATCCAATGGTTAGAAATAGCTAAACCATGAAGAAATAATGAACATCCACAAATACGTGAACAAGGGAAAACACAACAGCCTTGAGGCATTTTTATCTGTCAGAGATGTGGGCCAGAAGTTTTGCTTGTAAATCAGTGCACACAGAAGATGCTGGGTAAATCTTTGTCGAAGAAATTCATTAACATAGTCACAGAAGCTAGCACTGGAGAGTGCATCTAAGATTCTCTACTTCAGCACTTTCATTTTATAAAAGAGAAAATTGAGACTCGGAAAGGTCAAATGTACTGGGTGAGCCAAGGATGGAGCAGGGTACAGCAGCCACGTCTCCTGGTTCCTGTGCCCTTTCTCCCACATTGAATCCTGACCTGGAAATCCTGGGCTTTCAACATATGCTTTTCTGAAAAGGAATTAGGAGACAGACTTTACCCTCTAGTAGCTCAGAGTAAGAGAAGAAAGATCCCACTGCAAAAGGACTTACAAAAGTAAGTGAGGCTGAAGCTATAAGAGAAGGAAGTGAGTTTCTCAGCATTCAACAAAACAGAATAAACAGTTAAAGAAGGCTGGGTGTGGTGGCTCATGCCTGTAATCCCAGCACTTTGGGAGGCCGAGGCAAGCAGATCATCTGAGGTCAGGAGTTCGAGACCAGCCTGGCCAGCATGGTGAAACCTTGTCTCTACTGAAAATGCAAAAAAATTAGCCAGCATGGTGGCACATTCCTGCAATTCTAGCTACTCAGGAGTCTGCAGCAGGAGAATCACTTCAGTCCGGGAGGCAGAGGTTGCAGTGAACCAAGATTGTGCCACTGCACTCTAGCTTGGATGACAGAGCAAGATTCTTTCTCAAAAAACAACAGCAACAACAACAAAAAACAAAAAAACAATAAAGGAGTCTTTAAGAGAAATAATTTCTTACAAGAGAAACGTGTTTCTACTGAGCTAGTGCAGCATGACCCCCCTGTAATGTTTCCTTGGGTGGTAAACTAAAGCAGAGCATCTGTGAGGCTAGATCTAGGGCTTGGTCCCCAGTGAGGGGCTCATGTGGGCCAGAGGCAGCATGCTTCCACCCCAGCCAGCTGTCGTCCAGGTGAGGGTAAGGGGAAGCAGAGCACAGGGATGGACAGTGTAGCAGTGTGGGGAGAATGTGGTCTTTACAATCAGCCAGGCCTGGGTTCAAGTCTCAGCTCTTCCAGGGCCTCAGCTGGGAAATCTCAGGCCTGTGGCCAAGCATCAACCTCCTTATTTGTGAAATGGGGAGAACATTATCTCTTTTATAGGGCTGATTTTATAATCCTTTACATTGTGATTTTTATGATGATTAAATATATATATCTAGAAGCTTCTAGTGTAAGGACTACTTCTTAGTAGGTATGCAATAAATCTTAGCTAAATCTAAATTGTTTAAATCCATCATCACTAAAAAAAGAAAACACAAAAACTAAATAGTCCAACAATTCCAAGTGCTACTGAGAATGTGGACAAGTAGATACTCACACAGTGCTGTGGAGAGTAGAACTGTATAGCCACACTGGAGAAGAATCAGGCATTGAGTGATGTGGAAGATGCATAGGGCTATCATCCAGCAATTTTTCTATTAGTTATATACTAAACTCAGGCCAAGCATTGTTGGCTCACACTTACAATCTCAGCACTTTGAGAGGCCAAGGCAGGAGGATTACTTGGAGCCAGGAGTTTGAGACCAGCCTGGGCAACATATCGAGACTCCATCTCTACAAAATGATAAATAAATAAATAAATAAATAAATACATATTAAACTCATGCACATGTACCCAGGAATGTTTATAACAACAATGTCTGCAATTGCCCTAAACTGGAAACAACCCAATTAGCCATCAACATTAGAATAGATCAACAAGTAACTATTACAGATAAGAGATAGGTAACTATTCATATAATGAAATATCATATAGCCATGAAAATTAATGAACTACAGCAACACACAGCAACATGGATGAATCTCACGAACACAATATGGAGAAGCAGCAGCAAGACACAAAAGAACATATGCAGTGTGATCCCATTCATATGAAGATCAAAAACAGGAAAAAATGGGATTACGGTATTTAAGGATACTAAATACTGTATCCCTAAATACAGCAAACACAGAAAGCTACAAAGAAAAGCAAAGAAATCATTACCACAAAAGTTAGGGAAATGATTACTTTTAGGGAGAGAGAAGAGGGGTTTGTTGGTTTGTTTAATTAGCAACAGGGTCTCAGTTGCCCAGGTTGGAGTGCAGTGGCACCATCATGACTCACTGCAACACTGAACTCCTGGGCTCAAGTGATCCTCCCAGCTTGGCCTCTCAAAGTGCTGGGATTATACGTGTGAGCCACTGCACCAAGTTGAGAGGAGGGTTTTGATGGGGAAGGGCATTCCAGGGATTTATAGGGCACTAGTAATGTTCTGTTTCCTGATCTGGGTGATAGTTACACTTGGTTGTTCTCCTTATAATAATTCATTAAACTGTACTGTTAATTTAAATGGTTTTCAGTTTTCTATATGTATGTTATAGTTTTTTTTGTTTTTGTTTTTTTTTTTTTCTTAGACAGAGTCTTGCTCTGTCACCCAGGCTGGAGTGCAGGGGCCCAATCTCAGCTCACTGCAACCTCTGCCTCCCTGGTTCAAGCAATTCTCCTGCCTCAGCCTCCTGAGTAGCTGGGATTACAGGTGCCCATCACCATGCCTGGCTAATTTTTGTATTTTTAATAGAGACAGGGGTTTTACCATGTTGGCCAGGTTGGTCTGGAACTGTGGGCCTCAAGTGATCTGCTTACCTCAACCTCCCAAAGTGCTGGGATTATAGATGTGAGCCACTGTGCCTGATTTATATGCATATTTCTTGATAAAAAGTGAAATAAATGTATATGCTGAAGAAGGAGACAGAAGTACCATCCTCATAGATGAGGGACAAGAAAAAATATAGGTATCTTATAAAATATTTCTGTCTTTGTTTCATTTTGGTTAAGTTGAAAGATGCAAGATTAGTAACCATTTTTTGCATATGAGAGAATGAAGCAGCACTAGGTAGGATACTATTAAAGACTTCAAGACAGAATTTTCCAAGCCATCTAACATTCTCATCTTCTGAGTATTTCTTGAATGCAGAAATTAAGCAACTCTGTGACATATGAATTTTGACCTGGCGTAATTCCAATATTAATGCAAAACAATTGTGAGAAAGTGGAGAGGGACTAACTTAAAACATACATAGACAAATTAGTGTTCATACTTTTATGAGAGGAATGCAATTCTCATTGTTCTCTTGGGGATCAATTAGTTTGACAAGAATAATTTTTTTATCATATTGAGTTTATAAGAGGGAAATGGGTCAAGATGGCTGCCTCTATTGGACTGGGCCTCATGGAATTCTTCTGTCAGTAGTTTTCTTCAGATCTGATTATTTGGCAGGTAAGGAAACCAGCTTTTGCTACTTTACTCAAAGTTATCAGATCTGGGGGACTGCTGGCAGTGGTTTCTGAGGCTACTGACATTTCCTGTAGCCCTCGCTCTGCTGCCCGTCACCTGGAGAAAGGCGAGCCTGTGCCGGCCACAGCCTCTCTGTTCCCAGGCTCCACGCAGGTCATATGGACCCTACTGCTCATGGTTGTCATGACAGCCTACTCCAACAACATATTCAAATTTTCATGGCACAAGTGAAAAGAAAGGGCCCAGCTCAAACCTCATCATTTTCCCGGTTAGCAATATCCCCAGAAACTCCAAGAGGGATTTCACTTTCCATAGAGAATAGGAAGGCCTGACCCAAAGTGACTGGATTTGGTCAGTTCCCAAAACAGGATGAGGACCGCAGGGATTGTGTCTGTTGATGGAATTACGCACTTGGCTTCATTATTATTTGTTTCCAAAACACAGATTTAAAAGTCATTTTAAGTGTAAAAAAAAAAAAAAAAAAAAAAAAAAAAAAAAAAAAAACCCCTTCAGATTATACATTTGAGAAGTGAAGTTGGAAAAGGACTCTTGATGCTGTGTGAATGTGTGAGGTTCAGATGTTATGCTTTCATAAAATAACTTGTGTTTGAAGGCCTGGACACTTCCTCCTCACAGATGTCTCACTTAGTGATTTTGTAACCTATTTTGGTGGCTTCAGCTGTCTCTCCAGAAATGAGCACAGGAGCCCCTAAGGAGACACAGATACGGGCTATTAAAGGAACGTGAACTCTGCCAAGGAGTTAACAGGAGTGGAGGTAAGCCTTCCCGTTGCATGGAGCAGAGCTGCTTTCTGAGGAGAGGGAATCTGACCCCCAGCCAAAACCACTTCTCTGGTGAAAACTCCGATGGTCTCAGGACAGATGCCTTGGACATCATCTCTTGGAGTGAGCAGACGAGGCCTCACAAACTTGTCCCAGTAACACCATTAGGACCTCTACTCCGAAAGACCACCAAGTAGGGCTCAGCCAGGACCTGAACTGAGAGAAAAGTTCCTCCAACAAAGGAAAAACTTTCTTCAGAGACGATTGAACCATGGCTAATGGGTGTAGCATTCAGACTCAGATGCCCTATCTTTATAGCGGCTGTGGTAGCTTCATTTGGTACTTTTCTTTCACTTTTTCTTTGTCTACAGGTAACAGAACACAATGCAGCTGGAGAAATTAGAGCAAAGGGTTCCCTATCTTTCCATGGGACTTGCCTTTCCCCACACTCACACTCTTCCACAACGGGTTCCTCTGTCTTCTGACAGGGCAGGAGAAGCTTTGCAAGGCTGGGGACTGTCACTTAGCTCCATTTCTTTGTTTCTTTGCTTCATTCTGTGCCCCTGCTACTAGCTGATCTTTTTGCTGACTCTCTCTTGGGTCATTTACACTGTCCTAATATCAGGATCTACAGTATTTTCTATGTCACTGGAACCTTTGCCTTCCCTGGGCACTTGACGTGTGTCCTCACCTAGAGGTTTATATGTTTGTTATAAAGGATATTACAAAGGATACAGAAGAAGAGGGTATGGAGGGCAAGGTATAGGGGAAGGCGGCCTGGAGGTTCTGTGCCCTCCTGGGTACGCCACCCTGCAGGAACCTCCTTCTGGTCAGCTATCTGGTAGTTCCTATACCTGACAGTTTTCTATGGCAACGTTTGCGGACACATGTGCACAGGCCTCATACTTTGCTAGCTTGAAAATTTGAGACTGATGTTTACATCACACTTGGAAAATTGGCCAAACTTTTAATTTTTCCTCTGCTGTCTTTCGGTTTCACAAGTTTACTCCATTTTTAGACATGGCTGTGGGAGGAGCGATAATCAGATTTAATGTCCCTGGAACCCTAAATCACATCCTCTGGGGGGGGCTTTAGTACCAGGCTATTCCAGAAAACTTTACACAATAGTGGACATGCGAAACCAAACCAGGGAGACGCAGCGTATTCTGTACAGTAACGAATGGTTCCACATGGCCTTGACTTCTTTGAAGTACCGTACCAATTTTTTTTTTTTTTTTTTTTTTTTTTGACATGGAGTCTTGCTGTGGCGCCTAGGCTGGAGTGCAGTGGCACAATCTCAGCTCACTGCAACCTCTGCCTCTTGGGTTCAAGCGGTTCTCCTGCCTCAGCCTCCTGAGTAGCTGGGACTATGGGAGCCTGCCACCATGCCCAGCTAGTTTTTGTATTTTTAGTAGAGACGGTATTTCACTATATTGGCCAGGCTGGTTTCAAACTCTTGATCTCGTGATCTGCCTGCTTCAGCCTCCCAAAGTGCTGGGATTATGGGCGTGAGGCACAGTGCTTAGCCCACATCAATGTTTTAAAGTAATTTGTATTTAAAGTTCCAATTACTAGGCATTTTATTTATGTATTTATTTTTGAGAGTCTTGCTTTGTTGCCCAGGCTGGAGTGCAGTGGCACGATCTTGGCTCACTGCAACATCTGCCTCCTGTGTTGAAGTGATTCTCTGGCCTCAGCCTCCCAAGTAGCTGGGACTGCAGGAGCCTGTCACCACACCCAGCTAATTTTTGCATTTTTAGTAGAGATGGGGTTTCACTATATTGGCCAGGCTGGTCTCAAACTCCTGATCTCGTGATCTAACCGCCTCAGCTTCCCAAAGTGCTGGGATTACAGGTATGAGTCACTATGCCCAGCTTGCATTTTAAATAGATTTTCTAACAAGTGGACATAGATACATGCTCACTTCACAAGTTTTTACAAGATGAAAAATACAAAAACTAGCTGGGCATGGTGGCAGACTCCCATAGTCCCTGCTACTCAGGAGGCTGAGGAGTAGATGGACCACTTACAAAGCTCAGTGCCATTTGCTGGAGGCCAGTCAGCCAGAAGCATTGTGTTAATTCTGATTTTGTCTTCCTTTCCTCTAGAGAGATTAGTTGGAATTTACAATAGGAGTTTTTACATTTACATTAAAAATGTAGTCACAACTGTCATTCTTACTGCTGGGTTTAAAGAAAAATTGAGTACTTTGTTTCTAACTTCCTTCAGTTGACAAATGATAACATATAAAGTGTTTAGCCTGGTCCCTGTGTCTTCATGGACATAAAATCTCATTGGGAAGAAAAACAAAGAAGTATTTTGATTTCAAATCTACTCAGTTGTTTTTTATAGACTCTTGTTTCTTTCTTCTGTTTTCAAACTTCCTTTTCTTTTGTTTAAACCTATTAAGCACACTTATTTTCTGTGTCACCTTATTCTCACACCCAAGCCTTTGTGTATCTGACCTTACAGTTTTTCTGTCTGCTCTTACATGGAACCTTGCTTATTATACATTTGTGTTTTCTGATTATGATTATGGAAATTCTTTGGGACCTAGGTTCAAGATAGTCCTCCAAGAGGATGTGTCTTTCCTTCTGCCAGTTGTTAAAAGCACCACAAACTGGGGCTCATTAAGTTTTTAAAATAATTCCATGGTATCATGAATTTGGGTCATAATACAACATATGGGCCACACCATATATGAGATGGACACATGAATTCTCAAGGAAGAGTATTTTTTTATTCTGCTTTATTCAGGACTTTGATCAAGACAGACGATTTTTCCTGGGATCCTCTTCTGCAAAGCAGGTTAATCTGACATTCACCTTTACTTTGGCCCTTTGGACTCCTGGTTTTCTGGGGGAGAGTCTTCTTATTCTCCTGATCTTGGACAAGCCTGAGGATTTATCTTCTGTGTCCCAGATCCTGCACATCTGTCAAAGTAGAAGCTCAAATGGTGTTTGTCAGATTTTCTAGGAGTGTGCCCACTTCCCATCTTACTTTTGTTTTTGGTGTCTGTGAGTTTCTTGCTTTTTTGCCAGCTCAATAAAATCCATTAAAAAATTATTTTTTAAAAATCTTATCCAACTTTAGTTTTCATTGGGAAGTTTGTTCTGGTTATTTGCTCCATTGTGTTAAATGGAAACACTTTAAAAACAAGATTAGATAATGTATAATCAGTTGCTAAGCAGAGTCGAGGTAAAGTTTCTCCAGTGCTTTTGTTTCCTTTACTTTCTGTTCAGAACAAATCTTCCTCTCAGAATGCAAGACAGTGCCTGGAGTGGAGTAGGGGCAATGGTGTGCTGGCAGACTGGCCCTCTGAAAGAAGAAAAGGAAAGAAAAAAAGAAAGAAAGCAAGCCTTGATGGTTAGCATTTGCCAGTTTCTGTGGTGTAAATATTCCCCTAATAGTTCATTTCAAACTACCAAGGGATGGGCACAGTCATCTCTCCTGAACTGGAGTGGGTCAATTCCACCATGGAGGTAGAAGATACAAATCAGGTGGCTAAGTCACCCAGAGATTAGTGGGGACAGCCTGATGACAAAGAGGTGAACTAACTAGAGCACATCCCACCTGTTGCCCTGTGGATATAATGCCAGTGTTACCGTATCTTCCAATTTCTCAACAAGAGCTAGAAATCCAGCTTTTAGGTGAAATCTCTTCCTTTTTTTTTTTTTTTTTTTTTTTTTTTCAGGCGGAGTTTCACTCTTGTTACCCAGGCTGGAGTGCAATGGCGCCATCTCGGCTCACCGCAACCTCCGCCTCCTGGGTTCAGGCAATTCTCCTGCCTCAGCCTCCTGAGTAGCTGGGATTACAGGCACACGCCACCATGCCCAGCTACTTTTTTGTATTTTTAGTAGAGACGGGGTTTCACCATGTTGACCAGGATGGTCTCGATCGCTTGACCTCGTGATCCACCCTCCTCGGCCTCCCAAAGTGCTGGGATTACAGGCTTGAGCCACCGCGCCCAGCGAAATCTCTTCCTTTTAAGTGTTGGCAACAGACTAAGAAATTTTTTTTAAGAGATGGATTTTTTTCTCTGACACTCAACCTGGAGTGCAGTGGCACAATCATATTTCACTGCAGCCCTGAATTTCTGGGCTCAAATGATCCTCCCACCTCAGCCTCCCAAGCACCTGGGACGATAGGTGCATGCCACCATACCTAGCTAATTTTTAAAGATTTTAGATATGGGGGTCTTGCTATGTTGCTCAGGCTGGTCTTGAATACCTGACCTCAAGAGGTAAAAAATTTAAAAACCACCAGAGAGAGCGAAAACTAACCCTATTGGGGCAGATTTGGCCAGATAACCACTACCGTTAGACAGGCTGGGGAAGTGCCTCAGTTATGTTTGCTTATCTGGTTCCAGCCCCTTTTTTTAAGGCCCGTTTTTGGAGAGGCAGTGCAGTGTTGGGGAGGAGGAGAATATGCCATAGATTCAGAATCCTGTTACAATCCTGGGCCTGCCACTCACTGTGTGACCTGAGGCAAATCCTGGTTAAAGGAGAGGGATGGTCCCTGCTGGGGTAGGTTGTTCGAGAAATAAACCAAGATGTTTTGTGTATGGAAGCTGTCCCCTCTGTGTAGTCAGTTAATGGCTCTGTCCTCATTCTAAGCAGGAACCAGAGTCAGAGCTGAAGGCAAACACTGGCGTGTGCAGCAGAAAAACCTCTATCTCAGGGTTCTCATCCTTCACTGCCTTAGATTCACCTGGAAAACATTAAAACAAAAACAAAAACAATGCCACACCCTACCCTCAGAAATTCTAATTCAGTTGGTTCAAGGTGGAGCCTGGACATGACTATTTTTAAAGCACCCCCTTCTATTCTAATACTAAGTGCTTTCGATTCATAATTTCAATTATCCCAATCCTTCCAACAATCTTAGAAGGTATTCTCATTTTAAGGATGAGGACCTGAGGCTCCATGGTTAAGTGATATCCCAAGGTCACATGGCTGCTAAATGAGGAATCAGACTTAACCTCAGAGCCTGAATTCTTAACCCCCATGCCACTTAGCACTATTGTACATATCTCACCTGGTCTTTGTAAGGTCCAAGCACTGCAAATAAAGTGCTTAGTTCAGGACCTGCAACTTATTGACAAATAAAGGTTGGGTAATGACAAGTATTACCTCCTATTACCAAAACAGAGCATTCTTCCCAATTTCTCTTCTATCCAATTCCATTTCAAGTAAATATTCACTCGATTTTAGAACCCCCCCCTTTTTTTTTAAACCCTGATTGCGTACACACTTGCCCTCCAAATGTACCACAAACAGTCATTGTAAGCATCCCCTAGGACGCTTTGCCAGGTTTGTCATGCCTGAGGAAAGGGGAAGAGAGAGGACAGGAGCTGCAGATACTTGTGGAGAGCATGGTGATGAAACCTGTCTGGAATGATGCCCCAAAGGGCGAGCCACAGCTCACAGCTCTTTGGTACACAGTGTTCAATAAACATGTGCTGCATGAGGGTAGTTTGCTGAGGAGAGGGGAAGCAGAGAAAGGGACTAATGAGGGTGTCAGATATAGATGAGGGAGTGGCTTTAGGCCTGAATATTCAGGAATATTTCTTCTTTCTTTCCAGATGGATCACATATTTGTTAGGAACCTCATCCTACTGGTTTCCTGTCTTCATTGAGATGGATATAGAAACCAACCCAAGAGGAAAATGCACACTTGCTGAGGGGCAGTAGGCTCATTTCCTGGAATATGGGCTCTGGGGTCAGAGGGAGGCTCCAGATGGCCTAGGCACAAGGAGAACCGGGCTAGGACACAGGTGCTGAGTGGTGCACCCTCAGAGGGCAAGCCCTGGCATCTACTACAAATCCCCTCACAACTAGATGATTGAAATGGGGAATTTACAGAGCTTACTTAGGTAAACATCTTAAATTTTGTCCCTCCAGTGACTGGATTTGCAAAATACAGTGAATGATCACCAACTTAAATTATTAATAGAAATAAATAGGGTATAAAATTGGTCAATAAGAGGTGGGAAAAGTTTTGACCAAAAATTCTACCTCAAAGGTAATGCTGGCATTTCCTCTCAATTAACAGCCATAACCTATGGTAGGAAGAAATGGAGAAGGAACAAGGAGGCCTATAAGAGGAAGGCAAAGGTCGAGGCAATTTGTGGCTGAAAGAGAACAATTTCTGAGATTCAATCTCTGAGTTCTCAAAGCTTTGCCCATATGCGAGAATTACAAGTGTAAGGTGCACATTACAAAGCTGCAAGTTTATAGTCACTTCCATCTGAAGTTTTTCGATCTTCAATTCATTTGAAACTTATCCAACACTCTACGTAGACCTCTTCTAATTGTCTTCTACTGCTTTTTTTTCCTTTGTGGGGGGAGCCGGAGGACAGAGCCTCACTCTGTCACCCATGCTGGAGTGCAGTGGTACAATCATGGCTCATTGCAGCCTTGACTTCCTGGGATCAAGCGATCCATCCTTGCAGCTCGGCCTCCCATAGCTGAGACTTCTTGTATTTTTTGTAGACACCCGGGTTTCATCGTGTTATCTAGGCTGGTCTTGAACTCCTGGGCTTAAGGGATCCTCTTGCCTAGGCCTCCCAAAGTGCTGGGATTACAGGTGTGAGCCACTGCGCCCGGACTTCTACCACTTTCAAACTTGCAGGATTTAACTTTCTAACATGTCTTATACCTGCAAGTACACGTCTTAAACCCCCAAGCAAGCTCTTTGAGGGAAATGGCTTTATCATGTGCCTGCCCCCTATTCCTCACCGTGAAGTTCACAATGCTCTGTTAATCCACTAAATTTTTGACTCCTCAACTCTCTTGGAATGTCCCTGGGATATGCGTTCTGTAAATGGACACTCAACATGTTTATAGTGAAAATCTAATGGCTGAGAGCCCAGCCACTGTAAACACATTCTTTCAACTTTTGCAGGTCTGCACTCTAATGACAAGATTGCTTAGATTTAGAGAAGAAAACGTGTGGATTTCTTCTACAGTGTTGTAAGTATTAAAAGCCAGCAACGGAAAATTCTTATAATTTTATGCTGCATCACGATGGGCGGCCCCGGGTGATGTAGCTCCCAGTCCTTCGTGCAAAGCTGAATACCAGCATTTAACTACCACCATCCCCAACCAGCACCCCAAGCACTGACACTTGAAGTCGAGTTGTGGTCGTACATCACCGTCCACACTCCCAGCATATAAACCATACAAACTCGGAGCTTCTCTGCGGGACAGGCCTACAAGGAGAGGAGAGGTGCCTCAAGAGGAGCAACCGCAGTAAGCAGTCAGAGTCCCCTTCCTCAGACTTCCCCTTCCAAGGACAACCCGAAATAGCAGAAGCGCATTTGTACGTGGGCAGACCCACATGACCACGAGACAGGCACATGTGAACTGGGGGCATTCGGTACAAGGGAGCGAGGACACAGGGCACGTAGGGTGCTGAGGGTCCACCTCGCGGCCAAAGTATGTGTGCCAGTGAGTGTGTGCGCGTGTGAGATCTACTCCAGAACCCGTCGCCGAGGACTGGCGCGGCCTCCTGGGCGAAGTCAAGCAGAAGGCTTTGTTCCCTGAATGAGAATGCGGGAGCCGAGATGGGCGCAAAGACGGCGGCGGGAAACCATCGTCTCCGCCGCGGCTGCGGCAGCGCGCGAAACTCTCAATCAGCTTCTCTGGCCCGAGCCGCCGGCTACACCAGCAGCGCGCAATGGGGACAGCCCAGCTGCCTCGTGAGCACCGCCCGAAGAGGCCGCGCCGCGGGGCCCGCCGCGTCCCCCAGCCAGCGCGGGCGGCCCCACGCGCCCGCCACTCGGCCGCGCAGCCAGCGCCACATTCCATTTAAAAATAACACCCACGTGCGCTGGTAAACAAGCGCGCGGCTCCTCAGGCCGCGCGCCCGGGCCCAGCGCGTGCGGCGCGCGCCCGCACTCCTCCCGCACGTGTCGGCCGGCGCCGCTCAGTCCCCGCCCCCTCGGCGGGTCGCGCCCCGCCTCCGAGCCCCCAACCGAGGGCCCGCTGCTCTGGGCCCTAGAGCCCCCTGCCAGCAGGCGCGCCCCGCCGAGTGCGTGGCAACTTTCCGCCCCGACGCCTCCTTGCTGCGGCCGTACCCACCACCCCAGGTCGGCTCCCTTCCTCCCTTCCGCTGTCCTCTCGCATTCCCCCCCGCCCCGAAGCCTCCCATCGTCAGCGCGCGAAGGATTGGTTTCTGGTGCGCCCTCTCCCTTTTTCTCTCTCCTCTCCTTCAAGCCTTAGAATTTTACTCGATTGTTTATTATTTTCCGGGGGGCGGGGGCGGGGGGCGGAGAGGGGCGTCTGGGGCCTGGAGACTGGTGGCCGCGGCCAGTCAGCGCGCGGCGTGCTTTGACGAGTAAGCGGCGCAGCGAATGGCGACGCGGCGGAGAGCTCCGGGGTCACGCGCGTGTGAAGACGATGACATCATCTGTTTGTACGCGTCGAACTAGCTTGGTGCAGGGGCGGGGCCGCGCGTCACTTGAGTGACGGGTGCTGCGCAAAGCCCGGAGCCCGGAGTTAGCGGGGCGGGCTGGCTCCTGCGTACGCTGGGCTGGACCTTTGTGTATGGGGGTCATTGCAGAGCCCGCTTCTACACTGAGCTATCTCCCGTGCCTTAGAACTTTTTTTTTTTTTAAAAGGTATTTATGAACTACAGTGTCTACACTTGGTGTGCATGTCGCGTGTACTGCATTCGTAGAGTACAAATAAACGATTTGGGGCACGGATCGTAGAATAAGGACTTGGGCAGATGTTTTTCTAAGCCTAAAGGAATCCGCCTTTTCCGAAAAGTCAAAAATGCACACTTCGCGGTTTTGTCGTGCCTTACAAATTAAGACTAAAATAATTTTTCACTTCTCAATCTGCTCTTGAATGTAGGACGGGGGGGGGTAGGGAATTTGCATTTCTTCCGGAGTTAGTTACACCTCTCCCCCGTTTGCTATGGAACCCATGAAAAGTGAAACACGACTGTGGTCCACCGTCTAAGATGAGAGACTCAGTGTAAACCTTTTGGTGCCTGATCGCATCTGTGAGCATTGGCTTATCGAAGTTGTGCAGGCACCAACATCTTCGCCGTTCGGTATTTCCACGCCGCTGTAACCCTGGCCATCTGCGGTCAGCATCTTATCTCGGGTGTTACCTGGTGTCGGGTTCTAACCGGGAACCGGACACCGTGGTGAGCCCAGAGCCCGGCGAGCGGACGCGCAGGCCGGGGACCCGTGGTGCCAGGCGCCCTGCCTGGAGTCGGGGAGGCCAAGCCGCTGCGCTCCTTGGAGCGTCCGGGGCTTCGCGCTCCTGCCGCTCCCTCTTCTCCCTTCTCTCCGCGGTCTTCTCTCGGGCCAGCGCCGCGCTTTGTTGTCGTTGAGGCTCTCGGGAGGGAGGAGCAGCCCAGCGGGGACGACAGCAGGAGCCCGCCGAGTCCCTGCCCACGGCGCGCGCCCGGACGCCCACGCCCGCAGCCCCGCGGACCCGGGCCGCGCAGGCGCGCGCGAGCTCACACACGCGCACTCACGCACGCCCGCCGCGCGCCCAGCCTACCGCCCAACCCTCCCCCTGGGCGGGGACCCGCCCGCCGTCAGCTTAGGTTGAGGCGCCCTGCGTGTGTCTATAACTTTGTGCTGCTGCCGCGGCCGCCCTGCTCGTGAAAGGGAGGAGGAGGAATGTGGAAGGCGGAGGCGCGCGAGCTGACAGGCGGTTCCTCCGGCGGGCTGCGGCGACGGCCCGAGCGCTTCTCCTTCTCCGAGGTTGCGCGCCCCCTCCTCGCGGTGCCCCGGGCCCGCGCGGGATCGTGCATCGTCCCGCCGCGTCCCTGAAGGGAAGGAAGCGAGGTAGGCGCCGGAGCCGTGCAGCGGGCGGCCGCCTTCCCGGTGACTCCGGATCTGCTTGCGAGCTGGGCCGGGCGCTTCCCTTTCCCCTCCCTGAGCCGCGGTTTGCGCGCCCCCCGTCTCGCCCGCTAGTGTTTTTAAAGGACTCGAGGGAAGAGGGAAACTGTCAAGATGGCAGCAGCGGGAGCAAGGAGGTGATGAACGTGCTGGTCCGGGTTTTCTGGCAGCCCGGGAGACTTGGCGCTTCCCGACCTGTTGGAAGATTTATGTGCCGACTCGCTCCCTCCCCCGGATCCTGACTGGGAAGGGGGCGGAGGGGACGACGTCCGCGAGAATACCAACCACTCAAAACCCCGAAGTGGCCGTCCCCGCCGGGCTCGACTCTCTGCGAACACCCGCTGGGGTGCTACTCCCCCTTCTTTCCGTCTTTCCTTTATTTTTCGGAAGTGACAAGGGCCCATCTGCCCCCAGACCCGCGTTCGTCCTCAGGCCCGCGGGCGAAGAGGGGAGAGGGAGCTGCCCGCGCAGTCCCCGGGCTCGGGCCACTCGGCTGATTGCGGAATGACAGGGGGGTCGCGGAGGCGGCAGGGCCGGGAAAGGGGAAAAGAGCCGAAGACCACACAAGACTTGAGCGGCGGCGCCGCGGGAGGCACTAGAGCGAGCCCGAGCGAAATATAAACAAACGCACGCACGCCCGAGCTCGGGCTCTGACCGCGGCTCGGCTGCGCCAGCACCGGCCGCTGCCCGCTTTAAAGGCGCGGCCGCCCCTCCCCCGGGTGCCCCTCCCCCTTCTCCCCGCCCCGCCGCCTAGCCCGGGAGGGACTTGCGGCTGGGCGGCGGGGGGAGGGGGCTGCCCCGCGCGAGGCCGTCGATTCGCTCGCAGCTCCCCCGCGGCCTGGCCGGGGGGCGGTGTCTGCTGCGCCAGGTTCGCTGGCCGCACGTCTCCAGGTCCGCCTGTTACTGGTAGGCGGGCGCGGCGCGGCTGTGAGGCGGCAGTGGCGGGCGAGGACTCGCTGAGGACTGGGCTCCGGCCCGGGATAACCAACTCTCCTTCTTTCTCCTTTCGTGCTTCCCCAGGAGGCGGCAGCGGCGCCCGGGAGCCGGAGCCTTCGCGGCGCCCACGTTCCTTCCCCGCCGCACCCCGCCCCGGCGCGAGAGGAGAGCGCGAGAGCCCCAGCCGCGGGCGGGCGGGCGGTGAAGATGGCAGAGGCACCGGCCTCCCCGGCCCCGCTCTCTCCGCTCGAAGTGGAGCTAGACCCGGAGTTCGAGCCCCAGAGCCGGCCGCGTTCCTGTACGTGGCCCCTGCAAAGGCCGGAGCTCCAAGCGAGCCCTGCTAAGCCCTCGGGGGAGACGGCCGCCGACTCCATGATCCCCGAGGAGGAGGACGATGAAGACGACGAGGACGGCGGGGGCCGGGCCAGCTCGGCCATGGCGATCGGCGGTGGCGGGAGCGGCACCCTGGGCTCCGGGCTGCTCCTTGAGGACTCGGCCCGGCTGCTGGCACCGGGAGGGCAAGACCCCGGGTCTGGGCCAGCCCCCGGGGCGGGTGCGCTGAGCGGGGGTACGCAGGCACCGCTGCAGCCTCAGCAGCCTCTGCCACCGCCGCAGCCGGGGGCGGCTGGGGGTTCCGGGCAGCCGAGGAAATGTTCGTCGCGGCGGAACGCCTGGGGAAACCTGTCTTACGCGGACCTGATCACCCGCGCCATCGAGAGCTCCCCGGACAAACGGCTCACTCTGTCCCAGATCTACGAGTGGATGGTGCGCTGCGTGCCCTACTTCAAGGATAAGGGCGACAGCAACAGCTCGGCCGGCTGGAAGGTGCGTACCCACCCCTGGCTGGCGGCTGGACCCGCCAGGCCTCTTGCGCAGCGCGAGACGCGCCTTGGATTTGTTGGAGCGCGCCTGCGGGCTCCAGGGCAAGCGGGGTTGGCAGGGGAAGCCTCCGCTGTGAGGTTTTGGGGGTTCTCTGACCCCCGGAGTAAGGGTACCTGGGGACGGCCTCGGACGGGAGAAAGAGGCTCCCCACAAGCCTAGGGCATGGCCAGGTGAGGAGAAGGGGTCAGGGGACGCCGGCGAGGGAAGGGCAAACGGACAGGAGTACGTTTGCTGTATTCTCAGGACAGCGTCGAAGAGGTAGGTCCGGAGCCACTTTTGAGTAGAGTTTACCTTGGTGGGGATCTGTTTTGGGCACTGTGAGTGGAGTGAAGGATATGGGGGAGTGTTTCGTATGCAGTGTCCGGAGGAGGGCTTGGATGTATGGTTTTTCGTCTGTCACAGGAATATATTGTGTCGTCACTAGCTGAATAAGAACCTTTGAGGTCCAAGTTTCAGCTTGCAGGTGTTAACTCCCACAGGCTCATCGATCCCATTAGAAAAAGCAGTGGTTGCAAACCTCTTCTGGACGGCTTTCTTTCCTTGCCTACATTGACACCTTTTCTTCTCAGAGATATCACTCCAGTAAACCTGCTCCTAACTAGCTTCTGAAATGTTCTGGGGCCTCGAACCGGCTGGCCTGGCCACCTCTATCCAGAGTGGCCGCACCCGCTGCTCCCGGAGAGGCCTGGACTCTGGCACTGCTGGGGGGAGGGGCTTGGGTGTAGGGGACTAGGGGTCTGTGCCTCATTCACTCTGGCGGTTGGGAGGTTTGGGGGCTGGGCTGGGCCGTTAATGGCTTCTACCTGTAAATGAACCCGAAGAGACACTCTCTACCGTTCCTTTTCATTCTCTTGGGGCACGGGACACGTGGTAGGGAGAGAGGTGTGGAAAGGCCTATGATGTAATGACTTCCTGCAGTTGGGTATCCAAAGAGATTTAACTCCTCTGCCCCTGCTGGGCTGCTGATATCCAGCTGCTTTGCTCTTCCTAGGCACCTCCCTTACCCCTTCTCCCAAGATAGTAATGTGTCAGCCAGTACCAGGCCAAAGAGTCCTGTGCAATTGGAGATACACATCTCTTATCAGCTGCTCCTATTTGCAATTTAGCTTAGTTTTTCTTTCTTTCTTTCTTTTTTTCTTTTTTTTTTAAGTGAAAAAGGTAGTTGCTTCCTCCTTTCCTTCCTTCATTGTCATTGGGGAGCCCTCTGTCTTCCTGGGTTTCAGGAGGTATAAAAATAAGAACAGTTTAATCTTAGTGGAGAATTGAATGAAGGAGGAGGCTGTATATGAAAAAGCTGAAGAACTTAATGTAGAGAATGTTTTATTTTGCTTTTTGAAAGTCCTTGCAAAGTTAAATACGGCTTGTATCAGAGAGGCTTTATTTAGATACTTTAAAAGCAAAACGTGTGCTTTGATATTAATCCACAAATCTGTCTCATTTCTTTTAACAAATGCTAACATTATGAGTCTTATATTTGGTCTAATTTTATTATAAAAGGATGCCCATTCTATGCTATGAGAGTTCTTTACAGAAAGGATGAAAGTTAGACAATTCCATTTGAAAAGAGCACTAGTGCATTATCTTTTAAAACTCAGTTGCCAAGTGGATGGGGAGGGTTAATCTCAGTGTATGGTATCAGGAAGCAGGTGAGTGGATCTGAGGACCTGAATTTGGGAGTTTGAAATAGTTTTTAGATTTCTCACACTTGAAATGTAGTCTTGCATGTTTGAATTTGGTGTAGAGAATATGTTAGTGAAAAGTTAGCTTACTTTTAACTTAGTTAAAAAGTTAACGTAGGAAGGGGTTTTCACCTTTCCTATGATTTTTAAGATTACAAAAATAATTTCACAAATAATATTTGTTATTGTATTTATGCTCAAAGATAAGTTGAGTGAATTTTATTTTATGGGGGAAGATTTACATGAGAAAATGGTATTACCAAAAGTAGCCACAAATTGAGATTGGGCTACTTTTATTTTCATATAGTGTGTAGGACTTGCAATACAGATTTTGGGCCTAGTCATAAACTTTATGGTTTCATGTCATGACCATTTTTTTGTCTCATGGTTTCTTTTACCCCTTTCTGCTATCTCATCCCTCTTCAACTAAAATCTTATAAAATGCTGTAAATAGAAATTCTCAAGGCTTAATATGTTTAATACAGGGCACACATTTTATGATTCTTTTTACCTTAACATTTTTTTTTTAACCAATTCCATTCCTGAGTGTCACATGGCAACTGATCCTTGAAGACTAAAGGGATATAATTTTGTTAGGGTTTTTATAAGATGACCTTCATCAAAAGATGAAGCCATGCAGGAACTTTCAAATCTTTGATGAGGGAGAAGGCCCTTTGAAATTGGGGCTGGTTTCATATTCTGATTATGACTAATAGGCAACCTTTTTTTTTTGTTCTTGTGGTTTAGTGGGAGTGGAACAAGGGAAAAGGGAGAGGTCAGGGGCTAATTGTGACCCATTTCCATGCATCCAGGTTTAGGAGTTGATTCTTGTTATGATTAGTCATTTTGGAATCATGCATGTGCATTTAAACCACACTACTTTCATTCTGAGTAATGTATGAGAATTTTTAACTTCCAAAATGTCTAGAATTCAGGTTAACATCTCTTAGACATGTGTGCAGAGTCTAGGCCTTAACTTCTTTTGAGGCTATTCGGGCCATTGCTTTATGAGACCTTGTAACCAAAATTATCACCCTAACATCATAAAATGAAAGAATTAGAAAAGAGGGTTTGGAGATCGGAATCTAAACCAGTGGTTCTCAGCCCTGGTTGCATGTTTGAATTACCTTGGAACTTTTGAAAAGTACAAATACCCAGAGAATTTGATTGAATTTGGCTTCTGTGCAGCTTAATATTGATTTTTTTTTTAAGTTTCTTAGGTATTTAAGTATTCTAACATATAACCAGGATGAAGTTTTCTGATCTAGTTCAACCCTTTATTTTATTGGTGAAAAACCTGATTTTTGGA
This sequence comes from Saimiri boliviensis, assembly GCF_048565385.1. Lineage (NCBI taxonomy): Eukaryota > Metazoa > Chordata > Mammalia > Primates > Cebidae > Saimiri > Saimiri boliviensis. Next base: position 60,977,780 of record NC_133452.1, on the reverse strand, counting down.
GAAGTTAATGACTTTCTTAAGATCACACAACTAGTTAATAGAGAGGTAATTAGTAGCCACAATTCTAGAGGTGTGTGTTCTCCATTTTCTTCTTTAAATTGATCTTTTTTTAAAGGTCATGTTTTAGGTAATGGAGAATCTTACATAAGTAGAGAGGTTGCTTTCCTGAAAGTCGTATTTGCCTCTTAGTCTAAAAACATGTTATTATTTCAACATCAAAAGGATGGGCAAATGTAGATGGAGGCTGAGTGAGTGTATCATGTTTGTATAGCTGTCTGTGCCTGTCAGTAGGGTTACTTAGGAACTATGAAGTGATAAAAGGGGCAAGAAAGATAGCATTTTAACAAAAGGAGGAAGCTCTTGGTTACTTCAATTTGTCAGATGCACACTATGTCAGGGAGAAGGATGATGGCTATCTCACAGGTTCCCTTACCTCAGGCATTAAAGTAGAAATGAATAATCAGATGTGGTTAAGAGGGGAAAAGGTTACATTTCCTTTAATTCAGATTAAGCTTGCACTGCACCCATGATTGAACAAGTGAGTTCTCTCAGTTCCTCTTGTCTTGGGGAGACCTCTGAGGACTCCAGGGTTTACCTGGAAGGCCTGTCTGTTTGTCACTTATTTCCTTATACGCCCCACACACTTGCTTTTCCCATGGGTCAGGGCATAATCAAATAAGCCGGACTGGAGTTTCTGTAGTGGTTCTCATAGTTTCACAAATGTGAGGGATACTGTGTTAAGATTTCTGCTGCTGCTCCTCCAGAGGATAATTCTTCAAGAGTCTGAGTCTTCTTTCATGTAAGAATGTGTACTGTTAATGGCTTCTTGCCAAGGTTAAAAGATGAGGACTGACCTGTCACATAATGCTTATTTATGTCCTCACTGTTTCTGTTCTTTAGATTAATACATCCAGTTCCTTTTCAACATACTGTATTAGGAAAATGTTATTTTAACTGCAACTCTTAATTTTTTTCTAAATTTTAAAATGACTAAGTCATAATAATTTCATGTTGGCTTATAATCTTGACCTCGGTCACCTTTTGGAGCAACTCACGAAAAGGCCAGTTACAGTCGTGTGTGAAGAATCTGTCTGCTTGCTGGCCCATGTTGCCAGAATGTCGTTTTGTAATTTCCTTTGGCAATAGTGTCTTCGTCAGTGATTCTCAAGTAATATACTTCCTCTTTCTACAGCCCCAGTACACTAGAGGGACTGTTTTTCCTCTTTCTCAAAGCTGTGTCATTGACCTCTGAAGTGAAGAAATTGGCCCTTTTTGACTTTGATCTGTGAGTCCCATGTAACAGAGATACTTTAAAAAAGAAGCTAAGTGTGTGTTTTGATATATTTATCTCCTTCTTAGAAAATGAAATGAAACTACAGTGGACTTATTTTTAGGAGATTTTAGGAGGGTTCTCATTTTAAGAAAATGATACCATACAAGAATATCTTGTAGTTAAAGTTTTTAGTACTCTGTTGTGATTCTTACTTAAAACCTGCAAGATATTTTTATTTGGAAAATTAATGAAGAGACCTTGTCTCACTAAGAAGTCATTTAATTTGGTCTCGCAAAAGTTTACCATCCTCATGGAAAATGCAAAGATAAGGCTGTTTAGGTTGGAGCCCAGGTGTTTGAGACCAGCCTGGGCACATAGCAAAACCCCATCTTAATTTTTTTTTTTTTTTAAGATTGTTTAGGCCTGTACATTCTGGTGGGTTGCCCTGCTTACCCGTACCTGGGGCATCACATTCCAGATTACCAGAAATAAAGAGAATATGGAATTTATTTTGTTTGTATACCCACTTATTTTGCCTGTGGGGACAGACTTGACCCTATTCTCAACTCCTCGTTTCTCTCCTTTTCCTACATCACAAATTGAGGGGGCCTTAGGAGCCACTTCACCTTTTTGGTACTAAAAAAAGAGCTGGGGATCATAAATACAAAGATGGGTTGATATCAGTGGGTGTTAGAGCTGGTATACAGTAAGTGAATAAAAGAGAAAAACCCTTTTTACCCATTTGCATCACATCCTGTTTCATGTATTCAACAACTGTTTATCAAAGACATGCTGCTTGCAGAGCATTCTGTCAGGACCTAGGGATATAGTGGTAGCACAAGGCAGATAAAGAAAGTTCCAGTTCACTCACAGGAGTTCCTATTTTGATCGAGGAGACAAAGAATAAGCTGTAACATATCTGTGCTTTGTGAACTTGTCATCGCTGCCTATTCCCATCGCATTTTTTTACATCTGTATTTCTGCTTTCTCTAGTACTTCAACTCTGCTAAGAAGTTGCTGGCAAACGGCAAATTTGGTGTCGGGCGTGGCTTGGAGCTGGCATTTAACTCTCTGCAGATCATTTTGAGCTTGCTTTGGAGATGCAAAGCCACTGTACAATGGCTCCTGTGAATTGGGTCTGTTTGGGAGAAGCTTTGGTTTTCCAGGCTCCACCTGGATTAGTTAGAGCACATCTTTGGCCCTGAACTGATGTGGGATCCCCAGTTCTGTCTCCCAGGGCTTGATGTAGATCTGGCCTTCCTCTGGAATGGATATGGAACCTTGATGCCACCGACTCATCTGTATTACTTGTTGCCTAAGACTCAGAACTAAAAGAGATCTTAAAGATCGTCTAACTACTTTATTTTGGAGATGAGGAACATGTGAGTGACTGGTTCAGGGTTCCACAGCTAGCAGGGGTGGAGTTACGGGTGTGTCTAACTGGTGCAGTGACTCATTCCTATAATTTTAACACTTAGAGAGGCCAAGGCAGGAGGATTTCTTGAGGCCAGGAGTTTGAGACCAGCCTGGGCAACAAAGTGAGACCTTGTCACTACCAAAAATATATATATATATTTTATATATATATATATATATATGATAATATATTTATATAATTATAAAATTTATATATATTATATGAAAAATATATTTTATATAATGTATCATGTTATACATTACATGTATATATTATATATGTTACGTGTATGTATTTTATGTATTACGTATATATATTATATATTACATATATATATTATGTATGTATATATTAGGCCCAGTGCGGTGGCTCATGCCTGTAATCCTAGCACTTTGGGAGGCTGAGGCTGGTAGATCACCTGAGGTCAGGAATTTGAGACCAGCCTGACCAACACGATGAAACCCTGTCTCTACTAAATACAAAAAATTAGCTAGGTGTGGTGGCATATGCCTGTAATCCCAGCTACTCGGGAGGCTAAGGCAGAATTGCTTGAACCCAGGAGGCGGAGGTTGCAGTGATCTGAGACTGCGCCATTGCACTCCAGCCTGGGCAACAAGAGCGAAACTCTATCTTAAAAAAAAAATTAGCGCAGTTGTGGGGGTGCATGCCTGTTGTCCCAGCTACTTGAGAGACTGAGACAGGAGAATCCCTTAATCCCAGGAGTTTGAGACTGCAGTGAGCATGACTGCACCACTGCACTCCAGCCTGGGTGGCAGAGTGAGACCTTCTCTTTTTTTTTTTTTTTTTTAAAAAAAAGAGTGTCTCAGTACCACTGTACTACAGTGTCTGCTGCCTACCATTGTGGTTTCACAGCTGTTCATGTCAGTGTTGTTTGCCTCAAGTTCTGCAAGCTCTTACTTCACTTGCTGTCTTCTGCTTCTCCTCCCCTTTTCTAGGCTGTCACACACTGGAGTCACTATGTTTCTCCTTTTGTGTTCTCTATCAGCACTCTCAACTGACCTTGCTAAAAATGCCTTTTCTTTCAACACCACTTACCCTGCCCACCCCATGACTCCTACCTGTTTATTTTGTCATTTTCCTGCAACTCTTGAATATTTTTAAGCACAGTGTAAGAAGCTCAAAATTAGGGAATGTGTCTGCCAGACAAGTGAGTGTTTCTAATATTTGGAGCTACTTTTTGGTTTATATAATCAGCTCACACGGATAGCCTTAGTTTTGGGGCAGTGGCTCAGGAATGAGCTGGTGTCATGGGTGAAGTCTTTTGGGTATTTGCAGCTCTGAAGGTGGCATCAGCCTTAGACCTCCTAGCATCGATGTTGATGTGATGTGGAGTAATTGTGAGATGATGCTGTGCTATCTGGGGTTTCTTGCAGTGCCTTGTTACCCAATGCATAAGTCGCTGAAAACTCCGTAAGTGTCCATCACTACCTACCACAGAAACTGAAGGAGGAGTGATCTTGGGATGACCTTGCGTTAAGAGAAAAATGAAATCAATCTTGCCCTCTGTATGTATACCCCACCGTATGCAATGTCAACATGCGCTGTCCAGAAAGTCATCATAGAATTGTTTTGCCTAAAGTTTATTTTACCCACTTATAGGAAAAAAGGTGTTATGTAAAACCTTAGTTTGTAATGTTCTTCATTTTGCGGCAGAAGTCCCAAATGTACTTCAAGTTTTCTGTCCTTGGATTGGGAAACAGAAGTCACGTATGAAAGGAAAGGAGATAGCAGGCAGTCTTTGAGATGAACTATTTCAGGACCAGTCTGCAGCTCTTCCAAGTTAAGAGTTCTAAATAGGTGGTTAGGCTGGTGGTGATGATAGAAGACCCCAGTTCTGACTGCATCATTGCCCAGACAGACCCAGTATCTTTCACCATTTTATTCTTGACCAAACGACATTCATTTCCCAGTGTCTCAGTCTCCCCTAAAGGAAAAAGAACTACAATAGTAGGCATCCATAGAGTGCTGTGATGTATCACTCTTGGTTAAAATGGAAATGTTTGATTGAAGTGTGTTTCAAGCCAGGCTTTTCTACAGTTCACTTGTTCTGCTTTTCACTCCTGATTTTTTGAGGTTTTAATCTTGAGACATTTTCTCTTCAGTGCCTCAGTTATTATTATGGAATAACATGGTAAGTGAAGAGGACTAACTTCTCTGCTGGGCTGTGGTTCTTTTGGTAATTCCGCTACTCCTGGGTCATTGCCTGAGGTGAGGAAGCCAGGTTATCTTTTGGAGGCTCGTCACACCTTGGTGTCCAGATGTGCCCTAAAACTGCAGTGGAGAGGTGAGCACAGAGTAAAGAAAACATGTGGCACATGTGTAGGGAGCAAGGCTGGAGCAAGAAGTAAACTCTCCCCCAAACAGACAAATAGCATACATTAGCTTCATTCTGGAGTGAACCTGTAGTAAATCCAAGAGAGATGTGTTGGGCAGTTTTCAGTATGTGTTAGGGTATTCCTTTGAAGACCATTAGGGGGTGGGGGGCAGGTAGAAGAATCCACATCATATTTTCCCTTATGTATGTTTAATCTTAAATTTTTAAATTTTTTATTTGAGACAAGGCCTCGCTCTGTCACCCAGGCTGGAGTGCAGTGGCACAATCATAGCTCTCTACAGCTTCAAACTCCTGACTCACTCTCTAGAGAGCTATGATCCTTCTGCCTCAGCCACCCCAGTAGCTGGGACTACTAATGAGCACCACCACATCCAGCTAATTTTATGATTTTTTTGTAGAGATGCGAGGTCTCACTTTGTTGTCCAGGCTGATCTCAAACTCCTGGGCTCAAGTGGTCCTCCTGCTTTGGCTTCCCAGAGTGCTGGAATTACAAATTTAAGCTACTATACCCAGGCTTTCTTATATTTTAGCTGTCTAGTGAAGTTAATAAAGTTAGCCCTTGAAGCTATTGAGAGTTTACTTTAAATTCAGAGCCAGCAGAGGGAGTACACAAGTCTTAAAGCTGATCTCAAGTATTTTTTTCCTCCACTCAGCTAAAATAATACCTTGATTTTTTTTTTTTTTTAAAAGAACTCTGAATAGTGTTTCCATGTAAGTTTATTGTCATCATCAGAAAAGGATAATTTGGGAGAGCATGTGTGGAGATCAAAAACTTAAAGCAAGTGTTTTAAAGGAAATCTTGGTCTTCTAAGACCCATGGTTTACTTCCCATTCTTAGATCATTAAATGAGAGTCCTTTTAGCTGAAAAATATCCTCCCTGCCTTTCATCTTTTTGCCACTCAATTCTTGTTACCGTATGTTCATTTATACGTATGACCAAATTTTTATGGAGAAGTCAAGTGTCTGGATCAGTGGGATGTTCTGTGTTTTAGAGCTATTTTGATTAAGACTTTTGATATTTTCCAAAGCTTCATAGTTCCTCATGGGTGGGAGAATGTATGTGTGTACATTTCAGAGAGAAATGTAAGGTAAAAGTAAGAGCAACATTATTTCCAACTCAAAAATGAGTAGTCATGGATCTACAGGAGACTACCATAACTTTGAACTTCTTATAATTCTGTAATGCTATAATTTGTCCCCTCCTTCCACTATGCCCATATTTTGGTGGTGGGGGTTTAATTTTTACATGGCAGTTGGAGTGGGTTGAATAGTGTTTCTCTAAAATTCATGTCTCCCTGGAACTTCAGAAAGGTGACCTTATTGGGAAATAGGATCTTTCCAGAAGTAAAGTGAAGTCATCGGCCTAGGGCAGGTCCTAAATCCAATGACTGGTGTGTATAAGAAGAGGAGAAAATACAGAGAGACCCAAATAAGGCCGTGGGAAGTTGGAGACAAAGATTAGAGTGATGCAGTTATAAGCCAAAGAACACCAGGGATTGCCAGGAGCTGCCAGAAGCTGGAAGGGGCAAGAAAATAATCCTCTGTTAGAGCTTCTCAGGGAGCATGGCTTTGCCAACACCTTGATTTTGGACTTCTAGCCTCCAGAACTGAGAGAGAGTGAATTTTTGTTGTTTTAAGCCCTTAAATTTGTGGTAATTCGTTACGGCAGTCCTAAGAAACTAACCTAACAGCCTAGGAATAGAAGAGTGGGAATGGCAGAGTTGCAGATGGAGAAGAATAAAAAGGCTTTATTTAGATTCAGATTAAAGTGTTAATAATCATTCTTAGGCTACTTTCTTGTCAATTACATTTCTTCTTTTTTTATTCTGCAGTGAGGACAGAGGGAGGCATGAATTTTCCTTGATTTCCCAGTTAGAGCTACTAGAACATGTCCCTCTCTCGCATTTTGGATAAGGTGTGTCCTTCCCCCTAGTCCCCTCCTTACTGAGTTTTTTTTTTCTGCCTATTTTGTGAACTGACGGTATGGCTGTGCTTGTTGATTGTGGACTTGAGGTTTACAGTAAGTCCATGAAGTCTGGCTGAGGGCTTTGGTCTACTAGAATCAGTCTTTGAGGGGAGGGGAGGGGAGGAGAAGGAGAAACCAAGGATCCTCAGTGGGAGAATAGTATGGAAGAAGAAGCCTCCTTTTGGCCATGTCAAGGCTTGAGCAGATGGAGGCATACCATGTTCACTGCCATCGGTGATGGTAGTAAGGCTAATCCAGATCTCTCTGGAGTCCCCTCAGTGTGTCCTATGCTTGGTTCAAACCTTTCAAAGTCTCACACGCTTGGTGCTTCAGGCTCACTTCCCCTCTGTTTTATATTTACATCCGAAAAACCAGCTCTTCTGATGAAGCACAGAACGTAGAGTGGTTGTCCTCATAGAAGCAGCAGCAGTAGCAGTAGATATCTGGTAGGTACCCAGTAGGTGTTTGGCTTGAAATGTTCAGACATTTAAGAATCAGTTACATCTGTTTGTTTTCATATTTTAAAATCATATTTTTGGAGAAGGGTGTCAGGGTTAGGTTAGAGATACAGTTTGGTTTTCGTGATAAAAAGTCTACACAAACATTTTCTAGCTTATTTATAATAGTAATGACAATAATAATAGCTATGATTTATTGAGCCCTTACTATGTGCCAGTTGCTTTCACTAGGTTTTTTTACGTTTAATATTGATCCTATAGTTTAAAGAGAAGGAAATGGTTCATGAAGGTTAAAGTAACTTGCTTGGGATTCAAACCCAGGGCTCTCTGACTTGGGAGCTTCTGACTTTCCTGTCTTTTGGAGTGTGTGTGGGACTTTGGGTGGGGTACAGCAAGAAATTAAAGAGCTGTCCTTTAAAAAGTTTCTACTCTGTGCCGCATTCTTCATCTCTGTCCCCAGGAATCCCCACCTTAATCCTTTTGAGTTCGTCTTGAATGATCATCTTCAGAGTCGTGCTGACTCTGAGTAACAGCATCTCTCTGTGTGCTGGTGGGAAGTGGACTTGGCTCCATGATTTAGCCTCCTTTCCTTGATTTTTGTATGAGCTAAATAACTTTTTAAGAATTAGCATGTACTTGGGTCTTTAATGGGGGAGTAGGAATGGCTTGAGAATTCTGTCAGAAACCTGTTGGTTTGGTGAGTCTCCATTTCTCTTTGGTCACTACCAGGTGTGACCGTGGTTTACTATGGGGCAGATGCACAGAATACTATTTATAATAATGGAGTGACGCATGGTAGGTAGAAATCTTTTGGGATAGGCCCTTATCGCAGAAGTTTCTGTGTTGGGACAGTAGGATATCTGTGCTTTTATAGGCTTCAAGCAGATAGATGAATGCAGACAGCAACATCAAGAAAAGCAGATTTTAGGAAAAAAACACATTTACAAGGAGTTCTTGGCAGAAGTTTTGCTGCTGAATCAGAACTCAAAATTAATGATATTAAAAATGTTGTGTGAGGTGGTCGTCTCTTTGCAATGCAGTTACTAACAGGTTTAAAGGCAGGCTGCCAAGACAGAAACAGAAAATGTTGCGTAATGCAAGTTGCTGGCCAGGTTAGTGTTTATCTCTACTGAAGAGCCTACTGCTTTTGTCTTCAAGGTAAAAATATGTATGAGTAAGTCCTAAGATGGTGGTTTTAATTGGCCACAGGAAGGCAGTACCTATGTGCCCTAAGATAAAATGGTGTATGTTGGAAAAAAACTACAGAACTCTCAGTTTCATGGTAAAGATGGGTAAGTAGTGTCTGCATAATGTCCAAAGGATAAACTGAAACTCTATGATAAATGTGAGCAGGCAGAACGGTGCTACCTGATAACCGAGTTTAACAGCGTGCAGGGGAGGATGGTGCGGCTGGAGGCTGCTGCAGTAGAAAGTGGCAGTGCCACTGTGGACTTTTAAAGGGACAACTCGGTACAAACCTGAAGTTAAAGGAGGGCATAAAATTACATACATTTGAGCTTGTCTCCTTGAAAACTGGTTCTCTCTTTTTATTGCATTAAAAAGATCAAGTGGATAGTTGAGTCATTAATTCAGGTAATTCACATCACAAAATTGCCTTTTTCCTGAAGTGTCCTAATCATTGATTTTTAAAAATGATATTTCTTTGATTATAAATTATCTGCATAATTGCTTTGGTTCCATATTTCATATTGAGCTTGGGCTGAGTGATGTTTAAAGCCTCCTGCTCACCCTTCTCCTGTTTCTTCCTATTTTATTTTACTTTATACCTTAAAAAAAGATGTAGATTAATTTTCTTCTGATACTATGATGTTTTCATAGAGTAAAACACTTTTTCTAGATCTCTTTCATTGGAACTTTTCCTGTTGGTAAATCACTGAAAAAAAAAAAATCTACCTAATTTAAAAGCATTGCGATGGGTCTTCCAAAGTTTTTAATCTTACGTATAGCTACTCTAGGACTTCCCATCAACATTTATTTCCAAACCAAGGACTTGTTAATCTCTTCCTTCATATTTTTGCATCTGAGTCCGAATTGGGTACGGGTTTTTGTTGTCTTTGTTTTTGCAGTTAGAAAAACTTCAGTTGGTAGGATGAGAAGGGACATATCTTACTCACTTTCAGTACAGTCCCATTAACAGCATTAATGTGCCATGTACGAATATACTTAGGCAGATTGAGGCCCACAGACTAATAACATTTGGGGCAAGATAATTTTAAGTAAAAATTGAAGCTCTGACCCTGCTCCTTTTTAATTTTCTTTAATAATGATCATTTTTAAATTTCTTTAATAACGATCAGTTAGATGCATCATTTATGTAACCCTGAGAAGCCTGGAATTGACTTATGAAAATGTTGTAGGCCTGATTAAAGTTATCTCCAAGCTGATACCGGTGTAAGCATATTTGCTTTAGAACTCATGGACTCTTAAGCTCCTAATAGATAATTTCCTAGGTGAGCTAGTGTACTGTTTCTTGAAATTAGTGGCCTAAATCAGCCCTTCTATCTCCAAGCCTGTCTAATAAGGATAAGTTTACAGCCTTCTTTTTGAATAGATGCATGTCCTCTGCTGAACTGAATTATCTAAATCAGTCCTGTTTAGTCTCCTCCCCTTCCAAGAAAGATCCTTACTTCAGACTGAAAGACTAGGTGATTTGGGCCATATTTTAGGTTTTGTCATTTGTTAAGGTCAAGTTCAGCATTTGACTGTGGACATCATTTAGTAGATGTTCCCTGGGAAGAGGACTATTGGGAAAAGAAGCTTATTCCAATAGTCTCATAAAATCAGTGAATGCTTCAAGTTAATTTATTAGCAGCCAGTGCTGAATAAGCAAGGTACCATGTGTTAAATAAGAAAGGTAACAGGTGGTGCTAGAGAAAAGTATGTCTTCTAAGTTGGCTTTGAAATCAGTTGTTTACCAGATGAGTGTTTCAGTCAAAAATTACAATTCTTGTTTTTATGATGCAGTTTTAGCCACATCTACATTTTTTCATCCACCAAAAAAAATTTAAATGGATGAATCTGTTTAGCTTTTAATGGAGTGGAAATACATCTGGATTTTTATCTCTGGGCTCCCAGTGTTTGCCCTGTTGATGTGAGCAGAGATGATTTTCACCTGACATCTTTGTTGCCTGTCTGGAGAGTCCCTGCTCTTTCCATTGACTGAATTCTTCTAATTAGTTTCTTTTGTGTTCATTGTTGTGCCTTAAACAGGATCATAAAGCTTTCAAAAAAATTTTTTTTCAGTTTGTTACCTCATGTATCTGTGCTGGTCAAGAAGGAAGAGAAGAAAATACCAAGGTTTTATCATTTGCATCGCATGTTATTACAGCTTCAAAAACCCATTTGGCAGTGAAGTTACTGGGAGGATGATTTCAGCTACTGAGTGCTCTGAGAGTTACTTCTTTAATCTCTTCCCTCCCCTTTTAAAAAACAGGTTTTTTGGATGGGGAAGAAATTTTATATATATATTTGGTATATGATTTCAAAGTTGAACCTTGAGTTGATTTGTGAAAAATTAAAGGTTCTTTGCCTCAGGTTCTCAGTAACTTCTAAAAAAAAATAGTATACCTTCTTAAGAGGATTTCCTGGTATGTTCTTTGGCCCGTTACCAAGTCTTTGACACATGAGGGTAGCTATTGATCATCTAGCTATTTCTGATTTTTGAACCTGAGACAGCCAGCATTGGGTTGATCCCTGGATCAACCTCACGAATCTAACAGATTAATCTCACTTTCACTTGTCCTGGTCATTCCTGGCTGCTGTCCCATTCTGTTCTTTTCCTTTTGTATCTACTACACATTGTCTAAAGAGGGCTTATTCCCCTGGTCTTTCCTATCCACCTGTCACCTTTCTCCTACATCAGTGGTTTTTAAACCTGGCTGCATTTTAGAATCACCTGAAGAGCTTTCAAAACCACCAGTGTCTAGGTAGCATCCTAAGGCAGTTAGGTCAGAGTCTCTAGGTATGAGGACTGGGCATCTGTATTTTTTAAGTTTCCCAGGTGGTGATAATGTATAGCCAGAATTGAGTACCACTATCTTAGAGAAATTAGATTTTGGCCATGGAAGTTATCGGCTATTTTGGTAATGACTTTCAGACCTGTTTCAGCCCTCTACTCTATAGGAAGCTCCACATGACAAGGAATGATATAAAGTTGGAATTAAAGAGGAAGGTTGGCTTCCAAGGACAAGAGCATTATTATCACTTAACAAACTGTGTTTAACCTGCGAGCTCCTCTTCCTCTTTAGTATAAATGCATGTGATGTCTTTAGTTTCCAACTCCTACTCATTTTTCTAGTCTCTACTGAACCTTAGTTAACTTATTTTGGAGTTTTCAGGAATTTTAAAGAAGAAATGGTGCTGTTTTAAGTCATAGCATAAGACTTAAAAACTGAGGTGCATAAACTTAGTATTCTTTTGTGCAACTTAATCTGATATACCAGCAGGTTCCACCATATCCTGATGTTTTAAAGTAATGGTTCTCCAAGTGATTCCCTAGCACAGCAATGTCAACATCATTGAGGAACTTTCTGGGAAGGAAGATTCTTAGGCTCACGCCACACAGACTAAATCAGAAACTCTTTAACAAGCCTTCCAGGTGATTAGAGGTTCTGAAACCTCAGCTTTTTAAGTCATTTGCTAAGTCTGTAGAATTATTCTGGTGATAGGAGTAAACAATCTAATATCTCATGCTATCTTGGCTTCAGATTCCTGACAAGAATGGAGGAAAAAATGTGGTATCTGATGAAATACAACAAAGTTCTAGCCCCTTGAGTATTTTGGACTTCCCACAGATCTGTGTTGCTGTGTAGCCTTCTATACAAGGCAAGGATACTCACCTTTCAGGATCACAACAATAAAGAATCCTCTCAGATGTATAGAGGAAACCAAACGGGGTTCACCTTAGTGCGTATATTGTATTCACAGAACTTATGTTTAGGTTGGATTCGTGGCTTTTTTTGTATTTGTATATGATCTTTTTCTTGTTTGTTTTAGTCTTTTGAGGACATTCCTAGTTTTAAAACCATCAGACAGGGGAGTAGTTGCACTGACTCATCCCCAGACGGACATGGGACATGTGAGAGAAAGATAAGATAAAAATGTGCTGGGTGTAATCAGTGTGAGAGTGTCAGTGCAGTGAAGGGGAGAGTGACGTGGCTCTCGTGATGGAGTCGGGGTAAGGCAGGACATCCACTTTGGCTGAGGATCCTAAAAGGCATACGACCTCTCCCACCACAGGTGGAGCCAGTTACAAATCCAAACAAGTATTGCTGCTTGTCAGTATCATTGGATTCTGTAGTCCATTAAGCAGGGCCTCATGATCAGCTAGCCATATCAAACCTAGCTGGTGGCTTTAGGAATATAATTAGTGCAGAACATATCAGGTTGGCCAGTTGTGGATGTTCATGTCAGGACTTTTTACCACCTGCTTCAGAATGTTGCCTGAGATTCATAAACACTAATAACAGCAACAACAACAAACTTCACCAGGATTACTTTGCATTACAATTCATTTTGCTGTTAGTGGCATTCCTTTTCCTACATGAAGCCATATCCAGGATGATATGGCTTGAGTGCTGAGCCTCCGAGGTGCGGCGATCTGAGTTTTCTTCTTGGAGTGGGTAGGGCAGGCTAGTCACTTTCCTCAGATACACCAAGATTTTGGGGAAGGCTCAAAAAGGCAGGTTCAGTGTTGGAACAACATCAAAAGGTCCACATGGAAGGGAAAGCTGCATTGAGGGACTTCTGTCTGGGGTCTGAGTTTGGAGGAAAGTCCAAAATATTGTGCTGATATTACTCATCTGCATGAAAAATAAAAAAGTGTCTCCATTTTTTTTTCTGAGATAAATAGTAAAGATAAAGCTTTCTTAATATTTTAAGATGTGCCGTTACCTGTGAGCAGCATTCCAAATTGGACTCCGGGAGAGTGCTAGGGACTTGTACACCCTAGAAGTCAGATACAACTGGTGGGCATTGGAAGTGCTGGGGACAGTAGGATCCTTCCCAGAGCTGCCACTGCACACAGGTGAAATGTGTAAACACACATCAGTTGCTCTTCAATTTTGATTTCCCCAAAGCATGAGCCCCTGCTTGCATGTTCTGGGGGCAAGGAGTGAGGCTATCTTGAAAGGATCTGGCACCAGGGTCACTTCTGCAGAGGAGAAAAATGTCTGGTAGCAGTCCAGGAATAAAGCCTATCTGGGAGCAGTCCAGAAAGCTTGTCTCCCAGCCCAGAGGAACCCCCAGTCCTAGGCTCCTGTGTCCCAGACCTGGAGATAATGAGAGACATCACCTGCTTGACCCCTCTTTGAACGTTTCCTTAAGGAGACTATAGATGATGTCTTTGGTTTTGAGACGGCCAGTCCTGACTTCTATATGCTGCTGAATTGCAGAGTTGTAGTTGAAGTTGGAAAACTTTTAATTCCCCTCTGCCCAAAAGAGACAAAAAGGGCTAAATCTTCTTCTGTGTTAGTGTGAATGGGTGTGATATGTACAGCCATAACCTAAGATTTATCTATCATTTTCATGGCTATGACTAAAAGCTACTGTTAATTGAACATTTATTAGCAGTGTGTTAGACACTGTTAAGCTTTATGCATATTAGCTATTCCTCTTTTTTTTTTTTTTTTTTGAGATGGAGTCTCACTCTGTTGCCCAGGCTGGAGTGCAGTGGCACAATCTTGGCTCACTGCAACCTCTGCCTTCCAGGTTCAAGCGATTCTCCTGCCTCAGCCTCCCAAGTAGCTGGAACTACAGGTGTGTGCCGCCTTGCCTGGCTAATTTTTTTTCTATTTTTAGTAGAGATGGTGCTTCACTATGTTGGCCATGCTGATCTTGAACTCTTAACCTCATGACCCGCCCACCTCAGCCTCCCAGAGTGCTGGGATTACAGGTGTGACCCACCATGCCGGGCCTTAGCTCTTCCTCTTTATGCTTGAGGAGACTGAGGTACAAAATGGCTAAGTGACTTGGCTGAGGCCATATAGTTGGTAAGTGATAGAAATGGGATTCCTGTATTAATATGTCTCCATTTTGACTAAGTAAACTCCAAAGTCAATTTATCCAAGCTTTAGGGATCTTGATTTCATAATACTGCCTGAGACCCCACTGGCTTGTTCTTTTCTATCATATTTCTCATTTTAGTTTTAAAGAATAGAAAGGAAGGGAGTTTGCATGATCTATTTGAATTGAAACAGATGTGTTCTACCTAGCTGTTACTGTTTCAGAACCCATAGAAAGAACAGACTTGAGCGTTAGGTTGTAGACAAGCATTCACATTGAACACAAAAGGCTTTTCAGACTTGCACTCTTGTCAAGTGTTATTATTCTTAGGGATGGGGCACTTCAAACTGCTTCTTCAGGCTCTATAGCAGATGTAAATGATATTCCAGGAAGGGTGACCCAGCTCATTTTTTGCAGATTCAGAAATGAGACACATAGATGAGTTTACTCTAAACTGCATTTAAACTTTCCTGCAGTCATTGCTTTCTTTCCCTCTCTCTGACCCTCTTGTGGAAGTTGAAGCAACCTAATTGTATATCATCTTTTGGTGAACAGCCACATTGTGCTTGGAAGCCAGTGGGTCATTTGGGTCTAGTTTTCTTCTTTGGATCTGCTTTGTAGTTGAAATTAGGCTCAGGACATTGTGTATGGTGGTTTAAGAAGGTTGACTGCAGCCAGCAGGTGTTGAAAGATGGAAGCAGTAGGAGGAGGCCAAATTGTGGAGGACAGGGCTGATAACTGGATTGGCAAATGGGGATTGAGGAACATGGAAGGTGGCCCAGTAAAAATACCTTGGTAGAAGCTGGAGAGTTGTAGTTGTGTGATTGTGATGAAATATTAGGGGTGATGGCTGGATTTAGGGAGAGTTAAACCATTATGAAATTTCTTCAAAGAACGTTATCAGACAACACATATGTACTCTTGGTTAAGGGACACCATTAATGAACACACTTTATAATTTAAAATGCTAGCAGACTTTGCTTTCAGTCTCAGTCATGGAACCATTGAGACACTTTGCGGGGGCAAGAGAACCATTGCAATTCTTCCTATACTGGAAGGAAAAAGAGAAAAGCAAAGTTATTTTGTGGTTTTGGAATAGTTAAAAAACAAAGTTTGTGTTTTGATAGTGCCTTCCAATGAGTTCAGAATTATGAGGCATTTCTTTGTCAAGGTGAGGGAGGCATTTGGTCTGTGAACTAAATCTCCCAAAGTCTTCGGTGTTTGGTGGGCAAAGAAACGAGAGGAAAGAAATAGGAAACTGCCATGCCGTCTTTCCCCCATTATCACCCTTTTATGAAAAATGATCTGTGGCTTGCTGCCAACACTTTGTTTAAAAAAACTTGGTTGTCTGGTATTTCTCATCTGCATGAAAAATAAAAAGTGTCTCCATTTTTTTCTGAGATAAATGGTAATGATAAAGCTTTCTTAACATTTTAAAATATAGGCTGCATACTCTCCAAGAAAAAAGCACTACAAACAATGTCAGCTGTTTTTGGAATATTATATAAATCGTTTTAACTGTCATATAGGGACAACATATTTTTCCTGCACTCCTAACCCTCACAGGAAAAAGAACACTGGCTCTTTCTTCATTTTCTTGGTGTAGGCCATTTATTTACTAGCCACCTAAGTAAGTACCTACCAGCTACTTTTCGGTGAAATCTAGGGATCATCCTAAATATCTTGTTTACTAGATGTGGGAAACAGGCCCAGCAGTCTTGAACTGAATGGAAGTAAGAGTGTAGCATGTACTAAGGAGCCCAAGATTCCCAGCCCTGTGTCGTGCCCTGTGTTGTACCAGGAGGCAGATTTTCATCTGTGGAGTCACCTGGGAATCTTTATATACAGTTCTAAGGACTCAGTAACATCCCTTGTCTCAGGCCAGACCAGTAACATTTTTTAAACAGTTGCTGGACTTCTAAAAATAAAAATTTTGTGTTTTCTGGCATGTAAACAGAGATGTCCTAAAAGAAAATAAATGAACCATTTGTCAGATAATTCTGGTTACCTTAATCCCTTTGTTAGGTTTTTGTCACGGAGATGGTAGGTGACAGCTTTGAAGGATGTTAAGCAGTGGGATATTATTATTTTTTTTTCCAAGGAGAAAATTTTTAGGGCAGACTGAGTATCTTTTCCTCTTGTTTTTGAGTGTATAGCTGTATATTAAAATAGGAAAGCTGACTCTGACCCAGGAAATACAGGATGGTAGGCCAGTCCACCTGCAGGGTCTGTTATTTAGACTCTTGTTGAGTGTAACTGCCTTCCATGTTACCCTCAGTACCTAGACCCCCTTCTCATCAGCCCTGCTTTTTGTCCCTAATGTTCCCCGTTCATCTCACCTGGACTGCTTCTTGAGGGATTTTCCAGAGGAAGGATTAATCTGAGATGCAAATTAATGCCAAATTGATGATGGAACTCCTGAGTCCTCAAGCTCAATGCCATGGATGTCATCTGGCTTACTCCTTAATTTTCCGGATGAGGATATTAAAGATCAAAGATGTAAAGGAGCTTACTTGAAACCACCCAGCAAGGCCACCCTTACCTATGAACTGACTCCGTGGTCACCACCATGGTTACTGAGGAAGATCTGCTACT
Organism: Saimiri boliviensis; assembly: GCF_048565385.1. Classification (NCBI taxonomy): domain Eukaryota; kingdom Metazoa; phylum Chordata; class Mammalia; order Primates; family Cebidae; genus Saimiri; species Saimiri boliviensis. The sequence goes on along the minus strand of NC_133452.1, from coordinate 60,960,691 downwards.
GTCTCATGAGCATCTGTAATGTGCCTGGATACAGTTCTCGCTTCAGACCTTACCACCGTATTTTCTGGGGAGGAACTAGGCTTTTTATTTCACTGTGGCTGGTGTTAGGGGCATTTGGTGAAAAGGTAGCTATGGGAGACTTCAGGCAGCCAAAATACTACCTAATAAACCTCTGGACCTTGAAAAAGAACTGCTTGTGGTAGCCCTGTTGTCCAGAGTGATAGGGCCTGAGTTTTCTGGGTGGTTGTAACTTTGATGGTTGAGACTTCGGGAAAGAAGTATATTGCATGTAATGTTTCCAAGAATTAGTTACTCTGAGCCAGAGGACTGTGGGCACATAAGCTGAATCAGTGGCTTTAATGGGCAGCAGTTGACTGCAGGAGAAATTTGCAGTTTCACCAGTCGTATTGCTGGGCAACCCATACATTAAATAATGTTTGGTTCGTTTGGATATCTTTTATTGAGACTTAAGCCCCAAAGCAGCTTTCTGTATCTATTAAAGTCTGATTGATAATGCTAAGCTTTTCTTTAGGCACTGGAGAAGTTTGGCAGTCTCTGGAATGATAATTTGTTTGGCTTTGGCACTGATAGCCGAAGTGCCACTTCTAGTCATTTTTAATATTACTGAGATTTCAGTCTCAGTGCCGATTATTGAAAGGTTTGTGGCAAATAAGATTTTAGTGCTGTGGTGAAGCAATCTGTGTGTGCTTTAATGGTAAATAAAAATACAGCACATTTTCTGAGTATAATTCTCAAAGACAGAGTTTGGTTGGCCACCCAGATGGTTGGAAGTTCTGGTCCCTCAGCTGTGTGGGTTGGTGGCAGTGGTTCTGGCTTCTGAAGCTTGTGTTGGTCCAGGCCTAAACTCAGGGAAAAGTATACATGTTGAGGGCTCATGCGACTTGATCATATGGGGGTGTGCTTCATAGGTCACAGTCATGGTTATTCATCCATTTACTTTCATTCCGCCAGCATGGTAATGCATGAAATAAAGATGGACATACAAGTGAGCATTGCTTCTGATGAGTCTGCAGGATAGGGAGTGGTAGGGATATGCAAACAGAAAGTTGCGATATTTCTTGGGAGATGCTACTAATCCTCCTTGTCTAGAAAGAAGGGAAGTCTTGCTGAGCTGTGCATTCTGGCATGTATCTCTGCCATCATTCATTATTTTTACCTCTGATAATGAAATTTCTGACAATACAGGGTGTCCTTGGAGTTCATATTCTTTTGTTGATAAAAGTATTACTGTAATCAAAGAATTCCTTGCAGAAGTTTTGCAACCCTCAAGGAAAAGTGATAAAAAACAGACCCTGCATGATAGATTGCAGGGTTCAGGGAGGTGGGAGTTGTCCTTCCTTTCGCCTTGGCTTTGCTTTTGTTTGTGTAACGGTGAAAGGATACTGAGTCTGCTTTTTGTAAAGGAGATAACTTGGCTCATCCCTAACATGCAGAGTGTTGGGTGAATTAACAAGTGGAAGGCACGTAATAATATGTGGTACTTATGTAGTGTTTTGGTGATTTCACCTAGAATCTTGCCATCTGGAAACTTGCATTTACTAGGATGTAGAGCCAATTTTGGATGATACTGAGTCCAATGTGTATTTAAAATAGGTTAGATTTTCATTTGGCTAAAATCTAGGAGGTTGTAGACTAATAGAATAACAATAATGATAGCTTTTCCTAAGGAGCTCTGAATAGCCTGAGGAGCACTCTAGTGGGAGGTAAAAGACAGGAATCTTATTTCAAAGCGATGCAGTTGAAACATGGTAGCCTGCACCGGGTGGTAGAGCTGGCCTCTTTTGAAATGAGAAGTTGAATTCTTGATCTATGGCTTTGGCACTTGCTTTGCCACCAAGAACTATCTCCAAAATCTCCAAGCCATGAAGAATCTTTGCCATCTTATTTTCCCAGCTCCTGGGGAGCAGAGGTTTCCCACTTGGAGTTTAGATTTTGCTGAAAGTACCAAAATCCAGGCCTCAAAGATGTCAAAGTGGATCAGGGCCTGGGGACCAGCCGTGCTCTATTGAGATTGGAGCCCAGTTGGCAGGGAGGCCATGGCTCCTTCACCATCCAGGAGGGCCCTCTGCCTGCTTCCTCAGCACTTCAGCAGAACGAGGCTGGGCTCTTTATCCCAAGACAGCTGGGAGTCTCTGCAAGGTGTGCCCCATGCTTTCCTTCAATGTAGAGATGCCTTTTACCTCCCATTAGAGTGCTTCAGAGGCTATTTAGGTGCCTTAGGAAAAGGTATCATTATTATTATTCCATTAGTCTTATGTAACCCTCTAGGTTTTAGCTAAGTGAAACTCTAAACCATTTAAAACACACTGGGCTCAGTAGCATCCAAAATCAGTCTGTGCTTAGAGGCTTCTGCAGAGTGGTGGGCATGCTGCCCCAGTAGCTGTCACTCTGGCTACTGCCCTTATATCTCCTTCAAGAGTATATGGGAGAGAAATGAGGGGCACATGCCTAAGGTTACCTTCTACTACATTCTTATCCCAGGTTTCTTAGCAGATTTCCTACTTTTTCATTACCTCTAAAACAGACACAGATCTGCCATTCCTGGAAGGCCTCAAACCTCTGGAAAAGCAAAGACCACTTTTACCCCAAAGATGTTAATTCCAAACTTGTTTATGTTCCTCCTTGGAATGACAGCTTACAAAAATATGTACAGTAGTAAGGGATGAAGCCTGAGGGTAAAGGACAATATAGTACTTGACAGGTACTAGAATTAGGTCACACATTTCACTCTTGAGTTTCATAGCAGCTGGAGCAAAAAGGGACATAAGATTAGCTTCCAAACTTATAACTGCCTTTAAATAAAAACAGAAACAGTGTGCCTTTTTCTGTTACTCAGAAACTTTTTCTCTTGGGACATCATAAAGAGAACATTGATCTAATAAACGACATTCTCCTGCTTGAAATTTGGTTCTCTAAGGTAATGAGCCAGTCCATTAGTTTCAGTGTTTGTTCCTCAGTGGTGCATTTATGTCCATCTATCTGGCTTTGTGATTTTTTTTTTTTTTTACATAACATGAGTTAGATTGAGTATGAATGGCTCCAGACTTAGGAGTGACTGGCACTTACAGATGAAGCAGTATGGATCAGTTTCTTTGGGAAGGTGGTTGGAAGAATCCATGGGAGGAAACCCCAGACAGATAGGAAAACTGAGGAAGCAGAAGACAAAAACCCTGACATAAGAAATTGTCAATACTGAGAAGTAACAGGAACGTAGCAGAATGAGATGGTTAAGGGGAATACCAGGGGGCTGGTATGTAATTGATATCCAACAGCAATGCATTGGTATACTTAAACCTCTAGTGTGACTCTGGGCTTGAGACCAGACTCTTGTTCTCATGAAGTAGGGCATCAGGGAATGGGAGTTAATGAGGAAATTGCATTAACATTTATTGAGCACCTTTCTCACAATAAACCTGAAGGGTAAATATTATTATTTTTTAGTAGAGATAAGGTCTTGCTGTGTTGCCCAGGCTGGTCTTGAAGTCCTGGGCTCAAACAGTCCTTTCACCTTGGTCTCCCAAAATGCTGGGAATATAGGTGTGAGCCACCATGCCAGGCCTATTTGTTTTTAATTTCTGAAGAAACTGAGATTAACAGCTAGGTCTGGCCCATGATTGGTTCAGTAGGTATTTGGTGGACCAAGTTGACCAAGCTCATCCAGCTTCTGAGTGGCAGAGTGAATATAAACATAGCCTGCTCACTCCATTTCCTAGTTTTTCCACCTCCACCAGGGTCTCTGTTGCTCAGAACAAAAGCCTAGGGCTGGGACAAGCCTCTGGGTGACAGATGAAGGGATTTTGCTGCTCTCTGGGGCATCGCTGGTCTCGAATTGCTCAAGGGAGTAAGATGGTTTCATTGAGGAGCATCACATAGCAGGATTGATGGGAATAGGTGTCAGGCAGCCAGCAGAAGTTTTGTGTACCTACCTGTGGCACATATATTATGCAGATTTATGCAAAAGTGTATATAGGTGTATACACATACACGTACATACACACACATGCACACACGCATACACAAACACAGATACACACTTGTTCTACAGCTTGCTTTTGAAGTGAGAGCCCTGGCTCAGTGTTGGCCTTATTTTTTCTCCCCTCCGTTTTAGACCAGTGTGTGTTCCTGCAAACAGACAAGGCATTGTTTAAAGCATAGTGTACTCTCCTGCTTTTGCATTGTCATCAGAAACCCTTGACGAAATGTTTAATTTTTCTCAGAGGTTATCTGTACTAGTTGACTTCCCTGATGGTACATTTGGTTCTGGAACCTGAAACTTTTCTTTTCCTACCTGTGTTGTGTTAAGTGAGCCATAGGACACAGGTAAATATTTTTATAGAAAACTTAAGGATTCTTTAACTTTGAGATGACTCAGACCCATGTTTCCAAACTGGGCCATGCACTAGAGAAGGGCTCCCCCAATCCTCCTTACTCCTCCAACTTCTTGTCTGTGTAGCTGTCCTTCCTAATACCCGCTGTTTGTAGTCAGGCAAAAGGAACCTGCTTCCTGAGTGTAAGCTTCCATCTAAAAATGAATATAATTTAAAAGGCAACTTTAAGTTAAAAGCTCTAAGTTCTGTGATAATCTGCCAACCAGTTGCATTGTTTATGATGTCATTTAAGAATGTGTTTTATCCTCTTTAAGTTGACAAATTCAAGAAAGATACATAAAATGTGTTTTTTAAGATTAAATTATTTTGAACTATTCAATATATTTAAATACTCAATTTTTATTCTTCTCTGCACTTGGTCCTGTTCCTTTTGCTAGTTTTCTGATTCATTTGCATGGACTATTGATTGGATGTTGCATTTTTTTTTTAGAACTATATGAAAAGTCAAGACTTATTAAAAAAAGGTAAATAGAGGTAGTTGTACAATTACATTTGTTTAATGAGCTTTTACATTTTAAAGCTTTGAAATAATCCCAGCACTTTGGGAGGCCGAGGCCGGTAGATCAACTAAGGTCGGGAGTTTCAGACCAAGCCTGGCCAACATGATGAAACTCCATCTCTACTAAAAGTACAAAAAAAAAATTAGCCGGGCATGGTGGCAGTCCCCTGTAATCCCAGCTACTCAGGAAGCTGAGGTAAGAGAATTGTTTGAACCCAGGAGGCGGAGGTTGCAGTGAGCCGAGATTGTGCCACTGTACTCCAGCCTGAACATCAAGAGTGAAATTCTGTCTCAAAAAAAACGAAAACCAAAAACAAAAACAAAAAAACTTTTAGTTAATGTTTTACTATTTCAGAAATTCAACTATAGTTATAAAATTATAAAGAATGTATTTGTTATATAAAGTGAGATACGCATGCAGAGACACAGACCTTGGTCTTCCCTTCTCCCTCTGGGCTACTGCTTCTACTTCATATCTCCTAGACTCCTTAAAATATCTAGGCACACTAAACTGTTTTTGTGGTGAGTCAAGCTGCAGTGCCTTCCTGGCTGGGAAACAGTGGGCTGGGCCTCTTGGAATATAGTAGACTGGAGAAACAGAGAAAATACAGCTTGACTGGGCCTTGCCCTCTCACTCCAAGCCTCAGCAGGATTCTAGAGCTTTAGCATGCTTTCTGCTGTGCTGGGATTATTTTCTGCAACTAGGTAAAAAACCCACAAAACTCCACATGGTTTGTTCTGGAGTATCTGGAATATGGAAAGGCTTGAAGGAATACTTACACTTTTTGATGAAAGGTAATGACCTTAGTTGTTCAGTATTTATTAGTTAAGTATAGGTTCTGCAGTATAGCATTTAAAAATGGATCTTCTTCAGGGTTTCCTAAGACAAAATAGTCAATGTGTTTGGTCCAGGGTGGTAGAGAAGTTTGATCCAAATCCGTTTTAAGGAGGAGCGTGGAGGCTGTCATAGAGTCCTGACATAGAGTTCTGCAAGTAGTTGTTTTCCATGTTCCAGTTTTACTTAACTTCAGAAAATTATTGTTTTTGAAAATAAAGAAAAAATCTAAGTGGTAGAGAGAAATATAGGCTGTATTTAAACTGGCCTTTATAATTTTTTCCTGGGCACACACAGCCCACATTTTGGAGCTCTGTGACGTAAGCACCCCTTGCTCTGGAGCTGGGAGTCTTGACTGGGCCAGGCCTTGGCTGCCCTGGGCTACACAGACACAAGCACAACCCGGATCTTTGTTTACTTCCTCTCCAAGTGCTGGGGACATTCAGTACTAAGAAGGGCTGTGTGCTTGCACAAACACCCCTGCCAACGTTCTCTCAGCCTTGCCATTCCTGTCTTGGAAAGTGCTTCGTTTAAGGCAGGCTTTTGTTCTTAGAGTGCATGCATTATTCCCCAGCCGGGCAGTCTTTTCCAGGTTTCTAGTGCAGACTTGCAGGCCCACTCCCCTGCAGCCTAGCCCACGGGTGGAACCTTATCTTTAGCTGACTTTAAGAGCAGGAGGAGGAGTTAGGCAGGGGTGACTGGCTGTTCATGTGAGTTTCTGTGACTAATGTCTCTGAAGAAAGCAATGCCTCTTCAGATGCTTATGGGAAGTTTAGGGGACTTTTGGATTATATAGTGTTGCCTTTTGCTGATTCTAAGATAGAGCCTTCCAATTGCAAGTGTGTTAAACACACACACACACACACACACACACACCCACACCCACCCCACTATTTCGTATTGAATCTTAGTCAAGCTTAAGAGTGAATCTGCAGTTTCATGAATAATCAAAATAAAAGCCTGCTGCCAGGATGAACTATTGCAAAAGCAGGTGCTATTTTTTTCAAGAAACTTTTTTACCCACTATCATGCTATTGGTATTAAGAGAGTTATTCTTTTTTTTTTTTTGAGGCGGAGTTTCGCTCTTGTTACCCAGGCTGGAGTGCAATGGCGCGATCTCGGCTCACCGCAACCTCCGCCTCCTGGGTTCAGGCAATTCTCCTGTCTCAGCCTCCTGAGTAGCTGGGATTACAGGCACACACCACCATGCCCAGCTAACTTTTTGTATTTTTAGTAGAGACGAGGTTTCACCTTGCTGCCCAGGATGGTCTTGATCTCTTGACCTCGTGATCCACCCGCCTCGGCCTCCCAAAGTGCTGGGATTACAGGCTTGAGCCACCGCGCCCGGCTAAGAGAGTTATTCTTAAAGGATATCATGTTTAGTACAATGTCTTAATAAAATAAAAACTCATGTTTAAACACGAGTATGCAGACAAACACAGGCACATAGCTGTATAAAGTTAAATGTGAAGACTGGAACTCATTATCAGGATTTAATTTCAGTGTTTTTGTTTTGTTTTGTTTTGAGACAGGTTCACTCTGTCATGTGGGCTGGAGTGCAGTGGCATGCTCACCGAAGTCTGGAACTCCTGGGCTCGAAGGATCCTCTCACCTCAGCCTCCTGAGTAGTTGAGACTACAAGCATGAGCCACCATGCCCAGCCCCCACCTTTTTTTTTTTTTTTTTTGAGAAATAATACAGATTGAGCATCCCTAATTTTAAAATTTGAAATCCAAAATGCTCCAAAATATGAATCTTTTTGAGCATTGACATGACACATGAAGTGGGAAATTTCTCACATCCAATCTCATGTGAGGGGTTGCAGTCAAAACCTTGTTGTGTGCACAAAATTATTTAAAATACTATATAAATTTATCTTCAGGCTATGTGTATAAGGTGTATATGAAACATAAGTGAATTTCCTGTTTAGACTTGGGTCCTGTCCGTAAGATATTTTATTATGTATATGCAGATATTCCTAAATCCGAAGAAATCTGAAATCTAAAACACTTCCAAGTATGTTGGATGAGGGAATAAGGCTCTTCAATAAAAAGAACATGTCACAGATACGTATATAACTCATTATTAGAGGAAAGAAAAGAAGTAATGGATAGACAAAAGAAAATAACTTAGAGCTTACTATGGCCAAGAATTACGAATCAAGAATTGAGACTGATGTTCTTGTCAGAATTTTGGATGCCTTGTTTGCAAATATGGTTTTAAAAATACACAACTTTTCTCATTTTAGTATTGTGATTGTGGCTCTTTTTTGAGCCTCCTATGACAGCTCTCAGATTGGAGATAACCTTAGAGCTCATCCTAGCTTAGCTGCCTTCCTTGACAGCAGAGGAAACTGAGGCCCAGCGCTTGGTGGTGGGCTCAGAGTGCCAAACTAGCTGAGTGAGACAGAGTAGACAGGCAAGTGCCTTTTCACTGTAGGCCTCATCCTTTAGAAGATGTTGCTGCCTGCCCTTGTGACTATTGTAAAGATCTGTTTGAGGCCTGGGTGGGGAAATGGAGGCTAGGGAGTGTTTACAGCCTCTCATTTCACATTCCAGTTGTAGCTGGGACTCATCTGGTGACCTTTCAGAAACTGTTTTTATTTTTGTACCCCCACATTGGGATAAGCATGGTCCATTGACATTGAGAATTACCAGACCTGTTATAGACAGGCAGCCATCTGAAACTACTGGATTTATGCTTCTTATCTATTAGAACAGCGTTTCCCAAGTTGTATTCCCTTGGAAACACTAGTAGTCGTGCATGATTTGGGCAGTTAGGTTTCATAAAATTTAAATGGTCTGTTTTCTTTTCTAAGCAGAACTGCTCAGGGCAGTCCCACCTCAAGGGAAATCCCATCATATCTTTCTGGTGGTGGGGTAACTGGAAGTCAGCATGAAATACAACATTCTGAATAATCAGGAAAAAGCAGAAGGGTCGGAACCCAAATTAAACTGAAGTCCTAAATAAAGTTCACTTTTTAGTCAGGCATTCAGGAAGCAGCATGTGAAAATTTGCTTGGATACAGTTTCCTCATAGTTCTTCAGCAGCTTGAAATAACATCTTGAGCTGGCTGTAAACAAAAAATCTTAAGTTACCGTTTTTCTTTCCCTTCAATTGAACCAGTTATTGTATAGCGAGATGACACAAAACAAAACTTTGTGTTTCTGAAGCCAGGATTTTGGGATCATACTTTATGCAGAATTACTTATAAGTTCTGATTACTTTGAGAGAAAAATATTACCGTATCCTTAGAAAGTTTTATGTATGTGTTTTAAAGTTAAGCACCACCTTCTTTTTAGTAAAAAAAAAACAAAAACAAAAAAAAAAAAAAAAAAAAAACATGGAAAATAGTGGTATGTCAATACAAAGGGAATACGGCTCTTCAATGAAAAGGAACATGCCACAGATATATAGCATGAATGAATGTCAAAAATATTCTGAGAGAAAAATACCTTTTTGTGGAATTCTAGAAAAGGCAAAACTAACTTACGGCAACAGGAAGCAGATCAATGATTGCCAGGGGCAATGGGGATTGGAGGAGATTGATCGCAAAAGGGCAGAAGGGAACTTTTCAGAGAAACATGAAATTTTTTATGTCTTTATTGTGGTGGTGCTTACACTGGTGTAAATACATCTGCCCAAATTCATGTAAGCATATGCTTAAAATTAGGTGCATTTTTTTTTTTTTTGGTTTGTAAGTTGTGCCTCATAAAGTTGATTCGAACCAGAAAAAAAGGGGGTTAGAAGATAAGGCTGTGGTTGGAATTTTTTTGTGTAACTTAAGGCCAAATAGTCCATTTATGCCCATTTTTGCAGTATTATAAGCTGTGCCTTTTGTATTCACATTTCTCCAGTTACTCCTTTATTCATCATCACTTAGGAGGCTTCCCATCTCGTCTGCCTTCCTCCTAGCTCCATGATTTGAGCAGTAGAAGTTCTTGGCTTTCAGGAACCTCACAGCCCTTGTTAGTCATAAGCAAGAATGCATTTTAAATTCACTTCAAATTATTTTTTAAGTAGGGCTTCTGGTGGTTTTCTGGAATGGAGGTGTGGTGGAAGCTTTAGTGTATGAGTGTGGGAAGAGGCTGGGTGTTCCTCAGATCGTTCTACCATGCTTCCTCACACCTGTCCAAGCTTCTGTGCAAATACTGAAAGAAAGTGTTGTGAATTTTGCTGCTGGCATTTGTCGGCCACAGCTGTGGCTTCGGGTTGCACATTTGTTGTGGTTTCAGAGTCTCTGAGAAGCCGCTGGTTGGGAGGGCGCTGAGAATGGTTGGTGTGGGTAGTATTTGAGTGCTTAAGGGGAAGAAGATGATTCTTAGTGCCTTCATTGGTCTCCAGTCTTTATCTCGATCTCAATCGCATTATAATTTAGAGAGGCATTTTCCCAGTGTGTCCACAGAGAGATGGATGCATGCCTAGGAATGCATAATTTAGTGGGCAGTTTGAACATCTAGCTATTGGGAATATTGTTGAGTGTTTGTGTTTAGAGTTCAAGTCCTCCATGTCTAGTCAGCATTAGCCTGTAAGAAAGAACTACTTGTTCTTAATGGATCATGTTAGCTGGACTTGGTGCAAGTGTTTTTTCTTAGAAGGGAGGATTACACATTAGAGTAACAAGATGTTCTTGTATTGCCTAGTTTATCAAAAGATTGTGAAATAGGGTGTTGCAGATATTTTAGGTCTTACTGTTTTTTAAATAGATGAGCTTGAAAGAGTGAGGAAAGGTTGTATCAGGTTAATTGGGCTTAAGGAAAGCTAAATAATTGGTGGGAGAAAAAAGAGTAAATACTTTTTTCCTTTACTGTGTATTTCTTTTTTTGTTGTTCTGTTTTGTTTTTTGAGACAAGAGTCTCGCTGTGTCTCCCAGGTTGAAGTGCAGTGGAGTGATCTTAGCTCATTGCAACCTCTGCCTCCTGGGTTCAAGTGATTCTCCTGCTTCAGCGTTCTGAGTAGCTGGGATATAGGCGCCTGTTACCATGGCCAGCTCATTTTTGTATTTCTAGTAGAGATAGGGTTTCACCATTTTGCTCAAGCTGATCTCTTAACTCCTGGCCTCAAGTGATCCTCCCACCTTGGCCTCCCAAAGTGCTGGGATTACAGGTGTGAGCCACCGAACCCAGCCCTTTTGCTGTGTTTTTCTTTTCTTTTCTTCTCTTTTTAAGACAGTCTCACTGTATCGCCCAGTCTGGAGTGCAGTGGTGCAATCTCGGCTCACTGCAATGTTTGTCTCCTGGGTTTAAGTGATTCTCCTGCCTCAGCCTCTGGAGTAGCTGGGATTACAGGCATGTGCCACCACACCCAGCTAATACTTGTATTTTTTTAGTAGAGACAGGGTTTCATCATGTTGGCCAGGTTGGTCTTGAACACCTGACCTCAAGTGATCTGCCCACCTGAGCCTCCCAAGTCTTGGAATTACAGGCATGAGCCACTGTGATCAGCCTTTTCTGTGTATTTCTTTTGGGCATCCTTTGGCTTTGTGTTTGTGTAAACTTTGAGTTTCCTTGAAACTACTAAAGCAGTGAGGAGATGTGTGCTAATATTCTTTTTCTGTGTTTCTTGTTTTTCCCTCCCCCAAAAGTTGTGGAATTAATTTTAAGTAGAAGGAAAAGGGCAGCTTGAGATGTTTAAATTTGACTTAAGTTTTAACTGAAGTCTATTTGCAAAAAGATGAAAACAGGTGAATAACTTTAGCGGAAAAAAAAAGGAGAGTCCCTGGTCTTCTCCTTCCTCTTCTAGGGAGAGTTGTAGAACAAAAGCCTTATTTCATAATCCGAAGGTTTGGAAGCCAACTACAGAAAACGAAACTGTGAAGATACCATAGTAGTTTTGGTTTCTTATTTGTAGAATAAAGGTGTGATCTGGCCCCATGGACCAAGGCAACAGCAGGAGAATTCCCAGGGTTTCTCGAAGGTCAGAGGCATGCAGCATTTTCTTTCATCTTTCCCCACCTCAGCCACCTCTCCCTCCTGCCTTTGCCTTCCACTGATGCTTTTGGGCTTGCTTGGGCCACATTGTTTTGTTTTGCTGCCTTTTGAACTCTAAAAATACAGGTCACAAATCCAAGGTCTGCCTTGCAGATAGTGGCCCTGGTCTTCCCGGGCCCCTTGTGCCCCATGGGGCTGTGGGTCTGGTGTGTCTCAGTGACCCAGCTGATGTAGGGCAGGATGGCCATGCATTGGCATGCCCGCTTATCCCCAAATCAGGCCTTGTCGAATGTGGCAGAGCTCCAGCTCTTTCCAAATATGACTCCTGCCAGTCCCTATGCTGTGAGATAAGAATGAGCAACACCTAAGCAAAGTTTTGTAGGCAGCTCTCCCTTTATGTGCTTATACAACCTTTTCGGCACATGTGTTGGTACTTACATGTCAGGGACAATGTGTGATTTTGGTGGAGAAATACTTATAATCCAAAGTATTTTCATGGGGTTCCCCAAACAACACTAGAAAGAGGTAAGATTTCAGTTTATCCTCCTAATATATATATATTTTTAAGATGGGATTTCACCATGTTGGTCAGGCTGGTCTTGAACTCCCAACCTCAGGTGATCCGCCCGCCCTGGCCTCTAAAGTGCTTGGATTACAGGCGTGAGCCACTACGCCCGGCCTATCCTCCTAATATTTTAATGCTGTATTCAGGGATAGATTTTTCCCTCCCAGGTGTGACTTCTGCTTTTTCTGCTCCTCCTCCCCCAAGCAGCTAGATTTTGCAAACCCTCATCAAGCCACAGGTTGTCAAGGCCTAAAACATTCTTATTTCTGTTGAGCTTATGAAAGGTGCAAGCATAATTATATTTTTAGGTAGTGATGTGGAATGCAAATTGAGTTTTCAAAAATACTGGGAAGTACTTCTGAAGAAGGTAGAGAGAAAAAACTTTTCATTGTAACTGTGACCTCTCCATTCTTCAGCTTAAGCTAAATTTAATGATACATAGAAAAAGTTTGGGGCTTACTATATTGAATTCATTTCCCAAGCATACTCATTGTTTTGTAAGAAATACACAGTTTTTGTTTTTTAAAAACTCAGCTAAGTTACTGGGTACATGGGACCTCTTTGCCCTTTCATCATTGAGACCATTTACATAAGTTTTTGTAGTTTCCGTAACTTTTATTACTTTATGTTTTCTCTCATAGAAGTATATGTTTCTGGAGGGGAGACAATTTGTTAATACAAATTCTAAATATAGATTGTTTATTCTAGAAAAGAAAGGATCAAAGAAAGCAAAAACCATACAGAACTGCCTTCCTCCATTTCCCATTCCTAAGACTTTAGTATAAAATCTCCTCTCCTATTTTAAGTCACTGCTGTCTAAGGGAGTCTTTTTTGCATACAACATGAAATTAGTGACCTCTGTGTTTGCACATGGTTATGAGGGGCCTACAGTGTTCAGTTGCCAAGCTGCCATTTTACCTTGTTAGTGATGAGTTTGATAATTCTGCCAGAAATGGATTTTCACATTGATGGGCCAAGCATAGGATATTATGAGATTGTAAGAAACATTTTAATGGTGGCAGCCCTGGTCCCCTTCATTCTCTCGGACTGCCCAGTTACTGCTTCCCTCCTGTCCTTTTTGTTTAAACTTTCCATTCTTATTTTTTTCTTCGTAAAATGTTCCTTTACTTTGAAGATGAAGAATGTCCCCAAAATTTATAACCTGTCAGTATGCATTATTTTCCCATGAAGATCAAATGCTTTATTTTCTACCTTTTTCTTCTCCATCCTAGTATACCTTAGCATTAAAAGCATTTTTATAATACTATTTTTGCTATTGTTTGCCAGTAGATTTTGAAGAATAATGGACCTCTTTGAGGAAATTTGTGTTGCCTGTTCTCTAAAAATTTGGTTACCTAAGACATTTTGCATGTGATTTGCATATGATTTCAGGGGCTTATGGACTCCCTAAGTCTCATCCATGGACTCCTGGTTAATGCCCTAAATGGAAAAAACAAAAAAAAAAAACGTTCAGAGTAAAAGTAGGAATGTGAACTCAGAGGTATGGGGGAAAAATGTACAGATTACTTGAAAAGTTATGGGTTGGTGAATGAACATCTCATGTATGTTTTGTAAGTAGGGAAAGAACACTCTTGTTTGTCAAGGGAATGAGAAAGTTGAAGCAAGAAATGGAAATCAGAGATGGAGCACTAAGAAGCAACATTTAGAGGAAGGTGGAAGGTAAATAAATGTGTATCTGTCCATAGGCGAAGTTACAGGGAATTTGGGAGAATCCAGAACGCTAGCCTAATTAAACACTTTATTTAAAAAGTGATCTGTGGTTTTAAAAAAGGATCTGAAAATAATATACACTGTCACTCTTTGGGAACTTCAAGATGTGCACTAGCAGATTGAAGCCCCTGAGAAGTCCTACAGTAACGAAACCTGTTTTGTATTGTTTAACCCAGCATATCCCAAACAGTTTCACCTCAAAGGGATTTTTTTTTTTTTTAAAGGAAACAGTATCAGCAGAACATACTTTGAGAAATAAACTGTTGGACTAAATAAACTAGAGTCTTTTCTACTCTTTAGAGTCTGAAGTGTGAATGATATCCTGAACCACAATAAGCAGAAAAAATCCCAAAGGACTGGAGAGAAAATTTTCTCTGGAGATGGCAGCAGCTAAGTGAGAACAGAACTTGGCCATGCAGTTGTGTCTTAACTTGTCCCAAAAGGGAAGTGCCAGAATGCAGATGATGCCACTGGGCTATATTAGAGACACATCAGCTCAGAGGTTGTGTAACTTGTTGCCATGGTTAGATGAGAAAGAGAGCCAGACCTAAGAGTGTCCACTTGAGCCATTAGAAACAGTGTCACCCCAGAGATTTACTCTTTTCAACTTCTCTGTCCCCATAAATCCAGAAGCACACCAGGCCGAGAATGGGCAATAGGTTAAGCACAAAGAGATTGCTTATGATTCTGAACATGGAAGGCATTTTTCTTTTCGGCTATGAGGATGCTCATTTAAGAGAAATTGCTTTCTTATTAAACAGAATGATTGTGCTTTTTAAAATTGATCAGAACATCCCCATGCTACCTTGTGGTATTTGTACCCATTATGGATAATGACTATGTAAAATTATGGATTTTATGGGCTAAATTTAAGCTGGCAATACAGGGCAAAAGGGTACTTTGGTTCCGTTACACAGTGCGTTATCAATCTCCAGAGTCCATGGAGTTAGGTACTCCATTTTTTAGTATCTTTCAATAATTTTTTTATACTGATCCTCTGCTGGCTTTGGTGACTTACACTGTAGGACCTGTGTTCAGCCATAGCGTGTGAGGTGGCCAGAGAGCTAGTTCAGGAACAAATAGCTTTCATGTTTCCTCCAAGTTTTAATAAGCACTTAGGTCTGCCTGACTCTTGAGATATATCACAGAGTTTCATCACATGCCACCTATTGTAGTACTAAAAGAGGTACTCAAATTAGAATTCATGCTTTTGGTGTTTTTAAATGAGCGATTCTTTTTCCTTTGTTGAAGCTATGTGTATTTGTTAAATAGTGTCTTTTAAATCCATAAATTCTAAGTTAGAATTGATGAACATTCAGGTTAAAGTAAGTGAGAAAAAAATAAAAACAAAATTCCTCTCATGAAGTTTGAGGTTCCCAGTTATTTAGTGGGGCGTGTGTCTTCCATTAAAGATATAGTTCGCATGCAATTAATAATGTACAACACTGTGGGTTCTCTCTGCTTTCACCCTTGCCTTCTTCCTCCCTACTCTTCCCTCTTCCATCTCCCTCTCTTTGGGAAGAGAAAAGTCCCATGCATCTTTCTGCTGTTTCTAGAATTTGTTCCTTGGCAGTTTCTTCATCAACTTGAGTCACCTCAGCCCTAGAGGAGGAATGGATTGACTGAATTCTGCTGACTTGTTGCTACCCAGCTCTGCTGATAGGGACATTTGTAGGGTGGGGATGACAGGGGATTACCAAGCAGTTGCTGAGTGATAAACTGAACTGAGGTAGCCACAAGCAGGATACATAAAAAAGAACCACTGGCACGCACTGACCCATTGCTTTGAACTAGCTGTCTGTGCTGGGCCTTGGTGGGAAACGGGGAAAAAAGGAAAAAAATCTAGAGCTTTCTCTTGAACAAAGTTAAGCACAACATGAGTCAGAAACATAATTCCAAATGGTTTGGGGCTGAACAGATTTTATTGGGGGGAGGGAAATGTTACACATTTTATGGTGATTGACTTACTGGAAATTCACCATCATGGAAACAGAAATTTAGGGAAAAATTTGTTCTGGGAAACCTCTCATTCATGAAATTGGTTTGGCAGACAAATGGCTTCCAGGAATGCCTAACCAGGGCATTGCTTTATATGGCAAGATGTGGATGGTTGATAACCTGTTGACCTGGTGGTCATTGGAGACTGCCCACCCAGGGCAGCGGTCCCTGAATACTACTCTACCTTCTTCATGCTGACTTAGCGTGATGGCCAGCAAGGAGTTTCTCTGATTCTTGTCTGGGCATATTCTCTCTCTTTCCCTTTTCTTTTTTTCTACAATGAATAAAAAGATTGCCAACAGTTATTACATAGGAAACTGGAGATGTAAACAGAGTTCATTAGAAAATGGGATGAGAGCTGTTTTTATTTCTAGATCAGAGTAACTTTGTGAGAGTAAGCTGTTGTTTATTCCCTGTTCTCCATCTTCCTTTTACTCTGTTATTAGTCCTGTTAATAAGTAAATGACCCTTCTGAATTGAAACAAGATTGGGACTGCTCTTTAAAAACGTAACCTTTTTATTAGGATTTTCTTTAACGTAGGCTAATTTTATTAAAATAAAAGAAATCTTGCTAGGTATTAACTTTGTTGCTTATCTAGGACCAAGAAATATATTAACTTTTATACATCTCTGCTCTCAGCTGTGTCTAGAATGTTGTATATGTATGTAGTTTGTGGGTTTATGTTTTGAATACGTTATTTCTTACTGGAATGGTGCTCAACATTTTATTTAGGAAGCAGCATAGTCGAAGATTATTGGCTTTTCATAATGCTCTCCTAATGACCCCTCACTCAATATGTGCCTTGTCCTGGGGCTCAGTGAGAGTGCTGTGTTTCCACAAACATGCTTCTTCACGGTCTTTTCTCTCTTGGTCAGTCACAGAGGCTTTCCCAGGTTTAGTGTGCTGCAAATGGGTCTCGTTTTCTAAAATCCTTCCCCCATTCTTCCTTAAGAAAAATCTTAGTCTATTAAAAATCTGCCTTACAAACATAGAAATGCTTCAGAGTAAGTATCTGAGCAGCAAACCTACACCATGTCTACCATATATCATGGTTTCTGTTAAGGCCCATCCCATTTCTTCAGACAGATTTCTTCTTCCTCCCATCCCACTTACTTTTCACTTGGGAAGGTGGATTGTCCGGTCTCAAGTTTCCTTCCAGAATAGAACCATATTTCAGCAAAATACTGGGTGGCTGGTTCTTTTCTTCAAGACCTACCTGTGCCTGTGTTGGTCCTTTATGTGAGGAAAGTTGAGTTGTTGCCTGGTACCAGTTGCCCATAGATCTGAGGAGTAAGCAAGTTTTAATGGACTAAGTTGTTTTTTTTCTTTCTTTTTTTTTTAATGAGGGTGGGAGGAGGATTTTAGAAAACTAGTTCCATTGGCCTGCAGTTAGAAGTTGGAACACGGAACCTGGGAAAGCTTCTGTGGTGGCTGACCATGAGGAAAAAGACTACTTTAGTGACTACTGACATAACCTGGTTTGTGTTACCTGTGAGGACTAGCTTCACACAAATTGATGTTCCTTAGATATAAGCCTTTACAGCTTTTATTTCCTCCCATTGCAAAAATATGTGTGGGCTGGGCATGGTGGCTTATGCTTATAATCCCAGCACTTTGGGAGGCAGGCAGATCATCTGAGGTCAGGAGTTCGAGACCAGCCTGGCCAACATGGTGCAACCCTATCTCTACTAAAAATATAAAAAATTAGCCAGGTGTGGTAGCACGCACCTGTAATCCTAGCTGCTTTGGAGGCTGGGGCAGGAGGATTGCTTGAACCAGGGAGGCAAAGGTTGCAGTGAGCCGAGATTGCACCATTGTACTCCAGCCTGGGTAACGAGCAAAACTCCGTCTCAAAAAAAAAGTATGTGTGTTCATTGTGGAAAATTTAGAAGCCAGAGATCACAAAATGAAAACAACCTATAATTCTGCAGTCAATTATTGTTATTTTTTTGGTGCATATTTCCTGGTTGGTTGACTGGGATGATAGATAAGATTTTAAAATCTGATTTTCACTTAAGCTTCAGGGACTTTATGGTTGAATGTCTTGGCTAATTTTTATAAGGGAAGAAGGATTATGAATACTTCTATGCCATAAATAATCATCAATGACTTTAAACATCTCATTTTTAAGTAATTGTAGATTCACATGCAGTTGTGGGAAATAATAGAGATATCCCGTGTACCATTATTGAGTTCCCTTCATGGCAATATATTGCAAAACTATAGTTCACACAACCAAGATATACTCACATTGATACTGCCAAGACACAGAACATTTCTTATCACCACAAGGATCCTTTCTATTGATTTTTTTTTTTCAAAAAATATTTTTATTATTTTGTTTTTGAGACACAGTTTTTCTCTGTCACCTAGGCTGGAGTGCAGTGGCATGATCTCAGCTCACTACAGCCTCTGCCTCCTTGGTTCAAACAATTCTCCTGCTTCAGCCTTCTAAGTAGCTGGGATTACAGGTGCCTGCCACCTTGCCCGGTTAATTTTTGTATTGTTAGTAGAGACGGGTTTCACCATGTTTGCCAGGGCTGGTCTTAAACTCCCAATCTCAGGTGATCCACCTGCGTTGGCCCCAAAGAGCTGGTATGACTGGCATGACGCACTGCGCCCAGCCCTCTCCTGTTACTGCCTTATAGCAACAGCTCCCTCCTTTCCCAACCTAACTTGACCCCTGGCAACCATTAATCTGCTCTCATTTCCAGAATGTTAAATAAGTGATGATGTTATATCATCCCGTATATGGACTTTGGAGATTGACTTTTTCCATTAAGCCTAATTTCCTGGGTATTTATCCAAGTTGTTACACTTATCAGTACTGTGTTTCTGTTTGTTACTTAGTAGAGTATCACTGTATGGCTAGGTTACATTTATGTATCCACTAATCACATGGATGATCACAAATGGATATTTGGGTTGTTTTCAGTTTTGGGCTATTTTGAATAAAGGTTTGTGTGGTGAGTATGTACAGGTTTTTTGTGTGAACGTAAATTTTCATTTTTCTGGGATAAATACCAATGACTTCATTTTAATGATGGCAAAATATTTCATTGTATGAAATAAATGTTTCATTAATTTAGGCGATTACTTCTTAATGGGTTGTTAAGGATTTTTTCCCCCTAGGTTTTCGGCTGTTATAAATATCACAGATAAAAATATTTTGGGTAAATCTTAATGTATTATCTACTCTTTCTTCTAGAAGTGGAATTGATGTCTGAGAACATACAACATTTTAAAGCTTTGCTTTTTCTAGTACCTCTTGTTTTTCTTTTCTAAAAACTTCCTAAACTCCTACCATCAATGTATGAAAGTGCCCATCTCTCATACTCTTGCCAACACAGAGCATTATTACTTTAAAAAATCTTTGTGGCTGGGCATGGTGGCTCACGCCTGTAATCCTAGCACTTAGGGGAGGCCAAGGTGGGTGGATCATGAGGTCAAGAGATTGAGACCATCCTGGCCAGTGTAGTGAAACCTCGTCTCTACTAAAAATACAAAAAAAGTAGCTGGGCATGGTGGCACGTGCCTGTAGTCCCAGCTACTTGGGAGGCTGAGGCAGGAGAATTGCTTGAACCCAGGAGGTGGAGGTTGCAGTGAGCCGAGATTGTGCCACTGGACTCCAGCCTGGCAACAGAGCAAGACTCCATCTCGAAAAAAAAAAAAAAAAAAAAAAAAAAAATCCTGCCATACCCCTGTAGCAACATAACCTAAAGCTCGACTGTGAGTTTTCCAATCCTACTTGGCCTAAGAAGATCTTTCAGAATAACAGAGATACCACCAAGATCTTGTTTTTTGCATAAAGTTTGGGACTGTACAGTTTCATAGGACCTCAGAGGATTTGGTCTAGAATGGGTGTGAAGAATCAAAAGAAATCACTGAGTCCACCTGTTTTATGTGTTGCTGGTGTCTCTTATTTGTCTCTCATATTCATCTGGAAGGAGAGAAGTGTGCTGTCATAAGCAATAGCATTAAAACCAAAAATAGTAGTAACCTTTTATTATTAAAAAGGTTATTATTTTTGATAATAGATATAAATAACTTTTTATAAAGGCTGATTAATATAAGCAATTTAGGTTATTGTATTCATGTTTCTCTGTGTGTTATGCATTACAGGAACCTATTTGAAGCTCTTAGAGCTGAGAATTAAGTGGTCTTTTAGTGGAGCTGCTAAGAGAAAGTAGAATTGGGAGATACTTTTCTTCCCTCTTTATGCTAAAGTGTTTTAGTGTTTCTGTCTGTGACTAGGCAGTGACTTTAAAGGGATAAGATATGGTTAATAACATATCTTCTAAAACCTGGAAAATATACTGTATTTTCTGAGATAAAATCTTTGAATTGAAAATTACTTTCTGGTGGAATATGGGAAACTGACATTTATCCATTCTAAAACTATTTTTTTCTCACTTTTTGTGTTTTGATCTGTAGTTATTTTTTTCTTCTTTACCTGTGGTACCATTTTTAAGGTAAATGAGGCCAGTTTCTGCAAAAAAATGGTTGCATTGTTTATCATTTCAGTAGAAGGTAGGATGATTTCAGATGAGGTTGTGCTCAGTAACTTCTCCGGTGCTAAATTAGTGTCCTGTGACAAAGATCCCATTCTTACAAACAAATGAATAAAGGAGACTGGCAGAATCTGGCATTTCTCTTTTTAAAAGTGTATAATAAATTATTTTTCATTCAGTTATTTAAGTACCTTCTACATGTTTTTAGCTGAAGACTAATGAGTATAATTAAACAAGTGAATCAAGTAAAGCATCAACCATGAAAACTTTTCTCTTCTCAGGGATGATAAAGAACCCTCCTTTCTTTCCTTGTCATCTTTTCCAGTTTATCGTGATTCTTATGGTATTGGTGATCTTAACTTTAAGTGTCTAGAAAGTTTACACACCTTTTGGCCTAAGGAAAAAAGTACAGTATTGAATAACAAGTTGAGGATCTCTGGGTATTAAATATAACCTAATTTCCAGAGAATGATGTGATATAAAGAGGATGGGAGTCTGCTGGCAGGGGAGAGGATAGAATCACTGGTGTTCTACCCCAAGGTAGAGCATCATCTTTCAACTAATTCTGGACAGGTAACATTTCACAGCGATGTGCCTTTGCCTGAAATGAGTAGAAATGTTATATGACTTATTAGTATGTAATATTACTTTTGACATTGACATTTGTAAACAAGGAATAATCAGTTTGCTTGCTGGTTCATTATTATGTCTGAACAAGAAATAAATGTTAAAGTGTTAAGAGTCTCTACTAGAACTGAATTTGAACAACAGCTTGTGAATGCAGCCAAAGAAAACAGCCAGTTTGGATGTTTCAGGCCCCCTCAACTTTTTGATGGTTTTTTTTTTTTCTTGTTGCTTTTTTGCTTTTCAGTTTGTTTGGTTTGGACCCTTTTTAAAAGTATCTGAAGGATTGTCTAAGCTCAAGTTTATCCCTATGGAGATGCCTTCACATGGGGCATCTGAATGTCATGGGGGTGTGGTGATTCTAAGCCTTCCCCTGTTTTGTGACATGGCTCGCTTACGAAGTGTGAAGGTCCTGTAAGAATAGAGAAAAAGGTATTTGAAGTCAGATATTTCTGTTTCGCAAATTTATGTTATACGGTTCCGCCACAGGACCGTGACCTCTTGGCTTTATTAATTTTTATTTTTAAGCTTATGGCGTTGCTTAGGCCAAAGTAAACTTTTTAGTTGAGATCAATGAAGTTCACAGTCACACTCTATTATGGCTATCCTTATATCCAGTAGTAATTTTTTTCTTCTTTTTTTTTTTTGCGATTTTGAAAACTGTTAATAATTTTTAAGCATTCAGTATGTGTCCAACACTGTACTATGTCTTTTACTTACAGTATTTCTAATCTACACTTTGGAAGTTGCTCATTTCTCAGAAGAAGAAACAAGCTTAGCTCAATTAAAAGCTTGCCTAAAATGACACTCTGGTAAGAGTGGGATTACAAGTCCGATTTTCTTTATTTTATAAATGGTTCCGGGATGATTGGAATTATCCTAGAAGGAAATGATTTGTTTTTGTTTTGTGTTAGCACAGGACATATCAGGATGTTTCTTGTTTTGATTACCTGCTTAGATGAAGTAAGGGTCCAGGCCAGGGAACTGAATGGTTCTGAGAGGGAGGCATGGAAATGCAGCATGAGGCAAATTCACATGTAGGACAGCAAATTAGACGAAAATTAAGTTGAAAGGAGAAGTCACAAGATCCAATTATTTTGTTCAATGTGGTGCTTTCAAATCACTCAAAAGACCAAAAAAAAAAAAAAAAAGTTTTATTTTGTCATGTGAGCGTGTGATCCTGTGTAGTTAATTGCTTTGCAAATTGTCATTGGTAAAATGCTTTGGAGGTTTTTGTGTAACAGTTACAAGTAAATTAAAATAGTTTGTGCCACAAAGAAACTTTGGTGAGAAACAGAACAATTATAATTTAAAAGAGGTGGGGCAGGATGAGAAAACAACTAATTTGGTATTGAAGATTTGAAGACTGGAGTTTTGTGCAGTATGCTAGGAGACTCTTCAGAGCCTCTTCCCTGGTTGTCAATAATGTTCTTGTCAGTTAATGCCTAATTGCTGCTCTTGCCTAGAAATCCAGAAGCTCTGGAGATGAGGAGGTCTCTCTGAATCCAGTTCCACAGTATATCAGCCCCTTTGTTCACCCGACAGACTGTACCCTTCCTAAAGACGGATCATTGGCAAAGTCTGTCTGGTAGGGTTTTCTGCATAGTAATCAGGCCTCTGCAATTGTGATATTCCTCCCCTTTCCTCTAAACTCTTTGGATTCTTGACACACATGGCAATGCCACTTGTATAACAAAAAATCAAAAGGAGAAAAGGAGAAAATGTCTTCTCGAGTTTGATTTGTCTGCACAGTCTTGCCAGGCTATGACTAAGTCTTATCTACAGGAGACTCCATGAAAAACCTTCTTCTCCTCTTCCCAGGAAGCAGCCTTGTGAACAAGCAGATTCAGAAAGCTAGGGACTGACAAACTTTTCTAGTCCTTTTGCCAGCCTGTTCTGCTTTTACCAAAAGTTTAGTGACAGGACTACCTGTTTTAAATAGTTAAAATGTGTATTTTGATCACCTTTAGCACATGCTACTTTGCACAGCTCTTTTTAAAGCCTTATGTAATCTACCTATCTGTCCACTCTTGTGTGTGATTTTCATTTTTGTTGCCTGATGTGACAGGCGGGGGGTGAGGATGGGAGTCCAGAGAAAGTTGAAGAGGACAGTGCTGGTTCTGCCACTGGATGTGTATTTTTTCTTGTTTGTTTTTATTTTGTTATGTGTAAAAATAAATAAACCTTTGGGATATTGGGATATTTTGGAGCAAAGTGTTGTCACTGTTTCTCAGATTTGGGGAATTGAGAATGCATAGACTTTTTAATTACTAACTTGTATGTTTTGACTTTCATACCTGAAAGGTCATACTTAAGAGATGAAAGGATTTTTATCCCAAATTGAAATGCTGTAGAAGAATAATGTTTAGCTGGGCGCAGTGGCTCAAGCCTGTAATCCCAGCATATTGGAAGGCCAAAGTGGGCAGATCACTTGAGCCAAGGAGTTCACAACCAGCCTGGGCAACATGGCAAAACCCTACCTCTAGTAAAACAAAAGTTAGCTAGGCATGGTGGCACGTACCTTTGGTTCCAGCTACTTGGGAGGCTGAGGCACAAAAATTGCTTGAACTCAGGAGGTGAAGGTTGCAGTGAGCAGAGATCCCACCACTGCACTACAGCATGGGCGACAGAGCAAGACTGTCTTAAAAAGAAAAAAAAAAAAAAGAAGAAAAAGAAAAAGATTTTCAGTATTCCCTTCAGAAACTTGCTTCACTGATACTTTCTTTTCTGATCCTGGAAAGGTTACATGTCTTGAAAATGGGATTGTAAAATGTGTTTGTTTCTAACCCTGTTTTTCTTGCTCTGTTCAGATTCCTAGATGATTATGGATGCATTGTTTTCAGTCTCTAAAGTCTGAGGGAGTCCTTGTATCCTAATTTTTCTGCCAGCTGACATGTAGTAGAATATAAGCATCCCCCTGCCTTTAGGGACTTGCAGATTATATTCTTTGGATGGCTTATTTCAGACGCTAAGGACAAAACTTATTCACTCAATAAATATTTATTGATGCTTACTATGTGCTAGCTCCTGTTAGAGGGTTGGGGAATAAATACGACAGTGAAAAAAAGATAAAATCTCCCTGCGTAAAAGATCCCATCTTAATAGAAATGTATGCTCCTTAACAGATTATTATCCTGGAAGAACTAATCTTTATCATTGCCAGTTTCTTCAGAGCAGTGGCATTTGGAGAGTCGGTGGCAGGTCTGGCCTTCAGTCTTGCCCCTATTTACTGCCATTTGCAAGGACCTTGGGGCTTGTAGAATGGTCGAGTTGAAAGAGGTGAAAATTCTAGTCTAGTTCTCTCATTTTATTCGTCAGAAGCAATGTACAAATTCATATGCATACTCCCAGTGGGCCTTAAGATCACCTCAAGTTTCTCTCTATCTCAAACTGAAGTATCTGTTTTATACTCAGAATCATCTTTAGAATACTTGAGTGGAGTGAGATTTCTAGTTCAGCCCTTTGGAAAACTGATGCTTGGATAAATTAAGTGACACTCTTACTTTGTTTAAAGATGATTGAGAATTGGCTATCAGTGGCCTATTTTCTGGTCTTACAAGTAGTTCTGCCAAAGAGGCTAATTTCTAACTGAGAATTGTCTTTTGTTCCCTGAGGGAAATGTAACATCAACTAGACTGGAGGCACAATCCTAAATAGAGGGATACTCAGAGAACTTTGCAGAACTTTTTGGGTTAAAAAGCCAACTGCTCTTTTCTGGTGCTACTGCAGTTTCTGTATCAAAAACAAAATCCAGAAACAAAAATACTCTGACAGAAACCAGGAAACCAAATATCCTACCTGCTAGCCAACTCTATGGTTTCTGAACAGAGTGTACCATTTAGGATCCCGTTTAGCTGCCTTTGGGTTTATTTGAAAACTACTCCATTGTGGTTACAAGTGGAAAACAATTTAAAGGCTCTTCTTTGGCCTTGGTACTTTTATAGGGTTTCAGATTTCTAATAATAAACGCTTCAGAAAGTTTGAAGAAATATGCTATTCTCATAGAGGGGTTGGGGGTAAGCTTAACTTCTTATTTTTCTCTATCCCTCCCCTCCCAAAGTCAGAAAACTGGCCCTAAATTCCTGGGATAGATTCGTTTCAACCTCAGGACAGTTGCTTAAGCAGTAAGTATAGAACATGTTTCCTTTTGTTAACACTGAGGTTGCCACAGTACTTGGCCAGCTGTGGAGGTTTGTGAGCTGAACCTCAAGCTGTTAAGAATGCCTTTGGTTGGTTTTGCCTTAATCCAAATAGACGGTTAACCAGAGGACATGATGTAGAAGAGGTTATTGGAGGTTAGTTCTTAAAGGTCTTTAAGATCAGCCTACGGTAATTTACATTCAGTACAGCTATGGTTTATAACTGGTAAGCTGAGTAAATGGATTATCTCTAAGCCTTACTATTTTTAACCCTACCCCCCAAATAAATGGTGAATTGTCACGTCACTTCCAAAAGGTTTTATTTTAGTGAGTGTTTAGAGACTAGACAGACTTCACTTTGTTCCTGGAGAAGTAAATCAGAGGGAATGATTGTGGTGACTGAGGGCACTGTCTGCTATTGTGGGAGAGGTACCAGGATGTTTCACACCTGGTTGCTGATAGGCCTGGGTTCTAGGCCAGGTTTAGATGCTTAGTATCTGAGTCACCTAGGGCAAAGTTGTAAAGCCCTGCTCTTGATCTCTCAGCCTTAAAATTAGCCAAAATGCAATTTGTCCTATTACGTTTCAAAGTGGTGATGAAAAGACACTAGTGAGGTTGCAGGTGGTATTGTTATGAAGGGAAGCAGGAAGACTGAGCATCAGATAGGCCTGTGAATTTCTCACTGCATCTCTCTTTATGTAACACTGTGGATCGCCTGTAAGCCTAAGGTATTTGTGTTTCTGGGTTAGCCACTTGTGCCAACAAAGTGACCTCTCTTAAACTGGAAAGCAGTTTGGAGTTCTCACCTGTTTCTTTAGGACATATAATTACATATCTTGGAGTTGTAGTTAGGGCTTTATATCCCAGATATGAATATGCTGCTAACACGCTGGAGGACTTAACTGTTAACAGCAGTGCTTCTTCTTGCCTAGACTAGAATTCTTTCATTAAACTCAGGAGGTGTGCCTGTTGAATTTTTGAAAAAAATGTACACATACATGCACACATATGTACATTTTGGAAAAGAAAACAGTTGGGAGAGACCTGTCACCAGTCCTCTTAACTTACATGAGTTCCTTCAGATTTGGTCATATATGCACGTATTGTTTACTTAGCTGCAGTAAGAGATTTTTGGCACTTTGCTTTGTATCCCCTTCCACTCCCCATATACAGGCTTTACAGTGGGTATTTAAAATAATTGCTTGAATAGGACAAGGATCGAATGGATTTATAATTTATTTATTTCCCCATTGGAGAGCCCTTGGTTTTTTTCTTATTTTAATATTCTTTAATATTATAGTTACTGTTTTTATAATTCAAAAATAAAAAGACAATCTAAGAGTCCTACAAGTTGCTTTGATTTCTGTTAATAATTGTGGACTCTTGATCAGGAACGCAGAGTAAACTGGCCATGGGGAAATTTGCCTCACAAGAAACTCAATAGAATTAAAAGGAGAGGATTCAGTGTTCTTAAGTACAAATGAAAGTCATGGGACTGGACCTCTCAGCCTCATACGCTGAGCCTCTTCACCTTTGTGCCCTGAGAGGAAAAAAGAATGGAGCTTTCTGGGTTTTGTGTGCCTCTGCGTTTTGGTTTTTCAGAGAGAATGCATTTACACACTCTGTTGTCTTTGCAAGTAGATAGAAATGATAGGACAGGGACTGGGTGAAGTCTGAGGCATGTAAATACAGTTTAAAATAATGCGACAAGCAGCCCTCCCCATTTCTTATTGCTCATGCCTTTTGTTCCTGTTCTTCCCTCCACATCTTATAATCCGGAAAAGATAAAAACTCTTCCTATAATCCTGCTGTTTTTGTGGGGTTTGGATAATTTTACAGTGATACAAAATTGCCTTCCTATTTTTAAACTCTGGTGATTTATTTTGAAATTTACCTGTGGAAAACAATCATGGTTATTGAGTTGTAATTTGAAAACACTAAAATTTATCAATTTAAGTATATAATTTGAGTTTTAGTGAATGTATACACATTCACTAACACCACCATCATGATAAAACATTTCAAACATTTCATCACAAAAATTCCCTCATGGCTTATTTTCATGAGTTCCTCTTCCTCCCCTCACTTACCCGCAACTGCTGAGCTGCTTTTTTCCTTTTCTAGAATTTTGTATAAATGGAGAGTCATACTGTATGTAGCCCTTTGTGTTAGCATCTTTTACTTAGTAGAGTGCATTTGAGATTCATCCATGCCTTTTATCAGTGGTGCATTCTTTTAATTGCTGACAAGTGTGCCATTGTAATATGGATAGTCTGTTATAGAAATGTACCACAATATTTTATCCATTCACCAGGGGACAGACGTTTGGGTTGTTTCCAGTTTTTGACAATTATGAATAAAACTGCTATTATTATCTATGTTCAAGACATTTGGGGATGTATTTATTCATTTATTTGTGATAAATGCCTAGGAGTAGGACTGCTGGGTGATAAGTACAGTGTATATTTAACTTTATAAGAAACCGCCAAACTGTCTTCCAGAGTGGATGTACTATTTTGCATTTTTGTCAGCAATGTATGAGAGTTCTACCTATTTCACATCCTCTCCAACACATGTAATTGCCAGTATTTTTACTTTTACCCATTGTTGAATGTAATGTGTATGTAGTGGTAGATATCTCATTGTAATTTTAAGTCGTATTTATTTAATGATTAATAATGTTATACATCTTTTCATGTGCTAATTTGTAAATTGTATATCTTTGGTGAAGTGTCTATTGAAATCTTTTGCCTTTTTTAAGAAAAATAGGATTATTGTATTTGCACTATTTAGTTAGGAATTACTTACATATTCTGAATATACATCTTTTATCAGAAATAAGTATTGCAGGTATTTTTTCCTGTTTGTGGATTGCTTATTCATTTTGTTAACACCATCTTAATAACTGAAGAGTTAAGTTTTAGCTCTTAAATTTAAGTCTTCGATCCATTTGGAGATAATTTTAATATTTTGTGTAAGAGTCTAGATTCATTTATCCATTGAACTTCCTCGACACCTTTGTATGTTTCTGGACCCTCTGTTCTATTGATTACATGGTTTTTTTTTTTTTTTCCTTATACTGATACCACATTGGTCTTTACTACTGTAGCTTTATTTCATCAGGTAGTGTAACTCTTCCAATTCAGTTCTTTTTCAAAATCATTTGGACTGTTCTAGATCTAGGTATCCTGAATTTCTCTCAGCAGTGTTTTATATGTTTTAAAAGCACAATTCTTACATACCTTTTGTGAAATGTATTCCAGAAACTTTGTATTTTGATGCTATTATAAATGGTATTTTAAAAATTAATTTCCAATTGTTTAGTATGTAGGAATATAATTGGGTTTTGTGTATTGATCTTAACTCTTGTAACTTTGCTAAACTCATGTATTGGTTCTAATAACCTTTTTGTGGATTCCTTGGGATTTTTTGCATTGATGATCATGTCTGTAAATAAAATTTTCTTCATTTCTAATATATACTGTATACCCTTTATTTCTTTTTCTTGCCTTATTTCACTAGCCAGGACCTCTAGTACATTGTTGAATAGCAGTGGTGAAAGCAAAGATCCTTGTCACTTTTCCCATCTTAAGGGGAAAGCATTCAATCTTTCACTGTTAAGTATGATATTAGGTGTAAGTTTGTCACATATTTCCTTTATCAGGCTGAGATAGTTTTCTCTATTCCTATGTGTTGAGTAGTTTTTGTTTTTTAAATTATAAGTGGGTATTGAATTTTGTCAGATGCTAACCTCACCTGTTGAGATGATCAGATGGTTTTTATTTTTTAGTCTTTTAATATGATGAAATACATTGACTGATTTGCAACGTCAAACCAACCTTACATTCCTGGGATAAATCCCACTTGGTCATGATATGTTGTCGTGATATCCAAGTAGCTAAAATTTTGGTAAGGATTTTTCTTCTGTCTTCATGAGGAATATTGATCTATACATTTTTGTTTGTTTGTTTGTTTTTTGAGACGGAGTTTCGCTCTTGTTACCCAGGCTGGAGTGCAATGGCACGATCTCGGCTCACTGCAACCTCCACCTCCTGGGTTCAGGCAATTCTCCTGCCTCAGCCTCCTGAGTAGCTGGGATTACAGGCATGTGCCATCATGACCAGCTAATTTTTGTATTTTTAGTAGAGACGGGGTTTCACCATGTTGACCAGGATGGACTCGATCTCTTGACCTCGTGATCCACCCACCTCGTCCTCCCAAAGTGCTGGGATTATAGGTGTGAGCCACCGCACCCGGCCGATCTATAAATTTTTAATGTCTTTGCCTGATCTTGGTACCAGGATGATGGTGGTCTCATAACATGAGTTGGAAAGTGTTTTCTGTTCTGCTTGTTGGTAGCGCTGTACTATCTCTTCCTTAAATGTTTGGTAGAATTCAACAGCAGTGAAGCCATCAGAGCCTAGAGTTTTTTTGTGTGTGAAAAAATGTGTAACCGCTAATTCATTTCATAGATACTGTGCTGTTGGCTTGTCTGTTTCTTCTTGAGTGAGTTTTGGTACTTTGTGTCTTTTAAGGAATTTGCCCATTTTATTTAAGTTGTCTAATTTATGGGCATAAAGTCATTTATAATGTTCTCTTATTATCCTTTCAATAGATATATCATCTGTAGTGATTTTATTTTCATTTTTGATGTTGATCATTTGTCTTAACTCCCTTTCCTTTAGTACCTTACAATTTTATTGATCTTTTAAAAGAATTAACATTTGATTCCACTGTTTTTTTTCTCCCCTCTATTACTTTTATGTTTTACTTCCATTGATTTTTTTTTTTCCTTTTTCTTTCTTTCTTTCCTTTTTTTTTTTGAGATGGAGTCTCATCTGTTGCCCAGGCTGGAGTGCAGTGGCGCAGTCTTGGCTCACTGCAACCTCTGCTCCCTGGGTTTAAGTGATTCTCCTGCTTCGGCCTCCCTGGTAGCTGGGATTACAGGCGCCTGCCACTGTACCCTGCTCATGTTTTGTGTGTGTTTTTAGTACAGACATGGTTTCACTATCTTGGCCAAGCTGGTCTTCAACTCCTGACCATTTAATCCACCCACCTTGGCCTCCCAAAGTGTTGGGATTACAGGCATGAGCCAACACACCCAGCCCTCTCTTGCTCTTATTCTTTCTTTCCTTCTGCATGTTACGGGTTTTAATTTGCTCTTTTTCTGGCATCTTAAGGTGAAACCTTACATCATTTACTTGAGACCTTCCTTCCTAATATAAATGTTAAAAGCTATACATTCTTTGCTACAGCTGCTTTAGCTACATCCAGTGAAGTTTGTCTGTTTTTGCATTCAGTTCAAAATTGTTACCATTTTACCTGTAATTACCTCTTTTGGTCTGTGGTTTGTTTAGAAGTGAATTTTTAAATTTCCAAGTATTGGGAGGATTTTCTGGGTATTTTTCTATTATTGTTCTCTAAATTCTTTTGTGGTTGGAGAATCTATTTTGTGTTGTTTAAAAATTATTGAGATTTGTTTTATGGCCAAGAATATGGTCTTTTATTGAATGTTTTCCTTGTACGTAAAAAGAAAGTGTTTACTGCTGTTTGGGGATGATTTGTTCTATAAATGTCAGTTAGGTCAAGTTAGTCAAGTTAAATTTTCTCACTACATGTTGTATCAGTTACTGTGAAAGAAATGTTGAAATGTCCAGCTGTAATTGTGGATTTGTCTTCTTCAGTTCTATTAGTTTTTGCTTCATGTTTTTAACAAACTTTAATTGAAAAATAATAATTGTATACTGCTTTATGTATTTTGAAAATCTATTAGGCAGTTAAGCATTTCAGGTTGTTATATCCTCTTGATACATTGACTCTTCTGTTATGAATTGTCTCTTCATCTTTGGCAATATTTGTTGTTGAGATCTGTTAATTAATAACTGTTAATAATATAGTTACTCCAGCTTTCTTTTGATTACTATTTGTGTGACAGATCTTTTATTTTTGTACTTTTAATCTATCTGTGCCTTTATATTTAAAGTGGATTCTGTGCAGATAGCAAATTGTTGGATGTTTCTGTTTTTATTTTTTAATCCAATCTGACAGTCTCTGCCTTTTATTTGGAGGGTTTTTTGTTGTTTTGGGTTTTTTTTGCTTTTATTCAAAGACCACTTTATATAATGTAATTATATTTGGGTTTAAATCTGTTACCTTTCTATGAGTTTTCTGTTTGTCCCATTTGTTCTTTGTGTCCTGTTCTCTCTATTCTTGCCTTCTCTTGAGTTAGGTGGTTTTGTTTGGGCTGGATGAATCCATGCTATCTCTACTGTTGGCTTATTAGGTACATCTCTTTGTTATTTTTTAACAGTTGCTCTAGGATTTACACATTTTTAATGGATTATAGTCAATCTTCTGCCACTTTACATGGAATGTAAAATCTTTGAAAAAATACACAGCCATTTTCCCCTTAACTATTCTTAGTGCTGTTTTACTTATACATATGTTATAAGCCCTAGAATATATGGTTATTTTTGCTTTAAATAGTCATTATCTTTTAAAAAGATTGAAGATAAGAAAACATTATTTATATTTACTCATATATTGATCATTTCCTGCTCTTCATTCATTTGTTTAAGTTTAAATGTCCATCTGGTATCATTTTCTCTCTGCTTGATGAAACTGCTTTTTAAAACATCTCTTTCAGTGTACCAGTGCTGGCATTGATTCTCATTTTCGTTTATCTGAAAAAGTCTATTTTATCTTCGTTTTTGAAAGTCTTTTCTATTAGGTATAGATTTCTAGATTGGTAGCATTATTTCCCTCTCTTAGTAAAGATGTTCCTCCATTGTCTTACATCGTCTCTGAAAAGTGATTTGCTCATTCTATCTTTATTTCTCTTAATGTCTTTTTTCTTCTGATACTTTTAAAGTATTTTTCTTTGTATCAATGGTTTTGGTTATTATGATGTACCCTTATTTAATTACATCTGCTCTTTTTGGAGTTTGTTGAGTTTTTCTTGGAACTGTTTATAGTTTTTTATAAAAAAAATTTAAAATCCAGCCATTATTTCTTCAGATGTTTTTCTGTCCTCTCTCTCTTTCCTCTTCTTTTATGATGTCAGTTACACGTGTGTTAGATAATTGAATATTGTCCCCACAGGTCACTAGATGCTCTTAGTTTCTTTTTCAGTCTTTCCCTGTGCTTCACTTGGGTTAGTTGCTATTGTTGTGTCTTAAAGCTTACTGATCTTTCTGCAGTGTTTAATTTGCTGTTAATCCCATCCAGTGTATTTTTAAATTCAGATATTTTATTTTTCTTTACTAGAAGTACCACTGGATTTATTTCTTTTGTATCTTCCATTTTCCTGCCTCTTTTTTTTCCCCTTTCACCTTCTTACTACATACAGTATATTTATAACTTTTTTTTTCTTTGAGAAAGAGTCTCACTCTGTCACCCAGGCTGGAGTGCAGTGGTGCGATCTTGGCTTACTACAACCTCTGCCTCCCGGGTTCAAGCCATTCTCCTACCTCAGCCTCTTGAGTAGCTAGGATTACAGGCATGTGCCACCATGCCCAGCTAATGTTTGTATTTTTTGGTAGAGATGGGGTTTCACCATGTTGGCCAGGCTGGTCTCAACTCCTGGTCTCAAGTAATCCGCCCGCCTCGTCTTCCCAAAGTGCTGGGATTACAGATTTGAGCCACTGCACCCGGCCGTATTTATAACTTTTTAACATTTTTGTTGAGACATAATTCACATTGCCATATAATTTACCAATTTAAAGTGTGCAAATTAATGGTTTTTAGTATATTCACAAAGTTGTGCAACTATCTGTTGTGCAGTCACAATCTAAGAGTACTTTTATCACCCACAAAGAAACCTCATATCCATTAGCGGTCACTTCCCATGTACCCTACTCCTTTTCAGCTTATATTGATATGAAATATATAGTGTATAGGGACTATTCTGGACATTTCATATCAATGGAATCATATAATATGTAGTATTTTGTGAGTGCCTTCTTTCACTAACTATGATGTTTTTCAGGTTCATCCATGTTGGTAGTATTTATCAGTACTTAATTTCTTTTTATTGCTAAATAATCCATTATTTAGATATAGATAGATATATTTTATTCATCAGTTACTGAGCATTGGAATTGTTTTCGGTTTTTAGTTATGAATAATGCTGCTGTGAACATTTGTTACCAGTTTTTATGTGGACATATTATTTTCATGTCTTTGGAGGGAATTGCTGGGTCATGTGGTAACTTTCTTTAACCTTTCGAGGAACTGTCAAACTGTTTTTTAAAGAAGCTGCACTGTTATAATAGCTTGTTCAATGCCCTTGTCTGCTAGTCGCATCATCTCTTCTCATTTCTAGGTCTGTTTATTGATTATTTTCATTTTTATGGGTCATAATTTTCCTGTTCCTTTGCTATGCCTGGGTAATTTTTCCTTGGATACCAGGCAGTGTGAATTTTACATAGCTTTTCTTCTTTTCATATTAAATAAGAAGTTTATTTAAAAAGCAAGATGCTTGACTTAAAGAGAAAACTATATAGGATTCTTTTTTTTTCTTTAATTTATCCCTAACTTAGAAACAGACTGCTCTACCTGTAACAGCTACATACAAAAAGTTATAAAATTGTCCTTGATTTTACAATGATAAATGAAAAACATTAAAATTCTCCAGTTGAACAAGGTATGCAAGGATTTTTATTTTTGTTGTTAAAACAGTGAGAGCAAAATAACTTACTGGAATATGAAGAGCAGAATGAACATGCCACTAATGGAGAATGGGCGTATTTTTACAGAATCAGTATTTTTCCCCATCCCATCTCCACTTGATGTCAATCAAAACATACCATTGGCTGTTTAGTTAAAAAAAAATACAATATGCTTGTGCACATCTACCAGTTACTTTTATATACAATAAAGGAATGAGAAAGGGGGAAATGAACGAAAAGAGAAAACTATACTGTAGTAGTCAGGAATGTGGTGGAACCAAATTGCAGTTTTCTAATTGAGAATGTAATCTTGGTCTGCAAGAACAGAGTTCTGGAATAAAGAAGCAGGTTCCCTTCTCAGTAGACACCTCCCATCTACACATCAGTTGTATCTTCATCCTCCATTTCCAACTGTGCAGGTGTGTCTGTTTCATTGATTGATTGTGGGTCAAATCAGAGTCTGATCTGCCTCATTGACAATCCCTGTCATTCATAATAGGCTTTTATTAGTTTGCTAAGTGGTATATGCCTCTTAATCTTAAACTGCACCAGAGAACCATCCTGCTCCGCCACCTTCAGATTAATATGACCGCTGTTCTCAGTCTTGACTCCTTCCTGGAGCTTTTTGTCAGCTAGGACCAGTGCTGGAGTCTCCTCAGCTGCTGTTTCACAAAAGAGCTACCAGGTTCACACTGAAAGAGCACATAAGCAGCACCAGGAGCCACAGAAGAAGGAAGCAGCAACAGACAAGGGAGAGTGAATTTTACTTCATTGAGTGCTAGATTTTGTTATATTCTTTTCAAAAGCTCTAGGCTTTGTTCTGGCATGCAGTTAAGTTACTTGGAATCACTTGTACCGGCTTGAAGCTAGCGTGTAAACTTTGTTAGGGTGGTTTCAGAGCAGTCATGAGGGATGATGTAGCCCCAGTACTTACCTACCATAAGTCAATATTCTTCTGAGGACTTTACCCGATGTTGTGTGTCTGGTGAGTTATTTTTGGTTTTGCTGATGATGGAAAAATGAACGATTGTTAGCTTCGTTAGGACTTCTTACAAAGAAGTCCTAGTCTGAACTCTAGAACTTCTTAGGCCAACTACTTTCTAGTGCTTCTATCCTCAGCTTTAAGTAGTTTCCTTTCACACATGTGCAGATCAATCTAAGACTCTAGGAACCGATCCTCTGTACTGCTCTCTCCTCCTGGGTGCTCTGCCCTTTCAATTCTAGCCATTTTGTATGTGGCTTCCCTGACTACTAATCTGTGTTACCTCTACTCAGTGAGATTGACATGCTCTGTGTTCCCCTTTCTTTTTGCTGTGGCTTGGACACTACTTCCTGGCAATAAGTTCAGGCAAATAAGTTCAAGGCTTGCCTCATTTGTTTCACTGTTCTCAGAAATTAAGTCCTAACTGCCTGTTGTCCAGCGTCTGAAAACAGTTGTCTCATGTGTTTTGTCTGGTTTTCTAGTTGTTCCTCCATCATAGATGGAATCCATAATAAATATGATGCCAATGCCAAAATCCGCTACTATATTAACTCTTTAAGGCAAAGCCTATATAGGAAGAGCAAAAAAGAAGTCAGTGTATCTGTGGGGGGCAAGGCAGGAAGTATTCTGCCTATATAACACAGACATGGTATCTTCATGTTTATTTTCAAACTTAGGACATCTGTGATTTGAAGAAGAGACACCCGAATTTTGAATATGCTAGTCTTTGTTGGAATAATTGCCTCTTCTCATTCTTTAGTCATCCAAATAATATTTATTAAATACCCACTGAGTGCCTAGTGCCCTGGTAGGCATTACTTCTCTTTATTCCTACTTCTTAACAGTTGGAATATGCCAAACAAATGAAATAAAAATAGTTTTCCTATTCTTGTTATAGGTTGGATTCTTGTATTTATCTCCTAAGCTTTGACATTCAGAAACTGAAAGTGGAATATAGTGTATTCTCAGATGTAAAGTTGATCTCATTTCCTCACTGGCCATCTGTTTATTTGCACGTAAGAATAACAAAACTTTCATATGCTTATCTGTATTTTTTAATTACTAAAAATAATGAATGGGCCGAACCATGCTTGCTCCACTTTTGAAACAATTCCTTCTATAGACTGTTGCAGTAGGAAGTTAATACCCCTGATTAAGAATAAAGACCAGACCTACATAAGCATATGTTGTATTGGTGTATCTGAAGTCATGAGGATGTGATTAATGGTCCTTAAGGGTTTTAATTTGGCGTGTCTTACTCCTAAATCTCACTTAAGCTTGGTTGCAAAGCCTGGCGAATGAGTCTTCTGTACATAGCAAGCTAAGACGTGGCACCACTTTCTTGAGGTTTCATATCCTAAACCTGTCTGGGTTCCTTACAGGTTAAATTCACAGGATAGGGCCAAGCTTGATTTGCTGTAGTTATAGTGAATGGTCACAGATCCATTTTTAATGCAGAAGCGTTAAGTAACTCCTTGTCCAAGAGCATGGTACCTTCCCCAAACCAATTCTAACAATGTCCTCTGTTAGATCTTTAAGTTAATACATTCTTTTATTAGATTTTCGGGTCAGAAAAACAGACCATGCTTGTACTCAGGAGCCCAGAAATAAACAGTATCATTGACTAATTCCTGTCTTTGAGGTCTTAACATGGTTTCATATGCCTTTTGATTTGTTTTTACAATGTGGAACATTTTTCCTTAACACTTTAATATTATATAATTTTTGTCTATCCTTTTCCTTAAATAGGAAGGAGAAAAAATTTTTAGTAGGAAAATATCTGGTGGTAAGTGGCATCTTTTTATTCCACGTGGGATGCAGAAGTTTCCCCTAAAAACTAAAGTTACCTGCTTTTTGCAAATAGGACCCCTGCATTTCTCCCATAGTACTTTATAGATGGAATAGAGCTGTATGCAAAAAAATGGGGTTGGATGTGTGATGGTTTTCTGATGGAGCTAATCAGTGTTTCGAAGCCATGCTTCTGATTGTGAGAATGAGAACATCAAGTCTTTATCTTGGAAAGAAAGAATAATTTGTTTATAGTAATAACAATTTTATTTTTCTTTCTCTTAGTCAATAGCAGCTGCTGTTGGCAGCTTATTATGAAAAAATTTCAAATTGTAGTTTTTAACCTGGGGTGGGAGTAGGGAGAACAAAATTAATATTGTAAATGTTTTTACTTGATATAAGTTTTATTTGATACAGAGCCTATAACTGGTGTTTTTATTGCATAGTTTTTTATTACTGACATTCAATATCTATAGCCTCCCACAGTATTCAAAATGAAGGCATTTCTTACATGTTTCAATGAATGATACAACCAAAAATATTAAAATGCATATTTAAATCTTATTTAAAGCCCCATTTCAAAAGAGGATTTTGAGAATAGTTAGTATTTTAATTGTTAAAGTTCGATAATTTTGTTTGGATGGAAAAATCTATGTTCCTGTGAAATTGGGGTTTATAAAATAAGATTGGAAAAAAATAAGAGTATATAATTGAGCACATTTTGTACTGCTTTGTGAATCATCAAACCAGTGTAATCACCATTAAGCACTTTAAAAGCCATGCTTGTATGTCCTTGCTCTGCCTGCAGAGCTAGGAGTGCCCACAAGGAGCAGCAGTTCATTCAGGCTGTAGTCATTGGGGTGACTCATGGAACCCCAGTCTGTGTGAGTGAGCCCGCTGCCTTGCCAACTGCCTGCTGTGTGAGTCTTAAAGGCATCAGATGTCATCAAGCCACAGAGACTTCTTGGTCATTCTTAAGGCCATGGCAGGAGGCACAGTTTAAAATCCAATTCACAAGGCAATGTCCAGAAGAAAGAATCAAGTATGTGTATAGTGCCTGATATACCTCAGCTACTGCAGTGAAAAATTATTGGAATGAATCTTTCACCATGTTTTTCTTCAGCCTGATACAAGAGTTTGGAAGGAGTGGATGGATCATTAAAATGAAAATGCCTGAAAAAGTGAAATTCAAACCTAGGATCAAATTAAGGGTTCTGCATTCTTCTAACTTTGTAAAGTGTAAAAGCTATTTCAGTGTTCTGATGATGGAATGCAGGAGATTGTGTGTATGAATGTTTTTCTGGGATTTGGGTGTGTAGCATTCACTAGATCCTCCAAGGGGTCCATGACTCCAAAAGAACGATGATCCAGTGACCTAAGAAGATGGGGCTGGGCGCAGTGGCTCACGCCTGTAATCCCAGCACTTTGGGAGGTCGATGTGGGCGGATCACCAGGTCAAGAGATCAAGACCATGCTGGCCAACATGGTGAAACCCTGTCTCTACTAAAAAATACAAAAATTAGCTGAGTGCGGTGGTGGGCACCTGAAGTCTCAGCTATTCAGGAGGCTGAGGCAGGAGAATTGCCTGAACCTGGGAGATGGAGGTTGCAGTGAGCCGAGATTGCATCACTGAACTCCAGCCTGGAGACAGAGTGAGACTCTGTCTCAAAAAAAAAAAAAAAGAAGGATATGATTATGAAGGTGAATTTTTAAGCCCACTAAAAAGGAAGACACTTATTTCTGGAAGAAGAAAGAGCATTTACTGGCCTTCATCTGTGCCTGCCTACAGCACCCCATTCACTCCAACTCCACAATCCTTTTAAAGAAAGTCTTTGGTTTCTCTTGTGGGCAATAATATTTCCAATAGCTGGTTAAGTTGCTGTGAGACATGGAATTAGTTTTTAAAGAACTTTTTGCCCTGGAAGCACTTTCTTCCCTCCTTTGCCGTGCCCGGTCTTTGGCTTTCCTTTGAGATCCCAGTGGTGACCAGCCTCAGCACCCTGCCTTTCTGCAGTCTTACAGTGTTGTGGTCTCCAGTGCAGTATTGCACGGGGGTTAGAAACATACAT
Source organism: Saimiri boliviensis (assembly GCF_048565385.1). Lineage (NCBI taxonomy): Eukaryota > Metazoa > Chordata > Mammalia > Primates > Cebidae > Saimiri > Saimiri boliviensis. The sequence goes on along the minus strand of NC_133452.1, from coordinate 60,921,941 downwards.
TTGGAGTTAAAGAAATCTATATTTGAATCCCAGCTCCCCCACTTACCAGTTGTATGACCTTAGATAGATCACTTAGTCTCTTTGAACCTCAATTTTTTTTTCAGTTATATAATGGGGATATTAACTTTCCCTATATTGTAGGGTTGTTATACAGATTAAAATAGATAATGGCTATAAAGTGCTGCACAGCATAGAGCTTGGCAAATTTTAAGCTCCCAATAAACCTTAGCTGTTGCTATTAGGTGGTGATGAAGATGTTAATGGATATGTACTTAATCTTTTCTCTTCCAACTTGATTGTCAGCAACTTGAAGGCAAGAATGTTTTACTTTTTTTATATAATATCCAGATCTCCTAGAATAGTAATTGTTAGTTTTTCTTTAAACATGGTTTCAAATCCCTTTGAGGCCACCAATAACGTCCCTCCACTTGCATTAACCCTCTCAGAGACATCATAGGTTTGTGTCTCACCTATTTCAGTTTTTCTACGTGGGACACCAGATACTCCTAGAGACCTTCCTAAATAGAATTGCTGGAATTTTTGGCTTCATTTCATTGGGCAGGTCCAGTTTGACCCTTTGATTGTCAATGTTTAGTGTGGTTTAGCCTCTCTAAAGTCCTGTTAGCTTCTTAAATGTCAAGTCAGTATCCCATGGATAAAGCAGATTTGAATTTGCTTCTGTTCCTTTGTAAATAGGGGGAGAGGCAGCTTCAGGTCCTCTGCTATGAATGATGAGTCTGCTGTCTTGTATGTATTCTGTTTCCTATTGCAGCATTCTCCATTCTCATCTTACACCTCAGCCTTGCCCCAGAATGCTCCGGGTCTTACTTCTCCCTCCAAGAATATGGGAATTTACAAAGAGAATATGCAAAGGTGGTATCTTAACCTGATGATTCTCAAAGGGGTTGGGGAGGAGGAAAGCATGTAGTTTTGCCTCTAATTTAGGCACTTGGATTGTCACAACCGCGGTGGGGGAAGAGTGGTGCTGCTAGAGTCTAGTGGGTAGAGGCCAGGCATGCTGCCAAATGTCCTGCAGTGCACAGAAGAGGCCCACAACAGATGTGTCCAGCTCAAAATGCCAGTAGTGCGAAGGCTGAGAAACCTAAGTGAAGCCTCACAGGGAATATGGTTCATTTCAGAAGTATGTTGGGGAGAAGATTGAAGGCAAGCTATCTATAGCTCTCCTGAAGTCAGGCCACATAAATGTTTGCCAGGTAGGTAGTGCCTAGTGACAGGGATGCACTAGAAAGAATTCCTCTTGAGTTTGGCCCCAGGTCTTGTGCTGTGACATTCATGTGACATTAGGGGAGGCTGTGGACCAGAGGCAGCTAAAGAGTAACTGGCAAGTTTTGTATGGAGAGTTGGGAAGACAGAAGCAGGGGCAGCCAGGCGTGGTGGCTCACACCTGTAATTCCAGTACTTTGGGAGACTGAGGTGGGTGGATCACTTGAGATCAGGCATTCGAGACCAGCTTAGGCTGGCCAACATGATGAAACCCCATCTCAACTAAAAATACAAAAAAAAATTAGCTAGGTGTGGCAGCACACACCTGTCATCCCAGATTCTCCGGAGGCTGAGGCAGGAGAGTCGCTTGAACCCAGGAACCGGAGGTAACAGTGAGCACAGATCGTACAACTGCACTCCAGCCTGGTGACAGAGCAAGACTCTGTCTCAAAAAAAAAAAAAAAAAAAAAGGCAGGCGTATCTGAGATTTAATTTCCTCTTGGAGAGCTGGAGGGTGAGGAGAGCGCAGCTTTCTATCTTGCTTTGCACCTGAGAGTCTACTCAAATCAGAATGGGCAGGGAGGGAGAGGGGATCTATCCAGACATTTCCCTTTGGGGTCAGATGAGAGGAAGGAGTCCTTGCCCTTTGGAGAATTATTACGAACATCTGGTTGAGTTAAGAATTTGTTTTCCCTCACCAATATTTTTTTTTTTGGTGTTTTTTTCTTTTTTTACCATCTCTGTTTCCCTCCCCTTTTCGTTGTTGCTCCTGTCTTCCTTCCACTCCAACTACCACACAGACTCTGACCAGAGCCTTTCTGCCCCTCTAGGGAAGGGGCCAATGTGAGGAACTCTGACTGGACGCCCCCTTCCCTGTTGCTGTGCTCATTGTCCACATCAGTTTCTACCGATCCCATATGAATCAGTTGTCTTCCTCATTTATTCTGAGCAAAGGTGGCAGCAGCAATAGCAGAAGACGTAGATGCAGTGACTCATTTTGCATAATGTCTGTGAGAGAGCTGGACCTCCCATGTGCTGTCACTCTCATTCAGGCGTTAATTCAGAAACTTGATTCTTTTGGAATTGTGCATAAGAGGGCCTTTTAGGAAAAAAAAAAAAAAAAAATTGGAAAAGTTTCCCTTCCTGAGCTTCAGTGGAAGCAGCAGGAGGGCAGGCCACCTCCAGGACAGTAGGAGAGCCAGGATAGACCCTCTGTGTCATGGTTCTCCTTCTCATCTTGGACATATTATGGGACTACAGCATGCCTCAGAAGCCTGCCAGAACCTGGTGATGGTTTCCAACATCTAGGTTTGGGGAGGACTGTGGTGATGTGCTAGGGTTAGCCATCAGGAAGGGGTGGGGAAGAGACAGCAGGAGCCATAGTCTTCTCAGGAGCCTACTCTGATTAGCTGTAAGTTGGCTTCCTTTCATGATTTCTGGGTCGTTGGTGAGTGGGTAGGAGTTATAGGATCCTTTGTTGTTGAGTAGAAGATACTGTGGCAGTTAGGTTTTAGTGAATCCACCAGCACATGTAAATCTTTCCTTTTTAATGTGTCACCTCCTCAGTTTGGGTGGAGAAGCTTGCCACCTCCAGGTTTATCCCTAAGCATTGTGGTAGGCTCAGGACTAACAGACACTACTAGCTCAGCCCCATTGAGGGCCCCGAGGCCTGGCTTCAGCTTTAGGAAAGCTTATTTTCTCCTTGGGCAGGCCGTGTCAGACGTTTTGCTCCTGGGTGTTTGACGTACTATACAAAGCTGCATGGGAAGGCAAAGGAATACACCCTTTTGTAGAAATGACAGTTGTAACAAATCAAGTATATACCAGTTTGTGCTGTGTGTCAAGGAGTAATTCATCTCAGCTACTAAAATGGAGGAGGGGAAGGAAATTCAGGTCTTTAGCTGTGGGTTCATAAACTGGACTTAACAAGAAGAGCCTTCTTCCTCTTATGAAATGATCAAGAAATTCGTATTCCTCAGTGAAAATAGGTATTAAGTTAATGGACAGGTAGCGGTCCTTGTTGCCACCAAGATTTTGGCATCTGAATTGTATATATAAACTGTGAAGATCATAAAATTATGTTGAGGCTGCAGGGACAAGGAAATTTCATTCTTCTCATGAATCTGTTTGATATTTTGGGGATGTCCTGAGAGAAAAATTCTTTGACTTGTTAGTGAGCAAGATCTAAGGTTGTAAACCCAGGTCATATTGTACCCTGGGCTTTCCAAAGATTTATCCTGTATCTGAGCAAAGACTTGAAGCTTTTGGTTGCAGGAATTTTAGGGTGTATCTATTTGCTTGTTCAGGTAAGACTTTTCTTAAGATAGAATAATGGTTTTAAAAAAACCTCTTGGTTTACTCTAGAAAGATACAGCATTTTTGGAACAAATCCAGGGAAGTCCAAATGAGGATCAAGTTTTATAATTATATTTTAATATGTGAAGGGAGAAACCTGTTTTATCAGGCCAGTAGATTTTTTGCTTAATAAAATAGTGGCAAGAGGAAAGCTATGGGCCCAGCTGGAATGGATGCAATTTTTAGAAAAGATTATTTGTAGTTGTTGGGTACATCCTTGCATGTGGACTTTGAAATAAGAAATTAAATTACCACTTCATTTTTACAGGAAATAATCCAAATGTAAAAAGTTAGTATTGCACTTTGGTAAACCTTTAGATGTATTTTATATTTCTTAAAATAAACTTTCTTTTCTATGCATGACAGCGGAGGTCAAATAAATTACAAGTGCATCCTTAACTGAGAGGAAATGGGTGCTGGTGTTTCATATATGCGTATAATTTTTTTTTCCCTTGCTTAATTTTTTTTTTAAGAGTCTCATTCTGTTGCCCAGGTTGGGATGTAGTGGCACAAGCATAGCTCACTGCAACTTTGAACTCTACCTCTGAAGTAACTGGGATTATAGACACAAGCCACCACGCTCAGTTCTTTTTTTTTTTTTTTTTAAAGAGATGGGATATTGCCGTGTTTCCCAGGATGGTGTTGAACTCATGGGCTCAAATTATCTTTTTGTCTCAGCCTCCCAAGCAGCTGAAATTATAGGTGCAAGCCACTGCACCTGGCTGTTTGACATTTTTATAGACTCATACTAAAAAGTTTATTCATTGAATGCATACAATGTGCATAGGCTTAAATTTATCTGATGTTATAATTTAAACATGTGTTGATAAAACTATGTAAAATGAATTGCTGTATACTTGCCATTATGTTTTTATCTTAATAATCATTACGTAGTTTCTATGAAAAGTTCAGTTACTTAACATTTCCATGCTTTTTTGTGTTTGCTCTATTTAATCTCAACAAAGTGATTGAAGTAATAATTATCTTAAGTCATTAGATTGGTAATCTCCTTTTTTGTATAGTCAAATTTAATTTCACTCTTTAAGATTGAAAACTAGTGGAAATTCTAGGTTGATCACAGGACCACAGTTAAAGGTGCCTTCACATATCTTGTATAAGACATCTATCTTCACTGTATTAATTATTTGCATTTATCAATGAATTTTAATTTTTAAAAGATTTGATGTTTTAAAAAATGATGATGGAAGGAATTATTTCTCTAAAACTAAAGAAATCTTTGCTCTGGGAAGCTGTGGTGAGAAGAGTTCAAAGCTCTGTTGCCTGTGTCAGTGTTCACTGGAAAGACCTCTCTTATGAGTCAACTTTGCTGTCTTGGAAGGATGCTGTGATGTGGAGTCAGGAAGCGAGTTCCCATAGCTACCCTCCCTATCACCTGCCAGCTGTGTGGCCTTGAGTGGGCCAACAACTTTGCCAGGAGTCATTGGCCTTATCTTTAAAATGAAAGAGCATTGGCATGCCCTGGCTTGTTTAAGTGAGATTATGTAGTGTTAGTAGGCCCCCACCCCCCCATAGGTGCTCAGTACATTGAGGTTTCTTTCCCTGCCTCCTGCCTTCTTGCAAGGAAAGCCAGAGCATTTTGACTTATAATTGTGTTTGAATTCAGCTAGTGTGTTGCATAAACTTGGTTATCTGCTTTTCCTCTCAGTTATTCCTAGGTAGAGGTGAGGGTGGGGAGAAGGAGCTTCATGCAGAGGAAGTAGTCTGAGGCTATTTAGTGTAGGAGCACACTTCAGTGTGATCGTGGGACATGTAGAAAAGGTTAGATTATATCTAGTACACACTTTTTAAACAGCTACCATTTTAATATTTTGGCACTGGGAAATGTATTAGTTGAAAAATCTCACTTATGAATGATCCGTTTATTTTTCTGTGGTAACAAGACAGGTAAGTTATATAGGTTGGCCCAGACTCATTGCTCCTGACTGCTAGACTCATAGTTGAGAGTCTGATCTCAGAGGATGCAGGTCGTGCTGCTAGCCCAGATACCTATGGCACCCTGCCCTAGCAAGTAGCCACTGTTTTCTGGAATCTGTCACTACCTTAAGGGAAACCTCATTATTTTAATCCTTATTCCTAGCCATGTATCAGAGATAGGCAGGTTGTTGATTTTTGAGATGAAGAACAACTATATGGCCAGGGAGAGAAAGAGGAAATCGGCTTGTAAGTTACAGTGGTACAGTGCTCTGCCTTCTCAGATTATTTTGTTTCCAGGAATCGTTGATTATATAGCTTATTTTTTTTAAGCCCATACCCATTCTGCATATTTCAGAGTGAAATGTCCTGTGAGGACAATCTTATTAAATCACTAGTCTGAAATTTTATGTTCCCTAGTTGGCCATGCCAGTATTTTGGTTAGGGTTTTAGGTGATTTTTAGATCCACCGTAAACTTGGATATAACTTACCATTAACCAGATACTTAAAACCAGGGTTATCTCCCAAGGTTTCACATTGGAAGTGGTGTGTGAGCTGAGCCTTGAAGGGTGACACCAAGTTTTTTTTAGACAAAATGGATGGATAAGCTAGCTAAAGGGCTTGTTTTTGACCTTGTAGGGCAGGGGTGGTTGTAGATGCTCTCTTGTGTGTTGACATACTGATTGATGGTGGCTTCTAAGGTCTCTTCTGAGTCATAGGAGTAGGGGCTCCTAACTGTCACGGATACCAGGCAGGGGAATGGAGCAAGATTTGGCAGTCCAGCTGCTGTGAGTTTACTCTCCAGTGGCTTGGAAATGGGAAGTAAAGGAATCTGATCTTAGGTGAGACCATTTAAGACTGTCCTAGTCTGCCCTCACATATCCCTGGAAGGGACACATACAGGCTGGTCAGGCTGTCTTGGGGCCTGGACAGGGAAGCGGAACTGGGAATGAGAAGCTCCCCGCACCTGAATCTCTTGCATATCACACAATACTCAATCATTTATTGATGACTGCCTAGCTGGCTCATAATACTGATGGCTGAATGAGGGTATGAAAAGTGGCCTCTGTTCTCAAGAGCATCCAGTCTTATTGGAGAAATAATGTGGAAAAAAAAAAAAAAAAAGGGAGGGGAGGTAAAATAAACAAAAGCCTAGGTAGCAAATTTTCCAGTCTTGTTGAAGAAATAACGCAAAAATAAGGGTAAAATAAAAGAAACAAAAGCCCAGGCAGTAAATTTGCAATATAGCCCAGTGACTAAGGGCAGAGTACCTTGCAGGGGTGTTCATTATTTTGGCTTCCCTGGGCCACATTGGAAGAATTGTCTTGGTCCACACATAAATTCACTAGCATTAATAATAGCTGATAGCTAAAAAAGAAAAAAAAAAATTGCAAAAAAAAAATCTCATAATGCTTTAAGAAATTTTACAAATTTGTGTTGAGCAACACTCAAAGCCATCCTGGGCTGCGAGTTGGACAAGTTTGGTTTAAATCCTCTGGCTTATCAGCTGTTTGACCCTGGGCAAGTGACTTAGTGCCTTCTTCCATTGGTGTGCTGTCTGTTAGAGTATCATGTACTTTATAGGGCTGTTGTGAGGATTAAATGAGTCAGTATATGCATATTTAAGATACTTAGAACAGAGTTTGGCACATAGTAAGTGCCAAATAATTACGTATAATTATTACTTTGGAGATAGAGTTCCTAAGCCTGCTTTGTCTTTGTAATAAGAACTTCATAGCATTGTTCAGGTTTAGTGAAGACATGTCGGTAAAAGCGTCTGGAAAAAAGCCTGGCAGAAACCAAGTGCTCAATAACCAGCAGTCGTTATCATTCTTATTATTCAATATTTTCCAAATTGGTGTGAGTTTATTAGGTTCTCCCTCCACAGAGATAGGGGAAGATATAATGTACTTTACCCATCGACTTTTGGTTTCAGAATCCAGTTTTCAAAACAAAATATGCATTTGTTAACAGGCTACTCCTTTGCCAAGAAAAATGATAAAATTACCTTTGTGTACTCTTCTCCCCCAAAAGCCCTGTGTGAGCGTGTCTCTGGCTGCGCACATTTAAGTATTAACAGAGATAAAGCGTGAGCTCAGCAGGGGCTTTCTAATGGCTAATCCACAGTAACCCATTTAAAAAATCTTTTTCTCCCACACAAGAAAAAGAACTAGTAGGGAAAGGTCATTTTGGTGGTTATTTGAAAGGAGTGTCACTCAGGGGTTTTGGGGGAGCAAGAGTGGTGTCTCACCATTGAGTTTTTTGCTTGGTGGGTGCCTCTTTTCCAGGTCCATTTGCTGAATCCAGGACGTGGGGTGGAGATGGGGAGCGGGTAGGGGGTGCCATCAGAGTTCTAAGCAAGTTCAGCAGTGTTGAAAGAATTTAAACCCACTCTGCAGCCGCTGTAGCTAGACAGTACTTTACCCTGGAATAGTGTGGAGAGGACATCCTTTCCCACTAGACACTGACAGCCAAAGACAAAAGATGGGAAGAACCTTGGGTGGATGAAAACACTTTACACAGTAAGATCTTGGTGGTCTCCTGACCTATAGGGACCTTTGAACTGGAGTTAAGATGAAGGCATGGACAGTTTTTTTGTTGTTTTTTGTTTTTTGTTTTTTTGCATAGAGTCATGTAGCAGCAGATACTGGGCTTTAGAATCTGACAGACCTCGGTTCTACTGAAACCTCCTTATGAGCTTACTGGGTGAAATCCAGCAAGTTCTGTAACCTCTCTCTGCCCCCATATTTCCTACCAAAAAGTAAATTTAAAATGATCTATTATTATTGATGGTGGTGGTGGTGTGGTGACCACCAGCAACAATCAGAGGGTGGTGAACAGAGGAGGAAGCAGCATTCTTAAGAAAGGGATGTAAATTGTTGTCTGGATTATAGAGGACCCATCTGAGATCATCTCCCAGTTCAGATCTGTAGGAAAAGCAGGTAAGATTGAGAATAAGGGTTATGTAATTTTTGGGTGCCTTCTTCCTCTGGGGCTCTTAAGATCTGAGCCACTGTGGATTCAAGTAGGTTAGGGGAAGGCTACCATTGGGGAGAGGTCTGGTAGTTCGGGGTGTCAATTTAGGGGAAGGTTTTTTTGTTTCCTATTTTTTTTTTATTTTTCTGTCTTAAGACACTGTTGAACTTTGTGGAATTGTGAAGTCAAAGGATGATAATATCTTAAGCAAATATTTTCTTTTCAGAAAGAATTAGCTAATATTTATTAGCTAATATTTTTGCTTTATAGTAAAACTTCTTCAGTAGAATTATTTTATAATCTTTTTTCTTTTGTTAAAAAACATCTTTTTTTTTTTTTTTTTTTTCTGACAGGAGATACTAAGTAAAAAAGGTATCTACTTTTTATGTGGTATTCTCTGGCTTTTTATGAATAAAGTAGCACTTGTCTTTAAGTACCTCTGATAGGAATTTAGATAAGCCAGTGAAAGGTCTTTTTCCTCCACAAATTCCTGTGGCCTTGATGGTTGAACCTGTGATCAAAAGATTAGAAATACTGACTCTGAAATTGATTCAGATACATTTGCTTAGTTATATAAATTCTGTACTTTTGGTCCTGAGATAGAACAAGCCCACTTGAAGCTTTGGGGACGTTCTTACTACTTCCAAGTTATCCTTGAGGGTCTTAAAATGTTTTTAAACATGACCAATTCTTTTCTACTATATTGGTCTAAACTCTATGTTGCCCCTTCCTGAGAGAAGATAGTTTCCTCTGATGTTGTCTAGACTACAAGCGGCTTCAGAGAAACAGGCTTCTAGGTATAGCATGGAAAGGGGAAGGTCTGGTGAATAAGAAAAGTTTTAGAGGACACAAGTAATAGTGGGGACAGCTGTGGAACAAAGAGTGAGAAAGGTATGAAGAGGAGGGTACAAGGAAGACAGAAACAGGGAAGAGCAGGCTGAAAGAGAAAGAAGGGAAGAAGGCAGAATGATGAAAATGGGGAGTAAGGAGCAACCTTGAGAGGACAGAGGGTGCTAGGCAGGAGTAGGGGGATAAGTGGGTAAAGAGAGAATCATTCAACTAATGGGTGAGGAGGCAGTGCCTGAGGTATGTCTTTGTGGCTGTGAGACTTTGAAAGGAATTTGAATATTTGAGGTGTTAAGGGTAGCATTGCGGACCTGACTGAGCAAGGGAGCTATTGGGCATTTGTATGTAATGGGATCACCTGAACTTTTGTGCTTTGGAATGGGAGGAACTAGCAGAAGGAAGCTTTGCCTATCCTTTTATGTTAATTTTCTTGTTACCTTGTGAGAGGGCCTGTCCTTGTTGGGTCATTCCGTTCTAGCAGTCTACCTCCTTTCTCTAAGTTGTCTCAACTCATACATAAGTCTGACCATTTCTCTCTATAACTACCTCTTTGTAACATGTTTCTCTTTAAATATTTAGGGGAAAAAAAAAAAAGGCTTGTTTAGGGAAGAAGGAAAAACTATATTAGACCTTCTCAAACTGTGCTGCCCTTTCTATTTTCTCTGCTTGCCACCAAGGGTCATTGTACTCCTTCTCAAACAGTCATTACCGAAAGGCTATTAATTAATTGAGTAGAATGCAAAAAATAATCTTGGGCTTTGGGTTCCCTTTATTGCTTCTCATTCCATGGAGAGTTTTTTCTTTTTGTTTGTTTTAACGTGTCTAAATGTCTAAGCCTATTTATTTTAGACATTTTTATAGTAGTTTTTCTAAAATGTATTGAATTATACTGCTTTCCTAAACTTAGTCTGGAACTTAATCATCATGGACCATCAGTATTTTCCAAATCAACTGGTTTTTAGAAGACTGAGGTAGTTAGGATTGTGAGTACATTTATTTACATTCATTTGAGTGTGTTTTATGTGATGAGTACCTGGGGAAATGGTGGCAAGCCAGACAGATACTGTCTCTGCATGTTGCAGTTTAGTCTGTAAAGTCTGAATGGTGGTGATCTGAACCAGCACAGTGTGGAAGGTGCCAGTCTGTGTTCTGGATGATTTACATTACCAAACCATCTCCAAATAAATGGACTATTGCTGTTTAGGGCCCTGACTTATACATACACTTGGTTATTTCTGCCTGTGGTCTACAATTGCCTACCCCCTGCAATCCATATGCAGTTCTGGGTTTTATTTTCTAGGAGGTGGAGGGAGGAAAAGAGGTGAGGATTTGTGTGAAGACAGGCTAGTGTTGGTCCAGGTTTTTTCTACTTTTTGAATCATTCTATGATCTTTGAAAACACATTGTTCTTTTTCGCTGACATTTCTCCCCACCCGCCTTTTGAGGACTTTAAAGCAAATCCCAGGCTTCAGATATTTCATTTCTGTATAGTTCATTGTGCACCTCAGAAGAACATGGGCATATGCTTAATTGACCAGGGTCATTTTCACACCTAACTGTAGGTACCATATTTTGTTGTATCACCTAATGGCCACTGTATACTTTTAAAAAATTTCTCCCTTGTATAAAATACATGTTTTTTTATGGTTTTATTAGAATCAGGATGCACATGTGGGATTTGGGTATTATGCCCCTTAATCAAGAGCCGTTTCCTGCTCTACCTCTCCCCACCTTTTCCATGCCATTGACTTTTGCAGAAACTGGGTCAGTTGTCCTGCACAATGTCGCTCATTCTGGATATATCCATTTTCTTGTGGTGTCATTATCTGGTTCCTCTATCGCCTGAATTTCCTTAAACTGGAAATTAACTCTAAAGGCTTTATTGGACTCAGGTTAGCCTTTTTAGTTAGGTAGTGGTGTGTGCTTCACATTGTATCATACCAAGGAAAGACTTCTTAATTTAACTAAGTAAAAATAAAAATACTAGTGAGCACTGAGTTTTTTTTAGACATGGTGCTAGGCACTGTGGGGACTACAGAGATTAGCAAAGTGTAGTCCCAGCTGCCTTAAATTTGTTTTTGGAAGCACACCATGACCAACAGCATGATGGAGGATAAGTAAGGTATAGCTGGGGAATAGGAGAGGTCAACAGTTAGCCAGTCTGTCCGTATCTGAGAGACTGCCCATGAAGTCTGTGGCATCTTAGCAGCCTGAAAAAACACAAAAATGTAATACTTTGGCAAGTAATAGCAACTATGCTCTTTTTAAAACTAGTTTTATCTCATAGAATTCTTGAGTAATCTCTCTCTCCCCTAACCCACTGTGCATTGCATTATTCGAGGCATCATAATATGGCTGCATATGCCTTTTCATGTACCTGGATGAGGATAGAACCTGTGGAAATCCCTTCTTCCCAGATTTAGACAGTGAGACATACCAAAGGCAAGTGAAGCTCATGATAAAAGAGAAAGCTGGCACTACGTTTGAACCAGTGATCCACTGGTGTCAGTTGGCAGTGTTTTTTTGGGTCATCCTGCCTGATCCTTGTAAATGCAGATAGAGAGACCAAGTACAGTGTGGAAAATGTCAGCTTCCTGCTGGATCCCTAAGTGTTTTTTCGTCTTCTTTTGGAGGGGTATATGGAGAGATTGTCACTTTACAAAGAATGAAGCTGGACCTTTAAATGGTTTGTGTGTGCTTTATAAAACTTTTTAAAAACTCATGAAATCATATGTTAGTATATTACAGTTTTTACTTGTGTCTTGTCTAACCAGTTGCCATAACTTGTTAATTTTTTTTCCCATGAGCAAGTAAAAGTTCAGCTGGAATGTGTCTTCTTAATTGAAGGTTCATAAGCCAAGAATTTAGGCAAAAGAGGAAATTCTTCTCAATATTCAAAATATAAAACTCTGAGGAGCATCTTGTTGATGGATACATTTTAGCATTTAGCATAGTGCTGGGTACTCAGTGCTCCATAAATACTGATTGGATGAATAAAATACGATGTTGAGGCAGTGGTGTTTATTCTCATTTATAAGTTACAAGTAAACAGTGTGATCACAGTGAAAAATCCTTAACCTGCTTTGCATAAGGAACTTTCACTTGTGCACTAGAGAGACCGGGAATGTGGGTATGAGTGGGAGTGTGTGTGTATGTGGCACTGGCAAATAGAAGGATTTGTCTAATTTGCTGATGTTTTTTTTAAAAAGATTGTTTATGATCAAGAATGTAGCACTTAAGATATAGCCAACCTAAAAAACTGCCAAGTAAAATTCTGGATTTTGTCCTTGAAAGAAAAATGGCATTTCCTGCATAAAAAACAGTTTCTATTATAAATGACAAAAAAATTGTTAGGGAGCTGAGCTTTGATGCATTTACTACATGAAGGTCAAATACTTAGGTCATTATAATTCTGCCCCCTTTTGTGCATGCAGTACAATGAAGCTCTTTGACATGGCGCTACCACATTCTCAAGATGAAGGAAGGTCACGTGTTTTCATGCATCAAGAGCATGATCTACTCTTTTTCGGTCCTCTGTTAGAAGTGGCTGTTGAGGGTGAAGTTGAGGGGAGAAACTGGACTAATGAATGGCTTTTGTCTACCTTTGTACTATTTTTTACTTTTCTTGCACAGAAGTCAATTTGATTGTGACCTCTTAAAAGGAAAAACTGAATGCCAAGAAAAAGAGAAAAGTTTTTAAAAAAGCTGAGAACCAACTGCCCAGAGGAATCCACAGACAACTTTCAGTCTGGCTCAGTTACCCAGATTTTTGTCGCATACTTGCTAGCAGAGTTTTGATTGCCTCCAAACCTCAAACGAGTATGTGGCTTCTTTATATTCCATGGAACTGGTCCTTTTGTTATTAAGGAAGCCTTGTGAGTTATTATTAGGCCTTGGAGCCAGTTCATCTGGGCCCAATATGTGGTTTCATTTATTGGCTATTGACCTTGGAGGAATTATTTAACTCCACTGTGCCACAGTTTCCCCATCTGTAAAATGAGTTAATTTGCAACAGGAGACATGCAAAAAAATGTGTGACACAAAGAAAACACTTGGTAAACATTAGCAACTGCTGACGTGTGTGTGAATTTATCAAGAGGCAGTTCAGGTATTGAGTACACGAAGGAGGGTGAGAATATGTATTTTTTAAACTTAAGCAAAAAATACAAGTATGTAACAATACAGGTAGTATAACTTTTATATAAAGTTTTAAAATATGCAAGCAGTATTATGTATTTTATATATATGTTTATATACTTTATATGTAATATATTGATAGATGCATTGTGTATATGTGTGTATATATATTCATGTAATAATTTAAAATTTCATAGAAATAATAAATATGATGGGCATGATGGCTTACATCTGTAATCCCAGTACTTGGGAGGTGGAGGCAGGCAGATCACTTGAAGCCAGGAGTTCAAGACCGGTCTGGCCAACATGGTGAAACCCTGTATCTATTAAAAATACAAAAATTAGCTGGGTGTGATGTGGGCGCCGATAATCCCAGTTACTTGGGAGGCTGAGGCACGAGAATTGCTTGAACCCAAAAGGTTGCAGTGAGCTGACATCATGACACCGCACTCCGGCCTGACCGACAGAGCGAGACTCCATCTCAAAAAAATAATAATTACTAGCTTTAGGGTAGTGGTAGTGGTTACCTCTGAGAAAGGTAGAAGAGAGATGAAATGAGGAGAGGATACAAAGGGTATTTTACCTGTATCTGGAATATTTTGTTTATTAAAAAAAAAATTGAAGCAAATATGGCACAGTACTAAGATTTGCTAAAGTTGAGCATTGGGCATGTAGGTGTTTGTTATATTCTGTGTAATTTTGTTTGTTTAAACTATATCACAGTAAAAAGAATAAAATGTCATGATTCTATAACATGAAGTGTCTTTAGACACATTAGGAGCTGAGCTGCAGGAGGTGCTGGGAGGTGCCTTCCCTTTCTGCTAGAGAGGCATATCCTGTCAGCATTGCACCTTGGGGTGGGGGTGGCGAAACAATTGGCTTCTGGCATAGTTGCATAATAGGGGGAAGCCCTCGTGGTTAGTAGAGGTGGATGGAGGTAAGGTTGTATGAATTACAGGCAGTTAGATACCGGAGAATTTGTGTTTTCTGAACCATGCCGACCTACTGCCTCTGTCAGAGGGATTTGGGCTGGGTCATAGATGATGAGTTTGTTACCATGACTGGAGGAAGACTTTTAGGAAGGAAAGCTTTTTTGTGTAAGAACTGGTTTCCTTGATAAGACTTTTTAGGAAAAAAAAAAAAAAAAAAAATGGCATTCTACTCCTGATTGGTTGTCTGTGTGGTAATCTTGTCAGTCTTCCCGCATAAAGCGGGATTAAGCTTGTCACTCTTCAACTAGGGAAGCAAGCCCTCCATCTGGGGAGTGAGAAGACAGATTGTTTTGAGGGCTGGGTTCCTGGGCTGCTTCTGAAAGGTGACTAGCACCTCTGTGCCTCCCCCTGCTTCTGGGGAGGAAGACCTGGAGATTGAAGTCATCCTTGTACCCAGGTCCCAGTCTGTGTGTTATGTAGTATACACATTTTGTTTATAGATGTTGGGGGTAGTGAGCTTGTGCAGTGTGCACATATCAAGTATTAGTTTGATCTCTCAGGGAATACAGACGTAAGATGTCCACATCTTTGATATTTATTTGCTAGGTCTCTAAAGAGGAGATCATTGTTTCATATGTTCTAGAGAGTTCATTTAGCAGAGAGGAAGGATAAACACAACATCCTTACAGGTTAAACATTCTGGAATAGAACAAACCCTGTGTTGAGCCCAGTGGAACTGAGCAGGGTGAGGGGTGCATGACGCAAGAGACCAAGCATCTCAGAGGCTGTTTTTTCAGCACTCTTGTGCTAGTATCCTAGATTCTCAGGAAGGCCGTGACTAGACAAGACCAGCCCCTTACCACTTCCCCACTCTGCATCCTGGGAAGTGGCCTCCTCATTTAAATAGGGATGGAGGTCTCCAGGGTGTGATCTGGAAGTTTATGAGGATGAGAATTGGAGAATAAGGGAGCTTCCTTTGATACATGCCAGGTGAGAAACCACAGAAATCAAAGACCAGCGAGCCTGGCAGCCACTCACGAGAGCTGTATTCTGGAGCAGGACTCTCACTTCATGTTTTGTGTCCATTCAGCCTCATTTGCATTCCCTGGAAGAATTTAAGAGGTTATAGGACCATGGCACCTGAGCAGCTCTGCAGTGTCCTCCCAGGCAGTCCCACTGAAGCCCCTCTGTTTAAATTCCACTGTTACAGAAAAATCTGTAAATGGCAGATTTTTCTGACATGTAGGAATGGACTGGGAGAGCTGCAGACTTTTGCAGAGGAAGGGAGTTTCTGGGTGTTGGGCAGCCATATTGCCTCCGTCCTTTATTTTAGTTTACAACTTTATATCTTCCCTTAGTGATGTTTTCCGCAAAACTGGAAAGAAATAAAATAAATTGAGGTATTGAGGAAACACACAGAAAACAGAGAAGCTATTTTTCTGTTACCTGCTTTTGTCTTCTTTAATTGCTTATTTAGTTAGCACCACTTGAAAAAACTGCGTTACACATAAGTTTGATGAGCTCTTTGTGAACATGTCAGTCAGTAGTTTCTTGAGGTGCTGCTGGGTTCAGTGACACAATACAGAACACAAAGCCAGAAACCAACCTAGAAACTAGGCAGAGGGCTTTGTCCCAGAGTCCTGCTTAACCGTATTGCAGCTAAGTGTCAAAATCCAGCCCATGGGTTCTTCCCCAAAATACTGGGGGGCAAAGCTGGCTCAATAATAGAAAGATATAGTTAGCCTCTGAGTGTTTTATGGGTGTGTATGTAAAAGCAATATTAGATGAGTTAAGCCTATACAGGTTTATTATGCATATCAGACTCCTGAGAATGTGTTTATTTTTCTTTTTCTTTTTTTCTTTGAGATGGAGTCTCGCTCTGTTGCCAGGCTGGAGTGCAGTGGCACAATCTCTGCCTCCCGGGTTCAAGCGATTTCCCTGCCTCAGCCTCCCTAGTAGCTGGGACTACAGGCATGCACCACCATGCCCAGCTAATTTTTTGTATTTTGGTAGAGACAGGGTTTCACCATGTTGGCCAGGATGGTCTCGATCTGCTGACCTCGTGATCCGCCCGCCTTGGCCTCCCAAAGTGCTGGGATTACAGGCGTGAGCCACCGCGCCTGGCCAGAAGAGTTCATTTTTCTGGAGTCGTGATTCTGGAAGACTTTATTTCCACCAAGAGTTTCCTTAGTGTCTGTCTTTCCCCTGATGTTTTCTCTCTGCCTCAGAGTCAGCAACACGTCCTCTCCTCATGGCCTGGATTTGCCTCTTCCCCCATTCTGTCTCCTCTCTAGTAGCTTTTTGGTTTTCTTCCCCTATAGCAAATATTATCCTCATTAAAAAATTTTTTCCCTTCAGTCAATAAAATGTTCAAATTTTGTGACGTATTTTAGAAAATAGCTATTTATCAAAAAGAACATCTTGAAATCCCCATGAGTATTAATACAAGTTTAATGTGTTAAAATATATATATATCCAGTGTTAAATCAGTAGGACAGGAACGAAAACTGTTTTCAAATCTGTGAAATAAATATACTTTTAGAAGAAAAAAAATGAAAACAAACTATAAAAATGTCAAGAATGGTTAAGTTAGGGTGATTAGACTATGAATAACTTTTTAACCTATTTTTCTCATTTGTAGTAATGTCATTATATGCATGCTTGCATGTCTCCCTGGCATTTATCCATGTGGCATTTTGAGATGAGTGGGACAGGGAGTATAAAGGAGAAGTGAGGGTAGAGGAGTCATTTTCAAATTGCAGCCCTAAGAAACCCCACAGACTCTTGGTAGGGGGCCTCTGGGCCCTGGACCTGTGTCTGCCTTTAACCAGAGCATTTTCACTTTTCATCTGCTATGCCTATCAGTTTGTCCAAGATTTCATGTAAGAAAAGGATTCTGCTGCTAAATACAAGGTTTGAAAACCTTACAGAGAGAAGAGAACACATTGGTATCAGAAGTATGAAGTGGGGGTCCTGACCCAGCCTTTAACTAGCAGTGTGTCTCTTTGTCCAAGGCACTTTAGCTCTCTGGGCACCAGTTTTTTTCATTTCGAAAATGATGGGCTTGAGTTAGTTGATGATCTGAAGGTCCCCTACAGCTTTGACATTTTAGGATTCTATTCAAGTGGTGTCAAAAAATAAGAAACTCCAGAAAAAGAGGTTTGTGATTCCCAGCCTTCTCCCACTGCCCCAGCAGTTTTCAAGGCACCTAGAGGACAATAGACAACTTGGGCAAGCATCACATTGTGGAGGTTTTGCCTTTTTATCTTGCAGTTTGTTTTCTGTTCCTGTTGTGTAATTAGGACAAGGAGCAATAGGACCCAACCCAACAAGGTGTGTGCGTGGCTGTTTTAAATGACAGTTTACTGTTTTTCAGTTAGAGGTCCAGGTTCTTTGGAAAAAGTGAATGGTAATTTCTCTTATCCTAAAGTTATTCCTGAAGTTCTGTTAATAAAATCTACAGTCAGAAAACTGGCACCATGTCCTGCCTAATGGTGTTCAGGGTGTTCATTTCCATAGGCCATCCAGAGTCCTTTTCCGCTGCGGTGTGAGCACTGTTTAGATGGCCTTCCTTGGAAGGCTGAGCTCCCTCTGGACAAACAGGCCTATAACAGGAGACTTTTCACGTTAATGGACCCAGAGAAAAGATAACCTCGGGATCTATCCTTTTTCACTGGAGATGCCTGGAGGCTTGGCACCAGTTTGCTTCTCTGACCTGAAAATAGAGCGTTCTCCTTTCTGGCCCTGCCTCCCACTGGGTGGGTGAGGCTAAATCCTGCTTCCTTTCATATGCAAAGCGTAATCTCTTCCCTGGACCTCTCTGGGGACTGAAACAAGAACTCCACTAGCTGCCACACTATCCAAGCATTTAACTTTTTGACTTTTGGTAAAAGCTTTTATTTCCAGGTACCTAAAGTGTGTGGCATTGTAAATAAAGTCAGAAGTTCAGTTTCTTGGTCATAAGTGCATTGGACGGAAATGAGAGAAAGCCAATGAGACCGTCTTCTCTTTATACTTTGCCCTCAGAATGCATTCCCTGGGATGAAAAACCCTGCTTAAACCTGGGTACGGCCGGGCGCGGTGGCTCAAGCCTGTAATCCCAGCACTTTGGGAGGCCGAGGCGGGTGGATCACAAGGTCAAGAGATCGAGACCATCCTGGTCAACATGGTGAAACCCCGTCTCTACTAAAAATACAAAAGATTAGCTGGGTATGGTGGCGTGTGCCTGTAATCCCAGCTACCCAGGAGGCTGAGGCAGGAGAATTGCCTGAACCCAGGAGACGGAGGTTGCGGTGAGCCGAGATCGTGCCATTGCACTCCAGCCTGGATAACAAGAGCGAAACTCCGTCTCAAAAAAAAAAAAAAAAAAAAAAAAAAACCTGGGTGCAGTGACCCAAGTTGACAGCAATGATAGTGGCCCTTCAGAAAGGAGCAAGTGGAGGTGGAACCCTGCCTTGAACAGATTTGGTGTGTTCTCCAGTCGAACTTAGCTCAAACCCCCCCACCCCCCCATCCCCGCCAAAAATAAATAAATAAAATCCAGATTCTCCCTAAAAGTACATATCAACTAAGAAGACAAAACTTGATTGATCAATATATTGTGGTTTTGGCTGGTCCTATAGCATAACACTGTAGACTTTCTAAATATTTATTGAATACCATACTCTGTGCATCAAACTGAATCGATTACTGTGAGGTTCAGAAAGAGCATAGAACTCACTCCTTGGTCTTTGATTTAACAGTCTCCTTGGAGGGGCAGAATCTAACAGAAAACCATACACCTGTGAAACAGAGACTAGTTCAAAACAGTAAAACATCACATAAAAGACAGCTCTGTTTTTAAACTTGGAGCACAAACATGGCCCAAACGGGGTAGAGCCAATCTTGCTGCAGGTAGTGGGTTTCAAGTCAGAATGCAGAGGATGTGATGGTGTGAGGAAGAGGAAGGAGGGCAGTGCTCCCAGACAAACTCCTTTCATTGGAGAAGAAAGGTAGGGATGAAATTGTACGATAATAAGAGGGCTGTGGCACGGCACAGTAAGCCTTAGGGACAGTCTTGGAAAGGGAAATTTTCAATTGTCATAATTAGGGCAGCCGTACATATAGGCTGAATTGAAATGGGGATCCCCACATCCACTCATTAGCCATGTGATCCCCCATGTAGTTTACTAACGTCAGGTCACGGAATGCTTTTACAGCCGTATACAATTTGAATCAGAGATAATGAACTAAATTTTTACTAAGCCCATACTCGTGTTGAATAAATTCACAAAGATCTACATCATCATTAACAAAAATGTGAGCATTTCATGTACACACATGTGCATTATCTTGATGTTTAAAGTGTTTTTTAATGCATCATTTTCATTTGTGTGAACATTTTAGCATTTGTTACATAGCTTGTTTAGGACACTTAAGTCAATCTGAGGTTTTTGATACTTTACCATTTGATATGTGCAATTAGTGGATAGAAAATTCGAGTGATGAATTATATAGCTTATTATAGTAATGCCTTCTGGGTGTCTTGACTTTGTACTGCTTTGATCTTGCCCTTTTATGTTGGGTTTTCTTAGAAAGTTAATGGATCCCATTTATTCATAGTTTATTCAACAAATACGTGTTTTGCCCTACTATGTGCTAGGCACAATTCTAGGAATTGAGCTCCCAGTTACTGATTTGGAAATTCAGTATTTCTATTTTTTTTCTTTTTGAGACAGAGTCCTGCTCTGTCACCCAGGCTGGAGTGCAGTGATACAACCTGTGCCTCCTAGGTTCAAGTGATTCTCATGCCTCAGTCTCCTGAGTAGCTGGGATTACAGGTGCACACCACCATGCCGGCTAATTTTTGTACCTTTAGTAGAGACAGGGTTTCACCATATTGGCCAGGCTGGTCTCAAACTTCTGACCTCAAGTGATCCGCCCACTTTGGCCTCCCAAAGTGCTGGAATTGTAAGTGTTAGCTACCACGATTGACTGGAAACACCTTATTTCAACATGAAGGGATTGTTGTGGCTAATTTTGATTTTCTTACTATGCCTTTGAACTTAAGTTACTGATTTTATTTAAAATATTTCGTCATCAGTACAGAACCCAAACATTCTTACTGGTGCTTTTGAAATAAATCAATTTGGCACATTGAATTTTGACAAGTTGGTCTGCTTCCGCCGCTCAGAGCCCTGAAGAACCCATAGGGCTCCGTAAACAGTTTAAAAACCACTGGGTCTGACGAGCTCCCAAAATCTCTTCCCATTCTAAAGCTCTGTCTCAACTTCTCTGTGCCATTTTTCTTTTGCATGTTTAACTTATTATGGAATAATAAGGCAACTTATCCAGACAGAGTCATGATGACTCCTTGATACATATTTAAGGTATAATTTACCTTACTCCATTTTTAATGTCTTTGCTTTCCCTTGGTGGTTTGGTTGCCCCCATAGCAAGCAGGATGGCATGTGAGGACTGCAGAATATGTAAATAGTCCTTAAAATGTGAGTATGTGAGTGACGTCCTCAAGCCTGTGGTGTACGTGGAGGGCTAGAATTGCCACAAAAAAAACACAAAGAAAAAGTATATTGTACAGTCAAAATCTCTCGTTTTGCTTGTAAAGGAAAACATTTTAGCTAAAATAGATTTTATAATTTGAATACAAATGCTACTCATTGTATTAAGACCTGTCCATATAAATGGGTTAACTAGAATAGCATTCTTCATATTCTGTGTTGTGCATGGAATTTAGAAGAATGCAAGAATACATGAAACTTGAAGCATAAAGCATTAATTCAGACTTTGAGAGCAGTACCCAGCTAAACAAGGTCATTGAAGTTTTTTGGTTTTGTTTTTTTGAGACAGGGTTTTGCTGTGTGGCCCAGGCTAGATGGAGTACAATGGTGCGATGTCAGCTCATTGCAACATTCAGTTCCCAGGCTCAAGCAATCCTTCCACCTCAGCCCCCCAAATAGCTGGGACTCCAAGTGTACATTACCATGATCAGCTAATTTTTTAAATTTTTTGTAGAGAGGAGGTCTCACTATATTGTCAAGGCTGATCTCAAACTCCTATGCTCAACTGATCCTCCAGCCTCAGCCTCCCAGAGTGCTGGCATCACAAGTGTGATGCCATCACTCCCGTCCTGAATTTTTAAGACATATACCTAGCCGAGCACTGTGGCTCGCGCTTATAATCCCAGCACTTCGGGAGGCCGACGCGGGCGGATCACAAGGTCAGAAGTTTGAGACCAGACTGACTAACATGGTGACACTCTGTCTCTACTAAAAATAAAAAAAAATAGCTGGTCTTGGTGGTGGGAGCCTGTAATTCCAACTACTTTAGGAGGCTAAGGCAGACGACTTGCTGGCATCTGGGAGTCGGAGGTTGCAGTGAGCCAAGATTGTGCCACTGCACTCCAGCCTGGGTGTCTGAGCGAGACTCTGTCTAAAAAAAAAAAGAAGAAGGTTTTGGCAAGGAGAACTGCTGATAATATAACATAAACGGGGCGGGGGGAGCGGTGAAGGGGGTGGATCAGGATAATATGCAGGATGTTCTCATTCATATAAAGAAACTACAGGAAATAAGTAGCAAAGTCTACAAAGGTGGAGGATAGTCAATTACATGATGTATTTTCTGCTTCTCCACACTTATCTTCCCAGATTTTTAGAAGAAGCATGTATTACTTTGATACTCAAAGAAAAGGCAAAGATTGAAAATGAAAAAGTTCAGTAGCTCTCACCCAATTCAAGGCTAGCAAACAATAGGAGATTTTGAAAAATTAGAATTATTTGTGTATGGCAGTAGGTGCCCTCTAAATTACTTTAATGCTATCACTGAGATTATCATTTTAACTCTTAACTTGCATTGTGTTGGGCAGTTGCTGGGAGAGTCACATGTAGGAATAGTCTGATGCCTGTCCAGCTGAGTCCAGTTAGCGGTTCCATAAAGTCCAGTTAGTGGTTCCATAAAGCTAATTCATTGTCAACTAATGTAACTTCAGCTTTTGTTATTGTTGCAGCTTGTTTCTGGTGTTTGCATACAGACTGAGCACATTTGCAAGAATCCAGAACATAATGTATATTTCGCATGATCAGATAAGTACATCTAAGCTTCTTAGTTAAAGAATTTCTATGTGCTGCTCTTCACTTCCAAATCCAAAGAGACTAAATTATAGAATGTAAATAGACTTCTAAACTCTCATTTCCCCACTTTTTGGTAACCTATATGGAAGGCTTTACTGTAGGAGGAATTTTATTTCACCCCAGTTTTTGAATAGTGCTATTCTACAAAGGGTGACTTCATTTTTAGTTCATTCTTACAATTTTACTGTGTAAACAATCACATCTTCACCCGTGCCCAGCTTGACCTTTTCAGACTTTAGTGCAAATTAAAACTGGCTGGAGGCAGAAGAGACAGGAAAGGACCTGGGGAATGAGGATGAGGGGACTAGTCAAGTAACTTAGGTTACTTATGTTGCTTGTTTTGAACCTTGAGGTCACTTCAGAGAGGAGTGCTCACTCCCTCAAGTACCTAAAAAGTATTCCAAAGTGGATGTGAAGTTAATGGGAGTGCTAGGTTTTGAAAACAAGATGAGCAAAACTCAGAAATCAACAACTGCTCTTCTATTTTGTTTTTGATTTTTGTTTGTTTGTGTTCCTGGTTATGGAATGAGAGGGCTGTTAAGTGGCAACCCAACAATTTCTTCTCTTTGGTCAACTTTTCCTTTTTGACCAGACTGTAAGAGGCGAGGACAGATAGCAAGAATTATTCCATGTGTTCCGCTTCACCCTGACCTTGCCCCGGCTGTGGCAGTGGTGCGCCCTAATTAACAGTGTTATTGTCCAGAGCTGAACTGCAGAAACTTCAGGAGGAGTGAAGATCTGACCTCAGTGCAGAGTTCAGCTGTGTTTGCCCCTCAGATCATCTTTAGGAAGGAATGATTTTCATGGATCTCTCATTAATGAATAGTGGAAAAGCAAGTGGGAAGTTATCAAAATGTACGTTCTAGAATCTACCAGCCCCAAGATAGTATTTTTGCATGATGGAAGACCTGTTTCTGTGGCTGTTGTTATCCAGTGTACTCTTAGATCTGTAGGATTGTTTTGCCCCACTGTATTTCCCTCTCTGGGAAAGGCCAACTTGTGACTTGAAGGTCAGGACCATGCCAGTCCCTGCCTGCAGGCTCTAGGTCCTGTTCCTTCTCCTCCTCTAAGGCCTTTACTGCATCATGCTTGGGCCCTTGCTTGGTGTAGACCTTTGAGTTCTCACCTATGTGGTCTCGGGCAGGTTTTTGCAAGCTTCAGTTTTCTCATATGTAAAATGGGGACCATAGTGCCCCCCATTGTTGTGAGGACTTAACAGAGATAGTACATATGACACACTTAGAACAGTGTTTAGTACATCACATGCACTTAATAAATGTTAGCTTCTTTTTTCTTAGTAGTGATCCCTTGCTGGCGTCTTTCCTAGCTTCTGTCCCCTGCCACTCCTTTGATACTGCTGTTGCCAAGGCAACCAGTGATAACCTCTTTGTTGCCAAAGCTCATGGACACTCTTTGTTCTCCTCTCTTTCTGGATCTTTCAGTGGTGACTGTTCTTTCCTTGAAGCACTAAGCTCTCCTAGACCCTATTGCCACACTCCCCTCCTGTCTGGTGGCTTCTCTGTTCTTTCTCTTTTGTCTGATCCCTGTTCTGTACCTGCCCTCATGTTACATGACTCCGAAGAGAACCTCTCAGGTTTTCTCTTCTCCATTTCCTCTCCAGCTACACACATCCACTCCATCCTCTCTAGGTAAACCCATCCCAGTGGCTTTCATTACTTAGTTGCTCCTCCTCCAGGTCTTAAGTCTTTCCTGACTTCTAGTCTGTCTTAGGTCCACCCAACTGACCTTGTTATTTTCTCTTATGGTACCCTGTTGTTTTCCTTCAGAGCCGAAATTGTAATTATGTATGTATTTGTTTGCTTTAATTAATGTCTGTCCCTTACCTCCCCCTCACTCCACAAAATTATAAAATCTATGAATGAGACCAGGGACCATGTCTGTCTGTTCACTCACGTTTGTATGCCTGGTGCATGGAAGGACCTCCCCAAATACCAATTTGAATGACTGAACCTGTGGCTCCTCCAGTTCTTCCTCTACCACTCCAGCCCTGACATTTTGGGGGGAGGTAGGGGGAGGTATTGTTCTTATTACTCCTTTCATCACCTGCCAACCTCGGTCTACTCCCTGTGTCAGATGGTGTCTTCTATGGAACTGTGCCGTGGTCACCTTCAAATCATAAAACCCTCAAAGTTAATCATCAGAAGACTAAAGCCAGTGCCAGGTGTTGGTTCCTGGGAAGCAATCAGGATGGAGCATCCTGGATGGTTTGCTCAAATTCCTAAGCAAAAAGAAAATTGAATGTAGGACATTTATACTCAAGAAAAATGTTAATAAACTAAAATTACTTTCCAGGACAATTACTAGTCTATGAAACATTTATTGTGATTTGAAGGGCTTTTTTTTTTTTTTTGAGAAAGAGTTTCACTCTTGTTACCCAGGCTGGGGTGCAATGGCACGATCTCGGCTCACCGCAACCTCCGCCTCCTGGGTTCAGGCAATTCTCCTGCCTCAGCCTCCTGAGTAGCTGGGATTACAGGCACGTGCCACCATGCCCAGCTACTTTTTTGTATTTTTAGTGGAGACGGGGTTTCACCATGTTGGCCAGGATGGTCTCGATCTCTTGACCTCGTGATCCACCCACCTCGGCCTCCCAAAGTGCTGGGATTACAGGCTTGAGCCACCGCGCCCGGCTTTTTTTTTTTTTTTTAAATTTACTTTAGTGTGGTTAGAGTTTAATGAAAAAGAGTGTCTGTGGAGTGCCCAGCCCTGTGCCAGGAGTTTCATGGGAAACACCAAAGAAGTTGGCAGTCCTGGCTGAGGGGGTGTTGTTGCCACAGGGTTACTGTCAGAGAGCCAGGACTTTACAGCAGGGGTTTCTAAACCCTGATTACCTGGTCCTTGACCTGTTAGGAACTGGGCTGCATAGCAGGAGGTGAGTGGTGGTGAGCAAGGGAAGTTGAGCTCCGCCTTGGATGGCATTAGATTCTCATTGGAGCACAAACCGTATTGTGAACTGTGCCTGTGAGGGATCAGTTGTCATAAAGCTGTTCCAATATTCTGAATAATAAATGCATTATAAGAATAAAAACTTTATTGCATTAAGATACTATGGGACTGTCTCACTTTTCCTGTCCATAGGCTAGACATTAAAAGCCATGTCTATGAAAGCCTAATTAACAGAGCAGCATTACGAATGTTTATGGTGCCTAATTTAATCTATATATAAGAAAGAACATGCCAAGAAGAACTGTCTTCCATGAAATTGGTCTCTACTGCCAAAAAGGTTAGGGACTGCTGCTTCACAGGTTTATTTATGAAATTCAGAAGTAGACTCAATAGCATGTATCAAAAAGGAGTTACACACTGTTGAGAGGGACAGTTTAAACTCTGAAATATTTCTCATCTTATACAGGCTTCAGGGATTAACTGTGTGGTATTTATCAGTAAAATATAAAATATTAATTATTAAGTAACCTTTTTTCCTCTGAGTAAATTAGCCATCTTCTCTCTGAAAATGAACCCTTATTCCTGAAAATGGCCCTGTCTTCCTATTCCATGACTACCAGCCAGCAAGTATATACCTAACTAGGAATATTCAGTGCTATTTTTTCAGCATGTTCTTTCTTACATATAGACTAAATTAGGCAGCGTAGCATAGTTAAACATCCGTAATGCTGCCCTCTTGTTTTTAATATCTAGCCTATAGACAGGAAAAATGGAGACAATCCCATAGTATCTTACTGCAATAACATTTTTATTCTTGTATAGCATTAATAAATTCAGAATATTGGAATAACTTTATGACGAATTTGTTTGCTTGTTACCTGATTTTTAGAAATTGATTGTAGGGGAGGGTAGTAACTGACCACAGTTTGGTTTACTGGGGACATAGAAATGTTTTGTAATACTGTTGTTGTATACCATCTCATAATGTCGAGATAAGACTGTTTTCTTATTGGATAACATTTTTAGTTTTTAGCTTTGATACTCTGGGATTTAGTGGAGACTGCCTTACATTCTGTTTAGTTCATGTTACTCCAAAGTTAGAAAAGCATAAACCTAATCAAGTTACAACATCTTGGTATGTTGTTGATAATCTGCACTCAATGGCTGTGGATGTCATTTTCTGATAGTTATGTGAAAATTGTTACTAAGGCATTGGCCCAGACATAATCCCCGTGATTGGTAGAAATAACCCTGTATATTCTGTTACCATTAAATTAATTCCCAGTAAACAATAAGACCGTATGTCCCTTCAAGCCTTCTTTCCCATCACTCATTTTTTTTTTTTGCTTTGAATCCCCAAAATTGCTTTTTTTTCCTTGAAATGCAGGTTGACCCAAAACAAGAAGTGTCAATAGCCTCCCTCATCATAATATAGCCACTTAGCTTGCAAATTTAAGTCCCTAACCTTAATGGCCTCCACATGAGAACTTCTAAAACTCTGGGGAGTTTTGGGCCTAGGAGAATTACGGTTAGCCCTGCCAGTCTGCAACATTGGAGGATGACAGAACCCAGCACACACACTGTCATTCACTGAAAAGCACTTTGAAAGTGCCTGCTGACACATACATCAGGGTAGGTATAGAATGTAGGCACATAAAGGACTTTTCTTTGTCAGGTGTTTCTATTACATTATCTTACCTAATATGAACAGAAACCTCTAATTACCATTATTAATGCTTGGAATTTTATAATTAACTTTTTAAAAAATCTAATGTGTGCAAAAGTTGAGAGTGTGTATATACACACGGAGATAACATATGCAGTAGGGTATGTCAGTAAAATTAATTCCTAAAAATAGAATTGTTGGGCCTGTCAGGTAGGATTAGGTTTGGCTAATGGAAAACAAATTTAATAGTGAATTATTCTCATGTAAAAGAAGTCTAGGGCTGGCATGGCCACCGTAAGAAGTGATTGATCAGTCTCCTCTTATTCTCTGCCCTCCCATCTCAGCAAATGGCTTTCATCTTCAAGGTCCCTCATGGTCCATCCAAATGGAGGCCAAAAGGAGGAAGAACAGCAGGAGTGAAGAGACTCACCTCTCACCTGAGTTAGCTGCCTTTAATTCGTCTTCCATGGAACTCTTCTACTTCCATGTCATTCTGTTTTCAATGCTAAGTTATGGCCACATCTGACTTCAAAGAAGCCTGGGGAATGTAGTATTTTTGTCTGGACCCAGCTAAAAATTGGCCTTGTGTGAGTAATGAGTGAGAGAAGAATGGAGTAGTCTGCTCCACTAAATCGAAGGTTATGTTCAGTATCAATAGATAGTAATAAACAATCCTTCAAAAACTTTGCACCTACTTTAACGCTTTCACTAACCAATTCAAGTTTTGTTTTCCCGAATCTTAATTAAAAACAAAATGTCCTCTATTGCTGTATTTGAATTGTGTAGTCTTCTTGAAGCATGAGTGTAACTTCTAATAGAACTTAACTTTCTATTCAGATTTTGAACTTCTAAATGCTTCTGAAGTTTAAGACAGATAACCTAATTTATTTAAATCTGATAGTTAATTACGATCCGATTTAATATTAAATTAATTAATAATTTAATAAGTAACTATGACTTCCAATGCTAAAGGTAGGTTTTCTTGGAGATGGGGAACCTGGGAAAAGGGAATGTGTACTTCTTTAGTCCTGGAAGAATGTCTGCTTCTTTCCTCCTGCATTTTATTGCAGATGTTAACCTTATTCAGCATGGTTTAGTTCAAAAGAGAAAATAAAGGGAGAATTGATTTATGCTTTCAAGAAAATGTGTTGAGTCTTC
Organism: Saimiri boliviensis; assembly: GCF_048565385.1. Classification (NCBI taxonomy): domain Eukaryota; kingdom Metazoa; phylum Chordata; class Mammalia; order Primates; family Cebidae; genus Saimiri; species Saimiri boliviensis. The sequence goes on along the minus strand of NC_133452.1, from coordinate 60,893,681 downwards.
CACATGCCAGGCATCTCCTACATAAAAAAAGAGATGTATCTCTCTTGCTGTCTAACTCTTCCCACTTTCCTTCTTATCATCTGATGTGACTTCATATCTTATGCACCTTCCCCCCAGTAAAAATTTTAATAATCATCAGTAAGCATAGTACTGTACAAAAGAGAGCTATCAGGTAAAAGAACAGGAAAACCACGGGAGTTTTAAAATATCCAAATAGTATCTAAATTTTAAACCTTTTTTTTTTCTATTTTTTAACTTTATATATGGATTTAGACAAACTAAAATCTGTTTACTATAGCAAGAATACCTCATTATAGCTTAAGTTGGTGTTTTTAAAATGATGGCTTTGGCCAAATTCACTGGCAGCTACCCTAGACTGGAAGCATTAAAAATTGATTACTTCCAAGTTGTTGCTAATAGTTCCTTATTTCTGCAGACCTTGCCACTCAGCCCAAGCTGGGGTCTCTGTATAACATTTGTTGTAGCTGGAGTGCTGTGCTGGTGTCCTGCTGCCTAAGTGGAGTAAGTTGACCCTAATTTACTCCTGGATGCCTGCATTCTTTGCCATGCATGTCCACAAATAGCATCAGAGCAAATTAACAGAATTCTCTGACTGATGTAAGGAGTAGCCAAAGAAAGCTTGTATTTAGTGGTCAAAACACCACACAAGTATGAGCAGAGTGGAACTACTGGCCCATTTTATAGCATTCTAATTGATAATTATTTATCAAAGAGCACATTATTTGCCGTGTGGCAGCAATCCAGTATCATTTCACAGGCACTAGACATGTAGATGCACATGAACACCATAGTAAGTATACTCCTCTTGCCAAAATTGAAATAGGTTATCAAAGAGAAGAGGGGAGGGAAAAGAAAATACCAATTTCCTCTGTACCAGAACATATCTAGCTTAAATCAGTAGTGAAAACTATGGCTATTGAAATGTGGTAAACTTTTTGTATTTCATGATAAAGCCTCCTGGTCATCATTAATAAGCTAGAAAATTAATTTTGGAAACTTGGAGAGAGTCTATAAATGTCTATGTGTTTGCTTTGGTTCACAGGCAATACCTAGTCCATTTTCCTTTATAAAGATTTAAAGCTGCTACTGTCAGAAGAAAGAAGAAAATTTATGTGGGCGAGCTAAGTGGAAAGAGGAGGGAATTCTAGGTTGAGGAGGGAATCCTAGGTATCTACATGCATGACACTTTACAACAGCAAAGTGACTGGCGAGGGAGAGACCTGGAAGCACCTCTGCCAACCAAGGTTAAACTGAGACCAATCCATAGACAAGTCAAGGAACTGAGGAGAAATACTTCCCTCTGAGAATGGCCCAGGGCTCCATAATGGAATCTGTCTGGTCCTCAGTACTGTAAAGACTGCCTTGAGATGAGGCAGCCCCGTTGTCAGGGAGATGGAGGTAGGTGGACATAAGGTATCTGGTCTTGTATTGGTGGAAGAGGAAGGTAAAAAGACATAAACCTAAACCTGCTGCTCACTTAGGTGTATTCCCCACAAGCAAACAGCAACACTGAACAACAGCTGAAAAAGATGGTGACTGATACAGATGAAACACTGAAAATGACTCTCTGGGGATCTTTTCACCCCCACTGCCTTTGGTTAATGGTTTGTTGTCATAAAGCTTTACAGGTCATTGGCAGAGCCAGGACAGAGCATTCAAAGATTCAAAGTGCTGGAGCCATATATGTCTGCCTCTCTTGCTTTTCCTTTCCCATCCTATTATTTTGTATTCCTTCTCATTTTATATTAGGAGAAAAGAAGAAAGATGGCTAGAGGTGATTATTGCCCAATTTTATATTTTGTGGTTAAGGAAGTATCTGTTCACAAGCTAAAGCAGTGGACTCTGAAGAACAGCAAGGTGGCCAGGCACAGTAGCTCACACTTGTAATCCCAGCACTTTGGAAGGCTAAGATGGGAGGATCACTTGAGGCCAGGTGTTTGAGACCAGCCTGGACAACATAGTGAGACACCATCTCTACAAAAAAAATTAGTCAAATGTGTTCGCACACACCTGGGTTCCAGCTTCTCAGGAAGCTGAGGTAGGAGGATCAGTTGAGTCCAGGAGCTCAAGTCTGCAATGAACTATGATTATACCACTGCATTCCACTGCATTTCAGCCTGGGTGACAAGAATGGAAACCTATCTCTTTAAAACAACAACAACAACAACAACAAGGACTACAAGTGTCTCACATTTGCCCTTACTAGATGGCAAACTCCTGGGTCAGAGGCAGAGGAATCTGTTATTCTCTCATGGCACAGCAGCCAGCATGAGCAATAATATATTTTGCATTGATTCTTCCTTGCCCCCAAATCCCACAGGGGTAATATAGGTAGATCCAGGTTGACAGTTGCACATGTAGTGGGGTTGTGCAGGAACCTCGAGTTTGGGGATCCTAAATCTTTTGTAATCAGCAATAGGTGTATCTGTCCTTTGCTGTGGAGGGACACACTATGACTGTCTTTCAGGGCTGCTCACTGTGCAGTTGAAAGATAGGCCTACCTTGAAAGATAGTCTAGAACAAAGACCTGTCAGTACTTTGCTTGACCAAGCAAAGACATTCAGTAACACAAGAAACCCCTGGAGAATTATTCTCCAAATACGGATTTGTTAACCTTATAAGTAGCTGATACCTACTTCACCCCCAGCTTTTTTTTTTTTTTTTTTTTTTTTTTTTTTTTTTTTTTGAGGTGGAGTCTTCTGTGTTGCCCAAGCTGGAGTATAGTGGTGTGATCTTGGCTCACTACAACCTCCGCTTCCCAGGCTCAAGCCGTTCGCCTACCTCTGCCTTCTAAAGTGCTGGGATTATAGGTGTGAGCCACGGTGCCCGGCCCCTACTTCCCTTTCTATCCACAAATTAATATCAGGACTCCGCTGTCTTTCTTACTTCAGAAAACTGCTTAGATTATAGCTGTTTGAAAGGACCCATTGAACTTGTGTCTAGAGAGACAGCTAATATTGTAGGGTACTATTATTCCACCTAATGCCTTAGAGAGTTGTGTGTTATTTGACGTCATGTATTACTCTGAACCTGAAAATGGCCCAGAGACATCTATTGCTGTGCGTTTTTCCTCCTTTGTCTTGATGTGAAGGGATTACTCTTAGTGGCCCTCATATATATAATGCTTTGTTAATCCTTAGGGAAAGACGTAGCACCTGGTTATATTATGAGCCCACACACCGTTTGCATTAGCAAATGAAAAACCTGACCAAAGGGAAAGGGCTGGAAACTTCAGGAGGCCCAGGTTAAAGGGTTCCAGAAAGTTTAGGGAGAGAATCCAAGGGCTAACCCTGCCAACTCAGATTTAACCAAGGAGGTAGTTATGAGGTCAGGGGTCCTACATCCTCAGGCATGCCCTTAGAATCACTGATGGTTAATATGGGGGGACCAGTGAGCCCTGGAGCACAGGGACACGTGCTGGTTCAAGAGTGGGCTCTCCTTCTCTCTCTCCACCATATTCTGACCTCTTCTTAGACCCTTCCATCTCCTCCAGCCACAAGCAGGGTCTAAAAGAACTGTTTCATATGTTTTTTTAGCCCTTGAGGCACCCAGTTACAGGAATTTTCTATTTCTACCGTGTTCAGCTTTTATTGTCTCCTTTGTGACTATCCTTACCAGTTAAAACTATTCCTTCTGCCCTTTGGGTGATAGATATTACACTACTGATGCTGATATTTTTAGTTTCTTAAGTGCTTTGAAGTTTACCTAGCATGTACCTGAAGTAGATTAGAGCCTAGTACATATTGGTACTAAAATACTGCATTTCTGTTATGGCCTTTAGAGAAACTATGATTTTATCTCATGTGCATTCAATCTGCTTCATTCATCAGTTTAGGGGTAGTGCTAATATTAACTTAAACATTGGGAACATCCCAGATTTTAAGTTAAAATACCCGGGTATCTGAGTGTCTCAGTGGATGCTTTTTCAGAAAACTGCAATCAGTACCTAATTTTTTAGTTACTGGAAATGTCCTTTCTTTATTTGATCATTTTTTTGTGGACTTTTGAACTTTCTGATACTCATCTCTGTGTAATTAGCACCCAGAAGTGTTGTGGAATAAATGGTTGATTCAGTCAGCATTTTGTAGTGTCATTATATTGGTCATCAGCCACTTTTGCATCCTGTGGTTAGAAAAAAAATCTTGCAAAACCAGTATGGTGAAATACTTCATATGCAGATGAGGTTATAGGTTAGAGAAGGCAGTTCCTCAGGAGGCTCCTCATTAGAGCTAAATTTCAGTGGGTTGTGGAGGGGACAGAAGGTACTATTAGCCCAAGTCATTTTATAGAATTGACTGTGTTGTGCTCTTTATTTCTTTGTTTCATTTGCAGTACTAAACATGAGATATTCTGTTGTGTAGCATTTATTTACTTTCTCTGCCTCTTTTACTGGTAACACCTTGATTTTCAGTGACTATTAGGATAATTAATATTGACACTTGGAAGATAGCCTGCTTCCAAATGCATGCAGACTTGTCTGTTTTATAAATACGAGCCCAAACTTTTTCCTTCCATAGCTGAAAAATGTATCTCCACTCCTTCCAATCTTTCCAGGGTGTGGGCCTGTGCGTAGAGCTGTGTGACTGTGCCCACACATTGGCATATATTTCAGAGCTACCAAAAAGAAATCAGTTGCTCTTGAAATAACAAAAAGAAATGGTTTTTCTGAGCCATAATATCTGAAGAGCTAGAAACAGTTGTGTTTGTATGTGTGACGCTAAAGCCAGTAAATTTCATGTGAAGGAAGGGATTGTAAACTAAGAACAGAAAAGCAGTTTTCCTGGATTTCAGATGTCAAACTCTCAAGCTGTTTAACTCACCCACTGCGCACCTCCACATCCATCCCTGTCATGTGCTTGCATTGTCACTGATTTGTTTCTGCAGGTTTTGATGCCGGAAGACAAATAATAAAATAGTAGGCATATGTAACCTTAAAGCAGTTTTCTACAAGAGTTTTTGATTGAGGTTAAACAGAAGCATCCTGATCATGTCAGTTGGCAGGCAAAAGGCTTCATATTTTAAGATTCACATAGTTTTAGAGTAAGCTCATCTTTTCTGGCTCAATAATAAACTAATTACATGTTTTAAATAGTATAGAGCCGAGTCCCTGTTTCAGATTAAGCCTCATAATAGCAAGGATCAGGCACTAACAGACATTTGCTTGATGTTTCTGGCTTGAGGATTCATAACATGGTGCCAGCTGTTTTAGGGCCTGAATAGGCCTGCAGGGACAGCCAGGTAATCCTGGCTTGATGTAGTCACAGGCTAATTCTCCCTGATCACAGAAGCCTCCAGACGTGCCACCAAGAAAAGCCTGAATATGTAGAAGTTCAGCTTATGGCTATAATAATATTTGGGCATTCCCCAAAATAGTGAACCCAGTTCAGCTTAGGACATGACAGTAGTGTCTCTTTGGTGCCTGAGAAAAAGTATCATTTCTAAAAAATCAGTTTTAGCAGATGAGCAGATCTGACTCCAATAAGGCTTGCTTCTCATGCTTATCATTTTTCCACCTTTTCCATCCCTTTCATTAACCTAGAGACCACGTTCTGTTGAGCCACATAGATTTTGTAGTCTTTAAAGCTTCTTATTCCTGGTAACTTGTTAGTGGTGCATGCCTCCTTGGGCAGTTTGGTGACTTCAGAAGGAAATACACAGTGCAGTGGTGAAAGCTTCACATTTGAAATTAGCCTCAGGCTTGATTTCTAGCACTACTGCCTAGTAGATAAGTTGCTTAACCTTTCTGCACCTCAGTTTCCTCCTGATAGGCTTGTGAAAATAAAATGAGATCCGATTTATCAAGCACTGAGCATTGGCCCTGGTAGGCGCCACATACATGAATTTGCTTCAGACTGCAGGTGAAGTAGACTTGATTTCAGATTTCTCTCGTTACCTAGGTGCTTGCGTAGAGGAGACGTTAGAATCGGGATGTGTTATCTGTGGTTTTGAGTGTGCCTCTCAGGACTCTGAGTCAACTGAATTACCAAGTAATGGGGGCCCCATGGCATCCCATAACAGGTGGAGTGCCAGCTCCTCACCCTGGATGGACCTCAAGCACCTGCTAAGGCCTTGGTTCACCAAGTAGCACACATCCTATCAGTTTGCCCTTCTTTCCATCTCTTATGCTAGAGACCCTAAAGCCTACTTGTCAGTATATATTTTCAGGTTTTTGGAAATTGGGTTGTATAATTGAAGTATGATGGGACTTGTCACCCTGAAACAACCTAGATGTTACTTCACATTTTATCTTCATTCATGTAGGACATTCATTGGTCTCATGTTTTATCACATCTCATGTTAAAGTATAATTCAGGTCTGTTTCGTGGCTCCTGCCTCTTTCCCACTAATTCAGTGCTTAAACAAATACTATTTTTTTAGCACTTACTATGTACCATGACCTCTGCCAGGTGCTAAAGCTATAACAAGACATAGTATCTGGTTTAAAGAGCCACACACACCCTGCATTTTATCTTTGCTCTTGGTGTGGTGATCCAGGCATTGGTACTAGTGCTGTCTTTCTGGGTGGTGTTTTACACCTTAAGGCCAGGTGATCTGAGTCTGTCTCTGCTCTGTTGACACTTTCGAGCTGATTGGATTCAGGTGTGGCCCTGTGCCTCTTTGGTCCTCAGTGTCTGCAACTGTGAAGTTGGGGCTGCCTGTTTCATAGCATGAGGGTTTCCTGGCCCTCTCCATGTTCCGCAGCTATCACTATTTTTACTGAGCTTCCTGCCCTGATTGCTAGTCAGATGTCATGAAAGTTACGCTAAACTCTCGGATGTGATCCTGAGTTTTGGATGCGTGTTCCCTATGCCCTTTTATTCTATTTCCACACACAGTAAGTTTTCAGACCGGAAAAACGTGCAGCCTTATTTTGTTTAATCTAAGTGAATAGTAATAAAACTATTTCTGTTCCACTTCATGGCTTTTATAACTTCATGGCTGTTAACTCTTTGAGGCAAGCATTTTGTGTGGCTAATTTGAGCATGGTCTTAAAAGAGAATTTCAGTAGCATATGTTTGCTGAGCACCTTGTGGGAAGGGGAAACACATTCAATAACATCACAGGAGAAGCTTGGAGAAAGAGAACAGGGGCATCCAAAGGCTGCAGCTTTAACCTACTTTCTCGGACTGTCATTCTGTTGACCTCAGGCCTTTAGGTACTTCCTCAGTCTGTGGGGAGAGGGACCAGGGGCTGGAAATGGGAGAGTTTTTGGGAAGGGGCAGGATGCTGCAGGGAGTGGGTGTGGGCAGAGGTTGCAAGACTGCCAGGGTTCTCTGTGTGCCGGAAGTGCAGGTTTGGCTGTGAGGAATGGAATGTTCCCTCTTGCCCTCCAAGAGCAGAAACAGCTGTGAAAGAGCTTGAAAAGAAGATTACAAAAAGAAAAAAATAAAAATAAAAAAATGAATATGAAAATAAAATCCACCCTAGAAAACCCAACAGTGCTGTGTGCAGAGTATAGTCGTAGTCATCTTTTTCTTGGTATTTAAGAGAACTTTCTTCTTATCTAGGATTTCTTTTTCAGTTGGAGGCAGGATAAATTGTGTACCCAGCCCTTCCTCCCCTTGGGAAAGCCTCACGGTCTCATTTTGTTTGGATAGAAAATCGATTCACTATTCTGATCACCAGATGATGATGATTTTATTCTTATGAGGGACCAGAACCTGTCACTTGCTTGCTGCTTGAAAACTTAAAACAAATGTTAGTTTCCAAAGGCCATCTCTGTGGGTAGAGGATTATTGTCAGCAATTTAACGGGAAATCTTGTTTCTAACTGGAAACTTAATTATTCAGCCAAGTTCCCAACAATATTTACTTTAGAGCATAGTCTTTTTTTTTTTTTAAGTCTCTTCATAGTTTAAACTTTTAAGTTTTAGACAAGAGTAGAGTGGAGCTAGATTTATATCAGGTTGTTTGTACAATCTTTTACATGAAAGTTTATGTTTTCTTCTCAATCTGAAAGATTTGGTTTTGGCCATTATAGCTGGTATTTTATATGAAATAATAACTCTATGTGATCTCAGATGTGTTTTTATGCTATCATACTGTCTATATCTGCTTTTGAACAACATTTTAGTCCCAAAGTAGATTAAATCTAGCAGAAAAGAGTAGGCCGCTAACAACTAGATTCTAGCAATATCTAAGAAAATTATAGAGATCATTTAGTGTTCCAGTCCATCCTGCTTCAGCTATATCAATTCCTAAGTTTTGTGAAAGTCCACATGCCTTTTTTCTGTCCATGCCTATGCATGCTGGGTGGAGAAGCATCACAGAGCAGAATCAAGTGACTGTCCCCAAGGCAGGGTAAGGTCAAGGATCTTCCCCTCACCTCTTAATTTTCAAAAGAAAAGCAGCTCTGGACCTCAGTTACCTTAAAAAAAAAATTGCCACAGCTCTTATTCTGCAGGTAAAATCACAGCTTTAATCTCTCATCCCAATTCTTCCCCTTATATCTACTCAATGCTGGAAACTTGGACTTAAAGGACATTGCTGTGCTATGTTACCAGATCTAAGGAGACTGGAATCAGATCCTCAGTTAATGGAAATATAAGGGGGGAAGTCCAATGGTTCTTGGCCCTAACTGCACGTTAGAATAATCTGGGGAGCTTTAAAAATGTGCCTGTACCCAGGCCTTACACCATCTATTGAATCAAAATCTCTCAGAGTGGGATGTGAATGTTTAAAGTCTCCCCAGTTGATTCTAATGGGCAGGCAGGGTGAAGAACTACTACTGAAGGGAAATTGAGGGCCTCTTCCAGATAATTGCCTTTGAAAGAGCAATTATCACCAAAGGTGCCCACCTGGGCCTGCTCTTGAAACTCTGTTTGCAGTACTCTCCTGTGGCACACAGACCTCTGGGTCTCCCTATGACTTGTGGTTCCATTGGGCTGTTCACACAACCATTGTCATCTGTGGTTCAGCAGATATGTGTGTTAGAATTCAGATATTTGGCAACCTCGTTCTAAATAATCAGTGCCCACAAGTGAAGCAGTGAGACCCACTTGAAATGCTGGTCCTGTACACAAAGTGGGTGATCACTATATTTGAAAGACAGTCCTTTCCAGTCCTTTCCCTTGAAATTCCTTGTAAGGACCAGGAGATGCCTGCAGTCTGCCTGGTGGGAAGTAGTGGGCCTGGCTTTGGAGTGAACCATACCTCATTTTGCTGCTCTCTAGACAGCCCTCCTCCCATCACACCCCACCTCAAAAAAGAGAGATCGAGGAGGGGTTATCTTTAAAGAAAAAAAAAAAGCAGGAGCTTTTAAGAGTTAAATTACAGAATTCCGTTTTTATTTTTAAAGTGAGCAGACTTCTTGTTGCTGTTGCTGAGAAAGATAAATTGATACCACATGTTGCTTCCAGACAAAAACCTCTCTGTGTTCAAGGGGAAGCACATGCAGCTGGTGTCTGGGTGAGTGGACAGTCTCCACAAGGTAAACATGGTTTGGAAGGGCTGAAGCGGACATAGGGTACAGCATTTAAGAAATTACGAGTTACTTCTGACTGGCACAGCACCTTTGAAATAATTTTTAAAAGTTTGAAATCCTTTCCTGGAAGGGGCCGCCCTGGAACCTTTTGGCTTAAAGCATGCGATGCTCGGAAAACAGTAAGTTAACATTTATGATGTCACTGCTTCCGTGTGGGATCTAACAGAGTTGGAGCTGCTTTTGTGCTTGGCACTTCGCTGAGTAGTTTGCATGCAGAGCTTTATTTAATCTTCCCAAGGATCCAAGAGATAGTGAAAGAATGTTTTTATCCACATTTTACCAAAGGGGCAACCTAGGTTAAGTAGCTGGCCCAAGGTCACAGGCAAGTGCCAGAGCCAGCACTCCAGCACTGTCCTGGCTGACATCGAAGCCTGTGGTCTTTTTCAGCATCATGCTACCTTTCTCCACTGGCCACCTTACACTGCATGTGGGAATTAACCACTTTGTAAATTATTGGTGGAATACTTTTCATTTCAGGAAGCTTCTCTCTGACAGTCTAATCTGTTTGGGGTCCATCTGTCTTCACAACCAGTTGGCATGTTTGTAGAGACAATGGACACTTTAGCATTAGCAATAATTGTATCTTGCAATAGAAAATGGTCTTCATTATAACAAGGTGCAGTCATCTTTATACTGATTTCTTCAAGGTGGACCAAGCAAAGGAATCTCTAAGCAGCAGGACTGTGAAATGTGAATTCCATCATGCTGCCTCCTTCACATACCTACTGCACCTGCCTCCTGGAAGGGTTATGCCACTGATTGCCAGTTCTGTAACTGATTAACTACACCTAATGGGTTTCTGCCCCAGTGCAGGGCTTGCTTCAGTGTAAATAGTTTTGTAAAAGAGAAGATGGACATTCTTAGCACTGCTGTCTCTTGAGGCATGTTGTGATAGAGTTGTTTCAAGGGTTCTTTAAATCTTTAGACCCACATTGGGGACAAGCTGGTATATTTGTTCCTTAAGCTATAGTTTTTTCCTAGAAAGGCTTCTTTCTTGTAATTTCTTCAAAATTTCGATTTGTAAGTACTGGAATTAAATCACATGATTTGGGGTTGGGGTGGGGGTCACAGTAGCTTCTTAGTCTCTTTAGTGAATAACTGTGACAATGGTCTGAGCTCTAGCTGTAGGTGTCTTAGTTATTATGTACCTTACTATCTTAGCCTAAGGAAGGCACATCCCTAGTTCTTTAGCCAGTTACCATTGGCCTACCTCAAAGGGTATAGCAAAATGTGTAGTTAGAAGTGGTTAGAAAAATCATTCTCATTCTGTGAAGCCATTCCTTTTTTATCTTCAGCTCCCAATCCGAAAACTAATGTAAAATCTTAGAAATTTAGACTATTTGGTAAGGTGATACATGAGTTAGTGAAAAAGCATAGAATATTTGTAATGATAGTTTTTCCTGGGATTGAGGTGGCAAGAGGGACATTTGAAATCTTACAGAAATCACATCACCATTAATTTTTGATAGCAGGGAAGAAGTGGGAAACATTGGAGTTTTGATATTTTACCTGGCATCTATTTACCTTTCCTGCTTTACCAGCATTTAAGTAGAGAAGTGAGTATAGTTGAGCCTTGAACAACGCAGGTTTGTATTGCACAGGGCCACTTATGCAGAGCTCTTTTTTAACCAAACAAAACATTCCTGGGATGTGAAACCCACATGTGGGGCTGGGAGAGTTGGCTCTTTCAAGTTTCTTCTGCAGCTGACTGTGGAGTAGAGTATGCACAGGTTTAGTTATATGCAGATGGTCCTGGAACCATTCCCTGCATATACCAAGGGATAACTATAATTAAAATCATGTCCTGTGAGGAAAGCAGTACAATGCATTTCCGGCATCTGACTTTGAGGGGTGAATGGGCATTTGAACTAGAAATGGACAAATGAGCCATATTTGCTGGCCTTTGTCAACACCCTATCTTCAGATTATGGATTTTGTCAGTGGAAGGCTGGCCACCCTGTATGAATAGAAGGCTGCTGAGATTGGGGACTATAAGGATGATGGTGGCACAGTTTTTGCTTGTGTTGACTTAGTAATGTAACTGGAAAAACCTGTCTGAACTATCTGTAGGTAATAGGCTCCAGGGAATGCATTCTGTCACTAAGAAACCTCTAAACTGAGAGTCAAGCAAAGATTGGCCATTGAAGCTTACCATCTATTTAATAAGTTGGGCTTTGTTTCAGAATCTAAGAGTAGTTAATATTGGAACATTTCTTTGATTTTTTTTTGGTGTATTTTTTTGAGACAGAGTCTCGCTCTGTCGCCCAGCCCATAGTGCAGTGGCGCCATCTCAGCTCAGTGTAACCTCCGCTTCCCAGGTTCAAGTGATTATCCTGCCTCAGACTCCCAAGTAGCTGGGGTTTCAGCATGTTGACCAGGCTGGACTTGAACTCCTGACCTCAGGTAATCAACCCACCTTGGCCTCCCAAAGTGCCCCGATAACAGGCATGAGCCAGTGCACTTGGCCAACATTGGTCTGTATGATAACCATGGTTGTCCTTAGAATGAATGCATCATAGCCAGTTTACTAAAGAAAGACAAGTAAGTGTTATAGAATAAGCTCATACTATGAGGTTTGCTCTTCTGAAAGACTTTTTTGTTGTTGTTTTTGGGTTTTTAGTTTTTGTTTTTTTTAAGACAGGTTCTTACTCTGTCACCGAGGCTGGAGTACAGTGGTGCAATCACAGCTCGCTGCAGGCATAGCCTCCTGGGCACAAGTGGTCCTCCCACCTCAGCCTCCCCGGTAGCTGTGACTACAGGTACATGCCACCACACCCGGCTAATTTTTGTGTTTTTTGTAGAGACAGGGTTTTGCCATGTTGCCCAGGCTGGTCTTGAACTCCTGAGCTCGAGTGATCCATCTGCCTCAGCCTCCCAAAGTGCTGGTTGTGCTTTTGTATTCTTCTTTTCTTAAATGTTAGATTCTTTACATATCTCTTTAACTGTTATCCCAAATAGATTAAATGGTGACTTCTGCATAATTTGGTAAGAGTCCTTTGAAGGGTTGTAGAAAAAGCAGTGTTACTTTTGGCTCTTGTGGACACTAGCTGTGGGACCTTGCATTAAGTCTTCATATATAAAATTCGGTTACTGATAAACTAATTCTTGCAGGTTTATTATGAGGATTAGAGACAATGAACCTAAAACCTCTGGCTCAGTAACTGATAGTGCTGTAATCTGGTAGGCTCTCATTTCTTCATCCTTGCAATTAGGGACCTGGGTGGATGGGCAGGCAGTCTCCATGGTCCTTCCCCACTCCACACCCTGTGGTTATGGCCCTGGATGTGGGTGTCCCAACCCCTTACCACATGCTCTTATAGAAGCTTAATATCTGTGTCCAGATTTTAACCATGTATATAGTTTTTACTTTTATAAAGCCATACACATACATTGTTGGAGGTTAGAATTGTAGTCATAGATAGCCATCAGAAAATTTATGTGGTACATTTTGCAGTTCTATAAAATGTTTCACCGTTTTTCTCAGTTGAGTTGGAACTGGTGAAGCTAAAATACATTTTAAATTACTGTTCCCTAAATGGTTTTTAAAGGGGGGATAGCTGAATACTTGATTGGTCGTTCAAGCTAATTCTGGATGTTGGTGTGATCTCCTTCCAGAATCTTAACACAGAGGGGGCTGGCCAGAGTGGGAGTACTTATGGTAGGTGTCCACATTTCCACATAGCCTCAGGACCTCCCTAGAAACCGGATTTTGTTTCTATTTAAGATATCTAGTTACCTGAGTGCTCAATTGTAGATTTGCCCGTACTTGCTTTCTTTCTGAACCCTGCAGAGTCCATGTTGAGAGTATGCTTCATACCTATTACACAGAGAAATTGTTTTACTGTTCAAAGAAGTGTAGTGTCTGAACCATTAGTAGAGATACCATTATTCTTTTTAAAAACCATAAAAGTAAAAGGAATCGGGATATATAGTCTCCTGGGCAACATTTGCTTCATCAGATACTCAGCATGTTGCTTATGTTCTTCTCTCAAATTCAGTTGTAGAAATGCCAACTTACGACCCATGATTGCTAATGCTTATTGCCCATCCTGAACTACAGGCCTGTCCTACATGGGAAACAGAGTATTTTGGGTTATTTACTTATGGTAAAATCCTGCTGACATTCTGTGTTTTAAAAACATTCTGGGCCGGGCGCAGTGGTTCCTATCTATAATCCCAGCACTTTGGGAGACTGAGGCTGGTGGATCACTTGAGGTCAGGAGTTTGAGACCAGCCTGGACAACATGGTGAAACCCTGTCTCTAGTAAAAATACAAAAATTAGGCAGGCGTGGTGGTGTGCGCCTGCAATCCCAGCTACTTTGGAGGCTAAGGCAGGAGGAATCACTTGAACTCAGGAGGCAGAGGTTGCAGTGAACCGAGATCAGGCCATTGCACTCCAGCCTGGGCAACAGAGCAAGACAAGACTCCATCTCGGGCCGGTGGGGGGACCCTTCTGGTAGAACACATGTATCTGTATCTTCTACATAAATACAGTTGGTGATTGCCAGTTTAAACTAATATATAACTTTTAGATTTGTTCATATTTAATATATAGCACCAGATAATATCTTTTATCTTTAATTTGCAAATAAAAACTCATTTGGCCTGCAGGTACTGTTCTGGATGTGTAGCATACAGATTGATCAGCTCTTCCCTTTTACTGCACGAGGCATTTTACAGATTAGAATGAGCCTGCTGCGGGCCATGAGCTCTGTCCACCGTGGACTCTGTTTTATAACAGCAGTAAGAACACCCTGACTTCATAGCGTGACTGGCTTCTGAAGTGTATTGTCATGTGTCATTCTTACATCATCCCTGTCAGAGATGGTTTGGATATGATTATAGCCATAACGAAGGTGGGGAATTGCAGTTGTTGCAGACAAATTAGATTTGTTCAGGGTCACATGGTTGGTCAGTGGCAGAGATAGGACTGAATCTGGGTCATCACTGTCAACTGGGTGTATCTGCCAAGCCAGGAAGAGAATTCTTACAAGATGGGTGCAGTCATTAGAGTTTTGAGGATATTTTGCCCTACCTTTTAAGTAAATCTTTTAGGATACTTTTAAATTTACAGAAAAGTTGCAGAGATAGTACAGAGTTTCCATATACCCAATATCAGGTTTCCCTGTGGTTAACATCTTATAGTATGGAACATTTGTCACAACTCATGAATCAATATGGATATATTGACTTAAGTTCATAGTTTCTTTCATTTTTACTTTTGTTTTTTTGTTCCAGGATTCCATCCAGGATGTCATATTACCTTTAGCCGTCATGTCTCCCTAGGCTCTTCTTGGCTGTGACAGTTTTGAGAAGTACTGAATAGGCATTTTATAAATGTCCCTTAATTGAAATTTATCTGATGTCTTTCTCATGCTTATGCTTGAGTTATGGGCTTTGGAAGGCAGACCACAGAAAGTGCCATTCTCATCTTGTCATATCAAGAGTACATATTTTCAGCTCATCTTATCCTTGTAGATACTGACCTCAGTCACCTGACTTAGTGCTTCAGTTTCTCCACTGTAAAGTTGCTCTTTTCCTTCCTTTCATACTGTACTCTTTCTAAGGAAGTTACTATGCTCAGCCCACACTAACTTAACAGGCGAATATCTATATAAATTATTTGAATTCTTCTAAATGGGATACTTGCCTCCTTCTTTAATCAAGCTGGCGAATCCTGCTCTACAATTCTAATGTCTGAAAGAGTTGCATGGTAAGGTGTGAAATCTGGCAGGATGAGATGGAGTCATAGAAAGGTTAGGTTAATTCATAGAAGTAGTTAAGAAAAGGTGGATGCTATGCCTCTATACTAGTGGAGGAAGGGACCATAAGAAAATAAAGTAGCCCCCCACCAAGTGATTTATTACCCTTAGAGAGCCAGTGAAGTTCGTTGCAGAGGACAGAGGAGTATGGTAGTAAATTCCAAGTGTGAACTTCAGTATAGACATTATAATTATGGAAAGGCGAGTAAACCTAGGAAGGGGAGAACTACTATCAATGAGCTTGTATTCCAAGCATCTCTTGGACATGACATCATTTCTCACCCCCCTAGATACAGAAACTGCCATTTAACATGTCATTTTATTCCCAAAGACGGTCATGCAGATATCTGTCTTTTTGAATTAGGTTGGGTTTTGTTTAACCTTTGAAATTGAGGCAGCTTTTAAAAAATGAAGAGTTGGCCAGGTGTGGTGGCTCATACCTGTAATCCTAGCACTTTGGGAGGCTGAGGTGGGAGGATCTGTTGAGTTCAGGAGTTTGAGACCAGCCTGGGTAATGTGGAAAACCCCGTCTGTACAAAGAATACAAAAATTAACTGGGTGTCGTGGCATGCGATTGGTCTGTTACAGACACCTCAGGATCGCTTCAGCCCAGGAGGCTGAGGCTGGAGGAGCGCTTTAGCCCAGGAGGTTAAGGCTGCACCACTGCATTCCAGCATGGGCAGCAGAGTGAGACCCTGTCTCATAATAAAATAAAAAATAAATGAGGAGTTTGGTTTACTGTATCTTCTGGGTACTCGATTTTGGACCATTCTGGTTCATACTCTGTATTTTCTCTTCTTCCTGCAGAACTCCATCCGGCACAACCTGTCACTGCATAGTCGATTCATGCGAGTCCAGAATGAGGGGACTGGCAAGAGCTCTTGGTGGATCATCAACCCTGATGGGGGGAAGAGCGGAAAGGCCCCCCGGCGGCGAGCAGTCTCCATGGACAACAGCAACAAGTATACCAAGAGCCGTGGCCGCGCAGCCAAGAAGAAGGCAGCCCTGCAGACAGCCCCCGAATCAGCTGACGACAGTCCCTCCCAGCTCTCCAAGTGGCCTGGCAGCCCCACGTCACGCAGCAGTGATGAGCTGGATGCGTGGACGGACTTCCGTTCACGCACCAATTCCAACGCCAGCACAGTCAGTGGTCGCCTGTCGCCGATCATGGCAAGCACAGAGTTGGATGAAGTCCAGGACGACGATGCGCCTCTCTCGCCCATGCTCTACAGCAGCTCAGCCAGCCTGTCACCTTCAGTAAGCAAGCCATGCACAGTGGAACTGCCGCGGCTGACTGATATGACAGGCACCATGAATCTGAATGATGGGCTGACTGAAAACCTCATGGACGACCTGCTGGATAACATCACGCTCCCGCCATCCCAGCCATCGCCCAATGGGGGGCTCATGCAGCGGAGCTCTAGCTTCCCGTACACCACCAAGGGCTCAGGCCTGGGCTCCCCAACCAGCTCCTTTAACAGCACGGTGTTTGGACCTTCATCTCTGAACTCCTTGCGTCAGTCTCCCATGCAGACCATCCAAGAGAACAAACCAGCTACCTTCTCTTCCATGTCACACTATGGTAACCAGACACTCCAAGACCTGCTCACTTCGGACTCACTTAGCCACAGCGATGTCATGATGACACAGTCGGACCCCTTGATGTCTCAGGCCAGCACCGCTGTGTCTGCCCAGAATTCCCGCCGGAACGTGATGCTTCGCAACGACCCGATGATGTCCTTTGCTGCCCAGCCTAACCAGGGAAGTTTGGTCAATCAGAACTTGCTCCACCACCAGCACCAAACCCAGGGCGCTCTTGGTGGCAGCCGTGCCTTGTCGAATTCTGTCAGCAACATGGGCTTGAGTGAGTCCAGCAGCCTTGGGTCAGCCAAACACCAGCAGCAGTCTCCTGTCAGCCAGTCTATGCAAACCCTCTCGGACTCTCTCTCAGGCTCCTCCTTGTACTCAACTAGTGTGAACCTGCCCGTCATGGGCCATGAGAAGTTCCCCAGCGACTTGGACCTGGACATGTTCAATGGGAGCTTGGAATGTGACATGGAGTCCATTATCCGTAGTGAACTCATGGATGCTGATGGGTTGGATTTTAACTTTGATTCCCTCATCTCCACACAGAATGTTGTTGGTTTGAACGTGGGGAACTTCACTGGTGCTAAGCAGGCCTCATCTCAGAGCTGGGTGCCAGGCTGAAGGATCACTGAGGAAGGGGAAGTGGGCAAAGCAGGTCAGTGCCCAATGCTATGACATAAAAATAACAATATGGGGATGAGGGGGGATCCCTGAGGGAGACTGTCTTCTCTTTACTTTGAACTTTATTCAACACTGAGAACCATGGAGCAGTGGTACACATAGCATGGCTCCCAGCCAGTTCCATCTCAAGAGTTTTACCCACAAACCAAACAGGGCTGTCAGGTGCCCCTCCCCGCAGTTTGCTGATGATTCAGAAATTTACTGCTAGTGAAAAGAACACACACACAGTGAGAGATCACATTCTTTTTTTGCATCCGGTTGTTCTAACTGACCTGTGACACAGGTTGCGCTACTCGAAGGGTGAATGAGAATAGAAGAGAAGGAGAGACATGGGAAGCTTGGGTCATACTTCGGTGTTAAGGATCCCAGCGAAAGGGCTTTCCTAGAAAGACCTCTGGTCCATCACTGCCTTTTGTCAATCTTCAGTGTTACAGTTTCTTCATCTTTTTTTCCTAGTAAAGTAATGATTTGCAGGTACTTCTAATTTACCTGCAGAGTATGTATTCTAGACTCTTTGATATGTGAGTATTTCTAACAGAAGCAAAATCCATTAATTATTCTTCATCTTAGTACTAAGCATCTATATTGGCTGGCACTCAAGAGCTAAGCCTTTAATAAAGTAAGAGGCCAGGCACAGTGTCTCATGCCTATAATCCAAAACTATGGGAGACTGAAGCAAGAATTGCTTGAGGCCATGAGTCAAGAGACCAGCATGGGCAACATAGCAAGACTCTGTCTCTACAGAAAATTTAAAAACTTAGCTGGGCGTGGTGGCACACACTTGTAGCACCAGCTTCTCAGGAGAATCCCTTGAGCCCAGGAGTTTGAGGCTGCAGTGAGCTGTGGTCGTGCCACTGCACTCCATCCTGGGTGGTAGAGCAAGAACCTATCTCTTAAGAGAAAACAAAAGGCAAAAAAATTAAGTAAAAAACACAAGTGTTTGTCTGAGGGAGAACTTACTCGGGTGCTTCTGCTTGCTCCCCAAACTATAAATGATGTCAGCAGTTTTCATACATAGAGTGATGCAGGTTGTGAATGGTGATACAAATTTTTTTAAATTGTGGCATTTTAATGTTCTTGGAACCACAAAGATCAGGCAGTGTAATGTGGTAAGAAAAGCATTTGATTGAAATCAGGAATTGAGGTTCAGGCCCACTTCCACCACTTTCATGCTACCACTTAGGTCTCTGAGTCTCAATTTCCAGTTTTGTAAAATGAGGATAATAGCCCTTATTACTTCACAGGGTTATTACAAGAATCAAATGCGCTAAAGCATGTGAAAGTGCTTTGAAAACTGCAGTGGGCTGAAATATGTACCATGCAGCTGGGTGTACTGACAGATGGGCAGGCAGGTAGCCCAGAGAGGTTAAGTAGTTTGCCCAAGGTTACAGAGCTAGATGCATTTATTAAATGGCTTGAACCTCCATAGTATTCTTCCTTATCTCTCTAGCTGGTTAAAAAAAAGGGAGGTGGGGGAAGTTCTCTGAACTGGAATCAAAGTGGCAGATGATAGACAAGCTTTCCCTAAAAACCGTCCTCCTCAAGAAGTGAGATGAACACTGGGATTTTCTGCCAACAGGTTTGCACCCCTAGCCACCCCGATGTTAACAGGTTCTGCCCAGCCCTTTTGTTCTGTTTTGTTTTAGTCTCAGCAAGCTACTTGCAGGCTTCTTTAAGTGGTGTAAAAAAAGCAAGGGAATTCAAAGCCATAAAAACTTGAGCCTTGTTTAACCCTCTGCCATGATGAAGGACTTACAAGGGTCTCCTATGGTGAGCTTACTCCAGCTCATGGGTAGTTGCTGAAAGGGAAATGTTAAGAATGTTGTGATGCTAAAGCCTCTCAACTTTCTCAGGCATAAGGGATCCTTGATGGAACTCAGGTATCTGATTTCAGTCATTTGGTAGCCCTTGAGATGGCGAAAAGACTGTAATGGAAGCTAAGTAGGGTGACAGTACTTCCATGCCTGCCAGTTCAGTGACATACCAGAACCTGGGCTGGTGGAGATTTGACTTTAGAAATGTAGATATTTGGCCTTTACAAGACTATTTTGTTTTCCTTTAAGGAGAAGATTATGAAAGATTTGTCCTTAGACTTTAGATATTTGAGTTTTAAAAGAATAAATGGTTTGTCTTCCTTTAAAAATAGGCTTTTAAAGATACAAGTTAGTTTTAATTTGGGTGTAATTGTGAGGAGACCACTTTACAGTTCATTGGGAAAAAATGTGTTCAGAAGAAAATGTATCAGTTTTTGTCTTAATTTTTCAAATGTTGGTTTCCCTTTTGTTGAATAGCAGATCTTTTTCGTATAAGTGTAATTCTAAAGGATTGTACAAAAAATTATTAAGGGAAATTTAAATCCTTAGATGTTTAAACTTTATCTGGTGAGCTATGATTATTGATGATAATAAATTACCATATTGCGTATAACACATTTCATTACTATAGCCTACTAGAGCCTTAGGGTTGTCGTTGCCTGAGAATATTTTGGGGGAGTTTGTTTTGAGAAGCTAAAAATGAAATGTCACCAAATTTTCCTGAAAGTAGATAGCTCAGTATGACCACAGATCATTTAAAGAACCGTCCAAAGAACAGTGGGGCTGTGAGGGGATCTGGTTTAGGATTTCCATTTTAGCCTTGGATTCCATTGTTCCCTTTAGCAGCCAGGAGCACATGCAACCTGAGGTGTATTTTTTACTTTTAAAGTTAACTGTGACTGTCACTTCATTGAGGACTCTCCTAAATTCACAGAATGGGGCTGAGGTCAGACTCTGACACTTCACTTCTCTCCAGCTTCCCAGAGTTGCTCTCTAGTAACTTTCTTGGTTTGACGACGACTTAGTGTTTCTCCAGACTGACTTCCTGGCTTGCTCAGAGAAGGTCATGTGATGCTGAATCTGAGCCTTCTCGTGTTAATGGACAGTTTGCTCGGTTGACAGGCAGTCTTGCTGAGGAGCTGTGGCAAGATGCTTCTCTAGAGCACTGGGTGTTTCACACATGTCATTCATTTTAGACCATGTGTAGAATCCTTTGACCCTTAGATCTATCTTGAAAAGAAAAAAGTAGCCGTACTTTTTTGGAGGGCTGGCTGCTGGGTTGTGAAGGGCATTGTCTTCTCTCAGGTGTTCATAAGGCTTGGTGCACATGCTTACAGTTGGTGCCAGAGAGATGGCCAGGAGCTGGTGTGGTGGCTGTAAGCTCAAACTTCCAGTCAGCCCTCTTGAGTTTGACATGTGTCCTCTCTGAGGGAAAGCAGCTTCAGTCTCACCTTACATTTGATGTCAGAGATGCCTGCATTCACAGACTCTTTCATTCATCATCTTTTTTTTTTTTTTTTTTTTTTTTTTACATTTGGAGGCACCGTTAGAGAGCAGCCAAGCAGCCCAATATTTAGCTTCAGTACTTTATGGTAAAGATTGGGAAACATCCACCAGCAAAGGCCCAGATGGAAAGAGGAGGGATAGTTCTCTTCTTGTCTCGGCCACTGGCCACATCACTCAGTCTCTTAGAACATTAGGTTTCTCATTTGTCAAAAGAAGACGGCCTCATCAAGTTTTAAACATGCCTAGTATGTATCATTTTAAACTTGAACCCTAACATCTTGTCTGTAAAATGGACCTGGTGAGGTGCTATGTTATGATATGGAACTAGAAAGAAAGAAATAGTGGTGTACTAGTATGGAATCAGCAGGCTGCAGTATTGGAGGCCATTTAGAATTTATACATAGGCTACTTCCCAAAAGGAGTAAATCTTTGATGCTTGTTTGACTGATGTTTAAATGCTATGATTCTAGTATGTGTTTAAAATTTATGTTGGAGATAGGACTAATTCTAACCAAATACAGGTAATACAGACTATATTGTGTTTTTTATTGATGTAGATATTTCTGTTTTAGGGAATGTGACATCGGATAAATATGAATCTGTTGTGAATTACATGGAGAATCTTCTCTGTTATTTGTACTTGTGACTGTAGTCTTTGGTTATTGTATGCTAGTCTGAAGAATTCTGCATCTGCAAGGATCTTTAGTCTTACCTTCTTAAGAAAAGCTGAAAGTCTGAACTGTCATTCAGGGAGAGAATGTTGGGATCTTTTTAGTGTCAATAAGCACAAGAGAAAACTGATGCGGCCATAAAAAGGGGTTTTCTTTGCAGAGGCTGGTACGCTCACTACATACACTATTTTTTCCTGGAGAGCAGTGACATTTAGCGTGAAGGCTACTCTTCCTGCGCCTGTTGGTTTTATAAAATGCACCTATGTTCACCTCCGGCCAGCCTGCTAAGCATGGAGACAGAGACTGAGTGCTCCTTCTTGAAGCAGTTACATTTATAAACAGCTTTCTGGAAGATCTCTTCTGTCCAGAGAGCTCAGGTAGAACATAAATAAACAGGGCGAAAATCACCAGAATTACTGCTTGTAACTTACAGTGTTCATAATGCTTAGCAGCATCTTCTAAACAAGATTTTCTATCCTTAGAGTTTTCCCCCAGGGGCCCCCTGTGCTTCTCACAGACTTACCTTTCTATATGCAAATGAGAGAAGGGAGGCTTGTGGGATTCTACTTCTTTGCCATTGCTGGAGAGATTGCCTCCTAGAGGTCCTCTGTGACCTTGGGCCAAGTGGAGAATGTTTGCGGACTGCTTTCTCTTCCTTGGCTTAGAAACATATATTCACTGAACTTTCATCCCAAGATGGAGATTCTCTATCTTGCAAGAGTCACCACCTGCTTCACCCTGGGTTTCTTGATGTGTTCATTGAATTTCAAAGTATTGCTTTCCCAATCCTTCAAATTGTTTTGAAGTTTAAAGTTTCAGAAACTAAAATGAATTTAAAATTTGTTTTGCAAATTAGTATTTAGAGATCCTGTAAGTCAATGTTTCTCAAAATGTTTCTTGGAATACTAGATCCTTAAGATACTCATAGGTGTGAAATGGAAAATGGATTCTTTGGTCAAATAAGTTTAAGAAATATCATGTTAAACAAAGATAAATTAGAATATTTCCAACAGAACTTCTCAGAACCTTAAAATTTAATACACATTGTGAACCTTCTAGGGTAGAATACGTTATGCAGTGTTTCCTAAATGTGTTTGATATCTTGAATCAAACCCTTTTTCTTCAAGAAACCATAGAACCAGTGTTCTAAGGAACCCCCTTAAGAAATCCTGTCCTAGAGTTTTGCTGAAAGGAGTCAGCACCCTCCTTGGAGACTAGGGGTTTTCTTTGCCCTTTTGCTCCCTTTCTTGCTGAGTTTTTTGTATGCCTTCTCAGATATCTAGTGTTTCTTAGCTATATCCTTGCATGGGCTAGCTGCCTGGCAAAATGGTAGAGCTGTGTTGCTAGAAGTGCTCAAGAAAGGCCTGAAATCATTAGGCACAGTTCATCTATTATCCGCTGGGCACAAGGGACAGAAGTGGGTAAAAAGGATCCCTCTCTTAAAGCATGCATGGCCTGGTGGGGAAAGCGGTGGCAGTGGTGATGACAGTTTGTTGTAGAGTCAAAGACTGCCTCACTCACAAGGTTGGAGCAAAGGAGCATGAGGTATAGCAGCCTGATGGGCCTGGTTTTCTGGGACAACCCTGCATTCAGGGGTTCTAGTCCATTGTCACGTGGTCTGTTCCACAAAAACATAGACGCAACGGCTTCAGGAGCTCCATACTAACAGGTCATAGTTCAGGCTGAATCCAGATGCTGGTTTCTTTTAAAAGTTCTCCAGAGCACTTTATGTTTGATTTCTAGAGCTGGTAAGTTCATCATTGTTGAGCAGAAGCTGCCCACTTCAGCACACGGTCCCTGGGGCTCTGCTCTGAGGGAGCTGTGGATTAAAAAAACCTCCCCTGCAGCCCACTCCAAGTTAAGTGAGATCCTGTGGGATGGCAGAGGAGCTGTGGGACTGTAGCAGAAGGCCGCCTTTTTCATGGCTGTGTGTCCCAGAGTCAAGTCACTCATCTCTCTCAGTTTCAGTTTGCTTATGTATAAAATGAGATTAAAATTAAAAGTTGCCTCACAGAGTTCCAAGAAGGACTAGTTCTAATATGGGCTAACATCTTTTGGTACCTTTTTAAAAATGTTATTTAATGTTTATTGTGATTTAGAACAGCTCCAGAGGTTAATAGTGGAAGTAGGAAGCAGCCTCGTCAGTCTTAAACTAGGGGCAGAAAGAGTAACTGCTTTCCAATGAACTAGACTCAGCTGGGTTTCTTTTTTCATTAGAACATGATCACGATTACCTTTTGGTGTGAAAACTTTGATTTCCAGAGTCAATGTCCCTTAGAAGTCCTTCTTACCAGTTTGGGTGTACCCACTAGAGAGGCTGTTCTTTTCTACTAGCAAACGGAACTAATGCTACAGATGGTGTGAGGAGATCTGTGTGTGGTACCCAAAGTGCTCCATTAGCATCTTTAAAGGATTGTCTGAGAAGTCCCAGCTGTCTGGCTTCAGCTCTGCTTAACGTGGGTGCCCATTGGTGTCCACAGGGGCTAGCAGCAAGCCCCACTGAAGGAGATGACTCACCCTCCTCTTTTCAGCTGCCTCAGAGCCTCAAGCCTGAGCCTCTCCTGCTATTGAGAGGAACCTGGCAATACCATCTTTGCCTTCCCACTGCCACTCAGAGAGCTCCTAAGCCACTCAGAGAGATAAAGAGCCATTGCAGCCCCTCCTGGGGCTGTCTGGGAGCAGAAAAACTGCCACATAATAGCATGGTGCTGGCAGTAGTCTGGCCTTGGGTGTCCCCAAAGCTGGTGGTTTATCTCTTACTGGTTACTGTGATATAATTTTGGGGTTCGGAAAAGACGGTCACTGTACCCTTAACATTTCTTCCAGCTCTTAAATTGAGTGAAAACCCAGAAAAAGAAAATAGCCTGTTCTTCTCTAGGTGCTTCTAAATAAGCAGCAGCCAGGCCTGGGACTAAAATACACCACCCTGTGGAGCCACTGGACACTGGGATGCAGGTCTTTTGTTTCTTTCTTGCTCCGTGATAGATGTGGACCTTAGTTTGTAATTTTAGGTTGACTTTGTTTTTAATAACCTACTTTTTGCTAAAATCCATAGCATTCATTATTAAAGAATAGGATCACTTAGTCATGAAGTCTCAGAGGGTAATTCCAGTGTTTCTGAAGGCTAAAACTGTAATTGACAGTCTTGATTTGATTGAAGGTTTGGATGTCAGTGTGTCTCCTCTCTCTTCCTCCCTCCCTCCCTCTCCCTCCCTTCCCTCTTCTTTTCCCTCTTTCTCTCTGATGAAAAAAGTCTGAGCCATAAGGTTGTGGGCTTTTTTTTTTTTTAGCATGTTTTTTTCTGTGTGGAGTGTTTAACTTGATTCCTCAGGGGAAATCAGTGACCAAGAAGAGAAGGCCAGAGGTAGGAGTCCAGGAGTTCTGAGGTCTTAATTTCCACTAGGCCTTTATTAGTGTGTATGCCACTATAATTAATTGGAGCTTTCATTGGTCAATTGTATGTTCAAAAAAGTTCAGACAGCAATACAGCCCGACATAGTTATAAGTAATCAGAAAGTATCTTGACTGATAGACTGTTAGAAGATGGCCCTAATGTTTACCTGAAAATGCTGCCTGCCCACCGAGTAACTCAAGCCGAAGCACTCCCTGCTCTGCCTGCCAGGTTCTATAGACTCAGAGTGCCCTGCTGGCCGAGAGGCAGCCCCAGCTAGCACTTACACTGCAGTGCAAGTGCAGGCCACGCAGTAAGAAGAGTGCCACTGGGCCACACACACACACATCCCCCTCACTACTGGAATCTGCACGCCTGGCCAGATGACCAGCCTCAGGACGCTTGTTTCTCTCGGTCGTGGAGCCACCGTGGAGTCCCCCCTCTTGGTTTCCTTCCTCTGTTGCACTGGTGTGATGGTGGTTTCTTGGCCACCATCTGTGTCACCTGCCTGTTCTGGTTATACCTTACAGGTGGTTTGGACTATTTGTAGAACTCAACGAGCTGATTCTGTTTCCAGTTTCAGAATCACTTGGAAAAATTAGATTGTCTCTCAAAATCCTATGTATCTAAAGCAGGAAAAGAGGACTTTAAAGACACTCCCTTCAGTACTTGGTAGCTAAACCCTGAGATGGGCTGGCAATTACACCTGCACTTGGACCCACCCTCGGGGGATCTAGGGCATCCCAACCTGCACACTTCTATTATGCATCCCTGCCCCGCCCCCCACATACACACACCCCGGTAAATGCTGTTGAAGAGTCATACAGGATAGGGTCACACCCAGCAAACATAAACATTGTGATATGCAGGTCATGGTTGATGGCTCTAAACATTTCCTCCTGTACTACAGTTCCCTATTGTGTTTAAATGGTGAATCACTTTACTGACAGCAACTTGAGACTTAGGGTAGCAAGACTTTCAATTTGGAGGCTGGTGATAAGGATATGTATGGTGGGATGTACAGAAAGGATGGAAGAAGATAAACTTTTTATTAAATACTTGAGAATTAGTGGAATGTTAAAATTGTGCCTTGTATTGATTTCATCTGTAAGAAATAGGAGTTTTAGAAATTTAATGATTGAAAACCATCCTTTTCAGAAAAAGTATTCCAAATCCTAGGTCATATCCCATACGCAGTAGGTTCTGCCTGGACTCAGACTAACTCTTGGCAAATACGAGTAGGTCATGGAAGCAGTTGCAATGAAGGATGCTAAGTGTTTGAGTTGGCAAAGAGGAAGAGAGTGTTCTTTCAGGAGGATGATTCTTTGATTGATTTAGCCAACATTCATTGTGCATCCATTTAGTACTTTTTTTTTTTTTTTTTTTAAACAGAGTATCGCTCAGTCACCCAGGCTGGAGTGCAGTGGCACGATCTTGGCTCACTGCAACCTCAGCCTCCCAGTAGCTGGGGTTACGGGTGCTCGCCACCACACCCAACTAATTTGAATTTTTGGTAGAGACAGGGTTTCACCATGTTGGCCAGGCTGGTCTCGAACCCCTGATCTCAAATGATTCACCTGCCTTGGCCTCCCAAAGTACTGGAATTATAGGCATGAGCCACCGCCCCGGCCCATTTAGTGCTTTCAATTTACCAGGTTACTTGGGCCATCAAGAAAATTGTTTCTTTCACTAGAATATGTGCCACATGAGGGCAGATATCATGTCTAAGACAGAGCTTTTAAAATAGTAGGTGCTCCATAAGTGTTTGATTTGATTTGAAGACTTTCCTCTGCTTTCAAGGAGTTCAGCATGTTGGGAGCTCAAAGTCCCTGAAAAAGTTGCCATTTCAGGCACACTGTGATTAGGTACCAGGTGAGTGGCATAGGAGTCCAGTCAAGGATAGTGTAGGGAAGGTGGGGCTGGAGGAGCCATCTGAACAGGTGAGTGATTCACATGGGTAGTAAGAATTGCTGTCCAGACAAAGTGTCTTTGAACCTGACCCATCAGACAAGCAGAGGGTTTGTTCCCAGAAGCAATAGTGGGTCTTAAAGCATGGATGAGGATAGTGGAACTTGGTCCCACAAGTCTTTGCCAGCTAAGCATTTTGGATATTATAATAAAACTAAGTAACCATGAATTCAGAGAGGATCCAGATAACCTTTAAAGGCTTTTTGCCTAAAATTTGGGTCTTTAAAAAGAACATAATCTAAAACTTTACGTTCTGTTATATGTGGTTGACAAATCTAAGAACCTTTTTTTTTTTTGAAACGGAGTTTTGCTCTTGTTACCCAGGCTGGAGTGCAATGGCGCGATCTCGGCTCACCGCAACCTCCGCCTCCTGGGTTCAGGCAATTCTCCTGCCTCAGCCTCCTGAGTAGCTGGGATTACAGGCATGCGCCACCATGCCCAGCTAATTTTTTTTGTATGTTTAGTAGAGACAGGGTTTCACCATGTTGACCAGGATGGTCTCGATCTCTTGACCTCATGATCCACCCGCCTCGGCCTCCCAAAGTGCTGGGATTACAGGCGTGAGCCACTGTGCCCAGCCCAAATCTAAGAATCTTAAGAAAATACTGAATCTCTGCAACTTTGCTATTGACAGTAAATCAATACCTATCATATTTCTGCCACATTAGTATTCATAGTTGACTTCGGATATGTGAAGAATATTGGTTAACATACTCCCTGCCTCAACATAAAGTCAAAGGTAGGGCATCCTTAAGTTAAACCTATTTTAGCAGTCAGTAATCACCAAATTTAAGCAACAGAAAAGCTGGTACCTCCCAGCAGTTGGCCCCCAGCTCTTTGTCCCTCAGCTGTGAAATGTAAGGATGGCTACTTCTCTCCCTTGAGTTTTATCAGCACAGCACAAAGACTGGCTGGAAGGGCCATCCACACCAGCTCCAGGCTCTGAGTGTCCTGGAGGCAAAGGCTCTGGAGGGCCCTGTCACCAGCCTTCCCAGACTGGTTTACCTGCTGCCTTGACCAAGCCCAGGAATTACTGAGAGGCAGTGCAAGGCAGCCTTTGCACAAGTCAGGCTTCTGTTTTACACAGACGGAGGGTGTTTTTGTTAGTAGTATGTGTAGTTGAGTACCTTTCTAGTATCATCCTGAGTGTTTCTTTGCCGTGAAAAGCCTCTCATTCTAAGCTTCCCTGTAACATCCTCACTTTCTCCATAGGTGCTTTACTTGCCTGCTAGGAATTACCAATGAGGTGAGTTTCCTGGAAATTTGACTTTCCTTTAGGGAGGTTCCTCACCTGAATACAAACCTGGCTGCCATCCTGGCCTAAACTTCTTTACCTGTTGTTTCCCTCATAAACTGTTCAATGCCTGAAATAGCAACTTGACAGTATTTGCCAAAATGGGTTTTAACAGAGCTGCACCTCTTAAATCTTCTCCCTTCCTCTCTGGCAGACATGGAGGATGTCTCTGTTTGGCGTGCCTCACAGGCAGAGGGCTGGATTCTCATCAGCCAGCCACCTGCCATCAGCCTGGTTCCCATGAACCTCTAGCTCTTTTTCATTACCTATTTCAATCTAAAAGATACTGAAAAATGACAAAATTAAGCCAAAGTGTGATATGCATTAGCATGTTTTTCTGAGTTGCGTAAGTTTTGCCTTGAAGATGAACTCCAAGGGAACTGTGTCACTTCGGTCCTCACAAATTAGATGTGGCTGCCTAACCCAAGACCTGCAAAAGCATTGTTTTCCTGGGGTGACACCAGCTATGGAACCCTTAGTGGACTGGCAGATGACTGTGGCTCGTGTGGATCGTGTGTCCCTTAAGTCCTTCTGGAAGTGCAGCAGGAATGGCATCAGGCAGACATTTTTTTAAAGGTTTGAATGGAAATATTAAAACTCTGAAACCCACCCCTGTCCTTTGGAGTCCATGTGCGACTTCCTTGTCAGATTGCATGAACATCAATTCCTTTTCTCTCCAAAGTGTTCCATATTTAGTTCCCAGCTTGCTCCAGGGGTTGAAAGTTTGGCTAAATTTATCTTTCTTTTTCAAGAGTGAGGAAAGTGGCGTTTCACTTTATTTTTTCTTGCCAGGCAAACTTTCAAATCATCTAGTTCTGTCTAGCTAGGAAAACAGTTGATAACCTTCATGGACTTGTGGATGTGAAGGTTTCGTCTTGCTATCTCTTTTTTTCTTCCATGTCCTGTTTAGTATTGGGGTCCTGTTCTGATTTTCTCTGCCAAGAAGATAAAAACACTACTGAAAAAATTTTCACAGTGGATTCAGTTGTGGGAGGACAGCAGCAGGAACATTAATGTTTTATTCCCAGATTAAAGTTGATTTGGGTTGTTATGTTTTACGTAGTTTTTGGAGGTGTTTCCCTTTCTTAGAGTATCATGTGATTTATGGTGGTAATTAGGCAGAAACTTGTCTTCCCTACAGATGCCAAGATTATAGAGGGACTTGCTCACACCAGAGACCAGATGACAGCATCCATAGATATTTTTAGAATGGATCTCATCATTTACTTGGTGCCCCCATTTCATTTTCTTTGCATCAAGAATTGATTTTAAACTTGTTTATTGGGCAGGGAAGGGACAGAGGGTGTCTTCCCCCTATTAATGAAAATCACTGATGGGACAGAACAACAATTTTGTATTTATTGTTAATAGGCGTATTGCCTAGTAGTTGCAAAGTAAGCTACAATTCCATCAGCTGTGTGCTTCCTTTTCCTTCCAAAAGTTTTGCTTAATCTAATGTGTTTTTTTTTATAGCACTTTAAAATTTTATTTGAGACTGAATTATGAGACTAATTTTTGTATTTTTGGTAGGGACAGGGTTTCACCATGTTACTCAGGGTGGTCTGGATCTCCTGGGCTTAAGGGACCCGCCTCAGCCTCCCAAAGGGATATGACTACAGGCATGAGCCACCATGCCTGGCCCCTTGATCTGATGTGTTTTTAAGAACATCAAGACATAACACGTAAATCTCGCAGTTAACTAAATAACTGTATAACTAAAATGTCATACTTTAAACAATGTAAGAATGACATGAGCTTTCTTAAAACCCATGACACTTGTACCCAAGCTAAGTATCATTGACTTTCCCAGCTCAGTAGCTGGGCTTCATCACTTAAGATCCTCCCTCTACCCTTTCTGTCCTTGATTGAATCAGATAAGCATATATAAACATTGAGCCACAGAAGAGCCATTAAAAATCTAAGACAGATGAGTTGCTGCTTTCCTTTTGATTATTTTTATTATCCCAGTTTTCATTGTGAATGGTGATTCTGGTGTTCCTCTGAGGAGGATAATTATATTTCTATTCAACATTTATCTTTTATATTTTCAGTGTTTTACAATCTGTTTTCGTTCTGTCACAATACAAACCAGTGGCCTTTCTATTCTCTGGAGTGGGAGCTTCTGTATTAAATTTGTCCTCTGCAAGAGTTGCCTCTATACTTGGGCCAGATCCTCTACCTACTCAGCCTATAAGCACCAAGGTGGTTTCCTGAGCAGGCCTCCCTGGGAGGGCATTGCCTGTGAGACCTCAGAGGAAGCTGAAGAACCTGTTTCACCAGGGACCCCAACCCCATTCTTCAGAAAGGGAAAGTGGTGATTAGCCCATCTCCTTTTTAATAATGGAGTTCTCAAAAGATTTTGGGCCTTTTGATGAAGGAATGTATATTTAGCCTGGGGACTGTGGTTGGCTGGTGCTTTAGACTGCCCCCGCATGGGCCTTCAACCCCTGGCTTCGGGGTGATGGCCTGTTCTGCTCAAGATTGTGCTTATTTAGGGGCTTGTGAGTATCCTCTGCCCTCTTTCCTCCTGTGTTGGCCCAGCCCACATTAAAGCAAGCCACACTCCCTGTCTTTGTACTTGGGGAATGAAGTATGTCACCTTTCCGTTATGCACTGGCTTCTGTGGCTGCATAATTAATACCCAAGGGAAATGGAGAGGGGTCTGAACTAGGTAGTACTTTACAGCTTCTCCCTCGCCACTTACAGTAAGTCAGGATTGGGACTTAGGGATGGGAGTCCCCTGATGACTAATTGCATAGTGATGTTGGATAGTGGTTTATTAAGTGTTAGTGTGAAGGAAAAAACCAGATTATCTTCCAGAGGACTGTGTCTGTGAAACACTATCTAATCATTCATACTTTGTGAGGCAAGGTAGAGGAGCTGGAATAGCACTGGCTTTAGCAAGCTACGGTGTTCGCAGATGCTGAGATCTAGTATTTACTTTTCCTTTTATTCCCTCTGGAATCAACAAGCCATTATTTTTAAGTCCAAGATAATATTATCTAGTAGCTTTACGAAGCAAAGAGTGCCCCCAAAAAACCATCAGCCAGGGAAACTAAATCCTGGGAATAGGCAGGAAGAAGAAAGGGGCTTCTTTTTCTACTTGATTGTCCTTGCCTCCAGTATAAAACAACCTAAATTCTTCAGTTTGGAACTACAACAAGGATAAGTATATATGACCGTGAGCATGTAGCATTGTAAATACTGTAAGTCCTGCTGTATTTGCAAATATTGATAATGAAAGGTAAGATTGCCAACAAGTGCAGAGTCACAGAAGAGATTGAAGTTACAGTACACTCCCAAGAATTCCTGATGACCACATGGTACAGGCTGTAAAGGAGGGAGAAGCAGATGTATATAATGTGATTTTGTGTGTGAGTTTATTGATACATTTTTCATTACTTATTTACCTTGTCTGGTGAGAAAAGCATGAGTTCATGTTGTTTCACTACCACTTTTCTATCCATTTCTTGGCCTAGAGCTATTTCTTTACTACCATAACTGCCAACACTGCCTGTATAAACAAAGGATCTTGTGTCTGGAGGTCTGTCATGTCAATTCCTTTTGCTATTCATACATCTCTACGAGTATACTATTTTTCATCCTTTAACTTTTCTGGGCCCAGTGGTCACATGACATCTGGTAAAACTTAGATAAATTCAGATGCTCTTAAGAGCACCTCTCACCTCTTTCGTGCCTTTCCATTGAAGACAAAACAGTAATTGGAGGCAAAATAATAATAATGTTGTTAATTGTTAATGGGATGTTTTGTGGGGGATTTGTTGGTCGTATATGTGTGTGATATAATTTTTTTCTGTGCAGATATGTAATACAAAAATCAAATCCTGAGCCAGGTGTATTGGCATGCCTGTAGTCCCAGCTACTCGGGATGCTGAGGTGGAAGGGTCTTTTGAGCCCAAGAGTTCAAGTCCAGCCTGGGCAACATAGCAATACCCCATTTCTTAAATTTTTAAGGTGGCCCGCTTAGAAATTACTTACTCTTTCTATGGTGGGGAGTGGGGGAGTCAAGATTACCCACAACCAGCAGTGCAGACTTACTAAGGCGTTTATAGAAAGTGGCATTTCATCTCCCCTGGTGTCGGGGTATTCATGGAAAGGGATAGTAAGTAGTTCAGTTAGTCCGTATAGCCAGTAGAGGAGAACCGGAAAAGTATAACTCATCTGCTTAGGGTGACTGGTTCTCCTAGTTTTAGCATGGAAAGTCCCATGTCCTAGGAAATCCCTTAGTCCGGAAGTCTAGAACAGAATCTCATCTACATCTTCTAACTAAATGGGACCCACCAAAATACCCCTAATATGGTTTCCTTTGTTAATCTCCCAAAGTGAATGATCCCATTCCCTTTGGGCTTTTCAACTTCAGAGCATTTTGTAATAAGGACAACATGAGAAACAAGGTAAGTAATCTTTGTGCTTTGTCCGTAGAATTTCAGACCTTTGAAACTGGTGTAGCAGAGCAGCTTTGCTGTGCCAGCCCCGGGCTCTGTGGTGGGTGAGGGAGATGGGAGGCCTTGACAGGTGGCCCTCAGGTACCCACTGTTTCTGTTGGAATGCTTTAATGATCTCTGGTTTTCTTTTCTCCTCCTCTAGACCCTCAAACTGACACAAGACCTACAGAGAAAACCCTTTGCCAAATCTGCTCTCAGCAAGTGGACAGTGATACCGTTTACAGCTTAACACCTTTGTGAATCCCACGCCATTTTCCTAACCCAGCAAAGACTGTTAATGACCCCTTACCCTGGGTGAAGCACTTACCCCTGGAACAGAACTCTAAAAAGTATGCAAAATCTTCCTTGTACAGGGTGGTGAGCCGCCTGCCAGTGGAGGACAGCACCCCTCAGCACCACCCACCCTCGTTCAGAGCACACCGTGAGCCCCTGTCGGCCATTCTGTGGTGTTTTAATATTGCGATGGTTTATGGGATGTTTTAAGTGTTGTTCTTGTGTTTGTTTTCCTTTGACTTTCTGAATTTTTCACATGCATTAACTTGTGGTATTTTTCTGTTAAAATGTTAACCGTCCTTCCCCTAGCAAATTTTAAAACAGAAGGAAAATGTTGTACCAGTTACCATTCCAGCTTCGGGCATCACAAGCTTTTGAACCCATGGAACTCCATAAACTCACACATTACATAAACTAGAGGGAGATTTTCTTTCTTCTTTTGTTTGGTAGAAAATTATCCTTTTCTAAAAACTGAACAATGGCACAATTGTTTGCTACGCGCACCCGTCCAGGACTGAACCATGCACAGGCAAAATGAGTGGCGCACAGCGTCCCGCCCAGTGTGTTTCCAGTTCTGAGGCAGGGTGGTCTGTGGACGGGACCCCAGCACCAGGTCTTCGGGTGCCAGATCAGTAGGGCCTGTGACCTCTAGTCCGTGTCCTCAGCTAATGTGAGCAGTGTTGGTCTGTTGGTTAGAAACTAGGATATTTTCAGGAAATAAATCAGCTCAGCTCTCCACTGATTGCCAAATGACCACTAAAGGGTTTAGTTTTAAGGAGAAAGAAAAAAGAAAAAAAGAAGTAGTCCCGTTTTGCTTTGCAGAAGAAATGAACTTAAAGGTGAGCATTAAGCTTGCAGTGAGAAATGTGTGAAGAGTAAAAATCCAAGTCAGTGCTGAGGCAGTTCTAACTTCACTGCTTTCCTAAATACACATCCTTGATTATTTTCAGCCTTGCTATGTATAATCTGATCTGCTGGAAGTGTATGAGTGAGAGGCAATAGCATACAAACTGATTTTTTTAAATATAAGCTTAGGTTGTAATTGCACAAGTGACACAATGGAAGTACAAAATAAGGCAGTTTTAACTTTTTTTTCTGCTTCTACGGATTTCATTTTGTTGTGTTTTCAAAAAGTTATGGTGCTGTATAGGTGCTTTCTGTTTAACCTGGAAAGTGTGATCATATTCCTTACCTTCTTTGGTGGACGGAATAGTTGGGACCACCTTTGGTACATATGAAGTTGGTGATGATGCTCTGATCAGCACAGCGTATGCATACTTCTCCAAAGTGATACATGAATACTCTTTTCTTTGCATAAAAAGCATTAGGCTTATAAATGTATAAATATATTTTATCATGTACAGTACAAAAATGGAACCTTATGCATGGGCGTTAGGAATACAGGCTAGTATTTCAGCACAGACTTCCCTGCTTGAGTTCTCGCTGATGCTTGCACCATGACAGTGGGCACCAACACAGACGTGCCACCCAACCCCCTGCACACACCACCGGCCACCAGGGGCTCCCTTGTGCGTCTTGGCTTTATAACTCCTCTGGGGGTAATATTGGTGGTGATCACAGCTCCTAGCATAATGAGAGTTCCATTTGGTATTGTCACACGTCTCCTGCCTCGCTTGGGTTGCCATGTTTGAGCGATGGCCCTGTTGATTTCACCCTGCCTTTTACTGAATCTGTAATTGTTGTGCAGTTGTGGTTATGGTAGACCTGTAGCACATTGCCTTTTATAAACTGCTACATGTTTATAATCTTCATTTTTAAAGTATGTATAATTTTTTTAAGTATGTATTCTATTCCTATGGTCTGCTTGTCAGTGAGCCAGACTTGCTTACTATATTCCTTTA
The DNA here is from genome assembly GCF_048565385.1 of Saimiri boliviensis. NCBI lineage: Eukaryota > Metazoa > Chordata > Mammalia > Primates > Cebidae > Saimiri > Saimiri boliviensis. Next base: position 60,858,901 of record NC_133452.1, on the reverse strand, counting down.
TGATAATGCTAGCCACTTCCTGGATTCTTCAGTAGTGTGCTGTATGCAAGAACTTTCCAGTAGCAGTGAAGGGGAGGGTTGCCTCTCCAGGCTTCCTAAGGGGTGCTGCCCTGGGTGGGGATGCACAGCACAGGCAGTACTAGCGTGGGGCTGCAGTGCGGAGTGCGCTGGGAAGGGGTGGGGGAATCTCAGGTGCAAGGAGAATTCCAGAGTCTTTCCAGCATGAGGGTCCTGAGAACTTCTGTCCGGAGTTCAGAGAATCATGCAAAGTAACTAGCAGAATACCTACTTGCCTTTGCAGTTTTACAGACCCTGGAAGCTGCTTTGGGAGCCGCTTTGAAGGCAACCCTCCAATGTGTTTCAATTTTAAAATGTTGAATTCTTTTCAGACATGTGGTATCTCATTTATTGCTTTTCAAATGTTTGTTGGATTTCAGGCAGAATGTCCTAGAACCAGATTATCATTTAATCCGGAACAGCTGAGGAAGGGACAGAGGCGGTACAAGGGCAAGGCAGCACAAAACAGTTTAGGAAAATGAAGAGGGAATGCTTTGATTTTGTTTTGTTTTTTCTTTTTCAGTAACTGAAACAGCATCTACATGTAGAGTGTTGTGGAGAGCTGAGACCAGGGCAAAGTCAAGTGCAGCATCAGTATTGTGAGACCTGCCAGCTCCAAGAGAGGGTCATCCAAGAATCTGGTAGTGAAGCCTGTCTAGCGTCCCGGCACCCTCACCCTCAGCCACCTGCAGAGATGCCAGCCCCCTAGAAACTAGCCCAGTTCTAACGTGGTCAGGCTGGACAAGGGTGTTACCTGAGCCCTCTGCCCCTTATATTTGAGACCCTGCTTTCAGGATGAGCCAACTGTTGGCCACCATATCACATTCTGAGTAAGTATCATGGGTCCCTAACAATAGTTTTCTGATCTGGAGCATCTCAGCAGAATCCTTAGCCTCAAGGGGCCTGGCAGCTGTAATGATTGATTTATGATGAGAACGATCGGAGGCCACCCTCAGCCTCTAAATAAGCTGCTGTAGGGAGCTGCCTATTTTTTGATGAGAAATGAGAAGACCTAATGTTGAAAACATGACATGCACTCTTGGGATCTGCTGTTCTCTTCAGGGCTCCAGAACCTGATACCTGTTACCAAAGCTAGGAAAGAGCTTTATCACAAGCCTTCACTGTCCTGGCATGAGAACTGGCCGCCAGGCTCAGTGTACCCATTAACTGTGAATAAATCTCAGCTTGGTTTGCTTTATTGCATCCTCTGCAATATAATGACTGCTGAAACACATTTTACAAATTCAGAAGTTTGTCACTCCTGTTAATGGGAAGATCACGCACATGTGTGTAATACAAGGTGGACTTTGTGTTTGTTTTTGGTGTTGATTTTTACGGTTGTGTGTGTTGCTTCCCCACCCTGAGGAGAGGACACCATGGCTTACTACTACTCAGGACAAGTATGCCCTTCTCAGGGTGTGATTTTAGGTGGCTTCCAAACCTGTACGCAGTTTAAAAACAGTAGGGACAGACTTTTCTTCTACCTAGTGAACCCCATTTAAAGAATAGGGAGCATTTGAATATCTTGAAAAAGACCATGAAGAATAAAGCAATCAAAAAGAAGTCCTCTATGTTGGTGCCAAGGGCTTGCGAGGGGAAAGAAAAATGTTATCCATCCTCTCTCAAAGCAAAACAGAAACCCTGACAGCTCTGAACTCTGGTTTCATTTTTCTTGCTGTATTTGGGTGAACATTGTATGATTAGGCATAATGTTCAAAAAAACTTTTTTGCGGGGATAGAAATGTAATCATCAGTAAAGAGGAATGAAAAAGCCAGCCTCTCTCGGAGGCCAGGGAGGCAGAGTACTACTAGGAGAAGTGAAGTTCTGATGGAATCAAGCCTGTCAAACAAGATCTTAAAGCAGATGCCCAAATAAAAGGCTATATTATATTTGATCTAAATCTTGAGTGGGTAACATTTTATGCAGTTTAAATGAACGGAATATTTTCTTCTTTTATCTGTTCGTATTTTTCTTTGCTGAATGATTGGTCATGAGGCCTCTGCCACACTCCAGAAATACGTGTGCGGCTGCTTTTAAAAACTGTGTCTGGTCACTTATTTCTCTAAAATTATCTCATTGCCTGGCAATCAGTCTTCTCTTGTATACTTGTCCGAGCACATTATGTACATGGAAAATGTAAACAAATGTGAAGGAGGACCAGAAAAATTAGTTAATATTTAAAAAAATGTATTGTGCATTTTGGCTTCACATGTTTAACTTTTTTTAAGAAAAAAGTTGCATGAATGGAAAAAAAAAATCTGTATACAGTATCTGTAAAAACTGTCTTATTTGTTTCCATTCCTTGCTCATACCCCACATAAACTAGAACTAAATATGGTGCGTGGCCATATTTAAACACCTGAGAGTCAAGCAGTTCAGACTTTGGTTTGAAGCACCTCATCCTTCTCTCAATGCGAACACTATCATGTGGCATTCTTACTGAGGATTTTGTCTAACCATATGTTGCCATGAATTAACTCTGCCGCCTTTCTTCTCAAGGATCAAAACCAGTTTGATTTGGGAATCTTCCCCTTTCCAAATGAAATAGAGATGCAGTACTTACTTTCCTTGGTGTTTGTAGATATTGCCTTGTGTATTCCATTTAAAACCGTAATCTAGTTTGTAAAACAGATGGTGACGCATGTAAATAAAGCATCAGTGACACTCTGTCTTACTCCAAGAAGTCTCTTTGTTCTCCCTCACCCTTTTTTGAACCCTAAGAATAAAACGGCAGAGTTTATCTCAAGGTCTCCCTGTGGAATTCCCTCACAGGCTGGGAGAGGCACAAAGCTGAGAGAGACTATCATGAAATCTTTAAGTGAATCTTGTAAACCTTAGCTCTGGCCCACTTCTGACCTCCACAGACAACCGACAACTTAATAATGGCAGATTTACGGTGTGGTTCATGGTGGCTGATAGCCACTTTTGGTATGCTCTGAGTCATGTTGCCCAGGGAGCTTTGAATAAGTAGGGAGGCGGGATTTAGAGACGGCTTCAACTTGTCAGTTGCTTGACCTGGATGAGGTCCTCCTCACGTGAGTCCAACACATCAACGTTGGACGGCAGCAGTTCCCTCCTGCATCCTGAAAGTCAGACACCACACTTTAGGCTTCTGGTGGCAACAGCGTATTTCCTCTGTGTGTACCTTTAGGGCCTCCTGAGTTAAGTGAGAGGGAACTCCACCTATTGGGAAACTATTCTTGCTAGTCTGGAGTGTGTTTTTTCATTTTAATAGCCATATAAAAGTTATTCAGACGATATAGAATAAGCAGGATCTATTTTAAGGTCCCACGTAATATGATATGTTCTTATTTCAGCTCAAGGAGGTGAAAGATTTTGAACTTGGGAATTGGGGATAAATTCTGCATGGGTGGAGAGTCATGCTTTCGAAAGTTTTCCTCAACATTGTTTTAAATGCTTACAAAGGTAAAACTTCACCTTCTCCTAATGCCAAAGCCTACTGGGGATGGGTGTTTCGCTTGAAGTTACTTCCCAATTTTTATTCTGTCTTCCAGAGTATTAAAGATGGAACTCTAACATCAGTTATGACAAGATTCTTAATAGAGAGTTCTCCAAAACCACGTAAAAATGCAACCAGAAGCTAATAAGTTAATTTATTGATAAACAGGAAGTCGGTCTCCAGTGTGGCAGTGGGCCAGCCTCTGTGATGGGCATCAGGAGAACCAGGACCCCTGCGCCTGCCCCGCAAGAGCGTGTGGTCTAGGAGTGATCCCTCCACTCCACCTGGAGGGATCAGGGGCCTGTTGCTTACTCTCCTGCTTCAGCTTCTTGTTTAAAAAGAGGAAGAGTTTGGACTAGTTAATCTCAAACACATTAGGGATTTGATTTTGCAATTATTCAATAGTGAGGGCAAAGCTTTAGGCCAACAGATGTTGTTTTGATGTGCGTCAGCCAAGTCACTCACACCACAGCTGGGATACAGGGGTCCCAGGCAGAGAATTCATAGCCACCATCTGCCAGACACCAGCACACACACACACACACACACACACACACACACACACACACACAGAGTCACCCACAACCCAAACCCTGAGACATGGGAAGTAGAACGATGGTTGTGGGTTGGTGGTGGGGTACAGTCTGCAGTGCCCTGAGCTTCTTGCAGCTCTGTGGTGGGAGCCAGTAGTGGGGAGTATTCCGAAAAGGGGCCCACTCCAGCACTGCTTTCGTCTCCCTCAAAGAAAAGCAATGGCGCTGGGCCCAGAGGAACAAACACATTTGGAGCGGGAGGAAGAGTCCTTTCCCCCAGATTTTCCTCATTCAAAAGCCAAAAGTCTAGAGGAGGGAGGCAAGGGAGTTTGGATTTCAACTATTCACCTGGTGTACTGTGTTATCAAAGTGGGAGTGTATTATAATTAAATGTAGCTTCTAAAAACCAATTGGGAGAACCTGACTTTGACTCCTGAGACTGGAGGGAGTAAGGAGTCAGATGGGAGAAGGGTATTGTGGAGTAGAAGTAGAGGTGATGAGATGACTCGACTGTTGAAGGAATCTCACCAACAAATGAATAGTACTGTTGCAAATTTGTATCTTCAGCACTTTGAGTTTCCTTAACTTCCTCCTATTAACATCTTGGATATCACAGTATAGGAAGTACCTAATCAGAAGAAAGAAATATTATGCATCTATCAAAACAATAATTACGAAAACTATGCATATACATTTTTTTAAAATGTATTGTTTTGGACACATGCTTAGAAGGGTAATTATCTATTGCTCTTATATTGTAACCTTATATGTTGATAGAAAAATAAAAAGCAGAATACAAGTAATAGCTAGCAGTGTAAATCTGGCTGGGAGAGTGCTAAAAGGTAAAATGTAAAAATAATTCTTGTGTCCTGGACACTCTGGGCCTCACCTCTGGACTCATGCCCTTGGTATTGCCACCAGAGTTGGAGAGCATGTGAGCCACACCTGAGCCCCAATAGGAGGCAGGAGCCAGGGGTCAGGAAGGCACGGCCTCCTCCGTAGGGGAAGAGGGAGGGACCCTTCCTTTCACTAAGGTGTACCCAGTGGGTACTCCAGGTAGGAAGGGAGTTCTCATGCTGGGACATGCCCTCAAAAAGACACGTGTCCTTTGTAGTAGGACAATTGAGTCATGGCATTTTTTTTTTTGCAAAACTATCTTTCATTTTGTTGCACTTTGTTTTAAAATGAATATTTTGAAAGGTAGTACTTTCATATGATAAGATACACACGGGGTGTTTTCCTCCCATCTTTGTCGTCTGTCTGCTTAGTTCCTCCCACCCCAGAACTCTGTACGTATCCTTCCAGAATGTCTTAATGTACCTACAAGTAATAAAAAGATTCTTATTATCCCCTCTTGTTATACAGAATGTACATCGTACACTCTGAATATGCACGAGCATCATGCTTGTTAAATCGTTTTCCCAAAGATGGAGGAGATTTTTCAATTACAGAGTATTCCATTGTATTAATGTGTCATAATTGATTTAACCCATAGTCTCCTGTTGAGAGATTCTGGACATTGGATTGTTTCCAGATGTTTTGTCATTACCAGCCACACTACAACTAATAATCTTACACGTTTGTTATTTCATACGTGTGCAAGAATCTTTGTAGAATTAATGCCCAAACGTGGAATTGCTGGGTGAAAGGGTATGCTCATTTTAAAAACTTTTTTATTTCAATCGTTTTTGGGGAACAGGTGGTTTTGGTTACATGGAGTTCTGTAGTGGTGATTTCTGAGATTTCGGTGCACCCGTCACAAAGGGTCCTCCAGTGTGTCAGTTAACATCACTAACACCAATCATGTGGGAAGATCTCATATTTTTGATATTTTTAAAATGCAGTTGTGGCTGGGCACAGTGGCTTACCCTTGTAATCCCAGCTCCTTGGGAGGCCCAGGTGGAAGGATAGCTTTTGAGGCCAGTACTTATAGTAAGCTATGACACTCCAGCCTGGACAACAGAGCAAGACCCTGTGTCTTTAAAAAAAAAAAAAAAAAGAAAGAAAGAAAAAAAACTGTATAAAGAGCCCAGGCTTAGGAATCAAATAGACCAGGCATTTTCCTTGCAAATGAAATAAAATTGCAAATCTGTTTTTCCCCTCCCCCTCCAAACCTTTTTGTTTTAAGCCTGTTCTAAGGTAAGAAGGGCCTGGACTACTAAGAAGGAGGGGTGGAAGCTGGGAGGGAGGCTCCAGAGGTTTGGGGAGGCAGAAGGCCTCAGGTGATTTCCACACACAGAAGAGTCATGCTGGCAACTTGTCCAGCCAGTCTGGCCACAGACTCCACCCCTCACACCACCAGCTTGGACCGCCCAGCCTCAGGGTCAGACCGCCTGACCTCACAGCTGCGCTCCCTCACCTCCCACAATTCCAGAGGGGAGCCGTCACCCGGAAGGAAACAAGTCTGGTCTTCTTGGCCCCAAACCGCACACCCAGACCTATTCATAGCGAGATTGCACAACCTGCTGGAGGGCAGCCCAGCTGGGCATGGGAGAGCAGCCCTGCTCCCGTGCCAGGCACTGGCCCTCGGGCGCCCCTGGGTGAGCCTGTGCCAGCTTTCAGAGCAGAGCTGTCCCCGTAGCAGGGAACCTCAAGGGTCTGATTGGCTCTTCCTCCCAAGTGGGAGAACTTGCCCTCCAAAGGAGAAGCCTTACACAACCCGCCCACCGTCCCACTATGCAGGCTGGCACCTGGGTGGAGGGTTTGCTCACATTAGGACACACAGAAAGCCAGGGGTCAGGCTCTTAAAGGAGAGGAAGCTGAGTCGAAGAAGACACGTCTCTGTGGGTAGCAGTGCCATGGAGCCGGGGAAGGAAACTCAACTTGGGAAGGGGACAGACCTCAATTTGAACCCAGCCCTGCAGCGAACCAGCCGAATGGTGACATGTGAGTCAGTTACCTTTTCTGGGCCTCTGTCTTCTCATTTATGAAATGGAAACAAGGCTGCCTGTCTTACAGGATTGGGAGGCTCCCATGAGAGCACACCGCAGAAGTACCTACAGCACACTTCAAACAGGTCAGGGGCAAGCCCTTCAATCAGGTCCTCTTCCCTTTAAACACATCTCATTGGCCCACACTCTTGTAAAAAATCTTTACAAGATTTTTTTTAATCTTGTAAAACTTAGAACAAAATTAATCTGACATTAATGAACCCCATCAGTATAATTAGATGGCAAAATAATTTAAAAAATGAAAGGTAACCAACTTGTAAGGTTTTTCTGTTCTTATTTTCCTTGATGTTCTTCAGGACCTGTTGACAGCAGCCATGCTCACGGTCAGCTTCTTCCATTCTATGTCCTGTAGCATCACTGAACAGCAAGAACTCAAATGGCAAGACAGGCTGGGAAGACTCGTTTCTAGTCCTGACTCTGCCACTGAAAGCTGTGTATCCTTGAGTGAGTCATTTCTCTCTCTCTCTCTGGTCCACTTCACTAACATTCCATACTTTTTAAGGGATCTTGATGAGTGAGCCCAGAAAGGGAGCACACACTTTGTGAACTACAAAGCAAGAAACAGAACCACAGACACTGCTTTGAGTTCGTCACTTGGCAAATGTGAATATATTCATTTTCCAGAAGGGAAACTCAGGCAGGTCCAAAGTGGACGCAAAGGTTCGTTGTAACTTGCTGCAACCTGCCCTTCTGCCTGGCCCAGGCCTCCAAAGCTGACACTTGTGGCCATGGAACCCTGGTGAGGGAGTTAGGGTAGAGATTGCATCTGATGGGCTAAGGAAAGAAAAGGAGAAAGGGGAAAGGACAGAAGAGAGGAAGGGGACTTGGAGGAGGAGTGAGGAGGATGGGTGCGGCAGGGGAGTGGAGAGAGAACAGCATTTCAGAGGAGGTTGTGCACCCTACACAGATGTTCGCGCTAGAACCCGCTGCTGTTACACTGAGTCTCTCCAGTTTCTGTCCTAAAGAAGTGAAATGATAACAAGGGCCCATGGTGGCCCAGCTGGAAGGTCTTTCTGATGAAGATAGGAGGCCAAGCTGACTTCTAGTTTGAAGGGGGCAGGAAGTGGTGACAGCCTGGAATCCACCTGTGTGGTGCAAGGAACCCTGGCACGTGTGTGTGTGTGTGTGTGTGTGTGTGTGTGTGTGTGAAAGAGACAGACACAAAGTAGGCCTCTGATGTTGCCATCTCTTGATCATTGCAGATGGCATTCCCTCAGCAGACCCCTCCTGCTCCTGCCAGGTGTCTGGAGAAGAGTTTAATTAAAAAGAACCTACCAGGGTGATCTGAAGCTTTCATTGCTATGCTTGTGCCTTCCTGAGTGTAAAGGTTCAAGACACGCCTCCTCAGGCTTGGCCATGCCCAGGGCTTGTTCCGCCTCTGGGGGAGTAAAAACATCTTCCCTCAGTGGTGGAGCCACCACTTGGCCTTATTTAGTGCAATTAGGTTGTTTTTGATAGAAGCCAGTTGTTAACTTCAAAGCAATTGAAGTTTCTTGTATAGTATAAATGCACAATGAGAAAACAGTCCTTTGGGAGTCCATGTGGATTGTGGCTTGTAGCCCCCCTCATATGGTAATACCGAAGCAAATGGACTTTAGACATATGCTAAGACATAGTTATAGGGTTTTATCTTGCTGAGTTTTGGGGTCTTTGTCTGTTTCATAGAGGATGATAATATTTCCCTTGAGAATTAGAGTTAATGCATGCAAAGCCCCTATCTATTTATTCACCCTGTAATTCAACATATATTTATTTATTGAGGACCTACTATGTGCCAGTACTATGCTAGAGTTAATGGTTAAACTCAAGCTTTAGAAAAAGAAAAGGAAGGTAATGGACAGGTTTCTCTCTGGCTTTGCCTGTGCAACTGCAGGTAAGCTACCTAACCCCTTGAGTTTCTATTTTCTTATCTGCAAAATAGGGATAATAATAACCCTACCTTGTTGTGTTACTGTGAGGATTAAGTGAGATGATGCATGGACAGCCCTGAGGGCAGAATCTGGCATATAACAAGCACTTGATAAACTTAGCTGTATTTATTAGTACATTAGAATTGCTCAATAAATTATAGACCATGGATTTTGTAATTAGGTTTCTAAAATGTAGCTACTATGCCCTATCCAAAGCCAAAGGAAAGCAGATTTTTCTAAATGCGGTCTTTAGATCATGTATGTCAGGAAAGCCTGAGGGAGCATGTTAAAAATTCAGATTCCTTGGGCCCATCCCAGAAGTACTGAATCAGAATCTGACAGGGCCTAAAATTATGCCTTTTCAAACATTGTCTCCCGTGATTCTGAAGTACACTCAAGTTTCAGAATCCCTGAGGGTCAAAGGTAAAAATGCCCACACATTTGAGAATATCCCCTACGTAGTCAGAATAATACCCTCACCCCGCAAGGATGTCCATATCCAAATCCCTGGAGCCTGTGAATGTGTTGGGTTGCATAGCAAGGAGGAGTTAAGGTTGCTGACCGACAGACACTTGCTAAAAATAAGGAGATTATCTAGGGGGGCCCAGTGTAATCACGAAGGTCCTTAAATGAGGAAGAGGGAGGCAGAGGAGTCAGAACCAGAAAGAGGGCATCATCACAGAAGTTCAACCAGCCATTGCTGGCCTTGACAATGGAGGGAGGGCCACAAGTCAAGGAACAACGGCAGCCTCTAGAAGAGGGAAAAGGCAAGGAAACGGCTGCTCATCTAGAGGATCCTATGGTAGCCTGCCCCAGAAGTATCTGCGGCACAGGCACTAGTAGATACTTTGGGGCATGCTCCCATGTGATCCTCTAGGTGAGCCTCTGGAAGGAACACAGAGCCGGGAGCACCTAGAGCCTCCGGAGGGAACACAGAGCCCGGAGCACCTAGAGCCTCCGGAGGGAACACAGAGCCCGGAGCACCTAGAGCCTCCGGAGGGAACACAGAGCCCGGAGCACCTAGAGCCTCCGGAGGGAACACAGAGCCCGGAGCACCTAGAGCCTCGGGAGGGAACACAGAGCCCGGAGCACCTAGAGCCTCCGGAGGGAACACAGAGCCCGGAGCACCTAGAGCCTCCGGAGGGAACACAGAGCCCGGAGCACCTAGAGCCTCCGGAGGGAACACAGCCCACCAACATCAGATACCTGATTTTAGCCCAGCGAGACCCATTCTGGGCTTCTGACCTCTAGAGTAAGTGGTAAGATTATAAATGTGTGCTGTTTTAAGCCTCTAAGTTTGTGGTGATTAGTTCCAGCGGCAATAGGAAACTACTACGTCCTTTCTTTTTTTGAGATGGAGTCTTGCTCTTGTTCCCCAGGCTGGAGTGCAATGGCACGATCTCAGCTCACTACAACCTCCACCTCCCAGCTTCAAGCGATTCTCCTGTCTCAGGCTCCCAAGTAGCTGGGACTACAGGTGCCTGCCACCATGCCCAGCTAATTTTTATATTTTTAGTATAGATGGGTTTTCACCATGTTGGCCAGGCTGGTCTCCAACTCCTGACCTTAGGTGATTCGCCTCAGCCTCCCAGAGTGCTGGGATTACAGGCGTGAGCCACTATGCCTGGCCTACTCTGTCCTTTCAAACCAGGTAAGATTCATGCATTGGATGTGGAAGACACCCTGAGATCCAGGCCTGGGCTTGCATGAGAGCCTTTGGCTGGGGGCACTCTCAAAGTGGGTGAGGGTTGGAGCAGGTGCACAGCGCATGGGTCGACCTCACAGCTCTGTTGACCTATCTCCCTCTGCCATTAGTTCCTTGTTCATTTACACTATGGTGCTTAGATAGCTGTTGAGTAAGACTCTGGTGTGTCAGGGGACTCAGAGTGTCTGTAATTGCAAACAGTCCCAGGCCCAAAGGATCTCTGTCATCTCTATCATGTTCTCACCCAACTAAGAGGGCCTGGAGCACCTGAATATGTCCTGATTGCTCTTCCCAGGATCCTGAGGAAAAGGAAAGAACCATACCAACAGCCTTCTAACCAGAGTGGGGCTCTCCCTCCCTCACCCCCGGGTTCCCTTGAGATGAGAACAGGAAGGGCAGCTCTTACACCCACACTCTCCCAAGGGTGGGCATTGCCGGGGCTCCTCGGTCCCTTACTTCCTTGTCTCTTTAGTGCTCCTCCAGCTCTGGGCCAGCCTGCAGCCCTTCCTCCTCCTCTCTGTCCCCTTCCACTCCCTGCCCTGCCATCCTCACCTCCACTGCTCCCCAGACAACTGGACTGATGGCCTTATATCCAGCATCTCTTTATTTTGATTTTTTTATGGAAAACAAAACAAAACAAAACAAAAAAACAACCAAGCATGTAGAAAAGTTGAAAGAATGACTAGCCATATACCCATCCCGTAGACTCAACAACTCTTAACATGTTGCCATATTTACTTTATAGATTGATGTACATATGTGTGTGTGTGTATATATATATATGTGTGTACATATGTTTTTGTTTTGCTGAATCTTTAGAAAGTTCAGCCATTATAACAAGTCCCCTCCCAAGACCTCAGCATGCATCTCTCAAGCCCCACGGGATCCCTGCAAAGCAAGTATTGTTATCAGTCCCATCTTACACTTCAAACGTTTGAATGTAAGAATTTGAGTGTAAATATTTGAGATTCTAAGAAATGACATTACTCACCGGGCATCACACAGGTGATAAGTGATGGGACTGAGATTTGAACCCAGGGTTGTATCCTGCTTCTCTAGAGTGGTTCTAGAGCTCAGAATTAGGGGCATCCCAGACTGGCATTGCTTCTAGCTTGGGATTTTTTTTTTTTTCTTTGAGAAAACTGAAAGCATTTCAGAGAAACAAAATTTCTTTTCAGCAGTATCCCCTGAGGCCAAAGCTACCATTTCCCAAGAAGCTGGGTAAATTGTAAGATTACAGGTTAGTAAAGAAAGATGTTCAGGGTGTGGGTCCCAGAGGAACAGATGGTTAAGGCTGCCAAGCCTATTGCTGCTAGAATGCAGGCAGCCCCTCGGAGCTCCCAGCATGTACCTGGATGTCTCCCATCGGGGATCACTATAAAGCATGAGAGGCTAAGAGGCCCGTGGAGAAACACCAGGGAATAAAAGGAGCCTGCTCATGAAGCGTAAATCCCAAAATCATGAAGAAAGGCCTCACGGTGGGCCCCAAAATGTGGGCCGTTAACCACCTGCATCAAAATAATCTGGAGAGCTTGTTAAAAATGCAGAGTCCCGGGTTTACCCCAGATCCAGTGAATTAGATCACTGGGGCGTGGGGCCCTGGACTCTTAACACCCTCTCCAGGTAATGGTTGCCAACTCCAGGTAGAGATCTAGTAGCCAAATTCCCGCACACATGACACAACACTACACTGCAGTCACTCCACTCCACTCCGTTACTGTATCCACCATGCTGCCATCACGCTCCACACTCCGCCACACCCCACCGCACCGGTGCTGTCCTCTACCACACTATGCCATACTTTTGGACTTCCTCCTAAATAATCTACTTTCTCAGTAATCCTTTTTTTTTTTTTTAAATTTTCTTTTTCTTTCTTTTTTTCTTTTCTTCTTTCTTGCTTTCTTTTTTGAGTTGGCGTCTCACTTTGTCACCCAGGCTGCAGTGCAGTGGCACGATTTCAGCTCACTGCAACCTCCACCTCCTGGTTTAAGCGATTCTCCTGCCTCAGCTTCCCGAGTAGCTGGGACTACAAGCACGGGCCACCACACCTGGCTAATTTGTTGTATTTTTAGTAGAGACAGGTTTTCACTGTGTTAGCCAGGATGGTCTCGAACTCCTGACCTCGTGATCCACCTGCCTCGGCCACCCAAAGTGCTGGGATTACAGGCATGAGCCACTGTGCCCAGCCCACTTAAAAAAATTTTAACGTAGTTTATTTTTTCATTTAAAAAAAAGGTGTTTTAATTTCCATACAGCAAACTTTACTTCTTTTGGTCTCCAGTTCTATGAGTTTTAACAAACGCATAGAGTTGTGTAACTGCCACCACAGCCAAGATACAGAACAGCTCCACCCCACTTCCAGATTCCTTGGTGCTCCCCCTCTGGTCACTCCCTTCCTGCACACTTACCACTGGTGACCACTGATCTGTTCTCCATCCCTGGGGTTTTGTGGCTTCCAGAACGTCATATAAAGGGAATCACACAGCCCATAGCCTTTTGAATCTGGCTCCCTTCACTTAGCACAAGGCATTTGAGATCCATCCATGTTACTGCATATAGGAGTATTTAATTCCTTTTATTGTTGACATTCTGTTATATGAATGTGCCACGGCTGTTTATCCATTCCCCAACTGAGGGACATTTGCATTGTTTCTGGGTTTCGGTGATAAATTCAGTGATCTAAGTTTAATGAACTGATTCCGCTTTCTATGGGAGAGGAACAATCTCATATATTGGCCATGTGATAAGAGGAATAGGTAGTGGGTCAAAGAAAATGGCTCAAAAGTGGTTCCTGCCATGGGCCACCTGTTTAACAGTCCAGGATCAGCCATGGAGGACCCATATTTGTCATGATGACAAACTTGCTGGTCTTCCAAAATCATAAGAACAACAAGGTCTTACAAAATGCTTCAGAGCCTGTCTTGTACAAATAAAACAAAGGACTCTTGGAACAGTAGGCTGCAAAACTCACTCGGAAGCCATCTGTGTGAGCATCTTGGTCCTCTGGTGTGATGTGCCCATCAAGGGAGTCTGTGTCATCCCTCTTCACAGCTCTCTCCAGCTCACAGTGTTTTTTTGCCCAACTGGATCTATGTGATCTTCCAACAAGCCCAAGAAGGAAGAAAGGCAGATATTTTTATTTGCACCATTTTCAAATAAGGTTGCCAAGGCCTGAAGCTCAAAAGCTGAAGGTAGCTGGTACTCATTCAAAGTCAACAAGCCCCTTTGGCTGGGGAGAAACCCTGACTCTTCCCATTCTCAACCTGGTGTTCTCTGGTTTGAAAGATGTAAAATTTCTGCGGATGGGCAATGCAAGGGTAGTGGTCAGCTCTTTAAGCTGCACATCTTAGAATCCAGTTTTGCCCAAATTAAGTCATAAGGTGGGCGAAAAAGAGAACACAGCTGAGTTGAAATCACACATGTGCTTGCTTGGCTTCACAGCCTCCATGTTCTCATTTATGGGATCGGTGAAGCAATTCCTACCTTCTGATGTTGTTGCAAACACGAGAGGCTGCAGAAGAGTTCATAAATGCTGGTGGGCAGAGCGTAAGAGGCACTCCAGAAATGGCAGCGATTATTATTCATTTGCTTTATTAAGAGAAACCATAGAATGTACACACCAGTAACTATCCGTGGTGGGTGCTCTCTGCCTCTCAGCCCTGCTCAGGATTTCGCACACCTGCTGTTTTCCTGGCAGCAGTAAGGGAAACCAAGGAGTTAACCAGGAGGCTGGAGACTGGTACCGCTGGGACTCTTAGTTCCTAATGAGGGGCCGGCCCGGGAAGGCAGCCTAGCAGCTGTGGGGAGGGGCGCCGAGGGTGTCTCCCGTGGAGGAGACTTGGGCTGGAAACTTTGTTTTTCTTCTTTCTGAACTGAGTTTTACATTCCTGAGGGGAGTTCCTGGTGTCTGAACTTGGTCTTTGAGCCCGGGCGCTGGTGGTTCCTTGAGGAAATGCCTCGTTGCTTCTTGTGGGGCAATGTTGTTATTGGTGTTGGACCAAGGTGGTTAGAAAATGGGATCTTCCACATGGGGCCTTGGGGTTTAGCCACACGGAGATGTCTCCACAAGCGCAGCCGGGGTGGGACAGCTGCCTGCAGGATGGGGCTCGAGGGTAACATGGTGCTTCTCCTCGGCCACCCCATACTCTCCTTGTCCTTGGCATTATTCCTATATGTCGCCTGTATTCTGGCTTCAGACTTTGCCGAGAGAAACGGGCTGTTTTAGGGCTAGCTGGGCCCTGAGTGGGCTCCTGAGAGCCAAAAAGCAGGGAGACCAGGGTGCCAGGGTGCCCTGGTGAGTGAGACACATTCTCTGACAGCACCCACGGTGGGTAGAAATGCCAGGCTGAGGAGAGGGAGAGGGAGAGGCAGCTTTACGTGGAGCAGGCCCCAGTAACCTCCAACCCCTCTAGAGGCAGAGTCCTCCATGACGCTGTCCCCCTTAGCCCTCGGTGGTCTCCCATTCAGCACCCCGGGTGTTGTGCCCGCATTGTGCCTACCAGGCCACGGTGGCAGGTGCTTCAAATATGTCGATGGAGTGATTGAAGAAATCTGAAAAGAAGAGGGAAATCTGATGGTATCTCCAAGAATGACTTGGAGGGGCTTTGGGAAAGCATCTGCCCCCTCTCCAGCTTTGCCATGATGCGGGGGGTGGGGGGGGGGTCTCACGGGAATGTGGCAGGTGGCAGCCCTCATCCTGCCCTTCGAGTTTCATTTCTGGTGAGTTTCTCATTCCTTCTTATTCCAACTCCTCCCGGAAGCAGTGGTTTAGTTTTAGATACGTGTAATGTTTGTCTTCGTAGCCCCCACAGACGCAAGGGGCCTCATCCCCATTCTGTGTCTCCTCTGGGCAGGCTCACGTGTGCAGAAGACGGCCTGGGGAAGCCTGTTCACGGAGCTCACGTCGCTTGTTCTTATCGTGGTTTCGCGCCCTCTCGTTTGATGCTGCAGGTAAGAGGGCTAATGACAAGATAAAGCAAACTCGGTGCTGGGTTACAAAGGGGAGGCTGCAAAGAAACGAAAGCATTTCGGCCCAGATGCCCCAGGGAGTGAGGAAGGGAGTGGATAACAGAGCCCCTGTCCCATGGACACAGCCTGTGCCCCCTGGTCTAATACGGGAGGTGGACAGTAGTGATGATACAGTGTGAGAAGAGCTAGGACAGGGTGAGTGACCGGTGAGTGACCGACGAGTGACCCAACGGGCAAAGCCGCTGACCCCCTCCACGTTCCATCCCCAGGTACGCGTGCTGTCTCCCGTCTTGCCCCTTGATTTGTTGTGTCCTTGCCTGTCGCCCTCAGCAGGCTGACTTCTCTCCTTCCACTGGGGGAGGTGAGTGGAGGAGGGCACCCAGGAGCCCATCTGACACCCAGCTGGGCCCTTGAGACACTCGGTGGGTTTGCAGTAGCCTTGATGACCACCCGTCCCTCTGCCAGTGCTTTTCCTCTTCCTCATTGCCCCAGAGGTTGCTGGTGCATGGAACTGTGATGCGTGTTCTATTAGCTTCCCAGGGAGTTACCTCCACAGTGGCCAGAACTTAGCATTCGTAGCCACACGGGGTTCTGGACGTATCTGGTGGAACTCGGAACCCCTGGGTGTCCACACGTTCTAGAGTCGGCTAGGATGTGGAGTAGGGATAAAGCAGATGACCGGGAGGGTGCGGCACGTCCCATCGACCCAGGCTTGGCCTTGCGTCCCTTCTCCCTTAGGCCCATTCCTCCCGCTGGCCTCTTGGCACCTCCCGCTGTCGCCACCCTCTGAATCCTTCCTCCTCCCGGCCGAGCAGGCGGAGGGAGACAAGCCTCGTCACAGCTCAGGCCACAGAGAGGAATCCTAGGCGCTGGCTATTTTGAGAGCTAAAATTAAAGCCCATGGTTTGCTTCCTCAGCACTTAATTAGACTCCAGCGCCTCCCGGGGCTGCCTCCTTCCCGCCCACCAGTGAGGGCCTGGCCGGTGGGTTTGGAAGCGGATGCCATGTTCCAGGCAGGAGACATGGGGCCGGGAGTATTTTTACATACGGGAGGCTGTGGAGAGCAAAATGCTCGGCACTGAGCCAGTGAGACTAAGTCAGTTGGGAGAGGGAGGGAGCAGGAAAGCTGTTACATCGTCCTTCCTTCTTTGAACGGCACCCACCATAAATCTGCCAGACAGGAAATGGGACTGGGAGGGGAGAGGGGGGGCCTGTACAGCGAGGTTGGAGTGGGGCCTGGGGTGCCACCGCCCGCCCTCGCAGCCTGGCTCAGGTGGGGCCCTGCCCTGAAGGTGGGGTGAGGGGGCCTCACCTGGGGCTGGGGGTGGGGCACACTGGGTGCGCGTTGAACATTGTCTGGGTCAGGTGGGGTATGGGCTGATTGTATCTGCCCTCATGTTATTTCTGGGCCCGCTTCAGATCTTCCAAGTAAAATCATCATCAGTGGAACAGTTTTTAGGGCTGGAAGGGACTTCAGAGACCCTTTAGGGTTTTAGGATAAGAGAGCGAAGATAAATTACCCAAAGAGAACCGGAAGTGGGGATGGGACTTTTGACCCAGGACGCGGTGGCTGTGCACTAGGTCGCTCCCCTTCTTATTTGTCTCGGGGCTTTCTTGGGGGCACAGGACTTTCATTCCAGAGTGCAAGTTCATACATAAAATGCAGATGCTCTTAAGTAAAATGACATACAGTCAGTCCGCACTGAGAGCGAAGTCACTGATACTTAGCACTTTCCTGAGTAGCGGTTTTGATGAGCAGGAGGCTCCTGTGCTCCGTGAAGGAGTCCTTCTGACCATAAGGGTGGCGAGGCATCATGGACTTCATCATCACCCTAAGGCCATCTGGCCTCAGGGTTTCTGGAGCGGGTAGGTGGGGGAAGTTGAGACCTGTGATGTACCTGAAACAGAACCTGCTCCCTCCCAGGGAAGAGTGAAAACAGGACACCTGACTAAAGACCTCTCATACTCATCAGTTTTACAGCATCTTTCCACAAAGGTCTAGATACCAGCCTTAGGGGAGCCTCGTTATCGTTGGATTAAACTTATGCCTACCCATGCATCTGTAAGCCAAGGAACCTCTCCTGTTTTCTGTTCCCCCTTTTCCCTTCAATAACACTCCTGAGGCTGCCTCTCAAACGTGGGAACCAATAGGTGAGAACCATGTAAGATCTTCCTATATACTCCTGAACCCTGAATTAAGTTAAATAATAGCCATGGCCAGTATTTATTTTGCTTTTATTTTTGTCCAAGCACTTTATTAGCATTATCTCATGTCATCTTGAAAACTGTTATTATCATCATCCCCATTTCACAATGAGGAGAATGAAGGTCAGAAAGGCTAAATGATTTGCCTAAGGTCACCCAGGTGTCAGGGCCAAGATTTGAACCAAGGTAGACTTACTCTAAAGACTATACTTCAAATAGCTCATACTGCTTCCACTGGTAAAAATGAAGTTTTGGGGAGTACAGAGGGAACTAATAGAATTGTGTCCAATAGCAAGAATGAGGAACACACTGTTCATTGCCTAGGCCAGAGGAGTCAGAGTGTGAGGAGTGTCAGGCCTGGGCGAGTGTTTGGCTGAGACCTGAAGTTGGGGTGGGATTTTCATGTTCCGTGGCTGGTGTTTGGCGTATGTTTCTGCTTTTCTGGGCAAATAGCCTAAATCTCCTCTTTACTTCTCTTTAATAGGGTCTTAGGCCCCAAATGCCATATCACCCTCATTCCATTCTTGTCTCAAATCTGTCACGTAGCTCATTTCAGTGGCTTAAACCTGCAATTACTTGATGTCTACTGAATGCAGATAAAGCTGAACTTGACACCCAGGAATAGTTAACACAAGCTCTTTGCGGTGGTTGTTGTTGTTTTCAAATCCTCCTCCTCTTCACTCTCTTGTTACTTCTCTGTTATTTGCTTTAGACAGTTCATTACCGCCACTAGGAAGCACACAGTGGAAGGAAACCATGTTTATTGTTAGTCTTATGCTGGTAACTAATTTTGCTAGTAGTGCCACTGGGGAAGTTGTTTGAGGCTCGGACATTACCTTTTTGCCTGTGCATTCCCTGTAATCTGAGAGCCCAGATAATGTCTAAGGAGCTAGAGAAAAGGGAAGCAGAGAGGTGAATGCTTTGACAACTGCAACTGCTTTCCCATGAGGCGTTTTCTGATTTTGAAGCCCTAAAGCAGGCGTCCCCAAACTACGGCCCGGCCCGCGGGCGCATGTGGCCCCCTGAGGCCATTTATCCGGCCCCCCGCCGCACTTCAGGAAGGGGCACCTCTTTCATTGGTGGTCAGTGAGAGGAGCACAGTATGTGGCGGCCCTTGAATGGTCTGAGGGACAGTGAACTGACCCCCTGTGTAAAAAGTCTGGGGACACCTGCACTAAAGAGTTGCTGAGCAGCTGAGCAGAACTCTTGGCAGTCTTACAGGCCTGAGGGGGCAAAAGTTGGGATTCAAGAATTGTCAAGGGGAAGGGGTCCTAATAAATATCCCAGTCTTTCCGATGGGAGCCTTGAAAGGCTATACGTTGGTAATAAAGCTAGTTTGCAAATAGACTAGCACTAACAAAGACTGAAACCCAGATCTGAATGATTTCAGATTAAAGAGATATTCTCCTGGCAAACTCCCTGCTAAAAACAAAAGTAAATTCACTCTAGAGGAAGATGTCTTCTATAACCTTAAATTATCATGACAGTTTTTCATGCATAGTTTCTGGCATGAACTTTTCAAAAACTACCAGGAGATAGGACGAAATGACTGAAAATTAAGAGAAAAAAGTTATGATTTTAAAAGATATGTAGAATCTGCCTTAAGAAGAACCAAATTCTAGGAAAACTGTAGGACCAAAATTAAGAACTTGGTAGAAGGGCTTCAAAGCAGATTAGACACAAGTGAAGAGAATATTCATGAACTTGGATATTGGCCAGAAGAAAATATTTCATTCAGATGACTATAATTATAACAAGATAAAAAATTTACAAAATACAGAAAAGAGTCTAAGAGATATACATGACTCAATGTAAACATTTGTGTAATTAGTGATCCGGAAGGAAGAGAGACAATGTAACATGAACAATATTTGAAAAGACAATGACTGGGGATTTAAAAACTGACAAAAACATAAAGCCACAGATTCAAGAGATGTTACAAACTCCAAGCAGGGAAGTATCCCCAGAAACAGGCAAAACTACAATACACATCATAGTAAAACATCTGAAAAACAAAGAAAAAAATTGCAAAAGTAGCTAGCGTAAAAGAAAATAAAACAAAAAATTCATTATACACAGACACAATACTCAGCTATTTTTTAACAAAACCAACGGAAGCCAAAGAACAATGAAATTATAACTTTAAAAGGCAAAAAAAGAAACAAACACAAAAAAGCTAACCTAAAATTCTATACCCAGGAAAAGTATCACTCAAAAATGAAAGTGAAAGAGAGAGATTTCCAGACAGACTAAAACTGACATGGTTCATAAGTAGCTGACAGACACTGAAGAAAAAACTAGGCCGGGCGCGGTGGCTCACGCCTGTAATCTCAGCACTTTGGGAGGCCAAGGCGGGCAGATCACAAGGTCAAGAGATCGAGACCATCCTGGCCAACATGGTGAAACCCCATCTATACTAAAAATACATAAATTAGCTGGGCATGATGGCACATGCCTGTAGTCCCAGCTACTCAGGAGACTGAGACAAGAGAATCCCTTGAACCCGGGAGGTGGAGGTTGCAGTGAGCTGAGATTGCACCACTGCACTCCAGCCTGGGTGACAGAGAGAGACTCCATCTCAAAAATAAATAAATGCATAAAATAAAAGAATATGTTGACAGAGTTAGAATATATGTAGAATTAAAATAAAGATGCACAAAAAAAAAATAAGAAGGAGGAAAATGGAACTTATACATTCCAGTGTCCTTAACACAGTCAGGAATTGAAAAAAGTACTGATTTATATTGAACTTTAATAAGTCAAAGATGCATGGTGTTATTTTTAGGTCTAGAAGCATATATTTAATTCCACAGAAAGAGAAGTCTTGTGCTCATGTTAGAAGGTAGTCTTGATTTGTCTGCCTTCCTCTGAGAAATTTATTTCTTCCAACAGCCTAATTGTCAATCAATGTGAAAAAAGATTAATGAAAGATCTTGTAATAGAAAGAATTAACCCATAGATCTCCTCATCCCAAGTAATGATACATGATTAAAATAATAAATGCGGCTCTTTTTTTTAAGTTTTGGATAAATTCTTAGATGTGAGATCCATAAGTGACTCTGAAAGAGAAACAGATGCTTGGGTATAGCTCCAACCTTTAAAGTTGACTTCTCTGAGGAAAACCATGTGCTTCTACTGTGGATGGACTTTGGGTCTGACTCAGTGCAGCCATCCTATTCAGAATAAGCAGGCCAGCAGCTTGGTTCAGAAACACAGGTTTTTTTAGCTACCAGTATGAAGGCTCTGAGGATCCAAGCATTGGCCTCACTACTAGTAAAGTGTTAATACTGAATGTGGCTCATGCCTGTAATGCCAGCACTTTGGGAGGCCGAGGCAGGAGAATCACTTGAGCCCAGGAGTTTAAGACTGGCCCAGGAACATGGCAAACCCCATCTCTGCAAAAAATACAAAAATTAGCCAAACTTGGTGGCACACACCTGTATCCCCAGCTACTTGGGATGCTGAGGTGTGAGGATCAGTGGAGCCCAGGAGGTCAAGGCTGCAGTGAGCCAGAAATACAAACACTGATTAGCCCTTGAAAGGCCCTGAGAAGTCCTGCAACTAAGAAATCAGTTGAAGTATGTTTTATCCAGTGTTTTCCAACATAATGTGACCAGTGAAGCTTCTCTGTGTAACATCTCGCCACATCTCGCTATACATTCATTCTTTCATGCTCTCCCTCTGCAGCCTCATCCACACCCACACTCACATCGGTGTCTGCCCAGCTGGTATTTCTAGTCTGGATTGCTCCTGTGAAGTTCAGTCCGATTCACCCAATTGCTTCCACTTGGTTGTCTCAGGACAACCCAAACTCAACCTGTCCACAATGTCTAAAATCAAAATCAGTACCCTCCATCCCAAACCTGGATCTTTCCAGGATTCCCCAACTTAATGAATGGCCACAGCATCCTTCCAACTCCACAAAGTCTAAAACTTTGACACTCCTCTTCCCCTCATCCCTCACTTCCCACGAATATATTCTATCACAATTCCTACCCAACTTATGTTTTACACATGTTCCATACCTATGCTACAGCCCCATTGCCACCAACCTGGTCCAGTCTACCCAGGGCTGTCCCGGGACCAGTACCAGAGCTCCCAACTGGTCCCCATGCTGTCTGATCCCCTAAATCATCTTCCATGAAGGAGTAGGATAAGGCTTCAAAATTCCTGTCTAATCCATCTTAAACCTTTTAACAATTTCTTCCTGCTCTTAGGTTCTCTGTGTCCCAATCACCAGTTTTTTGGTTTTGTTTTTTTTTTTATTTCTTCAGATGTCACCATGACAGGACCTTTGCTTCTGCCCTTCCTGGTGCTAGGACCAGTCCACTCCCTTTCCTAATTAACTTGCTCCCTCCCGTAGCTCTCAACCAATATACAACTTCCTCAGGGAAGCTGCCCTCCATCTTAATCAGGACCCTGGCCCCCCACCCCACCATGGGCCTCTGCTTCTCTCAACTTACAACTGCACATTTGCTTTTTTTTGGGGGGGGGGCGGGGGGCGGGGGGCGGAGTCTCCCTCCGTCCCCCAGGCTGGAGTGCAGTGCTGCAATCTTTGTACACTGCAACTTCTGCCTCCCGGGTCCAAACTGTTCTCCTGCCTCAACTGTCCAAGTAGCTGGGATTACAGGCACCTGCCACAATGCCAGGCATTAATAACATTTTGTATTTTCAGTAGAGATGGGGTTTCATGTTGGCCAGGCTGGTCTTGAACTCCTGACCTCAGGTGATCTGCCCACCTCGGCCTCCCAAAGTGCTGGGATTATAGACGTGAGCCACTGCAATGGGCCACATTTCCTTCTGTATTATTTAAATTAATGTCTTTTCTCCCAGACTAGATTGTAATGCACCTCGTCAGAGTAGGACCTTGCCTGTCTGACTCAATATTATCTATCAGAAAGCCCTACAAATAATTTTTGCTGTAGAAAAAAATCTATTTTTCACCACACATTCCACACCTCTGTTTCTGCTTTCTTGCCTCTCTGGTCTCCAGCTTTTTCAGAAAACAAAAACTCAGCCGTTAGTTTTCTTTCCAAGATTAAGCCATCTTACTGACTTCTCCAAAGAGCCTCTTTCCTGCTCATCCGTTTCCAAGTTCACATTCCGGCTGCCACCCAGGCTGCCCACTGCTTACTGCAGGCTCCATCCGCATTCATTACAGTGGGCACGGCCCCCCTGCACTGTGCAGAGCCACAGCCTGAGGCCACTCTGCCTTATCTTTAATCAAAAGGGCAATTTCTGTCTGATTTTAACTATCTGACCCAGAGCAGTTTTGGAGGCTAATTCATGTCACTATTCCAGGTCCCTGTTCCCCTACTGACACCCCAAGCCCCTTGCCCACACATAGAAACATGCAGATGCTTTTGCTTGGATCCTTGGGGTGAAATGAGTGCCTTAGTTTGCTCGCTTGCTCTGGTTTCGTTTGGCTCCCAAGTCAGCCCCTTCCTTTTCGCAATTCCGGGGCTTAGCACAGGCTGTTCTTTCTGCCCAGGAAGGCTACTCCACCCCCACCTCCTTTCCCACTTGGTTTAATCCTACTCATCCTTCAGGCCTCAGTTGAGGTGCCACTTCTGCAAAGGAATCTTTCCTGACAAATCAACTTCAAGTCAAGGTTACCCTGTTATCTCCCTCATTCCATGCTTGTCCTTCTAGACATCCATCGCCATTTGTGTTTCTGTATTTATGTGTACTTATTTGTTTAATGATTGTCTCCCTACTAAACCACAAACTCCAGAAGGGTGGGGCTGGCGTCTGTTTTCCACCAATCCCACGTGCAGCACAATGCCTGTTTACACAGCAGGCACTCGTCAATGCTTACTGCAAGGAAGAAACAATGAATGAACCAATGAATGTGCTTGCTCTCGAAACAGCATTTGACCCTTGGAAATCTGCCCAGCTTGAAAACAGCTCCAAGCCCAAGCAAAACTTAAGGAGGTATAATTTGAAGAAATAATTTGCGTCTTGAACTTGTCAATGCCAATTCTCTGTGTATTTTGATTTGTTTTTCACCCCTTGGGTTCAGAGTGACCTTGCCAGGCCTTTATCTCCCAGGGCACATACTTCCTTCTGCCCTGTAATAAGAGCCTGCCTGGGGCTCACTGGGCTATGGTTTAAAAAGTCCACAGGTGGCTTCTGCTCTCTGCAGCCAGGCTGGATGGGAAGGGAGGCCAGGACTGTGTGTCCCTCCTTTTTTACACCCGCCTCCCCTCACCCCACCAGTTCTCAGAGGGAAAGATAACTTGCTTGGTAGGCAAGCTCGGGTACGTGTGGTCTTCTGGTTCTGCTGTGACAGACTTGCTGTGCCTTCTTGGTTCCATGATTTTTGTTTTGTTTTGTTTTGTTTTGTATTTTACCTGAATTCATTCTTGGAGCAATGCAATGTCAAAGCCATTTTTTCAGTAAAACTTGTGCAGAAAATGTTAGTGGCCTACCATATTCCCCCTAGTTTACCATTTTTGTGTGTGCCCTGGGTTTTGGTGTATGTTCCCTTCCAAAGCCAGCAGTGAGTTTTTGGCAGACAGCCCTTGGGGGCTCTGGAGCCACTTTGTGTGCATGGATGAAGAGCCTGGAGCCTGACTTACCACGCAGTTCCCTGGATTAGGTTCTGAGAATGTTGGCCTGAGATCGATCCTGCTCTGCCCTGCCCCCCACTCCCCTACTAGTGTCCTTACATCACATCCACACAAAACCTCATTTAGGGGTCTGCTTAGGGGGATCCCAACCCGAGACACTAGGTATCAGGAGTGGGGCTGGGAAGCAAAAGCACACTGAAGCCAGGGTGACCAAGAAGCACAAGAAGGCGTCCAAGAGCGCCTGGGCGGAGCAGGGACACTGTCCACCTACACCTCACATTTAAGTTCACACCTTCCTATCATGGAGTCTTCATCTTGGGGATGGGCCACGATTTATGGGGGGGAGCCTTACAAAATGAGAGTTCCTGGATGATCCACCATTCTCACCTTTTACAGCCCGTCTGGAGGCAAAACTGATATTCATCACAACCCTCCTGTACCCCTCATCCTCAGCTGGCTGACACTTCTGCTGGTTGTTTCCTAATGGGGTGACCCAGCCCTTTATCCTTGAGGAGTCTAAGCTTCTGGTCCCCTGGCTATGGTTGCCATAATGACCTGGACACAGTTAACACTGGGCATGGGAGTGGCCTAGAGATGCCCTGCGTTCTACACATACTCCTGCCTGGCTCCATTGTAACAGCGATAGAGCCTCCTCCTACTGACCAGGGCTAATTATTCCTGCCAGTATGGTGACTCCTTTCTTTGCCTGATGGTCTGCCAGGATGAGGAGACCATCCTCAAGTGACAAGGTGGTGGTCAGTGATTTCAGTTTCGTGACACTCTGTCCCTGGTCGAAGTGTCCCCTTCTGGGAATTAGGACTGCTAGACCCACAGAACCTAAAGTTGTGGCAGCAGGAAGCACAACTTTCTCCAAATAGGTCCCTGGGAATGGTGGGGAGCAGAGCCACCCCCTCCCATTGCTCCCTCCGCCTCTTGTGGGGACAACTCAGGTGTGTCCACTCAGGGGTCCCTTGCAGGGTCAGCCTAAAGCTGTGTTGGGGGCCTCCTCTGGGACTTTGCCCTTGCTTGGCTTTCTCCCCTTCCCTGTGCTGCTTCCCCCACTCCCTTACTGATTAACCCTGGGATCCCTTCCTTAATCAGTTACTTGTACCCAAAGTCTGCTTTCTGGAGAAGCCATCCCAAGACAGAACTAGGCAGTGGGGTGGGCCAAGCACTCCAACTTTGAACATTTGAAACTGACCAGGGCCAGGGCTGAAGGGAGGAAGTCAGAACTACTGACTAGACCTTGGACTGGAAACCGAGGGTCCTGCTCCTATTTCTACCTCACTGAAAACCAAAAACATGGGCCTCTGCCTTATCAGTTCGCTGATAAGGATATTGCTTTACACTCTGACAATGTAGAAGAAATACTGTCACAAAGTGTTCCTCACACACTTACTTAAATGTGGTGAATTTTAAAACCAGTGAAGTTATTTGCAAATAGTGTGTCATATAATAGCATAATACCACTGCATATGACAACAGCTAACACTCCCCATGCATTCCTCTGGCCACACACTCTTCAAGGTACTCTATATGGTTCTCTCCTTTCTTCCTTACAACTACCTTATGCAGGAGGTATGACTGTTAGTCCGTCATCCCATTTTACAAATGTGGAAACTGAAGGACAGAAAGTGATCCACCCGTGTGAGCTGCAGAGCCAGGATGAAACAGGCCGGTGCTCTCAGCTGCCCCATGCGCCTCCAGCGGGGAGACAGAAGTGGCCCATCTCTTTCAGCTGAGGAGGTGGGATGTCTGTGGCAGGCAGGACATGGGCCACTCGGATTTTTAGGTTTGCATACACAGAGTCTGTGCCGTATTAAAGCTGACAAGAGACTGCTACTTGGCTAGGCTCCTCTAAGAGGCCAGGGGCAAGACCAAAACTCCTGTATCCTCCTCCAGTACAGGAATACAGCCGATATTAATATGCGATATTACAATGGTTTCATTGGACATTTTCATGAGGAAATTTTGGCTTGAATTGGTTCTCGGGCTGGCAGGCAGGGTCGGTGCCAGGAAGCGTACTGTATCCTGTATGCGAACAACCATGCTGCAGGACTGTGTTTCAAACCTCCGCCCAAGGCCAGAGCCACCATTAAAACACACCTTCACTTAGCCGTTTTTCTCAAAGAAGATTACATTTGGGCTCCGAGAAGTTGTTTGTCAGGACCGTCTTCATCATGAGCTGAAGTTGAATTTGGCGATTTGTGGGTCTGGGTTCCCCTTTCCCGGGCTGCCCTCACAGACAAGACACAGCCCCTCCTCACGGAATGAAATGTCCCAGCTGCAAGCTCTGGGCGGGTGAGGACTGTGTTTTGTTCACTGCTGGCAGAGGGGCCTGCCTCGCAGTGGGCTCTCTGTTTATGGTTATTACTAACTAATAAACGATTTGGTAAATGAGTAAAGTCAGCATCATGGAACCAGATGCTTGGATTCAAATCCCCATCAGGCATGTGACCACAGGCAGGTGACTTAACCTCTTAAGTAGCTTGGTTTTCCCCTCCATACAATGGGTGTGACACTGACTCCCTGGCGACTGATGGGAGGATGAGGTAAGTTAGTATGTGTAAAACACTCAGAGCTTGGGCACACAGCACGTGTGGCCTCCCTGAGTCTTTAGGGACTGGGACATCAAAGTGTGGCATCCAGCTAACAGGCACTCTCCTCCGAGTTGCTTCCTTCTCCCCATTCAACCCTGGAAGAAACGAGCTTTGCTGTGACTGTATTTGTGTGAGATCCCCTCATTCTCATTCCTAGCTCAAAGGCCTTTTTACCTGGAGGTGTGGTTTGCAGGCTGCTAGATCTCACTGTTTGCACACACAAAAAAGTGCTGAGATTCTTAAAAATCTCCGTTGTGAGGGGTGAGAAGAGAAACACTTTTTTTTTTTTTTTTTCCTGGAAGCAAGGTCGACAATTTATCACCACCTGCCAAAACCTTCCTCTAAGGCATCACTTCTCAAACTTTTAAAGCACTCTCCCTGTCAGCCCAGTCAGAATGACAAAATCCAGAGTCATTCTCAAGAGAGAGGGGTGACAGGTGTGGAGGGGTGGCTGAGAGCATTGGCAGGGAGGGAGGGACGGCTGGGGCTCTTGTGGAAAAGCCTGCTCACCACCAAATCTAGGACCCTGCAGTCTGCAAATGGCTATGGTTATGGATCACTTTACCAAGGGGCTGCTTTCCATAGGCTTAGCAAGCTGTTCAGTTCTTCATTTGTTAATTCAACACATTTTTCTTGAGCACTTACTGTGTGCCAAGTGTTGGGGAAAAGGTGACCAAGAGACAAGTCTCTGCCCACAGGATGCTTACATTCTGCCACCACTCATGTCTCCACTCACCACCCACTGAAAACACGGCTCACCCAGGAGGGGTTTCTCTGAATGCATCAAAGTTCCTCAGGAATTCTCTAAGACTAATCTCCAACATGCCCGTGAGTTTTCACCACGTCAGTAGGAATCACTTGGCTTCTTTGGCCATGGGAAATGTACCAGGAACTGTTGTTGGCATGTGCAAGTTTCAGTGCTGGCATTGGGAGGCCCAAAGCACCAGTCAGTCAGTGCCACACTCAAGGGTTAAGGCTCTGCCCTGCATGTCCATTAGGATGGCCACCATCAAGAAAAATAGAAAATAACAAGTGTTGGTGAGGATGTGGACCAACTGCAACCCTGTGTACTCTTGAGTGGGATTGTAAAAGGGTGAGACTGCTATGGAAAAACAGCAGGAAGTTTCCTCCAAACATTAGGGCTAGAGCTACCATAGGGGCCAGCACTTCTGGGTTTATATCTAAAATGATTGCTAGCAGTATCTCAAAGAGATATTTGTACATTTATGCTCATAACTGAATTGTTTAAAATAACCAAGAGCTAGAAGCAACCCAGGTGTCTGTGGATGGATGAATAGATAAACAACGGAATATTATCTAGTCTTAAAAAAGGAAGGAAATCCTGTCACATGCCGCAACATCAACGAAACTTGAAGACATTATGCTAAGTAAAATAAGTCGGCCACAAAAAGACAAATACAGCATAATTTCACTTATATAAGGGACCTTAAGTAGTCCAATTTAAGACACAGAAAGTAGAATGGTGTTTACCAAGGGCAGTGGGGAGAGAGAATGGGGAGTTGTTCAGTGGGAGCTGAGTTTCAGTTTTGCAAGATGAGAAAGTTCTAGATATTGAATGCACAACGATGTAAATAAACGCTATGAAATTGTACACTTTATTTTTTATTTATTTATTTTTTTTTTTGAGATGGAGTTCCACTCTTATTGCCCAGGCTGGAGTGCAGTGGTGCGATCTTGGCTCACTGCAACCTCCACCTCCCAGGTTCAAGCAATTCTGCCTCAGCCTCCCAAGTAACTGGGATTACAGGCCTGTGCCACCACACCTGGCTAATTTTTGTACTTTTAGTAGAGACAGGATTTTACCGTGTTGGCCAGACTGATCTCAAACTCCTGACCTTGTGATACACCTGCCTCAGCCTCCCAAAGTGCTGGGATTACAGGCATGAGCCACCATGCCCAGCTCACTCTACACTTTAAAATGGTTACTATTGTAAATTTTATGCTACTCATTTTTTACCACAATTAAAAAAATGAAAAAAATATAAATAGTTAAGAATGCCATGTCCAAAGGCTGTGGCTGCTGCCCAGACCCAAAGGGAAGAATGGTAGGTGTGTATGTGTCTGGGTGTCTGTGCATGTGTGGGACAGGGTAGGGTTGGGGGAAGTTCTGCTCTGCCTCCACTCCATTTCAGAGGTCTTAGAAGCCCAGATTAAACACTCACTAGAGAGTCTGTCGTTATTTTTTTCTCAGAGAATAATAAGCCCCACCACTGCGCCTCCAGAGAAAGCAAATTGAGGCTCAGTGGTTGGCAGTAGTCTCTGCCAGATCTCCAAGCCCCTGACTTTCTATTACAAGAGAGGACATAGAACATAGTGCAGAGCAAGTTTCCAAGAGTTCAAATTTCCATCTATGCCACTTAGCTATGTGACCTTGGGCAAGGTACCTGATTTCTCAAGTGCCTTAGCTTCCTTATCTGTAAAATGGGGGTAATAATAGTACCCACACCATAGGCACAGAGTCATCCTATGAATGCCCTTAGCATTTTGCTCCATGCTGTTTGTGTTTAGGGAGCTTGGGGATTCTTGATAGAATTGAAGCATGGTTGTGTGGGAGAATTCATGTCACAGTTTACGAATGGATGCAGTGGCTCATGGCTGTAATCCCAGCACTTTGGGAGGCTGAGGCGGGCAGATCACCTGAGGTCAGGAGTTCAAGACCAGCCTGGCCAACATGGTGAAACTACGTCTCTACTAAAAATACAAAAATTAGCCAGGTGTGGTGGTGCATGCCTGTAATCCCAGTTGCTCAGGAGACTGGGGCAGGAGAATTGCTTGAACCGGGGAAGCAGAGGTTGCAGTGAGCTGAGATCACACCACTGCACTCCAGCCTGGTTAACTCTACCTCAAAAAAAAAAAAAAAAAGAGGAAGAGGAAGAAGAACAAGAGGAAGAAGAAGAGGAGGAGGAGGAAGGAGAAGAAGAAGGGAAGAGGAGAGGAGGAGGGAGGAGGAGGAGGGGAAGGAGGAGGAAGAGGAAGAAGAAGAGGAAGAGGAGGAAATGGGAATTTAAAAATTAGCTGGGTGTGGTGGTGCATGTCTGTAGTCCTAGCTACTTGGGAAGCTGAGGTGGGAGGATCAATTGAGTTCAGGAGATGGGGGCTGCAGTGAGCCATGGTTGCCCCATTGCACTCTAGCCTGGACTACAGAGCGAGACCCTGTCTCAAAAAAAAAAAAAAAAAAAAAAAAGAGAATGGGCATCTGGGTGAAAAACATGGCTCCTTCGAGCCAGGAGAAAAACTGGCCTTTCCCTAGTCAGAGGGCATTTTGCTCAGCCATGGAAGGCCAACCTAAGAGGAGGTGGGATGATAGTAGGATGGCAGGATGGCCAGTGCCTCCCTAACCACGCTCCCCAGGCATACTGCATTTTCCTTCTCTGCACGCCCACAGCTGGATGGCAGGAGATGCTCAGGTGTGTGGGAGGTGAGCAGCCACATCTGCAGGAAGTTACAGATGCCCTGGGCTGGGGCCCTGGGACACATTCCATTTCTGGGGCTGGTACCTCCCACCCAGGCTCCAGACTAACTCCTGAGGGTGCATTTTAAAACTGGTTCTTCCAGCTATTAACCCTGCAACTCCTGAGAGAACACACACCCAGGTGGAGCTAATTAGGGTGGGATGGGCGATCAGGACTCTAGGAATTCAGTGCCAGCCTCCCCTGCAGGTCACTCAGGGGCTGGGTCCTTGGTGAGGCTGCTGCAGAGAGCTGAGAGTCCACATCCGTCTAATCAGGGCCCCACTCTTTTCAGGCTGCTTCAGGAATAAGCCCCCAGATTAGGAAACTGGGGAATCCTGCACAGGGATTGCTGTGTAATCATAACACCTAAAGATGAAGGATTTGGATGAAGGACCATTTGTTGAGCCCTTTGTCTGTGGTACTAGGCCCCTTACATTCATTGTTTCCAGCCTCACAACCACCCTGTCATACAATTATTATTCCCACTTTTTCGATGTGGAAACTGAGGCTCAGAGGAGGTAAGGTGCTTGTTTAAGCTCCTCTGCCTTTGAGCAATGGAACTGGGATCTAAACCCAGGTCTCTCAGATTCCAAATCCTGCTCGTAGCTGCTTCCCCTTTCAGGTTGCTAAAATGATCAAAATGAGCTATCTTGCACTGCTTCTCATGCTTATAGGTAATTGTGAGTGTTAGGTGTTGATCAAGAGCAATATTGTAATGATGTGAACTAGTCAAAATCTTAATCCTCTCCACCTAAAATACAATCACTTCCTTTTTCAAAAAGTCTTCATTGACTTCTCTACTCACCAGATCAAGTTCAAACTCTTTAGCATACAACACAAAACACTAAAGAGACTGACCAAAGGCAAACTCGTTTCCCTTTTCTCTTTCAAGAATGATGTCCAGTCTGGGAAGGGAAAAACAACCCTACTGAGTTGGAATTGGAGTCTAAGATTGGTGAGAAGGCATGCAAGAAGCATGACAGGGTTTGAATGGAGTCCAGCTCTCCTAACCCAGACCAGTGACCTCCCCAGCCTCAGCTGGGGCATGTAGAGATTGCTCAACAGCTGTTGTTAACTTTTCACAAATCATAGCAAATGAGAGACAGTCCCCAAGGATGAGGTGGGCAAAAGTCCCAGTTTTCAAAAAGGAGGACACTTTAGATGTTGCCAACTACAAACCAGTAAGTGGGAAGGGGAACCCCAATAAAACTGTAGTGCATGCTATTCAATGATGTGTGCCCCTTATAAATAGGAGCACAGGTCTTTGAAGAGCTTCCGGGGGCTGCTGGAAACAAGTCATGCCAGTCTCACCTCATTTCTTCTTCTAATGGGGTGGCAGGGCTGGTAGATCAGGGAGATGTTGAGGATGTGGTCCATCTGCATTTCAGCAAGACAGCTGATAACGCCTCTTGTGACTTCCTTGTGGACAAAATCAGGAACTTGTGAGCTTAGAGGTGCTTTTTTGTAGAACTCACAACCCATTGAATGCATAAACCTGAGACATGCAGATTGAGAGTAACTCAAAGGAAGTTTCTAGAGGTAGGCAACAAG
This sequence comes from Saimiri boliviensis, assembly GCF_048565385.1. Taxonomy (NCBI): domain Eukaryota; kingdom Metazoa; phylum Chordata; class Mammalia; order Primates; family Cebidae; genus Saimiri; species Saimiri boliviensis. The sequence continues at coordinate 60,826,915 of NC_133452.1, read as the reverse complement.
GCTCAGCTCTGAGCCCTGTGTTTTGGACATTTTAAATCAATAATTTAAAGGGCAGATGACACAGCATGGGGGGGGGATGATAATTAATGGCTTGGACGCCAGAAATAGGATCCAGAAATTTAAGTGGAATAAATGGAAAGTTCTAGGCTTTGGTTTAACAAACCAGTGACACAGCTTAAGGATTTTAGCTGACTAAATGCTCAGTGTGAATTCATAGGAATCAAGCCACACTAAGCAGCTCATGGTTTCCCTCTGCCTTCAGGATGCCAGATCCCTCCTTAGCGTCCAGTTCGGGGGTCCTCCAGATTCGAGCTGGCTGCCATTCCTGTGTCAGGCTGCAGATTTGCCATGTCCTTGAACACCTTCGCACCTCTGCACGTGGTCCCACCTCTTTCTCCTAGAGCTTGCCAGCTGATTCCTATTCGCTCTTTCTTTTGAGTCAGAGTCTCTGTTGTCCAGGCTGGGGTGCAATGCTGCGATCATGATTCACTGTAGCCTCAAACTTTCAGGTTCACGTGATCCTCCTACCTCAGACTCCAGAGTAGTTGGAACCAGAGGCTTCTGCCACCACACCTGACTAATTTTTGTATTGTTTGTAGAGATGGAGTTTTGCCATGTTGCCCAGGCTAGTCTTCAACTCCTGGGCTCAAGCAATCTGCCCACCTCAGGATTCCGATTCACCCTTTACAATTCAGCTCTGCAGCACCCTGAGCTTCTGGAGCTGCCACAGAACACTCATCTGTGCCCCCTCGTGTCACTCACCACATTTTGTTAAAATGAACAATCCCCCTCCTTGACAGGGCTGTGTGCTGCTTGAGGGCAGGGGCTGTGTCATTCATGGTGGAGGTTCAGCACATGTCTGTGGTATGGGTTTTGCTGCCCCAAAGCTGATTCTCTCTTTTGTAGTGTTTGCATTGGAACAACAGGCAGAAATTATTGCCTAATTCTGCTCGCATTGGGCAAATCAGACAACTTGAATGTGGGTTTCAGTTCTGGGCCTCATACTTCAAATGATGCAGGGCAGAGTGATTCCATGCCAGGGCAAGCTGGGTGATAAAGGATCTAGGTGCTCCATCACAAGAAGAACAGGAAAAAAGGAGGCTTAGGTGAGGACACGGGAGCTGTCTTCAAACATTTGGGAGAATATCCTGTGGTCCCTCACCGTCTAAGGCTCAGGGACTTCGAGAACAGGATGGAACCCTGGACACACAACTACACACACACGTGATTGTCCTAGAGTGGGAGGCAGGATAAGGTGGTAAGAGCCTGGCTTGAGACTCGTGCTGAGCCGCGTACTAGCCAAGTGGCCTTGGGCACATTGCGTAACTTCCTTGACTATTTCCTTATCTGTGAAATTGAGATAAACGTACTATCTACTTCATAAAAATATCAAATGTGATAATACATGAAATATGTTTAGAACAAAGCTGACCATATTCAATAAATGTTAGCTTAAAAAAATCGGAGAGTGTGCCATCCCTCAAAGCCTAAAGGAGTTCCCTTCAGAGGCTGCAGACACCCAATTCAGAACCCCGGGATCGAGCTTCTCGGTGCTTTTCCAGATTCCCACGCATCCCTGATACCTGAGCATCTGTGGTTCTCAGCCGTCCATCTTCCTTCTCTGCCTGAGACTCGTCCTCTCAGGGCCCAACTCCATAAAAAATTTCTTTATTTTTAATTTTACAAATAATAATTGTATATATTTATAGGGTACAATGTGATGTTTTGATATATGTATATATCGTAGAAAGAGTAAATCAAGCTAATTACTATATCAGTCACTTTTCCAACTTACCGTTTGTGTCTGTGTGGCAAGAACGTTTAAAGTCTATTCTTTTAGCGATTTTGAATTATACATTTCCCAATCTCTGCTTTGGAAAGAACCAGCCCACTGTGACCCAGGCAGAGTTGTGGGGGCAGGAGCGGGGAAATAAATCAAGCTAACAACTAGTAAATAGAACACGTTCCATCCTCATAAGCCGACACTTACTTCTTCCTAATATCCTAGCTTGGGGAGAGCTGCCTTCTTCTTTTTTTACACCCCTAGAGACATCCCTTGCTATGAGGGGGTTCACATGCAGGTACGTGGACACCCCAGCCTGTGTGCTGAGCCAGCCAAATTTGCAATCATAATCTTCTCTTCCCTCCCCACTCCCCGGCAGAGGTCAGCCCTCAGGTCTAAGGATGCCCGCTCCGTGGGAGTGGGTGGTGCGCGCTCGGAAGGACCGGCAAGGGGGCAAAGGCCAGCCGGGCCTGTAGACATGCTCAGGGCTGTCTGAGTAGGGACACCCAGAGCAAGGGGTAGGGGTAGGTGGTTCTTGGAATCCTGACCGTTTAAAGGTGGGGCTCAGCGCTCAGCGCGGCGGTTCCTCCGCCCAGGCCCATGGGCAGTGCTATTCCTGGTAACCCTCAAAAGGTTGCAGACCTCTGCTTGGGCTGTGGCCCGGGCCACCTTATCTGACACGTGTGCTTAGAGTGAGGGCTGTGTGTTCACCCTGGAGGAGCGCCGCATAGGAAGAGAGTGGCAAATCTGTTTACCCCAGGGCCAGGGGATGGAGAGACCGAGGGTGGTGATAGCAGTACAGAGGAGAGCGGGGGCAGTGTCTGAGGTCTGCAGGCAGCAGGGCGAAGCCTGCCCGGACCCGGAGACGGTACCCAAGGATTCGGGGTGCGGAGGCCAGAGCCGCTGCAGGACTTCCGGTCTTCCGTGCTGACACTGGATCTGCCTCAGATCCGTTCCCAGCCGCCCCTCCGCTCTGTGGCAGGAAGCAGGCCCTGCTGACTGGACCTCCCAGGGTGCCGGGCCAGAGGGTGCCGGCTAGGTGTGGACCGTGGATGGAGGCTTTGACCAGAGACTGGAGGCTAGGTGGGGCAGGAGGAGTCACCTTCTCCCCGCTCCTTCTCCGCCTTGGGTGCCCCCTCTGGCAGCAGCTGCGTTTTTCCCGTGACCCCGCTCTCACTGTGGCTGCAGTTTCCTTGTAGTGACCTTGGTGCGTGGCCTTGGTCAGCGTCGTCCTCCCTTGTCCCTCAGCCTCAGGCAGTGGTGGCTTCCTGCTGTTGCTTGTCCCTGGGTTGCCTTACTGACCTCTGGTTGACTTCCTGACCTGTTTTTTTAATCACCTGTGTAATCGATTCCCTGCATTAAATTCCTCCTGTTTTATATCCTTTGTTTCACATATGGGCAGTTTTAGGATTTAGATCAAAACTAATGCATATGGTTACACTCGTTTATATAGTGAAGAAATTGAGTTTTAGAGATGCTAAATAATTTTCTAAGGTTATCAGCTAATAAATGATAGAGCAAACAGGATTTGAATCTAAGTTTGCTTCACTTCCTAGCCTATTTTCTTTCCAATATGCCTTACTGCCTCTGGGAATACATCTTGGTCAACTGTGTTGGGAATATTTGACTGCAGTATGAGAAGCCAGAGGAAGAAGAGGTAGTGGGGTGAGGATGGCTATGGCCTTCTAAAATCACTCCAACACTCTCATTGCTAGGAAGCCAGGAATAAATATCATTTTTAAACTTTCACTTTAAATATTTTCAGAAAATCTGAATAGAAAGAAATCTCACTGTATCCACAGTAGACTGTTATTTAGACTGTTGGAAATAGGTTGAAATTGTTAGGCTTAATGGAAAGCTGGGTAAGATACTATGATTTTTGAGAAACAAGAAGTCAGGCTGAGAGGAAATGCCTGCTATAATTAGAGAAAATTAAGATTTAATCAAGTAAATACCAATGCAAACAATTCTTCCCTTATCTCTCTCTCGTTCTCTCTCTCTCTCTCTCTCTCTCTCTCTCTGTGTGTGTATTTTTTTTTTTTTTTTTTTTTTGAGACGGAGTTTCACTCTTGTTACCCGGGCTGGAGTGCAATGGCGCGATCTCGGCTCACCGCAACCACCGCCTCCTGGGTTCAGGCAATTCTCCTGCCTCAGCCTCCCGAGTAGCTGGGATTACAGGCACACGCCACCATGCCCAGCTAATTTTTTGTGTTTTTAGTAGAGACAGGGTTTCACCATGTTGACCAGGATGGTCTCGATCTCTTGATCCACCCACCTCGGCCTCCCAAAGTGCTGGGATTACAGGCTTGAGCCACCGCGCCCAGCATATTTCTTTCATTTATCTTTTGAAACCTCAGACTAGTGGCTCCTAGTGAATACCCTTACATCACAAGCTAGACTGGAGTGGGTTGTTCCCAAGGCAAAGAACTTGGTCTTGTGCCCAGTTCATCATAGGGGCTCGGGACAGATGTTGAGGGGGGAGTAAGAGAGGAAGAAGAGGGAAGGAAATAAAGTTCATGGTATAATTTTCCTTAATTTAAAAATTTTTTGTTTTGTTTTTCTTAACTATCACCTGAAACACTTGTGTGGACTAGCATCTATATTCTAGTATAAGATGCATCTGACTTACCGTAAGTTTTCTTGTTAATAATTGAAGGCGTGCCACTGAATAGCAGGACTCCAGTGGCTCTGCCCTGGAAACAAACTTGGGAACTGCTGCCTGTACATGTTGTCTGGATCCCATCCCAGAATCTATTCTAGGAGTGATGATGGTAGCCCTCAGCTCCCTGAACTCACCCAGCCCCAGCTCTTCTCACCCTTTGCATACACAACGGCACTCTAGACCACTAGTGCCTCAGCCCCATTTTGGTTGAGAAAACATTGTTGTTTCAGGCAGAGGAACCCTTTGGAGTTAAGATGAGCTCCACACATCTCAGATAGTATTGTTCTGGAGTGACCTGGCAGCATCTAGAAGGTTTAGGAGGTGCCTTCCCTGCTCTGATTGGGGGAGAAAGAGACTTGGTGACCATCACTCCTTGTTGAACTATCTCAAAGGCAGCCAAGACCTGCAGGTGGATCGTTAAAGCCATCAATTTGGCCTTCCCAGCCTGGGAGTGCAGGGAGAACAGCAGCTCCAGTTCAGGGTGGACACTCCCTACACATTTCCCCTGGAGCTGAGGTCCTCAGTCCCTCGGCCCCCAGGACCTTGCTTCCTTCCTCCCCTCCCCAATCCCCAACTGTTTGCTGGAGAAAAAGACTTTTGTCAAATAGAGCATAGCAAAGACCCACCTTGTCTCTGTGTGTTTTGCCAAGGATGAAAACAATTCTTCAGGAATCAATAGTTGGTGGCATTTGAAGATCTCATCCCAAACCCCATCTCATTAAACCAGGTCCTCATGTTCAATATTTGCACCACAGCCAAGGGGTAGTTAACGGGATCCAAATTCATCCTGTAGGTGACTGTCTTTTATAAATTCTAATAAGTCACAAGAATTGGCAGGTTGCAGGCCAATTTTTCAGAACAGCCAATATTTAATAGACTACCTCAGATGATTTAAGTGAAATGATTTCTTGGAGCTGTCCCAGAGATGGCTCTAAAATTGTCTCAGCTAATTATCTCAGAACTAAAGAGGAGAATCTCAATGCCACTTGCCAGTTTAAATCTGGTTTCTGCCAAGAGTAGGGCTTAATTTAGGCTCTACATGCCCAGAAAGTCCAAGGTGGCGCAACTGAGGGACAGTGAGCACCTTAGGTGTGTATCAAGTTATGTGCATTTTTACCCATTTTCATCAGATTCCCAGGTGAACCTATGACTCTACAGAAGAAAAACTACTGACTTGGGTTATTGGTGTCATTTGTTTTGCTGGTCTATTTCTACAATCTGGTTAATTTTTCATTTTGATTTATCTTTTTTTTTTTTGAGACAGAGTCTCACTCAGTCGCCCAGGCTGGAGTGCAGTGGGGTGATCTCAGCTCACTGCAAGCTCCACCTTCTGGATTCAAGTGATTCTCATGCCTCAGCCTTCCAAGTAGTTGGGACTGCGGGCACACCGCCATGCCAGGCTAATTTTTGTATTTTTAGAAGAGACAGGTTTTCACTATGTTGACCAGGCTGATCTCGAACTCCTGACCTCAAATGATCTGCCCGTCTCGGCCTCCCAAAGTGTTGGAATTACAGGGGTGAGCCACCACGCCCAGCCAATGCCTCTTCTTATCCCCTTCCTCTAGGTGGTCTTTGTATTTATATATGGACCACTGGACCCAGGAAAGCTGCTGGATGATTTTTTTTTTTAACTGTTTTTGCAGCTAAGAAAGAGATGGCATCATTTATTTGGGAATCTAACACCTCACTGCCCATTCTTCCCCACGCCCCTCCCCTGCCCAACGTTAAAACATTCCAATCTAAACCTGGGAATAGCATGGCAAGGTTCAGTGACTTCAAAATAAAGGCAAACCTGAGTTCTCCCTTCAAAGTCAGATTTCCGAACATCTGAGGACAGTGTCGGTCTCATGTCTCAGTAGGATTGCTTAATTGCACCTAGCTTCCTCCAATGAGGTCTTTTCCTCTCCACACCCTGCCAATTACTTGCCAATTAATACAATCAAGTAACCACTTTGAACAACTTTTAACTTTGAATGTCAGGTTAACATTTTTCCTCACTCTCCTCCACCCACGATTTCCTGAAGCCTTTGCAAGGCTTGAGCTTGAACTTTCCCCCATCCTCCCTCTCAATCATCTTACAACTCTGCAGGGCTGGGGCTGGTGAAGAACATGCACATGAATATCCAATGAAGGACTTCTGCCTACTTCCTTCCTAAATGAGCAATAGGTCAACAGGGATGGGTAAAAAGCCTCACAAATATGAAAGCTGTCATGTTTGTGAGCCCAGAATTTCAGTTCTGAGTGACTATTCGCTCTGGAAAATATCTGGTGTCTCCAGAAAACAAAGCCCTTTTGGTTCATGGAGCTCAAAGTTTTTAAACACCCACACATTCATTCCCTCTTCTGAAGCCCCACCTGCCAGCAAGCTTAGGTGGGGGCGAGCCACCTGCACTTGCAACGCTGCTGTCCTCCAGGAGAAACGTGCACCTGCATCCCTGTCCATGTTTGCCCCAGTGACCAACTCACCTCATGTGGAGAGAGGCAACTATGATGAACTCCTACCCTGGTACCAGAGGACAGGACACTCTTCTTACTCTTCCACAAGCTGTGTGACCCTGAACAAGTTACTTAATCTCTTTCTACTGTCATCAAATGGAGATAATGATGCCCACATATGACGGATGTTAAGAAGATTAATTTAGATGAAATACATAAGGTAGTTAGCATTCCATGTTAGGTTTCTTCCTCATCTGTAGAATAAGCATAGTAGTACCTGACAATAATATAATTCTACTTATTCATAGCCTACTAGGGGCTCTGTGAAAGGCTGCAAGGATTGAATTTACCTGAATTCTTCTAAAAATGTCTGATTTGGAGGCTAAAACTTCCGAAAGATGATGTCACCAAAACACAAAACACGAGTAAGGACTACATGAGGCTTTCCTAGAGTGTGTCCTTTTGGAACCAAAGAGACAGCGAATTATAAAAGAATTATGAAATCATATATGTTTGAGAAATTCTGCAATATATATGTATTTTCCCCGGTACTCAGAACTGAAATTCTGAGATCACAAACCTGACAGCTTTCATATTTGTGAAGCTTTTCACCAGCCCTTGTTGACCTTACTGCTCATATTTGACCAGTGTATTTAGGAAGGAAGAAGGCAGAAATCCTTTATTGGTGTTCACACGAATATTCTTCAGTAGCCCTAGCCCTTCCCTTCTGAGTTTTAAGATGATTATATATATATATGTATATATATATATGTATCTCCTTGTAGATTCACATTCACATTAGTATCTTCAAGTCCTGTGACTTTTAAAACTTTAACTGTAACTAAACCAGTGTTTGCACATTTGTTTGACCTTGGAAAATTTTTATTCATGTCCCACTGTTAATATAGCCGATTCGATGTAACACACTGAGTTGTGCTCAACTACCCTACTCTCCATGTAGGCTATTCCGAGGATTGGATGACCCACTTGCTGTGATAATTTTAAAGACTGTTTTAAAATTGAATTGGAAATCCAGAATGGGGGTGTTCCATGACTGCATTTAGTCATCAGGAAGTCTTTCTTAATCTATGATTGAATAGTTTTTAGATTCATGGCCTAAACTCTTCTTGCAAAAGATGAGTTTTATGTCTTCTGGAGTCATCATTTGAGCATTTTGTTTTACAAAAAAAAATTATTTTTGAATGTATAAGACTTTTTACCTAGTTTCTGTCTGATATTTAGGATCATCAAGACATACAGCAAAGAAGTGGGGAAAAAGGCCTTATCTACATATTCCCATAAGTAGCTTTCACCACTGTCCACTGACAGTGAGTTAGAATGTTTCTCTTTGCTGTCACAGTTGTACCTACCACTTTATCTTCCTCAAGGACCAATGCCTTCAGAGTTTCACATTCGGCAGCAGATGCAATGGTGTCTATTATTTACATGTGCTATGTATGTATGTGCTATGCACCGTGCGTGTATTTTTCTAATTTAATCATTGCCACAACTTTTTATGTTAGGTACTTTTTTCCTTCATCTTACAAAGGAGGAGAAGATGGAGGCTTACAGCGGTTAAGTTAACTTGCTTACAATAAGATGTAGAACTAGGGCTCCAAGCCCAGGTCGACAGGCTGTGAAGCTGGTGCTCTTTCTAATCTTCACATCACCTTCACTCCTATTCCCCAGTATGATTGGGGCTTTCCATCCTGGCAGGATCTCATTTTCCACACCTTCTCTTACCTTTGTAAAGTTACACCTGTTTTAATAAAGGAGAATATTGTCTCATCATTTCAATCAATGCAGAAAAAGCATTGACAAAATTAGGTACCCATATGATGAAAATTCTCAGCAACTAAAAACTTCCTCAGTTGATAAAAGACATCTTTAAAAAACCAACATCTAACGTCTAACTTAATGGTGAAAAATTGAAAGCTTTCTCCCTAAAATCAGGAACAAAGTAAGAATACCTGCTTTTACTTTTTTTTTTTTTTTTTTTTTTTTGAGATGGAGTGTCACTCTGTTGCCCAGGCTGAAGTGCAGTAGCACGATCTCTACTCACTGCAACCTCTGCCTCCCTGATTCAAGGGATTCTTCTGCCTCAGCCTCCTGAGTAGCTGGGATTGCAGGCGCATACCACCACTTCCAGCTAATTTTTATACTTTTAGTAGAGATGGGGTTTCATCATGTTAGTCAGTCTGGTCTCAAACTCTTGACCTCATGATCCACCCGCCTATACTTTTCAAAGTGCTGGGATTACAGGCGTGAGCCACCGCACCTGGCTGCTTTCACTTCTATTGAACATTGTACTGGAGGGCTTGGCCATTGCCATAAGGCAAGAAAAGAATGAAAGGCATAAAGATCAAGGAGGCGCAAATAAAACTGTTCCTGTTTGCAGATATTATAATTGTTTATATATAAAATCCCAGAGAATCTACAAAATAAATAATAAAAGTAATGCGTGGATTTAGTATGGTTGCAGGATACATGGTTATTATAAGAAAATCAATTGTATTCTTGTATGCTAGCAGCAACAATTGCAAAATAAAGTTGTCTTTTTTTTTTCCCCCCCCGAGACAGAGTCTCACTCTGTCACCCAGGCTGGCGTGCAGTGGCACGATCTCAGCTCACTGCAATCCCCACCTCCTGGGTTTAAGCAATTCTTCTGCCTCAGCCTCCTGAGTAGCTGGGACTACATGCACCAGCCCCCATGCCTGGCTCATTTTTGTTTTTGTTTTGTTTTTACTAGAGTTGGAGTTTCACCATGTTGGCCAGGCTGGTCTTGAACTCCTAACCTCAAGTGATCAGCTTGTCTCAGTCTCCCAAAGTGCTGGGATTACAAGCATAAACCACTGCACCTGGTCAAAAATAAAGTTTTTAAAAGCCAATTTCATTTATAATAGTACCACAAAACACAAAATCGTTAAAATAGGTTTAATAAAAGATGTCGAAAGCTTCAACAGTGAGAACTATATATTATTGCAGAGAAAAGTGTAAAAGATATACTCAACTGGAAAGCTATACTGTGTTCATTGATTGAAAGACTCAATGTTGTTAAAATGACAGTTCTTCCCAAATTGGCCTATAAATTCAACATATTCCCAATCGAAATCTCAAGAAGATCTTTTGTAGAAAGTGAGAATCTGATTCTAAAATGTATGACCATGCAAAAGACATAGGGTAGCCAAAGCTAACTTTATTTTTATTTTTAATTTAATTAATTAATTTATTTATTTTTGAGACGGAGTGTCACTCTGTTGCCCAGGATGGAGTGCAGTAGCACGATCTCGGCTCACTGCAACCTCTGCCTCCCAGCTTCAAGCAGTTCTCCTGCCTCAGCCTCCTGAGTAGCTGGGATTACAGGGATGTGCCACCACACCCAGCTATGCCAAAGCTAACTTTAAACAGAACCAAGTAGGAAAACTTTTCCCACCTGATTTCAATACTGTTATTGAAAAGTTAGAGTAATCAAGACAGTTGCCATATTGGCAAAAAGATTAACATACAGATCAATGGAACAAAATGGAGTCTGGAAATATACACTCACATATAATGATAGGAGGTGTTTGATAAAGGTGCCAAAGCAATTCATCAGAGAAAGAAAAGTTTTCAACAAGTGATATAAAATAACTGAATACTATACATAAAAATAATGAACATCATACATAATGAACCACATACAAAAATTAACCTGAAATGGACTATAGACCTTTCTAGTTTTAGTAACACCTAAAATGAAAAATATATATAGAAGAAAATATTTGTAACCTTGGAGTAGGCAAATATTTCTTAGATGTGTCACATAAATGTCAAAATAAAGTGGCTTCATCAAAATTTAAAAAAAAATTTTTTTTGAGACAGGGTCTTGCTCTGTCACCCAGGCTGGAATGCAGTGTGCGGTCACAGCTCACTGCAGCCTTGACCTCCTAGACACAAGCAATCCTCCTTCTCTAGCCTCTTGAGTACCTGGGACCACAGGTGCATGCCACCACACCCAGCTAAGTTTTATATTTTCTGTAGAGATGGGGTCTCTCTACGTTGCCCAGGCTAACATTTAAAACTTTTATTTTCAAAAGACATGGATAAGAAAACGCCAAAGCAAACCACAAACTGGAAAAAATACTATTCACTACACATATATCAGATCAATAATTTGTTTCTATACTATATAAAGAGTGCTTACAATGAGGTAAAAAAAAAATTGAAACTTGTCAAAATATTTGAACAGACACTTCACGAAGACATAAAAATAGCTAATAAACACATGAAAAGATATTTAATATCACTAGTCATCAGAGAAATGCAAATTAAAACCACAAGAAGATACTACTGTTCCCCTACTGGAGTAGCTAAAATTAAAGCCTGTCATGCTAAGTCTTGGCAAGAATGTGAGGCAAATGGAGTTATTATACCTTTTTGGGAAAACCAAATGGTGCAACTACTTTGAAAAACAGTTTGGCCGTTTCTTAAAACGTTAAATATCCATCTACCAAGTGACCCAGCCATTCTTTAAAAATAAATTTTTAAAGAAAAATGAATATAGTCCATAAGAAATGGTAAGAAATAGTAGTAATATAGTAAGTAATAGTAGTATGAAAAACATGCTAATAAATTTGAAAACATACACAAAATACACTGTAATAGGTACAGATATGGCTAGGTCTTTAATGAATGAAAAATTGGAGAAAACATGATTTATAGCACAGTATCATTTATTTTAACCTTTAAAAAACATACACTGTACATTTTACTGGTGTGTGCATTACCCCACAGGCTGCTGATGAGGTGAGGAGTGAGAAGAGCACACCCGAAAAGACCCAAAGGCACCAGCCCTCTGAATGAACCCAGCCATTCTACTGGGTCACTTGGTAGATGGATATTTACCCAAGAAAAATGAAAACATGTCCACAGAAGAACTGCTCATAAACGCTCATAGCAGCATTTGAAATAGTCCCAAATGGGTAACAACTCAAATGCCCATCAGTATGTGAATGGATAACAAATTGTGGCACAACAGTTCTCTCGGGAACTACATTCCAAGACCCCCAGTGGATGCCTGAAACCACAGATAGTACTGAAAGTTTGTATCACTATGTTTCTTCCGATATGCACATACCTACAATAAAGTTTAATTTATAAATCAGGCACAGTAAGAGATGAAGAACACTCATCATAAAACAGAACAACGATAACAATATATTATTATATAAGTTATATGGGCTAGGCATGGTGGACCCATATAACTTTTATTGCAGCACTTTGGGAGGCCAAGGCAGGCAGATCACCTGAGGTCAGGAGTTTGAGACCAGCCTGGCCAACATGGTGAAACTCCCTCTCTACTTTAAAAAAAGAAAAAAAAAAAAAAATTAGCAGGGTGTGGTGGTGGGCGCCTGTAATCCCAGTAACTTGGGAGGCTGAGGCAGGAGAATCACTTGAACCTGGAGGTGGAGGTTGCAGTGAGCCGAGATCACGCCATTGCACTCCAGCCTGGACAACAAGAGTGAAACTCCATCATAAATAAATAAATAAAGTTATATGAATGTAGCCTCCTTCTCTCTCAAAGTAGCTTGTAGTATCACACTGCTGGTAACTGAAACCAAGGAAGGTGAGACCATGGATAACAGGGACAGCTGTGTATTGATATAACCAAATGTGACCAGTGATAAAAAGGAATAAAAAGGAACAAACTAGCCAGGCACAGTGGCTCACTTTGAGAGGCTGAGGCAAGTGGACTGCCTGAGCTCAGGGGTTCGAGACCAGCCTGGGCAACACAGTGAAACTGTGTCTTTACTAAAATACAAAAATATAAAAAATTAGCTGGGCATGGTAGTGTGCACCTATAATCCCAGCTACTCAGGAGGCTGAGGCAGGAGAACTGCCTGAACCTGGGAGGCAGAAGTTACAGTGAGCCAAGATCACACCACTACACTCCAGCCTGAGCAACAGAGTGAGACTCCATCTCAAAAAAAAAAAAAAAAAGAAGAAGAAGAAGAAAGAAACAAACTATCGCTGCATGGAACAGCCTGGATCAATCCTAAAAGCATCATGTGAAGTAAAAGATGCCAAACGCTTACCCCAAGTACATATACACTACGTTTCCATTTATCTAAAAATTTTTTTAAATGCACACTGATCTGTGGTGATAGAAAGCAGATGAGAAGCTGCTGAGGATGGGGTGCAGACAGAGGTAGATTACACAGGGCACAGGAAGTGATGGAAATGTTGGAGGTGATGGAAATTTTCACTATCTTAGTCATGGTGATTTGCTAAAACTCATCAAATTGTACAGGTCAATCATGCCTTAATAACGTGGAAAGAAGCTCCACCTGAAGTCCACCTTTCCTGGGCCCGTTTGTTCAGAGCCTACTCTTGGTTTCCTAAGGGCCAAATCATCAAGCAGTAAAATCACAAGAGGCTTTTGAGAAGCTAAGGAAGAGGAACTATTAAAAGCCAAGAGGGGCCATCCAGACTAGGTGCATTCTCCTTCCCTAAAGCCTTCTTGGCTTGGGAGCGCAAAGTGGTGTGTAAACATGGGCTGATCGGAGCTTAGCAGGCATTTGGTGCACTCGCGTGGTGCGCTGGTGAACAAGACTTGAAGGTGCCGACAGGCGTGGGCCACATGAAGATGCAGAAGGATGGTGCTGGGGGTTGAATGACCCAGGTGGTACAGATGAGGCACACCCAGAGGGTGCTGTCTGCTGGCAGCCACCCTCCCTCTTTGGCCTACTTCTGCTTGGCAATTTCAACTCTGACTTACATAAGGACATAAATTTCACGCTTGTTAAATACACATTCAGCAAATATCGATTGAGTCCTGCAATGCGACAGGCACCAGTTCAGCCCACAAAGGATAGATGATGGGAGGAGAAGACTTGGCCACCTGGAGCTTAAACAACAAAGAAAGGCTGTGAGACTTACGTACTCACGAATACTCCATTCAAAATCTTGATTTGACACACAGAGCTCTGCTTAGAGAAGGAGCATGGGGTTCCAGGGACAGGAGGGCACACGGCCAGGGAGCCCAGAGGGCTGGATGAGTCTGGCCTTGCACCATTTGGGCGTTTGGTGTGAGAGATGGGCAGCGATGGAGGCTTTAGAGCAGGGGGGATGTGGTCGGATTTGTGGTTTTACTAGATTGCTCGAGCTGGAGGGGGACTTGGCAGCAGAGGAGGATGGCAACCCAGGAGAGGGAAGGCAGGGCCTGAGCTGTAGAAGGGGTAGCCTGCACACACAGCCCCCAAATGCACTCCTCAACCCTGGCCTGAGGGTTGTGACCCTAAGCTGTCCCGCACCTCTTGTCCCGTATCCCTGCCCCTCCAGCTCAGGCTCTTCTTGTCTTGGAGTGTCACTGTGAACATTGTGTTTCTGAACTCATCTCTGAGTATCTGTCCCAATCCTCACCCCTCATAAAAGCGTAGCGATTTCGGTGTGGACAGATCTGGCTGCAAACCTTGCCTCCAATACTTGTAGCTATGACCTTGAGCAAGTTACTAAGCTTCCGGAGCCTCAGTTTTCTCATCTTTACAATGGGGATATCTCCCTCAGTAGGGCGACTGTGAGGATTAAACTGAATGAATATGCGAAGGGCTAGGCAAACTTTAGCCCTTCCCTCAGGTTTTGCCCCGACAAATCAAAATGATCTTCAATTTAGGGGTAGAGAGGCAAACGATAATAACATTAGGAAATGCTGGGAATTTTAAAAGTAAACAACCTCCAGGGCAGAATGTTTCTAGGCCGAAGCAGGGTCCAGTACAATCCCCACCTTCCCATTCAGTTAGGAGGCCTGTCAGAAAGCACTGAGGGTGTGGGGGCCTCAGCAGCCCCTGCCCTAGGAAGGCAGTTCCCGCTCCTGCAAGACACAGGCTGGCCCATCTCGGGGAGGCTCGCCAGCACTGAGTGCTTCTCAACTAAGGGCGCTTCTGCCCTCCAGGGAGGTTTGGCAATGTCTGGAGACATCTGACTGTCACAGCAGGTGAGGGCTACCGGTGTCTGGCGGGTGGAGGCCAGGCATGCCACTGAACATCCTATAATGCAAGGAGAGGGAGGACAGGGTCCCCCCACAACAAAGAATTCTCCAGCCTCCAATCTCAATAGTACTGGGGTTGAGCAACTCTGGGCTAGTAAGAAAGCTGGGTCCAAATTCCAACTCTCTCATAGCAGTGTGACTTTGGGAAGGGATTTAACTTCTCTGTGCTGGTTTCTACGTCTGTAAAATGAAGATGACAATCACAGTACTCCCATAAGGTAGTTGTGAGCATTAAATGAGTTTATAGTAGGCATTGTGTTTAAATTACTGGCTAGTGCCTAGGAAAACCCTAGGTAGGAGTTGGGAATTGAACCATCTCCCACTGGAGATGCCACCAGGGTCATAGCTCTTCCCCCAGGGGCCACATCTTTGCTACACTTCCAGATAATTCCTCTCTTCCCTGGGCTGCACATCCCCATTCTTTTCTGCTGACACAGTGCTCAGAGACTTCACCACGCTGTTCCGTTTCCTGGAAGGATTCTGGTATGTCAGAGTTATTTTTTAAAAAGCCATCCTAGGCCAGGCACGCTGGCTCACATCTGTAATCCCAGCACTTTGGAAGGCCAAGGCAAGTGGATCACGAGGTCAGGAGTTCGAGACCAACGTGACCAATGTGGTGAAACCCTGTCTCTACTAAAAATACGAAAATTAGCCGAGTGTGGTGGCACCTGCCTGTAGTCCCAGCTACTCAGGGGGCTGAGGCAGGAGAATTGCTTGAACCTGCAAGGCGGAGGCTGCAGTGAGCCGAGATGGCGTCACTGCACTCCAGTCTGGGCAACAGAGTGAGATTCCATCTAAAAAAAAAAAAGAAAAAGCCACCCTAGGTTATACCAAAGCCCAGTGTCCTGAAAGCACAGAGGGACTGTGACGCTATCACCTTCCTAACCCAATGCAACCCTCTGGTGAATGTTACCTAAGGCGGGGTTGGCATTTGTCATGAGAGTTGTGTGCTGCTGTTGGCTACTTGTACTTTGATCAGCCGGAAACTCCCAGTCCTTCTTCAGCAAAGAAAGAGTCCCAGGGCGGAAAGGGTCCTGAGAGGGCATCACAGAGAACGTGGCTCTCCAGTGACAAGTGCTGTATCAAAAAGGAGTTTTCCACTCAGCCTGAACATTCAGCCAAAACTCTGCTTTCCTTGGGATTAAGCGGGGTGGCATTGAACTGAAAAGAACCTCCCAGAAAAGGTATGTCACCAAGCAGGAGGCCCTGACACCTGCACACCTGATTCCTCTCTCGCCTCATCTCATCAGCAGGATCATTAGTTTGATTCACTCTCATTTCCTAAACTCCTCAGAGAATAGCCTCTTCTAGAAACAGAATCATATAAAAGATTCTCCTGGCTGGGCATGGTGGCTTACACCTGTAATCCCAGCATTTTGGGAGATCAAGGTGGGCAGATCACCTGAGGTTAGGAGTTCAAGACCAGCCTGGTCAACATGATAAAACCCTATCTCTACTAAAAAAAAATTAGCCAGGTATGATGGTGTGTGTCTGTAAACCCAGGTACTTGGGAGGCTGAGGCAGGAGAATCACTTGAACCTGGGAGACAGAGGTTGCAGTGGGCTGCACTCCAGCTTGGGCAACAGAGCTGGACTCTGTCTCAAAAAAAAAAAAGAAAGAAAGAAAAAAGAAAATCTCCTTTGTCTAACAACTTTACCGCACAGCAGTTTGCAGAGTAGCTGTTTGACAAATAAAACAGGAGATGCAGCTACTGCAAATAGCAAAAGCCACTTTACTTCCAAACTTTCCCAAGTCCCGGGGGAGCCCACTCAAGCATTCCTCCAATGGAGAGCCTGTTAAACCGTAATGACTTTATTTTGGTCCAATTAACCTCACACTGGGCTAACTTCTGCCCTTAGCGATGGGTTGGCAGCTACTGCTGACTCCAGGTACAGTAGTGGGCAGGTAACGGCAGAAACTAACGCGGTGTATGAAAGGAAAATATGTTCGCCACGTCCTCCAAGCAGTAGGGGAAAAACGACCCAGCTCAGGCATGCTGCTCCAAAGTGCACATTCAACCCAGAAATCTTCCGAGAAGCCAAATGAGGTGAAAACAGGACGCGCCAACTGAGAATGCGAGTGAGTTTTGTTTTACGTTGTCAGTTGCCTTTCATTTGCAGAACATACTGAATGGATGCGATTTCCAGCTCTCTGTGATTATAAGTCTGATCCAATTCTTTTCAAGGCATAAAAGCCTTTTCTTGCCGAGTTGTCTTTGGGAATTCTTCACTTGAAGTTTATTCTTTCAGTATAAGGCTGCCCTGCCCGAGTGGAAGACCGAGAGCCTGCTGTCTCTTTTACACATAGCGTCCTGTGTGAGGTCTTCCACACCCAGGATTAATGTTCTTTTTGGGCATTTGAATGGTGGTTTTAATCATCAATGGGCTATGGTTTGTAACTGAATAATGGGAAATGGCAATAGAACACTTGGGGCAGGGCCTGAGAGCTGAGGTCTTCTGACCCAGCCACCTGGATTATATAAGAGAAATCAGAACCCAGATTCCAGAGTGTGCTCCGCAGAACCCTGGGGACCTGAAAGAGTTAACTGCAGGGGCGTGCAGGAGGAAGCTGAGCACATCCAACCCCTCTTCCTGTTCAGCTAGAGCATCTCCATTTTGATAAATTTTTAACTTTTAAAGCTTAACATTTATACAGAAAAGTGCACCAATCATAAAGCACAGCTCAATGAGCTTTTATAAACAGAACACACATGCAGAACCAGCCCAAATCTAGAAACGGGGGCGCCCCTCACTGCTCCCTTTCAACACCACCCCAGAAGGGAAGCCACTGCCCTGGCCTCTCACAGTGTCTCAGTGATACATTTTATACATTTGGGGTCCACATAGGATTTTAAAAAACTTTTTATTTTGAAACAAGTATAGAGTCACAGGAAGTTGCTACAGAGTACACAGAAGCACATCCAATTTTATATTCGTTTTCAATATTCAGAAACAAAATTTTTTTTAAGTTTAAAAACCAGTGGTTTAAACTAAACCAGTGGTTTAAACTAAATTAGCCAATGGATGGGTTTTGGAGTCAGGCCACATGAGATCGAATCCAAATTCCTTCCCGTACCAGCACATGACCCCAGACTTGTCCCCTAATCATCCTGAGCTACAAATCAGGCTAATACTGCCTTTCTGCTATTGGTGGGATTCAATCAAAGTGAGACAGTGTGCGAACGTGTGTACACGTGCGGCGTGGCAGGAGGTGCGCAGAGTGATGGAGTCAGCAGGAGTGTCCGGCAGTGCCTCTCCCATCTGCAGCTTCGTCCGGTTTCCAATCAAGCACTGCTGCGTGCCCAGCAGCCCAGCTCCTCCACCATTCCTCTGCCTCCTATGCCTGCAGCAGCTTCGCCCTCCAGCTGTTTGGGCAGGTGGGGTCTGGGGGAGTAGCCACCTGAGTGGGAGAGCTGGGGAGGGCTGACCAAGCAGGACCAGGAGCCTGTGTTCCTCCCCGACTGCCCTGGCCAGGCCAGCCCTTGGCGCCTCACCTGTGGGCTGGCCATTGTGAAATCAGCCCTGCTCACGTGCCACCTGGTAAGGCCACTCTCCCCCCTCCCACCCCACTCTGGGAAAGGGTGTGGCTCTCTGCTCATTAAAGGAGAATTCCCACTGTGGATGGGTAACAAAAGCCAACCCTCAAGGAGTGACATTACTAAATCCAAAGGAATCCAGCCTCCGCTCATTAGTGGGAGGGGAGCTGAGGGCGACTCTCGGCCAGCTGGCTCTGAGTCATCAAGGGAAGAAAGGCCAAGTACGAATGACCCATCTCAGAGGCCTTGCCCTGGACAGACAGGGGCCAGGAGCCACCCGAGAGAGATAACATCTGGGCGGGCCTGAGGCAGGATCCACCAGTGGTTAACAATGGACAAAGGCTGTCCACTCTGCCCACCTAAGGCCGTGCCTGCCCCACCTCCAGATCCAGGAAGTTGGCAGGCAGGCAGCAGCGCTCAGGGAGGCTTCCAGGTCAGCCCCCACAGGTCTACACCATGGAACCTGCTTCTCCTCCCAGGAAAGACTTCTGGCCTCACCCCCTCTTCTAAGAGCACGTGATTCTAATGAAATGGAGCTTCCCGCTGGGGCCTAGATTCCCATTTTGCCCATGTCACCTGTCCCTAGAGGAAAGGCTGCCCTTGCCCCTACAGGAGTTGCCCTGTTGTGCCTCTGCGAGGGCTTGGCCCTGGCCCTGAGTGCCACCTCTCTCTGCCTTCCAGGGGCTTCTCTGCTCCAGCACTTCCCTCGGGCCCACCCTCTGGGTGTTGTCAGTCCAAGGATGGATTGAGGGGGAGAACCTGTTCCTCTGGTTTCCTGCCATCTTTCAGGTGTCAAAATGTGGCATACTCCAGTGACACCTCTGAAGACCAGAGCATGACCCAGCCTGCCCCTTGAGGCAGCTGTGCCATTCTGGGAATGTTCCCCTTTCCCTCCTCTGTGGTTAATCTTCAGGTGGCAGTTTTAAGCCTAAAGTCAGGAAGCTCTGGCGGAAGAGGCAATGATATCGATGGTGATGATGACAATAACAGCAGATAGGGTGGCGGGAGGGACGGCGAGCGGCGTGGGAGTGAGGACGAGTCCCAGGTGGTAGTCTTAAATAGTCTGTACACCCTGCTGCTAATGACAGCACCACTTACTGAATACCTATGTGAACCATGGGTTGCACTATGTGCTTTGCCTGTGTTGTGCCATTTAATCCTCCCAATAACCCTGTGGAGGTCATCATCACAGGGTTATGATGCCCTCTAAGTAACTTGCTTAAGGTCAAGTAGCTAGTAAACACAGAACTAGAACATGAACTCAAGTCTGTGTGACTCCACGCTCCTTTCCTTTATCTCTCTCTTGGTCCCTTGTCCACCCTGCAGATACTCTTAACCTTCCTAATTTTCTGTTCTTGAAAGGGTTTATTTTTAGCTAACCACCTGCTATGCTCATCGAGAGTAACCAACAGCTGTTTAAGCTTAAGGTGTCACCCATCCTGGGGGTGTTTGTGTTTTAATGGGAGCCTGGGTGACAGGAGAGTAACCAGCATTTATGCAGAGCAGTGGCTCTTGAAGTGATGATGTAGGCATTGCAGTTTGTAGACACTGTTTGCATTCATTGTTTCACTGTTTTATAGCAGTGCTTCTCAAACTTTAGAGGGCATCAGAATCACCTGGAGGATTTGTGAAATCACAGATTACCGGGCCTTGCCCAGAGTTCCCTCTTTTTTTTTTTTTTTTTTGAGACAGAGTCTTGCTGTGTTGCCCAGGCTGGAGTGCAGTGGCACAATCTTGGCTCACTGCAACCTTTGCCTCCGTGTTCAAGTGATTCTCCTGAGTAGCTGGGACTACAGGCATGTGCCACCATGCCCGGCTAATTTTTTTGTATATTTAGTAGAGATGGGGTTTCACTGTGTTAGCCAGGATGGTCTCAATCTCCTGAACTCGTGATCCGCCCACCTCTGCCTCCCAAAGTGCTGGGATTACAGGTGTGAGCCACCACACCTGGCCCAGAGTTTCTGATTCTGCACGTTTTGGGTAGGGCCTGAGAATTTGCCTTTTCAACAAGTTTCAGGTGATGCTGTTAATGCTGGCCTGGGAACCATGGTTTGGAAACCATTGCCTTATAGCAGGCATCCCCAAACTACAGCCACCTTCGAGCCTCATGCGGCCCCCTGAGGCCATTTATCTGGCACCCCGCCGCACTTCAGGAAGGGCACCTCTTTCATTGGTGGTCAGTGGGAGGAGCACAGTATGTGGCGGCCCTCCAATGGTCTGAGGGACAGTGAACTGGCCCCCTGTGTAAAAAGTTTGGGGACGCCTGCCTTATAGCAATCCAGTAAGATTAGAACAGCAGGCATTCTCCTTTCCATTTTTTAGACAAAGAAATTAAAGTGCAGGGAACGAGATGACGTGTGGTTGAGTGATAGAATTATCAAAAAGCAGGTGAAGGACTTTGACTCAAGATGGAACTCTTCTATACCATTATTTCTCAACAGGTCTGTGCAGTACTGAGATTACTGCAAAGATGATTTTAAAAAATTATATGAGCCTCTACTGGATCACCCTGGTGGCTATGGACACTGAGTGCTGCTTGCTCTTCAGGGCACATGGCTGCATTTGTGTATGCAAAGGCATTACCCCAGTGAGGTGGGAGCACGTGGCAGGGAAGCCTGCCAGACTCAAAGGCCACATTCACGTGTATGCAGACATGTTGCACACAGCCCTGTTTTACTTTGCTTTTATCTAACAGTTTGCAGTGAGAATTGGCCAACAGGACCCAAACTATATTTTCAAGTGGAAAAGACAGATGTCTCTGAAGGCTGCAGCCAGAGCTGGCTCTCAAGGATTGCTCCTGGCAGAGCTTTGGTTAAGTATGAGTATGACATCCCTAAAGTGGCAAAAATCACCCTGAAGTTACTAGTTTCCACAATGTACCTGGGTGCCTAGGCATTCTCCGTTAGTGGCATTATTAAAGTGCAGGCTGGGCATGGTGTCTCATGCCTGTAATCCCAGCACTTTGGGAGGCTGGGGCGGGTGAATCACAAGGTCAGGAGTTCAAGACCAGCCTGACCAACATGGTGAAACTGTCTCTACTAAAAATACAACAATTAGTTGAGCATGGTGGCACGTGCCTGTAATCCCAGCTACTCGGGAGGCTGAGGCAGGAGATTGCTTGAACCGGGACCCGGAAGACAGAGGTTGCAGTGAGCCAAGATTGTGCCACTACATCCCTGCCTGGGTCATTTATAAATAAATAAATAAAGTCCAATGCAGAAACAGATGCAGACTGACACTAAATCGACCACTTAATTCAGTGTTGGCAATTTAGTTTCAGCAAAACCAGACACTTACCTAAGAGCCATAGTATTAAGGAGTTTCTATTAAATTTCCTATCTAGTTTATATTTAATTTGGACACGTTCAGAAAACAAACATGGTGAAAATAATTTAAATCCATACTAAGAAGTTTGAGGGGTTTTGTTTGTTTTTTTAAACAGAGAGCCATACTGTATCTTAAGTTTAAGAAATATTGCTCTATCTACATTGCCCACAGTTAAGATCCTAATAAATACGTACTTCACCTCGGGATCCCCAGGGATGGTGAAGACAAATCCTACTGTGTGTGACGCCTCTCCTTCCCCACCCCCCAAGTGCTGTGAATTTTCTCACAAAAGTGAAATTGAGTTTTAAGAATCTGATGAAAAGTTTTGATAAATGGAACTAAAGAACCTAACAGTAAATTAAAGTAAAAAAGTATCAAAAAGAGAGAGAGAGACAGAGAGAGAGAGATGTCCCCACAGAGCCTTCTGTGGCCTGAATGGTGATGTATTGGGGTGAGGGTCACGGGGCCCTGGTCACGCCATTGCCTTGGGGCAGCCAGTGTCAGGGGTTTTACAGCCCAGTAGTCAAGGAGGAACTTAGTCACCCTGGTGCAGTGGAAAGGGCACTGGATTTAAAGACAGCCTGGGTGGGTGCTGTTGTGCAAGCTTGTAGTGCCGGCTACTCCGGAGGCTGAGGTAGGAGGATCGTTTGAGCCTAGGAGTGGGAGGGTGCAGTGAGCCATTATCATGCCATGTACTCCAGCTTGGGCAATGAAACAAGACACTGTCTCTTAAAAAAAAAAATTAAAAAATTAAAATAAATAAAGGCAGGCTATAGGCTCTGCTCTAGCATTTCTGAGTTATATGACTTTAGACTAGCTTACTTAGTTAGCTTCTGAGTCTCAGTTTTACTGTCTATAAAATGGGACTGTGCTCAGAGTGCTTTCGCTTTTAAAGGAGATCATGTCAGTGGGAACCTGTCTACACTGGAAAGCACCAGACAAGTTTGTCCTTATTGTTTCATCTGTGTTTTTTCCAAGTACTGAATGCCTCCCCCACCACTTCTGTAACGCTTCTTTCATCTCACTGCTCCTTCTGCCCCATCCATAGGGCAGTACCAGCCCCTCAGTCCCCATTGCCAGGTGGGGTCGGCTACACAGAGGCCACTTTCCAGGATGTGCAGAGGGAGGGTCGATTCTATCTTGCTAAACCTGAGGGGCCTTGGAAGTTTTCTGGTACCACCCTTCTTGAGAGAGATAAGGAAGTGAAAGCAGACCCTGTAGATGTGACCTTCTTTTTTTTTTTTTTTTTTTGAGACAAAGTCTTGTTTTGTCGCCAGGCGCCAGGCTGGAGTGCAGTGGCGTGATCTCGGCTCGCTACAACCTCCACCTCCTGGGTTTAAGCAATTCTCCTGCCTCAGCCTCCCAAGTAGCTGGGACTACAGACGTGCGCCACCACGCCCAGCTAATTTTTACATTTTAGTAGAGATGGGATTTCGCTATGTTGGCCAGGATGGTCTTGATCTCCTGACCTCGTGATCCACCTGCCTTGGCTTCCCAAAGTGCTGGGATTACAGGCTTGAGCCACCGCGCCCGGCTGGATGTGACCTTCTTAATGCAACATAGGGACAAAGAAAGATACAGGAATGCAGTCTCTGGGATCCTTTTTCAATAAGTTCTCTCTTTCCCCATTCTTCCTCTTATACACAAGGATGGAAAAGGGGCCCAATTTTCTGGAGGCTTGAGGCCCATTTGGCAGCGAGAGAGACACAGAGAAAAGCCAGAGAACCCCGCCTGGGTGGGAGATGCAGATCGGGACTCCTCATGCGTGGGAAGGGAGGGCATGGTGGCAGGGGACAAAAGGAACAAGCTACTGGAGGGCTCCCAGTCCCCGGGAGGATTCAGAAGGAAGGCTGAGGTATTCCTATTAGGAATATTCTCAGCAGACTCTCCCTGGTTGTAGAGAAGTCCTCTTTTTCCCCCTTCTATTTTTACCCATTAAGATGGTAATTCCAAAAGATCACTTGCAGGGAAGGGATGGGAGCTGGGAGGGCTGAAAGAAGTGGAGTGAGTCATTGCAGAAAACTTGAGGGGGGCAGCGAAAGGGCTCAGGATCCGAAACAGGAAAGGCTGGG
Organism: Saimiri boliviensis; assembly: GCF_048565385.1. Classification (NCBI taxonomy): domain Eukaryota; kingdom Metazoa; phylum Chordata; class Mammalia; order Primates; family Cebidae; genus Saimiri; species Saimiri boliviensis. The sequence goes on along the minus strand of NC_133452.1, from coordinate 60,803,074 downwards.
CCCTCTGTTACTCATAGGATGTGTCAATCATTCCAGCTTGGCAAATGGCAGGGAACCCAGACGGACTTTTCCCACTGGAATCAGGGCCCTGAGCCTGAGGACGTATTTAATTTTTTAAAAAATGATTTGGCTGAAGATTAAAAGAAAATGAGTTAGAAAGAAAAACATTAACCTCAAGAATATGTAGATTCCAGAGAGGTTAAGGCCAGGCAAGGGCCTAAGAGACGTGTTTTTTTTTTTTTTCCATCTGTGAGCCATTCTATCAGAAATTCCTATCTGTGCATGCTGCTGCATGACGTTTGTATTTTCTATTCATTAATTTTTTTAAGCTCAGTGGCAAGAAATGCCTGGCGTTTTCTATGGCAGAGGTTTTCACTATGCAGACGTGTAGCTGTGTATCGTAACACACAAGCAGTCCAAAGAACTTTTTTTCAGATCATAGTATACAGTTTACAGGCCTAGAATTAGTCTATAATCAGTTGTGGTCAGGTCAAGAAAGTTATTGACATTTGGAAGTCAGAACTCTCCTCAAGAACTATTGGATGTAGTAAATAAAGAACATGCCTCATTTTTAGATGTAGGTTTACAGTACTGGAGATGACTTAACTTCATTCTAGCTGATTTGTGATGAGTGAGGCATGGAGTCTGGCTCATAGCAGACAATTCAGTTCTGATTCTGAAACATATCTCCAAGCTTCTGGAAGTACCGTGTCTTCTAGGTGGTCAATCCACTGAAATTGAGTCACCCTCATGGGACAGATGCTTGATAACCACAGCCACACCCTGATGCTCAAACTCCAGAGGCAGCTAGAGAAACTTAGGCATGATTCATATTGCTTCATCTGTGACTCCTTCTTAAATTGTGACTTCATTTTCTCCAATTGGCTCTGCAGTGTTTCAAATGTGTGACTCTGTGGCACCCAGGGCAGTTCAGGAATGGAACAGAAAGGCTGTCTCAGATTCCTTTTCAAACCCTGTGCCCATGTCAATCTGGTCACGTACACTTCTGTGTTCATGTTAGAAATGCTCTCCTTGGGAAGCCAAGATGGGTGGATCACAAGGTCAGGAGTTCGAGACCAGACTGGCCAGCATAGTGAAACCCCATCTCTACTATAAATACAAAAATTAGCTGGCCATGGTGGTGCATGCCTGTAGTCCCAGCTACTCAGGAGGCTGGGGCAGGAGAATCACTTGAACCTGGGAGGTGGAGGTTGCAGTGAGCCGAGATTGTGCCATTGTACTCTAGCCTGGGTGACAGAGTGAGACTCCGTCTTGGAAAAAAAAAGAAAAAAAAGAAAAAAAAAAAAGTTCTCTCCCCACAGCCTCAGTTCGATACATTCAGACAATTTCTATCATAGCAAGAAGGTATAACTGAAGCTCCTACAACAGTTATCTGGGATAAATACCCGAGGTTCATAGTCTTGAACCAAGAAAATTTAGGATATGGACACACTTGAGGCGTTTAGGAGTAGAGGTTTAATAGGCAAAAGAAAGAGAAGGGAAAACAGTTCTCTCTAGTGAGAGAGAGGGGACTTCCAAGAGGAGCAAGCCCAGTTGGCCACGGATGTGCTGGGTTTTGCAGTCAGGCTTGAAGAGGTGGTGTCTGATTTACACAGGGCTCGCAGATTGGTTCCATCAGGTATAATGTTTACACAGTGCACAGGGAAGGCCGGCTGCCCCACCCTAATCTTAGAAGGCAAATGAACTTTCCCCTTGGCCGGTGCCATCTTGTCTGCTCCTTACTGTACATTTGGCTGGCAGAGAAGGGAAGATGGGGCCACCATTTTGAACATGGTTGGCACAGCTGCTGGCATCTTTGTCTGTAGCTCAATTTCAGCTGCTCTTTGTTAGAAAGGAAACTGATTTGGGGCTGCTCTTCATTAAAAGGAAAACCTTACCAAGCACTTCCATACCCTCACTATAAGTAATGGCCTCTTTAGTCCTGTATCACAACTTTGTGAGCCACATCAGAATAAATTCTGACAAGACCTGAGGATGCTGCTTAGTAGCGCTCTCCAGATTCAACAGGCCGGCCCTCTGCCTGCATGAAAATAAACTGGATGTGTGCACTCTGCTTTAACTTCTTCCAAGTGCCCCATAAACTGGCCACAGCACAGGGCGTGAGCGTGAAGGAAACTCGCCACCTCAGTCACTTCCTCTACCACTTCATAACTGCCAGGAGCCCGACTTGCCAAGTCCACCAAATCTTCTGAAGAGGATCCCACAGAAAGTGGGCACATCCACCTTCCCTATTAACTTGAATAAACTGTTCCATCTGCATCAGGTACGCTCACTTCTCCATGCTGAGACCAAATGTCTCAAATTCCTTATAGGGAAGTAGTTAGCCCTTGCCTAATTTGTATGCCCTAATTGAGTAAAGGTTAAGTTTTGCTAAGAACAAACAAACAAAAAGCCTCAGTCCTGATGATGCACCTGCTAGGGAGTTGGGGCAGATTAGCCTAATGTCTATCTGTTGGCTGATCCTTCCTGAAGCAGGAAGCAAAGCAGCCAGTGTGTGCTGGAAGCTGGATAGAGCCTTTGCCGCTGGCTAATGCATGTATCTCACTCAGACTGCAGGATACAGGACAGGGAGAACAGGAATGACAAGTCCATCTCACCTGCCGAATCCAAAGAGCTGCTCATGGCTGCTGATAGCACCTTGCTGAGAAGAATACTGGGGTAGCATCCAGGCTCTGGGAGACAGATCTGTGATTGTTCAGCAGGATAGAGGCAGCAGCGCCTGACATCCCGAGTAGGTGTACCTTATACCTGAGATCAATTCTTCGAGCAGGGAACCTACATTAGATGTAACATGGCCTCCAGTCTCTACAGGTTGGCCCAACATCGAGCACCAACTGGGAGAAGCTACTTGAGGTCACATAAGAAAACGTCGGGCTCCAATCTGGGGTATGAGACCGTGGGGAGATTCCTAGAACGTTCATAGCGTCCTTGTACTTGTTATTTTTGGCACCCACCATTGATTTTCACAAAAGAATTGGCAGTAAGTCTTTTGAATTACAGGGAAAGCGATTGCTTATTTGCTTGTTTTGAGGACTGTGGAGTTAGGGAGACTGTGCCTTGCCCAGAAGCAGGTCATGAAGGGGGAAAAATGCTCTTTGTTGGGGGTAGCAGCATTAGAACAGAAAGAAAAGCAGGTCAAGTGCCCGGGGTCTGTGTACCAGGAGACACGAGGTACACCTGGAGGACAGGTGAGAGGATGTGGGCAGGTGAGAAGGAGTTCATAGGGGAGATGGAACAGGTGGGAGTCCTGTGTGATTTTTTTTTTTTTTTTTTAAAAACATCAAGAATGCTTTCTGGCTTTTCCTTCTATAAGATGATGATTCAAGGGACATATTGATAACTTGGTTATATACGTGGCGTTAAAAGGACCTGACAGGCCGGGCGCGGTGGCTCAAGCCTGTAATCTCAGCACTTTGGGAGGCCGAGGCGGGTGGATCACGAGGTCGAGAGATCGAGACCATCCTGGTCAACATGGTGAAACCCCGTCTCTACTAAAACTACACAAAATTAGCTGGGCATGGTGGCGCGTGCCTGTAATCCCAGCTACTCAGGAGGCTGAGGCAGGAGAATTGCCTGAACCCAGGAGGCGGAGGTTGCGGTGAGCCGAGATCGCGCCATTGCACTCCAGCCTGGGTAACAAGAGCGAAACTCCGTCTCAAAAGAATAAATAAATAAATAAATAAATAAAAGGACCTGACATAGTTTAGGCAAAGAGGCCCTACGCGTAGGTTTGAAAATGGCAGCTTCACAGATGAAGACTGCTTTTCCTTCTGTAAAAGTCGCTCCTAAATCTATAAATCTACAAACTTATAGAAATGGACTATAGCCTGCTATAGGAACTGGAAGAAACTGTGTGTGTGTGTGTGTGTGTGTGTGTGTGTGTGTGCGCGCGCGCGCGCGTGCGTGCTGTTTACGGCTATCATGGAAGCTACCTAAACTGATTCTAATTTCTAAACCATAAAAAGTTTATATTCCCATTAAACTTGCCTTTTAAAAAAAAAATCATTCTATAGTTCCTCATAAGGCACATTAGCCAATTAAGTCTTTTAAGGAAATTCAGTATAAATTCTTTTCATGGCCCAAATATTCTTCGAAGAATGAAGAAAAACGAAATATGCCCATTTTCCTTGGAAGATTAGCTTTGCTATTTTATGAATTGAGACTCTTAAAATTAAATCATTTTGTTTGAAAGCAGCCAGAACACACATTCATTCTCAATACTTCCTGTCTCTTAATGGGATAGTAGACATTTCCAGAGAATTGCTGTGCCAAAGTTCTACAAGTCTGGTCTTTAAACCTGTTTTCCAAGCCTGCCCTCCAGCTGTTTGTGGAGAAACATGCCTTTCATGGTAAATGGAAACATACCCAGTGTCGAGTTCTCTGCTCTTGGCTCTAAAATTAGAAAGTCTTGGGTGGGGGAGATGAGTGGAGGCGAGGAGCGTAGGACTGACTGTACTTACTCAAAAACTCAAGTTAGATGGCATTATCGTATGTAATGTGTGTTTAATTTTCCATGAAACCAGGGACTTTTGTAGGTTGGGGAGAGGGGAGATACGTTCCAGGGAGTGTGAGGCGAGAACTGTGATCCTGGGTTGATGATTTGTATTCAAACAGGAAGCCCTCTTCCATCCCACAATACTCTGACCTGTGTGTTTTTTAAATTTTTACTTCTAAAATCAAAGTGGAAAGGGCAATAGATGGATGGATAGATTGTGTGTGCATGCCTGTGTATGTGCGTGCCTGTATGTGTGCACGCCTGTGTGTGTGCGTGCGTATGTGTTTGCGTATTTAATGTTGGGCAAGTCCTAAAAACTTGCAGTTCTACCTCTGAACTGTCCCTGAAAATCAACCTCCTTCTACCATATTCTTCCTAGTGTACCTGTCTCCAGGACGCTCCAGTGTCCTGACCTTTCCAGATTTCTAAGCTAAACACTGAGGGTGAATGTCCCTGTTGCCAGAGCCGCAGAGATGGGGTGGGAGAGAGGAAAGAGCTAGTGTCCAAGTGCATCTACTGCTGCTGCATACTAAGAGGCGGGTTCTCCTTTCTCTTCCGCTTTGCCAGAAGGGGAGGAAGTAAGTAAAAGAAGTCCTTGCCCTCAGTCTAGGGTCCTGTGAGTTTTGCTCTGCCCATCAAAGCTAAGTTTTGCCAGACCCATTGCATGCCTGTGCATTTGTTTACTTCCTCCTTTGCGTGAGTCCTAAATGTCAGCACTTGTCTTTATGTCCACCATAATTTCAGCTCTTCTCTTTATGTCCGCCATGATTATAAAGCCTTCTGGAGTGCAGGGGCTAGACTTCATTTATCTAAGTCTCTCTTTGGGGCTGGCGTATAATTAAGAGTTCAGGAAACATCTGAATGACACCAATGTGTGAGACCCATATTCCAGCACTTGAGCGTGTGTCTGTGTGTGTGCTGGGGTTGTGGGGTTCCAAAGGTGACTCAGGTACCTGCAGTTGGCAAGGTCCTAACTTCGGGGAAGGGAGAGGACAGGATCTACTGCAGTGCCCGCTGGAAACAGTGCTTGGTGCCCGCTAGGAGGCGCACACAGAGGTGCACACGTAACACATATGACTGAGTCTCCAAATCCAACCCAGTGCTTGGCACATAGTCATGCATGCTTGTTGGTTATGTTTAATGTTCTAAATCCAAGAAATACTAAGTGTAAATATTTTAAATCCAAGACATACTATTTCTAAGTGGTGTTTTAGGTTTCTAGCCTCCGACCGTGCTTGAAGCTGCACGTTGGTGCAGCCCTTCTCTCTCCAGTCTTTGAAGGAGTCTTGAATGGGATCCAACAAGTGGTGCCCTCACCCTCACCCGGAGTCTGTGGCAACTCTTTCCCATTTCCTGAGGCCTTGGGGGATGATCGCAGCCCAGGGCTTTAGAAGCCAAGGGCGTCTAATTAGCAAACGGATCCCATTTGTGACACTGGTTAGTGGTTGTAGTAAAACACCTCAAATTAATCTCTGGTGAAGCGTCCGCTTTGCTCAGGCAACCTCAACTCTACTGCTGGTCAGTGGAACAAAGGGTTTGGGGGCAAGATGTGCAGCATGGCCACTGAGGAAAAGCTCCGGTGGGGTCGGGTGAAGGGGAGGAGGCCACATTCACTCTCACTAAATAAAAGCTAAAAAGGCCCAACCAAGCAAGTTCTATTGAAGACTGCTTGCTGGCAGTGGTGGCAAGGGAGAGAGAAGACGGATGCAAGGATAGGGTCTGTTTTGAAGTCACAGGAGGAGGCAGAAATTGCTGGTAGAGTTCACGGCTTTGTTTCAAACAACTGAGATGAAGTTGCCAAGGGGAAAAGTTCAAAATCTGAACCCTATTGTAGAAGTTATTCGACACTTTTCCCTTTATTTATTTAACATGAAAATGTGGTGTAGGCCTGGTGCGGTGGCTCACACCTGTAATCCCAGCACTTTGGGAGACTGAGGCAGGCGGCTCACCTGAGGTCAGGAGTTCAAGACCAGCCTGGCCAACATGGCAAAACCCTGTCTCTACTAAAAGTACAAAAATTAGCTAGGTGTGATGACACATGCCTGTAATCCCGGCTACTTGGGAGGCTGAGGTAGTAGAATCGCTTGAACCCAGGAGATGGAGGTTGTAGTGAGCCGAGATCAGGCCACTGCACTCCAGCCTGGGTGACAGAGCCAGACTCTGTCAAAAAAAGAAAGAGAGAAAGAGAGAGAGAGGGAGGGAGGGAGGGTAGTGAGGAAAGGCAGGGAAGAAAGGAAGGAAGAAAGGAAAGAAAGGAAGAAAGGAAAGATGATTGTAATGTACACTCTTTATATGTGGCATTAAGAAAGGTTTCTGGCAATAGCTCCCAGCGTTCATGTGTCGTGGAGAACTCCAGCCCCTCACAGCATTCTGACTCTTGCCATCTCCCTCTCTTGTTCTGAAACCAAAGGGTTCTTTGCTCTTTACCAAACAATTTAAGCCTTGTTGTTTTTCACTTGGGATGTTAAAAATGCTCTGGGGAAACAGTTCTCCCATTCAGAAATTCCAAATATATCCGTGAGCCTTTATTATTCTTCAAGGTTACAGGAATTTTCCTTGGAAGCTGTTTGGATTTGAGTAGAATTTTTGCCTTTCATGTCTCCTCTTGCTTTTAAAATAAGTTTTGGTAAATTGAAGTCGCTGAGCTTATATCTACTTATTTATTTTGCCAAATTTAGTCTGTCTAAATATGCTTTGTCATTAAAAAACAAACAAACAAACAAAAAGTAGTTTTAGGCTCTCTTCCTGAATTTCCTTTAAAAAATTAACCGAGAAAGATATTACAGTGTGTCATTTGTTACCTTCAGCAGTTAGCTGGTTTTGACATTAAAAAATGAAGCCAGCTGAACAGAAAAAGACATCTTTTGGCATCTCTTTCAACCATTTGAACAAAACCTCGAAAGCCATTCCATCTTGTGGTCCCAACTTTGTAAATTAGACCCCTGAATCTGCCAAATTTCAGGAGCTCCTTTATCTTAATGCAGAGATACTCCTCCAAAGAGAACTAAGTATATAGAATGTTGCCAGTAGGAACAAAAGCACGCATATCTGAGACACAAAGGGAAGGATGCTGTCAGGCTCACTTCTTGCCCGACATATTGAGTGGAAAATGGCAGCTGGCACAGTAGCCTCTCCCAGAGGCAAGTGTGTTCAGAGCTACCTCTGCATCCCGGCGATCTACCCTGCGCAGGCGCAGCACTGCTGTGGCGGCCCAACTCAGAACTGGATTCTGCAGGCAGGCTCCCAGGATATAGCCTGGGACCCAGGAGGAGGGACTGTGTCATCATTCCTCCTGGGAACAAGAGTACTGCGTAGTCAGGGTGAACTCATATGGGCAAAGTCGAAGGACCTCAAAAAGATACATGAAAATCAAAAGACGTTGCTCCTGACACTGATCTGTAACCGACATGGGGTCTCTGGGTGGATCCTGAAGATGCTCCATGTGCTCTTGTTCGGTTGGGTTTGACCAGGTTTGGTGGGACGCTCACAGATTTGAGATCACATGATTGGAAGTCATCATGCCTTTGGCCTTTAATAGCTGTGCATTAAAGGCACATCCTCCAACCTCTCTGGACCTGCACAATGTGGACAATAATGTCTGCCATGCTTCCATCCAGGCCCCTGTGAAGGGCAAGAAAGTTACTGGCTATGAAACCGTTCGGTAACCTGTAAAATGCCAGTGATGGTGGCATTATGACTGTCTGAGCTCTGTGCTAAGAATCTGTGCCTGGAGAAAGGATTCTGGCCTCTAGGCAACTAGCTTGGGCTTGTGCTGACTGAGACATTTGGTTTCCTAGTTATTTTTTGAGGTACAACAACCTACTCTAGTCTCGTCTGTCCAACTACTTCACCATGGGATGTTGGCCAAACCACCTCACCTGTCTATGCCTCAGTGACTCTCTTGAAAATGGCTCTGGTACATAGCTCCACTTGTCCCAGGGAGACCCATCAGAGCAAATTAAGTTCATTCACTTAACTAGCATTTATCAAGGGTCTTCTTTGCGTAGGCCTGGCACCTTTAGGGTAGAATAATGAATGATGAATAAAATAAAGCTCCAAGGCAATACAATCAGGTTACAAAAGAAAAACAGGGATGATGCCATGGGGCCCACTGGAAGCCTTGTGCTAAAACAACAGCATGAGCAGAGACCTTCTTGCCAACTTAATTTCACTAATGTCTCCAGGAAAGAACCTGTGCTGTGCTCATCTAGGGTGAAACGGTTAAACCGGGAACATTCGCCCATCTTGCACACGGTTGGTCCCCCATAACACAGAGAGTCACAAGGGGAGAAGTGTCTATAATTCTTACAGGTATCTCGGGCTTATTGTCCAGACTGTGTCCAAAGTGGAGATGTCCTTATCTCAGTATCAAACATAGGGTGATATGACACCCGGATACTTTGCTAATTTGCCCCCTGAAAATCATTTCTTATTGGGGCCGAAGTAACACTCAGCAGTTGCAAGATTTGATAAGGTAAGAGTGAATCATCAACCCACAGCACACCTGGGAGAAGTCAGGAGTGCCCTGAGGTCAACCTTCCCTGACTCACTGACTTGGTGACTTCCCAGCTCCACCTCCAAAGCTGGTGAACAGGCCTTATCCTACCCTCTTCCTGTGCTGAGGGGAAGACATCATCTGGATTCTTGTATGTAGGATGGGCCGGGGCCACTGGACAGGTGGCTGTAGCACCAAATTATACAGAAATTCATTCATTCATTCATTCTTTGATTCACTTACTGAATGGAGGCGAACATGTCAAATGGGCTGAACTCTATATGGTATAACCAGGAAATAGTAGCAGCTTCTCCTTCCTCAACTCCCATCACTGTCCTTCCAACCTTATCTTCATCCACTAGTCAACGTCTCAGGCAGATCCCAAATAAGTCAGTCCTTTTTATTTTGAGCTGTTTTCATGTTAGAATGTTTTTACAAACCTAGTGTGTTCCCATCAAGTTCCATGCTCTTTCCCATCCCCCCAGCTCAGGCCTGACCCAGGCTCATAAAGACTGCACAGTCTGTCTTTTATTATTGCTCTGTCTCTTTTCACTCACTAGCTGATTCTGGCTCCCAGGGTAGGGCAGAGAGTTGGGGGAGAGGGAAAGAAGCAAAAATGTCTTTTTCCTTTGCTCCAGCTGCTGTCACCTAGCCATTGGCATTCTTCGAATACAGATGCTGAGATATTGATTCTTATAAGGCACTTTAGTCAGGTACTTTGGAACAACCCCATCCCCCTGCCCCAGGTTCTGTGCTTTGCAGTGCCTGGACTTAGAAGAGTACCCTCTCTGGAAGATTCTTCAGATTCCCCTCCAACCCAAGGGCCATTGGGACGCCCCCACATGGCCATCTCATGTCAGGTTCACCTGGCCCTGGCAGTCAGGGCCCATGGCTAAAGACCTAATAAGAGGACTCAAGTTCAACTCCCATTTTCAGAGTCCATTTGACCCATGAAAATACGTTTCCCATATTAATCCCTGGAGAGCAAGCCTTGCAGAGAGCTTTTTGCTCCCCAAGATGGTGGCAACCAGGACAGGCCTTCAAGACTCTGCAGCTCAGCAAACATCCACCAGAAAGGGAGATTTTAAACTTTGCTCTGACTCCCACACTCTCCTGCAGTCATCTTTACTTGGCTCAAGGAGGGAAGCAGCCCACCTCTACCTCCTCACTCAATGAGAGGAAAAGGAAAACACACATGCCATGCTTTTCACTAGAAATCCCTTACTATCAATCCCAAACTACATCTTTATATATACTTTTTCTTTTTTTCTTTTTTTTTCTTTTTAGTAGAGATGGGGTTTCTCCATGTTGGTCAGGCTGGTCTCGAACTCCTGACCTCAGGTGAACCACCCACCTCAGCCTCCCTAAGTGCTGGGATTACAGGCGTGAGCCACCACGCCTGGCTCTCTGTCTATACTTCTATGTGTATCTGTCCGTTGTTTTGGCCAACTTTTAATCAGTCCTGCCTGGATGGTAAGCTGCAGCTCTCTTTAGATGACTTTGGTCAGCAGCAGAAATTTTCAAACAGAAGCATTTCAACTTAACTTTCTGCTGTTTACTCACTCATTCATTCATTCATTTATTCATTCATATTATTCAGCAAACATTTATCCAATGTGTACTATATGCCCAAGACTGTGCCAAGGTGCACCCAGTAAGAAGCAAAACTGATGTCTGCCCTTTCCTAGATACACTGAGTGAATCCGCCGACTGCTGGCTGCTTTAAACCTTTCAAGAACATCCAAATTTGATGAACCCAATATCCCTATCGACTAGAACTCTGTTACTCTGTCACTGGTGCATGACCACAAAGACAGTTATGACTTCATGTTTGTAATAATGATCTCCAGCGCTGCAAGATCCTAAAGTGCCTTTGACTCATCACCAATAACTTACTCATCAGAACTGCTTTAGCATTGAGTAGATTTTGCTGATATCTGATTGTTCAGCAAGTACAAACTTAATTAAGCTTCTATTTTAATATGAGATACATGCTCTAAGATCACGAAAGAGTTCCCAATAAACAGAATATTTGCTAGATCATCTCCCATTATTTGAGGAAACCGGATCTAGAACGTTTTCTTGTTTGTTTATAAAGTAGTTCATGTGTACATTTGTGTGTGTGTGTGTTTGTAAATTCTTCCTTTCTTGGTGAATTTTCTTTTGTTAGATTGAATTTTCCTGGTATTTTCCTTTGTATCCAGAAAATAGAAGTACTCACTTTTCTGGCTTAAATGGAGAATTCATTGAAAGATTTAACTTGATTTTTAAAATGCAAAGTCTTATGTTTTTAAAACACTGTTCCTGTTCTTGGCACTGCCAATCAAAAACATTCAACTTAGAATATCTGACTTGTTCCTGAAGTGGGATTCTATGCATTTTGATTTTGTGAGAATTTTAAAAATCTAATTAAACCTCAGTGTAGATAAAAAGTTTTGATCTCATACAGAGAAAAACACCGGAGGATCTTTACTGTTGCCAAGTTACACTTAAAGTTTTGTATTCTAACCCCAGTTCTCTGATGTAATATATAAATTGTGTTAACCTTATAAATATTACTTTTCAAGACTGAAGAACCTCTCCCTTCTTCCTTTATTATATCTAATTTTCCTACAAGCACAGAGTCCGAGTGTTGGCAGATAATAATATTTTAAAGGGCATCAAAGCATAAGAATAACTACATACTTGCAGATGTATTATGAAATATACACCATTAGTCACTCTATATTTGAAAGGCGGAAAAACAGGCACCTAGCAACAGCATGCCGTCACTCAGGATTAAAGAAAAGCCAGTTTACATCCAGGAGCTATTACCCCCTCATTTGGGAGCTGTCAAGCTAGTACATTTAATTACACAAAAGATCCTCACCCAGAGACTTGGCTGTTGATTGTCTGTATTCATGGTAAATGACAGTAATGACATCACCAAAGGATGCCTTTCGGTGGTGGAAGAGACAGGAGATAGAGCCTAGTAGGAGCTCTCCAGACAGGCTTGTCAGCCAGTCCTGTGCAGAGAGACCCAAGGCTCTACCTGAGAACTGTGCTTTCTCTTCCGGAAAGCCATTCATCCTGCCTTCTCTTCCCTCTGAGTGGATTACTGGGTGGGTGGGGCAGAGGGTTGCCTTCCCAGAAGCCAAAAATAAGGATCCAGCACTGTTCAGAAGCAACCTTCCCCCAACCAGACATGGGGGAAAGCATCAGACGTTGAGCTCTTATTAGACCCAATCAGATGGAATTTTCAGAAGGTTCTTTTCTCACACTTGTTAGGTTGGGTAAAAAGTAACAGGAATCAAAGGAGATGAAGAGAAATTTTTTAAAAATCCAAACCTAACATTAGGGTGGGGAGAGATTCCTTGTGGAATCTCTATGGGTGTTTGCACCTGGGCCAGACAACGTAGGGATCTCCAAGGCCACTCTGCAGACATCCCTAAGACCCTGTGGCAAAGACCAGGGTTTGGACGGAGCATGTACAGCTCAGTCCTCAAGCAGCTCCCTTCAGGGAGGGGAGCTCAGCACCCGGGGAATGTCCCAGAAGAAAGATGCTCCCTCTGTGTCCTAGAGACTTGGGCGCAGGCAGAAACTCATATATGATCAGGTTGATCTCTTGCTTCCAGTTTGAGCCTAGGTTGGGTAAGTAGAGCCGTGTCAAGAAGAGCAGTGGTGGAGATTTGCACGCATGGGGAAGGCAGGGCTGGAGGCAAGATGAACTTTCCCTCTCTTCTAAAAAACTGAAAAATAAAAATAAGAAAGAGGAAGGAAGAAGAGAGAAAGGGAAAAAGAGAGGAACCAAAAAAATAGTATCCATTTGAAACAGATTTTTTCTTTTTTTTTTTTTTTTTGAGACGGAGTTTCGCTCTTGTTACCCAGGCTGGAGTGCAATGGCGCGATCTCGGCTCACCACAACCTCCCCCTCCTGGGTTCAGGCAATTCTCCTGCCTCAGCCTCCTCAGTAGCTGGGATTACAGGCACGCGCCACCATGCTCAGCTAATTTTTTGCACCATTAGTAGAGACGGGGTTTCACCATGTTGACCAGGATGGTCTCGATCTCTTGACCTCGTGATCCACCCGCCTCGGCCTCCCAAAGTGCTGGGATTACAGGCTTGAGCCACCGCGCCCGGCCGATTTTTTCTTTTTGAAATGGAGTCTCACTCTGTCACCCAGGCTGGAGTGCAGTGGCATGATCTCAGCTCACTGTAACCTCCACCTCCCAGGTTCAAGCGATTCTCCTGTCTCAGCCTCCTGAGTAGCTGGGATTACAGGCACATGCCACCATGCCCAGCTAATTTTTATATTTTTAGTAGAGACAGGGTTTCACCATGTTGGCCAGGATGGTCTTGATCTCTTGACCTCATGATTGGCCCACCGCGGCTTCCCAAAGTTCTGGGATTACAGGCGTGAGCCACCATGCCCGGCCCTGAAATAGATGGTTTTAATGATTATATTGCAATGTCATTCACAACATTGTGAATGCAATTAATACCACTAAAAATAGTTAAAATGGCAAGTTGTATGTTATGTAACAATTTCAAATGATGTAATATGTCAAAAATCACAGTGTACATTTTAAATGAATGAATTGTATGGTATCTGAATTTATATCTCAATAGAGCTATTTTTAGAAGGTGGTATTCACAAGCATGTGTGTGCACACCTGTGTTGCAGTACATTTGCACACACACGCGTGTGTGATAGGGGTGTCAGTTTCCTAGCTAATCTACTTTGGGTGGAAACTGTCAAAGTGAGGACTAGGCAAAGGCGGAGAAGAGAAATGTAACCTGTCTGTCCATTGTTCATAGCTGCCCTGGAGGAAGAGAGAAAGAAGTATGACAAATGCTAAAATGATATAATATTACAAGCTTCACATATTTTTATAAGGAATAGTATTCTCTACCACAAATTCCACACCTGGTTTCCCTTTCTCAACGTGCATTGTTTACAAAGTCAGGCTCATGAAGGGTGTGGCATGAATGATCAAGCTGAAGCTCCTCTTTTCCCCTTGAAATACACGCTTGTGCTCGGGAATGCAGCATGTCTCTTTCAATTATACCTTGGCTCCAGAGTCCCTTTTCCTGGAATTACACCTCCAATGTCAAGAGGGTGTGGTACGGTGGAGATGATACTGGGTCAGGTCAAAGACCTGCCTCCCTGCCTAGGAGACCTTGAGCAGTTATTGCCTGGACTTCTTTGACCATAAAATGCAGATGATGATGCCTCCCTTGCCTTCTCCCTTGCCTTCTCCCTGGAGTAGTGTGCAAAGCAAAATCCAAACAGGATAGCATGTGAAAGCGTTCAGTAAACTGTGAATCACTGCCTTAGTGGAAACTCTTCTGGAGGCACGTAATAGAAACCCAATCAAGTAAGCAAAAAGGAAGACACTGAGTTGAAAGGAGACTGGGAACCTTTTGGAAACTATGCAGGATGTGAGGCTGGATCCAGAACCCGGGTCTGGAGAGCGGGACATGCAGGCAGCTCACTCCCGTGCTTTCTCGGTGCTTGTCTGTCTCTTTTCCTTTCTGTTTCTCTCTCCAGAGTGGTTTTCATTGTTCTGGCTTGCAGGGCCAAGCAGGGATGCCCCATGCCTCCTGTGACTACACAGCCATTCAAGCCATGAACCCAGATGCCTACGCCAGGTCCTAATTCAGTTGGTTCAGCCTGGGCTAGGAGTGGACTTGTGATGTCCAGTGAGTCATGAATGTGGCCAGGGGTCACATAGAATAAACTTGACCATTCCTTGTCCATCCCTGTGGGTGTGAGCGGGGCACATACCAGGAGAGGTGCCTTCTACAAACATTTGGCAACATCTAGTGGTTTGAATGCAACAGTCAGTGGAAGAGGAAGATTCGATTTTGAGGACCTCATTTCCTGGTGTCCCCATCTTTGCTGCCTTCTGTGAGTTTGATCATGTGGACTCCGTGGAGTTTGGCCACTGCTGGGCAGTGCAGCCAAACAAAGTGAGCAAAAGTAGGCTGGAGGGCCCTGTGGGTGAGTGGGGCCAGGCTGGCTGTGGTGTCCCAGGAGCCCTGGAGCCCCTTGCGGCTCTTCTGAAATGGTGAGTGGGCTGCTGTTCTTCTTGTGTCAAGCTGTCCATGTCGCCCTTCTCACAAAATGTATTGCCAGTGAGAGTGGGCACAAGTCATAGAAACTCGTTTCAAGCTAGCTTACACAAAAAGGAGACCATTTGGGGGCTGCTTTTCCAGATCCCTGTCCTTTCTCTCCTGCTACCCTTTGAGCTGTTCCACTGTTTCCAGCTCTCTGGAGACAGGCATGGTGAGGTCTGCATTGATCTCCCCCCATGAAATGAAGGGGAAGATGCTGAATTAGTGGCTGCTGATTTTTCCCCCTTCTTTTTTTCTATCACTGCCTGTGGTCTGCAATTACCCATTCCCCTCTTGGCCTTCAGAGCTGTGCGAGGGTGAGCAGGTGTTGAGAGCAACTTTGTTCTTTTTGAGTCAGCCTCATTACATGGAGAGGATCCAACTCTCTCCGTGTAGCTGGCAGCTCCCAAGGCCAGACCACTGGGCAGGGCTCCCAAGAGCAGTGCTAGCCTCTTTGGTCTCACAAAGGGCCACGCCAGACCTGCTCATCTTTCCCCAAGAGCAAACTGCTTTTTGAGCAGATGTATGAACAACTGGCTGCCTCTGATAGACTGCAGTTCTCTAAGGTTGCTGCTCTACCAACCTTGCAGAAAAGTTACAAAAAAAAAAAAAAAAAAAAAAAAAAGCTCCAAACTGAGGCCTCTCAATTCTCTGCCATCTTTCAGAGTTTCCTGCATTCTCACAGGTGGGCCAGCAACTAACCATGGGCCAGTCCCCCGCACGATAGAAGATGCTGGTTATGGGATGTACAGGTGGAAGAGTGAAGGGAGCCATGCAGAAGGCCCAGCCCTTTTCCTTGCCCAGAACTTAACTGGGCAAACACATAGCAGATCCCTGCAGTATTTAACCCTTAAGGATTAGCCCTTTAAGAAGATACAAAGGTAAACAAGTACCTGGTTACATTCAGGCTCGTTGTCGCAGAATAATAGCTAGCATCTTTTCCTGGCACCATTCTAATCAGTTTACATTTGTCAATTCACACAGCAAATAAGTGACAGAGCCAGGATTTGAACCCAGAGAGTCACTACACAAACTTCCTCCCACATCATCAGCCTCTCACAATGCAAACAAAACACTGACACAGAATGCAGTCAGTCTTCGCTCTTGTGTCCTTGTGATAATTTGCATGATTGAAAGATACCATGAGGAAGAAGAAATGTTTTAAATATCTAGCCACTGGAAAAGCAAGGTTTAGAGGCTACAAATTTCATGACCCATCCAAAGCTCAGCAGACAGTTTGCAGTTCTGCCAACTTCCCACAAGAGGAAAACTGGCTGTTCTCGCTGCTGTTAATGGAGAAGGACCGTGACCTTGATGTACAGGTGGTAAGAGGGCAGGGTATTATTCAAGCCATGTGATCTGATGGGGGGTGCTGGAAAATGAACAAAGGTGTGAATTATTCCACAGCTGCTCACCCTGACATTTATTGTGACTTTAAAATCTGTGAACATATGGTAACGGCTGGAAGCACGAAATAGCAGTTGGAAACGTGTAGACTTAAGGAAAAACCAGCCACCCTTATACCTCCCCACTTGGCTTCTCTGTAGAATGCTGTTGTCTTGCTAGCCTTTTTCACTCCCAAATCTGAAGAAAGCCCAGGAACAAACGTCCCCTTTTCTTCAACCCGTCTCCCCATGCTTTTTCCCCTCCTATAACAGAAGTTAGTGTTTTGGTTCTTGGCTACGGTATTTGTATGTATCATGCCCTTCCACAGTTTCTGCTGGATCTTGTTAAATTCCACATCTTTGTTTTACAAGGCTGGATAGAGAGCTGGAAACATTGGATGACATTTTGTTTAGGAATCCATGGTGGTCCTTGGAAATTCAGGCCAAAGGCTGCTGCTTTTGCCAGTTGAGGGAGCCCCACTGTGTGGCCAGGAAACACCACCACTCCCCTGCCCCCAGTTACACCCCTGGTCATCCTGCAAGCCCCACATCTTCCGCCTCCTCTTGAAATCCTCTGGGAGCTTCCTAGTGGCAAGGACCGCCCCCTTCTCTGTGCCTGGGGCTGATTTCCACTTAGTCTGGCTAACTGTCTAGTTTTCATGTTTTGTGTTGCTCTAATTGTAAGATTCTGAAGGTTCAGAAGCATGTTTTCTTTGTCTATCCCCTGCCTCACTGCATTGACAAGTAGTAGGCAGGTGCCTCCTCTGTCAACACACACCAGACAGCAACTTCTTACCTAAACACATCTCTCTGGAAAGCCCCATACAGAGAGTGCTAGCTTCCTACCCGATATCCACCCTCACCTTCTCTCTTAGAGAGCCCCAATGTTATCCTGGTTAGCACGTACCCAGTGAAAAGATGAGTTCTCTTACAGAAGATGAAAGCAGAAGGTGTTGGGTGGAACTTTTAGGAAAGTCTTGTTTGCCATTCCATCCTTCCTGATTCCTGTTGTTTGAGATACGGTTCCAATGGCTGGAACTGCAACAGACATATTAAGGTTATGAAGAAAAGACTAAAAGAATCACTCATGGCTGTATTCCCAGCACTTTGGGAGGCCAAAGCGGGCCGATCATGAGGTCAAGAGATTGAGGCTATCCTGGCCAACATGGTGAAACTCCGTCTCTACTGAAAATGCAAAAATTGGCTAGGTGTGGTGGCTCACGCCTGTAATCCCAGCATTTTGGGAGGCCAAAATGGGCAGATGACGAGGTCAAGAGTTCGAGACCAGGCTGACCAACATGGTGAAATCCTGTCTCTACTAAAAATACACAAATTAGCTGGGTATGGGGGTGCACACCTAGAATCCCCAGCTACTCAGGAGGCTGAGGCAGGAGAATCACTTCAACCCAGGAGGTGAAGGTTGCAGTGAGCCAAGATTGTGCCACTCACTCCAGCCTGGGCGACAGAGTGGGACTCCATCTTAAATAAATAAATATACAAAAATTAGCAGGGCATGATGGTGCTCGCCTGCAGTCTCAGCTACTCAGGAGGCTGAGGCAGGAGAATCCCTTGAACCCGGAAGGTGGAGGTTGCAGTGAGCCAAGATCGTGCCACTGCACTCCAGCCTGGGCAACAGAGTGAGACTCCATCTCAAAAAAAAAACAAAAACAAAAACAAAAATCACAAATACCTGTCCCTGATTTTCTCAGCTGCCAAACCAATGCCAGTAATTACCTATGTCTGCATTTCTCATGACGTGACGAGCACCTTCATGCATTTACGCAGTTCTCTGTTGCCAGCATCTGAAAGCAATTCCTCACTGATGATACACTATGTTTGAGAGAGAGAGAGAGAGAGAGAGAGCAGTTCAGTGATTATTCACAGGCTTGAGTAACAGGGAACTGAGCTCTTATGAAGCCACAGTGCTCAGAAGTTCTTCCTCTGCTGACAAGCCCTAGAGCCAATCTTCTCTGAGTGAAGTGAGATTCTTTTCCGTGTTCCCAAATATAACTTCTTCAGTGAAAGTGAAACACGAAAGCCACCAGGCTCCCTCCCTAGGAGCAGTTTTAGGAAAGCAAGTCATCATCTCCCTTTGATGTGTGGTCACCTGCCAAAGCGTTGCTGATACCAAAGCCCACGAGCTCTGCGTCGAAGTTTCCCAACATCTGGCAGCTGAGCTGCTACTTGCTTTTTTAAGCACAAGTAAAACCAAGCATTCAAATGTTCCCAATTTAGCCTCATAAGCGTTATGCTGGGCTCCTCTACCTTGGCCCCCAGCTGCCAGCAATTCAAAGCTCTCTCTTACCCAGATATGTTCTGTTTTTTCAGTGCGTGCATTCCCTTCCTCCCCAACTGTGATGAAGTCACACTGGAGGAATTTTTCTAGTGGCAGCCACTCTTGTGTCTTACCAAGGTTAGGTGTCCGAAAGGTTTCTCTGGGACTGGGGCGGAGGTAGGAGTGTCTCAAAAGGTGGCCCTTGTGAAGAGCCAGTTTCGCTCTGTAGCCAGGCCCTCATTGCAAGCAGCCAGTTTAGCTTGTAGTGGTGCCATGGAAGGGGTGGTATAGTGTTGCTGGGGAAAGCTAACCCCGTCTTCTTTCTACTGCACACCTGGGCAGGGTGAGAAGCTGGTTGATGGGAGGCTGAACTCTAGAGCCAATAAACTCTGTTGTCAAAGGGTAAGCATCCCATTTTGTGAGCCCCTTCCTCTCTTGCTGATACTGTGCAGGACCTGAGAGCTCCCAGGCTGCCTGCTCCCTCCCTCTTTTTTTCTCCTGTCATGGCCCAGTTTCGTGCTGCCTTGAGACGGAGACTGGAGAGCAGTGGTGTGATCTCAGCTCACTGCAACCTCCACCTCCCAAGTTTAAGTGATTCTCCTGCCTCAGCCTCCAGAGTAAATGGGACTACAGGCACCCGCCACCATGCCCAGCTAAGTTTTGTATTTTCAGTAGAGACAGGGTTTCACCATGTTGGCCAGGCTGGTCTTGAACTCCTAACCTCAAGTAATCTGCCTGCCTCAGCCTCCCAAAGTGCTGGAATTACAGGTGTGAGCCACCACACCCAGCCCCATTTTACCTTCTAATTCAAAGTATGGGCAAACCGAAGTCCATGGCAGGTTGAAGACCTGCCTCAAGTCATATTGCTAGTTAGTGGCCCAGATTTTAGCCCTCACCCTAAACCAGCTTGCCTGTCACAATAATACGTTAGGAATAGATTAAAGCTGATTCTTAAATAGCATTTACTCTGTGCAGGGCACCATTCTAATGTATATATAAAATCTTTCCCAAGTTATGCATGAAGAATATCAGGCACAGAAAGTTTAAATAAGTTGCCCAAAGTCTCAGATAGTAAGCGGCAGAGTTGGGATTTGATCCCACACAGTCCGGCCCTGCTCTTGATCACTGCTATACCGATACACTAATACCCATTCTTTGACTTGTTTACATCAGGTCCAGATGAGAGATCTCTTAAAAAACTCCTTGGTCAGAGGAATACTGGCTTAATATCTTACCCCTGCAGGAGCATTTCCCAAAAATATGATAGCGACAGGTGTTAAACAAACTAACCAAAACTAAATGCTATGACCAAATAAATTTGCAGTTACATTAAAACAAGTTAAATAGATTTTATATTACAGAACTTCGCAGAGCCTTTAATATGCTAATAGACATTATAAATTTTCTAAGAGAGTCTGAAACATTTCCCAAACTTTTGGGACCCTAGAAGCCTTTCTGATGCAGTGATATCATGACATTTCATGTGCACCATGGAAAACTCAATTGAGTAAAAAAGGCAAAGTATGTATTATTATTACAAAAAGAGTTTTGACTTCGAGAATTTCCTAAGATGGGTTCAAGAGCCAGGCATGGTAGCTCACATCTGTAATCCCAACACTTTGGGAGGCTGAGGCAGAAGGATCCCTTGAGCCCAGGAATTCAAGACCAGCCTGGGCAACTTAGGAAAACCCCCATCTCTATATTTTTTAGAAGTTTTTTTTTTTTTTAAAGAAAAAAAAAAAGTAAGATGAGTTCAAGCACCCCTTGTGTTCCATGATCCACACTTTGAGAATTGCTATTCTAGAAAATACTATTTATGTATTTTTTTATTTTTTATTTTATTTATTTATTTTTTTTTTAAATTTTTTTTATTGCATTTTAGGTTTTGGGGTACATGTGAAGAACATGCAAGATTGTTGCATAGGTATACACATGGCAGTGTCATTTGCTGCCTTCCTCCCTATCACCTATATTTGGCATTTCTCCCCATGCTGCCTCTCCCCAACTCCCCACCCCCCACTGTCCCTCCCCTGTTTCCCCCCGACAGACCCCAGTGTGTGATGCTTCCCTCCCTGTGTCCCTGTGTTCTCATTGTTCAACACTCACCTATGAGTGAGAACATGCGGTGTTTGATTTTCTGTTCTTGTGTCAGTTTGCTGAGAATGATGGTTTCCAGGTTCATCCATGTCCCTACAAAGGACACAAACTTATCAATTTTGATGGCTGCATAGTATTTCATGGTGTATATGTGCCACATTTTCCCTGTCCAGTCTATCATTGATGGGCATTTGGGTTGGTTCCAGGTCTTTGCTATTGTAAACTGTGCTGCAGTGAACATTTGTGTGCATGTGTCCTTATAGTAGAACGATTTGTAATCCTTTGGATACACACCCAGTAATGGGATTGCTGGGTCAAATGGAATTTCTATTTCTAGGTCCTTGAGGAATCACCATACTGTCTTCCACAATGGTGCAACTAATTTACACTCCCACCAACAGTGCGAAAGTGTTCCTATTTCTCCACATCCTCTCCAGCATCTGTTGTCTCCAGATTTTTTAATGATCGCCATTCTAACTGGTGTGAGATAGTATCTCAATGTAGTTTTGATTTGCATTTCTCTAATGACCAGTGATGATAAGCATTTTTTCATATGTTTGTTGGCCTCATGTATGTCTTCTTTTGTAAAGTGTCTGTTCATATCCTTCGCCCACTTTTGAATGGGCTTGTTCGTTTTTTTCTTGTAAATCTGTTTTAGTTCTTTGTAGATTCTGGATATTAGCCCTTTGTCTGATGGGTAGACTGGAAAAAATTTTCCCATTCCGTTGGTTGCCAATTCACTCTAATGACTGTTTCGTTTGCTGTACAGAAGCTCTGGAGTTTGATTAGGTCCCGTTTGTCTATTTTGGCTTTTGTTGCCAATGCTTTTAGTGTTTTGGTCATGAAGTCCTTGCCTATGCCTAAGTCCTGAATGGTTTTGCCTAGATTTTCTTCTAGGGTTTTTATGGTGTTAGGTCTTATGTTTAAGTCTTTAATCCATCTGGAGTTAATTTTAGTGTAAGGTGTAGGAAGGGGTCCAGTTTCTGCTTTCTGCACATGGCTAGCCAGTTTTCCCAATGCCAGAAAATACTATTTAAAAAATAAGACTCAAAGCTTATCTTTAAGGGAGGCTAAATACCATATCACCCTGCCCGGTGCATAGGATGAAGGAGAAAAGTGAATGAAAGAATATGGATGTGTGTTTTAAAAATTAGTCCCCTTTCATTTTACACTCTATGTCCATATAAATAAAAAGTAAAAATAATATGACTGGGCGTGGTGGCTCACACCCGCAATCCCAGCACTTTGGAGGACTGAGGTACATGGATCACGAGGTCGGGAGATCGAGACCAGCCTGGCTAACATGGTGAAACCTCATCTCTAGTAAAAATACAAAAACTAGCCAGGTGTGGTGGCGCACATCTGTAGTCCCAGCTACCCGGGAGGCTGAGGCAGGAGAATCGCTTGAACCCGGGAGGCGGAGGTTGCGGTGAACCGAGATTGTGGCACTGCACTCCAGACTGGCAACAGAGTGAGACTCTGCCTCAAAAAAATAAAGCATAAAAATCACTCCCCATCCTACTAGTTCTTTCTTTTCTCTTTCCTTTTTTATTCCCTTTCTTCCTTTTTCTTTTTCATTTAAAAATGTCTTGCTGCTCCATAAAGATTTAAGGTAGCTTAATCTTCCAGTGGGTCAATGTTCCTGTTGACAAAGACATATTTAAGTAAAGTGCCATTAATTTAGGGAACTCCTAACCCTTCACTCTACCCTAAAAACTTCTTCCCTACGACCATCCTACAGGTCAACCTAAAATTTCTGTCATTAGCGTTTTGTTTATTGAGGTAAGCATGTCTTTCTAGAAAGAGGCCTTGAGTTAAGACGCAGTTTCCTTATGTGGCTAGGTGTGAACACACGTGGCTACCACCACATGGGAATGTGTCTCTCAGATTAAGGCCCTCATCTAGGAAGAGACCCCTCAGGACAGGGACTTAGGATGGGGAAGTACCATAGGGGTACTTGCATGTGGGCCTAGAAAGTGAGGGGCCCTGGTAAGAAGTCACTCTTTCCTTTTTAGGGAGATGTCCAAAGATACATTTTATTTCTTTAACATGTTTGCTTTTTTTTTTTGTTTGTTTTGTTTTTGAGACAAAGTCTTATTCTGTCGCCCAGGCTGGAGTACAGTGGCACAGTCTCCAAGCACTGCAACCTCTGCCTCCTGGGTTCAAGTGATTCTCTTGCCTCAGCCTCCCAAGTAGCTGGGACTACAGGCATGCACCACCATGCCTGGCTCATTTTTGCTGTGCTAAAGTAGAAACAGGATTTTGCTATGTTGAGCAGTCTGGTCTTAAACTCCTGGCCTCAGGCAATCCACCAGCCTCAGCCTCCCGAAGTGCTGGGGTTACAGGCATGAGTCACCTCACCGGGCCTCTTTAACAGTTTTATGTAGGGCCTGACCTTATCCGAGGCCATTTTGCAGGTCTTTGACCGTATCACAAACCTCATGCCAAGGCTAATGTAGCATCTGCGTACTGCACCTGAATGTGACAACCCAGACCAGGTGGGGAAAATGAAATCTAGTTCAGGTTGGGTGGCCCAAAGTCCTTCAGGCTGGGTGGCTTCTTTGTTATTACAGCAGCCGGCAGCAAGGTAACACAGGCCTTGGCTCACAAGGCAGGTAGACCACACAAGATGCTGCGGTCAACACCATTGAGGCAAGAGAGAATCACGGACTGGAGGGGACGGGAAGGGCCCTCTCCCCTGAGAACCTCACCTTCTCCCATGCTTCTTTGTCTGTTCTGTCTTCACAGGTTTGGGGGCTCCTGCTATCTGCAATTGGGAAGTGGAGAGGATGTGGCTACAGGTGATGCTAACCCCAAATCCTTGGGCTCTCTCACACGTGCCTGCGTTATGCACCGTATGCTGGATTTCAGTTCCACCTGTATGCCAGGTGAGTCTTTGGGTGTTTGGCTGAATGATCTTTTAAGGTTGATGTTCCCCTTATCAAAGCTACCCATCCAGCTAAGTGTTTTCTGATTAACAAAACAGGCTGGGTGCAGTGGCTCAGGCCCGTAATCGCAGCACTTTGCGGGGGTCAAGGCAGGTGGATCACCTGAGATCAGGAGTTCAAAACTAGCCTGGCCAACATGGTGAAACCCCCATCTCTACTTAGAGTGCAAAAATTAGCTGGGTATGGTGGTGGGTGCCTGTAGTCCCAGCTACTCAGGAGTCTGAGACAGGAAAACCACTTAAACTCAGGAGGCGGAGGTTGCAGTGAGCCAAGATCATGCCACTGCACTCCAGCCTGGGCGACAGAAAGAGACTCTGTCAAACAAAAACAAAAAAACAAATTTATTAGAAGTTTTTATACACATGTTAGTAACACATGCTGATTATAGAAAGTTGAGAAAATACAGGTAAGAGAATGGAAAAATCATCATAATCCTTTCACCCAGAGATAACCACAGCCAACTTTGATGCTGCCCATCCTTCCCACCTCTAGCTCTCACTGCATATTCTGATGATGGGATTCACGTGTGGTCCAAGCATCACACTGCCCCACCCCTCAGACACTCATCTGCAGCCATGACTGACTTAGGGGAAGGGGCCAGTTTTTCTGTTGGGCTTCTTGGGCCTGGAGGGTAAAGGCAGAGGTTGACGGAAAGCCTGGCCCCCTCTTCATTGCAAGGCTGAGTCTGACCTGGCAGAGAGGAACAGGCTCCACAGCTCTGGGCAGAATCCACTGCTGCTCCCACATGGGGATGGCCTGGGGAACTGCAGCCCCACTCTAGTGTGTGAAGGGAGGGAAGCTGTTGATCTGCAATAGTGCGTTGGGGCTGCTATTTTCTCTCCTGGCACCCCCGTCCCAGGGAAGCGTCCTCGGTGGGAGCGGACAGAGATAATGCCCCCTTGGCCACTCGTCCACGTCCTTAGCTCCTCACACCCCCCTCCAGCGCTGGCCACTGAGGCTGTTCTGCTATTCCTTTTAGATTTCCCAATTTGAAGTCTATATTTAGCCTTTCCTGCACTAGAACACGCACGGCAGTTAAATATGAAATCTAAGATGTCATCAATCAGCAGCCTAGGATTCCACATAAAATGCATCCAGAAACTTACTGAGAGCTGGCTGGCTGCGATGAGTCACCTCAGGGACCCCATCCCTTGCCACCACTCTTAATTCTTCAGATTAAGCAGGGAGAGCAGTGGGGAAGCTGGGTTCTTCGGAGGCAAACACCGGCCAGCTAGGGGATGCTCCTCTGCTGTTTCCACTTCTCCCCAGGCAGCCCCTGCTGCCTTTCTGTTTATTTTGCAATTAGCACTTGAAGGAGACTCTGGGGATAATTTTGTTTGGGGGCTGAGAGCTGATACTTCAGAAGAAGCTGATACTTCTTCCCCTTCTTAGAGCACCAGCTTCTGGAAGTAGGGTTTGAAAACAACAGCTCTCAGCATTCTTTCCAATAATACTCTTGATAATGAGCCTTGGTAATTTCATTATTCACAGACACCATCCTTCCCAAATTCAGCCTCCTGGTTCTCCTTGCTCTTCTCCAGTCTTCTGCTGTATAGCATCGCAACCACTCACTCCCATAATGCTCCCGACTCTGTCGTTACTCCCAGTTGTGCTGTCTGGACCATCTTGACTTCAAATGTCCCACACTCCTAACACCCAGCATGGTTCCCGTCCCACTCAGTCTTCTCTTTCCAATAATTCCTCAGCTTTAGTGGGGCCCACAACTGATTGATCCTGCCATCTTTTCACTGTTCCTCGCTCCCACCTGCCAGTCCTCCCTGCCCTCTGTACCCACTCAGTTGCTGCAGTCAGGGGCCTTCATCACTCCCATTAATACATAGTCAACTCCCTTGACCTCCTTTCCTTTGTTGTACCTGCCTGGCAAGGCCACAGTCCTGGCTGATCCTACCCTCTGCCCACTGTGTGCACCTGCCTGGCTGCGTGCAGCTGCCTGGTCTCACTCACAGTTCAGCCTCACTAGCTGCAGGTGGGTCCTGGCGCTTGGCTGGCACTCCTGTTTCATTTCCGGGCACGACTTATTCTCACGCTCTCCAAGACTGTGATTTCATATTTTCTCCCCGCTCAAACTCACAACACTTCCTCCACTATCCTCACCCTCACCTGATGACCTTGCTTCCAAATTCACTGAGATAGTAAAATAATTGGCTGCCAAGTTCCCATCTTCCCACCGCCACCCACACTCCCACGTCCGTCTGTGCCTACCCACTCTGCCTTCCCGCCTTGAACAGGGAATGAATTTCCCAAGTGCCTGTCAGCGATACTCAAAGCGTGGGCCTGAATCTTGACTGCATCAGCATCACCTGGAGGATGGTGACAAAATGCAGCTCGTCCAGCCCTACTCCAGACCCGCTGTATCAAAATGTCTGGGGGGAGCCAGATACGGTGGCTCATGCCTGTCATGCCAGCACTTTGGGAGGCCGAGGTGGGTGGATCATTGAGGTCAGGAGTTCAGCCTGACCAACGTGGTGAAACTGCATCTCTATTACAAATACAAAGATTAGCCTGGTGTGGTGGCATGCACTTATAATCCTATCTGCTTGGGAGGCTGAGACATGAGAATCACTTGAACCTGGGAAGCGAAGGTTGCAGTGAGCCAAGATTTTGCTACTGCATTCCAGCCTGGACAACAGAGCAGGACTCCGTCAAAAAATATGTATATATATATCTGAGATAGGGTCCCAGAATCTGTTTCACTGGGCCCTCCAAGGCATTCTTATGCATGGTACTGAGCTAGAGCCCTTTCTCTGACACCTACTCAAGGACATCCCTCCAGCAGTTGTCTCTTCTCTACAGGACCATTTCCATTATCATACAAACAAGCCAGAAACAGACCACCTCTCTAGACCCCAAGCTGCTTTAGCTACACCCCATTTCTCTACTTCCCTTTTTTCTCGTGAACTCCCTTCAATTAATCTTTGGTTTCCAGCCTCTTCCAAAAGGGCTCTTGCCAATGTCATTGTGAGAAAAACTGGCTAGATGGTCACCAAACCACTTCCTCTTCCAGGGCACACAACCAAATGACATTTCCCAGTTACTTTGCCTCTAAATGAGGCCTTGTGACTAGTTCTTGTCATGGGAACTCCAGTGGGGTCAACGTGCCAGCTTCAGGCTGAAGCACCAGAGCTCAGGTGGGCTTCCGTATGGGCCACCCCTTCCCTTTCCAAGGGGACCGTGGAGGTGTGCAATGAAGATGGAAAGAACCTGACCCCCAAATCACCAAGAATGCCACCTGCCATATATGTGATCGGACTGTGAGCTGAGCGAGATATAAGCTTTTTATTGTACTAAGTTATTGATTCAGTGGTTATTCATTAGAGAAATAAGACTGCCCTAATAAAGTCATCAGTGACCTCCAAATTTCTAAATCCAATTCTTAGTTATTATTGTGTGTGACCAAATAGCATTTGGCAAAGCTGATCAGTGGTTCTTTTTTGAGAAATTGTCTTCATATATTCTCTAGGCTTTTTTTTTTTTTTAAAGAAAAAGTTTTAAACTCAGTTTAGTATCCTTTGCTATATCCTCTTTGTGTAAGATTGCCCCAAGACTTAGTCCTTGGATCTCTTCTCTCTCAGAACTCACTCCTTTTTTTTTTAAAAAAATTATACTTTAACTTCTGGGGTACATGTGCAGATCGTGCAGGTTTGTTTCATAGGTATACACGTGCCATGGTGGTTTGCTGCATCCATCACCCCGTCATCTACATTAGTTATTTCTCCTAATGCTGTCCCTCCCCAATCCCCTTCCCCACTGCTATCCCTCCCTTAGTTCCCCACCCCGCAACAGGCCCCGGTGTATGATATTCCCCTCCCTGTGTCCATGTGTTCTCATTTTTAGCTCCCACTTATGAGTGCCACTCGTTTGTTAATATCGACCTCACCCTTGGCTCTGAATACCTTCTCTACAGTTATGATTCCCAAGCTTACATCTCTAGCCTGAACCCAAGACTTGCTTAATCCACAGCCTACTAGACATCTCCACTATTAGTGTGTAATAGCTACCTCAAACTGAACATATCCCAAACCATACCCAAAACTATAATCCTGATACCTTTCAACCTACTTCACCCATAACCTTCCTCTTCCCAGTAAATGTTAACTCTATCCTTCCAGCTGCTTCAGCAAAATAAACCGTAGACTAATCCTCGAGTCTCTCTCATTTCCCATATCCTGTTAATAAATTCTGCAGGTCAGACCCCAACAACATCCAGACCCACAGCTCATCCTTACGCTGCTGCTGTCATGGTCTGAGCCACTGTCCCCATCTGCTTGGGTTGTCCCCCTCTCCTCCTCACACTCTCCCTCCTCACGTTCTTTTCTGCCCTCTTTCTATCTTCAATCAAGCACCCAGCATGAGCTTCATACACAAAAATCAGATTGTCTCACTTTTCTATTCCAACCCTCCCCTCCACCGGTATTTTCCCAGATTACTCGGAATTAAAAGTCCCGAAGATGGCTCGCAGGCTCCCTATTGCCCCTCTGCCTGCATCTCTCTGGACTCTCCTTGGCTCAATCCATTCCTGTAATGCCCTCTTCTTTGCTGTTTGAATCCCGCTCCTGCCTGGAATATGCTGGCCCAGATAGTCATTGCTCACTCTCTCACTGCCTTCAAACCTCCGGTCAAATCTACCTTAACAGGATGGCCTTCCCTGATGTACACTCGTGCCCTACACTCCCTGTGCCTCTTAGCACTCATCACAACCTAGACAGTTACTTTTTAGGTTGTCTACTACCAGAATGTAAGGTGGGCAGCAGCCCTTGTTTATTATTCTGTCTTGTTTATTCTGTGTCTCCAGAACATAGAATAGTGTTAGGTACACAGTAGGTGCTCAATAAACATTTGTAGAACGAATGAAAGAACAAACAGCTGAAAGGGCCAGCTGCAGCCTCCTTGGCTTAGGTGAAGAAGCAAGTTTTTACAGTTATATTTTGCATGTGTGCTTCAATTCTGGTGGATCCAGAGTCCTTTCTTCCTCTTCTTGTGAATTTTGTCTCAAGGATCTTGTTGTCAAAGCCTCTTGTGTGGCCTCTTTGAGACTGTCCTGGGTGATTCACCCACCTTCTCAAAGAATTGTCCTTGCAGATACCCGGTGACGTCGTATGTGACTCTCCACCACAGGTTCTTGTTCATGAGGCTCCAGGACCCTGTTTTATATCACAGGGAGGGCTGATCCTCACCTGCTGAGGGCTGACCAGGGTCTCCAAGGGCAGCACTGGGTTTTCCTTTTGTAAAAGTGTAGAAAAGCAATCATGAAACCATCAGAAGACAGGATGGAGGTTTGGAGGCCTGTCTAGTCATAGGATTCTGGAGGAGGGATGAGCACGCTGGCCAGGCCGCTGGAGAGGTGCTGCTTCCTGGTGCCCCCTCCTCTCCAGCACTGTCTCTGGGAAAGGTTGTTGGAACCAGAAAACACACAGCCTTGGTTGATGAAAAGCCTGTTTATTCCTAGTACACTGGACACTTTGTTCAGGAATAGTTCATCCATTTGAAAATATTGCCCTTGTAATGGTGCCAAGGTCATTGCCTGCTGGGGTTATCAGCACTGTGCGTGCCAGCTCTGACTGGGTGTTTTAATAGGTGGATCATTTCCCTGCCAGAGGGACTACAGAACATTGAATAGTTAATTTGTATTCAGTGCTATCCCTGCATGCAGTCTTCATATTCAGTTTTTGTCAGAACTTTAAGAGAAAAAGAGAAAGAAAGGAATACGTAGGTTAGGATGCAATGAATTGCTTTAAAAAGGAATTTTAAGTGGCTCAGACTCACTTTGGAGTTTTCATACCTATCTGATAATAACAGTATATCTACCTTTGCAAAGCACTGGAGAGTTTGCCAACAAAAACAACAACTTTTGTATTCAGTCCCTCTTTTGATGCTCAGATCAATTCTGTAAAGTAAGGTTGTGTGGTCCCCTATTTTAGGTGAGAAAATTGAGGTACAGGGAAATTAAATGGCTTTTGTCAATAAGGTCAAAGAATTAACACAGCAGAACTAGCATTGTGACCCAAGTCTCTTAATGCCCAGGTTTGACTGTGTTCATCCCATCATGGTAAGCTGGGCGGGTGTAGAGGGGAAGGGTCTAGCTGGGTTTGGACAGAGACACTTGAAGTGTCAAAGTGAAT
Organism: Saimiri boliviensis; assembly: GCF_048565385.1. Lineage (NCBI taxonomy): Eukaryota > Metazoa > Chordata > Mammalia > Primates > Cebidae > Saimiri > Saimiri boliviensis. The sequence continues at coordinate 60,773,122 of NC_133452.1, read as the reverse complement.
GTGAGTGAAGAAAAACTTTGTTATTAGCTATAGCCCTCTGTCAGCCAACACACAGTAATAAACACAGTTGCTCACCCTGAAAATGGTGTGAAGCCCCTACCTGCCAAGCGGATGATGAGTATTCACTCAAGTGTGGCCGGGCCTGGGGGACAAGCATCCCATGCAGCAGCCCCTTGGCACTGTGGGAAAATCTCCACTCTGGGCTTTGAGGGACCAGAGTTGTGGCGCCAGTTCCACAGTATATAGGTCCATCGTGTGACTTTCAGCAAATAAGATCTGTAATCTGTAAAAACAGATTTGATCACATCTGTTCACCCGCCTGGTATACACAGCCAAGTTTTATTGCAACGTACCAGTGGCTGAATTAAGAAATAAAAAGCTCACCCATCAAGTTTGTGAATGCCATGAAGCTAGAGAGAGTAGCTCATAATGACAAATGACAGATAAGTTTTCTAGAAGACCTCGAGGCTGGTAGGAACATTTAGGTGAAACTAATACAGCATTGTATTTAGGGTTTAACAAAAATTGCACGAGTGACAGCATTTGTTCTTGATGCACATCTTGTTCACTTGCTGAAAGGATTTGGGAGAGGGAATACACAGGTTTGGGCTCGAGAAGATTTAGGAGTTTAAATTGACTCCTAAAGTCAATATGAATGGGGATTGACAAAGAAGTTAGCACAACTGTGGGCTCCCTCAATGCAAGTGTAGAATCTAGGACAAGGAGCCACGCTGGGCTTGCATGCGCGGCCAGGTGACCACTGGGTTCTGTAAGCATGCGCTTAAGAAAGTTATTGACAAACTGGAGCTAGCGTAAATGATTGGGAAATCATGGTCTATGTCAGGGGGTTTATGGCCTATAAGGAGCACATTTCATGGGCTGACACGATGGTGGTTTGCACAGAAATAAATGGTGAGGAGGATGAGGAAGTATGTAATCCATGTGGGTGTCTGCAGGGCCAAAGCTAAATCGGTGAATGAAACTAAAGGGAGGCAGAGTTTACCTGTAAAAATGGAAGCAGGAGGCCTTGCCAGGTGGCGAGCTTCTTCTCATCAGAGAGGCACCCTGACCTCCTTGTGGGGACTGGCACAGAGGTTCCCGCAACATGTGGGATTGGAGCTCTTGACTGGCAGCAGCAATCTAGGAAATGGAACGAGTGAGGTGAAAACTGGAAACGCTCTGTAAATGTGAGATTGTACTGTTAGGCGCTGAGGAGGAAGGCCCTGAGCACTCCCTCCACTTAGACTGTCCACTGTTCCCAGGTAGGGCGTGAAGGATCTGTTGTACTCACTCCTCACTGTCCACAGTCTGTCCCTAAGCTCTGCCTGTCCCTTTGCCTATGCCTGCACACAGACACACATTTGCTAACAGGTGTTTGCTTGTTTCTTTTAGACAAGGTCTCGCTCTGTTGCCCAGGCTGGAGTGTTCCCATGTAGCTGGGACTAAAGGCAGCTAATTATTTCATTTTTTTTTTTTTTTGTAAAGATGGTGTTTCACCATATTGCCCAGGCTGGTCTGGAACTCCTGGGTTCAAGCAATCCTCCCACCTCAGTCTCCCAAAATGTTGGGATTATAGGTGTGAGGCACCATGCCCAGCCTGCTGAGACTTTTGCATGTGTTCTGTTTCCACTACGCAACTTAGAACACTGAAGGACCAGAGACTTCCAGGGTGGAGAAGAAATCCAGAGGCCGCTCCTGAAAGGGGTCACCCTTGAATGTGAGTCTGTTCCAAGCAAATCAAGTGAGCTGGAAGGTCGGTGAGCTTGGATTTATTTGGTGTCTTCCTCCTCTCCCTTTTTAAAGGGAGCTGTAGAATTAAGGGTTGAGGTTTTTCTTTTTTCTTTTTCTTTTTGGAGGTTTTTTGGCTACCTAATTCATCAGCTGAACTAATCTGCAGAAAAGAAATTTATCTTCAAAACAGAGCTATTTCGATGCTTGAGTAACAAACTCTGTCTCAGCAGAAGCTATTGGCAAAACGAAGCTCACCTCCTAGGCTGACAGCTCTGTGCAAATGATGCCCAAAGTTTCAAGTGCCAAACCAGACTGGCTTTCAGCCAAGGGTATGTTCCTAATGGGTGTATTTGCATCTGGGGAGGAAAAGATCTGTGGCCACACAGCCATGCGGCTGTTCCTCATAACCCACAGTTGGTTTTCATCTGGGCTCCCTCCTCGCCCCTCGCATGTGCCGATGTCTCTGTGTCTAAAGCCATAGTTTACTCTTTTTCATCCTCATCCTTCAACCAGTCCTACCTTTTATGTGTCTGCTATCCAGACTTAAATCTATCTCCTCCTTTCCACCCCACCTATCCACTCAACTGAATAGCCACTACATGAGGCACTGTGCTAGGCTCTGAATCACAACGATCATTAGGGCATTTGGTCTTATTACTTCAGTCCTGGGTTATGCACCTGTGCCAGGAGGGGCAGCTGATTTTCCTGATTCCACTCCCAGACCTGCCACTCCTTCTTGTACACGAAACTCTTGCTCAGACACTGTCCTGTTCTTCCTGCAAGGTCCAGTGAAACCCTGTGTTTTCAGAGGCCTCTGCAGCATGCACCCATTGTGATTGTGCAGTCTTAGCTCCTTTTGGCCGTGTGGGAGGATAGTGGATTCTAGAAGGATCCCTGCCCAGCCACTTCCTGCCCACTGTGACCTTGAGCAAAATCTCTGGCTCCAAATGTCGTACGGGTGATGGTGAAGGGGTAGCAAGAAAATCTGAGGGGGTTTGTCAGGACTAGGAGCAGTAAGAAAACTTGAAAGAGCCTCCTGTCTTAAGAAGGCACTTGACTGCCTCTGATCAATTCAGGGAGGCTTCAACAGCTCTTAAGAGGATTAGGCCAAAGGGCTTCAGTGAAACTTTTGTGCTTTTGTTCCCCAGAGTGGAAACCCTTGACATGTGTTATACACAAACAACACTTCGGGTGGAACAAGAGGTTTACAATGATCTGTCTGGGACCCATAATACAATTCAGCATCTCTTTAGAGTTTCAGTCTATCAAACATTTTCAACTATTTCACTTAACCTTTATCATTATTGAAATGCTTGGGGGAAAAAAAAAAAAACTCCACATTTAAGATTTCCGAGGCAGAAGCATCACCAGCAGCCTCAAGAGCCATTCCAAAAGACATCGTCTCCAGGCTTGTTACCTCTTATCCTCCCTTCATTATGTTATAGAACTCTTCTTCTTAGAGAGATTGCCTAGAAAGAGGTAAAGATTAATAGACATCGTCCGCCCCATTTGCAGCCGAGGAAATGAGACTCAGAGTGGCAAAGTGACTTTTTCAGAATCACAGCAGTAAATGGTAGCATTAAGAAGCTAAGCCTGATCATCTTGCTCTTGTCCTGCTGAGGAGAAAGTGAGAGCAAAGCGGGGAATAAAACCCAGCTCATCCCCCTGTTCCTCCTGCCCAACCCGTGCCAAGACTTCAGGTAACAGAAGAAAGAGAACACTGGGTAGGGACATGCTAGGACCGGAATAGCTGTGTGTGTCCTGCAGACCACGAGTGTGGAGTCCATGGCCGTGTGAAGGGGGTGGGGTCCCAGTCCTAAAAGCAGGATCATGGAAGTTACCTTGGAGGACCAGACGAGGAAGCCTGTGGGTACCTTTCGGTGATGTGGATTTAGACGCTGGATTTGGCTGTGAAGTGGCTTTTGCTTTTTTAGTTGTTGGCATCTTTTTAATCACGCCCCAGCTTCCTGCTTGGGAACTTCCGCTAATGCTGTCAGTTCATGGACTTGTAGAGGAGCTGAATCTACCCTGAGCTCAGGAGCAGGAAGGTGACCTGGGCCTGAGCTAATGAATCCATCAAATTTACTTTGGCAAAGTGATTGCCTCAGGAGTGGGCGGTGACCCAATTAGAGCCAATAGGACTTTTCCCAGGTGTCCTGAAACAAAGACACTCTTTTTCTCCTGGATGTGGACCTGAGACGGTGTCGTTCTGGGAGTTGCTGACAACCATCTTTTGGTCATGAGCTGGTTTGAGACTGGCTTCACAAACAGGAAGTGGAACAGAGAAATGGAGATAAATTGGATCCTGATAAACTTTGTTTGGCTTGCATATGATGATTTTTCTCCCGAATTTTTCAGTTGTTTGAGTCAATATATTTTGTTTGTTTAACCCAATAGGGGTCATGTCTTCTCTCAATTGCAGGTGAATGGATCCTGTTGTATAAAGTAGAATTTTAAACAGTCTGCAGAGTGAAAGTCTGCCATACAGATTTCTTATTATGGAACTTCTATTGTATAGGATTGTGTTTAGAAAGGTCTTGCAAAAGGCTTCTGCTTCTGACTACACTGGAGTGACTGGTATCAGATGGCCCTCTTGTCAGAAACAACCATAAAAGCTATACTTCACCCAGCTTTTTGACAGCATGGAGATGTCAGGGCAGCTAGGACTGGAAGGGGTAGATAGAATCCCTGACAGAATAAAGTTCCAATAGAAAGCCCAGATTTTGTGGAAAGTGACAAGCTAATTAGAAAATTTATATGGAAAAGTAAAAGTCCAAGAACAGCAAATATCCTAAAAAAGAAAAACATTCTCTTAACACTACCAAATATGAAAACTTATTATCAGGCTACAGTAACTAAAACAGAATGATATTGTCTCAAGTATAGCCAAATAGATCATTGGAACAAAATTAAAAATCCAGACCCAGAAATATATAGTCATTTGTTTTCACAGGCATTTCAAAGGTGCCACTGGAAGAAAAAGTGAGCTTTTCAGTAAACAATGTGCTGAGTCAATTGGATATACATTTGAGAAAAAAATAAACTTGACCTCTACCTCACACTATACACAAAAATCACTTTCAGATTGATTATAGGCCTAAACGTGAAAGATAAACAGTAACGCTTCTAAAAGACAGCATTAAAGACTATCTTCATGGCCTTGTTCATTTTGGAATCTCTTCAAGAGTTTGGTACACGGTCAGTGTTTGATAATTTCCCCTACTCCGTAATTACATGAATTATGGAGTAGGGGAAATAAAGTGAGAGCAATGAATGGGAGGCTGTGAGAGCAGCAAGGATAGCAGTCATGGGATCAGGGAGAAAGGACATACTGCATCATTCTAGGGTAACTTTTAGTAAAAGATGCGTAATCCTTCCATCAAGGCAGGTGGAAGCCATGGCAGACTGGAGGAGCAGACCAGGAAGGCCCTAAGCCAGCCAGGCTCACAGAAAGTTAAACATTTATACTCTCCTGAGGAGTCTGGGCTTCTAGTTTATGTGACTTCATTCAAAATTTTTGTCTTTGTATTTCATAGATATTTTAGGAATTGGAATAACTATATAATTGTTATTAATCAATAACTTACATAGTTCACTTGTTAAATTTTGGTGTTGCTGCTTACAAAGTGCCACAACTGGCCGGGTCTGGTGGCTCATGCCTGTAATCCGAACACTTTGGGAGGCCGAGGTAGGAGGACTGCTTGATCCCAAGAGTTTGAGATGAGACTGGGCAACATGGTGAGATCCTGTCTCTTAAAAAAAAAAGTTTTTAAAAAATTAGCCAGGTGTGGTGGTGCATGCCTGTAGTCCCAGCTACTTGGGAGGCTAAAATGAGAGGATCCCTTGAGTTTGGGAGGTTGAGGCTGTAGCGGGCTATGATCATGCCATTGCGCTCCAACCTGGGTGACAGAGTGAGAGCCTGTCTCAAAACTAAAATAAAAAATAAAACATGTCTGTAGATTATTTCTTGCTTCTGCCATTGAGAGGTAGGTTTTTGTATCCTTTCCCTTCAATCTGGGCCTTAGTTCTTTGTTGACCTACTTTAGTGACCGGTTGGCCAATGGAATAAGGCAAAAATCACCCTAAATGTCTACAGTGTTAGGTTATGACAAGCAACACCACTCTACCTGGTTCTCTTGGGACACTTGCCTTTGCGCCCCAAGCTGTCATGTAAGAAGTCCAAGGTTGCCAAGCTTTGGGCAAGTCTCTGCCACAATGAAGGCCAGATGAGAGTTTTCTGGATAATAGGCCCAATTGAAGTGCCAGCCAACAGATACCATCAATTACCAGACACATGAGTAAGGCTGCTTCCAGATGACCCTGTCCCTCATGACTGGGTTGCTTCCGGCCTCCATATCTTGCCAACCAAGACTCTAGACATTACGAAGCCATAGCAAGCTGTCCCCACCTCACCTTTGCCAAATTTCCAACCCACAGAATCTGTGAACATAATACAATGATTATCTTTTACTGCTAAGTTCTGGAAGAGTTTGTTACACAGCAATAGATATTTGGACAATCAGTCATAATGTTCCTTCCTTCCTTCCTTCCTTCCTTCCTTCCTTCCTTCCTTCCTTCCTTCCTTCCTCTCTCCCTCTCTCCCTCTCTCCCTCTCTCCCTCCCTCTATCCCTCTCTTCCTCTTTCCCTGTCTCCCTCTCTCTTTCTCTCTTTCTTTCAAGACGGAGTCTCGCTCTGTCACCCAGGCTGGAGTGCAGTGGCCAGATCTCATCTCACTGCAACCTCCACCTCCCGGGTTCAAGCAATTCTCCTGCCTCAGCCTCCTGAGTAGCTGGGACTACAGGCATACACCACCATGCTCAGCTAATTTTTGTACTTTTAGTAGAGATGGGGTTTCACTATGTTGGCCAGGATGATCTTGATCTCCTGACCTCGTGATTTGCTTGCCTCGGCCCCCACAAAGTGTTGGGATTACAGGTGTGAGCCACCATGCCCAGCCAGTCATGATGTACTGTCATCAGAACACACAGTTTGCTGTAACTGCTGTTATCTTGAAAAAAACAGTTGCTTGTGTCTTATGTTTAAAATATACAATTATATAGTATCTAACAGTTTCTATTTAATAGTCAATGATATCAATTTCAGTGGCATCTACAGATTAAAAGCCCCAAATACAGATGTGTGAACATTAATACTGTGTGGTTTCTATAAACATGCTCATGAGACTGAGGGAGGAGTAAACATGTAGCATGTTTATACTCAGTTCTCAAGTAAGTGTCCTACATTTTGACTTGGGCTCAGAAGGTGTTTCTCGCCGTCTGATAGGAAGCCTGGTGAGGGAGGCTGACACTCCAGTTCACCAGAAAGTAGAACAGAAATGGCAGTGGGGAGCTGGTGTTGGAGGCAGGGAGGAGAACGACCCGGTAATCTGGTTGGAAGTGGCCAGTCTCTCTGTTTAGATAAAAGAAAACACCCAAACTAGACTTCAGAGTAAAAATGGCTCACGGGCTATACCTAAGGCTCCATGTAAAGCAATGTGTTGTTGAAAGCCTGTAAAAAAAGAATTGACGAAATCATCTGAAGCAAAGGCAAATAAAAATAGGGATTTGTATCTCTAAAATCAAACAAGGTTGAATTTAAGGCAAGAAGTATTGAGCAAGACAAAGCATGATATTTTGTAATGATAAAAGTGTAAACTACAATGAAACCCTAGCAGTTATAAATAGATATATGGTAAGTTATAATAGTGATAAATTCATAAAACATTAACTACAGAAATTCAAAGAGAAATAGAAAAATACTAATGGTAGAAGATTTTAATTCTTTTACCTGAGACTTTGACAGGTACAAAAAAAAAATAAGAATATTGAAGACTAAAATAATATAATTAAAAAGATAGATTTCATGAACATATATTCAAATGCTGTATCAGAGAATATATCTTCTTTAAAGTACTCGTGCAGTAATCACAAAAAGATTACTCTTATATTAGGTTGAAATAATACTTCACGAATTTGCAAAATGAAGAAATAGTGCAGGTAAAATTCTCAGACAGCATTTCCACAAAATGGAAATTAGGTTTTAAATAATTGTAAATCTAAAAACCTCATCATTTAGAGCATTTAAACTCTTCATTAACTCTTTGATCAAATAGGAAATTTAAAAGTATAGGAAATCTACAAAGTAACAGCAACGCATATAATCGAAATCTATGGGATACTGTTAAATCGATAAACAAGAAGGAAAATAAATGAAGTATACAGTTCTAGAAATTTAAAAGAACAACATAACTAAGGCAAACAGATGGAAAGAATACTAAAGGTAAAAGCTTAATTTTTGCATTATAAAATGGGAAAATGGTAATACTAAAAAAAGAGATCAATCCAATACTGGTTCTTTAGGGGAAAAATAATAAACTCTATAGATGTTAATTACTCTAATCAAGAAAATAGGGAGAAAGCACAAATATATGAAATTTTAGTAAATGAAGTGAAGGACTCATAAAAGGCTACTTTGCTTAACTATATGTAAATAATTGGCTAAATGGATGTTTTTCTAGGAAACATAAATTGCCAAAACTGGTCAGAACAGAAAGAAAATCTAAACAGACCAAGTAACATGGAGAAATTAGGAAATGTCATTGATAGTATTATTAATGACAACTAAATAGCAATAGGCTTGTATAGTTTATTAGGCAAATTCTATAAAACTTTTAAGGAACTGGTAATTTCAATGCTGCTTAAGCGGTTTCAGAACAAAGGAAGAAAATCAAAAGTGCACATTTTTCTTATGAAGCCAATATAATATGGATATTAAAACCCAACAAAATGGCAACAACAACAAAAAAAATTACAGCCCAATCTCACCTAATAAATATTGCTGTAAAAATATAGAATAAAAGAAACAGACCCATTAAAGTCAGAAAACAGATAAAAATATGTATTGTTATTATTTAACAATGAACTGGAAACACTAGTCAACATAATTAAACCAGAGAAAAATAAAGGTATAAAAACTTGAAAATAGGAAGTAAAATTACCATTTTGTGTGGATATTATTTATTTTAGAATTCAAGACAATCAAGTAAAAATATGTTGTAAATAATAAGAAAATTTAAGAAGCATGTTACAGAATTAACATTAGGAAATTAATAGTCGAATTATGTAGGAACAATAGCCAGTTAGAATGTGATAGAGGAAAAAACTCATGTATAAAAGGAACAAAAAGTAAGTTGTCCAGAACAAATTGTTTTGTTTGTTTGTTTTGAGACAGATTCTCGTTCTGTTGCCGAGGCTGGACTCAAACTCTTGGCTTCAACTGATCCTCTCAATTCAGTCTCAAGAATAACTGAGACTACAGGCAGGTGCTACTACTGCACACAGCCAGAATAAGGAAGCCAGAATAAAGGAAGTTATGCAAGGACTATGTAGAGAAAACTTTAAAATGCAAATGAAGACTTTAAAAAATAGAAAGACATGATGTTCTTGGGTAGGAATATTCAACATTATAAAGATGTTGATTCTCCCTAAATTAATATATAAATGTAAAACAATGACAATAAAAATACTATCAGAATATTCTTTTGGAATTAAATAAGCCGATTATATAGTCTATTGTAAAAATAATTACTAATCAGAAAAAAATCTGAAAAAGGACACAAAGGAGATGTATTAGTTTTCTATTACTTCATAACAAATTACCATAAATTTAGTGGCTTAACACAATATCTATGTATGAGCCCTCAGTTCTGTAAGTAAAGAGCACGGCAGGGTTCTCAGCTAAGAGTCTAATGAGGCTGAAATTCAGGTGTCAGCCAGGCTGCATTCTGATCTGGAGGAGGGACTGCAGGAGAATCAGCCTCCAACTTCATTGAGAGTGTTGGCCAAATTTAATTCCTTGTGGTTCTAGGACTGAGGACCCAGTTTCCTTGTTGACTGTCAGCCAGGGACTCTCAGCTCCTAGAGGCCTCCCTCATTCTTGGCCACACAGCCGCCTCCATTTTTAAAGCCAGCCCAGGAGAATCTCCCTCATATTGTTTTCCTTTCTGTTTTGAATCTGTCTCCAGGAAAAGCCCATTCTATTTTAAGGTCTCAACTGGGTCAGAGCTACCCAGCATAATCTCTCTTTTTTAAAGTCAACTGTGCCAAATAACATAACTTAACCATTGAGTAACTATCCCACCATTCACAAATTCCAGGGTTTATAAAAGATGTTTATACCCAGGAGCAGGGATCTTGGGGATCAACTTAGAATTCTGCCTACCACGGGGGGTATTAGCCTTACTATTACTGTTACTAATATGAAAACATACTAGAAGGTAACAGTTAAAACAGTATGACACTCCAAGGTGGGTGGATTGCTTGAGCTCAGGAGTTCAAGTTGAGCCCGGGTGACATGGAGAAACCCTGTCTCTACTAAAAATAAAAGTAAATAAATAAATAATAAATGAGCTGGGCATGGTGGTGCACTCCCATATTCTCAGCTACTTGTGAGGCAGGAGGATCACTTGAGCCCAGGGAAGTTGAGGCTACAATGAGCTCTGTGCTGCTGCACTCCAGCCTAGGTGACAGAGTGAGACCCTATCTCAAAAAAACAAAACCAAACCAGTATGACATTGATGAACAAATTGGTCAATATTTATTGATTAATAAATGATAGATTCAGGGCTGGGTACTAGCCCAGAGTTTGAGACTAGCCTAACCAACATGGTGAATCCCTGTCTCTACTAAAAATACAAAAAAAAAAAAAAAAAAAAAAAAGTAGATGGGCATAGTGCGTGCCTGTAGTCCCAGCTACTTGGGAGGCTGAGGCAGGAGAATGGCTTGAACCCGGGAGGCAGAGGTTACAGTGAGTTGAGATCATGCCACTGTACTCCAGCTTGGGCAACAGAGTGAGACCCTGTTTCAAAATAATAATAGTAGTTTTGATAGATAAGTAGGTCTAGATTGAAAGGCAAGGAATAAATCCAAAAGTATATAGAGATACAGAACATGAGAAAGATGATTTTCAAATGATTAGTGAAAAAGATCAATTATTTCCTAAGTGGTAGCCATCTGGAATAAGTAGAATAGGATGTCATATTAATTACATAAAATCACATAACTGCTATAACAAACCCCAGGTTCTCAATGGTTTCACACCATTAAAGTTCATTCTTTTTTTTAATTTTAATTTTTAATTTTTTAATTTTTTTTGTGTGACAGAGTCTCTCCCTGTCAGCAGGTACCAGGCTGGAGTGACAGTGGTGCCATCTTGGCTAACTGCAACTTCCGCCTCCCGGGTTCAAGAAATTCTCCTGCCTCAGCCTCCCAGGTAGCTGAGACTACAGGTGCATGCCACCATGCACAGCTAAGTATTATTATTACTATTATTCTTATTTTATTTTTAGTAGAGACGAGGTTTCATCATGTTGGCCAGGATGGTCTCGATTTCTTGATCTTGTGATCTGCCCGCCTCGGCATCCCAAAGTGTTGGGATTACAGGCTTAAGCCATCGCGCCCGGCCTAAAGTTCATTCTTATGGATGTTATGTACAGTTGGCTGTTACCAGGTTGTGTACTCTCTGTTATGGTCATTCAGGGAGCCAAGCTCTATTCATCTTGACACTCTTCTAGAGCTGTGCTGTCCAATGTGTTGGTTAGAAGCCCCAGTCCAAAGTGAGATGTGCTGTGAATATAAAATACACATCAGATTTTGAAGATATAATATGAAGAAAAGAATGTAAAATATCTCATTGATACATTTTATGCTTATTACTTGTTGAAATGGTATTTTTTAAATATTGGGCTTAATAAAATATATTTTAACAATTAATTCCACTTTTTTTTTTTTTTTTTTTTTTGAGATGGAGCCTCGCTCTGTCACCCAGGCTGGAGTGCAGTGGCACTATCTCAGCTCATTGCAACATCTGCCTCCCAGGTTCAAATGATTCTCTGGCTTCAGCCTTCCAAGTAGCTGGGATTACAGGCACCCACTGTCATGCCCAGCTAATTTTTGTATTTTTGTAGAGACAAGGTTTTATCGTGTTGGCCAGGCTGATCTTGAACTACTGACCTCAGGTGATCTGCCCTCCTCGGCCTCCCAAAGTGCTGAAATTACAGGTGTGAGCCACTGCTCCTGGCCTACTTTTTCTTAATATGGCTACCAGAAAATTTAAAATTCCACCTATGTCTCGCCTGGATGGCTCACACTTATTTCTGTTGAATAGCACTGTTCTGGAATCTTCTCCAGAGTCTTCTCCATGGTGACTTGAGATGACAGATAGGGAAAATGGGAGGGTCCCATGACTTTCCTTCACATTCTGCTAGCCAGAACTCATTCACATGGTCACATGCAACTGTACGAGAAGTGGGGGAAAATGATGTTCAGCTGTGTGCCAAGAGGAAGAGATGCATTTGATGAGCAACTAGGCATCTCTTCCACAAATCCCTCACTCATACCTTGCACCAAAGCAAACTGTAAGGGAATGAGATTAAAATGGTAAAAAGGAAGAAAGGAAAAAAGAGAGGAAGGGGCCAGGTGCAGTGGCTCACACCTGTAATCCCAGCACTTTGGGAGGCCAAGGTGGGCGGGTCACAAGGTCAGCAGATCAAGACCATCCTCGATAACTCGATGAAACCTCATCTCCACTAAAAATACAAAAAATTAGCCGAGTGTGGTGGCACATGCCTGTAGTCCCAGCTAATCGGGAGGCTGAGGCAGGAGAATAGATTGAATCCAGGAGGTGGAGGTTGCAGTGAACCAAGGTTGCACCACTGCACTCTAGCTTGGGTGACAGATGGAGACTCTATATCCAAAAAAAAAAGAGGAAGGGAGAGAGCCAGAAGAAATAGGAACATTTTTAATTTCAAAAATATTTAAAAAATAATTTTTAGAAATATTTTTAGAATTTTTAAAAAAATCTCAGTATATAAAAGGCCCAAGTATGACTCAGAATGTAGAGCTATAAAAGAAAAAAGAAAAGATCAGTTTAAACCATCTTGAAATTAAAAAAAAAAAATCTACTTGATGAAACAAAACACCACAAAGTAAAAACAAGTCAAAATCTAACTGGGAAAAATCTGACACATCGATATCTCAACCAAAGTTTAAATTTCTCAAAGTATAAAGACCTCTTACAAATCAGTTTTAAAAGAGCAATAAAACCCTATAGAGTAGTGAGCAAAACATGTAAAGAGATAGTTCACAGAAAAGGAATAAAAACGGTTTCTAAAAGTATGAAAGAAAGATTCTTGACTTCACCTATAACTGGAAAAACGCAAAGCTACGTGTAAACACCTGTCAAATTGGCAAAGATTAAAAGATGGGTAGCACATTGTGTTGGAGGGTGTGAAGTCAGACTGGTGGGGCAGAAATTGCTCTAACCTCTGCGGAAAGCAATTTGACAGTTAAATTCAGCATATCCTTGCTCTTTGATCCAGTAAATCCTCTTCTAGTAATTTATCCTACAGATGTACATAATGAAAAGACAATGTACAATAATACGGTAGTCATGGTGAAGATTATAAATACCTAAATGTTTGTCAATGTGGAAATGGTTAAATGCAATGGAATACTGTGGAGCCATATAAAAACAAGACCTAATATATATTTATGGTATGTCTGGTCATGACTAGTGTTCCATACTCTGCTCTTAGTCACAAAAGTAACAAAAATAGTGCATAGCGTGGAAGGGTAGACAGAGATTGACTTCTGGGAGAGGAATGAGAGTATTTAGAAGGTAATCAGGGGTTGGAGGAAAGAGATGAGAGAGCAACTTTCCAGCTGGGCATGGTGGCTCACACCTGTAAACCCAGCTCTGGGAGGCCAAGATGGGCAGATCACCTGACGTCAGGAATTCAGGACCAGCCTGGCCAACATGGTGAGACCCTGTCTTTACTAAAAGTACAAAAATTAGCTGAGCATGGTGGTGTGTGCCTATAGTCCCAGCTACCTAGGGGGCTGAGGCAGGAGAATCACTTGAACTTGGGAGGTGGAGGTTGCAGTGAGTGGAGATAGTTCCACTGCACTCCAGACTGGGTGGCAGAGCGAGACTCTGTCCCCCCACCCCCCCCAAAAAAAAAGAGAGAGAGAGAGAAAGAGCAACTTTCCTTTTATAATATATCCACTTCAAAAACTTTGCTGTTCAAAGTTTCTACAATGTGCATGTATTGGCCAATTTTAAAAGTAGATAATATATATTTAAATTTTGGAAGCAATACTCTTCTCTGTGTTGTTTGTGTCTTCTGAGATGCAAGTAATTTATTGGGGAATGCATCTGTGATGGAAAATGGGGATGGAGCCAGAGGCAAACATTGTGATGAAGATCTGACCCTGGAGAAAACAGGAGAGAAGGAAGGAAATTTTGACAAGGTCAATGAATGTCCTTGAGCCAAAATTGCCTATCAGAAGAGTCCCACCTCTCCCAGGAAAAGGTGTGCCTTCCTATTCCTGCTACACTGAGAGGTTGGCTGGGGGCAGCCTCTGGGAAGCGCAGCCTCAGATGCGTTGATGGATTCAGAGCACAGCAGCTGGGGTCCTTGATCAATTGTACTACCTGCAGCAGATCTAATGGCCGTGGCACCTCCAAAATCTGTTCTGATCTGAAGTTTGTAAATATTGCTCTTATGTGATGACTTCCTTGATTTTATAGTTACAGTGACTTGAATTCTTCTGTTTCTAGGACCTAACTTTTTTCTTTAATCATTTATTCATCCATTCATTTAACTAGACTTTATTAAATACTTACCACATGCTATGCACTGAGCTAAGTGCTGGGGACACAAAGATGAACAGAACAGACCTGGGTCCCAGATTCATGGACATGATCTGCTGAGCAGGCAGAAATAAATCAAATGATTAGCCAGCATATCACTTCCAACTCTAATGAATGCTGCAGAAAAAAAGTATAGAAGTCATGATGCATCTGATACTAGTCTGGGAATTTGCGGAAGGCTCCACAAAAGATGTGAAATATTAGAAATAAATGCTCATTGAGAAAACAGTGTACAGAAAAGTATAAATACAAAACTAGGCTAGGTGATGTCTCACGCCTGTAATCCCAGCACTTTGGGAGGCTGAGGCAGGATGACTGCTTGAGCTCAGGAGTTCAAGACCAGCCTTCACAATATAACAAGACCCTATTTCCACAAAAAATCAAAATACGAGCCAGGTTTGGTAGCACACGCCTCCTGTAGCCCCAGCTACTCAGCAGGCTTTGGTGGGAGGATCTCTTGAGCCAGAAGGCAGAGGCTGCCGTGAGCTGAGATTGCGCCACTGCACTCCAGTGTGACAGAGCGAGACCTCGTATCAAAAAAATAAAAATTAAATAGAAGAACAAAACTAATATTACTCATAATTCTAGAACCAGAAATAACTTCACCTAGCAATAAAAAAATGCAATTGTCTAATACAGCACTGTTCAGCAGAACAGAATGTGAGCCATATATGTCATTAAAAAATTTTAAGACTCTTGAAACATTTTATGAAATTTTTGAAGTGCTGTACTCATTTGCATTGCTGGCAGTCCTGGGAGTGCATGTCTCACTGTGACTCTGGCAGTGATGACAAATGTAATTTCCTCTAAATTTGTTAATTTGATTTGCCAAATTTGGCATTTCCTTATTTCTACAAACAATTCTGAAATCTTTGCATTCTAGAGAGGCTGAACATTCTTTGTCCCTCTGTTCGGTAGCTAGTTCATTTTTAGTTTTACATTACTAATTTTCTTCTCTTCGAAGTGAATGAATGGTGCCACTTACATTGAATGGGGTCAGATGAGGCCTGATACTTGTGTTTATTTTCATATGCTAACATGGTTTGGTTTCAAATCTCACCAACATTGGTTGAGCTTTGCCGACTGGGAGATACTGTGCTGAGTATTTGGGGAAATACACTGAGAGCTGGAGGGTGCTCACAGGAAGTGTAAGAGTCCCGGAGGAGAACGGCAGGCCGTGCACAGTGGTGAACTATGAGGCTGTGCACATTCAGATGCCATGGGACATCCGGGAGCTGATGAGAGCCAGAGTGGGGCTGGGTAGCTGAGTCCAGAGGGATCAGGTTCATGGAAGCAGTGATATTTTAAATAGACCTGAGGGAGAAGGATTTCAACGAGAAGGGTGGGTAAGAGGAGCCGAGGGCTGAGCTGGAACGGTGCGGTGTCTAACAGGCGGGTGTGGGAGACAATGCAGGAAGGTCTGCTGGGCTCCAGTTCCAACAGAATTTAAATCCCCTGCTGAGGCTTTATTTTGTAGATTTTGAGAACCTGGCCAGGAGTAATGGCTCATGCCTCTAATCCCAGCACTTTGGGAGGCTGAGGTGCGTGGAGCACTTGAGGTCAGGAGTTTGAGACCAGCCTGGCCAACATGGTGAAACCCCATCTTTACTAAAAATATAAAATAAGCTGGGTTTGGTGGTGCATACTGTAATCCCAGCTACTGGGGAGACTGAAGCAGGAGAATCACCTGAACCCGAGGAGGGACTGTGTTAAAGAAACTTCTCTTCTCGGGCCCACTAGCAGAGGGGTTTCAAATGCAGGAATTTCCAGGCTCCCCACCTCAGGTGGCTGGGGCTCTTTGAGCACTTTCTCCATATGGGCCAGGTAAAATTGCCAGGTGGGGCTCTTTTGTCCCAAATTCCCACCAAAAGCTCTGGGAAGTGGGGGCTTTGTAACTCAGGGTTGTAGAACAAGTAGCCAATCCAGTATCAGAGTCAAAGATCAATCACTCCAGAGGGAGTTTGAAAGAACTCCTCTCACTGGACGAGAACATGGGAGGGAATAACTCAAGGGTTAAAACTTCAGCTGCTCCTACCTGAACAGATTTCCTGCTCTGAGTTCCCCTCCAACAACATCATGGGAGCTGTCTCTCTCTCTCTCTCTCTCTCTCTCTCTCTCTGTCTTTTTTCTCTCTCTCTCAAAAATAGCTGGGCGTGGTGGTGCGTGCCTGTAACCCCAGCTACTTGGGAGGCTGGCATTCCCAGTATGACACTGATGAACAAATAGGTCAATATTTATTGATCAACAAATAATAGATTCAGGGCTGGGCACAGCGGCTCACATCTATAGGAGTTTGAGACCAGCCTAGCCAACATGGTGAATCTCTGTCTTTACTAAAAATACAAAAATAAATAAATAAATAAAATAAATAAATAATTTAGGTGGGTGTAGTAGTGAGCCCCTATAGTCCCAGCTACTTGGGAAGCTGAGGCAGGAGAATTGCTTGAACCTGGGAGGTGGAGGTTGCAGTGAGCCGAGATCACACCATTGCACTCCAGCCTGGGCAACAAGAGCAAAACTGCATCTCAAAAAAAAAAAAAAAAAAAAAAGAATTTTGAGGACTTGATGGTGTTTTAAGCAGTTTTATTTTTCCTTTGAGAAGAAAAAGTCTGAATTCACAGAGCTTTCAAGGGAAAAGGCCTAAAGAGAGAAAAGGTGGCATGTCCTCAAGCCCTTCTGCTGAAGTCAGCCTACCAAGAAGAGATGGATCAGCTTTAGTTCCTCAGAGACATACCCAGTGATTCCAGGTGTGCAGGAGAGGGGCCAAACAGCTAAGGCAGCAATTCGGTTCCCAAGAAGACTTCCTGTGCATCAGGGGCCCACCTGCCGTGGCCAGGGAGACTCTGCTCCCACTTGAACCAGGCTTCTGCCAGGTCCCCTGCTCCCACTGCATGCCTAACCTCTCCACCCACCCCCACCCCTACACCCTCACCTTCACCTCCTCCCACACTCTCTTCACTCCTGCCCCTAAACCCCCACCTGCCCCTAAACCCCCACCTGCCCCAGGCTCTGGTCCTTTGTGGGGAACATGAACTTGGCCTTTTTTAGAGCAGGCTGACCAATGGCTACCTCCCTTTCAGAAATGCTTACTGTAACTCAGGACATCCTATGTTGGCTTTGTCCCAAAGCCCAGGTGAAAATCTCCAAGCCCTCTACACATACTAGGAAGGAAGAGGGACCAAGCATCTAATGAGGTCTCTGATGTGGGGAGCAGAAGCACCTTGAGGCAGGGATAGCCTCCTTCCAGCACAGACAGGGCAGCCCTTTCCTTAGTGGGTGCCCTTTTCAGAATCAGCTGTTGTAAGATTTAAAAGGTATCCTGTTTGCTAATTCAACTGGAATACACAAAATCCACCCCCAGTGCTGGGTTCAACCTCTTTTTGCCAAGGCGGTTTTTACAAATGCTGACGGACCACTTCCTAGGCAAGCACACTCCTCAAGCCTTTTGACGTCTGCTAATGTTTTAAAGTCCCTTTGGCTCCAAAAACAGTGGGGGCCAGCCGGAAGTGCTGGCTGATTAGAAACCCATTGGGCAGGCTCTCCCAAAACGGCCTGGGGCTGGGTTAGCGCTCCACCTACCTTCCCTCCTTGGATGAGCAGGAGCGGGTAGAAGGAAGGCGAGAAGGTGGTTGCCCCTTTTCTGAATCTCTTGGTTTCCCTTTGACTCTCCATCTAGAATTCTCTGCACACACACACACGCGTGCACACACGCATGCCCCCCCCACGCACACTCATGCACACTCACACTGCCTACGACTGTTTGAGATCTTGTTGAACAGGCTCCGTGAGGGGCTGGGTGAGGGGCACATTTCAGAGAGAATGCCTACTTTTACTCCACTTGCAGATTCATCCCAAATTCTGTGGGGGTGTGTTGGCAGGGAGGGGAGGCAAGACTAAACAGAGAGGATAAAAACTTGCATCTGCATGATTGCTTTTAAAAAATATGACAGCTTGTGAAAGCTTTATTTTCTGTTTATAGTGAAAGGCATTTCTTCTTGCCATTTACAGAGCAATTCTGCAAGAGAGCTTCAGCAAAATTCCAAAACAATCGCATCAAGAGTAGGCACAACCCAGGTCTCCCGACTTTGGTTCCAGGCGAAGTTTCGTTTGTAGTGTGCTCGCCTCCAGGGATACAATCTCTACACTCTCTGCGGGATGGAGGGGAGGTTGAGTGGAGGGAACATTGAATGTTAGGAAACCCGAAGGAAAGAGCAAAGCAACTGCTGTCTCAGGCTGCCCTTCCGAAGTTCGCAGTCCAGGAAGGATGAAGGGAGACTGCCACCTATGGGCCAGGTTCCAGGAACGCCTGCCCGTGGGCTTCTGTGGGACAGACACAGTCTTAAGGTAGAAAGAAAGGCGTCTTTCTGGGACAGTGAGTCACCGCACCCTCTGCTTATAGGCAGGAGCACTCAACACATTCAGGACAGATGAGCATTTTCTCAATTCCAAGCACACATTGTTTTTTGTTTTTTACAAGATGTGATCTTGTGAGCCATGTTCTGTAATAGAAAGAAAATAATGTAACTGACACCTCAGGACCCACCATCGAAACCAAACAGATGTTCAGTTCACATCGTTTTGGCTGCTAGGTGCCACAGTGGGTTCCACTCCGGCACTACAACTAAAATGTTACGGCTGCTTCATAAAAATGAATCAGCATAACGAATCAAAGGCAAACATCTCTTGCTGTGACGTCCCAGTAGAAAAGCAACAGGATAAATAACAATTGGACAAATACCAAAGCCATTCCAACAGAGGCCTGTGGGTGAGGGCATGGAAACGGAAGTGAATCAGGCACAAGGGGGAATATGAAATGAAGCACGGTTGTAAACTAGAGAGGGACTTCACATACAGTCACGGTCATGGGATAAGAACTGAAAAGTATAATTAAATCAACTCTACTCCCAACCTGAAAAAGAAAAGTCATGTGCTTTGCACTTGGTGAGTGGGGGATGACTGTTGTGTTAGAGCAGCTCCAGTGGCATCGTACAATTGTCCTTTAATATTTGAGATCTATGTGTTTGTGAATAGCAAATCCTATTATTCACGTAGTCTTCCGTTATAAGATCAGATCTTCCACAGGATACCTGTACAATACTGGATCTAGAATAACCAGGCAGTCCCGACTCCTGCTGCAGAGAAGAGAGTGGTCTAGGTATTCACCTGTGCATTTTTTTTTGGTCTGAGTTTGTGCATGTGTGTGTGTGGTTGTACATGTGTGTACATGAAAGCATGTGTGTGTCTATGTGTGTGTAAAAAAGGAGCTCAGGAAGGATTATGGTTCTGTCACGATTTAAAGAGCCTCTGCCCAGCATTGTGGCACCTTGAGCAAAGCTAACCCTGTCCAGGGAGGCAGCTGCCTTGAATAGGCACATGTACTGAATAGGCACAGGTCCAGATGCATCAGAAAGGGAGGGTTGGGCTGTAGAGTCTTCAACAGAAATCAGCAGGTAAAACTTGGGATTCTAGAACTTCCAACAAGTGCCAAAGGAAACACAGGAATGAATCCATCCGAAGCAGGACGGGGATTTTCTGGTGCAATCTAGTAGGCTGGGTGAGGGAGAATATCCCAGTGTTGCATTGTATGAATAATCCACATTTTGTTTGCCTATTTTGCTACTGAAGGACCTGCAGGAGACAGGAGCTAGGCCAGTACTGTTCTCTTAGCCCCACTGACTGAGGATTACTAGCATCAGTTCCTAAGTGAAGAAGAGTTGGCAACTAATATCAGAACCCACTGAACGCCCTTTAGGGTTCTTTGTACGTAAAAACAAATAGTGCCAAATTATCATTAGTGGCTCAGTTGTTCATTAAAAAAATTCTCTTTTTTTCTTTTATGAAGTAAGTTCAAGGGTCTTTCTAGATGTTGTAATATTAGGACACCTGGTTTAGGAGGCGTCTCTCTCTCCACTTCCTAGATGTCAACCAGAGGATTTGGGTATCTTTAACGTGTTAGTAAATTATATTTACTAGTGTTTCACGTACTTTACATTTTACGTATATTATATCATATATTTATGTTGCATCTTTCTAGTTTATTACTGTACATTTTAGACGGATCCATGTAGGTGATAACAGATCTAGTTCACTCATTTTAATGCTGTACAGCTTTGCATTGCAAGAATAATCCACATTTCATTTGCCCATTTTGCTCCTGAAGGCCAGGTACTTTGTTTCTGCTTTTGAGCTGTTATCCAGAGTGCTGAAAGAATGTGCTTTTGTTCATATCTTCTTGGACCCATGTGTCTCTTGGGAACTTCTAGACATATAGTGGCAGAATTTTTGGTCATGGGTTGTGTATTAACTTTACCAGGTGTTGCCACATCGCTCTCTACAGTGGGTCTGTCGTTTTACACACCCTCCAGCAGCGGATGTGCATGTCCATTTTGCCATTCTCATAAACTCTTGGCAGTGTCAGGGTTTTTTCAAAAAAATTCCACTCTAATAGGCATGAAATAGTATCTATTTGTTTTAATTTGCATCTCCTTGACTATTAATAAAGGCAAGCACATTTTCATGAGTCTATAGACCATTAAATGTCCTCTTTTGCCAATTGCTTGTTAACATCCTTAGCTCTTTCGATGTTTGTTTGTTTTTTTTCTCTCTTTTTCTTGCTTATTTGTAGGAACTAGTTGCATATTTTGGATAGAAATCCTTGGTTGGAAATGTGGGATGCAACTATTTTCTCCAAGTCTGTGTTTGTCTTCTTGCTTTGCTAATAGTGCCATTTTTCATTAAGAGGTTTAAAAAAATTACATACTTCAGTTTATCACTTTTCCATGACAATTTTTGTTTTTGTATTGTTTAAAAAACCGTGTCCTCCTTGGATGTCACAGAAATATTTTCCTATAGTTCTGTCTAAATATTTATTGCTTTTCCCTAACACATCTGAAATTTATTTTTGTTCACGCAATGAGGTATGAATCTAATTTTTCCCTTAGAAAATATTATTAGCCAATAGTCCTAGTGTCATTTATTGAATAGTCATCCTTGCTCAGCTGATTTGCAGTGTTACCGCTTATGTCCTAAGTTCCTACTTATGTGTGTTTCTAGGTTTTTCAGAAAATTTGTCCCATTGATCTATTTAGCCAATTGCTGATACCAGAATATTTTAATTACTGTAAGCTCATAAGTTTTGCTATCTGTTGGGGTGAATTTTTTCTATTTATTCTGTCTCAAAATTGTGGCCTGGCACAGTGGCTCACACCTGTAATCCCAACACTTTGGGAGGCTGAGGCAAGAGGATCACTTGAGCACAGGAGTTCAAGGCTGCAGTGAGCTATGGTCATGCCACTGTACTCCAGCCTGAGCAACAGAGTGAGACCCCATCACTTAAAAAAAGAACAATTTGTTTTGGCTGTTCTTAACACCTTTTTTTTTCTGAATGGATATTCTGATCTGCTTATCAAGGTCAGTGAAAACAACTCTCCAGGGATTTTAAGTATAATTTATTAAATTAATAGTATAAATTTAGGAAAGCTGTTACTGTTAAGCTGTTGTCTTTCTATGCCTAAGCAGGGTATATCTCATCAGTTTTTTAGGTTTTCTATGTTTCAACAAGATTTTAGAGCTTTCTTTATAAAAGTTTCATATCATTTGTTAGATTTATTTCTGGGTAACTTATAGTTTTATTAAAAACTATAAATGAAACGGCGTCTTTTAATTTTATCCTCATTCTTGAATGATAGTTTAGCTGTGTGTAGAATTCTAAGTTAGCTATTTTCCCTCAACACTCTAAATAGAATTTCTCTCAGAGAACTAGCTATAGAAGGAACACTCCTTGCTGAGCACAGCAGCTTACGCCTATAAGTCCAGCACTTTGGGAGGCCAAGACCAAAAGATTGCTTGAGCCCAGGAGTTCAAGATAAGCCTGGTCAACATGATGAGATCCTATTTCTAAAAAAACTTTTAAAACTTAGCTGGGCATGGTGGTGTGTGCCTGTAGTCCTAGCTACTTGGGAGACTGAGATGGGAGGATTGCTTGAGTTCAAGAGGTTGAAGCTGCAGTGGGCCATGATGCCATCACTGCCCTCCCTCCTGGGTGACAGAGCAAGATCCAGTCTCAAACACCACCAACAAAAAAGGAACATTTTTTAACCTGAAAAGGGCATCTAACAAACTCTAAAACAAATACTATTCTCGGTGAAATGCTAAAAACATCCTATTTAAAGTCGGGAACCCTATTTAAAGTCAGGAACAAGATGAAGGAAATACTGGAATGCACCACCATCCTAATGATCAGGAACAAACAAGGCGCAATTTTAAAAAACATGACATATAGCTGGATTTATTTAAATTAATTAAGTCTCAACCTTTTAACCTATGAAGTTAATCTGTTCACATGGTTGTGATTATATACCGTAGTGGACTTATTCTTTTTTTTTTTTTTTTTTTTTTTTTTTTTCTGAGACAGAGTTTCATTCTTGTTACCCAGGCTGGAGTGCAATGGCGCGATCTCGGCTCACCGCAACCTCCGCCTCCTGGGTTCAGGCAATTCTCCTGCCTCAGCCTCCTGAGTAGCTGGGATTACAGGCACACGCCATCATGCCCAGCTAATTTTTTGTATTTTTTAGTAGAGACGGGGTTTCACCATGTTGACCAGGATGGTCTCGATCTCTTGACCTCGTGATCCACCCGCCTCAGCCTCCCAAAGTGCTGGGATTACAGGCTTGAGCCACCGCGCCCCGCAGTGGACTTATTCTTTAATATTGCTTTGTGCTTTCTATTCATTTTGTTTTTTCTTTTTCTCCTTTTTTTGCCTTTTATAGAACTGATCAATATTATCTTTCAAATGATTGTATTTCATTTTTTTCATATTTACTTTAAAATATAACAAACATACTACTGTTCAACAATCTTGTAGGTTAATCAATATCTCCTGGTTTCCTTTCAAGCAAAATGAGGACCTTACATTGTTTTCTCTTTTATTCTTCTCTTCTTCTCGTACATTATTGTTTCTAGTATTTTAATTCCATCTTTTTATGTAACCTCCATTAGTGCTTTTATTACTATTGTTTTATACTGTCAATGCTTGTTTAGATTTGACTATATATTTTTCAACTTTTTAATTCTCCACGGTTTTTCTGAAAACATATTTTGAGGTATAATTTACATATAATTCCTCCATTTGAAGTATACAATTCAATGATTTTTAGTATATTGATACAACTATCAGCACAATCAACCTCAGTACATTTTTATGAACCTCAGAAGAAAGCTTACACCCATCAGCAGTTACTCTCCATTTTCCTCCTAACCCAACCAGCCCTAGGCAACCACTAATCTGCTTTCTGTCTCTACAGATTTGCCTATTCTAGATATTTCAGAGCAAGGGAATTATACAATACATGATCTTTTGTGACTGGCTTCTTTCACACAGCATACTTTCAAAGTTCATCTGTGTTGCAATATGTATCAATATTTCATTTTTTTTGGCTAAATAATATTCCACTGTATGGATATACCTCATTATCCACTCATCTGTTAATGGACATTTGGGCTACTATGAATGATGCTGCTATAAACATTTATGTGCAAATTCTTGTGTGGACATATAGATTTAATTTCTCTTGGGTATATATCTAGGAGTGGAATTAGTGGATCAAAAGGTAACTTTAAATTTAGCTTTTTGAAAAACTGCCAAACTGTTTACCAAAGAGGCTGTGACATTTTACATTCCCATCAGCAATGTATGAGGGTTCTAGTTTCTCTATATCCTTGACAAAATGCATTATAGCCTTTTTCATTATAGCCTTTCAGTGTGTGTAAAGTGGTGTTTCATTGAGGTTTTGGTTTCTATTTCTCTAATGACCAATGATGTTTAGCAACTTTTTATGTGTCTATTGGCCATTTACACATTTTCTTTGGAGATTCCTATCCTTTGCCTCCCCCTCTTTTTTTGAGACAGGGTCTCACTTTGTTATCCAGGCTGAAGTGCAGTGGTGCAATCATGGCTTACCGCAGCCTCAACCTCCTGGGCTCAAATGATCTTCCTGCTTTAGCCCATCAAATAGCTGGGACAACAGGCATGTGCCACCATGCCCACCTTTCCCCATTTTTAAATTGTGTTATTTGCCTTTTAATTATTGAGTTGTAAGAGTTACAACTCAGGTTGTAAGAGTTATTTTTTTATTGAATTGCAAGAATTACAACTCAATAATAATAGTAAATACAAATATTTTATCTGATATATGATTGCAAATTTTTTTTCATTCTGAGTTGTCTTTTCATGTTCTTAATGGTATTCTTTGAACCACAAAATTTTTCAATTTTAACGTTCAATTTACATATATTTTTCTTTTATTGCTTATACTTTTCGTGTCATATCTGAGAAGGCTTTACCTAACCAAGGCCATTAAGATTTAGGCCCATATTTCTTCTAAGACGTATTTATTTGTAGGAGCCAGATGTAGTGGCTCATGCCTGTAATCCCAGCACTTTGGGATGCCAAGATGGGCAGATCATGAGGCCAGGAATTTGAGGCTAGCCTGGCCAATATGATGAAACTACAGTCTCCACTAAAAATACAAAACTTAGCCAGGTGTGGTGGCATGCACCTGCAGTCCCAGCTACTTGGGAGGCTAAGACAGGAGAATCACTTGAACCCAGGAGGCAGAGGTTGCAGTGAGCTGAGATTGCACCACTGCACTCCAGCCTGGGTGACAGAGTGAGACTTCATTTCAAAAAAAAAAAAGAAGTATATACTTGTAGGCCTTACATTTAGGTTCGTGAGCCATTTTTAGTTAATTTTGTGCATGAAGTGAAGAGGGGGCACAACTTTATTCTTTTGCAAATGCCTATCCAGTTATCTCAATATCCTTTATTGAATAAGATTAATCTTTCCTAATTTTGGCTGGATGTGGTGGCACATACCTGTAATCCCAGCACTTTGGGAGGCTGAGGTGAGCGGATCACCTGAGGTAGGGAGTTCAGACCAGACTAACCAACATAGAGGAACTCCATCTCAACTAAACATACGAAATTAGCCAGGCTAGTAGTACATGCCTATAATCTCAGTTACTTGGGAGGCTGAGGCAGAATTGCTTGAACCTGGGAGACAGAGGTCACAGTGAGCCAAGATCACACTGTTGCACTCCAGCCTGGGCAACAGGAGTGAAACTGTCTCAAAAAAAAAAAAAAAGAAAGAAAAGAGAAAGATTCAGCTTTGCTCACTTAATGTCTTGTACCCTTGTTAGATTGAGAGTAAATGTGGGGCAAATAAAAGAAAATATATTTAATAAAAATGAACTCATAATTTTATTAAAATAATAAAATTAAAATTATTTTTTTGGTATGTATACATACATACACATATATTTACATATATGTACATATTTATTTTCTTTTGAAACAAGGTCTCGCTCTGCCACCTAGGCTGAAGGCTGAAGTGCAGTGGTACAATCATGGTTCATTGCAGCCTCGAGCTCCTGGTCCCAAATGATCCTCCTACCTCAGCCTCTCAAGTAGCTAGCACCACAGACATGCACCACCACACTCAGCTAATTTTTAAATTTTTTTTTGTAGAGACAGGGTCTCACTACATTGCCCAGGCTGGTTTTGAACTCCTGGTTTCAAATGATCCTTGCATCTTAGCCTCCTAAAATGCTGGGATTACAGGAATTAGTCACCACACCCAGCCTGTATTTTTATATTTTTAAAATAAAAGTTCATTTTGAAATAAAATATTTTGGACTAAGTCTATTTCATTCATCCATGTCTATTCTTAAGCAAGTACCACAGCATCTTCACTACTGTAACTTTGTAATAAGTTTTGAAATCAGAGGGAAATGTGAATCCTCCAACATGGTTCTTCTTTTAAAAAATTGTTTTGACTATTTTGGGTCACTTACATTTACATATTAATTTTAGTATCATTTTCTGTAAAGGAAAGCCAACTAGGATTTTGATAGAAGTTAACTCTGTAGGTCAATATGGGAATGTGGCCATTTTAACAATATTAATTCTTCGAATCCATGAACATGGGATGTCTTTCCATTTATTTTGGAATTCTTTAATTTCTTTTAACAATGTCATAGTTTGCAAAGTACAAGTTTTATAATTCTTTTGTTAAGTTTATTCCTAAGTAGTTTGTTCTTTTTAATTCTATTATAAATGGAATTGCTTTCTTAATTTCATTTTCAGATTGCTCACAGATAATTTATTGCTTCTTGACTCTTTTCATATGGGTTCATAGTTCCTACTCCCTCAAGTATATCCTTAAATAATTCATAAAATAAATCTGTGAATACAGTTCTCTTAGTCTCCATCTGAAAATGTCTCTATTTCATCCTCTTTAATGATCATTTAATTAGGTATAGAATTCTAGGTCAGTAGTTCAGAAGATATTTTCCTGTTTTATTCTGGCCTTACTTCTTGTTACTGAGATGTCAACTCTGTCTAATTGTTTCTTTGCAGAGACAAAGTGCCTTTTTTTCTGGTTGTTTTTAACTTGTCTTAGTTTATTTTCGAGATTCCACAGTTTCATTATATATGTCAAAATGGAGCTTATTTTATTTATTCTATTCAATGTCTGTTGTACATCTTCAACCTGAGGATTTGTGTTTTAATTCTAGAACATTCTCAGTGATTAATTTTTTGAATATTGCATTCTCTCTAGTATCCCTTTCTAGAACTCTTATAAATATACTTTTTTATTTTGTTCTCCCAGTGTCTATTTTTGTCATTAAAAATGTCAGGTATAGGGCCGGGCGCGGTGGCTCAAGCCTGTAATCCCAGCACTTTGGGAGGCTGAGGCGGGTGGATCACGAAGTCAAGAGATCGAGACCATCCTGGTCAACATGGTGAAACCCCGTCTCTACTAAAGGTACAAAAAATTAGCTGGGCATGGTGGCACGTGCCTGTAATCCCAGCTACTCAGGAGGCTGAGGCAGGAGAATTGCTTGAACCCAGGAGGCGGAGGTTGCGGTGAGCCGAGATCGCGCCATTGCACTCCAGCCTGGGTAACAAGAGTGAAACTCCGTCTCAGAAAAAAAAAAAAAAATGTCAGGTATGGTGGCTCACACTTGTAATCCCAATACTTTGAGATGTTGAGGTGGGCAGATCACTCGAGCCCAGGAGTTCAAGACCACCCTGTGTAACATGCTGAAACCCTGTGTCTACAAAATATATATATATACAAAAATCAGCCAGACATGGTGATGTGTGCCTGTAGTCCAGCTACTTGGGAGGCTGAGGTGGGAGGGTCACCTGAGCCCAGGAGGTCAAAGCTGCAGTGAAAAAAAAAAAAAAAAAAAATATATATATATATATATATATATATATGTATGTATATATATGTATGTATGTGTATATATATATATATATATATATAAAAGTTATTCTGAACTGCATTATTAGTATTTCCCAATTCTATATTCTAGTTCTTTTTAATACAAAGTAAGGGAGTTAACTCTCCTCAAAACAAACAAACAAACTTTAAAAGGAGGAGGACAGGAGTTTCATCCAGGGGCAAAAAACAATTTCCAGAAAAGATATTATACTTCTCCAATCATTCTCCTTAAAAATATGGAAAGGAGCTGGGCATGGTGGCTCACACCTGTAATTCTAGCACTTTGGGAGCCTGAGGTGGGCGGATCACTCGAGGTCAGGAGTGTGAAACCAGCCTGGCCAACATGGTGAAACCTCGTCTCTACTAAAAGTACAACAATTAGCTGGGCATGGTGGCACATGCCTACAGTCCCAGCTACTTGGGAGGCTGAGGCAGGAGAATCTCTTGAGTACAAGTCCCCTTAGACAGCTATTGAAGGCCCCCTGGGAGGTGGAGGTTTCAGTGAGCCAAGATCACACCAGTGCACTCCAGCCTGGGTGACATTATGAGACTCTGTCTCAAAAAAAAAAAAAAAAAAAAAAAAAGTAGCGAATGGCCCTAAGGTGGCTGTATTTTTTTTAACATAAATATTTGTGAGATAATTATATTCATGCTAAGGAAATATGTCTGAAATTGTGGTGGGAAAGGACCACATATTTCACAATTATGATTTACTGCCCCAATTTTACCTGTTGAATCTGACAGCTTGGCAGGATGCAAAAGAGCATGTGCTTTGAGATCAACCAGACTTGGGTTCAGGTACCAGCTTTACTGATAGCTAGTTATGGGACTTGGGCACCTTATTTTAATTTCACTGAGTTTTTCTGAATTTTAATTTCATCATCATCTATAAAATAAACGCATCAGAGTTGTTATGAAGAAGCAATGACATGGCAGATATAAAGTGCCTTGTGCAAAGTCTGGCCAACAGCAGGTGTTTTATACAAGATTAGCATTATTTCTGGTAGAAAAATCTTAATTAGAATTGGTGCCATCATTTGGGTTATCCTCATTTAGTATTTGAGATCTTCTCATTAGTCATGTTCCATTGTAACCTGTTTGCTGTGATTCTGGCCTTCCTAGGATACACAGATTAGTAATTAATCCAAGTAAGAGATGGAATCTTCACTTGTGGAAATGTCTGTGATGATGTTTCCCACACTTTTCTTCTGCAGCAGGCCCCTTAGACAGCTACTGAATGCCCCAAGTAAAACATTCTGGGGTTCTTTCTTGCAGCAGACGGTATAATGCAGAGTCCATTTGGGAGGCACGCCCTATAAGAAAGACCTCTAGGACTCTTAAAAGGTAAATGCTTAGAAAATTGATCCAAACAAAACGGAACTGTTATAAATATGTTTTCCCTATAATTTTTCAAACTAATATATTTAATTCTGTCTGGCAGCATCCTCTAAATTGAATCCGCATGAGATAGATGAGACCATTGGAAGAATATAATATGCTGATGCAGGAATTACTCTGCCTTTGGTGGGAGCAGTCAGTGTTTCCAAGAGGTGAAGCTGCCTCGTGCTTGGGGTATGATGGCAAACACTGCCTTCAGTAGGCTCCTCATGAATTCTTTCTCTTGTGAGATTTATGACAGGAAATGGGATTTTTCTGTAAGAACATTGTAATGACTAACATTCCTATACGTGCAGTGCATTCAGGTCTTTTCCTTGGGTCGGCTTCTTGATTGCACAGCCACCTGAATGTCCACTTTTATTAAGCAACATCAATTAACCTTACCCTGCAATGCAATATTGCACATGCTGTCATGACCCAGAGCACAGAGAACACGTGGGCCATTGGGAGAATGGTGATGTCATTGTTAATGTCACTAAGCTATTTAAGGTGGGGAAAACCTCCAAAAATTTTGTGATATTAATAATTGCAGTAGTTAATAGTTAACATATCGTCTCTATGTGCCTGATACTGTGCCAAGTGCACACTGATAATAATCTATGTTTATATTTACATGTGTTAAAGTTAGTCTTCACAATAACCTTGTGAGGGAGGTGCTGTGATTAGCCCCATGTTCTAGATGAGGAAAATGAAGCATGAGGCATGAAGTTGCCTTGCTCAAGGTGGCACAGTGAGGCAGTGGTGGAGCTGGATCCACGCCCGGGTGGGCTGGCACCAAGAGGAGAGTGGTCTTACCTTCATCACATGAACGTGAGGCCTGGAAGGTTCAGAGATACCTGGATTTGGTTGATGTGTGAAAGCCGTGCTTCGACTCACCAGTCTAGAGTGAAATCCCTCTGGATCGGCTGTCCAAAAGGCTACATACAATTCAGAACATTTAGCCCCTCTTTAATTTAAATTGTATACTTACCTTACCAACTCCACTGGCATTAGGGATTCTTCTCGTTCATCCTTCCTTCCTTTCTCTGTCTTCACATTTGCTGGGTGCTTTGGGGACAAAAGGAGAAGAAAGAAGAGGAAACAGAGGAGAAACAGTTCTCTTTGCTTGTGAAGTTTGCATTCTAGCTCTGGCAATGGGCTTCGTAACTGTGAAAGAACTGGAGAGTGATATGGCAGTGTTTGGTAACAGGCCGTTCATTCTTTAGATAGCTCAGCCAGGACCAGCTGAACATCTCCAGATGGTGATTATAAAGTAAAACTATTTCTAGTCCATCCTCTGTCCAGGGAGAGGTGCTTTTGGCTCTTAGAAGCAAGAGGGGCCACCTGGTTCTTCTCCTGGTCACCTTTCCTCTCTCCCACCACCTAGCTCAGGTGAGTCAATGCCATGTAGGATACTTACCTTTAAGATCAGAATAGCTGATCTTTCCAAAATGACCACCTCCTACTGCTAATTTATGGACAAAGAAGGTATCTGAGATAAATACTTTATTTTATAAAACTTCTGAAGAATCTAGCTCACACAGATATTTTTCCTTAAAATTATTGTTTGTAATACGTGCACAAAGTCAGGGCACAAAGTCAGGGCACATTTGTCAAAACTCATCGAATGATACTTATCAACAAAGTTGATCTGAATGGGAAAAAAACCCAGTCTTGACATTAAAATCCAGTTCTTCTTGCCGCTCTGTCCTCCCCTAGGCACCCCACTCCTCTGCAGAGATTACTGGATCACTGCTGTTACAATTTTTGAAGTGGCTGGGATATAGACTTCTAGAGGTGTTCCCTATACGCATGCATTTACAATCTGTTTTAGCAACCTGCATATGGCAGCATCTTGTACGCTCAATTCTTCTTGCTTTTGTCTCTTACTACTGTAAATGGAGATGGTTCCCTATCAGCACAGTTAGTGCTGCTGGGTTCTTCTGATGGCCAACACAGTTCCCCTCTGCAAGGCTATAGCGTACTATCCATACTAGCCCTTTTCAAGTAACTTTTAAGTTGTTTAAAATCTTTTGTTATTACAAACAATGCTTATTGCACATCTGTAAACTCCTATGAGTAGAATTAGTAGGTCAAATGGTGTATAGACTTTATGAAATGGCTTGAATATACAAACAAGTATAAAAAATAATGTGACTAAAAACGTACCCAGCGTTAGTACATCTCAACAAGGAAAATCACATTTCTTTTAGGAAGCACTGGAGTACAAGGTCATTAAAGTCATGAGTTACATGCTAATTTATTTGGAATAAGGGAGTTATTTAATTTTGCTTTGAAATCTGGAAGGCTGCACTCAAATGTTGCTAAGGATTGTAGATGTATTACATCTAGTGGCCTCAGCTATGTCCAAAGTGAATTGTTTTTTCTAACCAATCACCTGTGTGTCCCTAAACTTAGTTCTTTGGCATGCTTGACCCTAATCAATGAGATACCCAGGCCTGGCCTGGCAAAAAGTCTGATCTAGGTCAAAGGTGACTGCTTAGACCACGTAGCCTACCCCAAGTTTCCTGTCATACAAGTGACTTTACAGGGATTCATTTTATTCCCTATTAGATGGAATGAGCTTTCAATTTCATTCTTATCATTTAAGTGAACTGTGGCTTAATGTATTTGTGAAGGCATACCATGTGTATATACATATGTGTTATTTCCATTATGCTTTATCTCAGGCCTCATACCTTCTGCAAGGATTTTCACAATGTTTTTCTGAATGAGAAGCCAGGAGTTCTCTCTGTGCCTCAACCCCTGCTCCCATCGCATTTATCTTGTTTGCAGGTTGCAAATAGGGTTAAGGATTTCCAGTCTTCCTTTGAACAATGATTGCAGTATTAAACACAGCTTGGTAACTTTAAGCCTATTATTTGTGTAAATGGCTCTCTATTGCTTTTAAATTTACTTAATTAAAATTATAGAATGATATGATTCCAGTGGGTTACATTAGTCTCACCCTAAACTTCTTCAGTTTTTACTTCTAGCCTTTTTCTGTGCAAGAGTTCTTACTGAAGACAATAGCTTAGCAGACTGCTCAACTCATAATTCATTACCTAAAAAAAAAGTTAACATAATTAAAAGCATTTGTTGTCAAGCACAGTGGAGTTAAAGTCAGCCTGATATTCACACAACATTTCACTGCCCCAAGAACGTAGCTAACGTATCCTTAAAATGAAAAGGGAAAGGTTGCAGTCCCCAGAGATTTTCTATTTATTTTTTGAGCTGAAATTATTTCATAAGCTAACCACTGAGTTTGAATGTATCATCTAGTTCTAGTTTAATAGGAGGGAACAAAGGATGTACATTATCTTTTCCCTTTATACCCGGGACATAGTGAGATTAACACAACACAGTTCATTGCCCAGGCATGCAAATATTGCCATGCCCGAACAGACCTCTTGTGCCTCTATGCTTTTCTCTCCCTTAGTGACAGAAAACCCACTGGACTCCAGCAAGCGCTGAGCTCTGGCAGCCATTGGCCCCAGAGCTCTACCTCCTGCCTCTCAGTAGGTAGAGGCGAGCTAGGGAGGTGGCCAATCCGGTGGTTTGTATCCAGGAGAACATGGCACAGTTAGCTATTTAAATCCAACCAGGATGATGTAAGCGAGCGGGCTGGAAGGGTTAGGCAAAAGGCAAAAGGAAAGGAGAAATCTTGTCAGGCTGCATTATTTACAGTGAGCTGGGCTGAGACTAACATGTCCGCCACCTGTACCCTGAGCCAAACTCCTAGCACCTCCGTGCTGCCTCCTCCCAGCCCCCGAGAAAGGAGGAATCACTACAGAAAATTAGCTGATGCTAAATTATATGGGGAGAGAGAATGGTTTAATTTTTAATATGATTTTTTTCTAACTGGAAGAGCGGGCCTCTGTACTTAGACAAAAACACACAGACCTGCTTTGGTTTGCAAATAACTGGGGTGTCACAGGAAAGCTGGGCTCTCTTGCTAATGAGAGAACAGTGTTTGCCCTTGCCTCTGTGGTCCCAATAATCCCGAGTGAAACTTTGCAAAAAGGGTTCTTGTTTTGCAGCATGAGCAAATGTTCAGGCTCAGGAAATGATGCTAAAGACACTTTGAAAAATGTAAGATGGGCTTGACACAGCACTGGCACAGGATACCTGACAGGAAGCAGCGTGGGGAGTGGTGATAACAGTCCCTGCGGCAGGCAGAGAGCTGGTTTCACACTCCAGCCTGGGTCCCCGCAGCAGGAGCGGGCTCAGTGCACCGAGGCGAGAGCCTCGGTGCACTGCAGAGTGAGGAGGGAGGAAATCTGGCTGTGCTCCTGGGGCCCTGGCTGCGGGGAGGCCTGGGAGAAGCAGGGCGGGGGGTCCTGAGAGTACCTTCTTGCTAGCAAGGGCTTGACGGTCACCTGCACACACACTGCACTTTTTAAAATCGTGTTGGCTTTGGTTGGTTTTGTCCCTGCTCACATTACTTTTCCAAAGCACCTCCTGTCGACAAAGCTGGCTTTGGGACAAGAGAGGATGCATTTGTCCTTAGGGTCTCTCAGGGACAGGCCATGCAATGCCACATACACAGGTGCTCAGTAAGAATTAGATGGAGCGGACAGTGCTGATTACTGTTAATGAAGGGGTAAGTTAATAAAGGCAAGATGCCTGTTTCCGGGCAAATCCACCCCAGTGCGATGGAACCTGCAGCTGATCTGCTGAGGAGGGTGGCTTTTCTTCCAGATGGCCATGGCCTTTGTGTCACGGAAGGACTTTTTTTCGACACATGGTGCACTCTGGTTGTGATGCAGATTAGAAATTCGTTTTCATTTGCCACTCTTAAAAAAAAAATAAACATTCTGGGTGCATGAAAGGGAGCTTTTGAACCCTGAGAGAGTGCTGTGTGTTTGACTCCATGTGGCAGGACCCTCTCTTAGATCATTAGCAAGTGCGCCTGGCTCTGTGGCTTTTTCAGGCTTCAGCCCTGGTGTCGTTCTGACAGCTCTGTTCTTAAAGATGAACTCCCGTGCATCCAGTAACTTTTGCTTTTGGTGCTGGTGGGGAAACCTTGATGATATCGATTTAGAGCAATTAGTACACTAGGTTTGTGTTTCTCCTGCACTATATTCTTTTAAAGAGTCAGAAGGGAGAGATTGCTGCCTATTTGCCATTGTTTCCTTAATGTTGTCGTTGCTGGTGTAATTTTGATGAATATGGGAAAGCAGAACTATTCAAATTGTGTGAGTTCTGAAGGGGTCACCAAATTTAAATGATACAAAAGGACCAGCGCAGGCAATGAAGTGACAGGGATAGCACAAAGAATAATTTCACGCTATTGCAAAATCAACAAACGGCATCTCATCTCTGTTGAGCACAGCCAGGCATAGGAAGATAGCAATCTTTGTCTATGTATAGATATGATTCTTGCTTCCAGGTGCTTAAAATTGAGTGAGGGAAACAGACATGTATACAAAGAACTCTAAGACAGGGCACGCATGTGACAAAAGTGAAGGGTAAAGTAAACGCTGCATGCATGCCGAGGAGGCTTGACTCGTTCTGGTGGGTGAGGCCCCTGAGTTGAACTTGGATGAATGAGGAGGATCTCAACAGGCAGGATGGGGGATACCCCATCTGAAACTCTATAGCCTTGAAAAAAGAATATGCAAAGTGTGTACGTACAAATATAGCACGATGTCCAAGATAGATTACATGAAAAAGGAGGTTACCCAGCAATATGTGTAGAATTCCTACTTTTAGGGTTAAAATATACACAGTATATGAATAGTAGTTAAGCTTTTAAGCTCTAAAGACATGCTGGTTAAAATCCCAGCTCAGGACTTTCAGTGGATTGTGTTATTATTGCTGAAAAATATTTACTGTCTTTCCCTGGGGGAAGGTTATTCGTTTCTGTTCATTAATAGCAGGCTGGCCCTAGAACCTGCTTGGCTAGTGAAATGAGAGCAGAAGTGATATATGCCCCTTCTAAGTAGATGCTTTAGGAGCCACTGTTTGCTTCTGCTGTATTATAATGATCAGCTAAGTCCCAGATAGAGGGTCCTCCTTCAGCTTCAGCCTGGGCCCTGGAACAAAGACAGCGTGGAACAGAGCCACAGCTGACTCCTGGTTGACATGATTCATTAGCATAAGCAAGAAATAAATCTTTGTTATTGTCAGCCACTGAGATTTTGAAGATTCTTGTTGGCTGGGCATGGTGGCTCACACCTATGATGCCAGCACTTTGGGAGGCCAAGGCAGGCAGATCACTTGAGGTCAGGCCAACATGGTGAAACCTTGTCTCTCCTTTAAAAATGCAAAAATTATCCAGTCGATCATTGATGGACGTTTGGATTGGTTCCAAGTCTTTGCTATTGTAAACCGTGCTGCAGTGAACATACGTGTGCATGTGTCTTTATAGTAGAATGATTTATAATCATTTGCATATATACCGAGCAATGGGATTGCTGGGTCAAATGGAATTTCTATTTCTAGATCCTTGAGGAATCGCCACACTGTCTTCCACAATGGTTGAACTAATTTACACTCCACCAACAGTGTAAAAGTGTTCCCATTTCTGGATACAGAAAATGTGGCACATATACACCATGGCATACTATGCAGCCATAAAAGAGGATGAGTTCATGTCCTTTGCAGGGACATAGATGAATCTGGAAACCATCATTCTCAGCAAACTGACGCAAGGACAGAAAACCAAACACTGCATTTTCTCACACATAAGTGGGTGTTGAACAATGAGAACACAGGGACACAGGGAGGGGAACGTCATATACTGGGTCTGTCGGGGAGTGGGGGGCTAGGGGAGGGATAGCAGGGGGTGGGGATATTGGGGAGGGATGGCATTAGGAAAAACACCTAATGTAGGTGATGGGCGGGATGGAGTTAGCAAACCACCATGGCATGTGTATACCTATGTAACAATCCTGGAAGATGTTCACATGCATCCCAGAACTTAAAGTGAAAAATTTAAAAAAAAGAATTAAGGTTAAAGAGAACAAAACAAAAATTAGCTGGGTGTGGTGGCATATGCCTGTAATCCCAGCTACTTGAGAGGCTGAGGCAGGAGAATCGCTTGAACTCAGGGGACAGAGGTTGCAGTGAGCCGAGATTGCATCACAGCACTGTTTCAAAAAAAAAGAAGAAGATGCTTGTTACCAGAACATAACTCAGCCCAAGTTGACTGACAGTCACCTTATCATCTATGGAATCTTATTCGACCTAATTAAACCTCAGTTTCCTTGTTCATAAAATTGGGATAATAAAATACCTACCTCAGAGGATCACTGTGTTGTTAAAACGAGTTAATGTTAAAATGCACAACATAATGGTTTGTAATCCATACTAAGAAGTCAGTGTTAGCTATCTTTAAATATGCACAGAAAAATGTCTGGAGGAATATACACTGTCTTAGTCCATTTGTGTTGCTATAAAGGAACACCTGAGGCTGGGTAATTTACAAAGAAAAGAGATTTATTTGGCTCATGCTTCTGCAGGCTGCACAAGAAGCATGGTGCCAGCATCTGCTTCTGCTGACTCCGTAGGAAGCTTCCACTCATGGCGGAAGAGAAAGGGGAAGAGGCATCATATAGTAAGAGAAGAAAGAAGGAAGAAAAATAGGGGAGGGGTGCCATGCTCTTTTAAATAACCAGCTTCCATGGGAACTCATCAAGCAAGAACTCACTCCTAACCAGAGGGAGGGCACCAAGCCATTCATAAGGGATCTGCCTCTGTGACCCAAATGCCTCTTGGTAGGCCACACTTCCAACACTGGGGACCACATCTCAACATTGAGATCTGTAGGAGATGGATATCCAAACTGTATCGTATACCAACCTGCTAACAGCAGTGCTCTCTTGAATGTGAGATTACAGGTGACTTTCATTTTATATTTTATTTCTGCAATCAAATTGTTTATAAGAAGCATATACTGGCCGGGCGCGGTGGCTCAAGCCTGTAATCCCAGCACTTTGGGAGGCCGAGGCAGGTGGATCACGAGGTCGAGAGATCGAGACCATCCTGGTCCACATGGTGAAACCCCGTCTCTACTAAAAATACAAAAAATTAGCTGGGCATGGTGGCGCGTGCCTGTAATCCCAGCTACTCAGGAGGCTGAGGCAGGAGAATTGCCTGAACCCAGGAGGCGGAGGTTGCGGTGAGCCGAGATCGCGCCATTGCACTCCAGCCTGGGCAACAAGAGCGAAACTCCGTCTCAAAAAAAAAAAAAAAGAAGGCACATGCCCATGGTGGGAAGGAGAGGGATGAGGAACCAGGGAAGTAGTCAAAGAGAAAAAGAGTGGGAGTTTCACTCTTGTTGCCCAGGCTGGAGTGCAATGGCGCGATCTCAGCTCACCGCAACCTCCGCCTCCTGGGTTCAGGCAATTCTCCTGCCTCAGCCTCCTGAGTAGCTGGGATTACAGGCACGCGCCACCATGCCCAGCTAATTTTTTGTATTTTTAGTAGAGACGGGGTTTCACCATGTGGACCAGGATGGTCTCGATCTCTCGACCTCGTGATCCACCCGCCTTGGCCTCCCAAAGTGCTGGGATTACAGGCTTGAGCCACCACACCCGGCCTGCATATGCTATTTTAATCACCATAAAAAGTAGGTAGTTTTACTTTGGAAAAAATGAACAAAAGTACCCTGTACATTTCTCTGTCACAATGCCCACTGCACCAAACTCCGCTCCTTGAAGGTGGGAGCTGTGTGCATTGCCCTGTGCTGCTAGTGGCTGGGTGGCAGAGAGTAGATACTCAGTAGACATTTACAAAAGTTTAATTGATCAGCTTCTCATCTGGATGACTGGGTGAATGGCAGTTAAGGACCTACTCTAACCGAGATGAGAAACACAAAAAGAGTACTACAGAAGGTACGAACTCAGAATGTCCACACTCTGAGTTTCTCATAGAAACAGTAATCAGACAGTTAGAAATATGAATTTGGATATCAGAGATATAACGGTGGGGTTTATCCAAATAGAGTGATTACAGGATCCCAAATCCAAAATCTAAAATGATCTAAGATTTGAAATTTTCTGAGCACTGACATGATGCGCAAAGAAAATGCTCATTGGAGCATTTTGGGGTTTGGATTTTCGGATTTGGGATGCTCAGTCAGCAAGTATAATGCAAATATTCCAAAATCCGAAACACTTCCGGTTGCAAGTGTTTCACATAAGGGATGGTCAGCCTGTAGCTGAATCTGCGGGTGTAGAGTGGGAGCATGAGCTCTCCGTGCCACTCTGGTTCCCATCACCCTGACTGTCCTCTCAAGACCAAGTCCAGGTAATTTTTAACAACAATATTCAGCCTATAATTTTTTTTTTTGAGATGGAGTCTTACTCTTGTTGCCCAGACTGGAGTTTAATGGCACAATCTCGGCTCACCGCAACCTCCGCCTCCTGGGTTCAAGCAATTCTCCTGTCCCAGTGTCCCGAGTAGCTGGGATTACAGGGATGCGTCACTATGCCCAGCTAATTTTGTATTTTTAGTAAAGACAGGGTTTCTCCATGTTGGTCAGGCTGGTCTTGAACTCATGACCTCAGATGATCCGCCTGCCTTGGCCTCCCAAAGTGCTGGGATTACAGGCGTGAGCCACCGTGCCCAGCCAGCCTATAATTTCTATTGAGCACCTACCACATGCAGGCACTGGTGGTACAGAGGTGAAATCTGTACTGTAAAATCAAATGTCTCTGCTCTTAACCAGTTTCTGTTTTATGGGGGTAGCAGACGATAACCAATAACTAAATGAGTAAGATACAGAATGTATTCTGTAGTGTTAGAATGATAAAACGGGGAAGGGGGAAAGGGAATGCTGGGTGAGGAGTGTTGCCATTTTCAACAGGGTAAGTCAAGGTAGGCCTTGCTGCAGATGTGACATTGGAGCATAAGGCTTAAAAAAGCAGAAGATATCTGTGAGTCCTGGTAAAATGATCCAGACAGAGAGAGCAGAAAGGACAGAGGCCTTGAGGTGGAAACATGCCTGTGCTCAGAGGAGTAGCAAGGAGCTCAGAGTGGCTGGAGCAGAATGAGTAAAGGAGTCAGTGGTAAAAGAGTTCAGAGCAATAGTGAGGGGTGGGAGTGGGAGTGGGCAGTGGATAGATCATGGAAGGCCTTATCCACAGGCTGCTGAAGGCACTTTGACTTTTATTCTAAGCAATATGGAGGGGAAGCTCCTGAAGTTTGATTACAGGAATAATCTGACTTATGTTCTAAACTGACCAGCCTGGTGAGTACACTGAGAACAGACTGACCGAGGGGAAGGGTGGAAGCTGGGAGACAGTAAGGAAGTTATTGCAGTCACAGGTGATGGGCAGCTGGGGCGAGAGTGGAGGTGATGAGAAGAGGCTGGATCCTGGATACATGTTGCAAGCGCAGCCAGTGTAATATGCACATGGATATGATATGGCGCATGAGAGGAAGAGCGGAATCAAGGCGAAGTCCAGGGTTTTGGCAGTAGCAATTGGGAAGAGGAGTTGCTGAGATGGGAAGACTTAAGGAGGTGCAGTATTGGTGGGAAGTTAGGAATTCAGTTTTAGATACGCTCATTTTGAGATGCTCTTTGACATCCAGGTGGAGACGCGCTGAGTGGGTGGGTGGACTTGTGAGCCTTCAGCCCAGGAGAGGGGTCCGTGCTGGCTCAGGACATCTGAGGTTCTTGGCATATAGGCAGTATTTATGCTGTGCAATGGGTGAAATCCATTAAGGTGTAAGCACAGGGAGGAAGGGAGTCTGGGGACTGAGCTCGGGGCTCATTTAGAGCAGAAGAGAAGAAGCAACCAGCCAGGAAGACTGAGTGAGGAGTCAGCGAAGGCGGAGGAGAATCAGAGGTGAATAGTGAGAGATTCGTGAAGAAAGTGCCCGAAGGAGGCGGGCATGCTACTGCCAGGCCAGCTGAGATGGGGACTCAGCATTGTCCATCGGGCTGAGCCAGATGGAGGTCACTGGTAACCCAGCAAGAGCAAGGGAATGGGTGGCGGGGAGTGGATGCAGAAGCCTGGCAGAAGGAGGTTCCAAAGAGAATTCAAAGAGAGGAGTCAGAGACAGAAGGTTTAAACAACTCTTTGGAGGAATTTTGCTGCAAAGGAGAGTAGGAAAGAGGAGTGGTAGTGAAAGAGGAAGAAGATAAGAGCCCAAGAAAGTATTTTCTTTCTTTCTTTTTTTTAAGATGGGAGAAGTCATAGTGGTCGGTATTCTCATGGAAAGACTCCATTAGGCAGGGACAAATTGCTGATGCAGAAGCAGTAGGAGGACGTTTTGTGCTGTGGACTTGGAGAGGTGAAAGGAGGTGGGATCTATCGCACAGATGGAGAGACTCGCCTTAGGCAAGGTTCCAGCTCACAGTTCAGAGAAACAGAAGGCGGAGGCAGGGTGGCTGGACGCAGGTGCAGGTAAGTTGGCAGATGCAGTGGTGGCAGCGTGGGGGTGGCAAGGGTGCATTTTCTCTATTGATTGTTCCTGTTTTCTCTGGGAAATGGGAAGCAAAGTCAGCAGCTTAACGACAAGATGGGGAAAGGGGTGTTGGAGGTTTGAGAATGCAGGCAAAGATATAATCTGGGAATCTAGGAGGGAGACAGTGCTGGGTCGTCTAGGGAGTATCAGGCCAGCCCTTAAGGACCCCCAAGTTCAGTGGTCCTGAAGTCAAGTGAAATGATCATCGAGGTATGCATTAGTTTCCACTGTGGATATGTGGTTACAGCATGGGTGGATGGGTGGATTTAACTAACTCAGAAGCTGAAGAAATAACCTGAAAGAGAGAGAAAGGAATGGGATCAAGAGCAGATACAGATGGGCTAGAGAGTTGGAAAGGAACTGAGGAAGCATTTATTAGTTTGAGAAAGGAGGAAAAGGGAGTGTGTTAGTTATCTACTGCTATGTAACAAAATCACTACAAACTTGGCAACTTGAAACACATTAATTGTCTGACAGTTTCTGTGAGTCCAGAGTCTGGGAACAGCTTAGCTCAGTCTTGTTTCAGAGTCCCTCACAAGGCTGCAATCAAGGTGTCAGCCAGGGCGGGGGTCTCATCTGAGGCTTGACTGGGGAAGGATTCCCTTCCAAGCTTATATGGTTGTTGGCAAGATGCAGTTTCTTGTGGACTCTCAAAGGGCCTTACTTCCCTGCTGCTGTTAGTTGGGGGCTGCTCTCAGTTCTTGCCATGCGGGCCTCTCCATATGGTGGGTTACTTCATCAAAGCTATGCGGGGGGTGGGGGAGGGAGTCAATGGAGACAGCTGGCTAGCCAGATGGAAGCTACAGTCTTATGTAATGTCATCACAGGAGCGACATCACCTCGCCTTATTCTATTGCTGGAGGCAGTCACAGGTCCCCTCATACTCCAGAAAGAGGCCATCCACAGAGGTGCAGACACCAGGAGGCAGGGATCATCAAACTCCATGCCATCTTGGAGTCTGCCTGCCACAGGGAGAAATACACAACATGGCAGATTTTGCATAGTGAGAAGGGAAACTGAGGGAGCTGAAACACAGCAGACAGCCTGTCTCCTAATGAGAAAGGGGATGGACTCACCCCTTGAGAAAGAAAGGGCCGTGATGGGGGATATATGGCAGGTGTAGGGGGAAAAAAATGTTTGCAACGAGAAGAGGGAGCCC
The DNA here is from genome assembly GCF_048565385.1 of Saimiri boliviensis. Taxonomy (NCBI): domain Eukaryota; kingdom Metazoa; phylum Chordata; class Mammalia; order Primates; family Cebidae; genus Saimiri; species Saimiri boliviensis. Next base: position 60,731,434 of record NC_133452.1, on the reverse strand, counting down.
AGGGGTAAGTAGGGGGTTTCTGAGCCATGTGGAGGGCCCACAGCATGGACTTCCTGCACAGTCAGTGGGCAGTTAAGTGATTTGCTCCAACAATGGATGCCACCCTGTTTTCAGTCTGAGAACAAATGGATGGAAGAATTGGCCCAGGGCTGGGTGTGTGAAAAAGTAAGGGGCAGGGCAGGAGTGGTGGCTCTTGCCTTCATCCCAGCGCTTTGGGAGGCCGAGGCAAGAAGATTGCTGAAGGCCAGGAGTTCAAAGCTGCAGTGAGCTAGGATCACACCACTGCACTTCAGCCTGGGCCACAGAGGGAGACTCTGTCTCTGAAACAATGAAAAAAAAAAATTAAAAATAAGATTAAACAAAAGATCAGGGTCAAGAGACTCTATGGTGCTGGCTGAAAAACAAAAACAAAAACAAAAAAAATCCCCAAGTGACTCAGCATCATTTTTCTACTTCCCACTTCCTCATTTCTACTTCACCAATGGTTCTAAACTAAGTGTGAGCCGTGGGCTGGCCTGGCTCTGTGAGGGCAGCAATCCGTCACAATGCAGACTCAGGCTCTGGCAGGAATTCCAGATGACCCCTCTGGGGACCTTGCAGAACAGAAGTTGTTTCTATGGAGTGAGGATCCCCGCTGGAGACCTCGGCGTCTTTCCCTGCCTCCAGGTACTTCCTGGCACCTCCACTGGCTCTCACCAACCCTCTCCCTAGGACCAGCTCTTCCTCACCTGCACCCCCATTACCCTACTCCTCTGCCTCAGACACAGTGTTTGTCAAGCTCATCCTGGTGTTTAGCCCCTGACCAGAAAGAGCTTAGAGTGAGTTACTGATGCAGTCAGTACACTGACCTAGAGTTCACCACTGGGCCAGGAGGTTAAAATGCTGAAGTAAGTAGAGGACACTGTGTAAGTTTGTTAAGAAATCTGATTCTCGGCCGGGTGCGATGGCTCACGCCTGTAATCCTAACACTTTGGGAGGCTGAGGTGGGTGGATCACCTGAGGTCAGGAGTTCAAGACCAGCCTGACCATCATGGTAAAACCCCATCTTAAAAAGAAAAGAAAAAAAAAAAAAGAAATTTGATTCTCAGGTTCCAGATAAACTGTTGTCTTTTTCTTTACCATGTCACCACTTCGGTCTTGTTACTGTGCTGTTGAATAGGGCAGGACCAACGAACGACAACAATCCAATGACCTTTGAAGGTCATCCTGTCCAGCCTCCTGCCTTCGAGGAAGGATGGTGCCTGAAATAATAATCCCTTGTGGGAAGAGTTCAGGAAGAAGACATAAGCCCTTAGCTGCATAGAATTATGATGACTGAGAAGTATTTTGTTTAAAGCTGAGAGTCAGTGCAAATGTTCTCTTGCTTTAGAAAATTCTTAGAGAAAGAATGATTATTTCCCACACGAATCTATGTCGTGTCTCACTCATCTCGGGCGCAGCCCATTGTGAGTCCATAATACTTGTTGGATAAACATTTGCTGGACTGAACTGAGTGGATCCAAGGGTGAGACATTAGCAAATAGGAGTCAACCCTGAATGATGTGAAGTAAGAGAAAATGAGAAGAAATTTAGGTGCTTCTAACAGGATACTAGATATGAACACTTGGAGACTCACTCCTATGCAGACTCCTTCAGCCTTCCTGCATAAGACACATTTTAAAAACACAGGATCTGCAACTATTTTTAAAAGAAAGCTTTGGGTTGAAATGTTTTCAATGCACATACATCAAGAGAAGAAAATAGCAATCACCCACACTCCCACCATGCAGAATTAAGTACTATTAACATTTTGGAATATTCGCTTCTAGCCTTTTTAGTCAGTACTCTATTTTTAAAACCTATGCTAGTATGGTTATGTGCTGAAAAATATGAGTGTGTCTGCATGTGCAGATGTGTGTGTATACTGTGAACTCACATGTCTCTGTTCACACATCTGTGGCCTCTTGCTTACTCTTCTCAGGGTTTCTGCATTGGGAGGTGTTACCTTGCACTCTGCTGTAGCAATGGTGGAATAACGAAGCCATGATTTCACATGTCGGTGTATAGATGCACAACCCGAATTACACATTTTTAAAGCATAAAAGCTGTAAGGAGTGCACGCGCGCGCGCATACACACACACACACACACACACACACACACACACACACACATTCTAACCCAACCCCCTGGCCTTCAGTCTTTCAGTGTTTCTCTCCAGGGGTAACCAGCATTGCCAGTTCCTTGCAAATGTTTCCAGAAATATCATTTGCATATACAAACATATATTTTCTATTTTCCTACACAGATGGTGGCATGCGATGTACACTGTTTTGTACCTTAGCATAGGGTTTTGAACATTTTGCAAATGCTTCTTAACAGTGAGCTTTCTGAATGTGCAAATTAGCAATCAAGGCCTCCTTTTTTACCTTGGTCTCAGACAGTGAACTCGGTGGTCAAAAAATGCCCTTCACTTGCCGTACAAGTGCCTTCGAATCACAAATTCCCACGTCATGGTTAGGTGGCGTATTATTCAAACATCCACAAGAAAATCCTTTATATTTTTGGTAGCTAAAGCAAAATCCTGCAGAACACAACAAAACCAAACAGAGGGAAATTTGGGGCTCAGCTTAAAATACAGCTGGGCAAGCCTACACTTAGTTGCTGGAATACCAACCAGCTGGGAGGACTAAATTTAGCTTGGAGCCTTAAACACGGTCAGCCCTAATACCCACAACCCACACACAGAACTTGGGCCCCGTCTCCCAAGTTGGGAGACAAGAAGGAACAACAGTGTTGGCCTAAAAGGCTGACTTTGCGAAAATCACCTAGTCAATCTGCTGTGATTTAATAGGCTGTAAAAGGTTTTATTTACAGCCAGCCAATAGGCAAACAGCATGAGTTGTTGTTAGGGATATATAGAGCACAAGGACTAGGATGATGCCAAACAGTGAAAGACGTTAATTAAAATTGTAATATTATTTTAAAACAAAATTTTAAAAAGAATAGAACAAATTGGAACTAGAAGTGGGTGCCACTCTCAGGGCTGGCTCGCAGGGAAATGAAAGGCAAGCAGGTCCGGTCTCCCACGTGGAGCCTTCCTGGAAGCCCCTTACCCACGCACCACCGCCTTCTCCAGGGGAGGGCTGCAAAGGACAGAGACCCCCCAAACATAGGCTCAAGTCTTGATTTTACGACTTGGTTAGCCTCAGTTTCCTGGTTTGGTCAAGTAAGGTGCTTGGACTAGATGCGCTCTGAGCCACAATCCTCCTGGTCTGCAGTTTTTGTTTTCTCGTGTCTCGTACAACGGCCTGGAGCTCGTTGGTTCTTTGAGTGTCCTCCTACAACCTGGGGCTGCTTTACACCCTACCCCAGCCCTCTCCAAACCCAAGTGGTGGTCTTGGTGCCTCGGGGTGAGACCACGTGTTGCAAATATATTCATAACTTTGTAAGGGAAGAACATGAGGGAGTTGGGAGTGTCTGGCGTCTCCCCTGAGCCCGAAGATGGCACCGTGGAAAGCCTGACAACCAACCCACACAGCATCATGGGCATCAGCTGGGCTCCATCGGAGAGGCCTGGGATGTAGTTTACTGAAAATAAACAGGACGAGGATGCCAAGTTTAGCCCAGGCGGTACCCAGGGAGTAGCGGGACTTCTGACTGACCATGCTCACATGTGTGAAGAAAATGTCTATTGGGGTCGTCAGAGTCTCCCACCCCCAGGGCAGCAACAGAAATAAACTAGATTGAGTCCAAGCAGTTTAAGACTTAGATGCCATGATTTAAATACTGTGTCTTTAGGGTGACTTTCAACAATTCTCCACAGTTGAATTGTCTTCCAGATTCTTCTCTTGCCCTGCTCTCTTTGTTTTCTTGAGACGGAGTTTTACTCTCGTTGCCCAGGCTGGAGTGCAGTGGCGTGATCTCTGCTCACTGCAGCTTCCACCTCCCAGGTTCAAGCAGTTACCCTGTCTCAGCCTCCTGAGTAGCTGGGACTACAGGTGTGCGCCACTATGCCCGGCTAATTTTTTTGTATTTTTAGTAGAGACAGGGGTTTCACCATGTTAGCCAGGCTGGTCTCGAACTCCTGACCTCAGGTCATCCACTTGCCTTGGCCTCCCAAAGTGCTGGAATTACAGGTGTGAGCCACTGTGCCCAGCCTCCCTTCTTAGAAGGTATTTGTGTGAGGTGTGAGGGGTAGGCTTTCGGGATGTCATGGCAGGTCTGTGTGTGAGAACACCCCTGCTGACCCCCATGCTGTGTGTGTGCTGGTTTGGTGTACTATTGGTCTCAGCTGTCTGCAAACTCCTGTGGTCTTTCTCAGCCTACTGGCCTTCCCTGCGGATGTGGCCTCTCCTTGCCTCACTCTATCATCATGGACATTTCTAAATCCCTGCCACACTGTCCCTCTGGATCCTGACCCAGGCTGCCACCCACAGCCTGGGTTGCAGGGTTATTTTGCTCCCTGCCACATTAGGGGCCTGGCCAATCTCCTGGCATATGGGAGAAAATGTGTTCAAGAGTACACACTCGACCCCTCTCTACCCTGCTAACAACGCAAGGCTCCGTATCTTGACCTTCACCGCAGTCCCCACCAAGATCCCAGATGGGAAATGGGGCACAGCCCTGCCACTCTCAATGCTTCCTTCAACCTGATCTAAATGCCCTCTCCTTCAGGCCTAGACCAGAGAGTGGTGAGCAGTCCCCAGAGCTGGCTGGCAGAGCACCTTCCACCGCCCAGGACTTTTCAGGGGTCGAGGGATGGGACTGAAAACAAAAATTCCGTTTTCTGTCTACCTGCAATTTCTTCCTCCCTCCCTCCCCCTTCCCTTCCTTCCTTCCTTCCTTTCTTCCTTCCTTCCCTCCTTTCTTTCTTCCTTCCTTCCTTCCCTCCTTTCTTTCTTCTTTCCTTCCTTCCCTCCTTTCTTTCTTCCTTCCTTCCTTCCCTCCTTTCTTTCTTCCTTCCTTCCTTCCCTCCTTTCTTTCTTCCTTCCTTCCTTCCTTCCTTCTTTGCCTCCCTTCCTTCCTTTTTTTTTTCTTTTTGACACAGGGTCTCTTTCTGTGGCCCAGGCTGGAGTGCAGTGGCTCAATCACGACTCACTTCAGTCTGAACCTCCCAGGCTCAAACGATCCTCCCACCTCAGCCTCCTGAATAGCTAGGACTATAGGCATGCACCACCACACCTGGTTAATTTTAGAAATTTTTTTGTAGAGACAAGGTCTCACTCTGTAGCAATCCTCCTGCCCTGGCCTCCCAAAGTGTTGAGACTACAGGCATGAACTGTGCTCAGCCATGCAATTTCCGTCTTCTGAAAAGTTCCATGATCTAATACTTGACCACACAGAGCTCTTAATATGTTACACAAGAGCTAATTTTTTAGAAAACTTTTTTTTTTTTTTTTCATTGAAGGCCCAACTTTCAAGGTTGCTGTTTTGCTTCAAATCTTATTTTAGATACCAGAAGCTGAATATTAACCTTTTTTCTGTTTGCATTATTTCTGAAATAATCCTAATCCTCTGCTCCAGTAAGACCTGGGAGAAGGTCATGAGCTCATAAAAAGCAAACAAAAAGTAATACCCAGTAATAATTTTCAAAATAGTATTCTGCATTAAATTTTTGTGTGTTATTGAATCAATGTCTCCTTTGTTGAAGAGCATATTACCTGAGGTGGGGATGGAGGAACAAAACTTTAACAAATTGGTCTCATAAATTGGGGTCCTAAGGAATGTAGGACAGCAAAGTGTTGACAAGGGAAAATTCCAAGGAACAGGTGACTGGGAGAGGGCTCAGGACTAGCAGCTGACAAGACACTTAGGTTTATTCATCTATGAGTCCAAAACTCGCATAGGATCTGAGTCTATCAGCATGATTTAAGTAGAACACTAGTTAATTTGCTTTTTTTTTTTTTTTTTTTGAGACAGTCTGGCTCTGTTGCCAGGCTGGAGTGCAGTGGTGAGATCTTGACTCACTGCAACCTCTGCCTCCTGGGTTTAAGTGATTCTCCTGCCTCAGCCTCCTGAATAGCTGGGACTACAGGTGCCCGGCACCCTGCCTGGCTAATTTTTGTGTTTTTAGTAGAGATGGCATTTCACCATGTCGGCCAGGATGCTCTTGATCTCCTGACCTCATGATCTGCCCACCTTGGCCTCCCAAAGTGCTGGGATTACAGGTGCGAGCCACCACACCGGGCCTAATTTGTCATTTATTGTCTCATGAAATAGTGCTTCCCAGATTCTAGCTGCATCAGAATCACCTGGAAGGCTTGCCGAACCTGACCAGGCCTGACTTTCCAGTCTCTGATTCAGTAAGTCTCAGGTGAGACCTGAGGATCTGCATCTGTTACGAACTCCCAGGTGCCCATGATGATGCTGGCCTTTCCATGATGGTGTTGGCCTTTCTACCACCGTTTGAGTGGCACTGTCTCCAAGAAAATGGCTTGGGGACCAAGACAGAGATTACAAATGAACACTAGGGTCAGCAGCAAGATGTATGACTTGCTTTAAGATTTCGTTCTGACAATTCTAGTTTGATTCACACACATTTTAAAGAAAAATAAGATAGGATCTAGGAGGTGATTTCCACACATCTAGAAAGGAGGAAAATCATGCTAGAGCATCTGAGTAAAGCTCCAGGTCAAGGATTTTCTTTTTCTTTTACTTTAACTAGTTAATTAATTTAGAGACAGGGTCTCACTCTGTCGCCCAGGCTGAGGTGCAGTGGCACAGTCTCAGCTCACTGCAACCTCTGCTACCTGGCAACAGAGCAAGACTCCATCTAAAAAAAAAAAAAAAAAAAGACAAATTAACTAATGTTGTACTTAAACCCTCATACTGATAGAGTCAGATCCTGTGTGAGTTTTGGACTCATAGACGGATAAACCTAAGTGTCTTGTCAGCTGCTAGACCTGAGCCCTCTCCCAGTCACACCTGTCCCCTGGAATTTTACCTTGTCAGCACTTTGCTGTCCTGTGTTCCTTAGGGCTCCAATTTATGAGACCAATTTGTTAAAGTTTTGTCCCTTCATCCCCACCTCAAGTGGCTTCTTCACTGGGTTTGGAGGTGGTATATTAATTCATTTTCATGCTGCTGATAAAGACATACCCGAGACCGGGCAATTTGCAAAAGAAAGAGATTTAATTGGACTCACAGTTCTACATGGCTTGGGAGGCCTCATGATCATGGTGGAAGGCAAGGAGGAGCAAGTCACATCTTACATGGATGGCAGCAGGCAAAGAGAGCTTGTGTGGAAAGACTCCCGTTTTAAAAACCATCAGATCTCATGAGACTCACTCATTATCACAAGAACAGCGCAGGGAAGACCCAACCCCATAGTTCAATCACCTCCCACCAAATTTCTCCCATGACATGTGGGAATTGTGAGAGTTACAATTCAAGACAAGATTTGGGTGGGGATACTGCCAAACCATATCAGGTGGCTTGCAGAGACATGGCTAAATGCATCAAGAAGGTGGGAGAGATCGGTAAATATGGGACCTAGTATGGTGCCTTTCTCAGGAAAATGAAGAAAATGGAAATCAGCCTACAAATAACATTTGCTCCTTCTGTGGCAAAACCAAGATGAAGGGGTGATATGGCACTGTGGGTCCAGCATGAAAATAGTAGCAATGGTGCCTGGACCTCCAGCCCCAAAGTCAAGTCAGCTATGAGAAGACTGAAGGAATTAGAAGACCAGTAGAGGCTCCATTTCAAACACTACTGGCCTGTAATAAATAGGTTAACTTACATGATTATTTTTAAGGAATCATGTGACCCAGCACTGCTTTCCTTAGGCCAAGATGCCCCAGGGCTGAATTCCTTCTGCTTCAGTCCAGTGAAGGTGAACACAGCAACTCCCCAGGGCTGTGCCTCCCAGGTCCGTCTTCTGTCGCAGAGTCTCCACTTTCCAAACCCTCCTTCCTCTCTTGAAGGAGGGAGCCTCCAGTCCCCACCAGACATGTGGCCTCTGGCTATATGAAAGGATAAGGTAACCAACTTATTTGCCCAAAGTGCTACCTAGCCAATCCTTTGCCTTCTATCATTAACTAGAATGTGTCTTTTGTCATCAACTGCTTAAAGGAGTTTCAGGCTTCAGTAGGAAGACGTGGAAATTTTCCATTTTCGGGACAAGGGCTCTGGGTCAGTAAGTGCACCTGGAATTGTCTCAGGCCTATTTTCTGATTTGGGCTTTTTAGGGAACCCTGGGGTAAGGAGCCAAAAGCCTAATGGTTCCCTGCTTCTTCCAAAGGGGGTGGCCCAGCAGGACTGGGCGTGGCATCAAAAGAGCCTGTGGGAGGAGGAACTCCTGCCTCTTTTTGCCAGTCTTTCATATTCACTTCCCTGCCTAAAGACAGATCCATCTGCTTCCTGTCTCCTTAAATGGGTCCTTGCCTTGCCTGTCCTTGACCTCAAGACTCTTAGCTACATATATTATTAGACTAGAGTATTTTAGATCATATTTAGTCATTTCTTTGTACCTACCTTCTAGATGATATGGTTTGGATATTTGTCCTCTCCAAATCTCATGTTGAAATGTTATCCCCAGTGTGGGAGGTGGGGCCTAGTGGGAGGTGTTTGGGTCATGGGGGTGGCAGATCCCTCAGGAATGGCTTGATGCCCTCCCCATGGTAACGAGTTCATGGGAGATCTGATTGTTAAAATAATCCCAGCACTTTGAGAGGCTGAAATGGGCAGATCACTTGAGGTCAGAAGTTCAAGACCAGCCTGGCCAACATGATGAAACCCCGTCTCTACTAAAAATACAAAAATTAGCTGGGCATGGTGATACATGTCCGTAATCCTAGCTACTTGAGGGGCTGAGAGAGAAGAATCACCTGAATCCTGGAGGCAGAGGTTTCAGTGAGCTGAGATCAGGCCACCACTGCACTCTATCCTGGATAACAGAGCAAAACTCTGTCTCAAAAAAAAAAAAAAAAAAAAAAAAAAGTCTAGGACCTCCCCCTTCTCTCTCTTGCATCTTCTCTCACCATATGACACACCTGCTCCCCCTTCACCCTCTGCCATGAGTAGAAGCTCCCTGAGGCCTCACCAGAAGCTGAACAGATGTTGGTGGGATGCTTGTACAGCCTGCAGAGCCAAATAAGCCTCTTTTCTTTATAAATTAATCAGCCTCAGGTATTCCTTTATAGCAATGCAAAATGGACTAATACACTGGCCTTACCTCCTATCACTTACCTCCCCTCTACTCCTATGTTTTTTTGGGTTTTTTTTGAGACCAGGTCTCACTGTGTCACCCAGGCTGGAGTGCACTGGTGCAATCTCAGCTCACTGCAACCTCTGCATCCTGGGTTCAAGTGATTCTCCTGTCAGCCTCCCATGTAGCTGAGATTACAGGGGCCTGCCACCATATACAACTAATTTTTGTATTTTTAGTAGAGATGATGGGGTTTTACCATGTTGGCCAGGCTAGTCTTGAACTCCTGACCTCAAGTGATCTGTCTGTCTTAGCCTCCCAAAGTGCTGGGATTACTGGTGTAAGCCTGGCCCCCTGTGTTATTTTTACCTCTACTAATATAATGTCTGACAAGAAAATGTGTCATCGAAATCATCCTTTTTGTTAACAGAGGTATGACTTTGGAGGAAAGCCGTGGCAGGTATTTTGGAGACATAAAATGCAGCATCAGTAACATAGCCAGAGCAAAAGGTCTCACTTGAGAATAAGAACTCAAAAGAGAATTAGAAACATATTGTTTCCTTAACTTTAGACTCTGGAGAAGTCAAGGAAGCAATTTAATTTAAGGGCTATTTCTGTCAGGGAATTTCGCAGTGTCAGAAAACCTGCAAGTCTGAGGGAAAATTCCGTTAAATAAAAGGAAGCTTGTTGTGTAACAATACTATTAAAATGTCAGCACGCATCTTGGAGGTGGACCCAGGCAGTCCAAATGAAAGCAGGGAGGTTAAAATGTCACATTGCTCCGCTAAAGGGAACTGCCCTCCCAAACGTGCTATTTGACTTCTGGTTACTTCTCTCCATAATTCAAGTTATTTATGTACCTTGTAGAATCAAAACAAGACCATGATGACCCGAGAATAGACTGGTTCATTTTCAGTTTGCAGGAATATAAGTTGAGACTTAAACTTTTCTTTTCATTTCTTACTTTTTTAATTTTAATGTTCTTTCTTTTTTGAGACAGGGTCTTGCTGTTTTGCCCAGGCTGGAATGCAGTGGTGGGACAGCAGCTCACTGTAGCTGCCATTGCAGCCTCAGCTCCTGGGCTCAAGCCGCCCTCCCAGCTCAGCCTTTCGAATAGCTGGGACTAGAAGCATGTGCCACCACACCCAGCTAATTTTTAAATTTGTTTGCAGAGATGAGGTCTTCCTATGTTGCGTAGGCTGAGCTTGAACTCCTGGGCTCAAGAAATCCTCCTGCTTTGGCCTCCCAAAGTGCTGAGATTACAGGTATGAGCCACCATGCCCGGCCTTCATTTCATTTCATTTCTTTCTTTTTTTCTTTTTTTTTTAAAGAGTTTAATGATTAGTTCAACTCTTAATCTGGAACCACAGGGTGTCTAAATAAAATTAAATAAAAATGTCATTGCTGTCAGATTAAACACACTACTCTCCAGTAGCTGATCCTGTAGTGGCTTCCCCTCACTGCAGAATTGAGAACCAATGCCTCTGTCCTAAATTCAAGAATCTTTATGTTGGGTCTCAACAGCTTCATTGGTCTGTGTCACTGTTCTCCATCTGAAAATGACAACCTTCCCAAACACTGCTTCTTCCAAGAAGACTGCAGCAATCTCAGCCACCAAACCAGACCCTCTCCTCCTCTGCATTCACTGGAGTTTGTCTGCCTTCCGAGCAGCCCTCTCATTTTGTCTTGCAATATATGCATTTACTTATCTTTCAATCCACCTCCCAACCCTCACAGTGTAGGCTCTTGGAGCGTGAGAACTGGGGATACTTATCTTTTTTTTTTTTTGAGGTGGAGTCTTGTTTTGTTGCCCAGGCTGGAGTGCAGTGGTGTGATCTCGGCTCACTGCAACCTCCGCATGCCAGGTAAAAGCAATTCTCCTGCCTCAGCCTCCCGAGTAGCTAGGCTTACAGGCACCTGCCACCATACCTGGCTAATTTTTGTCTTTTTAGTAGTGGTGGGGTTTTGCCACGTTGGCCAGGCTTGTCTCGAACTCCTGGCCTCAAGTTATCTACTTGCCTCGGCCTCCCAAAGCACTGCGATTACAGGCATGAGCCGCTACACCTAGCCAGGGTTCCTTATCTTTGTAATCCCCTGAGTGCTTCAGCAGAGTTAATACTCTGTAAATGTATGTTGATTGATGGCAGGTAACAAAAAATAATTTTATAAAGATATTACCAAGAGATTTGTGCTCAAACCATTCATGGAAGTTGTCTGTGAAAACTGTTTAAGCCCTTAGGGATAGGAATTCTGTAGCCTACCAAGTGAGCCTACTTTTTAATTTAACCATGTTTCAGGACAAAACTTTCATTATTTTGGCAAACCAAAGTATGATGTTTCTGCAATTTTACTCATTTTCTCTAATTTCAGCTTTAATAAAGTTAGAAGCTAGTTGAGCAATTAAATCAGAATCAAAAAGGCTAGTAGAGCAATTTGGTCTGGATAGGAAAAAATCCAAAGCAAACAAAGGAGACTCGACCTTGGGGCGGGCAGGACATCACTGGGTCAACATTGTTTTCCTACTTAAAAGCAAGGTCATAGGCCCAGCACTGTGGCTCATGCCTGTAATCCCAGAACTTTTGGGAGGCCAAAGCAGGTGGATCACCTGAGGCCAGGAGTTAGAGACCAGCCTGGCCGACATGGTGAAACCCTGGTCTCTTAAAACTATAAAATTAGCTGGGTGTGGTGACAGGTGCCTGTAATCCCAGCTCGGGAGGCTGAGGCAGAAGAATTGCTTGAACCCAGGAGGCAGAGGTTGCAATGAGCCGAGATCATGCCACTGCAATCCAGCCTGGGTGACAGAGTGAGACTCCATCTCTAAAAGAAAAAGAAAAATAATAATATTTTTTAAAAAAGCAAGTTTATGGTTTACTCCACAACTCACTTGACAATGGCTACCAAACAGCTTCAGTTCTTGTGAGATGAAGATCCATACTTACTTAGGCTGTTACAAGACCATTAGAGGAGATCTTCCTTATTTATTTCCCCGACTTTACTCCCCAAAGGATTTGAGTTGGCTTTATACAAATGCATACAATATATCAAACTAAAACAGACAAAGAGATAGGGCAAGGGGAAGAAGGTAAAAGTGGAATAGTAAGATGAAGACAACAGTGAAGTTAGTTCACAGAAATGTATGCCAGTAATTCTTGAGCTTCTAAAACTGGCTCTGAGCTTCCTGGGCGCCGAGGCGAAGGGAACATATTGGCTACACATTTCACAGTGTTTAAAATCAAAACCTAGTTCCCTAGCACCTGTCTGCCAGAGACTGCACCCCACCTCTCAGCAGTCCTCTTTATTTAGGGTCGGTGATCTGGTGCCTGCGGGGTGGGCCACGTGTGTTTGAAACTGTAGAGTAGCAGAGGAACCCTCAGTTAAGCCTGCGGTCCATCTCTCTTTAAGCGTAACGCCTATTCTTGACGTGAGTCAACCCAACGAGGCTAGCTTCAAGAAATAACCCATTCCCCAGGGCAGCAGCATGGCAGGCAAGATCTTCAGCAGTGGTCCTGGTAGCAACTGTTGCCACCAACAAGGATCTTAGAAAAGCCGAAAGTGGCAAAACAGTCTTTAACCTCTTCTTGGCAATTGACATTTTCCCTGTTTCTACCCCCCAGAAACCATGATACTCTCTGGTATCTAAAGCCCCACGCTGCTTCCCCCACAGTCCTCTGCCAAGCAGCCTAGCCTCCACATGGCTTCTCTTCTTCCCCACACCCTCCCAAAGAAGACGACACGTGTCTCTCTCAGACAGCTGTTAGGAGGAAAGCCATGTAAGTAAAATCATTAATACAATGATGTGCGTGACCGATATATAAGCCTCCCGGGAATAGATTTTATTTTTTGAGAGTAGCTTTTTAACCCACTTAAAACTCTAATTAACTGACTAGAAGATTGATTGAGTAATAGATTGTGGGTGTGGGTAGCACAGAGCAAGAGATTTTTTAACAATGGCACTTCCTCTGGTGTCTCTTGAATGCCTTTAACGACCACTTTGTCGTCCATCAAAGGCCAAGGATCCAGCAAGTTGACATTGAACTTCTAAAAATTGACAACAATTGCCCTAGCCGTATGTGCAACAGACTGGAGTCACTTAAGCCTCTCTAAACAACCACAACCTTAATTCATAAAGGGGAATAACGATAGAAGTTGCTTTAGGAAATTTGGATATGAAAGTCATTGGCATATACTTTCTCTTCTGTCTTTTTCTATCATTCATCCTCCCTCCTCCACACTCTTGTTAAATGTAACAACTTGTGTCATGCTTGAAATCAAGCCTCCTTAAAAGCACTCTTCTTCCCACCCTGCCTGCAGTTGCTCTGTTTCTGGACAGTATAGAGCATTGATTCATAGATCATTCCACTGTCCACCTTCCACACAAACCTTTTCTATTGATGTTGTCTCATAATTAAGACTGCCAGCATCGTGGTAGGCTGGGTTTGCCAAGAAGTTAGATGTGGAGTACTCACTGCTCATCACTCAAAAGTTATTAGGTTGGTGCCATTAAAAGTCATTCAAAACCATAATTACTTCTGCACCAACCTAATACATGGCACATGCTTTGTCCTACATCACCTTGTCCATGGGAATAGAATTGTCAGCAGCATTCATCAAGGGAAAACACCTTGTGATTGTTTAAATAGATTCTAGATACTTTTTTGTATTAAGGCCCAAATTATGCTTTATTTTCTCTCAAGTACAGTTGGGTTTCAGAGTTGAGCATTCGGGCAATTTTGAGCTTCTCAATAAATAATTTCCAAATTTTGACTATATTTTAAAATAAGATACAATAGTGACAGAGTACTTTGGTTGGACAAAGCCTCCCAAACAATAATTATGATATCTGGGAAACATTATTTATAAAAATGACCATTAGAAAGCTCTGAAAAAGAACCAAATGCTTTGAGAAGCTAGACAGGAATCTTCTGTGGTCGAGACTCACTCATTTGCAGCAGCTTTTTGCTTTTGATCACTTCCCAACCTGTGCACAGCTTAAAGAGAGCAGAAAGTTACAGCGTGACTGGGTTGACTAGTCAGATGCAAACAACACTTTTTTTATAGGGGAAGAATAACACATATCACACCTTCAAATAATAGCAGAGGCCATGCTGGGGGTGGTAGCTAATGCCTATAATCCCAGCACTTTGGGAAGCCGAAACAGATGGATCACCGGAGGTCAGGAGGTCAAGACTAGCCTGGCCAAAGTGGTGAAACTGCATCTCTACTAAAAATACAAAAATTAGCTGGGTGGCATGCACCTGTAATCCCAGCTACTTGGGAGGCTGAGGCATGAGAATCACTTGAACCCAGGAGGCAGAGGTTGCAGTTAACTGAGATGATGCCACTGGACTCCAGCCTGGGTGACAGAGGGAGACTCTATCTCAAAAACAAAATAGTAATAGTACAGGCCAGAATAAAATGGAATAAGATCTTTAAAGAACAGAAAGGAAAAAAATAATTCATTCACTGGTGAACTCTTTCCAACATTTAACAAAATAATAATACCAGCTTTAGACAAAATCCTTTAGAAAATAGAAGAAGAAGAAATACTTCACATCTTCTTTTAGTAGGCCAGCAAAACCCTGATACCAAAATCTGACAAAAACATTAAATGAAAAGAAAATTAAAGATCACTATATATCATGAACATGACACAAGAATTCTGAACAAAATGATACATCGTGATAAAGCAGGTTTGGTCCAAGAATGCAAGGTTGGTTTAATATTTAAAACTCAAACAAATGTATTCCTCCCAAATAACAGAGTAACAACACAGATTATCACAGTAGATGCAGAAAAAGCATTTGACAGAACTCGACACTCATTCATAGCTTTTTAAAAAACTCTGAAAACTTGGAATAGAAGAGAACTTTCTCAATTTGATGAAAGGAACCTATAAAAAAATTTACAACTCATAACTATTATAAAAATGAATAATATTAGCAAATATCTGCTCTCACCATTTTTAGTCAACATTGTATTGGAAGTGTTAGCCATTGTTATAATTGTTATAAGTCAAGAAATCATTATAAGGCAAGATAAACAAAATAAAAATTAGAAAAATTAGAAATGAAGTCACACTGTCCTTATTTGCAGATGTTGTGACTGTTTACTTAGAAAAACCCAAGGAATCAATAATAATAACAGCAAAAATCTAAAACTAGAAAATTAATTTAGCAAGACCTCAAGATACAAAATCTATAAAGATCTATAAGCATTAAAAATTTATATTTCTGTATACCAGCAGGAAACAATTGGAAAATAATATAATAGCCCAAATAATTTTATTTATAATAGCAGCAAATTATAAACTATTTAGGACTAAATTTAATGGAAGATTTCTACATGAATGTAAAACTTCTACAGTGAAAACTGTAAAATATTGCTGTAGGAAATTAAGGAACTCCCAGGATGGTGAGTTATACTATGTTTATATACTGGATGACTTAATATTTTTAAGATGTTAATACTCCCACATTCTCAAATGTACATAAAAATACAAAAGACCTAAAATCGCCAAGGCGTTACTGAATAAGAACAAAGGGCTTACCTACTGTGGCAGGCTGAATAATGACTCCCTAAAGATGTCCATGTCCTAATACCCAGAACCTGTGAATATGTTACATTAATAGGCAAAAGATATTTTGCAGATGTATAAAGAATCTTGATAGGAGAATACCCTGGGCGAATATGCTAAATTACTTGGGTAGGACAAATTCAAGGGTCCTTAAGAGAGAGAAGCACTAAGATTAGAGTCAGAGATGGGAATAAGATGGTAGAAGCAGAGCTTGGAATGATGTAGTCATAAGCCAAGGAGTGCTGGCAACCTTTAGGAGCTGAAAGAGACAAGTAATGGATTCCTTCTGGGGCCTCAAGAAGGAACCAGTCCTGCCAACGCCTTGGTTTTTGCCCCTAACACTCATCTCAGACTTCTGACCTCCAGAACCTTAACAGAACATATTAGCATTGTGTTAAGTCATGGAGTTTGTCGTAGTTTGTTCTAGTAAGTTAGAATACTGATATGGTTTTGATTTGTGTCCCCACCCAAATCGCATGTTGAATTGGAATCCCCAGTGTAGGAGGAAGGGCCTGGTGACTGAACCATGGGGGTGGATTTCCAATGGTTTAGCGTCATCCCCCAGTGCTATCTCATGATAGAGTTCCCAAGAGATCTGGTTGTTTAAAAGTGTGTGGCACCTTCCCCCATCGCTTCTTTTCCTCTTGCTCCAGCCACATAAGACGTGCCTGTTTCCCCTTCTGCCATGATTGAAAGCTTCCTGAGGCCTCCCCAGCCGTGCTTCCTGTACAGCCTGCAGAAATGTGAGTCAATTAAACCTCTTTTCTTTATAAATAACCCAGGCTCAGGTATTTCTTTATAGCAGTGTGAGAACAGGTTAATACAGAAAATAACACATCTATCATGTAAGACATATACTCTAAAACTATAGTAATATAGACAGGGAGGTATTGGCATAGAGATAGTCATATCAATCAATGAAAAATAATAGAATCCAGAAATACAGTCTAGACTTTTCACAAAGGTGCCAAAGAAATTAATGGGAAAAAAAAAGTATTTTCAAAATGATGGTGGGACAACTGGATATCCACATTTAAGAAATAAACCCTGACCTCACATAATACACAAAATTATTTTGAGATGAATTATAGATATAAACATAAAGGCAAAAACTACAAAGTATGTATGAGAAAACACAGGAAAATATCTTTACATCCTTGGAGTTGGCAAAAACAGCTCAGACAGCATACAGAAAGTGAAAACCACAAAAAAAAAATTACCAAAATTAAGATATTCTGCCTGTCAAAAGACACTATAAGGAAAATGAATAGATAAGCCACAGACTGAAAAATATTCATAAAAAATGTATCTGACAAAGATCTTGTATCAGAACATATAAAATAACTCCTAAAATACAATAATAAAAACATAAACAACCCATTTTTTTTTTTTGAGATAGAGTTTTGCTCTTGTTGCCCAGGCTGGAGTGCAGTGACATGATATCGGCTCACCACGACCTCGAGTTCAAGCAATTCTCCTGCCTCAGCCTCTTGAATAGCTGGGATTACAGGCATGTACCACCACACCTGGCTAATTTTGTGTTTTTAGTAGAGATAGGGTTTCTCCATGTTGGTCAGGCTGGTCTTGAACTCCTGACCTCAGGTGATCTGCCTGCCTTGGCCTCCCAAAGTGCTGGGATTATAGGCGTGAGTCACTGTGACCGACCCCAATTTTTTAAAAAGGAAAAATATTTGAACAGATACTTCACAAATGAAGATATACACGAATAACTAATACCATGTCACAAAGCAATCAACCTCATTACTCATCAGGGGAATCCAAATGAAAAGAACAGTGAGATGCTACTGTATATCCACCAGGGTGGCTATAATGTAAAAGGCAGATAAAGCTGCATGTTAGCAAGGATGAGGAGTGACTGGAATTTTCACATCTTGTTGTATAATGTGGAAGGTATATGTTGAACTATAAAATGGTTGACCACTTTGGAAAATGGTCTGACAGTATCTGATACAGAGCATAGAGTTACACTTTGACTTAGAAATTCCATTCCTAAGTATTTCTTGAAAAGAAATCAAAACGTGTTCGCAACAAGGCTTGTACAGAAATGCTCATAGCAGCTTTTTTTTTTTTTCCACAATGGCCAAAAGCTGGAAGCAACTCAATGTCCATCAACCAGAGGATAGATAAGCAAAGTGTAGCATTTGCTTATCTAGTGCATTGTATTCTATAATGGAATACAACTCAGCAATGATAAAGGAGGAACTACTCGATAGCATGGACAAACCTCACAAATATTAGGCTAAATGAAATTAGACAGATTCATAAAGTATACAATAGTTCCATTTATGTGAATTTCTAGAACAGGCAAAAATAATCAAAGTGAAAAAAATGAAAGCAGTGACTTCTTCTGAATGAGGAAGACATGGAGGAGACATGAGGAAAGTTTCCGGGGAGACAGAAATGCTCTCTATTGTGATGGGGTGTCGGTTAGCTGGCAGGATTCACTTGTCAGAAATGTACAGTTAGGATTTGTGTACCTTCTTGGGTAGAAATTTTACCCAAAAGGACTAAGTAGAAAGTATTTATTTTTTCGAGACGGAGCCTCGCTCTAGCACCCAGGCTGGAGTGTGGTGGCGTGATCTCAGCTTACTGCAACCTCCGTCTCCGGGCTTCAAGCAATTCTCCTGTCTCAGTTCCTGAGTAGCTGGGACTATAGGCGTGTGCCACCATACCAGCCAATTTTTGTATTTTTAGTAGAGACCGGGTTTCACCGTGTTGGTCAGGCTGATCTCAAACTCCTGGCATCAGATGGTCCATCCACTTCGGGCCTCCCAAAGTACTGAGATTACAGGTGTGAGCCACATGCCCGACCTAAGTAAAATTTGCAATAACTGGATGTAAATGTGGGAGGCGGAGGGGGAGAGATATAGCTCAAACAAGTATGGCAGAATATTGATAATTGTTGAGACCGGGGATTGGCTAATGGGGACTTAGTCTACTCTTGTCCACTTCGTATGCACTGGAAATTTTTCCTAATAAATTTGTTTTAATAGTGACATGTAATTCCTTTTCACTACTATAAGACCCACTGAACATTATTTAGTATTTCTAATTAGCTGAAGATTTAAAATGAGAAATCAAGTGGCTTACACCATGAATGTGTCTCTCTTTATTTCTTTGATCATTTTCGTTTGTTTCAATGTTCAAAAACAGAATAGAAGTCATTACTGCAATGTAGTCTTAGGTTGAGCTTTACAACTAACATTTCTTTAGAGAACAGACAAAAGAATTTTGGTTTACTTGAAAATCCAAAAGTCTTCACATTAGCAAACTGTTTATAAACTCAAAATACTAAATTGTCTAACTTAAAAAAATTATACTAAATACTTAAAAGTTTAAGATGGCTGGCTGGCTGCAGTGGCTTATGCGTGTAATCACAGCATTCTGGGAGGCCAAGGTGGGCAGACTGCTTGAGTCTAGGAGTTTGAGACCAGCCTGGGCAACATAGTGAAACCCCGTCTTTACTAAAAATACAAAAAATTAGCTGGATGTGGTGGCACATGCCTGTAGTCCCAGCTACTCAGGAGGCTGAGGTGGGAGAATCGCCTGAGCCCAGGATGTCAAGGCTACAGTGAGCCAAGATCATGCCACTGCACTCCAGCCTAGGCAACTGAAGTGAGACCCTTTCTCAAAAAAAAAAAAAAAAAGTGTTTAAGATGGAAATTTTATGCGTATTTTATCACCCAGTTTTTAAAATTATGTAAGTTAAGAAAAATCCAAATGAAGGATGAAATGGTTTTTTTCTTCCACATCCTCAATGTTTATTTTTCTTGCCCTTTGAGGTCACATGGTATTCCTAGAAATAAAATACTTTGAAAAATATTTCAAATAATTGCCCTCAAGTTCCCAAGAAGCAAAGATCTGGGATACCAATATTCCCTTAAATTTATAAACATAAATGTTCCATGAACAGTTGATTCATCTGTAAACTTCTTTGTGAGTTTAATTTTAGCAGCTTGCTTTATATCAGCCTTTTTATTTTATAACTTAAACACCCCAATTTTGGTAGGGGAGCAAGGAAAATAAACAGGATGGGTTCCATGTATAAAGAACACTGCAGTCTAAATTCACGAAAACAGTCTTTAGAGAAAGAGGTAGAATTGTAAAACTGGACTTTCATAGGGTTCTGATTTGGATTTTCTTCAAGTGTGTACACTTTGGCACTGCAATATCTCTAAGCTGAGCTACTGGGGAGGTTTTGTCATCTGTTTTCTGAGAACATGGTGGTTTTAGAAACAGAACAGATATTCCTCCAGGGCAGCTTTGGGCAGCCAGGCAGCTGGAACAACTTGGCAGTCTCGGCCAGATACCAGGGCTACAGTGGGCGTTTCTGGGATAAGTGAACACCCACCACTGTTTTCTCCCCTTGATTTCTTTGGTTGAAGATATAAAGTCTTGAGAGAAAACGTCTGATCGACTGAGCTTAGGTGTGAGCCTGCTTCTGGCTGCTTGGGATGACAGGAACTATCTGCCAGAAAGAATCTCTAGGAACCCCTTCAGCCTTCTTGGTGGCAGGTCAGATGGTTTCCGTTTACTGAACATAACAGAGGAAAGGAAATTCCACAAAATGAAATTGGCTGCCATTGTAGAGCGAGAATGGATGCTGGGTCTACTTCTGTGAGTGACAGTTGTTCAGAAGGGACTTTCGGAATATGGCTGCACTTTGTATCCATTTTATTTTCACGGATTCACATCCACAGGCTGCTCAGATCCAAGGAGATAGCCATGCCTATGTTCCTGTCTATCACGATCGTTTTTACAGGGCTGGACACGGAAGTAGATCACGATGAAGTAGATCACACTTCAACTTAACTGGCCTAATTATTACAGAAATATGTTTTGGTGAAGGTGGAGGAGTATTTCACATAAGAAGTAATTCTGAGATGGAACAAACTCAGGGTGGTTGATTCAGTGGCCACGTAACGTTATCAAGGACCAGACTGATTCCGTCTTTCTGCTCTGCCATGCTAAGCGTGTCAGTCACTGGATGGCTGCAGCAGTTTTGGGCTTCAGATCTCCACACAGCACCATCCGGAGGCAGAACAAAGAAAGTACCGTGTCCTTGTGTCCCTTTTTAAGAACGAAGAAACTTTTCCTGGAAATGCATCACTGGTCACACTGAGTCACATGCCTCTTCCGTGAGGTACCATCAAGGGAAATGGAATATCCACAGTTGGCTTCATCAGAATTGCTGGGACGGGGGCAACCTTTCCCAAAGCTCATGGCCACAAAGAATAAAATGAACAGCCAGACAAAGTTAGGTAAGGTTTTTGTTAGCATATAGTGGACATTTGTCACATTTGTGGCTGACTATATTTGAGAAATTTCCCACTTGATGAGTCCTGCGCACCAAAGATGAAAACAGAATTCACCTTCCCGGTTGGCAGGTGTGTTTGGGCACAGGTATGTTGCCTAGACGCCTCCAATCAGACATACCTGCATAAGGCTCGAATTCAGAACTGAGAGAAGTATGGAATCATGTGCCAGGCAGAATCCATGTTCCGGTGAAGGTGGAAGAGCATTGCAGAAAGACAGTCAAGTTTTAGGAGACAGCTGAGTGGTAACATCCTGTGCATAGCATCTGCGTTGTAGGCGGCAGCGGATGCAGGCCTCCGCTGGAGCAGTTTGGTAGTATAATTCGGGTATTGTTCCAGGTTATGTAGCCTTCAAGCCTTATTTTCCAGCCCTCCTGGAAATTCTATGAGCTCCCTATGGTTCTGAAAAAATTCCTTTCTGGCTTAAACTAGTTTGAGTGGGTTCTGTTGTTCATTACCGAGACTTCTGCAAGGAAGAAGTAAGCAAAACCACGTCCACCACAGTAGGGGATCAGTAGATGCCTGGCATTGCAAAACACCAGGGTTGTATGCTCTGTGGAGCGCCGCAATGTAGCACAACAGACGGTAATATAGGAATATGCCCCAGAAGCTGTCCCCCGACACCAAATTCTGCTTCCCTTCTGCCACTGTCTTCCTTGTGATGCCCACTCACCAAGCTTTCCCTGGAAGTCTGCCCGGTCTCTCCCCTTGAGCCTTGCCACCAAATGGCTTGACACCCTCAGGGTTCCTGCCTCCCCCGGCCTAATGGGTAGGTATAACTTAATACGGTGTGGAAGTAATCATAGACCAGCCCAACCAAGCCAAGCCAAGCATAAATGTAAAAGTTTTAAAAAATAAAATGCTGCAGAGGATATCATGGGCTATGGAGACTCAGAAGGGAGTGGTGGGTGGTGCTGAGGGATAAAAAACAGCATATTGGGTAGAATGTACACTACTCAGGTAATGAGTGCACCAAAATCTCAGACTTCACCACTATACAATTCATCCATGTAACCAAAAACCACTTGTACTCCAAAAACTACTGAAATAAAAAATATTTTAAGAACATGAAATGCTATGTATGCTTAATTTTATATTCTCTTACTTATAACCAAAAAGTAATGTACCTACCCTACAATTAATTTAACATTTTTATTAAACAAAAAACATTACAACATGAATGATACTTTAAATAACAGAAGAAAAAACTGCATTTACAATTTGGCTCCTCCCCCTGCCTCAACAGAACTATTTGTGCCTCTTAACACTGTGTCATTTGTATATCTCAATGCATCTACCTTACCCTTATATTCATTAATGGTTACAATATATTTTACCTAACCACTGCCACCCTTACTAGTCTCGAGGCTTCAGGCTTGCAAATGTTCTTACATTAATTTTGCATTAAACAGGTGTAAAAGATTATTGTCCCTTTGGATAATGCAAATCGCTGAACCATATACATATTTCTAATGGCTTTGCATTGCCATTGGCAATGTAGGTGTAGAAGAGTTTCCCTACACCGTTGCCAGCAATGGGTATGTTTCTAATATTTAATAGAAGCAAAATAAACATTTGTGCTCTTTTATTCTGTAGATTTGAATTATTATTGATGTTTTCCTATGATTGTAAAGACGTCATCATTCAGCATTGTCACAGAATCTTCCACGACACAGAGTCAGCACCAGCTTCATGAGTCGTTATTGTGGTAAAGATGTGTGTAATAGCAAGAACGTTTCAGAAAGTGCCATGTGGTTTTCTTCAGGAGCTGGTTTTAGGCAGAATTAATCCTTTTAGAGGGTTATTATATTGGATTGTCCTAGTTATGTCAAGTGATGACCTGGGGGAGGGGATTTCTTCATTTGTCTGAACATTGCTGAACATTTAATTTCAAATTTTCTGCTTAGTGCACGATGAAAAATGTTCACCAAATTTGTGGCAGTAAATGTAAACTGTGTTCTTGACATTTGAAAAATCTGAAATAGATTAATATTACAGAACTACAGCAGTTCTTTGTGACATCCCTTCCCAAAAATAGAATTGCTATTTTTTAGATAAAGTATTCTTCCTTTTCCGTCTTATTTTATCTGCTACAAATATAAGCAGTGACTTTAAAACAAATAGCCATTGAAATAAATTTACATTTTGGCAAACATGACTTCATTTTGAATGCTAGACTTTCTCACAGAAAGCCAGAGCCCTGAAAAACAGAATGTTCTTTTTTGAACTGCATTTTGAAAAGGGAAATTAATCGTACTTCTTGCTTTTCCAGGCGGTGGCATCCCTGGGGAGGACAAGCAAAAAGTTAACAAAAATAATTTTTGGCTTCCAGCACCCAACAATAGAAATGCTGAAACCCATGTCCTCTAAATCCGTTTCTTCTAGCAGAGGGCCCTTTGCCTACGCCGCGCACCGGGGTGGCCATTTAATGTGCTCCTGCTTGGTACCCACCTCTGCTCTGCCCCCTGGTGGCCGCAGACCACCATTGCTACTGCCTCAGCACAGTTTGCCGTTGTTGCTGCCAAGAACCACCTCTCCTCGTGTCACTGTCCCCACCCGCCTGCCATGCCTCAGGTGACTACTGAAGCTGTTCTGGCAGAATAGCAGTGGATTTTGTTTCCTCAGCACATCACAGCAACCACTGTCTAATAAGCTCAGACCCTCACGATCTTACTGCCCCTTTTCCCGAAAAACTCCACTCCCGGCAACCCTGGCCCTGCATCATCGAAGGACATTTAAGTGACATAACATACTGTTGCCTCAAAAACGCTTCTCCCCTCAACAGCCGGGACAACTGGATAACCACAGGGAAGAGAAGGATGTTTGGCCATTAACCATACCATACATAAGAATTAACTCAAAATGAATCAAAGACTTAAATGTAAGAGCTAAAACTCAGAGGAAAACAGGAGAAAATCTTCACGACCTTGGATTCGGCAATGGATTCTTAGATAAGACACCAAAAGCACAAGCAACACATGGAAAAAAAAGTTAAATTAGACTTCAAAATTAAAAACTCTTTTGTGAATCAAAGGACACTATCAAGAAAGTAAAAAGAAAAACTACAGAATGGGAGGAAACATTTACAAAGCATATATGAAAGGATCTAATATCCAGAATATTTAAGAACTCTGACTCCAGAACAATAAGACAAACAACCCAATTTTAAAGTGGCCAAAGGATTTGAATTGATATTTCTCCAAGATGATATGCAAATGGCCAACACACAGTTGAGAAGATACTCAGAGCCGGACATGGTGGTACGTGCCTGTGGTCCAGCTACTCAGGAGCTGAGGCTAGAAGATCACTTGAGCCCAGGACTTCAAGCCTGCAATGAGCTGTGATCTCACCACTGCATTACAGCCTGAGAAATACAGGGAGACCTGGTCTCAACAAAAAAAGAAAAGATGCTCAATATCATTAGTCACTAATGAAATGCAAATTGAAACCACATTGAGATAGTACTTAACCCTCACTAGAAGGACTATAATTAAAAACACAGACGATAGCAAATATTGGCTAGAATGGGGAGAAATTGAAATCTTCATACATTGCTGATGGGAATGTAAAATGGTGCAGCAACCATGGAAGACTTGATGGTTCCTCAACATTTTAAACAGAATTACTATATGTCCCAGTAATCCCACTCCTGGATGAAATCAAAACTTTGTCCACACAAAAACCTGTAAGCAAATAGCAGGACTATTCGTAACAGCTAAAAGGTGAAACAATCTGAATGCTCCATCAGCTGATGAATGGATTTTAAAAAATGTGGTATATCTGTAGAAAGGGGCATTACTCAGCACTAAAAGATCAAGGGAGTACTGATACATGCTGTAACATGGATAAGCCTTGAAAACATGATATTAAATAAAAGAAGCCAGACACGAAAAGTCATGTATTGTATAATTCCATTTATACAGAATGTTCAGAATAGGTAAATCCATATGGACAGAAAGCAGGTTAATGGTTGCCAGGGGCTGAGGGGAAGGAGAAATTGGAAGTGACTGCTTAATGGATCCTTTAGGGGTGATGATAGTGTTTTTTGTTTGTTTGTTTGTTTGTTTGTTTTGTTTGTTTGTTTGTTTTTTGAGACGGAGTTTCGCTCGTTACCCAGGCTGGAGTGCAATGGCGCGATCTCGGCTCACCGCAACCTCCGCCTCCTGGGTTCAGGCAATTCTCCTGCCTCAGCCTCCTGAGCAGCTGGGATTACAGGCACGTGCCACCATGCCCAGCTGATTTTTTTGTATTTTTAGTAGAGACAGGGTTTCACCATGTCGACCAGGATGGTCTCGAACTCTTGACCTCGTGATCCACCCGCCTCAGCCTCCCAAAGTGCTGGGATTACAGGCTTGAGCCACCGCGCCCGGCGATGATAGTGTTTTGGAACTAAATAGGGATAGTGGTTTTATAGTATTGTGAAGGTACTAAATGCCACAGAACTGTGTAGTTTAAAATGGTTAATTTTATGTTATGTTAATTCCATCTTAATAAAATGATGATAAGGTTTAAGACAAGAATTTTTTAAAAGTTCTCCTCCAACACCAACGCGTGTTCCCTAAGACAGAAACCTTCTGTGTCTGGTCTCCCAAGGCCCGAACCTCAGTCCCTGAGGTTGTCTATCATTTTCTTTCAGAAATCTCACTGGGCCTTCAGATAAATGGAACTGGGAAGGGGGAGGGAAAAAATGTCCTTGGGCCATGTAGGTCTTACGATATGATGAAAGAAATCATTCCCAAATATGCCAAAAGCGGAGAGCTTATGTAATCAAGAAAACCTGTAAGGACAAATGAGCAGAACAGAAAGTCAGTGGTTTGGGGCTGATCACATCTGAGGTTACGGAAGGGCAGGGAGAGGGGAGGAGAGGGCTGGGGGAAGAGAGAAAGAAAGAACAAACAGAGAAACAGAAAAAAAGGAAAAAAAGGAAGGCGGACAGGAAGGAAGGCGGAAAGGAGAGAGAAAGGGAGGGGGCAAAAGAAGGGGACTCAAGATGCTCTTTCAGACTCGGAGACCCTAACCACTCTGCCCGGGGCACCTGTCCTGTTGCGAGGTATGGCTCCAAACTCGGTTTCATTTCCTCCAGTGCAAGTGCATCTAATTCCCAATTCTGTGGTTTAAGTTTGAAAAAAATGCAGACACTCACATGTTGCATTTTATTACGGTATTAATGCTAGTGGAAGATAATGAGTAATGCAAGGGCCTTTTCTCCGCACAACCTGGGCTAGGAGTGTGACCGGCTCCAGAGAGGAAAGACACCTTTCACCTCTGTACTTAACACAGAGACCGCTGCCTTCGGTGCTGCGGTTGGGCTCTGTCCTCCCAATGCCAGGGTGTCACTCCCTTGCTAGCCTTTCTTGGCTAACGCTGATTTCCCTGTCCCCCTGCTTCCTTCCGGTACCCCTGTCTTCACTTTTTCTCTCAAATATCTCTCGGCACCACACAGATCCACTTACTTCACAGACCCAGAAACTGAAGCCACGAGCTCCCACGATCTCTCCCCCATCACAAGTGGTTGGGAGCAGCCGCCGCCGTGCGAGCAGTGGTGTGAGCATGAGGCCACGTCGGGCTTCACCAGACCCCGAGTTCTTTAGCTGGGGACGCGGAGGGAGGCGGGAGACTCCTTCCCACCGGGCCTTGCTGCGTTAACATCGGAGGCTGGTGACCCCTGCAGGTGCCTGCAAACGGCAGGAGTGTGTTGGTGCCGGAGGAAGAAATGGAAAGACCCGAAGTGAGGAGGCTGGCGGAGGTCTGCCCCTTCGCCAGGCCTGAGTGAGGGAGGTGCGGGAGGGAGCTGGGGCCTCTGTCTGTGACCGGCCAAGTGAGAGTCCCGGCGGACGGACGCAGTGCAGCTGTGGCCAGAGACAAGGGAGGCAGGATCAGGATAGCCCACCCCTCCACTCCCACCTCAGAGCGCCCTAGGCGAGGGACAGCAGCGCCACGCCCTCCCCAAGAAAAGGCACCCGCAGCTGCGGCAGTGAGGGGCCCTTGAGAAGGCGGGAGTGGGGGACAGAATCGGGCTTGTTCCTGCGCACAGGTGAGGTGGCACTGCCACAGGCACTCCCAGAAATGACTGGCAGCCTGGGGAGAGGGAGGCGAGAGGGGTCTGGGGAGGTGACCGACGGTGGAACGGCATCCCGGCACAGAAGCGTTCCACTTGAGGACACTCTCACAGTGTATTGCATATCCTCAAGTTCACGTTCGCTTGCTCGCTTATTCCAAAGATCGGCCACGTGTGCCAACTGTCCTTGTGTGGAGGGCACCCGAAGGTGTGCAAGAGAGCCAAGATCTCTGCTCTCTGGGTGCTGGCCTCCATACAGTTTAGCATCTCCTTTCTCTTCTCGGGGTTCCCCACTCCGTGACCCAGATGGACAAGAAGCTTAATATGCAGTGGGACAAAAACCCCACACCCGTGACAGAAACAGAGATAGTGTGGACAGCTCTGAAAACTTCCTGCAGAGGCATCATTAGTCTTTTTCCTTGGTAAAGTTCTTGAAAGCAAGTCCCATATCTCTGCAAAGGCTCTCCTTCAAGTGATTGGTGAATATGAAATGATACTGTTCCATTGGGGATGGGCCTTCCTCATTGCAGCATGACCTCAGGGTGGCTCCTGGTGGGAGACCCACAGGGGGCTCTGTCTGGGGCTGCTCTAGGAGACCAGCTGGTACAAGATGCAATCACATTTTTTCCTAAGAACATAAGCTACTTAGTGCAAAGCCTGGTTGGATGCAAGGGTGCAGTGGGAGGTGGCGCGTCACATGGTGGGGAAGTGGTGGTGGTAGGGTGTGGGACCCTGCTACCTAATTAGAGGGCCGGGGAAGCTGGGGCCAGGGGAGGGCATGAGCAGCAGCAGCCTATGGACAGAGAGCAGCAGGGTCCCAGTGGAGCCAGGGGCTCTCCACTCCCCATAGAAAATGAGCTGCTGTGGACACTACCAGTGATGCCAAGAACTCCTTCCTTTGAGTTTGAGCTCTCAAAATCAAAATGAAAACAGAAACATTTGTTGCTTTCCATACCCTAATAAGAATGGTGATTGACACAGCACCCTTTATTTGAACACTCTCTGGACGTGAACTTAAACAAAAAAAAATCTAGAAAGAATAATTTCACTGAATGACTTTCAGCACTGAAATTCACTTTTCCTAGGCAGCTAAGCCAAGCTATTGGTTTTTGAGTTTCAGAGAGAAATTTTTTTTATCGACACTGCATTGTGGAATAATCGTTCTATTTATTTCCAGAATATTTCCTCTGCATTTTAACTTTTCACCTATAAGCCCTACAGCAGAAATGAAATAGTAAGCAAGAGAGTGAAGATGTTTATTTTAAACTTTTTATTTTGAGATAGTTGTAGAGGCACATGCAATTGTACGAAATAATATAGAGAAATTCTAAGAGGTCCCATGTACCATTTGCCAAGTTTTCTTTTTCTTTTTTTGAGATGGAGTTTTGCTCCATCACCCAGGCTCAAGTGCAGTGGCTCGATCTTGGCTCACTGCAACTTCCATCTCTAGAGTTCAAACGATCCTCCTGCCTCAGCCTCCTGAGTAGCTAGGAGTACAGGCACCTGTCACCATGCCTGGCTAATTTTTGTATTTTTAGTAAAGATGGGGTTTCACCATCTTGGCCAGGTTTATCTCAAACTCCTGACCTTGTGATTCACCCACCTTGGCCTCCCGAAGTGCTGGGATTACAGGCATGAACCACCACTCCCGGTCATTTGAACAGTTTCTCCATTGGTAACATCTTGCCCAACTATAGTGAATATCATAGCCAGGATATTGATTGATAGAATCCATACTGTATTCAGATTTCCCTTGTTTGATATGTATTGTGTGTGTACAGGGGTGTGTGTATTTAGTTCCATGAAATATGAAGCATTATTTGCTTTGATGAGGAAAAGTGCTTTGTAAGTACACAATGACTATCATGATATTTTGTTTGTGGCTATTCTATATTCTTGGTAGAGAATTTTGTAGATACTATTTATGTAATATCATCTATCTAAATAACATAGAGACTTATATGACTATTCTTATGTCAATGAAGATGTGTGCTTAACATCTTTAGCTTTAAAGATTTTGCTATTAGAAGCCCAGATTTGGAACATTCAGCTGGATTTGGAACCTGCTAGGATTTCTTGAATATTTAAACCTGAAACTGGACTCCACATTTCCTTGAATGATCACAGTTAAGTCAAACTTCTCTTTTCTCTATTTAAATTGTCCTTCCTGTCATATTGCCAAAATAATATATTCTTGGGCTAGTAACTCAACAGCACATAAGTACATCATTGTTGCTTGGTTGGTTTGTTTTTAACCGAATTTGAGAGCACGATGGAGAGAAAAAAGTAAGTGTCCTGAGGGACCTCCTTTTAGCCCATGGGTCATCAGACTGCGTAGGGGGTTCCTTCTAAGGGAAACTCACTGCTGTCATCACCCATGAGAACCAGGAGGCATGTCGCTCCTGGAGTCACAATACCTGGGTGGTCACTGCCTTCTCTGTGGGGTGGTGCACATGGGTCATTCCATGTTATTAGCACAGCCCAAGGGGCCTGAGGTGCCAACCACTGACAGATCAGGCTTTCTCTCCTGCCGTCCCCTGTCAGCGCTTCATCTGGCCTCCTGGGACCTCTGACCACCCCAACTTCCTCCAAGATGGTAACCAGCCAGGCCACATCTTGGACCTCATCATCTGGCTCTCCCATCTGCGCCACCTCCAAAATCTCTAACCCTCAGCCCCCTGACTACAACCTACTCCCGTGGACTCCCAGAGCTCAGCAGTATCTTAAGGGTCATTCAGTTCAACTTCCACATCTCAAAGAAAAGACAGCTGCAGCTATTAAGTGACGTGATCACAGGCACACAGCTGAGGAATGACAGAGGCAGCTTTTGAATTAATAAGGTCTCCTGACTTTCCTTCCTCAAACTGCCTCATCTGCTCTGTTCCCGTCAGTGACTTCAGTCCTCCAGCTTCTCCCTAATCCTGCAGACCATTCCTCCTTCTCCCTTTACTTCCCCATCCAGCCTAGGCCTGTCACCTGCCCCTTCAGACTTTGTTCTCTGGCTATCCCCAGCCCTGGTCATCCCCATAAACACAATTTCTGCTCCTTCCCCTCAGCCATGGGGCATTACTACAGAAAGCCATAAACGATTGCTGACTGGATCCACCATGAGCCTGACCAATTGATTTTTCTCCTGTGGACTATTTCAAGGTGAATTACTGTTTGCAGTCCTTTTAGATGGGTGCTCAGTGCTGAGTAGACATGCTTGCTGAGTATCCCGTGGGCGGGACCATTCAAAGTCAAGGCACAGAGGTGGTGAGTTATAAGGGGTGATCAAGGAATGGCAGCGATCTGGTTTGGCTGAGAATGTGGTGTCTATAGGAACACAGTCTCCCAAGTCCAATGTGACGGTTAACACTGAGTGTCAACTTGATTGGATTGAAGGATGCAAAGTATTGATACTAGGTGTGTCTGTGACGGTGCTGCCAAAGGAAATTAACATTTGAGTCAGTGGGCTGGGAAAGGCAGACCCACCCTCAATCTAGGTGGACACAATCTAATCAGCTGCCAGCATGGCTAGAATATAAGCAGGCAGAAAAATGTGAAAAAAGAGACTGGCCTAGCCTTCCGGCCTAGATTCTTCTCCTGTGCTGGATGCTTCCTGCCCTTGAACATCGAACTCCAAGTTCTTCAGTTTTGGAACTCACACTGGCTCTCCCTGCTCCTCAGCCTGCAGACAGTCTATTGTGGGACCTTGTGATCATATGAGTTAACACTTAATAAACTTCCCTTTATATATCTCTCTCTCTAGGGAACCCTAATACATCCTCCAACAATCTGGGCTTGAATCCTAGATCCACCAATTTCACCACCTGTAGGACCTGCGTAAACAAAGAAACAAAACTTTAATTCCTATGCGTGTAGAATGAGGATAATAGTAGTACTTTAGGGTTGGAAGAGGAACTGATTTAAAGTGAGCAAAGCACTTAGCACAGAGCCCACGACATCTAACTCCCAAAAAAGTTCTAGTTCTTAGAATAACAGAGAACTACAGGCTGTCATGCAGATCAGGGAGGATCTGAGACTTGATTTGCTGGTCAGTGGGCAGACATTGAGAGCTCCTGGGCAGAGAGGGTGGCAGGGCATGTCCAGGACTGTGGTTTATGAACCACTCACTGTGGCTGTTGAGTGTAGAGTGAACAACCCTCTTGGAGCAGGAGGGGAATGGAGTGGAGTCAGAGGGGCCAGTTGGAGACTAGATGCAAAAAGTGCCCAAGATGGCCTGGTGACGGTGGGGTTGGTGGGGGTGGGGATGGGGGATACACATCTTGGAGAGCACCATGAGTCTGTGATGCGGGGTTTTTCATCTCTGGGTCATGCATAAATTAGGCTCCTCTCTATTCCTTCTGTTCTGAAAGCCAGGGATTCTTCAGGCAGCTCTGCCTCCTGCTGGCTCATAGCTGAGGTTCTCAGGCAGGGGAGCTCTGGCTTCTCCAGGGTTGAGGTTCTCCGAGCTGGCTGTGCACACCAGTCACCTCAGCAGCTCTAAAAGGCTGGCTCCACTCTCCATACTCCCACCTCCTCCAGGCACCGAATCAGTTCACCTGAGTGGGTTCTGGGCTGAGATGGTGCTGAAGCTCTCCAGGTGACTCCACTGTGCAGCCAGGATGGAGCAGCAGAGAGACCAGGGCCCAGGCCTCACCTCAGAGTTAGCACCAAGATAGAGCACGCGGCCTTGCGTTACACCTTCAGCTCTCTCCAGTTGGGACAAGCAACTGCCACAATCTTTGGATTCTCAGGATGACTCTCTATCAGAGAATTGAGAGATTCTGACAGTTGCCCAATCCAATGGGAGACACCTGTCACCAGACCACTGTGGTGGTCTTCAGGGTCTGCCCATAACAGTTGCTGCCCCTCCTTCCTTATGAACAGAGCTCCAGTTTGGTTCAGGTTGTCGCAGCCAAGTGCTCAAAGTGGGCTCCTCCCCAAAATCCCAAGGGATGAACCTTGATGGATTGAAATCAGTTACAGTAACAGCAGCCCCATCCACCTCTGCCAGGGCCTGGCGTGTGGCCATGTGACACAGCCTGGCCAATAAGTTGTAGAAACAAGGTGACCAAGGGGCTTCAGGGAAATGTTTCCTTCTCAGTATAGAGATATACTTAGAGAGGGCCCTTCTTCCCCAGCTCAGTGCAGCCACCACCGTCTTGTGACCGTGTGGGGAGACCTGATTGATCCTCCTCGGTCCCTGAGCTGCAGGGTCAACCCTGAAGCAGCCCAGTTCCAGTGACTGTTAAACAAAACAATAAATGTCCTTGGTGTGTAAGCTACTTTTAGATTATTCTTTTTTTGCAATCAAAAGCTTCTAAAAGATAAAGGCATGCTCACTTAGTAACGTCTCACAGGTGAGTTGGACAAAAAATATTGCATTTCTGATTGTCTTAGTTGGTCTCTTCTAACATCCAAGACTTGTTCAGGAAGAAGTAATTCATAGTTACAATCCTACTGATCTGACATGCTCCCTGAAAACTAGAACCTCCTCCCCTCCAGTGAAATACAGTACTTAGAGACTCTGTAATCTACTGGTAATTAAATGGACCTTCATTCATTAGCATTCCCGTCAACAACTTGGCGGCTTGGTGGAGCACATGGTCTGGGGTGACAGGGGTGATACGGAATAATGTACTTAAAGGTAAAGTAATACTTAGGTACACAGGTCACAGCTGAGCCCCAATAAAGACAGGATTTACATATAATATTGTAGTTGGTAAGTTTTAGGACAATTCCACAGTCTCATGTCTATCCAATTCCATGAAGTTAGTTTTCATTGAATTGTAAATTTCCAGCAAGTTGCATTTTAATGTAGTTGTGCCTTTAAATTTGTATGCAAAGATTGCATAGGCTGTCAATTTGATGAACTCCTCACGCTATATTTATTGTGTGATATATATAATTAAAGCACCAAGATTCTATATTGACAAAAGCAGAGTGTCTTGAAGTGAATATTAGAATTCTAAATTGGCGATATTTATTCCATGCCAGAAACATTTTTCCCTCTGTGAATTACATCTCAGTTGTCATAAAAATCACTGGGTTAGGGGGAACTGTGGACATTAAAGAAGTATTTATTTAACCTGGACCTTTTCAAGAATATATCTAATAGATAAATTAGGATGAGCTATAGATATTAAATAAGAGGTGTATACAGTAGAAACTATGATATAAGCTGTAAAATCTACTAGTAGTCTGTGGATAAAAAGCATCTATGAGTTCATCATTCTATTACAATTTTTGCATCTGAGACTGCATAAGACTAACATTACCCAATCTGCTGCCTATACAATTCTTGCTTTAATTCAAAATCTAGCAATTCAGAAGGCATTTTTAAGTGAATGTAAAGATTTTTAAGTTCCTCTTGATCCCTATAGCCCCACGCAGCAAGTACTCTGGGATAAGTGAGAGGAGGAAATAAAGAACATAGCTTGACAGCTCAGTAGCCTAGAAAGTACCTTTCCATGCTGCGGATAAGATGCCTATGTAATAGCAGCATGGCGTACTGGACTTGGGCATCAAGAACACCAGATCTGAGGTCCTTTTATTAGCTGTGTGCCGGTTGGTGGATCTCTTTACCTCCCCGAACCTCAGTTTTCTCCCATCTCAAATTAAGATAATAATCCCTGAACTAACTACTTTCCAAGCTTATTGTAAACTCCAAATTAGACAAAAGAAATAAAGTGCTGCAAATAAAAGCAATTTGGAAACTATAAAGTGCTTTATAAATGTCAGATACTTATAATGAATACTTTGTCTTCCTCTTTAATCTCTCTAAAGTATATGAAACATGTCAACAGTTTTGTTTCTAACGCAGTGCCACTTACAAAACCTAACTATGTAAAATTCTGTGAAATGGCCATCAGGTAACCATGGAGAAGCAGCCAAGTCAGTATAATCCGCCCCTGCTGTGACAGCCTAAGTATTTTCTCATATAGTGTCCTTAAGTGAGGTAGGCTGGGGAGTTTTATTGCTTCAAATAACTGCTTCCTCTAATTCTGCCTGTGTCATTCAATTGTTCTAATTTGCCCAGCAGATATTTCCTGGCCAGCTGAGTTGGGTAGCATCAGATTCCTGTAGCTTGCTTACGGTTTATTTTAGACCAAGATCCTAGGGTGCAAGACCACAGCTAGTAATTGGCTGGGCCAGAGGCTTTTAGGCTGATGTTTCCATTGAGATAGTAATTATATAATCATTGGTTCCAAGTGAAGGTGAGGCAGAGTGTCCAGAGGGCAGGTTACAAAGAAACCTAAGACCCCCTCAACCCTTCACCCAGGCTAAGGCTAAAAGTAAGGGGTCAGAGAGTGGAAAGGGAAAATATGTAGGGAATCCTTTCGGAGAAAGGAGTGTGGGGTGCTATGCCCTTCATCTCAAGCCAGCAAGAGGGGCTTCCCCAGGGGATTGGGACTGCCAGTGCCTGTAGTTAGGTGGCCTGGAGAACTGGAGCCTGATTCACTCTTCGGTAAGCTAAAGCTCCCTCCTATGGGAGCCTGGAAGGGGCTGCACTGGGACAGGCCTGAGCTCTCAGAGTCACTAGGGTAAGGGATGTGTGGGGTTTTCCTTGGGACCCATCTAAAGGGGTACCTAAAGCTGCAATAAACCCTGGGTTTTTAGCATTTTCAGGAGCCCCCAGAATGGAGGTCCCCATCAGTGAGAGACTCCAAAGGACCAGGAAAGACCCACATGAGCTGCTTTAACCGTAGGCCAGCACAGCAAGCTTGAAGCCGCTCAACTCCAGGAAGAAGTGCTCCATCTTCTTCCTTCTTCTCATTGCCAGTTTGATCCAAGCTGGGTCTTAAACAACATCTAGTGAAGGAGGATGCATGGGGGTGAGGGGCAAGCCTAGCGCACCCCTTCAGGGAAGGCCAGCTAGAGACCTTAAGCCTGGGGCTGGAATGGGGGAGGAAGACTTACTTTCATGTGAAGTTTGATGCATTTGTTTGTATCGTGCACCCAACATTAGAGTTTTGAAATGAAGCTGTGGTTGAGATTTAGTTATCACAGGACTCTGTCAGTTTTCTAAGAATGAGCAGAAAAGGCTGGGTGCAGTGGCTCATGCCTGTAATCCCAACACTTTGGGAGGCCAAGGCGGGCAAATCACCTGAGGTAAGAAGTTCAAGACCAGTCTGA
The DNA here is from genome assembly GCF_048565385.1 of Saimiri boliviensis. Lineage (NCBI taxonomy): Eukaryota > Metazoa > Chordata > Mammalia > Primates > Cebidae > Saimiri > Saimiri boliviensis. Next base: position 60,696,216 of record NC_133452.1, on the reverse strand, counting down.
CTGACGTAGAGAAACTCTGTCTCTACTAAAAATATAAAAATTAGCTGGGCCTGGTGGTGCATGCCTGTGATGCCAGCTACTGGAAGCTGAGGCAGGAGAACTGCTCGAACCCGGTCAGTGGAGGTTGCAGTGAGCCCAGATTACACCATTGCACTCCACTCTAGGCAATAAGAGCGAAACTCCATCTTAAAAAAAGAAAAAAAGAATGAGCAGAAAAATCCAGGACTTTACCCCCAACTTTCTTTCCATCCAGGGGCAGGAGAAGATAACCAGCACTGAATAAATTCTAAAATGATAGTGAGAGACCAAAATAAAGTGGCATTGTATGACATCTCACAAGTCGTGAATTCAAAACACATAGTTTTATATAAAATGGGCAAAGGTCCATTTCCACAATGGAGTCCACTGACCAGTAAATGGGACTTGTTGATATAAATCATGTTGAGTCACTGGAAAATACTTTAATTCTGAAGAAAACAAAACATTTTGTTTTGGGTCCTAAAATTATCCAATCAACAAATAGGTATTTATTTTCTGTTATGTTTGAAATCCTCCTGAGTATCTTGAAGAATATTTACATTCCTTTAGTTCAGGTTAGTATAATTTCCCACCTGGCACGATGCCTTACACGTAGTATGTGCTCAAAAATATTTTCAATTTAATTATTCTTTACAAGATGCTTAGCACCAAGGGAAGTGGCATGTTTCCAATGTTGGTAACAAATATCACTTCAGCTGGAAAAGCCCCATGTCTACAAAACGTGGTGCAAACCTGAATGGAGATTGCTTATGATTTCACTTGTGTTTAACACTGTAAAGTGTTGCTAAATGGTCTAATAGGAGAGAAGGGAATTTAAACTAGAAACACATAAATTGTTTTTTGCCATTCAACTGTGATGACGCACGAACAAAAAGCGATTGGCCACGGGGGACCTAGACTGGAATCTCCTTCTCCTGCTCACTACACCTCGGCCCCCAGCTCCTCTCCTGTGGATGGGGACGCCAGGCTGCCTACCTCAGACTCAAGGGCCGATTACGGGCATACTCTGCAAACCCTGAAGTGCTCTACAAATGCAAGGGCTTAATAACAGCCAACATTTTAATATTCGTTGATTGCCACGTGCATAGCGCTCTACATCTATTTTCTCATGCAATCTCATCAATATTTCCTGCCACTTGACACTGGAGGAAACAGAGGCTCAGCAAGTGGTTCCAGGTTATACAGAGCCCTAACCTGAGCCAGTAAATCCTTACTCTTACCCGCAAGCATTAAGCTTCCGTCCTGCCTGTTGTTATTTTATAGAGGCGCTGGGAGCCTGTAGGGGAGCAACAAATGTGGTTCGGCAAATTGCTAAAAGCGGGCAACTGCCCACGACGCCTGCTCTGCCCTGACCTCCCGGCCTCCAGCCCTCGCCGGGCTCCTCCCACCCGCTCCGACGCCACGCCTCGGCGCTTCTACGCATGCGTTGGCGGGACCCGCGCAGGCCCAGAGGCTGAGCGGCGCCCTGGGGCTGGCCCCACCCGCTCCAACGCCGTGGCCGTGGCCGTTGCGTCTGGAGAGCCGGAGGACGAGCTGAACCTCGCAGCCGCTGCTATCTCCAACCTCATCGCAGGTGCTTTGGGTCAGCACGAAAGCCTCCTTCTTTGCCCCCTCGCCAAGCTCATTCCCCGGCCCGCTCCGCCCGCCCAGCCGCGGCCTGGCCCTGCAGTCTGGCGACCTGGTGGCGGCGGGAGGTAGTTTGTGTACGGTTACCATGGAGACGCTGGCGGCCGGGCGTAGTGGGAGGGCGGCCGGGCGGGGTGAGGAAGCTGCTGCGCTCTGCCCGGGCCGGGACCGTGGAGGAGCAGGCAGTGCCGTGGGTAGGGGAGCCGCTGCCTGCGCAGGAGGTGAGGTGTTCCCCCCACCCACCCCGCGGCTCACCAGGGACCCCTCCTGCCGTCGTCCACCTGTCTGTCCTCGGATGGGGGAGAGAGGCTGAGTGCTCTGTGAATGCTGTCAGGGGTCCGGAGCTATTGTCTTTATTTCTGTACACTCGCACTTAGCCAAGTGCGTGATGCTTCACAGAAAGCCCGGTAATACTTGTTAAATGAGAGTGGTAGACTAAAGGGCTTTGTCTAGGCAGGGGTGACCGGGCCAGAGTCATACAGTTTATATATCTGGGCACTTCCAGGTAACAGATAGGGCCTCAAATAAAAGTGTATATGTAACAGTATTTAACATACGTTAAAATCATACTAAAATCATTGTGTATGCATAATGCCTTTTGGGATCCATTCCCACAAGTAACACAACAGGTCTTATGTCCCACCCTGATTTACAATGATTATATTTTAACTTGGTTGAAAAGCAAGCACCATTTATTATTTGTATCCTGGTTTCTTAATCTATGAGATTCTGGTTAGTTGTTAATGTTGATTTGGCATAGCTGATATTCAATAAAATGCTTAATAAAAATTCTGTTTTCATAAAGGCAAGCACCATCATCCACCGTTTAAATTTTAGAACTTCAGTATAGAAACACTGAACAAATGTCATTCTCTCTTTTGTAATTTCTATTTTTAAATGCTCGTGAAAATGATTTTTGCTGTATCCTTTTATCATGTAGCACTTAGGCAGTAATTGTTAACATCTGTTAACATTGTTAACATTTGTAAGGGCCACATTAAAAAATGTTAACATTTTTAAAGCACCATGCTAAAGTCCTTTACATGTATTATTTAATTCTCCAAACAATCCTGTGAGGCAATTATTATTACTATCCACCTTTTATAGATGAGGAAACTGAGGCTTAGAGATGTTAGAGGCGTTGCCCAAGGTCACATGGCTGTGAATTGTCAGCATCTAAACCCTTACTCCAGCCTCTGAGCACTTAACCACTGCCTCTTTGGATACTCATATTAATACAAAAATGATTCTGAGTCATGGAAGGGTCCTGAGTGTTTGATTTGCAGGGAAGACTGAAGCTGGCCTGCCTTTCCCCCATTGCAGGCATCCTGGTAGTGCAGTGTTACATTTAGCAAGAAGGCCCTGGTTCCAGTGGCTATTAGCAGCAACGGTAAAGCCAGCTCTTTATAATTAGTTATAAACTTCTATAAATTATGACTCTGAACTTTCCCACAGACCAATAAGAAATACCTTGTTGGAAAAAAAAAAAAAAAGTTCTTCACTTTCAAATTTCCTACTGCTGGTGGTGTTCACCCTCTAGAGGTCCAGTGGATACCTCAGACTCAGGATGGTGTGATGCAAGACAGAACTCAACCTCTTTCTTCTTTCCCTTAAAGTCTGCTTCACCTCCTGTTTCTTTTAAAAGGTCTCCTTACCCTCTGGCTCCCCTAGGTTTGCATACCCAGTGCTGTTTCTTGTCTCTTCCTGGCATCACAGATGCCAAATCCTGTTAATTCTGTTCTCAGTGCACCTCCCTTGTTCTCATCTCTCCTCTAACCTCGGCCTCACCTTGACTCCTGTATCTCCGGCTTTCCATGCTTCGCTCATTGATCATAATATTGAGTCCTACTCTGTGCCAGGCAACTTGAAATAAAGGCAAGACACAAATGAGGCTAAATTTGAACTCATCTGACCACATGACATCCAGAATCAGATTTGAAATAAGGTCCAGGTTTCGTAATTCACTGTAACAGATATCTCCGATTAGAGAAATTATTCAGCCTTCATCTGGAAATTTCTTAGCTCAAGATTATATTTAAAAATGGAGTCAAGTGATTATGTAAGTGTTGACCTTCAGCTGTGCCTCATGTGGAGGGTTGGGGCAGAGAGTCTTGGGGCAATACCACATGCACAGGCAATTCTAACACAGAGGGAGGGTAGAGTGGCAGAGACCAGCCAGGGGCCCCATGGAGGCTAGCAGGGTGGGAGAGGCATGTCCAGGAAAGCTTCCTCGAGGAAGTGACCTTTGAGAGTTAGCTGGGTGATTATGTAAAAACTGTCTGATTTTACTACTTCTGATTTTTGCCTTCCTTTCCTTCCTGCCCGTCTCTGCCAGGTCAAAATATTGTGTTTGATTTGCTCATCGAGTTTTAATTTCTCGGCTTGCCATTTAATTTAGTTAGTTCAACCACAATCTCCATTTTCAGAGTTCCCTCTTGGCCACACACACCCTGTATGTCTTGGCGCTTTGCATTGGCTCACTTACTGACTTTGCTGGAGCTTCCCTTTCTACTCCAGCCACTGCCATTTGCCCAAATTCAGCCCTTTTTTCACAACCTAGCTCAAGCACCACCTCTTCCAGGAAGTCTACCTGATGCCTTCCCCCAGTCAGAAGTCCCTTCTTCCTTCGTGATTACATAAATAATTTGTCTCTATGTTTTATTGCTGCCATCAGTTTCTTCCTTGTATTGAAATGATTTGAGTAGAAGCAAGGTAAATACTCAGCTGCTACACACCAAGAAGGCTGTTCCTGTTGGGAAAATATTGGGGTCTCTGTGTGAGTGGGTTAATAGTTGTAGCCCCAGTACTTCCAAGTGCCTCACCTCCTACCACCCCATGTAGTGGATAAGAGTTCGAATATTACCTGTGGGCATATATCAAAGCTCTTTTTTTCCATTGCTTAAGACCTTGTCCAGACCAGGCATGGTGGCTCACACCTATAATCCCAGCACTTTGAGAAGCCAAGGAGGATAGCTATCCTTCTCACAATGTAATTGTTAAATTGAGATTTGGTGGAAAAAGAGAAGAAGAAGGATAGAGAAAGTTGTATTAGGCTTTTTGGTAAAAATTGATAGACAAAAATATTTTTAACCCTGTATCTACATTGTTTCTACCAGTATAGTATTCGGTCAGTCTAAATTCCTGTATGCCCGCACGTAATTCACAGGATTCTTAGAATTTGACCTGAGTAAATGCTCATCACTGTCTGAAAGAATATAGTTTTAAAGCCAGAGAGAACCTTAGGTCAGGAATGAGAGTCCATTATTACTCCCAAAAGAACTTTCTCTAGTCTTTATTAGACTTGCCAGATTACTTTTGGACATTGTTAGACTTATTAGTGCCATGTGAGGCCAAAGGGGTGGCAAACCTGATTTAGGCTCTGGAAGAAGCCTGTTTATTGTAGAGAAACCTCTTCTCACTTAGCGGCCTCATTTCTTACTGCACTAGGTCTTTTAGAAACAAACCAACAAACCTGTCATGGCCACTGAAGTTAGATGTTATGGGTCTGAATTTGTATTAGGCTTCCAAAAATAATATACATATATGCAGCTATAAAATATTTTGTGTATACTTTAAATAATTATCATTGAATATTTCAAAGTAAAAACCAATTATTTCAAAAGTATTAGAAATAAAATGTACTAGGCCTGCCATCATTTTTGATAGTTATATTAATGAACGTAATTATAGAGACCTTGCTTAAATTCAAAATCCTATATAAAAAATTCATAAAATTGTATTGCTTATCAAGTAATTTTTTACTGTTTTAGCTCAACACCTGGCATTTCCCTATGAGAAGTATGCCATAGTGTTTATAGTTTGCATCAGAAACTCTTGGGGTGGAGTCTGCGTAGAACTAAACAAATGTTCTTGTTGTCTGTTGTTATGTAACAATGTTCAGAATCACAATATAGTAAATCTTTATTTGTCTAAGGAATCACCTGTTGATTCTACTTAGAGAAATGGACTCTTTTTACTTTCCTGGGGCATATGTCACAAGGCAGTTTTCTCTTTTGCAGAAGTTATTCTAAAATTGGGCAGCTGAAATAGGTGAAAAATTCATAGAACCCTGTCTCTCTAGAGATATGGGGTTCAAGTTTTTTTTTTTTCCTAAGAAATAAACACCTAATGCTATGTACTCATTAGGATTACATTTTAAAAATCCGTACTATTTTAAAGTTTAGATTTGTCTCCATGGGACACACCAACATTTGAGAAGGATCTGCATTCTCGTGGCCCTTGTAATGACTTTCACTCTTTCAGAAAGGGGTGTTGGGAAAGGATCTTCTGGTATTGATATTTGGTATTTATTTACTTAGGTCACTACCTCAAATTATAGGTGAGCTGAATCAATTCATTTAATTACATCATGGGCAAATGTGGGCTGAACCATTCTCTGAAGTTTGTTGCAAAATGAAGTGTCCTTTGGAAAGACAACATTTCTGTCTAAAATTTAACCTTAGTGTGGAGGGTAGTGGGGAAGAAAAAAAAAAACTGTTTACATTTTAACAAAACCCTCAGTGTTTTTTATAGGATGAAGACCATGAGATGATTCTCTCTTCCTATTCTGTCTTCTTTCATGATTAATCGTTCTCTCTGGGTTTAGCTTTCATCCTGGGTTTCTTCCTTGCACATCTTTTTCCTCAGTTGTATATTTTTGAGGAAATTCTCCTCTCTACACTTTTGAGAGCTGTTCTCAGATCCTAACCTTCTAACTGCTTGGTGGATTTTTAATTAAAAATTGATTCAGATTTTTTAAAGCTTAATATAGCAGAATGGTTTCATATATGGATGGGTTTAAGCGTTGCTTTATAAAGTACTTGATAAAAATAATTGATGGGTTTTTGTACCATACATTTGCAGGGTGTGGTGTCTATCTGAAGAATATTTTGCTTTCAAAGGAGAGATGTTGTCTCCAAATGATAAAAAGTTAGGAAAACTGGATCCATTTTATCGGCCTTCAGTGTCTAAGCAGAAGACCAGTGCAGAAATCATAAGTGAAGCACGAAATGCGTTAAGAACAGTTAGAACCCAAAGACCGTTTACACCGCAGGAAGACCAAAGAAAACTGTTTGGAGCTGCATCTTCACGAACATCGGGAAATAGACCTCCTTCCTCCTTCAGGTATGTGGCATTTCACTTTCATGTGCGCTCAGATATTCAGCACCAGGTTACGCTTTCCCTTAATTCTACTTATGGATAGTTTTTTAAAATAGACTTATTTTTTAGAGCAATGCTAGGTTCCCAGTAAAACTGAGTGGAAGGTACAGAGACTTCCCATGTACCCCCTACTTCAACACATGCACAGCAACTCATTATCACCATCCCCCACCAGAGGGGTAAATTGGTTACAATCAATTAACATTTTGACACGCCGTTATCACTCAAAGGCTGTAGTTCACATTAGGGTTCACTCTTGATATTGTACGTTTTATGTGTTTGGACAAATTTCTGATGACATGTAACCACTATCAGAGTAGTTTCATGCCTTACGGATTCTTTGGTCTGCTTATTTTTCACTTCCTTCCCTCATCTCCTGGCAATCACTGATTTTTTTTACTGTTACCATAGTTTTGCCTTTGCCACAATGTCATATAGTTGGAATATATAGTATGTCACCTTTTCAGATTGGCTTCTTTAACTTAGTGGTATGCATTTAAGTTTCCTCTGTGGTTTCTCATGGCTTGAATAGCTCACTTCTTTTTAGTGTTGAATAATATTCTGTTGTCTGAATGTATCACAGTTTATTTATCTTTTCACCTACTGAAGGACACCTTATTTGCTTCCAAGTTTTGGCAATTAGAAATAAAATTGCCATAAACATCCACGTGTAAGTTTTTATGTGGACGTAAGTTTTCGACTTCTTTGGGTAAATGCCAAGGAGCATGATGGCTGGATCATATGGGAAGATGGTGCTTAGCTTTGTAAGAAACTGCCAAAGTGTCTTCCAAAGGGACTGTATCATTTTGCATTCCCACTAGCAATGAATGCGCGTTCCTGTTCCTCACATCCTTGCAAGCACTGTCATTGTCAGTGTTCTAGATTTTGGCCATTCAAATTAGTGTACAATGGTATCTCATTGCTTTAATTTACTTTCCCTGGTGACATATGATGTGGAGTGTCTTTTTATATATTTATTGCCTTATGTATGTCGTCTTTGGTCATGTGTCTGTTAAGGTCTGTGGCCCATTTTTTAAATGGGTTGTTTATGTTCTTGTTGAATTCTAAGAATTATTTGTGTATTTTAGATAAAAATTCGCTATATGTCTTTTGAAAATATTTTCTCCTGCTCTGCGGCTTTTCTTACTATCTTGATGGTGTCTTCTGCAGAGCGGAAGATTTTAATTTTACTGAAGTCCAGCTTATCAATTCTTTCTTTCATGGATTATGAGTTTGGTGTTGTATATTAAAAGTCATCGCAGTACCCAAAGTTGTCTAGACTTTGTCCTATGTTATATTTTAGGAATTTTATAGTTTTGTGTTTTATATTTATGTCTGTGATCCGTTTTGAGTTAATTTTGGTGAAGGTTGTTAGGTTTGTTTGTTTGTAGATGTCCAGTTGTCCCAGCACTATTTTTTTTTTAAGGAATATGAGCCAAAGTTTTACTTGTTAATATCTTGCATTTGAAGTACTCTTTGATAACATCCTTAGCTTAAGATTCTTTTCCATAGTCCTACCACGCAACTACAACCAATTATATGGAGTTTCCCTCTCTGTCAGTTTTACAGAGACCTACCCATTATCCTAGTTTATTGTCATCAACCTTAATTAGATTGATTTGGTGTTCAGCTCAGAGGGCCTCCATCAACTTGAGATACAATCTCATCACAGTTAGATGAAAGCCACAAAGATGGGCTTGGCTCTCCTGAGGTTTTGACAGCTTCACACATTCCATGTGCTAGGCTGTCCTGGATGAGGGTGGTCTTCACCTCTTTTAAAGCAGTATTAACATCTGCTGCACCTCCAGCAGCAGTACCATCCTCAGCCATGGCAATGGGTTGTGAGTGAAGGTGAATCTTGGAATGCAGCAAGCCTCCAATTCCGTGCAACTTGGAGGTGGCAGGGAAAGAGCCCAGCACCAGTTTTTGAAAAGGCTCTGTTTTCTCCATTGTATTGCCTTTGCTCCTTTGTCAAAGATCAGTTGACTGTATTTATGTCAGTCTATTTCTGGACTCTCTATATTCTGTTCCATTGATCTAGTTTTCTCTTCTTTCACCAGTACTATACTGTCTTTATTATTGTGGTTTTATAATATGTCTTAAAGTCAGGGAGTGTTTGTCCTTTGAATTTGTTCTTCTCCTTCAACACTGTGTTGGCTATTCTGGGTCTTTTGTCTCTCTCTAGAAACTTTAGAATCAGTTTGTCAATATCCACAAAATGACTTGCCAGGATTTTGATTGAGATTGCATTGAATCTATAGATCAAGTTGAGAAGAATTGACATTGACGATGTTGAGTCTTCCTAGCCATGAAAGTGGAAGATCTCTCCATTTATTTAATTTCTTTCGCTGAGTTTTGTAGCTTTCCTCATCTAGATTTTATCCATATCTTGTTACATTTATAACTAAGTGTTTAATTTTTAGAGTGCTAACATAAACAGTAATATGTTTTCATTTCAGTTTCCAACCTTGTATCCTGCAACCCTGCTATAATCACTTATTAGTTCTAGGAGTTTTTTGTCAGTTCTTTAGGATTTTCTATATAGGTAATCATATTATCTGCAAACAATTTTATTTGTTCCTTCCCAATCTGTATGCTTTTAATTTCTTTTTCTTGTCTTATTGCATTAACTAGGATGTCCTGTATAATACTGAAAAGCAGTATTAAGAGGGGACATCATTTCCTTCTTCCTCATCTGAGTGGGAAAACTCTTTCTTATCATAAAGTATGATGTTAGCTGTAGGTTTCTTGTAGATAGTCTTAGAAGTTTTTCTATTCCTAGTTTGCTAAGAATTTTTTTTTGTGTGTGAATGGGTGTTGGATTTTGCCAAGTGCTTTTTCTTTATCTGTTGATATGATTATGTGACTTACCTTCTTTAGCCTGTGGTGTGATAGATTACATTGATTGATTTTCAAGGTAGTTGTTTCTTTAAGTCTGACTTTTGTTCAAGATTCCTGAAGGTCATTCCAAATGTTAGTTCAGGAAGTTACTTTGGAATGAAATGGTTACTAGTGGTTGTCCCATACCAGCTTTATAAAGTGAGATGAACAAAGCTTTTTAAGAAATTCCTATATACACTTCTTCTTTTCATTATTCAGTATTTTTTAATCTTCCTATAAGCAATCAAAAGACTTGTTAATAAATTGTTTTAAGTACAATAACATTAAATTTTTTTCCCTCAAGTCTTATGCATTGCATCCTTTGACTTGTTTTTTTAGCTAGAGTTAACTAATATATACCATAAATAAAGAAATAATTCTTCACAAACTAACACTCTGAACCATCTCTTATGCTAGCCTCCATGCATCCAGTTTTGAGTCATCTGATTCCAGGCCTATCTCTGGCGCACGTCTTAGTCCACTAGAACTGGTGAGTACTTTATATAACCACCAGTACTTTATATTATGTTGCTAAATGAAATTAGCCCAAAATACTTGGAATCAGCACTTATATATGCCATGAAAATTATCATGTACACCTAAATATGCTAATTTAATATGAAAGCAGGTTCTTTTTTTATTGTTCAAATGTAACGGATAATATCTAATGAAATACTTCTATAATTTATCTATAGTTTGATAATAAAGAAGAAATTTAAAAATATATAATAACTTGGTAAGCAATGTTGCACAATATTTTTTCTTAGTCATACATACATATTATTTTCTTCACAATTATATATACTAAAATTATATGTATAATTTATATTAAAGTTGTATATATCTTATACATATATAAATATCATATAATACATATTTATATATAGTCTCTCTATATATACACGTTTACATATTAATATATGTGCTCAAAGATTTGTTACTAAAAAACTAACAAAAATTCCTATTCATCTCCTGTCCCCTTATTCTTCATGGTTCCCTCCTCAGTGGCTTTCACTTTACACTCTTTTGACACATCCTTTTAGGATTTACATCCAGATTTCCCGGTGCCACACAGTCTTGCTGCTTTCTGACTTATGAGCATGAGGAATTACCTAATGACTTCTCCCTAAGGAAAATGAAGATTTAGTTTCTGTCTGTCCTTTTGCCTTTTATCATAATGCGTTCACCTTTTCTACCCCACCATTACACCCATATAGTTACAACTTTGGTTAGATCTGTTTTCTCTGACCATGATTACATAAACCCTGTTCATAGCTGAGCCTTGAATTAATGATAAATTTTCCTTTCCTGCACCACTTTTTATTTCCCTGGCATTAATAACTGCCTTACTTTTAAGTTTTGTATTACGTATTAGTATTTCAACCTCAAACTCATCCCCAGTGGTCTAAATCTCCATTTATATTCAGGCACATGAGGGATTCTGTGGATTTACGTCCTTGGAGAACTCTGCACACGTCCTGCCCAAACACTTTCCCTGAGCACCTGGTGCACAGCTCTCCTTCGGTGCCCCTCAGCATCATCCTGGGGACATGGCTTCTCCTTCTTGTGCTGGCTTTTTCCTGGTTCCTGTGTCTCAAGTCCTCTTTCTTGATATATTGTGGATTTCATAGAGCATTCCCTCCCATAGTTTCTTGAGAAAGGGTACGTGGAAAGTAAATTGAGACCTTGATTCCTGTTTTTTCTTCTCTGGAAGTTTGTAGGATGTTTCTCTTTGTTTCTAGTGTTCTGAAATTTCATGATAATGGTTCTCTGTGTGAGTCTCTTTTTAATCGATCATGCTGGGCATTTGAAGGGCCCTTTTAATGTGGAACCTCATGCCTTTCAGTAAACATGGCTATTAATTGAATATTTAATATCATCATTGTGTCTTACCCACTTCTTTGTTCTGTTTGCTCTTTCTAGAATTTATTATTCAGATGTAGGACTTCCTGGCTGAGTGTGGTGGCTCACGGCTATCCGAGTGCTTTGACAGGCCCAGGCAGGCGATCATCTGGAGTCAGGAGTTTGAGACCAGTCTCACCAACACGGTGAAACCCCGTCTCAACTAAAAATAAAAAATTAGCTGGGCATGGTGGTGCATGCCTGTAATCCCAGTCACTTGGGAGGCTGAGACAGGAGAATTGCTTGAACTTGGGAGGCAGAGGTTGCAGTGAGCCAAAATTGTGCCACTGCACTCCAGCCTCGGCAACAAGAGTGAAACTCTGTCTCAAAACTATATGTGTATGTAGGACTTTGTGGACTGACACTTAAGTTTTCCTATTTTATCCTTTCTGTTTTACATCTTTTTGTGGAAGAGACTGTATTCTGATCCCTTTATTGAATGCTTTCCATTTCTGCTATCATGTTTTTAATTTTCAAAAGTTTTTTTTCCCCTCTAAATTATCTCTTTATACATTAGTCTGTTCTTATTTCATGGTTGCAGCATCTTATCTGAGTATATCAGTGGTAGTTTTTAAATTAAGTTTTCTTCTCCCTTTATAGTCTCTGTTGCATTTTTATGTTGGTTTTTGTCTCTGCTTTTTATGCTAGAGGCTTCCTCTGATGCCTCATGCTGTTTGTTTGTCTGCTCTTAAGAGTAGGGGTGTGTGGATGGGGTTGGTCAACCTACAGATGGTATCTACGCACACCTATGCTTAGGAGCATCTGGCTGGACTGTATTGTTGGTGACACCCCAATGGCAGTACCTTCAGGACTTTTCTTTTTTTTTTTTTTTTTTTTTTTTTTTTTGAGATGGAGTTTCGCTCTTTTTACCCAGGCTGGAGTGCAATGGCGCGATCTCGGCTCACCGCAACCTCCGCCTCCTGGGTTCAGGCAATTCTCCTGCCTCAGCCTCCTGAGTAGCTGGGATTACAGGCACGCACCACCATGCCCAGCTAATTTTTTGTATTTTTAGTAGAGACGGGGTTTCACCATGTTGACCAGGATGGTCTCGATCTCTTGACTTCGTGATCCACCCGCCTCGGCCTCCCAAAGTGCTGGAATTACAGGCTTGAGCCACCGCGCCCGGCCCTTCAGGACTTTTCTTACGGTCTAGTCATATTCTCTATAAAGAAGTATCTTCCACACTTTTTCCTGGATGTCAAAGTCTGGTTGCTGGCTTCCAGGTATAGGAAGAAGGCAGGACTGCCCAGTATTTAGGATATAAATATTCAATTAATAGCCGTGTTTATAAGTATTCTGACACTCAACAATAAGGGTACTTATTGTGATAGTACCCTTACTTGTTGAGCTCAGTTAAAGAAGACCCTGTTTTACCTTCTTTAGAGAATAAACCTAACTTCTTCTGGGTTCATTAGCCTGACTACATGGAGCTGGGAAAACAAAGGATGGAATTATAAAAAAAAACAAAGGATGGAATTACATAGAATTTCAGCCAATCCTGCTTATTTTAACCACTCCTCCCCTTCTATCCCTTCTACCAGAAGTACTTGGTGATACCAGTTCCCTAGACTTCTATGAGATTGGTATGTTAGTCAAGCACTTCACAGTTTCTAGTACTGTGCGCACGTGTGTGTGTGCGTGCGCACACATGTGCTTGTATGTATGTTTGTTTTGGATGAACTATTTGAAAGTAAGTTGCAGACATTGTGATACTTCATCCACAAAAATTTAAGTGTGCATCTCATATGAACAAGGACAGTCTCCTATATAACCACAATACCATCATCACAGCTCAGAAAATTAACATTACTCTGTAATAGTTAATGTGTAGTCTATGTCCAGATGACCCCAATTGCCTCAAAATGTATCTTATATTTTTCGAGATTTTATCAGAATGTGTCTGTGAGGAAGATTATACCTGTTCATGTATGACAGATGACAAAAATAAGATCCCAAGATAATAAGCGTGAACCCATATTACAGGAAATAATTTGCCAGCTATTGTTGACACATGGCTTCTTAATGTCTACAACCTTGGGAAACACTTGGGTTTGGAGCCAGCTACAGCATGAGGACCCAGTTCGGCAGCTTGGTGGCTGTACCTTATTGTAGAGTTGCTCTTTATTCTATGATTCTGTGGTTTGACTCCTATAAATTGCTTTTCATGTTAGTGTAGCTTTTGGGGACTCACTCAATTTGGATCTACCCTTCCCTTAAAAAAAAAAAAATCTCAATTTCTAGAGATAACCCGATCTTTGTCAAACTGGTACAGTTCTTGGACTTCAGGATTAGCTGCTGGGCTAAGACAAGATAGGCATTTGTCTGTTTAGGGTCATTGAACTTAAATTTCCTTACCTCAGAATGGTTGGGTGCTATGTTCAGAGTAAAAGTAGACAGGTAGGCGCAGTGGCTTACACCTGTAATCCCAGCCCTTTGGGAGGCTGAAGTGGGTGGATCACGTGAGGTCGTGAGTTCGAGACCAGCCCAGCCAACATGGTGAAACCCTGTCTCTATTAAAAATATAAAAATCACCTGGGTGTGGTGGCACATGCCGTAATCCCAGATACTCTGGAATCTGAGGCAGGAGAATTACTATAACCCAGCAGGCAAAGGTTGCAGTGAGCCAAGATTATGTGACTGTACTCCAGCGTGGGCAATAGAGTGACTCTGTCTCAAAAAAAAAAAAAAACACACACACAAAACACAAAAAAGCAAAGTAAAAGTAGCCTAAGAAGTTCCCATTTTAAGTAAAATGACTGCTTTAGTTTGAGGTTGTTGTTGTTGTTACAGTGGATTATGTGAGGGTCTTAATTACATTTGATTTTAAATAGCAATTAAAATTTGGGGTCCCCAGTCTAAAAATTCTGAAAATGGCCCCGTGCTACCTGACCTTCCACCTTTTTTCTTCTTTATCAGTGCAGTTTCTTAAGAACTCTAGCTCTGGTAATCACTAAATTGACAAAGCATGGAGATAGGGGAAGGGAGAGGGCGTGGAGAGAAGGAGATAACTGGAGAGAGAGGGAAGGAGAGTGGTGGAGGAGTGTCTCACAGTTAAGGGACACATTTGCTGAAAGAATTTGTGAAGACCTAACTTGAATCTCAGTGCTTTTTGGATCTAGGACACTTTCTCAGAGCAGTTCGTCTTTTAATAATTCCTCAATCAGCAGTCAGTCAGGGAACAGGGACTCAGACAACAGATTATTAGCTCCTATATTGAGCAGATTAGCTCAACTCTGCTTTGGTACAGTTACCCTCTCTCTCTTTCTCCCCGTTCCATCTGGCCTGTGCTCCCAACACACCCTCCAGTGGGCAATGGGCTGGAAGATCATGGCCAGCCTGATGGATACCTTAAATGTTGTGTGAACTGGGTCTTCTTTCACGGGGTTGTGCTATGGAAATAGACCAGACATCCCCAAACTTTTCACACAGGGGGCCAGTTCACTGTCCCTCAGACCGTTGGAGGGCCGCCACATACTGTGCTCCTCTCACTGACCACCAATGAAAGAGGTGCCCCTTCCTGAAGTGCGGCGGGGGGACCGGATAAATGGCCTCAGGGGGCCGCATTCGGCCCGTGGGCCGCAGTCTGGGGATGCCTGAAATAGACTGTGTCTTCAGTGGACTCGAATAGGTCCATTAGCCAGAACAGATCTTAAAACCTGACTGTGTCCCTGTCCTTGATTATACTCAAGTCATGGGTTAGTGTCTTAAAACAAAACCTGAGGTAGCTAAGGTTCTCAAGTGAAAACAACTTTTTTTTTTTGAGACAGAGTCTCCTACTGTCACTCAGGCTGGAGTGCAGTGGTGCAACTTCTGCCTCCCGGGTTCAAGGGATTCTCCTTCCTCAGGCTCTGAAGTAGCTGGAACTACAGGCATGCACCACCACACCTGGCTAATTTATGTATTTTTAATAGAGATGGGGTTTCACCGTGTTGACCAGGCTGATGTCGAGCTCCTGACCTCAGGTGATCTGCTCACCTTAGCCTCCCAAAGTGCTGGGATTACAGGTGTGAGCCACCGTGCCCAGCCCTCAAGCGGAAATTTAAACTGATTTGCAGCATTCTCTGATTTCTAAAATTATTGGAATTTTATAAGAGAAACTTGTTTGCTGTTTTTTCTCATAAAAGTCATTTTACTCCACAGAGTGAAAGAACATTTTGTAGAATTTGGCATAAAAGAAACTGCTGAGTCATTTAGTTGTTTTCTCTTAAAGAATTAAAAATGCTTTACATGTGTCACTTTATATTTTAAGTAGTCTCATAAGATGCATGTTTAAATAGGACACATAATTTATTAAAGGTCAGTAGTAAAATGGAACTCAATTTTTATTATACAAACAATTACTGATTTTGCACCACGAAAATATTGCCTTTTATTGAGCAGCATTTGTGGGACTTTTATTTTGCCCTCCAGAGAAAACCCAGTGACTCTCTTGTGGGGAAATTTGCTTTTCAAACCGTATTTTTCCACTTTATAAAATCTTTTGGCTGGGTGTGGTAGCTCATGCCTGTAATTCCAGGACTTTGGGAGGCCAAGGTGGGAGCTCTCTTGAGCTCAGGAGTTTGAGACCAGCCTGGGCCACAAAGGGAGACCCTGTCTCTACAAAACCCAAAAATTAGCTGGATGTGGTGGTACACGACTGTAGTTCCAGCTACTCAGGAGGCTGAGTCTGGAGGATCACATGAGATTGAGAAGTTAAGGCTGATCACACCACTGCACTCCAGCCTGAGCGACAGAATGAGATGCTGTATTAAAGAAAAAAAAAAAAAAAAGACCTTTCATTCAGTACAGTTTGGGTGTCTGTAGAAGGAGCCATTTATTTTGTCTGTGTGATTGTTATTTGACAGATTTCTTGATCTTTGTTTCAGTTTCAGTGTACCTGCAGAATACAGACATTTTGAGTTAAGAAAACCACACATCTATCTTTAAAACTGAGATTACCCTCTGTATTTCACTTTTCATAATTACACAGAAAACACCTATTTTCCTGTATTACACTCTTAGCTTTTCTGTTCCTATTAGCTTCATGGCCTAAGTAACATTCTTATTAATATTTTGTAGCAAAGTGGGGAAAATGACTATTTGTTGAACAAATATAGTGCAATTTGTGCAGACAAACAAGTGTCACCTCCTTCAGAACAGATCCCTCAGAATCCAATATCTTAATTCTAGCAAACCTGTGTCAGAGGCTAGGGCCTTGACTTTTGAGAAGAATTAAAAGTAACTTGGAACCAAACCCGATAAATAAGGGATGAGCAACTTACATGCGGAAGGAAACTGGCATTTCTTGAGCTTCCATAATGGGAATTGTGTTTATGTCAGTGACCTTGTAAGAAGGGGACCACTGTCTCTGTGTTATAGCTGGGCAGGTTCAGAGAAGTAAATGGCCTGCACTAGTGCACAGAACTAGTGAGTAGATCCTTCTCCAGGTCTCCGAAAGTGATTTATGCTTTCTTCCATATTGTGATTATTTCATTTACTCTTCTTTTTTTCTATGTTAGAAAAATGTGTCTTTAATATCACAGAATACTTTTTTTGGTCTGGTTTGTAGACTGCTCCTAAATATAAATGAACAAGTGGAAATAAACATTTTGAAGAATGTCATCATTATTGAAATGAACTACTAGGAAGGAACACCCTAATATAGATGTCCATGTTCTATTCACGTATGTGAGAAAACAAGTGTTCGAGATTATGCGTCATACGTGATAAATGACTTCACTCAATTTTCCAAATTATATGACTTGAATTTCACACTGGATGCTTCAAAAATTTGTTGATTAACTTATTGGATAGTGAGTCACTCAGTCGCATATTATAGAAGTGACTTTAGGAATGTTAACTTGATTATTTTGAGTTAGAGCTAAAAGCACTTGCTGCCATAGGCTGTTCTTTCATAGACAAGTAACTGTGCTGACTCTGGAGACAGGAAGGACAAGACTACCAGGCAACACTAAAACTAGGAGCTTAGCCACCCTATGAGGGTCTGGCACCAGGTCAGAGGCCACTCAGGTCAGAGGGAGTTCTGAGTGACACAGAACTTGGTGCAGGTGTTTTTAAAACGATCTTTAAGGAACTAGAATTTTGTTAGTAATACTGAGAGTATCAGCATCAACACTTAAGAAAGGGAAGAAATAGGGAGTATCGGCATAACATTCCTGAGATTTAAAATATAAAACACTTTCATAAGTCCCAGACAACCTCTTGTTTTTCTGTTTTATGGCTTTTTCACCTAAATTCTTTACAAATTTTGATATCATTAAAAAGTACATTTGTGGCATCCAAAATACGTAAATGTAGCACTTACATTCCACGTAATTCTTGGTACATATAGGTACCTAGTAAGTGTTTTCTGAACTGAACTGAACTCAGAATGTTGCAAAGCATGTTGAATATGCTATTCGTAATTTTATAGTCTTTTATATAGATAATATCTGTTTGCTAGCATGGGTATTATCAAGTATTTGACATGTTTTACTCAAGTATTCTAACAGTACAGCAGAGTAGTTAATACAGTATGATTGAAAAAAACAATTAAAAAGTGCTTTATATGTGCATATGTCACATTATGCAAGATGGGCCAGTGAGATGGTAGAATCAGGAAGCCAAGATGAGGCCAGGGAGATAGCCCTTGTGCTCTTCTGAAAGGGGTGGGGCTGGCTCTGACGTAAGTGTTCTTTGAGACACAAAGTCATTCCAATTATTTAAAAAATCTCTTTCCAGAAACCGAAAGTTCCAGCATCTCCTACCACAGAGGAGGATTCCTGCTTTTCCTTTCCTAAGCCCCCAGTGGACGCTGCGAAGATTAGAAGAATAAGCAGTGCCAGGGCTCGCTTATTCAGGGCTGCCTCCCAGGGGGCCCTTCTGCCGGACAGATCCCTTCCTCCCTCTGACTGTAAGGCCATGTAACATCCTATCATCTCTGGGGACAGGCATGCTTCTTGAATTTGCACACAAAAGCTATTTTTACATGATTTTTCCTAACCCTGGATGTTTTTTACATTAACTAAGACTTAGTTCATATTGGGCAAAAGCTGGTTAAGAAATATTTTTCATATATTTTTCCAGGTGCTTATAAGGTATATCTAAATATCACAGTTGGTAGGAAAACAATATTGGGGTAATTAGCTGGACGTGGTGGCTCATGCCTGTAATCCCAGCACTTTGGGAGGCCCAAACAGGCGGACCACTGGAGGTCAGGAGTTTGAGACCAGCCTGGCCAACATGATGAAACCCTGTCTCCACTGAAAATACAAAAACTAGCCAGGTGTGGTGGCGTGTGCCTGTAATCCCAGCTACTCGAGAGCCTGAGGCAGGAGAACTGCTTGAATCCAGGAGGTAGAGGTTGCACTGAGCTGAGGTCGTGCTGCTGCATTCTAGCCTGGGCAATGAGGGAGACTGTCCCCAAAAAAAAAAAAAAAAATTAGGATAAGTATTTTCTAGTGGATGGTTCACATATATCAGAAATAAATGATTTTTAAGTTAGAGTTCAAAAAGTTAATTTTATTAGAAACTAACGAAAATTATAAGGTTCTTATAGTGTACATTAAACTTAGGTTTTTCAAAATACCTTTCTGATCCCATGTGAGTATGTGAGCAAAATTTGAATGGGACTTTTCCTATTGCTGGAGGATTGCTGCCAGGTACCTAAACCTGGGAGGGAGAGGCTAAAGATCATAGCCCTAGGATTTCCACCAACAGTTGGAATCACTCCCCATTCAGGCCACATTCAAGGTTTCTCAAACTGTGGGAAAGAACCCAGAAGTGGGATGACAGTCAGTTTAGTGGATCACACCAGTGTTTTATAAAAAATAAGTAAAATAGAATATAATGGAAAATATCAGAATGTGTAACACACAGTAGGGGTAAGTTTTGCTTCAGGATACTTTACCTTGGTCTTCAGTGTGTGTTCAGGGTCATATTGCAAATTGATTTCTAACTGTGTGTGGTCAAAAAAAAAGTTGGGAATCCACTTTACCAGGAGCTACAGAACTGGTTCTCCCTCCATCAACAAGATCTGATGAAGAGAGATAGGTTTATAGTCACAGAGAGATGGGGAGAGCCTGGAAGATACATCCCAGAGATCACAGCCCCCACCTGAGCATCTTAATACCCCACCTGATGGACAAGCATTTTTTTTTTATTCATTTCCAACATTTAAAAAGTAGAAGAATCTCATGGAAGAATCCAGATATATGAATTCTTGTGAAAAATCAGAAAATCTGGCAGGCAACACTGGGTCCCCATTCCAGGCGGCCACAATGGGGCATGATCAGAGCTGAGTGGTACCCACACTCTGGCCAGGATATGATCTGCAGTTCACTAGGGCGCCATCCTGTGCCATTCACTTGCGTGTGTGGTCTCTGATGTGGATGGAGAGGAAAAGAAGAAAGAGAAGGAAGAGAAGGAAGGAAGGGAGGGAGGCAGGGCGGAAGGGGAAAGAAAGAGAAGGAAAGAAGAAAGAAAGGAAAGGAAGAAAAGAAAAGGAAAGAGGAAAGAAGAAAGAACAAAAGAAGAAGGAAGGAAAAGGAAAGGAAAGAGAAAAAGAAAGAGAAGACAATGAGGATGTGCAGGGTGTGTGCCTCACGCTGTGATGCCATGACCAAGTGTGTCATATATCATTAGGCAAGTTGCTTTACCTTGACGTCCCAGTTTGTTTCCTTTCTTACACACCCAGTCAGTCTGATACTTATTGGGATCCTACTAAGTGCCTGGCACCATTCTAGACCAACAGAGTCCTGCCCTCAGAGAACTTACAATCTAATAGAGGAGATAGACAATAACAGGAAAACAAATAAGTAAGATAATTCGAGTGCTTATGAATGCTCTGAAGAAGTTAAACAAGATAATGGATTCGAGAGTGACTATGATGGGGTAATTTGCTTTAGCTCAGGTGGCTCTGAAAGGTACCTTTGAGGAGCTGACAGCTGAGTAGGAAGGTGATGGTCCAAGTGTCCACCTGGAAGGAAAGGCAAATGCAAAGACAGCACGGGAGCAAGTGCTGGTGGTGGAGGACCTGGAGGCCCGGTGGCTGGAAAGCGGTTGATCAAGGGAAGTTGGAGGGAGCTAAGGCCACAGAACTGCCCAGGGCCTCAGAACACACCCAGCTGTGTTCTACTTGTAGTGAAAAGCCAAGGTAGGGTTTACAAAAGGGAGAGACAACATGATGTATGCTTTTTCATCAACAGCAGTTCTCAATGTAGCTGTAGAATCACCTGAGGAGCTTTTCAAAAGCTTCACCACTAGAGTCCTGTGTCAACTCTGGTCAATCAGAAAGGACTGGTCATTGCAGGATCAAAGGGCTTGCCAAGATGAGAGGGGCTGGGACCTGGACGCAAAGGGCACTTCTTATGAACAGGATTGCAGGGTTGGTGCAAGGACTCATCCCCTGTTTTTAATTCTGTGTTCTTGCTTGTGAGGTTGAGTACTGTGTATGTTTCATGCATGTAACTCTTGGGAGCGCACACTAGAAAACCCTGCTGCTTGCCGAGGTACACACTGATGTGAAAGTGACTGTAGAGATGAGTGCTTTGCTCACTGTCTTCCTCCTCAGTGCTTCCCCAGTGGCTTAGCTCCTTCCCCCCTGGGCTACCTGACTTGTCTGTGTGCTCTGGGAGGGGCCCTCTGCAGCTGTCATTTCCCAGCATTGAGGACAGCTCCACACCTCCAAGGCGCACTGAAGCATGTACAAGTATTCATCGTGGTTCTTTTATCCACCCTGTTTGCAGTCACCGCTCTTCACCATTCAGGCCATCCCTGAGGCATGGGTCAGCTCAGGAAATAGTGGCAGCAAAAACTCATTGTCGTTTTAAAAGTACCTGTCATCCAGTTAGAAAATTGTAAAAGACGTTTGAGCTCTCCAGTCGTGGAATCACTATCATTTTGTCTGAGAGCTCCCTGGGATCCATTGCAGAGCCTCTCTGTTGTTTAGAAGAGGTAGCCTTTGGGGGGTGACTGAGGATGTAGAGATTGAAGGCATCTCTTCACTTGGTGTGAAGTCATTTGTGGCTGGCACTACCCCACAGGCAGGGCCAGGGTGTGGTGGCCGGTTTGGAATTCCTGCTTTAAGAGAATGAAAGAGGAAGAGATTTGTATAGTCATCTCCACAGGTCCAGCAGTATAACTGCTTTGTGTTCACATAGGGTTTTTGGCTGGAGGTGGCACTGCTGTGAATTCCTCCCAGCCATTCAAGCCAGACAAGAGGCCTGAGAGCAGTCACCACCTTCTTAGCCATCCCTGTCAAACTGTCCGTCACCAAGCCCTGCACGTGCTTCCTGACTCACTCTTGAGTCTGCATTCTCCCTTACCACTGCCACGCCGCCTCTATCCCTCTTGCCTCATCTTGTTTTGCTGCTCTTAAACCACCCACTGCTCACTAGGGTACTGTAATGGTCTGCAGGTGGGTGGATGCAAGGCCCTCAGCCTGAGGAACAGCCAGTGCAGCCTGGGGATGCTGAGCTCCCAACACGACATGGCTGTGAGCAGCAGCCTTAGCCCATTATCCCAGGGGACCATGAAAAATGATCATAAAGCACAAGAGGTCAGGAAGCAAATAAAGATCAGATTGCACCATCCTCTTGCTGAAAACTCTTTAGAGGCCCTGCTGTGCCTACAGAAGTGTTTGCCAAACTGAGTTCCAGGGGACTCCAGGGAACACTTTTGGCAAAACGTTAATAGCTTTTCTTTGGGAAAAGGGTTCAGTGCTCAAATAGGTCAGGGAAACACTGCCTACCTGTCATCATCTTGGCGAGTCTCTGTGCACATGAGTATATTAAAGTGTTGGTAAAGAAATCTGTTTAATTTTAATTCAACCCAGCATTTCGCTAACCTGCTGGACTGTGGGATCTGTCTTTCAGGAACACAATTGGGAAACACAAGCCTGCTGTAGAAGTTGGCAAACTTTTTCTGTAAAGGGACAGATAGTAAATATTTTAGACCTGGTCCGTATGGTCTCTGCTCAGCCTCTTCAGTTTTGCCATTGTAACGTGGAAGCAGCCATCCACCAATTTATGGCCATTCTCATTCCTGATTAATGTCCCCCATGAAACTAAGCTTATATAACTGTGGTCTGTATCTTCCTGGCAGATAGTTGCAGCGCATTTTGTGAATTTTGTAATGGATCATGGGTAAATTTCAAAAGGAGACAGCTCCCAGCAGCTCCCATGCAGGACCAGTTCAGGTTCGCAAATACTCATTTGATATCTGTTATATACCACACCCCGTTATCAGCTCTGAGACAACAAATAGACAAAAAAGGCTTTTCTCTATTTGAAACTTGAATTTCATGTAATTTTCTTGTTACAAAATATTGTTCTTCTTTTGATTTTTTTCCAAACATTTAAAAATTAAAAAAAAGCATTCTTAGTTTGCAGACTGCAAGAAAACGAGATGGGGCAGATTTGGTGGGGCTGTAGTTTGCTGAGTTCCGGTAGGGGCAGCGGGGGATGAAGTCCAGTCCCTCCAAGTACACAGCTCTGTTGTCATCCAGCCCCAGCCTAACATTCCAGGCCCTGCTCACGCCTGTCCTCGGTCTGCCCCCTCACAGTGGGTGCACCAGCAGGGTGGAATGAATCCCTTGTGGTTCCCCACACCCACCCTGCTGTTTCAAGCCTCAGGCCAGACCTGCTATATAATTTGCTGGGCCCGTTGCTGAATGAAAATGTGGAGCTCTTTGTTCAAAAATTATTAAGAGTTTCAAGATAGCCATAGCAGAGCCTTAAACCAAGTGTGGGCCCTTCTCAAAGTAGGGCCTGCATGACTACACAGGCGATGACACTTGAAGTTGACTTTCACTCCAGACTTCTGTTCCCTTTTCTTCAAGCTATTTACCTCTTATTAACCATTCAAAATGCGTCTTAGCCCTCATCTCCTCTGTGAAGCTTTCTTTGACCAACTCCCAACCCCTCAAGGTTTCTCTACTCTCTCTGCCCACTCCTTACGCAGCTGGGACCACACTGGGCTGCATTTATCTCTTTACACATCTGTCCCCTTTGTCTCCCCTGCTGGATGAAGCAACGTCAGTAAGAAAAACCTTTTTCTCTATTTGTTGCCCTAGAGCTGATAACAGGGGATGGTATATAACAGGTATCAAATAAATATTTGTGAACCTGAACTCGTCCTGCATGGTAAGTAAGGCTGCGGGGAGCTGTCTCCCTTTGAAATTTACCCATGATCCATTACAAAAGTCACACAATGTGCTGCAACTATCTGCCAGGAAGATACAGACCATCGTTATACATGCTCAGTTTCATGGGGGCATCCATCAGGAATGAGAGTGAGCGCCGCGAGGCACTCGTAGTAATAACTGACAAGCTTACTTCAGTAGATTTGAAGATAGACAGGTGTAGCTCCTCCACCTATAGGTATGGTTGGGTTTCCCTTCTAGAAGCTCCATGGTGGCCAGGACTTGTTCGCCATGACTTCACCCCTTTAGTGAATAGCACCTGGCACATGGTGGTGGGCACTTAATGAGTATTCAGGGAGTGAATGAATGAGAGAAACGAATGCTAAAAGATAACGATAGGCTAAAAATACTTTGTAACCCGAAACAGAATGTGTGCTTTGTAGTTCACTAGTGAAGTCATTTAAGGTGATGTGGTGATGTGGAGGGAGCCTTGGCCCAGAAGTCAGGATTTTTGGGTCTCAATAATCATAATGACAGTAACTTCTAGGTTTTGAGTGGGCCAGCGCCATATAAGTCACTTTCCTAGGCCACATCATTTTAAATCTCACCACATCCCCAAGAGGTGGGGACCATTGAAGGTGGCATGAATTGAGTGATGTCCACATCACAGAGCAGGTGCTTGGGGGACTTGCCCTCAAACCCAAGTCTGAGCCAAAGCCTGTGCTCCTCCCACCCTATGGTCCTGGCTCTCCCTGTGACCTTAGACAAGTCACTTTACCTTTGGGTTCTCAGTTTTCTCATCTTAAAAAAGGAAGCCTAGAATTTCTAAGGTTCCTTTCAGTTTTAAAATTTAGTGTTTTGAAAGCAGGGAGTTTGGTCAGAGGAGAAGAATAGGTGGTTTTGTTATGATTAGTTTTTATTGGTTTGTTGGTTTCTTAGATAAGTACAGAAAAGGAAAGGAAATCTTGAGTCATTTTGAAAAATCTTGCAAAACAATAAGTATTTTTCTGTATGAAGCTCATCCCCACCACCTCACACTGTGGGAGATTTACTCTCTTTCCCTTTAACAAAACGTTTTAT
This sequence comes from Saimiri boliviensis, assembly GCF_048565385.1. Taxonomy (NCBI): domain Eukaryota; kingdom Metazoa; phylum Chordata; class Mammalia; order Primates; family Cebidae; genus Saimiri; species Saimiri boliviensis. Next base: position 60,671,408 of record NC_133452.1, on the reverse strand, counting down.
CACAGACTACAGGTTAGTAGCAGCATAGACAATAAACTATTCCTAATATCAATTTGCTGATAAGAAAAGTGATATATTATTATATGTCTAAGAATCTGCAGTCATAAACAAAAAGGCAGGATGTCTTCTTGCAACTCTATCTTATACCTCTCCAGAGGCGTGTTCCAGTGCCCTCTACTTTCCATTGCAGAGTAGTGGTCTACTAGGCTAGGCCTACACAATCCACCCCTCACCCCTCTAATCACCTCTTCTCCTCTTCACCCCCTCACATGCTGCATTCCTGCCATTCCTTGAGCACCCCATGCACAGTGGTGCTAAAGAGTCCCCCACTTCAGCCTACCTTAGGGTCTCTACACCAACTGGTCTCTCTGCTCAAAACACTCACCCTGGTCACCTGGTGGCTGGATGCCTCACCCCGTAAAGGATTTGTCCTCCCTCCCCTACTGTACCCACCCTATTCCCAATCCCCTTGACCCTTCCCCACTTCTATACTTGGCTTTTTTCCACAGCACTTACTGTTTTATGGTATGTCATATACCTTATTTATTATGGTGATTGCTTATTGTCTGTTTATTAGGATGTAAGCTCTGTGAGATCAGGGATCTGTTTTGATGTACACCAAGTGCCTAACAGTGTTTGACATGGGGGAGCCACTCAGTAAATATTTTTTTAATGAAAAATTACTAATATGATCAAATTCAGGAAGAAGAACTGCTGTTACGGGACAGGGAAATACTTAAGTGGAGTAGGTAGTTTATAAGCCTGAAGTTGAGCATCTGCCTTCAAGTAGACTCTAAGCTGATAGAGATAAGATTCTGTGCATTTTTACCTGCGAAACTGATGGTGCCAGGTTTAAGATACTGGTCTTGTGTATACTCAGAAAGGCTTTGGCCGTAAAATTCCAGACTTAATTATAAGCAATGTATAAGTTTTAAATTGTATAAATTCTTAGACTGAAAGATAACATTCAAAGATAGTGATTCCTAAAATACTTTAACGAAACATTTTCTTGGTTATATTGCAGCAAAGAAGACAGTGGAATCCAAAGAAACAATCATGATAGCAGACTCTATGGTGAAAATAAATGGGATTTATTTAACAAAATCAAACGCTATTTGCCACCTAAAGAGTCACCCACTTCAGCTAACTTATGATGGAGGCTTCAATGAAATAAAGGAGCAAGAAATGTTCAAAGGAACAACATCCTTACTATCTCGTCTCAAGAGTGGAGGGTCAGTATTCTTTTTATTTAATTTTCTGGTCAGGATGACAATATCATTTACCAGTTTCTTCTCTGTCTTATATAGATGATTAGTTTGCTTTTTCTCTTTTATATGAACAAATTTTAAGTTAAGGATACATGCATAGGAGAGACTACTTCTCATGGCTGAATGGAGTTGATTTTACACCATTCCTTGTGTAATACCCAGGAAAACTCATTCGTGACTGTCAAAGTGCTACTTCTGTAGGACTGTAGAATAAGATTTAGCTGAGTGACAACTGATCATTCTGTTGGTGTATTATTTGGGATTCTTGTGTGGCCTGGAATATCCTATTATTTTCCTTTGGATTTGTTCACTGTCTTTAACTCCACAAGAGTGGACACTTATTTTATTCTTTAGTAAAGCTTGGATTAAATGTTTATTTTGCAAACTAGTGATTAAAACAGAAGAGTCCTGTAAATTTCAGTTATCTGTGATATCCCTCCATTAGCCCTTTGTAAATGAATGATTTGGAATTACTTTATTTTATACCCTGTTCCTAGTTAGGGCTTCCTTGAGAATCAGTCTTACTACCATATTTAGGATTTATGGAGGAATTCTTATCCTAGTGTTTTACTGAAGAAACCTTGAATAATTGATGGCTAGAATGGGGGAAAGAGTGGAGAGAATAGGCTCTGTTTTCTGGTCCCAGCCAGTTGTGATGCTAAGAGAGGCAGAACATCTTGAACTGGACAGGGTCACTCAGTTGAAGTTATTTTTTCTAGGACTTTCCATTGGGTCATCATGGATAACTGCCCAGTTCAGATTTGCTTAACAAGATTAAATTCCAAGGGCCATTTTAAGACCAAGTACTTCTTACACTCACGTTAGATTTTGGGTCTGACATTGGCTTGGACACATGTAGCATCCTTAAAACTTTTCCCCCAAGTGGCTGCTTGGCAGCTCGTTAGTTTAGCTGCACCAACCCTGTCTGCGGACACAGTCTGAACAGTGTCACACACACGGAATTTATATTAAGCAACCTAGTAGTCTTTGTAATGTCGTTTTGCATTCAGAACATTTTTTTAAATTAAAGGAGAAATGAGATGTCTCCTTAAGTGGAAGAGAATGATTTCAAGTTGGGACTTTGGGAGTTGAGCAGAAAACATCAAACTGGCCATTGCAGACAAATCGTTTCCAGTTGGTGAATAATAATAGGCTGTGGACCCCAGAGTTTAAACATAAAAGGCAGCAGGAAAACTTGTATTTCTTTCAGCACTGAAGTGAAAAGGAGACATTTATCTTGCTGCATCCATCCTTACAGTAATGAAAGTTGATTAGAAAAACCAGACAAGAGCTATTTAATTTGTTTATTTGCAAACCTTCAGATGTGGCAGAATAATCTGGCAAGCCAGAGTTCAGTATGTCTTCCTCATTCTGGGACAGCAGGGGCATTTTCAGTTACATGTTTTATTCCACAGACAGCAAAAGACAAATCAATTAGCACGTCTTCCTGACTGTCCAAAATTATGAAGCACTGGCAACGGCACTAATTGTTTTCTTTGTGTTTTGTTAGGATGGCTTTTGCATCATGTAAGGATTGTGTCTAAGTTGGGTTTGCAATGTACCCTGGCAAGGTTAACTTTCAGTAACATTTTTGCTTTACCACCTTTAATCATTGGGTGGAATTTTGTTGGAGTGGTGCCAAAAAAAAAAAAGTTTATATAGTGGGATTAAAACAAACCAGAAAATGGAAACTCTTAGCAATTATTGCATTAATGACAATTATGAAAGAGTCTGGGACACTTGATAATTATTTCTTGTAAACATTTATGTGACTACTTCCAAGAAATGATCTTTGCTATGCCGTGGCGTATTCCCAGTTTTGATGCTAGAGCCCTACCCTCAATTAGCATTTTTTCATCTTTAGACCATAAAGTGGAAAATGAAGATTCTTGTCAGTGAGCTGGGCTGGCAGGAGCAGGGAGGGTTGAGAAGGAGTGTGTAAGTAGATCGTGGGAAGTGGACGATGAGGTGAGGACACACTCCCAGTGTGGGGACCTTGCAGGCTTCTCTGATGTGAGAGGGGCCACCTGTGTGGTGTGTGTTTATCTGGCTGGGAGAGGAAGGAGATGTTATTTACATGAAACTGCAGTAATTGTATACCCTAATTTAAAATATGGATAATTCAGAGATGGGATGAACCGGAGTTCAACTTTATGCTGGTTGTGATGGAGAAAGGATTTGCTAAGCAAAGTATCATTGAGAATAATATTTTAGGGGACCATTTAACTTTGCGAAAGAGAACACACTCTTAGCACTTATGAAACTGTTGTCCTTGAACCTTGTGCCAGTTTTGATGGTCTCCATGTGTCTATTTAGGGATTCATTTAAGGTCTAGCAGACTTGCTCCTCAGCAAAACTTTACCATCACTTGCTTTGTATTGCTATACAGATTGAAAGTAATGCAGCTGCCATTGACAAAAATGTGTGTATGCTCCATCCATCCATCCACGCATCCACCCATCTACCCATCTACCCATACATCCACCCACACACCCCTTCATCCACTCATTCAGCCATCCATTCACCCATCCATCCACATACTCATTCACCCACCTGCCCACCCATCCATCCATACACCTGTTGGGTGCCAGCCCCAACCCTTTTCATGGATGCCCTTAGTCCCAGTGGTGATGAGGGAGTGAGAAAAGAAATAAAGACAAAGATAAGAGTATAGTTTCACAGTATGGGTCCAGGGGACCAATGCAAGCTCCCGGGGATGGTGTTGGCCCTGAGCTCTGGGTTCCCCACACTTTTATTAGGTGTATTATCTCATTAATCTTGGGGGCTGTGGTGAGGGGAGGTGAGAAAGGTAAACTAAAAGCTATTGCAGGGTAAGATGGGGGGTAGGGGAGAGCGTGTCTCTGCAGCATTCAATTGCATATGTGGTTCTTCTGAGAAATGCTAACTTAGGACACTGAGTTTTACCACCCATGGTTATCAAGGTGCATCTGCATAGAAGCACAGCAGATCCACCAAGTCTGACCACACACAATACATCAAGGGGCTTTTATCTCCCAAGCATTGCTGACACAGAGCAATCAGAGTTACTCCATATTCTGAGAACCTAGGCAGAGCCTGTGGCATTCTAGTTATTTCTGTCCTTCAAGGCCTTCCTGCCTTGCAAGCTCCCATCTGCAAAGACCCTCCCAAGTCTTGGGAGCAGAGGTTGCATTCCTTCCCAGAGTTCTTACACAAGCCCTCTTTACAAGACCCTCATGCAGACTCTGTGTTGGGAAGAGATCATGGGACCAAAGCAGTCTTTCCTGCCTTGCAACCACACCGCTGCATTCCACGGTTTTGAAGTGCTCTCAGATAGTCTTCACTAGGGGCTTCCTGTTACCACTTGATTTCTGTTTTTACAGGCCTTAAACAATTTTTATTTTACTGCACCATTGTTTGGAGTTTTCTTAACTCAATATTTGATCCATGGCATGAATTTCAGTATATAAAAAGCAAAGCAAGCTTGTAATCATTTAACTAGAAATAACATAGGTCTGCGCCTGGCCATCTTGGCTCACATGTATCCACTCACCCATCCATCATCTACCCATCCATTCATCCACCCATCCACCCATCCTTCCATCGACTCATCCATATGTCTACCCATCTATCCACCCATTCACCCATCCATCCACGTATCCACCCATCCATCCATCCGTTCATCCATCCATCCATCCATCCATCCATCCATCCATCTACCCATCCACCATCCATATATCTCCCCATCCATCTACCCATTCACCCATCCACCCACCTATCCGCCCATCCATTTATTCATCCATCTACCTACCCATCCACCCATCCGTATGTCTCCTTATCCATCCACCCATTCACCCATCCATCCACCTATCCATCCATCCACCCATCCACATATCTACCCATCCGTCCACCCATGCACCCATCCATCCACCTGTCCACCCATCCATTCATCCATTCATATACCCATCCACGCATTCATCTACCCATTTACCTACCTTTGCACCCATCACCTGTCCCCCATCCATCCATTCATTTACCCATTCACCCATCTATTCATCTACCTATCTACCCACCCATCCATCCATCTACTCATCCATCTATCCATCCATCTGTCCATCTATCCTCCCACCCACCCACCCACCCATTCACCCACTCATCTATCTACTCATCCATCCACTCATCTACCCATCCATCCATCCGTCCATCTGTCCGTCTGTCCATCAGTCTGTCTGTTCGTCCATCCGTCTGTTCATCCATCCATCCATCCATCCATCCATCCATGGATGGAATCTCTTTCAAAGCAGATGAATCTCTTTACTTGCTTAAAAAATCTCTTAAAGCTTTCTGCATTAATGTCATGGTTTGGAAATGTGATCTTTAGGAGGAAAGCCCAAGAGCAGCCAGTTGTTATGGAGAGTCAGGGACTCTTCTTGATGAGCCAGGATCTCTGGATTTAGATTTGGTTCTCTCTCAGCCACTTGATTTAGCTGTATTTGGCAAGTCTCTTAACACTTTCAGGGACTCAGGTTTCCAGTCTATAAAATGGAAATAACTCTGCTCTTTTACTCCCATCTCCTAGCCCTCACTATAGGTTGTGGAATGATGACTAAGACTTGAAAGCCTTACTAATAAACTATCGAGTGCTCTTAGTATTGTTGAAATCAAAAATAAGAAAAGAGGGCTTCTGGTTAAAGGCACGAAGGCATTCTCTAGAAATACAATGAAAGCAGCAAAGAGTGAAAAACAGAGAAATAAATTTCATTAATTAAACAGAAAAAAATGGCTACGACCCTGAACTATACAACATGAAGCAAACTATACACTGTAGTATGGGCTTGAGGTTTTTTTGGTCTGCTTGGCAAAGAGGCCTTCTCACATTGTGTAATAAATCCTGCTCAGTCCATATTTGGAGAAGGGCTGACCCTGTGTTCCCTGTGTCTCTCCGTGGGGTGATTATGTGGCCCAGGACTGGCTAATCAGAGTTCACCAACTGCAAGTACAGCAGTTGATTCAGAGATGGGTACGTGATCCAAGCCAGGCCCATCGCATTCCTCCCTGGGACTTTCACCAAGGCCTTTGGGGAAAGTGCTCTTTCTCCAGGTTCACAAACGATAAAGATGGTGTGGTCTTGGAGCTGACACTGGCCTTTTCACAGCCTTATGGAGAGAGACTCTGAGAGGACAGTGGTATATAAACAAAAAGAACAAGGAAGGAAGATAATGATCAAGTTCAAGGATGATATATAAACCTCTAGATCCAGCTGTGTCTGAAGCCACCACATCAACATTGTAGAATACTGTTTGGTGAGCCAAAATATTCCGTTCCTTTTTCTTTCTCCTTTCTTCCTTTTTGTTTTCTTTTCTTCTCTCTCCTTCCTTTTTTTTTTTCTTCTCCCTCCTTCAATCCCTCCATCCCTTCCTTCCTCCCTCCCTCTCTCCCTCCCTCCCTTCCTTCTTTCTTTCCTTCCTTCCTTCCTGCAGGGACAGTTTATGATATTTTAGATTAGGTTTTACTACTTGGTACATTGCATTCATAAGAATCTAGTTAACCTTCCAAACACTAAGGAATCTAGATGATAACACGGGGTAATTTGAAAGTGGACACATACCTTCTCAGACCTTGAGCAAGAAACAAATTTCACTAAAGTGAGTCTCTTTGTTCAGAAAGGTGTACTCAATTTTAATTGAAGAGATGTGATCTAAGGATATGGGCAGGCTGTGGGAGCAGGGAGCATGCCCTCTGTAAGAACTCCATTCAAGATCCACATCATGAAGTCAGATGGAGGATGGAGCTAAGGATGACACACACTCCTGGTTATGTGTGAGCCAGCTAGTTTTTGTGTGTGTGTTTGGGGGGAGGGGCTTGACAGTTTATAATTTAAGGCCCGGCATGTAAAAGGGCTTTTATGTGCATCACAGCAACCTGCTCCACTCCACACAAACCAAGGGAACGAACACTCTCAGGTCAGCAAAAGTAATGGATTTGGTGATTGCAAGTTTAAGAAAATTGACTAAAGTTTAAGCTACAGAATACCCCAGTTTGCTCTGTCTATGGATTCTATTCAGTGTCAATAAATAAATAGCTCTGTTTAAAGATAAATACTATTAGGATAAGAACCAATGTGGGACTTGAGCTTAGATATATAAAGAACATAGCAAAAGACAGATGAAGGAAGTGAATCACAGAAGGTATTACCCTCCAAAAACATGGAAAGAGTTCAAGCAATTTTCCATAGTCTCAGAGAAATGATAGATAATGTGATCATTCTCTTTTTTAAAAAAAAAAAAGGAAAAAAATCACTCTTCTTTGAGTTATAAGAATTTAAATTAGAGATTATAAGCCCACATAAGGAGATGAAAAATACACTTGCAGTTTGCAAAAAAGAAATGAAAGAAAAATGTATCAAGAGGAAAGCCACATTAGGAATAAAAAAATTAGAATAAAACAGGTGAAAATACAGTGGGACATGTTGGACAGGCTAGAAGAAATCATACGAAAAGAAATGAATAATAATAAAGCTATGAACATAATTATTGAGATAGATATGGAAGAACGAAACTTGTTTTCCTGAAGAAGGTGATCGTCTTCCTCCACTTCCTCTGCTAATACTATCTTAACGTGAATTGTCGGACACTCTTCTGAGTGCTTTACATACAACAAGTCATTTGACATTCACAACTCATGAAGAATGGAAGAGATCAAAGTAGAAAGAAGAAGAAAAATATTACAACATAATAGAAGAAAACTTTCTGGAACAAATACTTAAGTCTGAAGCTCAAATGGCACATGATGTTCCAAGAAAATTTGATATGGAATAATCTACACTAAGACATTTCCACCAGTGCTCAGCACTAGAACACTACCCAGTAGATACTACAGGCTTAGTGAATAATTGTTGATTGTGTGGGCAAATGGAATAAGGTTTCCTCTGGCCATCCCAGCTGAACAAACAAGTCACATAAAAGGAGAAGAAGGCAGGCTGTCCCCTGGTTTTCTTAAACCATCACTCAGTGCCAGAAGGCAGTAATGTCCATGACGTCCTAAGTAAAATAAGAGATAACTGAAGAACTGTATTGCCTGCCAAGTTGTACAAAGGCAACAGATAGATAATTTCACTATGAATGAACTGAGGGAATATACTACTCGTACGCTTTCCAGAAAACTTATAGACAACAAAATGGTGAGTCAGAATTCAAAACCTAGAAATGAAGAAGCTATGGTAAAAGCATTCATGGTGAGTACAGTAATGATTTTGTTTTCATATTGGATTAAAACTAAACAACTCTGGTTATGGAACAGAAACCTTGGCAATGTGGCTTAATATAAATAACCAAAACCAGCACTTGGGGAAGTGTGAGTACTAATTTCTTTGCTTTCATAATGGGGAATGGATTTGTCAGTAGCTAAAGTCTGAAATTGAAATATATAGTTGAAAAAATGATGATTTCGGCATCTTAATGTTTTCCATTATTTTTTTCTTAACTTTAGAGAGATCTTTTAGAAACTGTTATCTCTTTGTGAATACCCATTCATCTGAAGTTCTGCAATTCCTTCAGCTTCACCTCAGTTTCTGTTACTCTGTTATATTCAAGTGGAATTTATTCTTAATGCTTTTTCACTATAATAACATGTATGGTATGATTCCATTTATATGTACATTTTACCTGCCCTCCCTCCTGCCCTTCTGTTCTTTCATTCTTCTATTTTTTTCACCTGAGTATATGCAGAATTATGTCTGAAATGATGTGGACCACATATTATGATATTTATTTCTGAGTGGTGGGATCCTGGATAATTTTTTTTTAAAATCACCTCTGTACTTTCTTATATTGCCAGGCCTTTAAAAAATAATAAATATATCCTCTTTTTCAAAAACAGTGTAGTGATTATTCTTTTTAAGAGCAATGTGGCTGAGAAACTTTCCATTTGGAAAAGACAAGACATTGGCTAGATTTTGTAGAGGCCCTCTTTATTGGGCATTTTCTGTCCAATAAGCATTTCCTGGTAAGCAGTGCCCTGTGCTGTGGGATTGGGGGATAGAGGAGTGGACCCTGTCTATGAGGAGCTTTCCAACATGTCAGGCCTTGCTGCTCAAGTGTGGTCCCTGGATCAGCAGCATTAGCCTCCCATAGGAGCCTGTTAGAAATGCAGAATCTTGGTCCCCAGACTTACCAAATTAGAATCTGCATTTTTATAAGATCTCCAAGTGCTTTGAATGCTCACGCAAGGTAGAAGCACTGTTCAAAGATGAACTCGAATGCTGGAGGAATTAAAGGGGAACTGAAAGAAGGCATCCTGAGAGTTTAGAGGTCAGAGCAGCTAATTCTGATTTGAGGATCAAGGGAAAATTCCTAGAGTAGTTGGGAATGGGGGTGGATTTTGATGGTTGATTTTTTTGAGTGATGGAGCACTGTGTTCTTGGCTAAAGGAGCAGCATAAGCCAGAGGTGGGATTTGACATGGCAGTGGCAGGAGGTATCCTGAGGCTGCAAGTCAAGAGCAGTGTGTCTGGAAGGGAAGTTAGGGGCACATGACGGATGGTCTTCAATGCCACTCCCATGCATGTGGGTCCATTGTTTACATAAAAGTGCACCACTGAGAGGTGACTTACGCTGACAGTTATGTGAAGGACGACTAGGGAGAGGAGAGCCTGGGACAAAGGAAGCCATTGGGAAGCCGTTGTAGCAGTTCTAGCATGAGGTGTGAGGGGAGCATGGCACCAGGGGTGAAACTCTGCATGGCGCTGGTTACCACAGTAGCATGCTGCAGAAGAGGCCAGTCACAGCTGCTGTTCCCTGTACTGAACGAAGTCCTCACAGATGCAGCACTAACAAGTTGCAAGGGCTTTTCACATGCAGTGCCCTGAAACTGTGGGGCTTTGAATGTTAAGGGGAGTATGAAACCATAAGCCTTTAAGCTAAGGGAATTTAAGGTTACCTAAGTTAAGCTAACATGGATAGCTACAAAGCAATATATCTAATCGTTAATATATGTAGAACTTTAGTATTAACCAGTTAGCGATTATTGAAAAAAGTCCCAAGGGGTGTGTGTGTGTGTGTGTGTGTGTGTGTGTGTGTATTTTAGTCTTGTGCCCAAGCCAACACGATTAAGTACCTTGGAGGACTTTCTTAAAATTTTAATTTTACAAACATTCCTTTAAAATCATGTCCTTTAATTTCAAGTGTTTGTGTGTAGCTATTTAAGTAGAATGTTTTAAGTTTAGTAATTAAGAAGAAGTGATACTCTGGCGGAATGCAGTGACTCACACCTGTAATCTCAGCACTTTGGGAGACTGCGGTCAGGAATTCAAGACCAGTCTAGCCAACATGGTGAAACCCCATTTCTACCAAAGATACAAAAAAAAAAAAAAATTGCTGGGTGTAGTCCCAGCTACTTAGCAGAGGCAGAGGGAGGCAGAGGTTGCTGAGGCAGGAAAATCGCTTGAACCCAGGAGGCAGAGGTTGCAGTAAGCTGAGATTGCACTTCTGCACTCCAGCTGGGTGACAGTGTGAGACTCCATAGCCAAAAACAAGAAAAAAAGGAAAAGAAAAAGTGATCCTCTGTCTGGAAACTGTATCTGGTGCTTTAGTCTATGAAAGATGCTGAGGGGACCCTCCCTCTGCTTTCCGCTTCTCTGTTGGATTACCAAATTGCAGTCAAAGTATTGAAGATTACGATAAAGTGGGATCAGCAAACTAAGGCCATGAGCTAAATCCAGCCCATTACCTGTTTTTGTAAATAAAATTGTATTGGAACACAGACACACTCATCATTCGTCCATGGCCATCTTCACATTGCAGCAGGGGTTGAGTACTTAGGACAGAAACTGTGTGGCCAAAAAGCTGAAAACATCTACCACCTGCCTTGAACCTACACAACTTGAATCTACTTTGAAAAATGAAGTGTCTTTTTTTATGGCAAGGATAAGTTTAGTTCAAAACTTGCTAAATTTTCTCTTATCCATAAGCATCCTTTACAGTTTCCTTAACGTGTCATTTTTTAAAAAATGGAAATAAATTTATTGACCTTTTAAAAATTCCAAATCCTTCTGTTTAATCTCCTTCTTAATATTTGTTTAGTTATTCCTCCAAAGTAGGAATCAATGAACTATAGCCAGCCGGGTACGGTGGCTCACGCCTCTAATCCCAGCACTTTGGGAGGCCAAGGTGGGCGGATCATCAGTGGTTTGAAGTTTGAGACCCACCTGGCTGACATGGTGAAATCCCATCTTTACTAAAAATACAAAACTTAGCCAGACGTGGTGGCACATGCCTAATAAACCCAGCTACTTGGGATTCTGTGGCAGGAGAATCATTTAAGCCCAGGAGGCAGAGGTTACAGTGAGCCAAGATCATGCCACTGCACTCCAGCCTGGGTGACTGAGCAAGATTCTGTCTCAAAAGAAAAAAAAAAAAATTATAGCCCAGGAGCCAAATCTGGTCATCCATCTGGTTTTTGTTTGTTTGTGTTGTTTTTCTTTTTTACAGCTCTTGTGCTATGAATGGTTTATACACTTTTAAAAATCATTGCATTTTAAATGGTTACAAATGTAATCACATAGTACCTGGATTTTCCCACTTGGCCCACTTGGCAATATATATTATGTAGCTCTTTAGGGAAAAAGCTTGCTGACGACTGACTAGAGAACCGTAGTCATAATAATTAGAAGAACTGTCAGAATTATAGCAAAATCTGAATTTTATAGTTTTTTTTTTCTTCTTGAAACAGAGGCTTGCTCTGTTGCCCAGGCTGGAGTGCAGGGGTACAACCTCAGCTCACCGCAACCTCCACCTCCCGGGCTCAAGTGATTCTCCTGCCTCAGCCTTCCATGTAGCTGGGATTACAGGTACATGCCACCATGCCCAGCTGATTTTTGTATTTTTAGTAGAGTTGGGGCTTTCCCATGTTGGCCAGGCTGGTCTTGAATTCCTGACCTCAAGTGATCTGCCCGCCTCAGCCTCCCAAAGTGCTGTGATTACAGGTGTAAGCTACCATGCCTGGCTAATTTGATGGTTTTTTTTAAAGAAATGTACTTGTATTTCTTTAGGGTGCATGTGGTCCAGAAGTAGATGTTGTCCACATGATTAACTCATGGATGGGCAGTGGTAAGTCAGGTCAGTCCACATATAGCATTGCCATAGCCACAGGTTGGTTCTGGTTATTCAGAGTGAAATGTAGGACTCTCCTCACTGACTATAAGAGCAGACCTTGCTTTTGCTCTGAAACATATGGACTGAGGAAGAGAGGCCTGGGAATGTCAGACCCACTTTGCTTTCATCAGAACTCCAACCTGGTAACAGTTGGAAGTGAGGGAAGGGCAGAGCAGAGACAATTGCAGGAAGATGCAGCCAAAGGCCTGATTGCACCATGCCTAAAACCCACCCTCCCTGTCCACATTCGGGTTATACGAGTCAATAAATTCCATCTGTTGTTTAAATCCATTAAAATTAGGTTTTTGTTATTTGTAGATTAAGATAGCCTAATGAATAAAAACAGTGCCAATCTGCCTCTATGAAGAATTTCACAGAGGAGCTTTAAGAAATGATTTCTGGAATTATTTTTGGTACATGAAAAATCATTGCAAAAAAATTTAATTACAGTCTTTAATAATATGGAACAGGAAACTGAGAAGAACAATTATGCTGGATGACTGACTCAAGATCCAAAAACATCTGATAGGCAGGAATGCTTTGCCAAATGCAGCCCTGTGGAATTTAGGAAGAAAGAGCAAAGGCCCAACCTGGATTGGAAAGTCTGCCTTAGCTGCACATGTAGAAAAAGATAAGAGCCACCCACCACTGTGATGTGACCACCAAACCACCAATGTCATTTTAGGCTGCAGCGTTACTTAGAACATCTCCTCTCTGCCCTCAAGGCACTTTTGGCTGAGTGCTGGGTTCCAGACTTGCAAAGGGATCCAGGCAAGCAAACACTCACTTCGAGTAACTGAGTATCCTGGAAGAGATTTGAAATCGCATCAGATGAGGAACAGTTGAAGGGACTGGAGGAGTTTGCTGATGACATCAGTGATGACAACAGCCACAATAGTAAACATTTACTGAGTATTTACCATGTGCCTGGAACTGTGCCAAGCAGTTGCCCATCCTATCATTTAGTCCTCACGACAATCTCACATTGGGGGATAGTGTTATTTACCACCCTCTTATACAGATCAGGAAACCAAAACTTACCCAAGGTCACACAGCTGTAAGTGGTTGAACCATGGGATTTAAACCACAGGAGATAACTTTATGTGGGTAATACAACACTTTTAAATATTTTCAGGATTGTCAAGAAGGAAAAGGATAAAGATTTGTTTTATGCAGTACCAATGAGTAGAGCCAAGACCGATGAGTAGAGTATACAGGAAACCCAGATTTCTGTTGAGTACATAAGTCCATCTAGTCTTCCTTTTCTCCTTAATGGTGTGATTTTTTTTTTTTTCTTGATGTCTCTTTTCCCCATTCTGTCTTACTGTGGGACTTCAGCTATATGGCTGTGTGGAAACTCTGTTAGGCTTCCTCTGCTATCCCATTCCTCCAAGGCTACATTCTGTTCTTTCCTCTGCCTGAAATCAGCCACCAAATCCTGTCAACCCTTGATTTGTAGAATCTCTTGAATATGTTCCTTCCTCTCCAGTTCCACTGTCACCCTCAGATCAGTCCTTGTTCCCTCTCTCCAAGTCTCCTAAATACTCTTGTCATCACACGCCCCCAAATCCCATCACTTCCTTGTATAAGAACCTATGATAGTTCCTCATTGCCTGTCAAATCAGGTTTATTTACTGAACCCACAGTGTCAGGCAACTGTTTCCAATACTTCTCAGTAGAAACCTTCTGTGACTGTCTTATGTCCCATGGGCACTTATCCCCCACCCTCAGTATCAGGCTGCTTAAATCTGTCTTTATTTTTACTCATGCTGTCCCCTTCTGAGAATGGTGTTGTCATTTGCTGGTTTAACATTTATTCTTTTATGATTATTATTTTGAGGCGGAGTCTTGCTCTTTCACCCAGGCTGGAGTGCAATAACGCGATCTCAGCTCACTGCAACCTCTGCCCCTCGGATTCAAGCGGTTCTCCTGCCTCAGCCTCCCGAGTAGCTGGAATTACAGGCATCCACCAACACGCCCAGATAACTTTCGTATTTTTAGTACAGATGGGGTTTCACTCTGTTGGCTAGGCTCGTCTTAAACTCCTGACCTCAGGTGATCTTCCCTCCTAGGCCTCCCAAAGTGCTGGGATTACAGGCATGAGCCACTGCACCTGTCCTTTATTATTTTTGAGACAAGATCTCACTCTATCACCCAAGCTGGTTTGTGCAGTGGCACAATCACAGCTCACTGCAGCCTAGACCTTCTGGGCTCAGGCTGTCCTCTTGCCTCAGCCTCCAGAGGGGCTGAGACTACAGGCATGTGCCACCATGCTAAGATAATTTAAAAGTTTTTTGTAGAGGAACGGTCTTGTCATATTGCTCAGACTGGTCTCAAACTCCTGGCTCAAGCAATTGTCTCACCTAGGCATCTCAAAGTGCTGGCATTATAGGCATTATATGAGCCACCACACTGCCAACTTTTACTCTTTTAAGGCCCATTTTGTGGTCCACTTCTCCCACTCACTAATCACTTTTTAGCACCCTCTAGTTCCTGCCATCTGTTGAATTTCACATTCTAGCACTTTATTAACAACTGTATTGGACTTTTCCATTAAAAAACAGTGCTTCCTTAATTCCTCAGAGTCGATTTTAAACTTCATCAGGGCAATGCCATGCATATTCTTTAGCTCAATAACATTTGGCTCTGGACTGCTTAGACAAGTGATTATTGACTCAAAAGGAAAGAGAAAATTCATATTCTCAGTCTATTAAGTTCTTCCAATGTCATCACTGTACTGCCCTCAATTTAAGATGAGGAAACCAGGCTGGGTACAGGGGCTCACACCTGTAATCCTAGCACTTTGGGAGGCTGGGATGGGAGGATTCCTTGAGGCCAGGAGTTTTAGACCAGCCTGTTCGACATAGTGAGCCCCTCATCACTATTTAAAAAAAAAAAAAAAATTTTTTTTTTTTTTTAAATGATGAGGAAACCAAAGCCAAGTAATTTGCCCAAGGTCACAGTGCTGACATAAGTTAGACCCAGGACCCAAACTCAGGCAGCTTGAGTTCAGAGCCCACATACTCACCCCACCACACCATGAGGATCACATAGAATAGCAGTTAATCCCAGTCCTGTGCCTTTTTTTTTCTGACATTATTATTATTATTTTATTATACTTTAAGTTCTGGAATACATGTGCAGAACATGCAGGTTTGTTACATAGGTATCCATATGCCATGGTAGTTTGCTGCACCCATCAACATGTCAAATACATTAGATACTTCTCCTAATGCTATCCTTCCCCTAACCCCCCACCCCTCTAACAGGTCCCAGTGTGTGATGTTCCCCTCCCGGTGTCCATGTGTTCTCATTGTTCAACTCCCACTTATGAGTGAAAACATGTGGTGTTTGGTTTCTGTTCTTGTGTTAGTTTGCTGAGAATGATGGTTTCCAGCTTCATCCATGTCCCTGCAAAGGACATGAACTCATCGTTTTTATGGCTGCATAGTATTCCATGGTGTGTATGTGTCACATTTTCTTTATCCAGTCTGTCATTGATGGGTTGGTTCCAAGTCTTTGCTATTGTGAACAGTGCTGCAATAAACATATGTGTGCATGTGTCTTTATAGTAGAATGATTTATGATCATTTGGATATATACCCAGTAATGGGATTGCTGGGTCAAATGCTATTTCCAGTTCCAGATCCTTGAGGAATTGCCACACTATTCCACAATGGTTGAACTAATTTACACTCCAGCCAATAGTGTAAAAGCATTTCTATTTCTTCACATCCTCTCCAGCATCTGTTGTTTTCTGACTTTTTAATGATCGCCATTTTAATTGGCATGAGATGGTATCTCATTGTGGTTTTGATTTGCATTTCTCTAATGACCAGTGATGATGAGCTTTTTTTCATAATGTTTGTTGGCTGTGTAAATGTCTTCTTTTGAGAAGTGCCTATTTATATCATTTGCCCACTTTTTAATGGGGTTGTTTGTTTTGTTTTGTTTCCTGTAAATTTGTTTAAGTTCTTTGTAGATTCTGGATATTAGCCCTTTGTCAGACGGATAAATTGCAAAAATTTTCTCCCATTCTGTAGGTTGCCTGTTCACTCTGATGGTGGTTTCTTTTGTGTTGCAGAAGCTCTTTAGTTTAATTAGATCCCATTTGTCAATTTTGGCTTTTGTTGCCATTGCTTTTGGTGTTTTAGTCATGAACTCTTTGCTCATGCCTATGTCCTGAATGGTATTGCCTGGGTTTTCTTTGAGGATTTTTATGGTTTTAGGTCTTACATTTAAGCCTTTAATTCTTCTTGAGTTAGTTAGTCCTATGCTCTTCTTGAGAACTGGGAGGCCCAGCACTGCTGAGCTTTTGCATATAAGAAGGATATTTCCGGGGCCGGGTGCGGTGGCTCAAGCCTGTAATCCCAGCACTTTGGGAGGCCGAGGCGGGTGGATCACAAGGTCAAGAGATCGAGACCATCCTGGTCAACTTGGTGAAACCCCGTCTCTACTAAAACTACAAAAAATTAGCTGCCATGGTGGCGTGTGCCTGTAATCCCAGCTATTCAGGAGGCTGAGGCAGGAGAATTGCCTGAACCCAGGAGGCGGAGGTTGCGGTGAGCCGAGATCGCGCCATTGCACTCCAGCCTGGGTAACAAGAGCGAAACTCCATCTCAAAAAAAAAAAAAAAAAAAAAAAAAAAAAAAAAAAGAAAAAAGAAGGATATTTCCTTTTTTCCCCTAGAGGTGGGGATACATGCGTGTGGTATTTATGTAGGCAACCTCATCACTGGCCATGACCTCAGGGAGAGTGGACCAGTGACTTTAGAAGCCCATTAGTTGAAAAGTATCTTGCTTGATTTTAATTGTTGTGTAGGGCAGGTGTATATATTGAAATGAAGGCCTTGTCCCTATTCTCAAACCTTCTCATTATTTCTAGGAGTGATAAATATGAGAACTTCCTTGGCTCTACAGCCTGACAGACTTCTGGTATTTTACCTTTTTGCAGGGTTGATTTTTTTATTTCTGCCTCCTTTGAGAGGTCCCTGTCCCCATAGTCATTTTCAATCAGCTAAGAACATTTGCTATCAGAGCTATATTTTTATTATGCATAAATAAAGCAGTTGTTTCTGAATATTAATTAGACAATTTTTGGAAAATTAGCTTCATCTTTTTCCTATTTTATGATAAAAGTTAAGTGTTAAGTGTTTTTAAAAAAAGGATTGAGGGAAATGTTTATGAGGAAAAAAATGGTATTTAGAAAAGCTGATCTTCAGGGCAGCAGGAAAGGCCAAGGGCTAAGCTGCAACACAGCATGGTCGCTGGGGGGCTTGCCACACAGGAAGCAGAAGCCGTGGCACATGCAGATGTCCACGGGGACCATCACGTGTAGGCCTTCTTTGTGAGTTTTTTGGAACAACTATTATATTCGATGGCCAAAAAGAAATTTCCATATAAAACTGACACTCTTCTTATCTTGTTTTTTTTTGTTTTGTTTTGTTTTGTTTTTACCTTGGAATTTTGTACAGATTTAAAAGTAAGTACTTCTAAGTATCAGCTCTGGCTAAAGAGAAGCCATATCCTTCAGAGACGTTCTCTACATTAAATAAAACTTTTTAAAAATCTGAGCATATAATCCTGCTATTGTCCAGCCACTGCTCTTTTATTTGAAATACAAAATATTGTCATCTGGGGACTGCCCACATTTATTTTCAGTTTTTTTTAAACGTTTAAGATATTTCTAAAAGTATATGTGTGTATGTATATATACATACACACACAGAGACTATTAATTTAATTTTAAAAGTGGAATGTGGAATTAGGGCACATTTTTATGTAGTGGAAAGAGAAGTGAATTTGTATATTATGAGTCCAAATCTGTCTTTACTATGTGACCTTGGGCACATCTGGCCAGCCAGGACACAGTTTCCTGATCTGCAGGGTTGTGAGGAGTGAGGAAGAGAGAAAAAGAGACAGATTTCTTTCCCAGCTCCCAAAGGCTAGGCTTTTATAATCCAAGCATCCCAGAGATCGTTCTTATTCTAACAGTGACCCCTTGTGGTATATATTCTTAACCAATTTAGTTTTGATTTGCAAAGTAAACTGGAGTTTTTTGTTCTTTCTAGTAACTGTATTTCACGTTGTTAGGCAAATATGACTTGTTTTAAAAAGATAAATCTTACTTGAAAACCAAAGGTAAATTAAAGCACCATATAGAGGCCAGGTGCGGTGGCTCATGCCTGTAATCCCAACACTTTGGAAGGATGAGGCGGGCGGATCACCTGAGGTCAGAAGTTTTGAGAACAGCCTGGCCAGCATGGTGAAACTGCATCGCTACTAAAAATAAAAAAATTATCCAGGCATGGTGGCATGTGCCTGTAATCTTAGCTGCTGGGGAGGCTGAGGCAGGTTGCAGCAAGCCAAGATCGTGCCACTGTATTCCAGCCTGAGCGACAGAGCAAGACTTCATTTCAAAAAACCCAGCATATAGAGCACCAAACCCCACCTTATAAACAATACTCGATGGTTTCTTCAGCAACTGTATATTGGCTGGGCACAGTGGCTCACTCTTGTAATATTAGCAATTTGAGAGGCTGAGGCAGGAGGATCACTTAAGACCAGGAATCACCAGCCTTGACAACGTAGTGAGACCTCATCTCTACAAAATATTTTTTAAAAGTATCCAGTCGTGGTGGCAGTGCCTGTAGTTCCAGCTACTTGGGAGCCTTGGGTGGGAGGATCACTTGCACCAAGGAGTTTGAGGCTGCCGGGAGCTATGACCGCAGAACCACTGTACTCTAGCCTGGGTAACACAGTAACACCTATCTCAAAATAATAAATCAGAAACTGTATATAGCAGACTTTTGTCATTTACAAAATTAGAAGTGTTTTGATGTTTGTGCTGAGTGCTTTATGTATTCCTCCTAGGGACCAGGGGAAAAGACATGCAAGGGCCTCATCATGCCCCAGCAGCTCAGACCTGAGCAGGCTGCAAACCAAAGCAGGTGAGGGGTCCCCACACTCCTTCATCCACAGCATCTCCACTTGAAGGAAAAACATTTGGATTGATGATGTCTATGTTGGCCCACTGTTTGAAAACTTCAGGAAGTTTGTCCAATTTAATCACAGATCAACATTTATTTTTATACATTTTTATTATAGTCATACAATCTTACCATCTCATCACTACTCAACTCTAATGCCTCAAACGTCTGTAGATGACAGTCTTAATGGTTTTATAGAAATTATTTTGTAAAAGCATTTGGAAAGTTGCAAAACTTGACATTAACATAGTTCTTGCATTCAAAACTTGAGTTCAAGGCATTGCTTAGCTGGGCACGGTGGCTCACGCCTGTAATCCCAGCACTTTGGGAGGCTGAGGCAGGCGAATCACTTGATGTCAGTAGTTCAAGACCAGCCTGGCCAACATTGTGAACCCCATCTCTGCCAAAACACACACGCGTGCACACACACACACACACACACGCACACACACACACACAAATTAACGGAGCATGGTGAGAGGGAGTGGGTTGCCTGCAATCGCAACTACTTTGGAGGCTGAGGTGGGAGAATCACTTGAACCCACGAGGCAGAGTTTGCAGTGAGCCTAGATTGCACCACTGCACTCCAGCCTGGGTGACAGAGCAAGACTCATCTCAAAAAACAAAAACAGGCCAGGCGCGGTGGCTCACGCCTATAATCCCAGCACTTTGGGAGGCCGAGGCGGGTGGATCACGAGGTCATGAGATCGAGACCATCCTGGTCAACATGGTGAAACCCCGTCTCTACTAAAAATACAAAAACTAGCTGGGCATGGTGGCGCATGCCTGTAATCCCAGCTACTCGGAAGGCTGAGGCAGGAGAATTGCCTGAACCCAGGAGGCGGAGGTTGCGGTGAGCCGAGATCGCGCCATTGCACTCCAGCCTGGGTAACAAGAGCGAAACTCCGTCTCAAAAACAAAAAAAACAAAAAAAACAAAAAAAAAAACAAAAAAAAAAAAAGAAAAAAGGTAATTGCTTACTTAAATGAAGCTATGTTAATTTTATTGAGAGTGTCCTTTGGGCCTTTATACTGTTTAATTGAGAAAATATGTAACAATATAAACCACAGTCCAGAAATGATACAAAATGTATTCATGCAATAGAATGTAGTTGTTAGAAAAGTATAATATTGTAATATTGAGTAAATTCTGTACAAACATAATATTAGATGAAATATATATTGTTTATGGATACACAGCCATATGGTAAGCACGTGAAGTCAAGTGTAATCATAGTAACCAGTGGATTTAGAATGGTGGTAACCCCTGGAGGGAGAGGGAGGAGGGGAGTGGGTGCAGGGAGGCACACATCTGTAATGTTTTATTTCAGATGAAAATAAGGGAAAGGATAAAAATATGGCAAAATATTAATATCTGACCAAACTAGTATGGGGTACACTGGTGGTGAATGTTGTAGTCTTCATATATTTTTGTACACATGGGATTTTACCATACTAAATAACAGGTTTTAAAAATTATTATCTTCAAAACTTAATGTTTTATCAATAAAATGACTTTTGCGCCATTGGGAATTTCTTTACTCAGGAAAATCTTAGATATACCAATTTCCAAGTCAGCATGGTTGCTAAGGATTTTTACATTTACATGCTAAAAACATCAGCCAATCCAAACATTGTGTCAGGTTTTTGTGTCCAGAACTCAAAGCTGTGGTTAACAACTATAACCACTGAGACAGCAAAATCTTCAAAAACATGCTGAAATTTTTGCTTGACTTACCCAATTTCCTGTTGAATCATAATTTTTATATTTAGCAAACCATGAACCTAGATGAAAGTGCTTTCTGAAGTATTACATTGTTGCCCAAAATTGAGACAAATAATAATTTATGTATCTGTGTGTCTCTTAAAAAGCAATCATGTGATTCCGTGCTTCATTTTCTGGAGTAACTCAGGAATGGTGTGTAAAATGGAGGCAGGGGGAGGCCCTGGGCGAGTGAAGAGGTAGGATGCTCTAGCCAGACACAGCTGTGCGCTTTGAGATTCCTGGGAGAGAGCTGGAAGGAAACTCTCATACCACAGTGTCTGAGTAACTTCTGTTCTGAGAAGAAGCAAATCTCAGAAACATTCAGAAGGGCCCTTGAGGGTTAAATAAATTGTTCTGCGATGTGCGATTGATCCCTATAATTCAGCTCTTTCTGGATAAGGTATCCATTTTATTTGTCTTTAAAAAAACAGGTTGATAGTCATGGTTTCTCACAGAACTTCTCTATCAAGCAGCATATTGCATAGAAGGTAAAAAATGCAGACTTGAACTTACTGGATCAAAGTTTGTGTTTCTAGTAAATTTAAGTGCATCACAAATATGTGTTGATTAAGTAACTTGCCTGGCTTATTTTCTGGCTTTCATTTGCCTTCATAAGTTGATTTTTAAAAAAATATATTTTGGACTTTGAATAGGTTAGTTGTCTGCAAATATTGAGCAACTGTGTTTTTTATATTACTTGAATATTCGTGTTAACTTTAGAATCCATATCCATAAATTATCAAAGTTAAGGCAGATTCATAAAAACAATGATCCAAAAGATTGAGATACTAGTCTACAAACTGAGCCTGATGAGAAGCCAGTTAGAGGCTTTGTTTCGTTAGTGTGAATATTCATATTTTGCTACAGGGTACTGCCCCAGAAGACCCTACTGGGGTGGTATGCCATATGCAACGTGTATACCATATTGACTTTCTAAAATTTGTATGTTTCTGAATCCCAAACCACATGCAGTACAGATTGTGAATCTGTACTGATGTGGACTAATTTTTTCTAATGACAATTCAGTGTAATATATTATGGTGAAGTCTTGCATTGGGTTAGATTAGATTATCTGAGACCTTGCTATTAAGGCTATTTACTGCACTGCAAATGTTTAATAATAGCTTTGTTGACAACCCCTTTCTATTTACTTTTGCTGCTTAGGTGATGTTGGATGCCCTGTGTGGGTCAGCTGCTCTTGGCAGTAGGAAGGGTTGATAAAAGGCAACCCTGGACTTGCTGCAACTGGGAGTGGCCATTTCTAGCATGTAGTATAACAGGGGAAGGCCTGTGTGTTGGATGGGATAAGTAGATTGTACAGCATTCCTACTTCCCCTGGGTGACATCAGCACCATTTGATGGTTTGAGGATTCGTTTCAGAATTCAAATGAATTTTTTGATATATACTATTATGTGTTATCTTTGGATTTTTCTGCTATTTTTTTTTTTTTGAGACAGAGTTTCACTCGTTACCCAGGCTGGAGTGCAATGGCGCGATCTCGGCTCACCGCAACCTCCGCCTCCTGGGTTCAGGCAATTCTCCTGCCTCAGCCTCCTGAGTAGCTGGGATTACAGGCACGTGCCACCATGCCCAGCTAATTTTTTGTATCTTTAGTAGAGACGGGGTTTCACCAAGTTGACCAGGATGGTCTCGATCTCTTGACCTCGTGATCCACCTGCCTCAGCCTCCCAAAGTGCTGGGATTACAGGCTTGAGCCACCGCGCCCGGCTCGGATTTTTCTGCTATTTATACAGATAATCATGAAGGGACTTTATTGGATTTCTTGATGCAGATAATTTTATTTTAGCTGTGTTAAAATTATTAATATGAATATTAACTAAGGTATACACATTTATGATGTGTTGCATATATTTTTCTCTTCAAGAATCATAAGAATGCATTAGAGGCATTGGAAAATACAGAAGAGCACATAAAAGAAATTGTTAACCCCTAATCCCATTATTTAAAGATAACCATCGTTACCCCATTTTACAGAAGAGAGGTGAAGCAATTTGCCCATAGTCAACCAGCTAGTACGTGGCAGAGCTAGGATTCAAACCCAGATGGTGACTCCAAACCTGTGCTGTTAACAGGCCGCCTGGTCACCTTGTCCTTTGTTTAAAGTAACCTGAAAATATACAGGCCATATACCCTTTTGCTCCTCTCTTGGTGTCTCTGTCTCTGTCTCTCTCTCTCTCTCTCTCTCTCTCTCTCTCTCTCTCTCTGTCTGTCTTTCTCTTTCCCCCAACCTCTCACCTTCTGATTGTTCCTGATATCTAATTCTTTGTGTGACATTTTAAGGGTCCAGACACCTTCTGTGTGGACCCTTAATTGGTACCAGGTCTACTCTGCCCGGAGAGGGCGTGGCCTCCCTGACCTGATATAGACCAAGCACCAGGAAAAGGACTGAAGGAGTGGTCTTCAGAGAAGGGAGACTGAGGAATACATCTCCAGCACTCTCCAGCACTGTTCAGGCGTGCCTCAGCACAGTAATGCCACCTCCAACTACAGTCAGTCTTTTAGATCTTGAGATATTGCCTGTGTGAGATAAAATAATAATTTGCAGTTTCTAATATGAGTTACATTTATTCTCCCTCAATGTTACTCTTTAGTCTGCTAGTTTGCTCCAAGTCAGCATAGCTTTGAGATCAAGTGCAGAGGCTGGGGAGCTATGTGACCTTGGGCAGATAACTTAATACATTTGGGCTTCACTTTCTTCACCTGCAAAATGGGGACAGTGTGGGAAGCTCCTCATAGAATTACTGCAAAAATGAAATTCAGGCCTCCTGCATGTAGAGTACACAGCCAATGGCTGCTGTTGCCTACAGCCCATATTCACAGGCAGCATCTACTCTTGATGGCTTGGTAGCATCACACAGGCATGAGATACTGCAGGGGTGGTTACCTGTTTGTGTGCTTATTTAATCAGGGAAATGAAATTAAATTGTATATTGCTTGGCACTGGGCTCAGAGCTTTACCATGTCTTAATTCTCATACTCTTGAAGGCAAATAGTCTCTGTTTTGCTGATGAGAAAACAGACTCAGAAAGGATAAGAAACTGAACCCCAGTCACCCACCATGTCAATAACAGAGTTGGGATTTAAATTGAGATTTGTCAGCCTCATTGAGAAAAGCCCCCAGGCTTTTCAGCAACTCCACACAAAATCACTTGGCATTAATGCTACTGGCCCCAGTAGCATTTTAGAAAAAAAAAATTCTAAAAGGGAGACCTAAAAGGGCTTTCTTTTCTATAGAAATAAAATGTTAGTGTGGACACTTTATTTCTGTAGAAAAGAAAGACCTTTTAGGTTTCCCTTTTAGAAAATTTTTCATTACGCATTTTAAAAATTCTTATTCTTTACATATCTCTAGTTATCTATTCTACATTACAGAGGGATAAATTTAAGTAAAAAAGAACTCAAAACTGTCTACCTTACTGACAATCACCAACATTTACAAAGCTTACTACTTTATGAAGTGAGTAGATCATATTTTAAAGTTCTGACTTCTTTACATTATCCAGTCTGAGTTTAATTTGGGTTAATTTGATTAGAAGACCTGCAGTTCTAATGAGAAATAGTTCGGATTGGGGAGCAAAGGGTAATTTAGTTCTCTAGTTTATTGAGTGATGAATAGTAAAGGCTTTGGACTGTGCTTCATTACCACTCCTTTTTCACAGCTTTTTCTTCTGCTTGGATTTCTTTTGCAGTCTCAAAAGCTGACCTGCAGGAAAAGGATGCAGAAATAGAAGTAGATGAAGCCTTTTGGAATACGAGGATTGTGCCGATTTTGCATGAATTAGAAAAGGGTAAAAAGAAAATCCTATTTCTGTTTTTTTTTACAAAAAAACCTGTAGTTATTTATATGTTCCTCATTGCCCTCATATTTTTAGTAAGTTTTCACTATCATTTCTGTGAACATGTTCAAAAAACAAATGAAGTCATCTGTTTGTTACTCTGTGTGTTTTAAATATTACATGCACACATAATTTTTAGTAAGAGTATACTTTAAATGCACCAAGAGAGCCAACTTCTAAAATTTCCTTTGTAATAAAAATTAATTTTCATCTCCTCTACCCAAGGAAATGCTGGTTTAACCTCTCTCAGGTGGCTGTTCATACTCAGAGGGCAAAAAATTGAAACAGATTTCAGGCTTTGAAACTGAGTCTCATACACTTGAGTCTTTGACAAGTGTGCCTGTGGTTTCATTGGTCCAACTGGTATATGTCCTGCTCTCTTGCAGGGAGCACATCTGTCAGGAATGCCACCCACAGCATGGGAAATGGCCTGGGATGTGTCCCACCCTTGAACTCTGAGCTGCCCCAGAAGTGAAGGCCCATGATTGATGGGTACTTGAAAGGCTAGGGAAAGCATGTCACGGGGTGGCCCTCCACTTTCTCCCTCTTTGCAGCTCCTCAGGGATTCTCTTCCTGAAGTTGAACCAGGCTCCTCTGGAGCAGTGGTTGTAGCCCTAGGGAGGGCCAAGGGCCTGGAACGCAGTGCACAGTAGGCCTTTGCTAGGAATTGTTGATGAGCAAACCAGCTTGGTAGCCACAGGAAGATGCTCTAAGAGAAGCAGGGTAAATGAATCCTCCCAGCAACCAAACAGGGACATCCAGCAAAAGACCTGCTACCTGAAAGGTTCAAATGATCTCACCCCTCTTCTGCTCCCTATTGGTGCTTGGTTGTGTTTGTGGTTAATGTGGGAGCCCTGGACAGGGTTTCTGGTCCCAGTGGTGCTACTCACTAAGCATTCGGCCATGAGGCGTCACCTAGATCACCTAGACTGTGCACAGTAGTGTCCTTGCCTGCCACACAATGAGGTGGAAACTGGGTTATCTTCACAGGCTTCTGCAGCCCAAAGTCCTAAGGATATGAATGTGATAACTTTTTCCCCTCTAATGTTACTATGTTCACCCTTGTATTAGTGTGCCAGGTTAGCTTTGGGCCCTTTATTTTAGGAGATACGTATAAATATTAGAAGAACAATGAGTCTGGGTAAGGGTTAAACAAGAAAGTATATGTGAAACATTGAATGGGGAGACTGAGTCAGTATTGTTAAGGACTTTCTTGTAGGATGTCTTCCTACAAGAAAGAAGGATTTTTTTTTTTTTTTTTAAGAGAGGGGGTCTCACTCTGTCGTCCAGGCTGGCCTTGAACTCTTCAACTGAAGTGACTCTCCCACTTCAGCCTCCTGAGTAGTTAGGACTGCAGGCTCATACCACCATGTCCAGCTCAGCCGGAAGGATTTTAAGAGGGTGCTAAGGGCTCTGCTCACCATGTACACAAGTAGAGAAAATTTAAGAGGAGCTCGAGATTTGAAATGTAGATGAATCCCCCTTCTCAAGGAGAAGGCTTATTAGACATGGAAGTATGGCATCTCTCTCTCTAGACAACTTTCAGAACAGCAAATGGGCCAGATGTAGTGGCTCATGCCTGTAATCCCAGCACTTTGGGAGGTCAAGGCAAGCAGATCACTTGAGCTTAGGAATTTGAGACCATACTAAGCAACATGCAGAAACACCATCTATATAAAAAATGACAAAAATTAGCTGGGTATGTGGTGTGCACTTGTAGTCCCAGCTACTTGGTGGGCTGAGGCTGGAGGGCCACAGCCCTGGGAGGTCAAGGCTACAGTGAGCCATGACTTTGCCACTGCCCTACAGCTTGGGCAACAGAAAGAGACTCTGTCTCAAACAAAACAAAACAAAAACCCAGCAAATGGTGGCAGGGCTGGATTACTTGACCCCTTGAGATCTTTTTTTCTTTTTCTTTTTTTAACTTTTTCTTTTGACATAGTTTGAGACTTACAGAAAAGTTGCAAGAATATCACAAAAACTGCTGTATGTTCTTCACCCAGATCCCCCCAATAGTAACACTTTGCCACATTTACTTTCTCATTCTCTGTTTCCCCCTCACTCTCTTTTTCTCTGCCCCCAGTCTACCACCCACACACAGTTGTTTTTTCGAACTTTTGAGAACAAGTTGCCAACCTAATGCCCCGTATTCCTAAGTACTTTGACATGCGTATTTTAATTTTTTTTTCTTTTTTCTTTTTTGGAGACAGAATCTTGCTCTGTCACCCAGGCTGGAGTGCAGTGGTGCGATCTTGGCTCACTGCAACCTCTGCCTTCCAGGTTCAAGTGATTCTCCTGCCTCAGCCTCCCGAGTAGCTGAGACTACAGGCACCTGCCACCATGTCTGGCTAATTTTTTTTTCTTTTTTCTTTTTTTTAGTAGAGACAGGGTTTCACCATATTGGCCAGGCTGGTTTCAAACTCCTGACCTTGTAATCTGCCTGCCTCAGCCTCCTAAAGTGTTGGGATTACAGGCGTTAGCCACCGTGCCCCGCTTAATTTTTTTTCCTTTTGAGACAGAGTCTTGCTCTGTTGCCCAGGATGGAGTGCAGTGGCATGATCTCAGCTTGCTGCAGCCTCCACCTCCCAGGTTCAAGCAATTCTTGTGCCTCTACATCCTAAGTGACTAAGATGACAGGCATGTACCATCACACCCTGCTAATTTTTTTTGTATTTTTAGTAGAGATGGGATTTTGCTACATTGGCCAGGCTAGTCTCAAACTCATGGCTTCAAGTAATCCACCTGCCTCAGCCTTCCAAAATTTCGAGATTACAGGTGTGAGCCACTGGGTCTGGCTGGCATGTATTTTTGGAAACGAAAGCATTCTCTTATACATCTTGAAATTACCGTACAATACTATACAAATCTTACTCAGATTTTGCCAATTTGTCCCAATGATTTCCCTTATAGAAAAAAATAAAAGCTTGGATCAGAAGTTCTCGTCGTTTGTCACGTCTCTTTCATGATCTTGACGTGTTTGAGGAATATGTTATAGACTGTCCCGCAGATTGGGTTTGTCTGCTGTGCTCCTGTGATGACATCCAGCTTAGCATCTTGGGCCAGCATTGCACATGAGGCTGCTGTGTCCCTCTCAGTGCCTTGCTGCAGGAGTACGCGGTGCTGATTCGTTCTGTTGCTGGTGGTGTCCCACTGCTTTACCCACTGTCAAGTTTGTATTATTTCCTTTGTAATGAATACGTATCTTGGGGATAGAAGTTACTCTGAGATTACATTGCTCTCTGTTACATATCAAACTTTTAGCCCCTTAGATTTAGCCCCTTGCAAATCTTGAGAGCTCGTAGATTCAAGTGGTCTTTTGAAGCTATATAAGCATTTATAACAAACTTTTTGGTATAAAGGATTGATTTGATCAATAATTTAACATTTGACCCTTGAGCCTTTCTTTCTGACCTTTTTTAAAGCTAAAAGTAAGTATTCTTGAGTAGAACCTACCAGGCTGAAAAGTTTGTGGAAGGAAATATTAGAAAAATACTTTGAGAACCACCCACTGTCAATGAGTGGCCCAGAGCCTGGACTTAGGGTTTAAAAAGCAACTGCCAGTCACAGAAGAATAAAACAACAAAACACAAGTGTTTCATACAATAGGAGTTTAGGCTTTTCCCTTTATTTAAAGTTAGTCTAAGTCATTTCCCATCAATTCATTTATTTAAGTGCAGAACTGAAAGACATTGAAGGTTACTTAGCTATTGAGGTTTAACATTTTTTCTTAGGTGTTATTGTTGAAAAGAGCTAAAAATGGCCTGAGTCACTTCCTTCTGCAGGCACACACTTCCTCTATGTGGGCTTCTAAGAGCACATTATGGTATTTATTTAAGATTGGTTTCCTACTTTTAAATTTTATGAAGGAACCTATCAGGGTTATTATTCAACAGAATATTTCAGATTATTTTCTTTCCCCTCCTGTTCCATTTTGTGCTCTATTTTTCTTCTTTGTTTGCCTACTAGTGTGGCTACCACTTTCAAAAATTACTTTCTAGGCTGGGTGTGATGGCTCACACCTATAATCTCAGCAGTTTGGGAGACCAAGGCAGGTGGATCCCTTGAGATAGGAGTTAGAGACCAGCCTGGGCAAC
Source organism: Saimiri boliviensis (assembly GCF_048565385.1). NCBI lineage: Eukaryota > Metazoa > Chordata > Mammalia > Primates > Cebidae > Saimiri > Saimiri boliviensis. Next base: position 60,642,308 of record NC_133452.1, on the reverse strand, counting down.
ATAGTGAAACCCCATCTCTACCAAAAAATTAGTCAGCCATGGTGTCATGTGTCTGGAGTCTCAGCTACTCAGGAGGCTGAGGCAGGAGAATTGCTTGAGCCCAAGAGGCAGAGGTTACAGTGAACCAAGAATGTGCCACTGTACTCCAGTCTGAGTAACAGAGTGAGACTCCATCTCAAAAAAAAAAAAAAAAATTACTTTCCTCACAATCATAATTATAAAATGAAAGGTTCTAGAGCTCCTTGTTTCCTAATTAAATATTCTTCTTTTTTAAAAAAATTATTATTTTATTTTATTTTGGAGATAGGATCTTACTGTATTGCCCAGGCTGGCCTTGATCTTGGCATCAAGCAACCCACCCCCCCACCTCAGCCTCCCAAAGTGCTGGATTACAGACATGAGCAACCCCAAAAATCTTTTTATTTTTCTTCTTTCTAATAACCACCTCCAGATAAATGGTAGATTTGGTAACATTTCAAGCTTTTGTTCTTCTAGAGCCCTCTTTTCTTAGATGACAAGGAATAGTGCCTCTTTTCTGAAGCAGCTACAACATAAACAGCCCCTTGAAGGAATGAGGATTGAGGGTTATGTAGGAATGAGGGTTATGGAGAACACTGTAGGCCAGTAGAACTATGCAAAAAAGAGTCGAAGGTCAAGACGCAAGTGGCATGCGTCTGTGAGGCTGAACAGAGCCCGGGCTCAGGTGGGCTGAAGGTGGAGGGCGTTTGGAGTAAAGGAGGCCAAGCAAAGCACGTAGCAGCCGTATTCTTCAATATGCTCTTTGAAAAACTGTGTATTCTAGATAAGCTAATGACTGATAAGCAATAAGTCAACATGGTAGAAGATGGTTCAAAGGGATGAAAAGAATCAGGTAGATGGAAGTGATAAGATAAAGAAAAAACAAGAGTTTAGGATTTTGAAGATAATCTTGGAACTAATTATGGGGTTTTTACTCACTCTGTTTGACACACTTGAAAACTTAACCTTAATTAGTAAGTGTTGCTTTCCTCTCTTTGCTCTGACAGAAGAAAACATTGAAACAGTTTGTGCTGCTTGCACACAGCTTCATCACGCTTTAGAGGAAGGAAACATGCTTGGAAATAAATTTAAGAAAAGAAGTATTCTCCTGAAGACCGTATATAAACTAGTTGATGTTGGTTCAGACTTGCTCAGCCTCAAACTTGCGAAAATAATTCTAGCAGTAAGTTGTTCTTTCCTCTGGTCTAGTAGATGATAGCACATAAAAGCTTTGTTTAATGCTTTATTTGTAAATATTACAAAGAACATTAGAAATACAGTGTATTTGTTTAGAAGCTTGGAAAAAATTAAGGTAAACTGACATCTCAGAATTTGACTAGGAAGTGTCATCTAAGGAACTAAGGCTGAGTACACAGAAAATGTTCAAAGAAACTTAACATTTTTGGACTGCAACCAGGTTAAAAAAAAAAAAAGAAGGAAGGAAACAAAGGCAAGAAAGAAAGAAAGAGAAATAACAATAGGCAAAGACATTCAAAGCGCTTACTCAAATAACTTGACTAGAGATCAGTAGCAGATGGTTCAGGCTGTGGTTTCTCCTGGATGCTTGATTCTGTCTTATGATTTAATGAATAACCAAGTAATTTAGACCACAGTCACAATAAACCAGGTGCTTTAGGAACCGGCGTGAAACTGAAAAACATCTGCGTGTGGTCACAGGAAGGTACCTCAGTGGTCATAGAAGGCTTTCACAAGGTATGAGAGGAAAAGGCCAGACACCCAAAAAGTCTGTAGAAACTCTGTCTCAAACAAAATGATAGCATTGTTTGAGGGGAGCCCTTTGTTGTCACAGCCATAAACAGTTGGAACCAAAAGATAAGCCACAATTATTATAGAATGTTCTAAGAGAGCCGCTGAAACAAATGAATGAAGCTTTGTTTTCTTGGTTTCACACAAGTAAAAGCTTTGTGCGAATGCCTCATAATTTATAAATTTAGAATCTTACACAGTGAAGTGAGTGTCAGCATATTTACTATTAGTTAATAAGAATGCCACCTTTTTTTATTCTGATAATAAAGTCTTTCATAAAGCAGAATTTTCTGAGCATATATCTATGTAATATTGGGGGGAGACTACATTCTTATTTAGCTGTCAACTATTAATGCTTTTTAAAAAAATTGTGATATATGCTCAAGAAAGCAATACTTCTTTGAAATAGTGATTTCACTCCAGGGCTCTGGTGGTGCAGCAGCTGCCCAAAGATTGCCTCTGCTGTTTTAATCTGGATTCTAGACATTTTGTTCCATACCAAGCCAAAGAAAGAGAGAGAGAGCAAGAAAAAGAAAAAAAAAAAAAAAAAAAAAAAAAAAGAAGAAGAAGAAGAAGGAAAGGAAGGAACATAAATTATTTTAATGCTTTGCAGAGAAAATATTGTTTTGGTTATTAATGGTGTCATTCAAATTAATTATATATATGGCACAAAGTTAACTATTTTAGAGCAAAAGGCTAATGATCTGCCAGGCAGTGAACATGTTTTAAACTAAACATATGATTAGATACAGCCCTGTTGATGACATTGACAGCCTTGCTGAATCAGGAGCAAGATGCTAGGCTAAACTCCAGAGTGCAGAGCTGGGTAGGTTTGCCTTCTGACTAACTGCAGAACCAGCAGTTCAGAAGGGACCGTCAAATCCATGCAGGCCAACTTCCCATCTGCTGCCCAGCTCTCCTGTAACATTGCAGACAAGATCTTGTTTAGCTTAAGCCTTGGTGATGGTGTTCGACGTAAAATATTAGAAGACCGCATCATAGGAACTGTTGAAGAAGAAAAAGCAAAAACTCAAGCTATATGGGACTAAGAAGTTTTTCAAAACTTCTCTCTGCCTATTTATTGGCAAATGAAGGGTTTCCAGACAGTCATCTTAATTTTAATCTTTGTGTCAAAAACTCTTACAAAATAATATACAAAAATATATAAGCTTAAATGTTACTATATTAAGATTTTTTAAAGGAGCACAAACATATATGTACAGTATGAGTGTGACTATATTTAGGAGGGAAAAAAATCTGGCACCCTATGTACAGGGTAAAAAACAGAAAAGAAATACCAATACCAACTGTGATTATATATAGTGGTACTATTACGAGTGATTTTTAAACTTCTCTTTAATTTGCCAAATTTACTTTAAATAGAATAAACTACTGTTTTAGCATAAGAAGAAAACTACCCTACCACAAGAACCTACTTTGTGCCAAGGACTCTTCTTTCTTTGTTAAAAACAAAATCTTACTGCCACCCAGAGCTAGAGTACAGTGGCGAGATCACAGCTCACTGCAGTCTCAAACTTCTGGGCTCAGGTGATCCTTCTGCCTCAGCCTCCTGAGTAGCTTAGGACCACAGGCAGGCACCACCGTACCTGGCTAATTTTTAAACAATGTTTTATAGCAATGGGGTCTCTCTATGATACCCAGGGTGGTCTCAGACTCCTAGCCTCAAGCAGTCCTCCCACCTTGGCCTCCCAAAGTACTGGGATTATGGATATGAGCCACTGTACCCGGCCAGAGACTCTTTTTGACACTGAGAATACAAGTGAATAAACCAGCTCCTGCCTCTGGAGCTGCCGCTGTAGCAGGGCAGACACACAGCAAGCACAGCAGGTGCCAAAGGAGATAATGAGAACTAAGGGAGAAAAATAAAGCAGAGTAAAGGGAAGGGAGAATAACAGGGAAGTTTTAAAATAATGTAGTCCATATCCCTTGCATAAATGTAAGATTTTATTATCTTTTCATGTCTTAAAGTCATAATTTTACAGTTAACAATGAAGAAGCCATACAAATTTGCTCTGAGTGTAAATTGACATTATAGCAGGCCTGGAAATTGTGGTTGTTTTTTTTTTTCTTTTCTTTCTTTGTTTTCTTTTTCTTCTTCTTCTTCTTCTTCTTCTTCTTCTTCTTCTTCTTCTTCTTCTTCTTCTTCTTCTTCTTCTTCTTCTTCTTCTTTCTTCTTCTTCTTCTTCTTCTTCTTCTTCTTCTTCTTGTTTTAATGAAAACTCTGACAAAAGTATTTTCTTTTTTTCTTTGCCAGTTTTTACTAAAAATGTAAGATTTGGTGGGAAAAAGGAAAGTGAATTGTATTCATTTTTTTCATTTTTTATGGAGTGTGGAACACATACTACATATAGAAAGAGTAATAACTTGTGGTTTTAACCTCAAGGACTCACAATCTAGTAGAATATAGTCAACCAATTCAAATACATTCCCAAATATTAGGAATAATGTAGATTTCCATCAATATGGAAATGTCCTTCTGTTTCCTTAAGTCTACCTATTTTCCGGGTGGTTTTTTTTTTTTTTTTTTTTTTTTTTTTGAGACGGAGTTTCGCTCTTGTTACCCAGGCTGGAGTGCAATGGTGCGATCTCGGCTCACCGCAACCTCCGCCTCCTGGGTTCAGGCAATTCTCCTGCCTCAGCCTCCTGAGTAGCTGGGATTACAGGCACGCGCCACCATGCCCAGCTAATTTTTTGTATTTTTAGTAGAGACGGGGTTTCACCATGTTGACCAGGATGGTCTCAATCTCTTGACCTTGTGATCCACCCGCCTCAGCCTCCCAAAGTGCTGGGATTACGGGCTTGAGCCACTGCACCCGGCTTATTTTCTGGGTTTTTAAACACTATCATTTTAAATACCTAATCATTAAACATTTTTTAAGGTTCCCATTTCCTGTTTTCCTCCTGAGAACAGAAGGAATCTCTATTCTGCTATGTGCTCCAGTTTCTGAAGCTTCCACAACAGTGTTCCCCAGACTTCAGTGTGCATGTGCAGCCCCTGGGGATCTTGTAAAATGCAGCTTCTGAGTCAGTAGGGTCGGGTGGGGCCTGAGATTCTGCATTCCTGATACACGTCCAGCTGATGCCGAGATGGTTCTGTGACCTGTCTGAGGCATGCAGTCCTCAAGTGCAAATGGGGAATGACAACACCAAATTTGCAGGGTTGCTCCAAGATAACTTTTGTAAGTGGCCTAGCACAGGAGGGCATGCAGAAGCTGCGCCACAGGCAGTGCTTCCCTCCCCAGGCCCCTCCAGCTGCGGGCTGACCATGGCTGTCTTGTTGTCTTCTGCAGTGAGCAGTACAGTGCCTGGTACCTGTCAGGTTCCCAGTAAATATTTGTGAGTCAAACACAGAACAAATCTTTAACAAATATGGCTGACAAATTCTTTTATCTTTTTTTTTAAACTAACTGAAAACTCATTGATAAACATTATTAAATAACTAGGACGGGTGTGTGGTTCATGCCTGTACTCCTAGCACTTTGGGAGGCTGAGGCGGGTGGATCACTTGAAGTCAGGAATTCGAGACCAGCCTGACCAACACCATTAGCTGGGCGTGGTGGTGTGCACCTGTAATCCCAGCTACTCAGGAGGCTGAGGCAGGAGAACCACTTGAACCAGGGAAGAGGAGGTTGCAGTGAGCCAAGATGGTGCCATTGCACTCTAACCTGGGACACAAAACTCCACTTCCAAAGAGCAAAACTCCACTTCCAAAGCAACAAACAAAAACTCTAAAGATAGTTTTTAGTAATAAATGAATCACCTATATGACCTATATGCCATCCTTTTCACACAGAAATAATTTTTTGTTCAGATGACCTCATTCCTACAAATAGATTTTTACACCATTGCAATGAGGGCACATAATATTTCCATCTAACAGTAGGTTATAAATGTTTCCCTTTTTCGTGTTCACAGTTCTGCTTTTTTGTGACTGCTTAATATGAATAGTATTGATGCTCCACGATTTATTGAACTATTCCCTAATACTGGATATTTAGGATGTTTTTAATTTTTCTATTAGTTTAGATAAATACACAGCTAACTTAGATCATCTGATTCAGTCATCCTATACTTTGCTTTTTTAAATATATGTATATTTATTTCCTTATCACCCTGTGTTTAATTTAGGTAATTTTCTTTTTCTTTTTTTTTTTTTTTTTTTTTGCGATGGAGTCCTGCTCTGTCACCCAGACTGGAGTGCAGTGGCATGATCTCGACTCACTGCAACCTCCACCTCCTGGGTTCAAGTGGTTCTCCTGCCGCAGCCTCCTGAGTAGCTGGGACTACAGGTACGCACCACCACTCCCAACTAATTTTTATATTTTCAGTAGACACGGGGTTCACCATGTTGGTCAGACTGGTCTTAAACTCCTGACCTTGTGATCCACCCACCTTGGCCTCCCAAAGTGCTGGCATTACAGGCATGAGCTGCCGCACCTGGCCTAGAAGGTAATTTTCAACTTTGGATGTTACTTGTGATTATCTCAAAGCATCCCAGAAATCGGCCTTAAAAAGAAATATACTGTTACATTTAAATTTTCTTTTTTTTTTTTCTGTTTTTTTCTTTTCTTTTTTTTTAGAGACGGGGTTTCACCACGTTAGCCAGGATGGTCTTGATCTCCTGACCTGGTGATCCGCCCACCTCGGCCTCCCAAAGTGCTGGGATTACAGGCGTGAACCACCATGCCCGGCCTAAATTTTCTTTTATACAAATGATTTAAAAAGACCAAAACTTCCCCCTTTCTTTTCTTTCCTTCATCTCTGCTATGTATTCCTTTCTAAATTAATGTGAAAATTTGGTATTCTTCTTCCTCTTCTTTTCTGTTTTAATGCAGTTACTCTAATTAATTTATTAACAGTGTACTGCACCCCTTTCTTCCTCATATGCTCCTTTAAAAGTAGCTAATAATTGCACATATAAATATGAGACTTGGCTCACACTTGTAATCTCAACACTGGGAGGCTGAGATGGGAGGGCTGTTTGAGCCTGCTAGTTCGAGACCAGCCTGGGCAACATCTCTACAAAGATGTTTAAACAATTAGCCAGGTACAGTGGCGCATGTCTATAGTCCTAGCTGCTCTGGGGGCTGAGGCAAGAGGATCGATTGAGCCCAAGAGGTCAAGGCTGCAGTGAGCTGTGATGGCGGCATCACTGCACCCCAGCCTGGGTGAAAGAGCAAGACTCTTTCTCTGAAAAAAAGAAAAAAGAATGAAAGAGAGATTTTATGAAGAAATAAATACGGAGAACAGATTGGAGTTTCCTCAAAAAACTAAAATTAGAGCTACCCTGTGATCCAGTAACCCCACTGCTAGCTATATACCCAAAAGAAAGGAAATCATTGTATCAAAGAGATATCTGCACTCCTATGTTTATTGCAGCACTATTCACAGTCGCCAAGATCTGTCATTATAATGTTTTACTCTAAAGATCATTCATATTGTCTTTACTATAATTGAGTTAATTAGATATTACAGTTAACAAATATGTAGTCTAAATTTTTCAGTTGATTTCTTTAGAACTTTTCTTCATGTTTAAAAATACTCTGCTGTACTTTAAAAATAGATGTTCGTGGTTTATTTTTTAAAAGATACAACATGTCTTTATTTCCTTCTGCAATAGAGATGTGTTTCTTTCTCTGCAGCTTAAAGTGAATAGAAAGAATCTTCTTAATGCCTGCAAACTTATATTTAAAATTAGCAGGAATGAGAAGAATGATTCTTTGATTCAAAATGACAGCATTCTGGGTGAGTGTCATTCAGTGCTATTATTGAGCAAATGTACTTGCATGAAAATTAAAAGTCTGGAGAGAAAATGTATGATCTATGATAGCAGGAATATTTTGTTTTCTAGAAAAATGCAGAAGTTATGTGATACTAATTTTTACTTTGTGCTTCGCTGATTCAGTTGAAAGCATTTGCTCTTTTCCTTCAACACCTGTAGTAACATTATGTGGCTTTACAAAGTGTTCCCCGTTTAAGAATTTATTCCTGGACTTGGATTTAATATCTAGAAAAATGCATTTAATAGTATTTGACATAATTGAAAATTTTAGTCTTCTGATATACTAGGAATGACTAAAAGTTGAAAGACATCTGTAACTGTTATAGAAATCTGACATTGAAATGTTTCAAATTTGTAGGTAAGGAAGTTTTATTACATCTTATCTAGCTAATGCCTAACTCTTGTTGTATTTCTAAATAATTAAGGTACCTGTTACCCAAATGGAAATATTTTTGTGAATTAATATTGCTGATATAAGAAAAGGCAGCAACATGGAAAATACTTTGAGTTCTCCTTTTGCAACACAGGATAAATTATCTTTTCATTGTCCCCAGCAGACAGAAACAAAACCAGTACTGAAAGAAATGTTTAATGTTGAATCAACTAAATAAAAATTGTAGCCTGAAAATAATAATCTCAAATGATTAAATTGACATTAATATAATTAAATGTGAAGTATGCATTATTATTGACCTTATTGGATTTGCTTGGATTACTCATAAAACCAAGTAGTGGTATGTTATTTGAATAGATGCTCTTAAGTTATCTTTGGAAAAGGATAGGTATTATATTCAAGTTATCTTTTTCTATGGTGATTGAGACTTTGTTTTAAGCCCCTGTCATTAGTTTCCCACTAATAATACAGCCACAAGTATATTCTTAAAGGTTTGTTGAAGTTTAACTCTTAAATTTATTAGTATTCTATATCTCAAAATTTTTATGACAAGAAAAGGCCAATAAATAATTAGTAAGAGGCAAGGAATGACATTAACTAAAAGAATAATTTCTCATTTATTAACAATCGCATCCTTTTGCTGAAATTACTACGAGATTTGTCTTAGCTAAAAGTAAGCTTTTCTCTTTATACTATATGAGTAATTCTTAATAAGCACTTGAATGTCGATTTTGATAAAACATATTTTACAAATTGTGTTTGAAGTTCACACACAAGTGCTTTAGTATATTTCTCTCCAGGTGTTGGACATTTATAGTAATTCATCTTTTTGACAGAATCATTATTGGAGGTACTAAGAAGTGAAGACCTGCAAATGAACATGGAAGCTTTTTTATACTGTATGGGGTCTATAAAGTTCATTTCCGGAAATCCAGGATTTCTTAATGAAATGATCAGCAAAGGTGCCGTGGAAATACTGATAAATTTGGTAAAGCAAATAAATGAGAACGCCGAGAAATGTGGTACATGTTGGCCTAATTCGGGCCACTTGCTAGTTCAGGTAAGTATTTTACTTGAAAAGGTTAGATGTGTAAAATTAGTTTTCGTGTTGCCTAATGTCAGTTACTGTTTAAAAGAATGACGTGCAAGAGGCCGCTACAGCCAGGTGCAGGTGCCCGGCCTCCCAGGGCAGCAGCCACAGCTCACCTCCACCCCATGAGGGCCTGGTGCCTGTTGTCCTGGACAGGCTATTCCATGGCTTTTCCCAGAGTAGCTCTCCACACAGCAGGCACTTTTACTGCCCTGCAGAGAAAGCAGGCCTAGAATGAAGGAAAGAGTTGTACCACTCTGTAAAGCAATTGCAAATTGCATGTCAGAATTTTCACAGGCTGTTTAGAGTTTTGAAGATGGGTCTGGCCAGGAGATTATTTATGATGATTGGTAGCTAACGTCATTACTCTTGTATCTTCAGTAAGAAACAGAAGGTCGGCCAGGCGCAGTGGCTCACGCCTGTAATCCCAGCACTTTGGGAGGCCGAGACAGGTGGATCGCGAGGTCAAGAGATCAAGACCATTCTGGCCAACGTGGTGAAACCCTGTCTCTACTAAAAATACAAAACTTAGCCAGGCATGATGGCATGCACCTGTATTCCCAGCTACTCGGGAGGCTGAGGCAGGAGAATCACTTGAACCTGGAAGGTGGAGTTTTCAGTGAGCTGAGATCACGCCACTGCACTCCAGCCTGGTGACAGAGCGAGACTCCATCTCAAAAACAAACAAACAGAAGGTAATGGTATCAAGCAGACAGTCATTGAGGTGGGAATGTAGATACAAGGCAGCCCTGAGACTGTAGGAATGCAGGTAACAAAAGTGGACACATTTAACATAAACAGAGCAGGTAAACAAATTTTGTTGTGTGTTACAGTTGTATTACTTCTGCTGTGGCAGATTAAATTTCATAGTTAAATTGTTTTCATTGGAGCTGCTATGGCATGGATACTCTTTTTTAGATGAGATTTTACTCTCTAATAGGATTTGTATATCAAATAATAGCATCTTTGGCATAATAACTCATGGGATTTGAAATGTGCTTGTCAATTAAAGAGGATTGACTCAGAACATTCTAGGCCAATGAGAAACTGTGTTAAAAATTAGATTTAGGTCCTGCCTTCAAGATGCTTAAGATATTTAGGATGATTATTAATTTTGGACTTTGTGGTCTGTCTCAATTTTGAAGAAGATTGTGAAGACCTCTTTTAGTCATAAATGATGCAAAATTTTCCCATATGCCCTGTTTTGGCTAGGAAGACTTAAGAAACATTATTTTCCATCCTCCCAGTGTTATTGAATCATTCAAATTTTTCCCTCAATGAAAATAGTAATGTCTGATTATAGAATGATTATACTTCCTGTTTAAAATGCTGAAAAGTATAAGGCAGAATATAAAAATCACCTGCAATATTTTCACCCTGAGATAACGCCGCCAGTATTTTATATACATATATATAATTTAATAGAATTCTCACTTTTAAAATAGCCTGTTACTTTTAATAGTCACTTTTGTTTGTTTTCTATCATCCTGTTCCTGCCTTGTTTCTCCTTCTGGTTCATCCATGAAGCTAACATTGTTCACACTGATGTGTTCAGCACCTTTTAATACACACATAGGATTTAACAAGTGGAATATTCTATGCCCTTCTCTCCCCTTATTTAACAATATATAATAAAAATCCCTTGAGCCAACCCTAAAGACTTATTTAATTCTTCTTAAAGACTGCATAATGTTCTGTGATTAGGCTATATCTCAGATTCTCAGCCATCCCCATATTGAGATACTCACTCCGTTTTAAATTTTTATGTAACAGCTTATGGGATTCTTGTCTACTTAATCTCTTTCCAACCCCATCTTATACATATATAAATTGTTGTTTGCTGTTTGCATCAACTATATCACTGGTGCGTGCGTGCGTGTGTGTGTGCGCGCGCATATGATCAGTTGGTATGAAGGAATGTTAAGTATTACCGTGACCAAAAATGTATCAAATCAAGAAATGGGACCTCTGGTGTATACATACAATATATTACTCCCTGTGTTACTCTTTTATTTCCCTTTTCCCTGGATTTAGCATCCTCAAGTACAAACTGATTCACCAGGTCAGATCCCCCCTCCTTTCCTGACATTTGTGCCCCCCCCACCCAAGGGGGCGCTGTAGAACTTCCTCCTCACTGCCCACCACCACATACCACCACCTGATGGCAGTGGGCTCTGTAATTATCTCCAAAGCCTTCCTTGGAACCAGCCTAAGGCCTGCCATGGGTGGCCCACACCCCTGTCTAGCAGGAGAAAATGGAGCCCATTATTGCATTCATCTGAACTTACTCCGGCTATGGTCACCAAATGCCATTTGTATCAACTGTATCACTGTGTGTGTGTTTACAGATTTGGGGAGGAAGGAGACATTGTTTTCGTCTCTGTCATTTGCAGACTCCCCTGAATGGGACATTCCCTCATATTTAATGAAAACAAAAGCTGTTTTGTATCATATGAATGATAAAATGTAAGCAACAAGACTTCACTCCAAGAGCAGATGAAAGCCTCTGCTCTTGTGAATGTGTAATGCTGACTTTTCACCAGCCGGTTCATGTGCAAATTCAGCCAGACAGATCTGGCCACAAGCAGCAGTGTCTGTTTACATCAGCTTTCAGAACCTGGCAACTCCAGCTCAGGAGCCTTTTTATTTATTTATTTATTTTTGAGACGGAGTTTTGCTTTTGTCACTCAGGCTCGAGTGCAATGGTGTGACCTCGACTCACTGCAACCTCCACCTCCCGGGTTCAAGCAATTCTCCTGCCTCAGCCTCCTGAGTAGCTGGGACTACAGGTGCCCACCATCATACCCAGCTGATTTTTTTTTTTGTAGACTAGGCATGTTGGCCAGGCTAGTCTCAAACTCCTGACCTCAAATGATCTGCCCACCTCAGCCTCCCAAAGTGCTGGGATTATAGGCGCGAGCCACTGTGTCTGGCCAGGAGGCATTTTTAAAGCAGCTTTTTTCAATGGAAAAAATTAATAAATTACTTCTGGCTGAAATAAGAATAAAATAATATCTGCAAGCCAAGGAGAACATGATGAGGGCAAAAGAGATACAATCAGGCAATGCCTATTGGCGTGTCTGCTTTTCCTCTACGACTTTCAACCCCAAGAACCTCAGTAGCTTTGGCACACTTTCTGGGGACCTCATATTACAAAACTTTGCTTGCTTTAACATCTGGCACAGTGTTAGAGTCATCTTATTTTCCGAAAGCAGCTCCATTGGACCCACTTAAAGGGTGGAAAACGTCTTCCAAAGCTGGACCCTGAAGGTTGTACAGAATTTGGGAAACTAGAATAAAGGGAAAAGGATGTTGAACACTCAAGTGGGAAATAAATAATGTGTGTTTGGGAGTGCTGAAGAGGTAGAACTGTCTAGAGTAGACAGATTCTGAGTGGGAGTCTTGGAAGGTGAGATTCAGAGGGTACAGCCAGGGGTCTCAGATCCCAGGCTGCTAAGAGTGCACTTGGGGCAACAAGGAGCAGTTGGAGGTCAGTGCATAGGGAGGATGTGATGAGATCAGAGTGGCAGAAAGATGGATGTGCACAAAATGTTAAACCGATAAAGACCAAAAAGCTGAAAAGTGATGGGAGGAGAACGTATCCATGGTACATGACAGACTGGAGGGCTAAGATCTCAAACGCAGCAGCCCCAGTTAAGAGGCATTGCTGTAGTTAGATTTTTTAGACTGATTAGAATGGAGATAGAGGAATGGGTGTGAAGGAAAAGCTCCTGCAAAGCAGATGGACTAATGTTGCTTAGAGGAAAAAATAACAGTGTCTAGCTTTGGAGGGTCTTGTTTGTGTTGTTTCTTGTGTGTGTGTGTGTGTGTGTGTATGTGTGTATGTGCATGTATGGCTATATGCCTGCCTAGATGTTTATCACCTGGTGGCTGAAATTAAGAGACACTCATTTCACAAGTTTTGTGTCATGGCTGCTGTGTGCCAGGCATGTCTGGGTGGTGAGCAAGACAGGAGAGCTGCCAGTAGGCACCTACTTTTTGGTGATCGCTGTGTCTAGATAATAGTATTCCAGTGCCTGTTCTTCTGCAAAATTATGGTACTTCCACATACCCAACATTGCATTCATTTCTGCATGTCAGACATGTAATAGCATGTTGGGAAGGACAAGATGCTCAAAGGAACTGAGTGCTGCCACCCAGTCAAGTCATAGTGTGACTAGTCCCAGGCTGGAAAAACTGGAGATTCGAGTTTGTCTGTAAAGCCCAAAGAGTAAAGCAGGTTAAAATGTGCATGTTCATGGAACTCCAGAACACTAGAATTTGGGGGCAGCTCCCTGGGACTTGGAAAAAGAGAAATAGAGGCCAACTAACAGGCAAGGCCCCTAAATGCCAATAGTAAATTACACCACCAAGCAGGTGGCACAGATGGAAAGAGGGACTTGTCAGTGTTGCTCTAGAATGGATTATCATGAGGTTCATCTGTGACCTTTAAAGACCAGCAGTCAGGCAGGCATGACACAGGAGCTGAGGGAGACTCCTGGAGTCACCTTCATCTGAAAGACTATTTTGGTCTCCCTTGTGCCCTTTCCTGGAAAACAGGGAAGAGTCTTCTGTCTATGTCACAATCACAACCATGCCCAGATTCTCCCAGTGTCTCCTTTATCCTCTGTGTCTTGAGAACATCATGTACAAAGCTGCTTTGCTGTAATTGAAGGAAATCTCAATGTACTTAACATTTACAGCTAGGTAATTTATAGGTGTACAATGTAACTATTAAAGCTCGGGTTGACTTGAACTTGTATACCTATTTTTTGGATTCACTTGTACTTCCAATTGGTTTTTTCTTTATAGCCTGACCGACTTGATTTTGAATTCAATCCTTAGAGAAATGTATTCTTTCCCTGCTTTAGATGTACTATATTTGAAGTTAGAACTGTTCTGCAGCACCCCGGGTAACATGGTTTGCTTTTCCTTCTCGCAACCTCCCAGCCCCGCTTCTCTGCCCTCTAAGCCTGCAGACACCTCCCTAGTGGCTCCCACAAATACAGATCTTTTCCCCTTGCTCAGTACCATACCACTGTTATGTTCTTCCTTTTTCTAAATGGAAGTCTCTTGGGAAGGTCGGTCCTCCCACCTCATCAGTCCTTTCCTTCCTTCACTCTGTTCTTTCCTTTTGTTTTTAGAGTTTAGGAAATAAGAATATATTGAATAAAGAGAGCTGACTCAGACTATTTGAGCCGGGATAGTTCAGAAAACGATAAATGATAATATCATGAATAGAAATTAGAGAGTTATAGAAGGGAACTGGATTTGGTGAGAGGAGGGAAGGAAATTACGTAATTAGCTTTATCTTTATTTTTTATTTTTTTGAGAGAGAGAGTGCCTCAGTCTGTCAACCAGGCTGGAGTGCAATGATACAATCTTGGCTTCACTGCAACCTCTGCCTCCTGGGTTCAAGTGATTCTCCTGCCTCTGCCTCCAGACTACCTGGGATTACAGGCATGTGACACCACCCTTGGCTACATTTTGTATTCTTAGTACAAAATTAAAATTGTTTTAGTAGGTCTCTAGTAGAGACAGCATTTCACCCTGTTGGCCAGGCTGGTCTCTAACTTCTGGCCTCAAGTGATCCACCTGCCACAGCCTCCCAAAATGCTGAAATTACAGGCGTTGAGCCATTGTACCCGGCCGAAATTGGCTTTAATATAAAACTTTCAGGTCTCAGCAAAATAGCCATGTGGGTCTGTTGAGTAGGCAGTAGGAGGTATGAGCTGAGGCTTAGAAGAGAATGTAAGACCAAAAATACAGATTCAGGGTCATCTGCACGGAGGTGATGGTTGAAGGCAGGAAAGGCAATGAAATTACCCAAGGAGAGAGAAGAGAAAGAGCAGAGACTGAGGACAGATTCTGTGAAATGGCTTCATTTTTTTGAATGGGAGGAGAAAAGGAAGTGACCAGAAAATGAAGGGCAATGTACAAGAGTAGAGATTTTCACAGCAAGGGTGGGTCAGCTTTGGCAAATGCTGCAGAGAGCATTTAGGGGAAGAGGAATTCGCTACTTTGTTTAGAGCAGTGTGAATAGGCAAGTGAGGGGTGTTAGGGGGCCATCTCCTAGGGCAATAGCAGGCTCTCTTGCTCTCTTTTCTATCTTACATAATTTTTTATCTCTGTATTTTTAAACTAAAAGGTGTTTTGATATACTTGATTTTTTTTTTTAAATTTCTGAGCCCTAGAGTGAGCTCCCCACTTTGGCTGACCTGGGCTCACTCCTGTATTTAATATTTGCATCGGGAACCCTGATGGTCCATTCAGCCCTGGACTGTGTTGGGGCAGGCTCAGTGCCGCCACCTGCATGGTTCTGTGAGGAAAGCACTGCACTGGAGCCCCCAGCCTGAGCTGGCTGCTCAGCTCGGACACAGCCCACCTCACCCTCTGAGTGAGCCTCACTTTCCTGTCTCTAAAGGTCTGACTATGCCTGCCTTAAAGGGCAGCTGGGAAATGAAGTGAGATGATCTAGTAAAGCGCTCATAACCAGGCAGGGCACATAGTAGGCACTCACCAGAAAGCTATGAAATAAAATAAGATCAGAATTACCCAAACCTGAAGCTTCAAAGAGCAATTACTTCTGATGGGATAAAAACGTAGTAACAAGAAATTAAGAGAGTCTGAGATGGATTTCAAATCTTCAGTCTTTTTGTTGTTCAGGCTTTGATAAGCAATGTGGAGCAGAAGGCCAAAGAGAAACTGAAATTGGAGGAGGGTGTTAGAGTAATGTATGGGATTCTGGGTACATGATAGATCCCAATTCTCAGAGTCAGCTATTCTCTGCTTCAGGGTTTGGAGAATTTAAGACAGGCTTTCAACTGAAGTCTGGGGATTCGATCAAGCAGTGACTTAAGTTATTATTAGTAATTAAAGATTGTACCAAAGTGGCTGGGGTACAGCCACCTTTTAAATCTTGATTTAGTTATGTTTAATAGTTTGTTTGCTTTTGAGACAGTTTTGCTCTTGTCACCCAGGCTGGAGTGCAATTGTGCAATCTCCACTCACTGCCACCTTCGCCTCCTGGGTTCAAGTGATTCTCTTGCCTCAGCCTCCTCAGTAGCTGGGATTACAGGCTCCTGCCACCATGCCTGGCTAATTTTTTGTGTATTTTCAGTAGAGACAAGGGGTTTTGCCATGTTGGTGAGGATGATCTCAAACTCCTGGCCTCAAGTGGTCCGCCTGCCTTGGCCTTTGAAAGTGCTGGGATTATGAGCGTGAGCCACCATCCACCATGCCTGGCCATGTTTAATGGTTTTTAAATGTAGAGATTAATGCATTTGCATTTAGGTGTTTAGATAATCATGAATACGCGTACTTACGCTGGAAATGATGTTAATTCTTCCTTATGCTCGACCCTGCCTATCAGAAGCCTAAGTCTTCAGACTGTGGAATCAGAACCACAGTAGCAATGTCTACCAGTCAAACTTTGTTCTGATTATTATGGGAGGGGGTAAACTGCATACCTATAAAATGGGAGCAAATGATTATATTTCCTAAACTATTACAGATTTTTTTTGGGAGATTTGATAATTTAAAGCATTTATTTTGAAGGTTTTGCTTGAACAGCAAGCAACAGATGAGGCTTTTAATTTTTTTATTGTTTTAATTAAGGTGTAATCTACATACAATGAAATGCTCAGATTTTATATGTTTGATGAGTTTGACAAAAGTAGAAAGCCACGTAGCACATACCCTTATCAAGAAACTGGTTTCTGTCACCTCAGAAACTTCCTCCCACCTCTTGTCATTAATCCCCATTCTCCTTCCCTCCTCCCAGAGGGAATTATTTTTCTGATCTCTTTTACCATAGATAAGCTCTGCCTGTTCTAAAACTTTATAAAAATGGAATATACATCATGTACCCTTTTGTGTCTGGCACCTTTTTAAACTTTTATTTTGAACTAAGTATAAATTCACAAGATGTTGCAAAAATAGTACCGAGAGGTCCTGTGTACCCATCACCCAGCTCCTCCCAGTGGTGATATCTTACATAACTGTTGCACGTTACCAAACCCGGGAAATCGATATGGATACCCCACAGTTACCTAGAGTACTGTATCTGGCTTATTTTGCTTAGCACATTGTTTTTGAGATTAGATGAAGCATTTTTAGGGGTTAGTCTTTTCTATTGATCACTAGGCTGGCTAATTTATTAATAATGTATTTGTTAATGAGACGGGGACATCTATTTCCTACTTAGGAGTTTCCTTCCTATAAAAGAATTGCCAGCAGCATAACCATTCACATGCCCAGTTGCCACAAGAGAGTCAGCATTCGGGGCCCAGGATATTCCTCTTCCCTTCTCTTCCCTTTCTTGGGAAGGAGCTGTCTACAGGCAACTCGTGGTCTCCTCTGATTCTCCTGGGAGAGCAGATCTGAAGATCTGAGAAGACTCAGAGGCCTAAACATGTAATGCCTTGGGTTTTTTACTTGGAAATAAAAGACTAAGAAAGATGGGGATGGGGCGAAGGTTATCACCTTGGTTGGAAGATGTGGCTATAGCTGAGGCAGGTGTGCTTTCTAATCCTGAGGCCTTGAATTAGATTGACCCACCCAGTCACAGAACAGGCCTGTCCCTGGAAGAGCAGAGAACACCTGTGTTCTGATGGCAGCTAACTTGTAAAAGAGGAAGGAAGAGAGGCCCAGGTAGGGGCTGGACTGGGAGTGTCGGATTCCTGTCTCAAGCTCACCAATCAGGAAGTGAGGGTGGTGGGTGGCCAGGAGTCTTATGCCAAAAGACAGATCAAGGGTTGAAAATGAGGCTCCTACTGTGTCTGAGGAGAGCCATTTGCTCTCAGTTAGTGCCCTGTCTGCTCTTCACTGTAGATGTATTAGTTGTGGCAGTGAAGAAATGTCACTAGCTTTAGCATATAATTGTGAATAGTGGTGTCATTGTTTGGTAGTTCTTAATGCACTTTTTCAGACTCTGTTTTCTTGTTTTGCTGCATTGGCATTCTATATTGTTTGTATGATAGTCAAAATTTCTCCTACATTTATACATACATAGCCACAACTAGAAGAATCAGCTACCTACTTATTTTAGTGAGGTAACTAACATAGAGGCAGTAAATGGAGAAACAACAAGAAGCAGAGCCACATGCTAAATAGAGTCTCGAAGTAGGACACTGAGGACTTACGGAGGACAGAAGCATTTCCTGCTAAGTTGGACGTCCATGTTAGGGATGTGCCCAAGTAGGCCCGTGTAGCCAGGCACCAAGTGTTATCAAGGATTATGAATTAATATTACCTTCATACGCATATACCTGAATAAATTCCAGTAAAAGCTTAGAAATGCTTGTTATCAGTGGTTTCATGTGTCTAGCAGCCTCTTGTCATTAGTTTTTTTGTCTCAGCCAGAACTGTGCAAATCATATACGAGACAACGTGAAACTTCTTGGGTTACCACATAGGCTCTGGTTTCGGCATATATGTGGCCTCAATTGGACACAAGTTCAAAGAAATGAATGTGTTTTTATTAATAGAGGGAGATGGTTTAGCTGAGGTTGGAAAATAGCGGCTTTGGTCTTAAATCATTTCACACTGTGGTCTCCGGCGGCTGTGTTTGTTCTTTCACAACATCAGTGGGAAGTCAACCATTTTGCAGTTGGCAGTTAAGTTGAGATAAAGCTCAAGGGATTTTGGTTGTGGATATTCCAGAAGATTGCAAAATGCTCTTAGAGACCAGTGCCAAATAGACTAGGGAGGCAGTAGACCAAGAAACAGAGGCCAAGGTGCCAGCCTACCTGGGAGCTGATACACTTCTGAGCTTCAGTGAGTCACAAGCCCCTCTGAGCTGGGGCAGCTCAGGTGGCAGGTTGCCTTCTAGAGCAGAATCTGGTGAGTTCCTTGAGGACAGAGGACTTTCATGGAGAAAGGGTGCAGAGGGAAAAGAGAGGGCCCTCCACTCTGGACATGTGTGTGTGTTGAGATTGTCCCCACCTCGCACCCATCCACTGCATGCAGTAGAGAATGCAGGAATGAGACCACAGCTGCTGGCCTGTGTTGTGTCCTCAAGTCCAGTGATCCAAGTCAGGAGCCACCCCTCCCCGCCGCCTTTTTTTGTTTTTTGACACAGTCTCACTCTGTCACTCAGGCTGGAGTGCAGTGGGGTTATCAAAGGTGTGGCTCACTGTAATCTTCGCCTCTGGGGTTCAAGCGATTCTCCTGCCTCAGCCACGAGCGTCACTGGGATTACAGACATGAGCCACTGCGCCCAGCCCCATATTTAAGACAAAGATCTTTTGTTTGCTAAGGTTTCTCAATAATTAATAGTTGAAAACACAATTTGAAATTGATAACTAAGTACCTACAGTCAACTTGAAAAAAACAGAAGCTAAAGCTTTGAGTTCTAATTTTTCTGTATTAAAATGTGGTTTGTGCATTTATAAATGATCTAATTTCTTCTTCATACATGTTTCCTGTTTAAAATGGGTCTCCCAATAGTGACTGCACAATGAAAACTTTGAGGCTTACATAATTCAGTGTGAGCTAGGCAGCTTTGCCAGCTCTCCGGGCATTTTACCCGACTGAGGGTGGTACCTGTTATGATCAAAGAATTTGGGGAACATGGAAAGAAGCTGTCTCAGAAAAGTGAGCACCAGAAAGTTGTCAAATTTAGCTAAGTGATTTTTCAGCAGATTGGTAACCAGAAGCAGAATGAGTGTTTCTTCCTGGATATTTACCAAAACCTGAGGTTCCTTTTTTTCCTAAACATCACCTAACAATTGCTAATAAGCAAGGAAATGTACCTTTTTATTCATCCTTTTGGTGGATTATCAGTGCCATTTTCTTTTTTTTCTTCTTCCTGCTGGCTGCCTTCTGACTCATTATGTCAGTTCCACAGGATTGCAAGTTAGGAGATGGGGAAAAAGGAATTAAAACTTGTGTTTTTCAGTGTGTTATTTCTTGGTGAAATGCTATTTAAGAGGTTGGAAATTTCTCTAAGTCCTTTAGAGACTAAACAAGTATCTAGGTGTTCATTTAATTTAGACTTTTTTTAAGTAAGGGATTTGAGGTGGTTTGGAAGATTATATACAATATAGGCCAGGTGCAGTGGCTCACGCCTGTAATCTCAGCACTTTGGAAGGCCAAGGCGGGCAGATCACAAGGTCAGGAGTTCAAGACCAGCCTGGCCAAGATGACAAAACTGCATCTCTACTAAAAATACAAAAATTAGCTGGGCATGGTGGCGTGTGCCTGTAATCCCAGCTTCTCAGGAGGCTGAGGCAGGAGAATTGCTTGAACCAGGACCCTGGAGGTGGAGGTTTCAGTGAGCCAAGATTGCGCCACTACGCTCCAGCCTGGGCTACAGAGGGAGACCCTGTCTCCAAAAAAATAAATAAATAAATAAAGATTATATACAATATATATACAATAGAAAAGAAAAATATGTATCTAAGTTTGTGCATTTATAAATAATATACATTAGAATAGAAAGTTAAGAAAGAAATGGATGGATACCTCCAAGCATAAAGCTTGGGCATGGGTTAACTCCTGCTTTGGGGGCAGGCCCAGTGGGGGGGCTTTGGGGCAGGGGGAGGTGGGAAATAAAGACCCTCTGAGCAGAGCACAGAGCTCATTGATGATTTTCACAGATTTATCTCTGTTCAACTGAGAGTTCTTGTTTTTGTTTTGTTTTGTTTTAATTTTCATGTGTATACAATGAGCTTAAAAGTTGGAGCAAAATTCAGAGTGAAGTGGGTTAACTTGGAACTTGCCTTTACTGTGACCACATGATTTAGCTAGCTTCTCCTCCCCACACCCAATTTTCGTTTGTTTGTTTTTGCATTTTTTTCCAGAAAAGGCTACTGGTCTGAGCATTCAGGGTCCCACTGTCACCCCACAGTCAGATTGATGGCTCTCAGAGGTTGGTGGCAGTCTCTCAAGATAGAGGCCTTCAGAGCTGCATCTGCCTGGTGACCTCTTCCTGATTCTTCTCCCTCAGGGCTTTAACCCCGGGTTCATCCAGGCCTCTGCTAAACTCCTGCACTTCCTTGCCAGAGGTGTCTTAAAGGGAAAATTCCCTTTTTGTCTCTCCTGTCTCTTCTTTATTTCTTCCTTCTCCTTCCCCTTCTCATTTGCTCATCCAGCCCTCCAGCAGCAGAACATTTAAGAGCTTTTTATGAGCACATTTGTTGTCCTCTGAGTAGGAAGAGGAATAAGAAGTGGTTTATATCCTAGAGGAGTTCACCATGGGAGAGAAGGTGCCTGAGACAGTGAGGATGTTTCTGTGATGGGGGTTATAGAGGCAGGAACAGGATACTTTGGTAACGTAGAAGAGGAAAGGACGTCATAGAGAAGTTATCCTGAGCTGGGTTCTGAAAAATGAACAGGAGGCTGGGCATGGTGACTCATGCCTATGATCTCAGCACTTTGGAAGGCTGAGGCAGGCAGATCACTTGGCGTCAGGAGTTCAAGACCAGCCTGGCCAACATGGCGAAACCCCGTCTCTACTAAAAATACAAAAATTAGTGAGGCATGGTGGTGGGCACCTGTAATCCCAGCTACTTTGGGGAGGCTAAGGCAGGAGAATTGCTTGAACCCGGGAGGCGGTGGTTGCAGTGAGCCAAGATCGCGCCACTGCATTCCAGCCTGGGCATCAGAGCAAGACTGCCTCAAAAAGAAAAAAAGAAAAGAAAAAAGGCCGGGCGCGGTGGCTCACGCCTGTAATCCCAGCACTTTGGGAGGCCGAGGAGGGTGGATCACGAAGTCAAGAGATCGAGACCATCCTGGTCAACAGGGTGAAACCCCGTCTCTACTAAAAATACAAAAAATTAGCTGGGCATGGTGGCGCATGCCTGTAGTCCCAGCTACTCAGGAGGCTGAGGCAGGAGAATTGCCTGAACCTGGGAGGCGGAGGTTGCGGTGAGCCGAGATAGCGCCATTGCACTCCAGCCTGGGTAACAAGAGCGAAACTCCGTCTCAAAAAAAAAAAAGTAAGTAAGAAAAATGAGCAGGAGATGGGCTGGGGGAGAAAGGGTGGTGGAGTGCGATCGAGGACACTCTGGGCAGAGGAAGTCGCCGATTCAAAGGCATGGAGTCATGAAGGGATGAGGACCTTGTGTGGTGCAGAGCCTGAAAGATGGCCAGGGTGGTGCAGAGGCGAAGGAGATGAGCTTGGAGGAATAAACTGCACTTCAGGGACTGGGGAACCTTTAGGCTATGGGTGCTGTCTGCTAGGCTGGAAGTCACAGGAGGCCTTTGAACAGGGAAGGCTGGGCTTTGAGATGTCCCCTCTGGCAGCAGCGAGCAGCTGTGGGGGTGAACTGTGAAAAGGGGCCCGTTTAGGGGGCTGTAGAGTTTGGGTAAGAAATGAAGTGGACTTAAACTGAACCAGTGATGCTGCTGATGGAGAGAAGGGGTGAACTTGTGACCAGTTAGGTGGGGAAAGGGGTGGGGCCGGGAGTTTTAAAACCTGGGAAGGAGCTGCTGTCAGAAATGAGATAGACTAGAGAACAAATTCAAAAGAGTGCTTCTCCCCCTCCAGAGAGTTCATTTTTCTTTCATCCATTATTTTTTATTCTGTGATGGGGGTAATAGAGGCAGGAACAGGATGCTTTGTTAACACAGAAGAGGAAGCATCTGATCGGCCTCTGAAAGGCCTTCATAGACAAGTTAGCCTGAGCTGGGTAACTCGAGAGTCCATTTTTCTTTCATTCATAATTTTTTATTCCTCTGCTTTTAAAAAAAATCATCTTAAAATCTGTCTACCTCAGAGATACTGTCTGCTTAGGCCATGGTGTTCTGATATCCCAGTCTTTCCTTTGTAGATGTTCACCCATTCATTCATGCCATTAGTAAGTGCCTATTGAGCACCCACCATGTACCAGGCACTAGTCTTGGAGCTGGAAGTACAATGGTGAAAAGGATGAACAAGGTTTATGCCCTTACTGAAGCTTCTAGTCTGGAGGAGTAGACAGATGATAACACGTAATATTAAATAACTTAGTATGAAGTACAGTTTATGGGCCCTATATGGTATGAGATGAAGATTGATAGGTTGAGAAGGACCAGATCTATTGAGCCCTGTAGACCATGGTCAGGAAACTGAATATTATCCTGGGAGCTATGGACAAAAAGTCAGTGTGGCTTGGGGTAACAGAACACAGAAAGGCAGGGTTCTGCGATGTCTCTGCTTGAGCAACTAGGTTGATGGTATCATCTCTTGAGCTAGTGCTGTGTATTTTTAAAATGTGTGGTATATCTTTCATGGACATTATTTCTACCAGCACCACAAATGACAAACTTGGAAATATGTGAGGTATGTATATTACTCAACTGTGTGTATCACGTGCAGTAAATGAGTAGAGATTTCAATCAGATGATGTGTCACATATAAATGTGGGCTTTCTCTCCTGACTTCGGTTACTTATGAAGGTTGTGTATGTGGGGCAGAAGAACATTGAGCTGTCTAAACTTTTTCTAATGAGGTGAGAATAAGGCCTGAGAAGGAGAAAAGATTGAGATTAAAACAAGACAATAAAAATTCCTAAGGAAAGTATGATCCTTTCTGCTGGCGTCCTTTCTACCAGAGGTTAGATGTGGGGAGTGTGAAGATGTCTGTGGATTGGGATGCCCTATCTTTGATGCTTTGGGGATAGGGAAAAGGAACAGTTAGTGTGCAGTGACTGGAATGGGTATTTCATGGTTTCCTGTAGTGTCTGTCTGCCTGGGAGTCACACAGGCATCTGTACTCTGGTCTCCATGGAAGAGAATTTTGAGGTATCCTCTGAATTGATATAAACCAGTAGAGTTCAAGTGCCTGGGCTGTCTCAGGAGAACAGGTAGAAACAGGGTCAGATGATGAGAATTTTCCATTTTGTGACAGCAACGGAATTCCTAGAACAGTTCATTAGTCTTCACAAAAGATCAATTCCTGGCTGGGTGCAGTGGCTCACCCCTGTAATCCCAGCACTTTGGGAGGCTGAGGTGGGTGGATCACTTGAGGCCAGGAGTTTGAGACCAGCCTGGCCAACATGGCAAAACCTCATCTCTACTAAAAATACAAAATTAGCCAGGCATGGTGGCATACACCTGTAATTCCATCTACTTGGGAGGCTGAGGCACAAGAATTGCTTGAATGGGGGAGGTGGAGGTTGCAGTGAGCTGAGATCCTGCCACTGCACTCTAGCCTGGATGACAGAGGAAGACTCTGTCTCAAAAAAAAAAAAAAAAAAAAAATCCATTACCTTAGGTTATAAGAATAGTTATCACTATATTGTGATATTATGCAGATCCATGGGTTAAGTGGAATGCTCAAGTAGTTTGTTTCACCTCCAATGTCTGGGATACTGAAACTTTCAGGGAAGAATTTACAGAATCATTGTATAATTGAATTGATTGCAAAAGACGTGTACACATTTATTTGAAGGATTTTTTTTTTTTACATTTTCTGTGTTTTCAGGGTAGTCATTTAAATTTTAACATATCTTTTACTTGCTGTTGTTATAAGGAAAAACCATGTCATCTTAAAAATTGTTTTTAAAAGTATATTTACTATGGCTGTTTACATGATGCTTTACAGTATTTGATAAGTAATAAAAACAGTGCTACATGTTTCCATTTGCTACACACAACCCCCTGAGAGGTGAGCAGTGCTTGTCACTCACTTTTCACAGATGAGGAAATGGGGAAGTGGAGGAAGGAGTGGCTGGCCCCAGGCACTTCACTAGGAAGAGACGTGGGACTTGAATCCCTGTCATTTGACCCTTAACTGTTGGCAGCGATGCCATGCACACATCTCATCTCATTGAATCCTCACAACTGCTGGGCAAGTATCATCACCTCTACTCTGTTGATGAGAAAAATGTGCTCCAGGAGCTTAAATAACTAACCCAGGCTGACAGGTGGTGGGGCTGAACTGGCTCTTAACCAGTAGCTGGCCTGTACTATCCCACAAGGAAGGAGCACACTGCATATTAAAATTATTCGATAACAATGTTAGTTTTATGATTAACTAAACTGTTCTCTTCTTGACTCTTTGACAAAGGTAAAGTAGATAGCTTTCCTGAAATTTTTTTTTTACAAATTAAGACAAATTTGTGAGATCTTCTTGCCTCTTGGGAGAGATCTTAAATATTCCTTGGCCACATCATTAGCTGATGCTACTTGTAAAAGCATAGTACAATCAAATGAGAATACCTATAAAATAAAATTAAAAAAAAAAAGAAAGAAAAACATAGACCAAGAAGTTTCTAATCTGTGGGACTGGTATGGCTATCACAGGACCCGTTGAAGGTTTTAGGACTGTTAACAAACCTAGATGATGATTTGTTTAACCCTAGCTTTGGGGTATACCAGTGGCTTACTAAGATTAATATTCCATTCCTTGCCTTTGAACTAAATTAGGCTTTCTTTGTTTTCATTTGTCGCTACTTGTGCCTAGGCTCACATTCTCTGGTGGGAGATGCGTAGTGGGAGCTTGGTTTAGCTACTGATGTAAGGAAATTTATGAGATGAATTGTACTGTGCTCCTTCATGTGGTTATACTTTTTCGGTTTAAAAAAAATGGCACGAGTGTGGTTTTATCCTAGGTGACTGCTACATTGAGAAACTTGGTTGATTCACCATTAGTAAGAAGTAACTTCCTAAGCATCAGTGCCCTTCCCCAGCTCTGCACGGTGATGGAACAGTACATGGGTGACAAGGACGTCTGTACCAATATTGCCAGAATATTCAGGTAGGTAGACTAAGACATGAACTAGCCTTACAAAAATGCTAATGCTTAGATTTTGGGTTATCTTCAATATTTGCCTGAGTGACGGGCAAGGGATCCTTTCTGTTCTTTTTACGTCACCTGTCAGAAAGGGTAAATACAGTGGCCTAAGTTAAAAATGAACAATTCAAACAAATGACTCCATTGCCTATATGATTCCGTTGTGATTCTAAACTCATTGGTTGTTAAGCCATTTTAGTTCTTTGGTGAGTTGTGAGCTGCGGGCGGCCCACGTGTGCTTAATCTTCTCAGCTTATTTGAGATTAAAAAAGAAAAAAAAAACTGTATACAAAACAAAGCAAACATTCCAGTTTGCTAGGAAATAAACAAGAGATTTAAATCAGAAAGGGGACCAAAGCTTAGAAAGTCTGATCTGTCAATCCATTTGACCCAGCAATCCCATTACTGGGTATATATCCAAAGGATTATAAATCATTCTACTATAAGGACACATGCACACGAATGTTCATTGCATCACTGTTTACAATAGCAAAGACCTGGAACCAACCCAAATGCCCATCGATGATAGACTGGATAGGGAAAATGTGGTACATATACACCATGGAATATTACGCAGCCATCAAAAATGATGAGTTCGTGTCCTTTGTAGGGACATGGATGAACCTGGAAACCATCATTCTCAGCAAACTGACACAAGAGCAGAAAATGAAACACCACAATGTTCTCACTCATAGGCGGGTGTTGAACAATGAGAACACATGGACACAGGGAGGGGACCACTACACACTGGGGTCCGTTGGGGGGAAATGAGGGAGGGATGGGGGAGTAGGGAGGTGGGAAGAGATAGCATGGGGAGAAATGACAGATACAGGTGAGGGGAAGGAAGGCAGCAAATCACACCACCATGTGTGTACCTATGCAACAATCTTGCATGTTCTTCACATGGACCCCAAAACCTAAAATGCAATAAAAAAAGAAAAAGTCTGATCTGACTTTGTAATAGGTTATTCTATTTCAGCTATTTGAACTTTGGTTCACACTTGCGCTAGTCACGTCTACACTTACTTTATTTCCTCCAGAAATAAGGATCATTTGAATCCAGGTTGGCTCAAAGCAAGATGTTGTTAAATTTCAGAGCTGTCTTTAAATTATGCATTTCTGTTTCCTCCCGCTCTTTGTCAGTATTTTTACATAATGAGTCTTCTTGGAAGCATGGGGCTTTTCTTGAACTGTGATGCTGTAGTTGTTTAAAAAAATGCAAAGTTTCCTGAATTGGTTTGACCCCAGGACCCCTGGCTGCGGATATGAGTCCAGATCTGATTTTTTTTTTTTTAAATGAATGTCAACTTGTATTATAGATTTAATGGTACACCGGTTTGTTACATAGGTAAATTGTGTGACGTGGAGGTTTGGGGTCTCCACAATTTTGTCACCCAGGCAGTTAGTGTAGCACCCAGCAGGCGGTTCCTCAGCCCCAGCCCCCTCCTTCCCTCCAGATCTGATCTTTTTATACTGTACTTCCCTGAGCTTTGTTCTAGATTCCTAATTACTACCTATCTAAAGCATTGTAAAATCATAAGGAATTTATTTTTGCTTATAGTGTCATGTAGGGGTACAACTTCATATTTTTCCCATGTGGATAGTTGATTGTTCCATCACCTTTTACTGACTATGCTGTCCTTTCTCACTGATTTTATCAGTCAGAAGTTTCCATGTAATTACAGGTTTGTTTCTGGGCATTCGATTTGGTTTTTCCTCAGACCTGTCCCACAGTGTACTCACTATTACAGATTTAATTTGAGTCTTGCTGTAAGATGAATCCTTCACTTCTTGTTGTTGAGATGGGGTCTCACTCTATCGCCCAGGCTTAAGTGCAGTGGCACAAATATGGCTCACTACAGCTTCAACTACCCAGGCTCAAATGATCCTCCCACCTCAGCCTCTCTAGTAGCTGGGACTGCAGGTGCACGCCACCATGGTCAGCCAATTTTATTATTTGTAGAAACGAAGTCTTGCTATGTTGCCCAGGCTGATCTCAAACTCCTGGGCTCAAGTGATCCTCCTGCCTCAGCCTCCCAAAGTGCTGGGATTACATGTGTGAGCCACCCTGTCTGGCTTTCAAATCCCTCACTTTTTTTCTATTTTAAGATCCAAACTCTTGGTCAGCACAGTGGCTCATGTCTGTAATCCCAGAACTTTGAGAGGCCAAGGTGGGTGGATCACTTGAGCCCAAGCATCTGAGACCATCCTGGACAACATGGTGAAACCCATTTCTAGTGCTCCCCCTACACCCCCTGTCAAAAAATTAGCGAGGCATGGTAGTATGTGCCTGTAGTACCAGCTACTTGAGAGTCTGAGGTGGGAGGATTGCTTGAGCCTGGGAGGTGGAGGTTACAGTAAGCCAAGATAATGCCACTTGCACTCCAGCCTGGGCAGCAGAGCAAGACTCTTAATAAA
Organism: Saimiri boliviensis; assembly: GCF_048565385.1. Classification (NCBI taxonomy): domain Eukaryota; kingdom Metazoa; phylum Chordata; class Mammalia; order Primates; family Cebidae; genus Saimiri; species Saimiri boliviensis. Next base: position 60,614,098 of record NC_133452.1, on the reverse strand, counting down.
AAATCCAAATTCTTCTTGTTCTTTTTCCTTCCTTATGAACTTATTAACCTTTTATGAATATCTCTTTTAAAATATTTACTTATTTGGGTATTTTAGCTTTCTCCTACAGGAAGGTTATCCAAGAATCTTGATGAACATTAGGACCAGGAGTTTGTCTGTAGATGCTCTTGGATTTTCTATGCAAATTATCTGCATAAAAATTTTTTTTCAATTATTGTAACTCTTTCCCCTGTCCTCATCTCTTCTTTATTGCATTATTTAGGAGATCAGCACAAAATCATGAGTGTTGGGCCTGTTGTCTTTCTTCTGACTTTAAAGGAAATATTTTTGTAGTTTTATTAGTTGAAAATAATATTTGTTGTAGGTTTTCATAACTATCCTGAAGTTAAGGAATGACTTCCCTTAATGGGTGTTTAGTTTTGTCAAATGCTTGCCTTGAATCTTTTTATAAACTTTTACTTTAGGTTCAGGGGTACATGTGAAGGTTTGTTATATAGGTGAACTATGTCATGGGGATTTGTTGTACAGATTATTTCATCACTCAAGAATTAAGCCCAGTATCCAATAGTTAAAAGAGTTTATCTTTTCTGCTCCCTCCCTCCTCCCACCCTCACCTTCAAGTAGACCCCACCGTCTGTTGTTTTCTTCTTTGTGTTCATAAGTTCTCATCATTTAGTTCCAGCTTATAAGTGAGAACATGTGGTATTTGGTTTTCTTTTCCTGCACTAGTTTGCTGAGCTAATAGCCTCCAGGTTCATCCATGTTCCTGCAGGGAATATGATCTCATTCTTTTTTATGGCTGCATGGTAGTCCATGGTATATATGTACCATATTTTCTTTATCCAATCTGTCAGTGATGGCCATTTAGGTTGATTCAATGTCTTTGCTGTTGTGAATAGTGCTGCAGTGAACATTCATGTGCATGTATCTTTATGGTAGAATGTTTTCCTCTGGGTTTATACCCAGTAATAGGATTGCTGCGTCAAATGGTAGTTCTGCTTTTAGCTCTTTGAGGAATCACCATACTGCTTTACACAATGATTAAACTAATTTACACACCTACCAGCAATGTATGAGTGTTCTCTTTATTCTGCAACCTTGCAGAATATCTGTTATTTTTTTGACTTTTTTTGACTTTTTAATAATAGCTGTTCTGACTGGTGTGAGTTGGTATCCCATTGTGGTTTTGATTTGCATTTCTCTAATGATCTATGATATTGAGCTTTTTTTCATATGCATGTTGACCACATGTATGTCTTCTTTTGAGAAGTGTTTGTTCATGTCCTTTGCCCAGTTTGTAGTGGGGTTGTTTGTTTTTCACTTATAAATTTAAGTTCCTTCTATGTGCTGGATATTATTAGACCTTGGACAGATACACAGTTTGCAAACATTTTCTCCCATTCTGTAGGTTGTCTGTTTACTTTGTTGATAGTTTCTTTTGCTGTGCAGAAGCTCTTAAATTTAATTAGATCCCATTTGTCAACTTTGCTTTTGTTGCGTTTGCTTTTAGTGTCTTTGTCATGAAATCTTTCCCCATTATGTGCAGGATAGTATTGCCTAGGTTATCTTCCAGGGTCTTTATAGTTTTGGATTTTACATTTAAGTCTTTAATCCATCTTGAGTTGATTTTGTATACAGTGAAAGGAAGGGATCCAGCTTCAGTCTTCTGCATATGGCTAGCCTGTTACCCCATCATCATTTATTGAATAAAAAGTCTTTTATCCATTGTTTGTTTTTGTCAGCTTTGTTGAAGAACATGTGGTTGTAGGTGGGCAGCCTTACTTCTGGGCTCTCTGTTCTGTTCCATTGGTCCATGTGCCTGTTTTTGTACCAGTACCATGCTATTTTGGTTACCACAGTGCTGTAGTATAGTTTGAAGTTGGGCATATGATATCTTTAGTTTTGTTCTTTTTATGCATGATTCCTTAGCTATTTGTGCTCTTTTTCAGTTCCATGTAAATTTTAAAATAGTTTTTTTTCCTAGTTCTGTGAAGAATGTCATTGGTAGTTTGATAGGAATAGCATTGAATGTGTAAATTTGGGCAGTTTGGCCATTTTAATGATATTAATTATTCCTACCCATAAGCATGGGATGTTTTCCCATTTGTTTGTGTCTTCTCTGATTTCTTTGAGCAGTGTTTTGTCATTCTCGTTGTAGAGATCTTTTACCTCCCTGGTTAGCTGTATTCTCAGGTATTGTATTCTTTCTGTGGCAGTTGTGAATGAGATGGCCTTTCTGATTCAGCACTGAGCTTGGCTGCTGTTGGTGTACAGGAATGCTAGTGATTTTTGTACATTGATTTTGTATCCTGAAACTGCTAAAGTTGTTTATCAGCTGAAGGAGCTTTTGGGCTAAGACGATGGTGTTTTCTAGATGTAGAATCGTCAGTGAGTGTTGGGCCTGTTGTCTTTCTTCTGACTTAAATATTTTCATGGTTACACCAGTTGAAAATAATATTTGTTGTAGGTTTTCATGACTACCCTTCTGCAAACAGGTAGTTTGACTTCCTCCCTTTCTGTTTGGATGCCCTTTATTTCCTTCTCTTGACTGATTACTCTGGCTAGAACTTCCAATACTATGTTGCATAGGAATGGAGAGAAAGGGCATCCTTGTCTTGTGCTGGTTTTCATGAGAAATGCTTCCAGCTTTTGCCCATTTACTATGATATTAGCTGTGGGTTTGTCATAGATGGTGCTTATTATTTTGAGGTCTGTTCCTTCAGTACCTAGTTTTTTGTTTTGTTTTTTTGAGATGGAGTCTCACTCTGTTGGCCAGGCTGGAGTGCAGTGGCATGATTTTGGCTCACTACAACCTCTGCCTCCCAGGTTCAAGCAGTTCCCCTGCCTCAGCCTCCAGAGTAGCTGGGATTATAGGCATGTGCCACCGTGCCTGGCTGATTTTTGTATTTTTAGTAGAGACAGAGTGTCATCATGTTGGCCGGGCTGGTCTCAGACTCCTGACCTCAGTGCTGGATTACAGGTGTGAGCGAGCCACCATGCCTGACACCGGTACCTAGTTTATTAATAGTTTTTAACATTAGGAGTGTTGAATTTTATCAAAAGCCTTTTCTGTGTCTATTGAGATAATCATCTGGTTTTTGTCTTTAGTTCTGTGTATATGATAAATCACATTTACCTGAATTGCTTTTGATTATGGATTTTCTTTTCTAAATCTGTTAATGAAGTAAATTACATTAATAAAGTTTCTTGGTTAAACCATTATATATTGCTGGGTTTCGTTAACTAATATTTTGTTTAGGATTTGTCATCGGTGACCATGAGTTACATTGAACTGTATTTTTCCCTTCTCATATTGTCCTTGTCTGGGTTTAGTGTTAAGTTTATACTAGCCTCATAAAATGGGTTGGTAGGTAATCCAATTTTTTCTTTTTTCTAGAAGAAGTTGTAAAAAGTTTTAAAAACTTGCTCAAAATGCTATTTTTATCCTGGGTCTATGTGTATGTATGTATGTATGAATATTATTGACTACTGATTCAATTTCTTCTTATATGGTTATACATTTCTTATTTCTACTTGGTTCAGTTTCAAAAAGTTACACTTCTATAGGAATTTGATAATTTTATCTAAGTTTTCAAACAACGTGAGAGTTGTTCCAAATATTCTCTTATTATTACTTTAATCTCTATTGTAGCTCTAATTATGCCCCCTTTTATTTATTTTACCTATTTAACAGATATTTGTATAGCTCTTACAACATGCTAGGCAATACTCTGAATACTTTCCAAATACGAATTCATTTCATCTTTATAACGACTTTTTAAAATATGTATTATTATTGTCATTATCATTTTACATGTGAGGCCACTGAGGCACAGAGAAGTTTAGCTATTTTTCCTATGGTACTCTGCCTCTTCATTGTTAATATTGGTTTTCTTTCCTAATTTTGATTATTCGTGCTGTTTCTCTTTTTCCTTAGTCTTGCTAAATCTTCCCTATTTTATTAGTTTTTACCAAGAACAAATCTATTTATCGATCCACTTTATTGAATGCTTGCTTCCTGTCTTATTCCTTCTGTTCTTACCCTTATTAATCCTTTTCTTCTCTCTGTGAATATATCCTATTTTTCTTCTATTTTAGTAAAAAACGTAACTCCTTTATTTTCAGCTTCCTTAAGCCTACAAATTTTCCTCTAAATACTAATTGGAGGAAATGAATATTTACAAGTTTTTTTTTTTTGTCTTTTCTTTGATAGAGTCTTGCTCTGTTGTCTAGGCTGGAGTGTAGTGTTGCCATCTCGGCTCACTGCAGCCTCTGCCTCCCAGGTTCAAGTGATTTTCCTGCCTCAGCCTCTGTAGTAGCTGGCACTACAAGCATGTGCCATCACGCCCAGCTAATTTTTGTATTTTTTTTTTAGTAGAGATGGGGTTTTGCCATGTTGGCCAGGCTGGTCTTGAACTCCTGGCCTCAAGCGATCCTCCTGCCTCAGCCTCCCAAAGTGCTGGGATTATAGACGTGAGCCACTGCATCTGGCCCGTCTTACAAGTTTTGATTTGTAATATTTTTGTTACTCATATTTAAGTATTTCTTTTGTAATTTTCATGTTTCTTTGACCCATAAGTTATGTGTTCTTACATTTCCAAAAAAATGGTTTTTAAAAATATAGTTTTTAAATGGTTTCGAATTTTTTTCTTTTTGAGACAGAGTCTTGCACTGTTGCCCAGACTAAAGTACAGTGGCACGATCTTAGCTCACTGCAACCTCCGCCTCCTGGGTTCAAGCAATTCTCCTGCCTCAGCCTCCGTAGTAGCTGGGACTATAGGCGCACACCACCATGCCTGGCTAATTTTTTGTATTTTTAGTAGAGATGGAGTTTCAACATGTTGGCCAGGATGGTCTCGATCTCCTGACCTCGTTTGTGATCCACCAGTCTCGGTCTCCCAAAGTGCTGGGATTACAGGTGTGAGCCACTGTGCCCAGCCAATGGTTTCTAATTTAATTGCACTTTCACCAGAGAATGTGGTCTTTGAGATACCAGTTCTCTGAAAATTGACTGAGACTTGTTTATGGCCGGGTATGTGGTCAAATTTCTAACATATTAATGATATTTTACCTGTTGATTCATCAATTAGAAATATATGAACATCTCCTGATTTGTTGTGGGTTTGTCAATATTGCCTTATGAGTTTTGTTTGTTTGCTTGCTTACTTGCTTTAGAAATTTTGAAGCTGTTTTCAAGGCTTTCTGCCTTAAGGTCTGTCTATTTTGCTAAATATTAGTATAGCACTACCAATCTAGTATATTAAAGCAGGTTTTTATTTATTTGTTTGTTTCGAATGCATAGGGATTCTTTTTGTTTGTTTTTTTGGTTTGTTTTGAGGATGTCTTGCCCCATTGCCTGCCTAGTCTAGAGCGCAGTGGTGCAATCTTGGCTCACTGCAACCTCTGCCTCTTGGGTTCAAGCAGTACTCCTGCCTCAGCCTTCAGAGTAGCTGGGATTACAGGCACATGCCACCACACCCAGCTAATTTTTGTATTTTTGTAGAGATGGGGTTTCACTATGTTGGCCAGGCTGATTTCACGCTCCTGACCTTAAGAGATGCACCTGCCTCAGCTTCCCAAAGTGCTGGGATTATAGGCATGAACCACCATACCTAGCCTATTAAAGCAGTTTTACATTTGCTTCTGATGTGGTCCCAGGGAACTCACCGGTATCCAACCAGATTTCACGTAAATTTCGTGTAAGTTTGTGTTTTCTGAACTACGTGGATAGTGTAAATTCACACCACATAAGTTGTCTTTTAAAAGTTTCTGGATTCTCTCTAGAGTTTAGAGCAGATAGCAAGCCTCCTTGCAGCTTCTCTGAAGTGATGTGTAGAGTATTTTAAGACTCCTTTTCTTGAACTGGGCAGTATTTTGAAGGTCTGCATTTAAAGTGATACTATGTGTACTTGAATTTTATAGAAAAACAAAGTTTACCTTTATTTTCCCATTTGGCATTTCTGCAGCAAACTTACTTCTTACCGTGACTGCTGTGGAGCCTTGGCCAACTATTCCAGATGTTATGCCTTGTTTTTGAATCTAATTAACACATACCAGAAGGAGCAGGTCAGTTCCTCATTCATACAATTCTTCAATGAGTCTTTACATTAATGTATTTGTGTAAGCCCATGTTGAATGTCTCTATGTTTTGAATGTATAGGATTCTATAAGAAACTTCCATTAGATGTATTATGGGCTGCCCCAGGAGGCAATGAGTTACCTATAGGGGTTGAAGAAGGAGTATTTTGAGACAGAAATGGAATGCTGCTGTTCTAGGAAGTTTCCTGATTTAGGAAGGAAGGCGGTAGATTATAACAATATTTTTCCTCCCAGTGATCTGTAGACAGCCTCCATGGGAGTCACCTTAGGGTGGGGTTAGGAGTATAACCCCACCCCAAGGGTTGTTTCCCTAATGGTTATTTTCTGGTTTCATCCCAGACTACTGAGTCAGATTGGTGGGGTAAGACCTGGCCATCTGCATTTTAACAAGAACCACAGGGACTTCTGATGCAAATGAAGGTCTGCAGCTCCCCCACACTGGATAGTCCCTGAAGATCCTTCTAGCCCTTCAGTTCTCTAATTCTCTGGCCCCATTGTTATATTTAAAAGATGACGTTTCTAGGTAAAGTGCTTAAGTGAAATAATTTAGTTTCAATTAATCAAGGCAAAAATGTATGTAGTTATTTTGAAAACAAAGAACTCACAAATGACTTCTCATTGATCAAATCATAATACTTCATACAAACATTAATTTTTATTATGTTTTTAAATATTCATTAAAGCAAAGTCTACTTTTATTCACTTTTACAAATGATTAAAGTGACATCAACTTAGTGAAATATTTTGTCTGTGAATACAATAAGTATTCATTTTAAACGTGGTAAATTTTCAACATTCTATAGTAAGTTTTACCAGTTTATGACGAAGTAATTTATGTTTGTACTAACAATATTTTAATCTAAAGTGCTGTGTTTGTTTTATTAACCATATTAAGACCACCTCAAAACATAATCTCTTTTTGTTATTGACTAGCATTGTACTTATTTTTGTCTAACAACTTCTGCTGCGAACAACTAAATTTGTCAGGTTTTATACTATTTTAGCTTTTTATTAAAAGATCACTACTCTGTAGATGACAGAAATTTCTATGCTCATATTATATCATTATTAGATGATAAAGATAATAAAAACCTTGTTTAAAGGGTGAATAAGATTTTGTTTAATTTTTTAAAGTGGATTTACAAATATGCACTTGAAATTTTGATTCTGAACATTTGGATTACAATGCTTTTCCCTATGTATTTTGTATTTTCAGTAAATTATATACTTTGACTGAAAGATTTCAAAGTACAAGAATATGCCTTGTCAGGTGAAGAATGAATTTGACTAATCTACCTTAAAATATTCACAGTGTACTACTCATATAAGTATCTACTAAACATTTCTTTTTTAGATGTTGGTACAATATACCATCACAACTGTAATCCTTGGACAAATGAATTAATCCCATGAAAAGCTTAGCCATTTCTATTGCTGATTTTATTTTTTAAGGAAAAAAAATTAAATGATAGAAAAGATAATTATAGCTTTAAAAGAATTATTTTACTTATGTATTTATGTATGTATGTATGTATTTATTTATTTTGAGACAGGGTCTCACTTTGTTGCCCAGGCTGGGGTACAGTGGCATAATCTCGGCTCATTGCAACTTTAACCTCCCAGGTTCAAGTGATTCTCCAGCCTTAGCCTCTCAAGTAGGGATTACAGGCACACAATGCCACACCTCACTAATTTTTTTTTTTTTTTTGGAGAGGCGGGGTTTCACCATGTTGTCCAGGCTGTTCTCAAACTCCTGAGTGCAAAGTGATCCATCCACCGTGGCCTCCCAAAGTGCTGGGATTACAGGTGTGAGCCACTGCCACAACCCAAAAGAATTCTTTTAGATGTTATGCTTAAAAGATATCTATTTATATATTTTATTTTGTAATTTAATGTTATGAATTATAATTATAATTATATTTTCTCATCATTACTTTTTTTTTTTTTGCTTTGGTGCTTTGATCTTGGGTGATTTAGATGACTTTAATTAGAGAAGATTTATTTGCCTTGCACTGGAATTTTCAAATATGCACTAGAATTTTCAAACTTACAATTTTTTAAAGGAAGAAAATTCATTAATTGAGTACTTATAAATAGTACTTATTGTTTTCTAGCATTACTAGTAGATACTTTTTGTTTATCTGGTTGGAGCTTAGATGATGGCCATATAGAATAAAACAACAAAAATCCTGGTATCTCACCAATATGAGAGACTAGAGATATCAGTATGGCTGAAAGTATGCTTTTTCTAGTTCAAGTAACTAAATCCTAAAGTTTTTTTGCTTTTTGTTTTTGTTTTTAAAAATAAAGATGGGGTCTCACTATGTTGCCAAGGCTGGTCTGGAACACTTGGGCTCAAGTAATCCTATCACCTCAGCCTTCCAAAGTGCTGGCTGGGATTACAGGTGTGAGCCACTGCACTCAGCCTAAATGTCCTAAAGTTTAAATTGGCATAAAATTTTACTATACTTTTCACTAAACTACTTTTCACATTAGACCAATGGTTATCTAAAAAGCAAAACTGATGTTTAAGAAACCATATTCTTCTCTGTTGATTTATATAGCAGTTTTATTTTTCTATTGATATGGTTTGGATCTTTATCCCCACCCAAATCTCATGTTGAATTGTAATCCCCTATATTGGAGATGGGGCCTGGTGGGAGGTGATTGGATCATTCGGGCAGAGTTCTCATAAATAAGTTAGCACCATCCCCTCGGTGCTGTTCTTGTGATAGTGAGTGAGTGAGTTTTCGTAAGATCGGCTTATTTAAAAGTTTGTAGCACCTTGCCCTGCTCTCTCTCTTCCTCCTGCTCCGGCCGTGTAAGATATGCCTGCTTCCCTTGCACCTTCTGCCATGATTGTAAGTTTCCTGAGGCCTCCCCAGAAGCTGAGCAGATCATCGTGCTTCCTGTATAGTCTGCAGAACCATGGGCCAGTTAAATCTCTTTTCTTTATAAATTGTCTAATCTCAGGTATTTCTTTGTAGCAATGTGAGAACAGACTAATACGCCTATTAAAATTATTTTAATTTCCAAAAAGGACTATGTACAGTAACATGTTCATTCAGAACCACCAAAGAAATGCATGTTATCACTTTAATCACTAAATTTAATCATGTGGCAAAAATCATATTCAAGTTGATTACATGTTTCTTTTCCTTCTTAGAAGATATTAAAAGTAGCTTAACCTCTTGAAACCAAAGGTCATTATTATAAGCATTAATTATTGCTCTAGAGGCTGTTTGTCCCACATGGGAAGCCTGTGTCTGTTGATGTTCTTTAAATGTCTGCATCTTCTTTGTAGATTTTCTTTCTTCTTTTCTACTGGTTGCTACCTCTGCCTTTGGTAATCTTTACCTGCTTTTTTGCAGTTATTTGCAATCAGCAGGGAAACCTCATAATCAAGCTTGTTGAAAGTCACACTGAAGTGATGTCATTGTCTGGGGTAACACCCGAGGTTCATTGCCTCATGCCAAGGAAATCCAGGACATGGAAACACACGGTGTGAGGTTAAGAGCGGAGGTTTAATAGTCAAAAGAAAGAGAAAGAGAAAGGAGAACAGCTCTCTCTCCTGCATGCTGGAGAGGCAGCTGAGTGGACTTTCAGCCTGTGGCAAAGTGCACAGGGTTTTATAGATCGGCTTGAGGAGGTGATGTCTGATTTACATAGGGCCCAAAGATTTTTTGGACCAGGTGTGATGTTTACATAGCGTGCATGGAAACTGGCCATCCCATCCTAATTTCCTTATATACAAGTGGGGTCTTTGCTTGGCTGCGCCATGTTACCTGCTCCTTACTATACACATTGGTGGCAAAGAGAAAGGAAGATGAAGCCGCCATGGTGGGCATGCCTAGTCCCAGGTGCCCTTTTCCTATTGGCACAGCTGACAGCATTCACCCATGGATGCTTCTAGCTTGCCTTTCTATGTCTGCAGTTCGATTTTACAGGCTGCTCTTTGTTACAAAAGAAATGATTTGGGGGCTGCTTTTCATTAAAAGGAAAACCTTCCTGAGAACTTCCTTACCCTCACTATCTGCCTAAATAATTTCTTTTTAACTCCTATATCAACACATAAGCCAGGTGTGGTGGTACGAGCCTTTAGTCCCAGCTACTCAGGATCACTTGAACCCAGGAGTTGTCCAGCTTGGGCAACAAGGTGAAATATCTTTAAAAGAGAGCGAGAAAGAGAGGCTGGCAACATAGAGAGACCGCTTCTCTATAAACAAAAAATTAGCTGTGCATGGTGGCATATGCCTGTTGTCCCAGCTACTCAGAAGGCTAAGGTGGGAGGATTGCTTGAGCCCAGGCTGCAGTGAGCCATTGATCACTAGCTAGCTAGCTAGACAGCCAGACAGCCAGATAGATATTTTAGACTAAACAGTCTGAAATACAATTGAATATGAACAGACTTAATGAGAAGAGCCTAAGGGGCTCTGATGAAATGTCTCTGACTTCTCTTCAAAGCCAATTCCTTATTTCAAGTTGTAGCTCTCGTGTCTGCTCTTCTGTGAGGACTCCCAAGCAAGACCGGTCAATTTCTCCCTCATCAGTACAACATTTTTAAGACTAACATAGCTAGTTCCCCCAGATAGTACACTCAGAGCTGAGAACCCAAGCAGTATGCCCTTCATCATGACACTATTATTAAGAAAAGCTATGAAACTCTTAGAGATAAGGTGTGGAGGCGGTAAGGTAAGGGGGAGACACGTCCTGAGAAAGGCATGCCAAGGCATTGTTTAATGACCCAATCAGGGATTAGTTCTCTAGACCAACCTATTGGTGTTTGAACTTGCTGTTTACTATTTGGTTAGAGCCCAGACACAATGAAGTTACACATGAATTTGTAGGTTTCAGTCTGATAGACAGGATCACCTCAAAAGTTATGGTTTTATGACTTTGTAGGCATTTGTCAGGTGTGTATATAACCCAGAAATTTTAAGTGCCTATAAATTCCCAGTTCTTCAGTTGTGCTCGGAACAAACTTTACCATGGTATTGTCTCCCTCATTAATGAGGTAAATACTTTTTAAGTGTGTTCCTTTAATGAGCCTGTGAGAGTCATGTTTTTAACTTTTAAAAAATTATACTTTGACTCAATACTTACTTATAATAAACATTGAAATGTTGTAATTTTGAGCCATCACTTTGATTTCTTTCTAGCAAGAAAAATACATAATTTATATTTTCCTCAAAACCAAAATATTTTAGAAGAGCAGGGAAAGAATTTAGGCTGCAAGGAAGTAGTTGTGTGTCCCAACTACTTCCTAAAATCGTTAACCAGAAGTTTCCATAAGTCTTCATAAACATTTCTTTAGCGGTTCTCCAAATGGTTATTGTTCTGTAGCTGTCCTGCCCACTTCTGCGAGTTCCTAAACCACGCAGACTTTGTCCTAATAGACCGAGATGAGGCTTGGCAAAGTAAGCTCATGGTTAGTGCTGAAAGAAAGAGTTTTGAGTATGTGAAATGATTTGGCACCTGTAAAGTGTTAAAAAATTTTTTTTCTAATATTCAAGTACTTCTTTCTAAATATTTGCTTTCTTCTTCCTAGTTCGGAGGAGGAAATGGTAAGAATTTTTTCTCACAATTTTCACACGGCTGGGCTGCCATCAACAGCCAAACAGAATTACTTCAGAGCAGCATAGCATCTTAGTCTCATGTTTCCTGTGGCCCAGGTATCCGATTGAATATGATTTGTTAATGTTTCTCTTTTCTTAATGTTCTGTTGTGAGTGTATTGATCTGCAGTGGTTAGACACTTTGCTGCGCCTGGGATTTACTTGAATGCTGAGGCTTCAAACTGATCATGGAAACATGAATGAGCCTTCCAGCAACTTATTTAAACAGAATTATTACTTCCTATAATTATTTTTATTTCAGCTTTAGGAAATATCCCCGCAAAACTAGCTTGGGCTGTAGAGAAATGCTTTGGAAGCTTTGTAGTCTTTTAATATGTGTAGCTATCGCCAAGTGATTAGACCAGGCATCACCAAACTACAGCCTTCGGGCCGCGTGCGGCCCCCTGAGGCCATTTATCCGGCCCCCCGCCGCGCTTCAGGAAGGGGCACCTCTTTCATTGGTGGTCAGTGAGAGGAGCACAGTATGTGGCGGCCCTCAAATGGTCTGAGGGACAGTGAACTGGCCCCCTGTGTAAAAAGTTTGGGGACGCCTGGATTAGACAATCAGGAGTCAGGAGACCTTCCCTGGTTTTGTTCTGGGAGGTTAGTATTGCCTCTGTCTTGAAAGCCTGAGGACTACATTTAGAATCAGCACAGGTTTCATTTTTCAAATCATGTTTATGGCTAATTGTGTTTCCAAAAACACAGAAACAGAAATCTGAAAAGCACAAGAAAGAAAAGAAAAAAAAAAAAACAACCCCTTTGTAGTGATAAATGAAATGTCACCTACACTCGCCTCTTGAACTGATCTTATCAGCGGATGGGGAGCTTCACAGGAAGCTGCCAGTGGCTGCTGCAGTCCACCAAGGGGGAAATCCTGTTTTGAACCAGGTAGCACCAGGGCCAGTTGCTGTTGGAAGAAGCAGAATATTTCCTCCCCATCTGCTGTTGTTTTCCATTAAAGGGGGAAAGAAATTAGAATTATATGAGAAAATACCAGAAGTCACAAAATTTTCCATTATTTTTACATTCTTTTTTTCTTGTCAAGGTAAAGTTTGATTTCACCATATGAGAAGTCTGAATATACTTTATATATTCAAGTATATGAAGTCTGAATCAAGTCCATTGACAGGAGGGGTTAGGGAGTAGTTTCACTTTTATTTTCTATACACCTGTACTCTGAGGATTATTTATGAGGAATGAGGATTTACATTTACAAGAATGTATATCATTTTTTAAACCATCATTATAAAGACAAATAATAGATATTCAAGAGGTGAGTTTTCTAAATTTTTCTTGATTTAAATCAGAGTGGCACCCCAACTTGGCTTATCCTCAGATTCACCCAGGGAGCTTTAAAAATACAGCTGCTCTGCTGAGCACAGGTGGCTCAGATGAAATAGACTCTTGGCTGGCTTGATGCCATATGAAATCCCTGCACTTTGGGAGGCTGTGGCAGGTGGATTGCCTGACCTTATGAGTTGAAGACCTGGGCAACATGGTAAAACTCTGTCTCAACAACAACAACAACAACAAAAACCCCTGCAAAAATTAGCTTAGTGTGGTGCCCCATGCCTGTAATCCCAGCTACTTGGGAGGCTGAGGCAAGAGAATCACTTGAGTCTGGGAGGTGGAGGTTGCAGTGAACTGAGATTGAGCCATTGCACTCCAGCCTGATTACACAGTGAAACCCTGTCTCAAAAAAAAAAAAAAAAAGACAAAAGCAAAAAGAACCCTTAAGCTTATTTTCCACATAAATTTGAGTTTAACAAAAAAAATTTAAAGACTTGAAACCAACCCAGTTGCCCATCAAAGATAGACTGGATAAAAAAAAAAGTGGCATGTATACACCATGGAATACTATACAGCCATAAAAAGGATGACTTTATGTCCTTTGCAGGGACATGGATGAATCTGGACACCATCATTCTCAGTAAACTGACACGAGAACAGAAAACCAAACACTGCATGTTCTCACTCATAAGTGGATGTTGAACAATGAGAACACATGGACACAGGGAGGGGAACATCACACACTGGGGTCTGTTGGGTGACAGGGGGCTAGGGGAAGGGTAACAGGGGGTGGGGAGATTGGGGAGGGATAACTTTAAGAGAAATACCTAATGTAGGTGAGTGGGGAATAGAGGCAGCAAACCACCATGACAGGTGTGTACCTATGTAATAACCCTGCAGGATCTGCACATGGACCCCAGAACTTGAAGTAAAATTTTAAAAAAAGAAAAAAAATTAAAAGTTAGAAGTATAGGTGCTCAGGCCCCCACCCAGAGAGATTCTGATTCAGGTCTGGGATGGGTCTCAAGAACCTATTTTTAAGAGACTTCTCAAGTGACCCAAAAGAGCAGCAGGTTTTGAGACCCTATGGTATAAGTTATTAAAGTGGCTCTTTAAATAAAACCATTTTCCCCAGTATTGACAGCAGAGAGGTTCCCATAAAACATCAAAAGATTTTAAAGTGATTAATCACATCAGCCACACAGGGTCAGTCTTTCTCTACAGGAGGGTAGCTGACAGTGGCTCTTCCTGACACAGTAGGAACCAAGTTGACAAGACCCACCATACCCAGTAAGTGGTAAGAACCACTGGCCCTTGGCCTTTTGCACAGGCAGCTGAGGAATGATTTCTTAGCTGGAGAACACAGGGTGGTACATTAGTCTTTTCACAAATCTTCGCTGTCAGACTCGCGTCAAAGAGATGAGCACAGGCTCTTCTCAGGACCCTGTCCAAGGGGAGGGCGCCGTCAGTTCAGTTGACTAGACAGGCCACTAGCTGTTGATTCATTTGCTAGTGAAACAAGCCCCAAATTCCGTTAAAAGAATTACTAACTCTCCCTGCAGATGTCCTGTTTTGAGACAGTTCAGTATCTACGCATATGTAAATGTTGTAGTTTGCAACAGATAAATTGAGAGTGATGAGTTCACTTAGAATATGGTCTGCTTTACACCCCCTGTCTTTGCACAATGGCCCTCAGCGAAGTGGGCCTCTGTCTCCATCTGTATGTGATGGCTGCGTGCATGGCCTGGGTTTCTAACACAAACAGTCTCAACGAAAAGGCATCCACTCCTCCCGGCTCCCATAAATGACTTCCGCAGAGAGAGCAAGGGAAACTTCTTTGGCTCATGTCTATGTGGTTAATTTGTCCGAGATCCATGATGCAACTAGTAACTCCAGTTCCCACACACACACACTGAGATGAAACCGCCTCTCAGTTGGCTTGATGCCGTATGAAAGCTAAACTTCAGAGTTAGGTAAAATATCTATTAAAAACGCTGGCCAAAATTCAATTAAATGACAAATCTCATTTAAGAAATATGCACATATTGTCTGCTTTATGGTATAAACTGCATTTGGTACAAAACAAATGTGCAGGCAGATGGGCTTAATAACGAAGGAGGGAGTGGGGTTGCTATCAGCCTTTGGGAGGCAGAGCCTGCCTCAGGAGGCGCCTCTGACGTCAGTGTTGCTACATTTAGCATCTCAGGAAAATACGTTTGGGTTTGTTTTTTGGAAGAACATGAAGGGATTTTCCCCATTTCTTCTGTAAATATCTACTGGGCAAGAGATCTGGTAAAATGCCTCAAATAATACTTTCAAAAGACGGGCAATATTTTGCAAAGGTCATGATCAAAAAGAACAACCTTTATCAACATTCCCATCGCATGTGTCTATTGACCCACTGTCTATTTAACTCTCTTCACGTTTAGATATGGTTAATTTCTTGTTTCTCTTACAACAGAGCTTCCAGATGCAGCAGGACTGTCGTCAGAGCCTTTGCAAATCCTGGGAACTGCCAGACTCATTCTGGTTGTGCTGCTTTTAAAGTCCCACCTCTCTCATTCTGTTTAGACTTCTATAGGCATAAGCTGCTGTCTTCAGACATGTATGCACAGTGAACAGGGATTTGGAGTGCTTAGCCATCGTGGTGTCAGAAATGAGAGCTGGAATGTCTGAACAGTGTGGGCTGAAAGCAAAACCAACTGCCATTTTTCTAGTTGTTTCATCTCGAATGTGACCACAGCCTTTCAGCGGTCCAGAGGGAAGGTGCCTTCTCGTCCCCTTCCATCCTCTTTAGGCCATCGAGGATTGGTTAGGAAGGTGCCTCCACCCCTTCCCCTGGTGCCTTTGTAGGGCAACTTGGCTCTCAGCTTGCCCTCTGCCTCCTCCCTGGCAGGAGCACACCCTGTGGCTGTCTTCCCAGCCCCTCTGCAGGCACATTCCCAGTGGGTGTCGAGAGCATTTGGCTGAGCTTGCTCCTTTTTCAGCCTTGGCCTTGGTCTGCGCCCCTGACCAGGCAGGCCGCACAATACGCCCTTAGCTTGTTCATTCTTTCCAGCTCCTGCCAGCTTTGCCCTTGTGGAACTGGCTCTTCTCCCGCTCAGCACGGAACCCAAATGCCTGATTTATGTCTGCTGGCTTCAGAAAGAACTGAGCACAGTGAAATTCTAGCATTGCCCTGGTACTTTTGAGTGACATTCAGAGGCATATCGTGGGTTCTCAGTAAATAATTGCTGATAGAATGGATAGATGGATGGAGGAATCAAGTATAATCTCTTCTGGTTTTAAAATGATTTTCTACTTAGAAGCTTTTGAGTCTTCAGCATTTCAGATTCTTCTCTTTTATATAGTTAAACATGTAGGCAAACTCTTGACCCACTTTCGGTGCCGGATGGTCAGTTAGCATTTTTGCAGTAGTGCACAGTCTCTCTTCCAGTTTGCTAAAATGTATGTTTTCAAGCCACCTGCAAGCTCAATTCATGTTTGCGTTTTGTTTGAGGTTGGAAAGTAGGATAAACAAAGCACATTGTGAATCCTGATTCAGCTCTCAGGCAGGAGAAGTTCGTAACCATATTTTAAACAGGGCATTTTGATTAATCTTCTGGTTAAGAGAGAGTTCAGATTTTAAGCATATTTACATCCCCTTCAATTTCAACCCATTCTTACAAATCTTTCTCAAATGTTTTTCTTTACTTCGTGGACGCAGTTCCCTCCTAAGTGGAGTCTGCTGAACATAGTTTATTCTTTCTATGACAGCTTGATACTGTTTCTTCCCTACGGTCAACATTATGCACATCAGTTATTTTAAGGTACGGTAGGAAGGGTGTGGGAGTCGCGGAGGAATGTGTTCACTTCGGCTGGCTGTGGGCGGAGAGTAATGCGAGGTAGCGCAGAAGTGGTCGCGCGGGGCCAGATGGTGCATTAGATCCTGGCTTTGACATTCACTTAGTAGGCAGTGGAAGTTTTTGAGCAAAGGGAAGAGCTGTGCTTTGAGAAGTGGTGTTAGGGTTAATGGCAGAGAGAGAAGCCTGGAAAGGGCCTCTGACAACAGTCTACAGACAGATTAGCCCAGGTGGGCATGGACAGGAGGGAGCTGGGGACATTTTGAGATGACTGCTTGATGAGGGGAGTGAGATAGAGAGGAATCAGAGATGCTGGGGCTGGGGGGCTGTGGGGCTGCAAAGGCGATGATCATCAGGAATGAGGAGCTGGGCTGAAGGTGATTTTGGAAACCATCCGTGTGGACAGAGATGATCATTCAAGTCCTGCCTTTTCTCTTCACCAGCATTTGACTTTGAGGTTACTTAATGAGTCTCCTGGAGCCTCAGTTTCCACATCTCCAAATAGGTGTAAAAATGTCTTTCATTGGCTTTAGGCCAACGCCTCTCCCATGGAAAGTAACATTCAACAGCTACTGCCAATGCTGCTGCCATTGGAACTCAACATAGACCATTCCGGTGAGCGGTGCCCTGTTCCTTGTTTTGTTCCAGTGAAAGTAATTTCATTCACAGGCTTGTGGGGCCCACTCAGATTGAGTAACTTGCTTGCTCATTAGGGAACAACATCTGCAAAACTAAGGAAAATATCCCTCTGGCTCTAACTGGAAAGCTCTCTTGAGGTCAGTCTCTTCTGTTCAGTGTACCTGTTTGTCTAAGCTCTGGTTGGCTGTAGCTGTTGCTAAGCTGATTCTGTTTTAAGCAAAATTAGAGAGTTGATATGAACTGGTTATACTAGACTGCCTTCTTTAGGGAAAAAAAAAAAAGATCTCTCTTGATTCATCTTCATTTTGCTATTTCAAAACCACATAGTTATGATATGAATATGCAACTTTGTGTTAAATTTAATAAAAATGCTATAGAAGTGGAGTGTTAATTTATAGATGATTCTCAGATATTGTCCAAGAATAAAAGAGAGAATCTGTGCCTCAAAGGAGAGCTGCATATTGATGAATCGGTTTCTGCTGTGGAATTGGTGCTCTCTCAAAATGGATGATTTTGGCCTTAAAAATTAAACCAGTTTTTACAAATCTTTATAGAATGTTTAAGTCATATTTTGTAGACTGGAGATGGCTCGGGCTGTGGGACAGTAGATAACCTTTCTGTGATCCTGCCCAGCACAGACTTTGGTTCAGTCGGGAGGACTTTGGAGGGCGTGGTTTGGGAGTAGGGGCCACCCCTGGTGAGGAGAAGAAACTCTTGCTCAGCCCTGGAAAGCTCTCTTCCTCGGCCTCCTTCAGGGTTCCAGATGAGTAAAGACCATCCCTGGTATGGAGATAAGAAAACACTACCTCTGCCGACCTCCTGTGAGACGGCTTCTGTTTTGTCGTCTTCCATGCTCCCTAGATCCATGGAGAAGACATTTAAGAAAGGTGGGGGGAAAAAGAAAAGAAAAAGTGCC
Source organism: Saimiri boliviensis (assembly GCF_048565385.1). Lineage (NCBI taxonomy): Eukaryota > Metazoa > Chordata > Mammalia > Primates > Cebidae > Saimiri > Saimiri boliviensis. The sequence continues at coordinate 60,595,695 of NC_133452.1, read as the reverse complement.
TCAGCCAACCCTGAAAAACAGGACAAAAACAGTAAGCAGAGATAGCAGTTGCTGGAAGTTTGGTGCTGCAGACGGCGCAATCTGCCATCCCATTTGTTGATCTCGCATGCCATGCTTCAGTTGGCACCGTGGCTGCCAGGAACCACCCCCTCCTTTTCCATCTGAAGCAGGAAAAGCAGTACTATAACAGTGTTAACTCTTCCTGACCTGCAGCTTAGCACTTCTTCTTCCGCACTGGAGGCTGAATCTCAGCCACGTTAGGACCTACAGAGGTGATAGAATCAAAAGAATTTCAGAAGAAGAAGGGGCCCGAAGGAATTTTTAGAAAAAGAAAAGCAGCACTTATTCTTCCCAGATTAGACTGCATGTGACAGTGGGGAGAGGTAATTTGAATTTTGAAGAATGATGCCCACTAAGGAAATCTGCTTTTACCAGGGATCTGATCTCAGTCCTGGCCAACCAACACTGATAGCTGGAGGTGGCACAGGGCTGGAGAATCCTACTGAGCTAGACTGAGAGAAAAGCAGGAGCAGGTAGATGGAGGTGAAACAGCAAGGCCTGGTAAGAAAAAAAATAACAATCCAGCATGCTTAGAAGATGCCATGACATTTTAGAAGGTAAATTGATGAGTCCAGGTAGCAATTTAGGGTACAGAATGCAACTATTGATTAAATTCCTTAAGCAATCACTTAAAATCACTTATGATGCCTTTCCTGTCTTGTTTAACATGCTTTTATGGAAGTGAGAGAAGAGAGCACAATTCCAGGAACATGATGAAGTCCAAAACTTATTAACATCACTGCTGTCAAGTGTGTGAGGGAGATTGCAGTTTAGATTGTAAAAGATACTGTGAATAACTTTGTTCAGATTAAAGAAGTGGAAGTTATCATTTTTAGTGAATTAGTTAATTTGTATACATAAATGCTTAGGACAATGCCTGCCTGGCACATCATAAGTACTATGTGTTAGTTGCTGATACCACTATGCTGCTATTGTTATTAATTATTAGGATGTTCAGAACTAGAACTCATATAGTCTTTAAGCAGAAAACATGTATCAGAGTTCACACAAAATTTTTGTTTATAGTCCTCAGCTTAGAAAATTTCAGGTGGAGTTTTTCTTTAAGATGCTTAATTCTGGCCGGGCACAGTGGCTCACGCCTGTAATCCCAGCACTTTGGGACTCCAAGGCAGATGGATCACCAGGTCAAGAGATCAAGACCATCCTGACCAATATGATAAAACCCTGTCTCTACTTAAAAAACAGAAAAATTAGCTGGGCATGGCAGCGCGTGCCTGAAGTCCCAGCTACTCGGGAGGCTAAGGCAGGAGAATTGCTTGAACTTGGGAGGTGGAGGCTGCAGTGAGCCAAGATGGCACCACTGCATTCCAGCCTGGGTGACAGAGCAAGACTCCATCTGGAAAAAAAAAAAAAGAAAAAGAAAAGATGCTTAATTCTTGGAAATGCTGTCTGTCCTGGTTGGAAAACTGATTTTCTGCTTTTCTGTTGGGTCTGATCAGGATGGAGGAGAAGCTACCAACTCAGAGCCCAGGGCAGGGCCTTTGCCACCAGGCATTATTTGAAGTAACCCTTCAAATTTTATGTGAAGTGGGATTCAGGTATTATAATCAAATTGTATGTACTTGTTTTAGGCTTAAGGCCCATAAGTATCTTCTTTGGGGAATAGTCAGGTAATTGAAGAGTGACAAGGTGACCCCTGGCCCAGGAAGGAGATAGTCCCAGATACACTCTCAATCTCTTCTTCAAACTAAAATCAGGCCAGGCACAGTGGCTCATGCTTGTAATCCTAGCACGTTGGGAGGCCAAGGTGGGTGGATCACTTGAGGTCAGGAGTTCGAGACTAGCCTGGCCAACATAGTGAAACCCCACCCCATCTCTACTAAAAACACAAAAATTAGCCAGGTGTGATGGTACATGCCTGTAATCCCAGCTACTTGGGAAGTTGAGGCAGGAGAATCACTGGAACGCAGGACATGGAATTTGCTGTGAGCTGAGATTACTTCACTACACTCCAGCCTGGGTGACAGAGCAAGACTCTGTCAAGAAAGAAAGAAAGAAAAGAAAAGAAAAAAGGAAGGAGGGAGGGAGGGGGGGAAGGAGGGAGGAGGGGGGAGGGGGGGAGGGAAGGAGGGATGGGGAGGGGGGAGGGGGGAGGTGGGGGGAGGGGAGGGAGGAGGGGAGGGGAGGGAGGGAGGGAAGGAAGGAAGGAAGGAAGGAAGGAAGGAAGGAAGGAAGGAAGGAAACTAAAAACAGAACCATTTGACCCAGACATCCCATTATTGGGTATATACCCAAAGGAATATAAATAAATCATTCTACCATAAAGACACTGCACACATTTGTTTATTGTATCACTATTCTTAATAGAAAAAACATAGAACCTAAATATCAATCAATGATGGATTGGATAAAGACAGTGTAGTACATATACATCATGGAATACCATGCAGCCATAAAAAAGAATGAGATCATGTGCTTTGCAGGAATATGGATGGAGCTGGAGGCCATTATCCTTAGCAAACTAATGCAAGAGCAGAAAGCCAAATACCACATGTTCTCACTTATACATGGAAACTAAACAATGAGAACTCATGGACACAAAGAAGGGAACAACACACACTGGGGCCTACTTGAGGGTAGAGGTGGGGAGGAGGGAGAGGATCAAGAAAAATAACTTTTGGGTAGTAAACGTAGTACCTGGGCAACAAAATAATCTGCGTACCAAACCCCCATGGCCCAAGATTACCCATGTAACAAACCTGCTCATGTATCCTGAGCCTAAAAAGTTAAAAAAAAAAAAAAGACTTGTCTTCCCCTGCCAGCCCAACCCAATCCTCTGCACCACATATCTCGGCATCTCACAGCTTCCAAGGTTGAACTCAAATTCTCTCGTCATAACTCTGCTGACTGACGCTGTTCCTGGAGCATCCTCTTTTCAAACCTCTTGTAAGACTGCTGGGCCTATGCCACAAAGTTTATTGCTATTAGTTAGCATTTTATTGATAGGATATGAAAAGAGTTCACAGCAATGCCCGAATTATTACTCAATACAGTTTGTGCTTTGCCTGTTGTATCTCATGTGATCTCACAGTATGAATTGTGTCTCCATTTTGCAAATAAGTGAATGGATGCACAGAGAGGCCGAGCACCTGTGTGAGCCCAGCCCGCCTGGCTCTGGACCTGAGACTCCTAATCCCCTTCCGTGTCTACTTCTTCCTTCTCTGTTTTAGTCTTTGCTGTTTCCCCACATATGTTAGCCTTGTCTTCTCAGTGGGTGAGAAACTCTTCAGAGCATTGGCTCTCAGATTCGGTTATGTGTGTGTATTCCTAGGCCCCTGGCACTAAGAACTTATCTGAGGACTAACATTCTGTCTCCCCCGGGTGGAATCAGGAGCGGGGGCTCCTAATCGGATGACCACTATGCTTGGTTGAATGCTGCGAGCTGAAATGTTTCCGAAAATGAACTCTCTCCTGGTCCATCTCCAGTTCTTGCTGTAGTGGTAGCCGCTGTCCTTCCTACATGCTAGGCAGAGGGTTTTCTGTTGTGCAGGCAGCAGCCTCACTTCTTCCCTGCCAGTGAGTGCTAGGAAAAACTTTTTTTTTTTTTTTTTTTTTAAGCAAGAACAAGCAGGAACAAGTTGGTGTTGGCAGAGAAGGCCTAGGTAAATCCAAAAGGTGTACTTTGCCCCCAATTGTCCCCAGTTTCTTGGCCACACCTGACACCCTGCAGGGGGCCCCTGGCGTGGCACCTGGACCTGTGCTCCTTGATGAAAATGTGCCCAACCCTTGGCCCTTTGTCCCCTTTTCTTAAGGCTGCCACTAACTACTGATCTGATCAACAAAATCAGGTTTATTGTCATCCCTTCTGGTGACATATTTGCATTTTAAACGGAGATAATTTCTTTAACTGTTCTGCAAGAAGGCAAACTAGGAGGAAAAAGTACACCCTGTGTGGGAGGTAGAAGCTGGTGTAGAAAGGACTCCAGAGTCTGGGTAACCCCAGAATCAAATTCTGACCTTACCCCCTCACCAGCCATGTGACCTGGGCAGCTCCTCCAGGCTCTAGTTTCTTGTCTATAAAATGGCACAGTGCCTGGCGCTATATATACATACATAAATATGAAATGCTATGCAGGCCAGTTGTAGCCCTTCAATGAGTATTCCTTTAAAATCTCCACCTCCCAGGTTATCTTCTTTGACACCCACAGGGAGGCTGATCTGGATTTATCTATCTGGATGTTGTTGTCAAACTAAAAACACAGTGATTTTTGTATCTTGTGGGTACAAAAATCAGAAACCATTAATTTTAACCATAATTAATTTTAAAATGTTCTCAGCTTAGGGTTTATAAAAACATTTCAAAATTGTGAAATATAGCCTGTATACAGAAAAGTACATAAAATGGGTATGCACAATTTAGCAAACAATTATAAAAGTGTCACTCATAACCACCACCCTGGGCAAGGATTGGTAGGAACTGCCTTAAAGTAGTATAGCTATGTAGCACAGTGCTTCTCCACTGGGGACAGTTTTGGCGGTCACATCAGGAGAGGTATTGGCATCCAGTGCGTAGAGGCCGGGCATGCTGCTAAACGCTCTACAATGCACAGGGCACCTCCCCACAACAAAGAATTATCCAGCCCCAAGTGTCAATCCTACCCAAATTCAGAAACACAGTGCTTCAGCAGGAGATGAAATTTTAAGGAAGATTTGGATGTTCAAGAAACCGGCTATTGTCAAAACTTAGATTTACATGACACATTTGTAGTAATGCTGTCCCACTCAACTAATTGTTCTCTGAAGGAGAAAAAGAAAGGTGAGCCAGAATTTCAGACGAAGGATCTGAAGGTAGTAGACGTTGCTGATCGCATCAATCAGTTTGTATTCTTTCATTGCTGCCAAGTGCTTTTAATCTCCTCTGTCACTTTGCACTAATCTTGGGAATCAAATACTATAAAAGTGAGTTGAAGCCAGACGTGTTCCATTTGACTGTTAATTAAATTGCAAATAAATTCAATACTATATTCTTCCTAACAATGTGTTCTAGCCCCCTTTGCACTTGTGACTGTCTTTCATTTATTGCAGGATATAGTCGTTCGTGTCGTTTTTATTCTTGGCAACCTGACCGCAAAAAATAACCAGGCTCGTGAACAATTTTCCAAAGAGAAAGGGAGCATCCAAACTCTGCTGTCATTATTCCAGACTTTCCATCAGCTCGATCTGCATTCCCAGAAGCCGGCGGGCCAAGGAGGCGAGCCGTACAGGGCACAGAGGCTACCGTCAGAGGCAGAGGACGTGCTCATCAAGCTGACCCGCGTGCTGGCCAACATTGCCATCCACCCCGACGTGGGCCCGGTGCTGGCCACCAACCCAGGGATAGTGGGCCTGCTCCTGACCACGCTGGGTGAGAACCATGGCCCCTGGCTGCGGCAGGCACAGTCACCTTTCCCAAAGACAGTTCTGTGGCTGGGGTGTGATGAGGATTTTACTAGCACAACTGGCTCCCTACGAAAAAGTCTTAGCTGTGTGAAGGAAATTTCCTCTTCTGTTCAGAACTGCCTTAAAAGTAATCCAGATTTTTAAAAAAAGGAAAAGAAAACGTAGTAATAGAGCTTATGACTAAAACCCACCAAATTGTACACTTTCAAAGGGTCAATTTTATGGTTTGTGAATTACATTGCAATTTGTAAATATTATACTTAGCAAATGAACAAATTTTGGCTAAACTAACCACAAAGAGTTTAAAATTCCAAATATTTGAGTTTAGAATCCCAAATCCCAAATATTGTGGACAATCCACATGATTAAAATTAATTCCTTTTTTTTTTTCCTCTTCAGGTTCTTACATTATTTGTAATTATAGTCCCCAGTATTCAAGTCCTATTCATTCCCCTTGCATTAGCTCAGATTGCCATAACAAAATGCCACAGACTGGGCAACTTTGTCAGAAATTTATTTCTCATGCTTCTGGAGGCTGAGAAGTTCAAGATCAAGGTGCCAGCTGGTTCAGTTCCTGGCTTGCAGACAGCCACCTACTCACTGTGTGCTCACATGGCTGTCCTTGGTACAAGCATTTATGGGATAGGGGACAGTCTCTCCCCCCTTCCTCTTTTTATAAAGTCACCAATCCTATCATATTAGCACCCTACTCTTATGGGCTCTGTAACCTGCTATATCTCTTCAAAGCCCTATCTCCAAATACAAGCATATTGGGAGTAGGCCTTCAACATATGACTTCTGTGGGGTACACAATTCAGTCCATGGTACCCCTACACTTTTTAGGCATCATCTCCCACAGGCATTTCTGCCTGCTAGTGTGTAGGGAAATTAACAGCAACCCAGGGTAATCAATTTAGCCACTACTAGCCAGGCCTGGTGGCTCACACCTGTAATCCCAGCGCTTTGGGAGGCTGAGGTGGGTGGATCACAAGGTCAGGAGTTTGAGACCAGCCTGGCCAACATGGTGAAACTCTTTTCTCTACTAAAATAGAAAAATTAGCTGGGCATGATGACATGCACTTGTAATTCCAGCTACTTGGGAGACTAAGGCAGAATTGCTTGAACCTAGGAGGCGGAGGCTGCAGTGGGCTGAGATTGTGCCGCCACACTCCAGCCTGGGCAACACAGTGAGACCCTCTCTCTCAAAAAAAATTACCTACTACTAACCAGACTTGTGAACAATGTTGTTGTTTTGGAAGGAAGTTTAATGCCTGACGAAATGGTGTTTTGGAGGAGTAACCTGTGAAGTCCCTGCTCCCCCTCACCTACACTATTCAACTCAGGAGCCATTTTCTGAGCTCTTTCTGGGTAATCAGTTCTGTGCTATACATTCAGTTTCATTTAGTCTGCTCAGGCTGCCATAACAAAATCCTGTAAACTGGGCAGCCTCAACAACAGACATGTATTTTCCCACAGTTCTGGAGACTGGAAGTCCCAGATGCCAGCAGGGTCAGGGTCTGGTGCAGGCTCCCTTCCTGGGCTGTGGTTAACTGTCCTCTCACTAGGTCCTCACGTGCTGAAGACAGCACACTCTAGGGTCCCTTCCCCTTCTTGTAAGGGCACCAGCTCTGCCAGATGAGGGTCCCACCCTCCTGACTTCATTTAACCTTTATCACTTCCCCACAAGACCTATCTCCAAATACACTGAAGGTATAGGGCTTTTACATATGAATTCATGGGGACACCAACATTCAGTTTAGAAGAAGGTTTTAAAAATGGAGGCAGGTATATGCCTTTGAGGAATTTGGCATATATGGTGAAGGGACATCGCGTGCACAGACGAGAAACCCCAGTTTCTGAGAAGCAAGGCGCACGTGGCTAAGGGACGGAGGCAGACCCAGCTGCGGGCTTGTGAGTGACCAGGCCATGCTTCACTATGGAGCTTTACGCTTGAAAATTAATTTTCATATCTGTTACCTCACAACAATGTAAGGGTACGTGCATCATTTTCACAGATGAGGAAACAGGCTCAGAGAGATAGAGTGACTTTCACAGGTCACAAAGTTAGCACGTGGCAGAGTCACCAGGCCCCTGACCCATGCTTCTTCACACTCCACCTCACATGTCAGCTGTCTCGAGAAAGGACTCTTCCATTCTGACTCAGAACTGTACCCTGACTTACCACTTCCATGTAAATAATGCAAAACTCTCTGTGTTCAGGCCTGAGTTCTTCCAAGCTGCTGACTGCACATCAGGCCATGTGGAAGAATAGTCATGTAGCTGTGAGACAAATTCAGTTTCTGTTCCAACCTCAAAGCATTCAGCATTTGCTCTGTAGCATGCCCACATCTGCTGAACCTCCTTCCCCTTCCTGAGATCCACTCACCACACCAAGCAGGGCTTCTCAGCCCAGAGCCAGGGATATGGCTGATGTGGAATCAGCTGTGGGACTCATTAAAATACCCTTTTTGGTTTCTGGCCCCTGCCCAGAAACTGCCTCTATAAAATGCCATTAGAAATCTGAAATCTGAAATCTGCCTTTTCATGCCTCCTCTGCCCCCAGGTGAGTCTTCTGCACATGTAAGTGTTGAGACCCAGTGCTTCAGGAAACCAGGTTAGCTTTTGTGGCTCCTCAGGATCTAGTAGAAACCTGAAACCCACTGGGTGAGTTCTCACCCGATGTAGACTTAATCTCTTTACCTGACTGTGGCTGCCCAGGAAAGGCTTCAGGACCAGACCTCAAATACCTGGGCTAGGGCACATGGCTGTGAACAGCCAAGGAGAGTCGTGCATGATTCATTTCCCACAATTGTTAATATTCACATATAAAGTGGAAAAATGCCTCATGTGATACATATTTTATGAGCTTAGAAATTACATTTCTACCTATAAAGAAAGAATGAATAACTTGCTTTTGACTCAAAGTGATGCTTTGGGGTAGGAGAAAGAAGCAAAAGGCCAGGCGCAGTGGCTCAGGGCTGTAATCCCAGCACTTTGGGAGGCCAAGGCAGGCAGATTGCTTGAGGCCAGGAGTTCCAGACCAGACTGGGCAACATGGCGAAACCCTGTCTCTATTTAAAAAAGAAAATTAGCTGGGTGTGGTGGCACATGCCTGTGATCTCAGCTACTCAGGAGGCTGAGGTAGGAGAATTATCTGAGCCCAGGAAGTCAAGGGTGCAGTGAGCCATGATTGCACCACTGTACTCCGGCCAAGGCAGCAGAGTGAGACCCTGTCTCAAAAAAAAAAAAAAGGCTGGAAGTGGCTCATGCCTGTAATCTGAGCACTTCGGAAGGCCACGGCGAGCAGTTACTTGAGGCCAGGAATTCAAGACTAGCCTGGCCACTTCAGAAGTGAAGAAACCCTACTCTCCTGTGATCGGTCAGGCCTCTTGCCAATATGCCTTGGGCAATTCAGGTGATCCCTTCTCTATTCTCTCCTGAAATATTTTATCTCCAAAAAAAAAAAAAAAAAAGTTTGTTGAGGGGCAAAAGTCACCCCAACAGAGAATCACCCCCCTCCACCTTGTACAGTTCAACTCCTGGGTGAGTTTCTAAGCCCTGCTAAGCCCTTTCTACACTGGTATCTGGGGATTTCCTACCTGTTTTATCTGCATCAGTGTGGAGTGGTGATCACCTTCCAGGAAAGGCCTCCTGCCCACTCTGACAGGCCTGACAGCTTAGGGCAACGCAGGGCCAGGGCTGGGCTGTGACTGTGACTATAGAAAGGGCCCATGGTCATGCCCCTGGCCTGGTGGTGCCCACTCAAGTCAGAGCTGCTGCTGTCCTGTTTACCCTCGGAGCTGAGCACTCCTCCCAGCCGAGGAGTGCTCTTGTCACATGTGCTCTTGCCACATGGCCCCCTCCCCAGTTATGTGGAAAGGGCATCCCTTGGGTTCTTTTCTTCCTGCCTCCCTCTAGCCCTGCACCCCTCACAGGGAGTTGCTTGTACCCCAGGACTTGCCTAGAGAGGCCAGCCTCATTGCCTAGGGTCTTTTAAAAATCAATAATGTTGGCCAAGTGCAGTGGCCCATGCCTATAATCCCGGCACTTTGGGAGGCCGAGGTGGGCAGATCACAAGGTCTGGAGATTGAGACCATCCTGGCTAACATGGTGAAATTCTGTCTCTACTAAAAATACAATAAATTAGCCAGGCACGGTGGTGGGCACTTGTAATCCCAGCTACTTGGGAGGCTGAGGCAGGAGAATCGCTTGAAACCGGGAGGTGGAGGTTGCAGTGAGCCGAGGTCATGCCACTGCACTCCAGCCTGGGTGACAGAGCAAGACTCTGTCTAAAAAAAGAAAAAATAATGTTTTTAGTAAGAACCAGCCTCCTCAGTATGCCACCAGACTCAAGAGATATGCTGCCTTAGTGGTAAGTCCAAATTTCAGATTTTCTTATATCCATGAGTCAGTTCTAGAGGATAGTATGGTTCCATCATGCTTTTTTAGAAGCAGTCTATTGCCCCAGCTAGCTCCAATGGGAACTCAGCAACACCATGTCCTTGGCTACAGCAGGGTCCTGTGGGAAGAGTAGGATAGTAGGGTCCAATAGACATTTATTCAGATGTGTGCTCTGTGAAGTCGGGTAAGGTCTTGAACTTCTCAAAGCCTCAGTGTTCTCATCTGACCCCTAAATTCATCTATGAAGTTCTAACCCCCATGTGATGGTATTTGGAGATGAGGCCTTTGAGAGATCATTAGATTTAGATGAGGCCATGAGGTGGGGCCCTCATGCTGGGGTCAGCACCCTTATAAGAAGAGATACCAGAGCCTGACCATACACGCTCCCTGATCTTGGACTTCCAGCCTCTATAACTCTGAGAAAATAAATTTCTGTTGGCTCAAGCCACCCAGTTTATGGTATTATAGCAGCCCAAGGTGACTGAGATAGATGTACCTTTTGAGATTTAATTATTGTGGGTGTGAATTCTTGTAAGTGCATGTAAAACATTATTAGTAGTTGACTTTTGAGGGTTACATGTAAAGTGCCTGGTGCTGTTCATGATAAATGCTTAGCAGTTGTGAGCACCTACCCCTAGTCCCAGATACCAGACACCATTCCTGCTATCCAAATGCGTGGTCCTTTGGGAGGTCAGACACATAAGAGCTATCCTGCATTTTCTAGACAAGCTCACAAAATCCCTACCAAAAGCAGATCCCCAAACACTGCCCAAGACCTAGAGTAATCAGTCTGGGGCTGGAGGAAACCAGGGCCGTAGACCCTGTGCCCAAGCGTTGGACATTCACCTGAGTTGCTCCCCATCAGCTGTCATTCTGGATGGCCCATCTCTTCATTTAATAAGCACTTAATTAGCACCCACTATGTGCCATGCACTCAATAAGCCCCTGAATATGTTTAAACATTGTAACAACTCTTTAAATGTAGGTGCAGTGATCATGCCCCCTTCACAGTCAAGGAAACTGAGGCCCAGGGAGGTTAAATAACTTGAGTTCAAGTTCACATGGCCAGTGAGTAGAAGCATAGGGTTCTGGCTCCAGAGTCATGGCCAAAGCAAGAGGGAATAATTTTGGGGGTCCTGTGTCCCTTCTTGTACCACAACTAGGATATTTCCTTATAGTAGAATCCATATTGATAACCAAAATAATTCAGTTCCTTATTCCCTTTCTGTGTACTTAAACTAAAGAACAGGAGATCAGGTCTTCATTTATTCTTTCTTTTTCCAAGTATCCCTAAGTGTCTACCAGGTACTGGGCCTATTCTGGCTGCTCTAGCGAGAGGGACCACTGGCCGAAGGACCAGTGTACGTCTTCTGCAGCCTGCAAATGACTGAGCCTTCCTTTCAACATCGTAATTTTTAAAAAGGCTGTTCTCTTTAATGAACAGGAAAAGAAGGCCAAAGGGGGTGATAGTTAAGTTGGAGAATGTAAGAGCTAGCACAGTCCTCTTCCTCAGCTTATAGCCCCCCTGCTTGTTCCCTGAGAAAAACCTTTGGTTTCATGCAAGAAATAAAAGGCACTTTCTATTCAATAATGGGAAGTGGGCAAGTCATGAGCAAAGATGTGTGCAGGTGCCGAGTGGCCTCCCTTACAGGCTGGGATGGGGTCTCCAGAGCAGGGGAGATCAGGTGGAGAAGGACTGGGGGCTCTCCCGGTGCTGGATGGACTTGCACAGGAGGGGAGGGGAGGCAGTGGCCTGTTCAAGCTGCGGTCATTGGTTCAGTGTTGCCGGGCTCATGATTCTTTCTCTGATTGCCCAGCACTTTTTTAAAAAATTATTTTTATTTTTTATTTTTGAGATGGGGTCTCCCTCTGCCACCCAGGCTGGAGTGCAGTGATGTGATCTTGGCTTACTGTGACGTCTGCCTCCCTGGTTCAAACGATTCTCCTGCCTCAGCCTCCCAAGTAGCTGGGATTACAGGTGTGTGCCACCACACTTGGTTAATTGTTGTATTTTTAGTAGAGATGAGGTTTCGTGATGTTGGTCAGGCTGGTTCTCACTCCTGACCTCAAATGATCTGGCCGCCTTGGCCTCCTAAAGTGCTGGGATTACAAGTGGGTGCCACTGTGCCCGGCTAATTTTTTTTATTTTTTTATTTTTTTATTTTTTATTTTTTTGAGATGGAGTTTCGCTCTTGTTACCCAGGCTGGAGTGCAATGGCGTGATCTCCGCTCACCGCGACCTCCGCCTCCTGGGTTCAGGCAATTCTCCTGCCTCAGCCTCCTGAGTAGCTGGGATTACAGGCACGCACCACCATGCCCAGCTAATTTTTTGTATTTTTAGTAGAGACGGGGTTTCACCATGTTGACCAGGATGGTCTCGATCTCTTGACCTCGTGATCCACCCACCTCGGCCTCCCAAAGTGCTGGGATTACAGGCTTGAGCCACCGCGCCCGGCCAATTTTTTTGTAAAGATGCGGTTTCGCTGTGTTGCTCAGGCTGGTCTAATTGCCTGACTCTTGCATCCAACTGCCTGCCCCTCCTCTCCTGGGGCTGCTTCAGAAGCATCTCAGCATATCTAAAGCTGAACTCATGACCTGTCCCTGAACTTGACCCTCTTCCTGTGCCCTTAACTCAGGCAATGCGGTCAACATCTACCCAATTACATAAGCCAGAAACCCAGGCTGTACCCAGGGTGATTCCTCTCCCTCACACCCCCATCCAGCCTCTGCCAAGCACAGTCTCCACTCTGCTGCATCTCCACCATTGCCACGTCCATGCTATGTTGAGGTCACTTGGAGCTCTCCTCCGCACTGTGGCCAGAACCATCAAGAGATGAGTCAGAGACTGGGTGGGAGGCAGGGACAAAACCATGAAGGGCCTTTTGTGCTAAGTGAGAGATCATTCTTGCATCCAGCACTCACTGTGTGCCGGGCACTGTAGTAGAAGCTGGGAATCCAGCCAGGAATAAAATAAACACATCCCTAGGCTTCAGGGAGCTGACATTTTAGGGCTGAAAGACAAGCATTAAACACCTATGTAACATCAGGTGGTCATATGTGCTATGGAGAAAATTAAAGCAGAGTAAGAGAAAAGAGAACAGGTGCCATTTTAGACAGGGAGGTTAAGGAAAGTATGTACAACAGGGCGTCATCTAAGCAACCGCTGGGAGGACGGAAGGAGTGAGCCAAGTGCCTAACTGGGAGGAGAGTATGTTCCGGAAGGAAGGTCAGCAGTGCACGTGTTCTCGGGCAGGGACATGCTGGCATATTCCAAGAGGCCAGGAGGCCGGTGTGGTTGGTCCCAGGGGTCTGGGAGTAGGAGGAGCAAATGAGGCCAGAGAGGTGAGCCCTGGAGCTGCCAGGTAGGTCCTGTGGGCCAGACGAGGCGGACTATTCATGGGTTATGAGGTGGGTGGCCTTATCTGACTGCTTTTAAAGGATCGCTATGTTGAGAATAGATTTAGGGAGGCAAAAGTGGAAGAAGAGAAGCCAGCAGGCGCCAAGAGATGAACTAGGTGGGTGGTAGAGGAAGCCAGAGGTGTCTTCTGCGTTGGGAAGACAGAGTTGACAGTGGCAGGTGGATCATGACCTTGGGGCTTTTCTCTTGGTAGCCAGCGTGGGAAGTGGGGCACAGACTCCACCGAAGAGCCCCTGGGAGAGCCCAAGGACCCAGCAAACTGGCGGGATTAGAGGCAGCTCTGCTCACTGCCAGGTCTGCCCCTTTGCTTTACCTCAGACCCAGGGCCCAGATCAGCGGGCATTTCCAGACCTCCTGGCTGCAAGGATTGAGCTGACAGTATCCTCTCTACTCTGGCCAGGAGCGGGCCTTGCATTTGGGGCATTTCCATGCAGGAGGAGTCGGGGGAAACAAAGTCATAAAGGTGCCTCTCCAGGGCCTTTGCAGGGACCTTGCTGTGACAGCGGCATGCTCCTGGCATTGCTGTTGCTGTAGTTACAGCGTCCTGGGTTCTACTCCTGCAATGGGTCTTTGACTCCCTTATCCTCCCTTCCTTTCAGAATACAAGTCACTTGATGATTGTGAGGAGCTGGTGATCAATGCTACAGCAACAATCAACAATTTATCTTACTACCAAGTGAAGAATTCCTTAATTCAAGACAAAAAGCTATATATTGCTGAACGTAAGGTTCAAAGTTGGATTTGGATAAATGAGTGCTCATTTGAGGTTTCGATTTTATTAACTAAACACAGAGCTGCAGACGTTACTATCTTCTGACTTCTGGTACAAAAATGTCTTAGAGCCTGATAATTCTAAGAAATTAGAATGTGGGGAAACTAGAAATGGGAACAATTACTTTCTTAGTTCTTGCTAAAGTCCCTTACAATTTGCATTTTATTATCATTTAAAAATAATCAGTATTTAGTATGATGTTGATTCCCATTAACCTTTAAGTTAAATCTTAAATTCACGGATTTACCTAATCTGGTCACCAAATCCAGTGCTCTTAAAGCTTCTTGTCAGTAACAACATGGATGGAATCCTGGAGGCTGTGCGCGTTTTTGGAAATCTCTCCCAGGACCGCGATGTCTGTGATTTCATCGTGCAGAACAATGGTGAGTTAATGACACTAGAATTCGTAATCAACCAAGTGGTTTTGGAACTTGAGTCATTACAGTGTTATCTTTGTTTCTGCTTTGAGATTTGTAGAGCTACATGTTTAAGGCTCCTGGCTCAGGATGCCAAGAGGGACCTAGGCAGTGTTCCCCTCTCCCTTGTGAATGGCCTTCTGTGTTCCAAGATGGGGTGTGTGAATGTTTCACAGAAACAGTGAAGCTTGAACCATCACTTCTATCCAGGGGCATAGACTCAAGAAGACATTCTCTTTTATGTACTAGAATGTCTATTATATTTTGCTTACAATAGCAAAAGGTAGAAATAACCTGAAGGTCCCTCAACAGACAGGAGGACAAATTCATTAAATTTATTATGGTATATTCATGCGATAAAATGTTATCTAGCATGTAAAAGCAATAGGAGGATGTACACAGAGGAATCTCATGCACATAAGTTTTAAAACATACAAAACGATCTTGGGTATTGCTTCTGCATCGGTATTCATGTAGTAATGGTATACAGTATGAAGAGTAATTGGAAATAGTAAACTCCAATTAAGACAGAGTTCAGGCTGGGAGCAGCGGCTCAAGCCTATAATATCAGTACTTTGGGAGGCTAAGGTGGAAGGATTGCTTAAGGGCACGAGTTTGAGATCAACTTGGATAATCTAACGAGATCCTGTCTCTACAAAAATTAAAATTAGCCATATGTGGTGGCATATGCCTGTAGTCCCAGCTACTTGGGAGGCTGAGGCAGGAGGATCACTTGAGCCCAGAAGTTTGAGGCTGCAGTGAGCCATGATCGTGCCACTGCACTCCAGCCTGGAAGACAGAGCGAGACCCTATGTCTAAAAAAAAAATTTTTTTTTTAAATTTTAAAAAGGACAGAGTTCACCTTTAGAGGGAAAGGGATGTCCGAACACTATAATTGGATCTATAATGTTACTTATTATCAACAAATAAGAATTTTTTGAGATGGAATTTCACTCTTGTTGCCCAGGCTAGAGTACAATGGCATGATCTCGGCTCACCACAACCTCCGCCTCCCTGGTTCAAGCGATTCTCCCCGGTTCAAGGGATTACAGGCATGTGCCACCACACCTGGCTGATTTTGTATTTTTAATAGAGATGGGGTTTCTCCATGTTGGTCAGGCTGGTCTCAAACTCCCGACCTCAGGTGACCAACTCGCTTCAGCTTCCCAAAGTGCTGGGATTATAGGTGTGAGCCATGGCGCCCGGCCAGAATTGTATAGATTTACTATATACTACATGCTGTTTGGAATGTAATGTTTTATTTCTTACACTGTGGCAGGTACTCAGATGTTCATACCCTTTGTATGTCTCAGATATTTTTATCTGTCTCAAATATTAGTATACCTTTACTCTTTATAGATCTCAAATATTTCATGTAAGAATAATTTTAAAAACGTAACTCACCATGTTCATAATGGAAAATTTCAATCATATAGATGTAAAAAACAGCAGCAGCAGACATCCTCCATCCTCTCACTACCGCAGATAACTGCACGTTTGGTTATGCACTGTTTAGCCTCTTAAGAGCACATATGTATGTGATGTTGCCTCTGCCAAACTCACTGCCCAACCAGTCAATAGGGCTGGGGCTAGAACAGGGCAGCCCCTCCCAGCTGCACAGACCTGGGAGGAGGCAGAGCACACACTTTACTCACTGTTCCCCAGCCCTTTGCTCAGCCTCTGCTGAGGGTTAAGAAAACAGGACAAACATTTCCAAGTTCCATTTCCTAGGAGTAAGGGAAACCGATTCCCCTGAAGCGGGAACCTGTCTTGCCCTAAGATGTCCCTGCACTGGAAGGCCTGCCTTGCCATAGGTTGGTTTTCAGCAGTCTGAGTGGCCCTGGGAGACTTCAGGAATGATCGCACCAGGAGCCAATGCCCCTCTCCAGGGCTTTGTATTTAAAGAGAGTTGCTGCTGGAGGTTCAGGAAAACCCTTGAGAACAACGGGAAGTTAGATGAGTGTCACCTGTGTTCCCTCCTTTCCACCAGCAGGGACTCTTTCACTGCTGTGGAGAAGCAGCTGCTGCCTGGGGCAGGTTTCGCAATATCTGGGGTTTGGGGGAACCCGGCTCTGGGAGTGGTGGGTATTGGGGAACCCACTGCTGGATGGTGGATAAAGCCGTAGGAAGAATGAGTTAAGTCCCTTAACAGGAGTTCTGGGTTTGCAAATCACTCACCCTTTCCCCTGTACCATTTGTGAAACAAGAGACCGCTGGGAACCCTGGGCTTTTACTGGTCTGCATTTACTCTCTTCCCTCGTAGTACACAAGTTCATGATGGCGCTGCTGGATGCCCAGCATCAGGATATCTGCTTTTCTGCCTGTGGTGTTCTCCTCAATCTCACTGTGGATAAAGACAAGCGTGTCATCCTCAAAGAAGGAGGTGGCATTAAAAAGTAAGTTTCAATGTGTAGAGTACTACTGTCTCAGGATTTGAAGGACATCGTTTTCTCGGGAGCTTGGGCCTCTCTCATCATTCCTGTGGGGCAAGGGTGTTTCAACATTGGGAAGCCCCTAAGCTGAGGCTAAAGAGGGGGTTTAGATTCCACTGGACACTTAAAATAGTACAGAAGTAGGCCGGGAGCGGTGGCTCATGCCTGTAATTCCAACCCTTTGGGAGGCTGAGGTGGGTGGATCACTTGAGGCCAGGAGTGCAAGAGCAGCCTGGCCAACATGGTGAAACCTTGTCTCTACTAAAAAGACAAAAATTAGATGGGTGTGGTGGTGCATGCCTGTAATCCCAGCTACTCCGGAGGCTGAGGAGGAGAATCACTTGAATCTGGGAGGCAGAGATTATAGTGAGCCAAGATCACGCCACTGCACTTCAGACTGGGCAACAGAGTGAAACTGTCTCCAAAAAAAAAAAAAGCAGAAGTAAATTATTGCTACTATGTAGCCACTTAAATTTATAGATAAGAAATTATCTTAAGTGATCTCTGTATTATACATAATGCATGTTACATATCACAGAAGGATAATCATTATGCTAACAATATTAAAATTAAAGACAGATTCTGACCTAATAACTTATCAGTTTGAATTTTATTAACTCAGGTTGGTGGATTGTTTAAGAGATTTTGGTCGTACGGATTGGCAGCTGGCCTGCTTGGTTTGTAAAACTTTATGGAACTTCAGTGAAAACATCACTAATGCTTCGTCATGTTTTGGAAATGAAGACACCAACTCACTCTTATTCCTGCTGTCATCATTTTTAGGTAAGACTTGACTATGATGAATCTGAGTTTTATCAATGTGAGATAATTTTTTTCTGTGACCTGTTTGGATAAATAGTAGTATGCATTTGGGTGACTCTATTTCTAAAGCAATAAGAGTATGTTAAAGATTATTATAATTTGGAACTATCTGAAGAGGCTGAATGTTATTTACAATGGGGACAGAAGGGCTTTCAACTCATTAGATACAATCCTGATTTCCTTTATGGCTCTTTTTTTTTTTTTTTTCATTTTCTCTAGAGTACATAAATATAAGAGCTCAGCATAAAGGTATTTTTGTTGTTCACAAGGATGTAGACGCTGTTGTAATTGAGAAAATAGGGCTAAAAGGGACTCAATTAAGTCATGCTTTTAAATGAAGCTGTACATTTTAATTAGCTACATTAATTATCATGTGAGTGAGGGCCAGTGAGACTATTTGGCATTACAGTGGGGTTTATATCCTTGAAAGGTAGGAAATCACCGATACAAATCCAAGGGAAGAAGATTGTGTTTTTCTTTTCTTGAGACAGGGTCTTGCTCTGTCACCCAGGGTGGAATGCAGTGGCACGATCACTGCTCACTGCAGCCCTGAACTCCTGGGCTCAAGCAATCCTCCTGCCTCAGCCTCTCTAGCTGGGACTACAGACACGTACCCCTATGCCCAGATAATTAAAATTTTTTTTTTTTTTTTTTTTTTTTGTAGAGACGAAGTCTTGCTATGTTACCCAGGCCAGTGTCAAACTGGACTCAAGCAGTCCTCCCGCCTGAGCCTCCCAAAGTGCTGGGATTACTGGTGTGAACCACCTTGGCTGGCCAGGATCATTTTTTACATTTAAAAAATTTTATTATTTTAGGATAATTTTTTTCATCCTGGGTTAATTCTAAAAACAATGATTTGGGTCAGCAAATGAGTGTTTTTAATAATCCTTTTTCCCAAAGAGAGGAGATGTACCCATTACTGCCCGGCCACTGTACTGGATCTGGGAGGCCATGTGCAAAGGCTCAGGGTCACTCAGAAGCCATAGGTGCTGAGTTTTTAAATCTTGAGCTCAACTTCTCTGCAACTTGAGAAAGCTCAATAAACACCTTTCCTTTATACTCCTTCACTAACCAGAGCAGAGGCTCCCAATCCTGGCTGCATATTAGACTTACTTGTGGAACTTTTAAAAACACAGATTCTCAGCCGCTCCGAAATTATATTTTATCATCTCCAAGATGAGGATAATTGATGTCCACCCTGCAGGGTTGTTGGGTGATAAATGAGCAGATATGTGCCTAACACAGTGCCTGCCACATAGCAAGTCCTCAGAAGGTGGCTGACGTGCTTTGGAAACTCTTAAGTATTGTAATGCTATGCCATTAAACAGGAACTGGAACGCAGGAATTATTTGAAAGAATTGGGTTTGCTAGATTGATGTGAAATTTGTTTTTTTCCAGGTAAATATAATTTTGTATATTTGTCTTAAAACACAATAAGGAAAAAAAAAAGTGAGCATGTGTTTTAAATCATCGAGATTCGGCGTCTGCTCCGTGAGCCTTCAGCTGTCTCAGGTTGCAGGGAGCAGAAGTGCACGTTCAGGCTGCCTTCAATCCATTCTCAGTGGTGGTAGAGCATTCAAATCAGCTGTGGAGCTAAAACCCAAAAAACCCAAAACACCTTCCTGGCCCCACCCCTAGCAATTCTGATTGAGAAGCTCTGGGATGAGGCTGAGAACCTGTGTTAAAAGTTCCAAAGGTGAGTCTGATATTAGCTAGGCTCCAGAGCCTCTGCTCTTGTTAGCAAAGGAGTTTAAGGGAAGAGTGTACACAGAAGAACGAAGCCAGGAAACAAGATACTGCTCAAAGCCTCCCAGAGAGCCAAGCAGGAGCCAGAGTCCCAAGTGACCCCTCAGCAGGCGGTGTCCTGAGCTCCCCCTGGGCACCGCCATTCTGGAGACCCAGCTGTGCTGTGTCTGCTGTTAGGGAAAGAATTCTCGCCCCACTTAATCCCTGGAGGCTCCTTCTAGATCATGGCTGCAGCTGCTCCAGGCTTCTACTTGCTGCCCCCCGTGTGTCTGTGTCTGTGTTGCTGGTGCACCTTCGTATGCCACCCACTCAGGGGGAAGATACGATTGGCTCGGTGAGTCACTGTCCTGTGGCACAGGGCTTTCCTGTGTAGGCAGCAGCTCCCCGGTGACAGGCTATCTGTGGTTTCCTTTGTTACCCAAGTCTGGGGCAATCAGCCATAAATAACAAGGATGGTGAGGCTGTGGGGCCAGAGATGGAAGAGAAGGAGGCGTGGGCACAGCTGGCTTCTCAGCAGGGGCAGTGTACCTGGAAGGCACTTGGCTTTAGTGGGCCCTGCTGCCTGTTACAGTCACCCCTCGGTATCTAGGGGGGGATTGGTTTCAGGGCCTCCCTCGGATACCATACAAATGCCTAAGTGCCTGACATAAAATGGCATAGAATCAGCATTTCAGCTACACACATCTTCCTGCACGCATGAAACCATCTGTAGACTGCTTACAGTACCTGCAATGTGAATGCTATGTAAATGGTTATCGCACTGGGTTTTTTATTTGTGTTCTTTTTGTTGTTGTTTTAAATATTCTCTGTGATTAGTTGAAGCTGCGGGTGCGGGAGCCGCGGATGCAAAGGGCTGACTGCGCTCCATTCCCAACTTTTCCATAGCCAAGTGGGGCTTCCGGTCGTGCTTCTCCCGCCTCTGTGCCTTTGCACATGTTCTGTGTCATTTCCTACCTGCCCATCGCAATCTGCCTATTCCAAATGCAGGCCCTTCCCATGTAGCTTCTGAAGCCCACAGTCAGAGGCTAGTCATAGGAAATATATACTACTTATGTAGTAATCAATCATGAATTGTGTAACTTGTCCTGTAATTATCCCGTATTATTATTTTGTGAGTTTTATCTTATTTCCCCATTCCAACTGAGCCACCTTAGGAAAAGGATATGGCCTCATGCAAAGAAGGTCCTTGATAGCTGCATGTGGATTGGCTAACCGTGGTGGTACCTTTGTTTCAATAGTGCTATATCCTCATAAAAGTATATTTATTCTATTTTTGAAAGATGTCTCTGAAGCCATCCATCATCTAGGTGACAGATAAGGAAAGTAGGTCTGGGACAGTTACGTGACTTGCCTCAAGTCCTGTTGTAGCAAAGACAGAACTTCTCATCCGAAAACAAACATGTAGCCCTGTGTTTTTCAGCTGCTCCATTACCTAGAACACCCTTACTCCACCCCAGCCCGTGGAAGGGGACTGTGGAATAGATAACATCAAATAAACACAGGGAGCCAAGCCGCTGTACGGAGCACCCAGATTCTCACGCGGTGGAGAGCTACTCTTCAGGAACCGTGGGGACTGGGCTGCCTGGTGGTTTTTCTCGTGGCAGTGGGCACCCAGACCCTGAATTCTGACAGGATTGTGGCTGTGTCTGGGCAGTGGGACTGCTGCAAGTGAAGTGGGCACGTGGGTGAGAGTGTACTTGCATTTCAATTCTTTTACAAAGGGAGCTTTCAAAAACAGGCCATTTTGGAAACAGGATAAGCCGTTAAATTAACAAGGCCCATGCTGAAGTATGAGCACTGTTTCTGGAAATACTGGTATGGCAATTTCTGTAGTAATGCAAGCTACCTAACTTTTTCTTGCTGAGTGACTAGAAAAAGAAAAGGAGAAGTAATACATCCTCAACACTGTTGGAATGTTGACAGCCATTCTGGAAAGTGGCTTTAAAAGAATGTGGTCTGGCCTTGCCGTGAATGTACCTGTGCAACAGTCTTGCATGATCTGCACATGTACCCCAGAATCTAAAGTACAGTTAATAAAGTAAAAAAAAAAAGAATGCAGGACGCCTCAGAAAATCCATCCAAAATGCTCAGCATGACTTTGTTGTCCCCCTTTGGCATTCTCACAGTATCATGTCTCGATTCTTGTTTAATGAATTACTATTCTCTACTGGTCCCTGCTTATATATCCCCTTCAGAAGTGCTTGAGATCTTTCAGAATAAAAATGTTGTTTAATTTACATAAAAAGAAAAAAAGAAAGAAGAATATGGTCTGAAACTTCCCATTATACTGCAGTCATGTCTTATGAACTCATAAACAGCGTGTGGATGCTGAAGTTCTCAGTGGCGTGCTCAGCACTCCAGTCTCTGGGGAGCCCCTCTATGGGGAGCTGGCACCTGATGACCACGTGTGCAGTTTATTGTTGCAAATGGAAAGCACACTAGGCTGTTGTATGTTCATCGTAAGTGATGAGGCAGTGGGCACTGACGTTTGGTGACAAGGGTAGAGTGGGCCCCCATGTTCAAGTTGGAAGATCACATCATCCAACCTATGCTGAAGAGCTATCAGGTACTTCTAGAACATTTGACAGCCTTGCCTGATAAGAGAATCAAAGGCTGAGTGCAATGGCTCATGCCTGTAATCCCAGCACTTTGGGAAGCCGAGGTGGGAGAATTAATTGAGGCTAGGAGTTTTAGACCAACTTGGACAACTTAGTGAGACCCTATCTCTATTAGAAGTAAAAAAAAAAAAAAAAAAAAAAAAAAAAAAAAAAAAAATTAGCTGGGTGTGTGTGTTTGTAGTCTTAGCTACTCAGGAAACTGAAGTGGAAGGATCACTTGAACCCAGAAATTCGAGGCTACAGTGAGCTGTGATTGCACCACTGCATTCCAGCCTGGGTGACACAGTGAGACTCTGTCTCTTAGAAAAAAAAAAAAAAATCATAGATCTAAATTTTTACTCAATCAGCCTCTGCTGCTCTTGGCAGGACAAGTCCAAAATTTAATGCCCCATGTTATATGACACTTTTAATGTATGTTGCTGTATTTACTCTGAAACTTTAGGCCGCATTTCTCTTACCTGTAGCTGTTTGGCTACTCTCGTTTTCCTGTGTAACACAATTTAGAATTAGTATGGTTTGAGAGTGGATTAACTACAGGCTGGGCCTGAAGACAAGTTACATGGTTTTGACATTCGATTTTAAAAAGCCACACACTCAACAGAGATTTTGCTTAAAACCACTAAATCCAACCAAAGCCCTAGGAGGAGGAAGGGATAGGACATGCCCAGGCTACACTGCGCAGCTGCCAGCAGCTTGGGAGAGGAGGAATTCTGCAACAGAATTCATTTCTTTTTTTCTTTTTTGAGACAGAGTCTTGCTCTGTTGCCCAGGCTGGAGTACAACGGCACAATCATGGCACATCCGCCTCCTGGGTTCAAGCAGTTCTCCTGCCTCAGCCTCCCAAGTAGCTGGGACTACAGGAGCCTGCCACCACACCCAGCTAATTTTTTGTATTTTTAGTAGAGATGGGGTTTCGCTGTGTTGGCCAGGCTGGTCTCCAACTCCTGACCTCAGGTGATCCACCCACCTTGGCCTCCCAAAGTGATGGGATTGCAGGCATGGGCAATGACACCCGGCCCAGAATTGTTTCTATACAACAGAATTCATTTTCCATACAATGGAATTTTATTTTTATACAACAATTCACTTTTCAACAAAAGTTTAATGTTCAGAAAATCTGGAAAACAGTGAGCAGGAAGACGGCCTAGAAATCTGAAATCACTGGCCGGACCCAGTGGTTCATGTCTGTAATCCCAGCACTTTGAAAGTCCAAGGTGGGTGGATCACCTGAGGTCAGGAGTTCGAGACCAGCCTGGGCAACATGGTGAAACCTCTTCTCTACTAAAAATACAAAAAACTGGCCTGATGTGGTCACCTACGCCTGTAGTCCCAGCTACTTGGGAGGCTGAGGCACAGGGATCACTTGAACCTGGGACATGGAGTTTGCAGTGAGCCGAGATCACACCATTGCACCCCAGAGCAGACTCTGTCTCAAAAAAACGAAATGAAATCTGAAATCACCGAGACTGACTAACTCTTCTTGTCTGGAAGTAGCCAAACAGGAAGAACTTTGAAGGCTTCACACACACTCTGCACTCTACTCCCTCAGGGCCCGGTTATCTCATGGGTGGGGAGATCCAGGTTTGCTTACAGGATCTCCATGGCGCTCCTTGCCGAAGTGTTTGTGTCTGCCTGGAACTTATCTCAGAACTGCATAGTTGACCACTTGGTTGTGATGAGAGGAAGGCATAAACTGGGATTCCAGACTCTTTTATCTTACTCTGGATGGTGACACTAACACCAGTAAAGCCAAAGTACACAGTGAATGTACACAAATATTCAGTGTAGAAAATCTGGTATCAACAGAGTCATGAAGCATTTTATAATAGGATTTTAATTGGCCCTATAAAAAAAGTATTGGCCGGGCGCGGTGGCTCAAGCCTGTAATCCCAGCACTTTGGGAGGCCGAGGCGGGTGGATCACAAGGTCGAGAGATCGAGACCAACCTGGTCAACATGGTGAAACCCCGTCTCTACTAAAAATACAAAAAATTAGCTGGGCA
The DNA here is from genome assembly GCF_048565385.1 of Saimiri boliviensis. Classification (NCBI taxonomy): domain Eukaryota; kingdom Metazoa; phylum Chordata; class Mammalia; order Primates; family Cebidae; genus Saimiri; species Saimiri boliviensis. Next base: position 60,571,608 of record NC_133452.1, on the reverse strand, counting down.
TGGTGGCGCGTGCCTGTAATCCCAGCTACTCAGGAGGCTGAGGCAGGAGAATTGCCTGAACCCAGGAGGCGGAGGTTGCGGTGAGCCGAGATCGTGCCATTGCACTCCAGCCTGGGTAACAAGAGCGAAACTCCGTCTCAAAAAAAAAAAAAAAAAAAAAAAAAAAAGTATTGGCAGCTGGGCACAGAGGCTCACACCTATAATCCCAGCACTTTGGGAGGCCAAGTGGGCGGATCACTTGAGGTCAGGAGTTGGAGACCAGCCTGGCCAACATGGTAAAACCCCATCTCTACTAAAAAGACAAAAATTAGTGGGACGTGGTGGCACATGCCTGTAATCCCAGCTGCTCAGGAAACTAAGGCAAAAGAATTGGTTGAACCCAGGAGACAGAGGTTGCAGTGAGCCAAGATTGTACCACTGTACTCCAGCCTGGGCAACACAGCAAGACTCTGTCTTAAAAAAAAAAAAAAGTTGGCAGTTTAAGTAGCAACATCTGTGATTGTTTTAGGATTTAGTGGTTACCATTTAAGAAGTCGGCCTCAGGTCACAGATGTAGGAAGTGGCAGAGCTAATCTGACTGGCAGGTCAGTGCACTTTTCTGAAGTCTGTCACACAGGGTGTGAGGCTTGACATCAACACGTGAAATTGCCATGGCAACCAGCACAGAAACCTCAGTGGCCTGTTTATCTTCCTACTTGGATTGAATATATTTATGGTGTTCCCAGAATTCAGCATGCCCTTGGATTAAGAATCAAAGTTGTACTTTTGCATTTTATTTTTACAAGTTCTTTTCTACATTACCCATGGGCTCACTTGGGATTCTAATACTCCTTGGGATTCCCAAGGTCTCCCAGTTTTCAGATATGGAGAGAGTGTGGGGGTGGAAGTTTGTCTTTTCAAAGTACTGCTTCCCTGCTGCTTTCAAGCCCGCAAAGTTCTGATTTTCAGTAAAGTTTAAAGTGTCAAATTTACAGAGCTACTATCCTAAAAGATTCCCTGACTCCTTTCATATCTAAACTTTGAAGTAATTAACTTTTCTATGTACACATAAGGAAGTAACATATTACTATGTCGTTTATTCTGAGAAATTGTGATCTGACTTTTGGATGCAAGCTTACATATAAAAAGCTAAGGAATTCGTTGAAATAAGGGTTCAGTTCAATCTAGGATTTTTTTATTTTTTGAGACAAGGTCTCACTGTGTCACTTAGGCTGTGGTGCAGTGGCATGATCATGTCTCACTGCAGCCTCAGTTTCCCGTGCTCAAGCAATCCTCCTGACCTCAGTTTCCTGAGTAGCTGGGACCACAGGCACATACTCCCATGCTCAGAAAATCTTTTTTTTTTTTTTTAATTTATTTATTTTACTTTAGGTGCGTACTGTATCTGGCATTTCTCCCCATGTTATCCCTCCCTACCCCCCGCTCTCTCTCCCCTCTCCCCCCCCCCAACTGCCCCCAGTGTGTGATTCTCCTCTCCCCGACTCCATGTGTTCTCATTGTTCAACACCCACCTATGAGTGAGAACATACAGTGTTTGGCTTTCTGTTCTGTGTCAGTTTGCTGAGAATGATGTTTTCCAGACTCATCCAAGTCCCTACAAAGGACATGAACTCCTAGTTTTTTATGGCTGCGTAGCATTCTGTGGTGTATATGTGCCACATTTTCTTTGTCCAGTCGATCATTGATGGACATTTGGGTTGGTTCCAGGTCTTTGCTATTGTACACAGGGCTGCAGTGAACATTGCTGTGCATGTGTCTTTATAATGGAATGATTTATAATCCTTTGGGTATATACTCAGTAATGGGATTGCTGGGTCAAATGGAATTTCTATTTCTAGATCCTTGAGAAATCGCCACACTGTCTTCCACAATGGTTGAACTAATTTACACTCCCACCAACTGTGTAAGAGTGTTCCTATTTCTCCATATCCTCTCCAGCATCTGTTGTCTCCAGATTTTTAAATGATTGCCATTGTAACTGGCGTGAGATAATATCTCCGTGTGGTTTTGATTTGCATTTCTCTAATGACCAGTGATGATGAGTATTTTTTCATATGTTTGTTGGACTCATATATGTGTTCTTTCGAAAAGTGTCTGTTCATATCCTTCACCCACTTTTGAATGGGGTTGTTTGGGTTTTTTTCTTGTGTATCTGTTTTAGTTCTTTGTAGATTCTGAATATTAGCCCTTTGTCAGATGGGTAGATTGCAAAAAGTTTTTCCCTTTCTGTTGGTTGCCGATTCGCTCTAATGATGGTTTCTTTTGCTGTACAGAAGCTCTGGAGGTTAATTAGATCCCATTTGTCTATCTTGGCTTTTGTTGCCATTGCTTTTGGTGTTTTAGTCATGAAGTCCTTGCCTATGCCTATGTCCTGGATGGTGTTGCCTACATTTTCTTCTAGTGTTTTTATGGTGTTATATTTTATGTTTAAATCTTTGATCCATCTGGAGTTAATTTTAGTGTAAGGTGACAGGTAGGGGTCCAGTTTCTGTTTTCTGCTAGCCAGTTTCCCCAACACCATTTAATAAACATGAAGTCCTTTCCCCATTGCTTGTTTTTGTTGGATTTGTCAAAGATCAGATGGTTGTAGATGTGTGGTGTTTCTTCTTGGGTCTCTGTTCTGTTCCATTGGTCTGTGTCACTGTTTTGGTACCAGTACCATGCTGTTTTGATTACTGTAGCCTTGTATTATAGTTTCAGCAGTGTGATGCCTCCGGTTTTGTTCTTTTTGCTTAGGATTGTCACGGCTATGTGGGGTCTTTTGTGATTCCATATGAAGTTTAAAGTGTTTTTTTCCAGTTCTGTGAAGAAGGTCATTGGTAGTTTGATGGGAATAGCATTGAATCTGTAGATTACTTTGGGCACTATGGCCATTTTCATGATTCTGATTCTTCCTAACCATGAGCATGGAATGTTTCTCCATCTGTTCATGTCCTCTCTTATTTCGTTGAGCAGTGGTTTGTAGTTCTCCTTGAAGAGGTCCTTTACATCCTTTGTTAGTTGTATTCCTAGGTATATTATTCTCTTTGTAGCAATTGTGAATGGCAGTTTGCTCTTGTTTTGGCTCTCTGTTATTGGTATATAGCAGGCGTCCCCAAACTTTTTACACAGGGGGCCAGTTCACTGTCCCTCAGACAGTTGGAGGGCCACCACATACTGTGCTCCTCTCACCACCAATGAAAGAGGTGCCCCTTCCTGAAGTGTGGTGGAGGGCTGGATAAATGCCCTCTGGGGGCCGCATGCGGCCCGCGGGCTGCAGTTTGGGGACGCCTGGTATATAGGAATGCTTGTGATTTCTGCACATTGATTTTGTATCCTGGAACTTTGCAGAAGTTGCATATCAGTTTGAGGAGATTTGGGGCTGAGATGATGGGGTCTTCTAGATATACAATCCTGTCATCTGCAAATAGAGACAGTTTGACTTCCTCCTTTCCTAATCGAATACCCTTTATTTCTTTTTTTTGCCTGATTGCTCTGGCTAGAATTTCCAGTATTATGTTGAATAGGAGTGGTGAGAGAGGGCATCCTTGTCTAGTGACTGATTTCAAAGGGAATTCTTCCAGCTTTTGCCTGTTCAGTAGGATATTGTCTGTAGGTTTGTCATATATAGCTTTTATCATTTTATGATACGTTCCATCAATACCTAGTTTATTGAGAGTTTTTACCATGAAAGACTGTTGAATTTTATTGAAGGCCTTCTCTGCATCTATTGAGATAATCATGTGGTTTTTAATCTTTGGTTCCCTTTATGTGATGGATTACATTTATGGATTTGCATATGTTGAACCAGCCTTGCATCCCCAGGATGAAGGCTACTTGGTCTTGATGGATAAGCTTCTTGATGTGCTGTTGCAATCTGTTTGCCTGTATTTTATTGAAGATTTTTACATCAGTGATCATCATGGATATTGGCCTGAAGTTTTCTTTTTTAGTTGAGTTTCTGCCTGGTTTTGGTATCAGGATGATGTTGGTCTCATAAAATGAGTTAGGGAGGATTCCCTCCTTTTGTATTGTTTGATACAGTTTCAGAAGGAATGTAACCATCTCCTCTCTGTACATCTGGTAGAATTCGGCTGTGAACCCGTCTGGACCTGGACTGTTTTTGGTTCGTAGGCTATTGATTGCTACCTCTACTTCAGCCCTTGTTATTGGTCTATTCAGGGTTTCAACTTCCTCCTGGTTTAGTCTTGGTAGAGTACAAGTGTCTAGGAATTTATCCATTTCTTCCTGGTTTACTGGTTTATGTGAGTAGAGCTGTTTGTAGTAATCTCTGATGATAGTTTGTATTTCTGTGGGACCAGTGGTGATATCCCCTTTATCATTTTTTATTGCATCTATTTGATTCTTTTCCTTTTCCTTTTTTATTACTGGCTAGTGGTGTATTTTGTTGATCTTTTCAAAAAACCAGCTCCTGGATTTATTGATTTTTTTTGAAGGGTTTTTTTTGTGTCTGTCTCCTTCAGTTCTGCTCTGATCTTAGTTATTTCTTGTCTTCTGCTTGCTTTTGAGTTTTTTTATCTTTCCCTCTTGACACTGCTTTAAAGGTGTCCCAGAGATTCTGGTAAGTTGGGTCTCCATTCTGTTGGTTTTGAAGAACATCTTTATTTCTGCCTTCATTTCATTGTTTATCCAATTGACACTCAGAAGCAAGTTGTTCAGTTTCCAAGTGGTTGTGTGGGTTTGAGTGTGTTTCCTGATCCTGAGTTCTAGTCTGATTGTGCTGTAGTCTGATAACACTGTTTGTTATGATTTCTGTTCTTTTGCATTTGCTGAGGAGTGATTTGCTTCCAATGATGTGGTCAATTTTAGAGTAAGTACAATGTGGTGCTGAGAAAAATGTATATTCTGTGGATTTGGGGTGGAGTGTTCTATATATATCTATTAGGTCTGCTTGGTCCAGCTCTGTATTCAAGTTCTGAATATCCTTGTTAATTTTCTGTCTTGTTGATCTGTCTAATATTGACATTGGAGTGTTGAAGTCTCCCACTATTATTGCATAGGAGTCCAAATCTCATTTTCAGTCATTAAGAACTTGCTTTATGTATCTGGGTGCTCCTGTGTTGGGGGCGTATATATTTAGGATAGTTAGCTCTTCCTGTTGGATTGATCCTTTTACCATTATGTAGTGTCCTTCTTTGTCTCTTTTGATCTTTGTTGGTTTGAAGTCCATTTTATCAGAGGCTAGGATTGTAACCCCTGCTTTTTTTTGTTCTCCATTTGCTTGGTAAATCGTCTTCCATCCCTTTATTTTGAGTCTATGTGTGTCTTTGTATGTGAGATGGGTTTCCATCTCTGTTGGGTTCTGACTTTTTATCCAGTTTGCCAGTCTGTGTCTTTTGATTGGGGTGTTTAGGCCATTTACATTCAATGTTAATATTGTTATGTGTGAATTTGATCCTACCATTTTGTTACTGGCTGGTTTTCTTTCCCATTAGTTGACTCATTTTCTTCATCGCATTTTTGGTCTTTGCCGATTGGTTTGCTTTACAGTAACTGGTACTTGTTCCTTTCCGTGCTTAGTGTTTCTTTCAAGAGCTCTTGTAGGGCAGGTCTGATGGTGAGAAAATCTCTCAATAATTGCTTGCCCGTAAAGGATTTTATTTTTCCTTCACTTATGAAGCTTAGTTTGGCTGGATATAAGATTCTGGGTTGAAAGTTCTTTTCTTTAAGGATGTTGAATATTGGCCCCCACTCTCTTCTGGCTTGTAGGGTTTCTGCTGAGAGATCTGCTGTGCGTCTGATTGGCTTCCCTCTGTGGGTGCACCTGACCTTTCTCTCTGGCTGCCCTTAGCATTTTTTCCTTCATTTCAACCCTGGTGAATCTGCGGATTATGTGCTTTGGGGTTGCTCTTCTTGAGGAATATCTTTGTGGAGTTTGAAATTTGGACTGCCTTGCTAGGCTTGGGAAATTCTCCTGGATAGTATCCTGGAGTGTGTTTTCCAGCTTGGATTCATTCTCCCCGTTATATTCAGGTACACCGATCAAGCGTAGATTAGTTTTTTTTCACATAATCCCATATTTCTTGGAGGCTTTGTTCATTTCTTTTCACTCTTTTTTCTCTTGTCTTGCCTTCTATTTTTATTTCAATGAGTTGATCTTCAATCTCTGATATCCTTTCTTCTGTTTGATCAATTTGGGTATGAAAATTTGTGTTTGCTTCACGTAGTTCTCGTGCTGTTTTTCAACTCCATCAAGTCATATATGTCCTTCTCTAAGCTGGTTATTCTAGTTAGCATTTTGTTTAAACTTTTTCCAAGGTTTTTGGTTTCTTTGCATTGAGTTAGAACGTGTTCCTTTAGCTCAGAAAAGTTTGTTATTATCCACCTTCTGAAGCTTGTTTCTGTCAATTCATCACACTCCTTAGTCAAGTTGTGACCCTGTGTTGTTGAGGAGTTGTGATCCCTTGAAGGAAAAGAGGTGTTCTGGTCTTTGATGGTTTCATATTTTTTGGGCTGTTTTTTTCTCATCTTTGTGGATTTACCTGGCTGTGGTGTCAGACAACTGCTTGAATGAGGTCCCTTGTCTGCCTGTGGGGGGCACTACTGGGTTTCTAGGGACTCCTTCAGGTTACTAGGAAAGCTTCCTATGTCTTTTTTGTTTATACTGGGAGATTAGGCCTGCCTCTTACGATGACCCGATGACCCGTAGGCGCTGCTGGGTTGTCAAGAATGCCGTCCCATTGCTATGTAGGCTTCCTGTGTTTTTTGTTAAAACATGTAGCCCAGTCCCACCCCTCTAGTGGTGGGTTGTGTCCTTCCTCCCCTGGGCTGGATCATTCAGGGTTCATCTCAGACTGTGGCACTGGCTGAGCAACTCACTAGAGTCAGAGCTTCAGACCTCTGGGGTTTGTGGGGGAGAGTAGGGACCCGCCCAGCCTCACCCAGCCATCTCCCCCTTTCAGCTTCCTCTCTCTCCAGTCAAGGGTAGGGGCCTGCCCAGCTGCTCCAGCTTACAGCTCCCTCTCCCTCTCCCTCAGGGCGGGGGGAGGGGGCGATAGCTCATTCAACTCTGGGCTTGTAATTCCTGGTGCTTGACTGGCAAAGATCCCCTGTTCTGTGTATTGCTGAGGCCTTGGGGGAAGCGCTTATCTGGACCGGAGTGCCAGAGGGGGAGCCTCCGACTTGCCAGTCAGATGCACTTTTGGGTGAAGCAGCACCCCTCCCTGCCTCGATCTGCCCTGAGTGGGCTTTGCTCACCACTGGACCAGACCCATTGAAATGCACCTGGTACCTCAGTTGGAGCTAGGAGATCTCTGGATTGCTGGGTGTTGTGCGCTGGAGTTGTGTCTAATTGGCCATCTTGCCTGGAAAGCCAGATAATCTTTTAATTTTGTTTTGAGGTGACACTGTGTTATCCAGGCTCATCTTGAGCTCTTGGGCTCGAGCATTTCTCCCACCTCAGGCTCCCAATGTGTTGGCATTACAGGTGTGAGCCACCACACCTGGCCAGATTTTTTTGGAAAAAAATTTTGCCCGTTTAAATTAAGATACCAAAATATACTAATTTTAAAATAATGGGCTGGGTGAGGTAGCTCACACCTGTAATCCTAGCACTTTGGCACTCCCAGAGTGCCAAAGTGGGAGGATCGCTTGAGGTCAGGAGTTGGAGACCAGCCTGGGCAATACATGGAGACCCTGCCTCTCCAAATGAAATAAAATAAAATAAAATAAAATAAAATAAAATAATATGCATTCATGAAGAACAGAAGAGAGTAAAGAACTTCTCTGAAATCCTATCTTGTGTTATGTTAGTATTAAAGGATGACCCTGGGTGAGTTTAACTCATATCATCAAAATGAAACTATATTCAATAGGATTGCAATTCCCAATAATGCTATAATTAAATTTTTTCTAATACAGATGAAGAACTAGCACTGGATGGCAGTTTTGATCCAGACCTAAAAAAGTATCACAAACTCCACTGGGAAACAGAATTCAAACCTGTGGCACAGCAGCTTCTAAACCGAATTCGGAGGCATCACACCTTCCTGGAACCCCTGCCTGGTCCCTCTTTCTAACACGATGCAAGTTAACAGTAGAAACAGGAAGTCACGTCTCCCTCATTCTTAAGAACTGGTAACAAATATGAATATTTTTTTCAGCATTAACAAATGTGGAAAGTTTTTCAAGAACTGCTTTTAGTGAGTAGCCAAAGTATTTTTTTTTTAAATAAGCATTTATTCTTTTTAGGGTATTATGGAAAAATGAATATACATGTTATATTTCCTGTTAAGAGAAATGTAAGATGAAAATATATGCATTTTTAAGTAAATGACTTTTTCTTCTATTCTCCATTAAATAATATAGTTCTAGTCTTAAAATCTTGATTTAGCAATTTTGGAATTAAAGTGTTCATAAGTTAAATGAACTGTGCAGTAAAGGCTGTTAGATTATAAAGAAGGGTAGTCAGCATGAATGGAACACATTACAACATAGGATCTCTGTTAATTCTTACTACATCAAATAATAAATGTTCTCTCTAGGTACCAGTATTTTTCTGATCCTAATAGTAAAGAGAAGGAGTAAGCAGAAAATCATAGAGAAAACTGCTTTGGGCTGTCTATTCTTTATTAAATAAGTAAAATAGATTAAAACAAGAGTATCTTTACATTTGAAATAAAATGACTGGACTAAGACAGTCCTCTTAATTGTAACTCTCTGTGTTTGGCAGGTGATGTAATGTATTGAAAGCACGTAGGCTTAGGTGAATGGTAGACCTGAGCCTGAATCCTTGCTCTCCCTGTAAGCTGTGTGGGCCTAAACAAGTAACTTAATTTCTGGAGCTTCAACTGTAAAATGGGAATCATATTTATTTTACTGTAGTGTAGTTTAGAACAAACCATTAAATGGGCAAATGGCACATCCAGTGTATGACGTGGAGTGGATGCTCGAGAACATGATGATGACAAGCACTTTATGAGCTAGGATGAGTTTGGCCTTTGAATAAATGATTAAAAAACAAAAAACTGAGATTACTATTGTTGTCCTATACTAGCCAAATGAATATGAGTTGAAAATAAAAATGAATTTACTGGCTCACACCTATAATTCAGCATTTTGGAAGGCTGAGGGAGGAGGATCCCATGAGGCTAGGGGTTCAAGACCAGCCTGGGCAACAAAGTGAGACCTCATCTCAGCAACAACAAAAAGTACATTTACTACTCTGCTTAGAGAAAGCCTTTTATTAACAGTTTATTTCTCACCCTACAAAGTACCAAGACTCATGGGGTAAAAGCAGGCATCCCAGATTGCATGGGTTTCTGAAGCCTATTAGAATAAACTAGCCGGGCACAGTGGCTCATGCCTGTAATCCCAGCACTCTGGAAGGCTAAGGTGGGCAGATCACCTGAGGTTGCGAGTTTGAGACCAGCCTGGCCAACATGGTGAAACCCCATCTCTACTAAAAATACAAAAATTAGCCAGGCGTGGTGGCACACACCTGTAACCCTAGCTGCTCAGGAGGCTGAGGAATAAGAATCTCTTGAACCTGGGAGGCGGAGGTTGCAGTGAGCCGAGATTGCACCACTGCACTTCAGCCTAAGTAACAGCATAAGACACTGTCTTAAAAAAATAAAAAAACCTACATTTTCAGGAACAAATAGACTTTCTAAGAGTGGTTCTAGTCTGGGGCTCATACCTGATATGGCTCAGCAAAATCCTCTAGGGACACTCACCTTCTTGTAGTCCGTAACGTAAGTATATGTTGGTAGATTCACTCCAATAGATGAAATCAGTTTAAGTCAAAGGGACTAATTTGTCTAAAACATTCACAGATGTAAGTCTGTATTTCCTCCATAGCAAGCTATTTATTCTACTTTTAGTGAAAAAGAAAAATCAAACTCTCCCCAAACAGCCCCGTTTATATTTTTAACTAATATAGTAACGTATGGTGGGATCCCATTATGCCAATTCTCTTCCACACTGAACTGCTCCCCTCAGACCCACGTACATGCTGGGCCATTTGGAACCATCTATTTAAAACAAACAAAAAAACCTGTGGTTAAAAAAAAATAACAGTCTACCATTTAACCATTTTAAGAGTACAGTTCAGTAGTTTAAGTTTATTCACATTGTTCTGCAACAGATCTCTAGAACTGTTTCATCTCATAAACTGAAGCTATACTTGCCAAACAACAACTCCCCATTTTCACCCCCAGCACTTGGCAACCATCATTCTATTAATACTTCCAGTTTCTATGACTTTGACTACTTGGTATCTCATATAAGTGGAGCCATACAATATTTGTTTTGTGTGTGTGTGTGTGTGTGTGAGACTGGTTTATTTTACTTAGCATATTATTATCAAGGTACATCCATGTTGTTGCCTGTGATAGAATTTCCTTTTTTTTTTTTTTTTGTAACTGAGACAGGGTCTCAGAACAGTCTCTGTTGCCCAGGCTGGAGTGCAGTGGCATGATCTCGGCTCTGCAACCTCCACTTCCCGGGTTCAGGTGATTCTCCTGCCTCTGGGATTACAGGCATTCACCTGTAATCCATGCCTGGCTAATTTTTGTATTTTTAGTAGAGATGGGGTTTCACCATGTTGGCCAGGCTGTTCTCAAACTCTTGGCCTCAAGTGACCCACCTGCCTCAGCCTCCCAAAGTGTTGGGATTGCAGGTGTGAGGCATCTATGCCTGGCCAATTTCTTTCCTTTTTAAGACTGAATAATATTCTGTTCTATGTATATATCACATTTTGTTCATTCATCTGTCAATGAACATTTGGGTTGCCTCCATATTATGGCTATTGTAAATAATGTTGCCATGAATATAGGTGTGCAAATATCTCTTTGAGATCTTGTTTTCAGTTCTTTTGTGTATATTCTCAGAAGAGATGTCTTAGTTCAAGGCGAGATACAAAAATATCATAGTTTGGGTGACTTAAATTCATTCCTTACAGTTCTTAAGACTGGGAACTCCAGGGTCAGGGTGCTGGCCAGTTCAGGTTGTGGTGAAGGCCCTCTTGTTAGATCATCTCTCATCTGTCTCCTTATAAGGGTTTAATGCCACTCAAGAGAGCTCCCCACTAATGACCTAATTACTTCCCAAAGACCATATAGCTTCAACCTGTGAATTTGGGGGGAACATAAATACTCAGTCCACAGCAAGTGGAATTGCTATATCATATGGGAATTGTATTTCTAATTTTTTTGAAGAACCTCCATAGTGTTTTCTAGAGTGGTGATTATCATTTTATATTCTCACCAATACCATGTAAGTGTTTCAATTTCCCCACATCCTTACCAACACTTGTTATTTTGGGATTTTTAAAAATAGTAGCCATCCTGATGGGTGTGAGGTAATGTGTCATTTTAATGTTGATTTACATTTCTTATAGTCATGCGGAGTACTTCTTCATAATTTTTGTTGGTCATTTGTATATTATCTTTGGAAAAATATATATTCAAGTCTTTTGCCCCCCACCCCACCCCCCTTTTTTTGAGACATTGTCTCACTCTGTCACCAGGCTGGAGTGCAGTGGCACAATCTCGGCTCACTGCAATCTCCACCTCCTGGGTTCAAGCCAGCCTCCTGCCGTAGCCTTCTGAGTAATCCCAGCAGATTGCAGGCACGCGCCACCACATCCAGCTAAGTTTCGTATTTTTAGTAGATACGGGGTTTCACCATGTTGGCCAGGATGATCTCGATCTCTGACCTCATAATCTACCTGCCTTGGCCTCCCAAAGTGCTAGATTACAGATGTGAGCCACTGTACCTGGCCCAATTTTTTAGTTATTTGTGTGTTTTTTGAGTTGTAGGAATTCTTCATATATTCTGGATATTAAACCCTTACCAAATACATGATTTATATTTTCTCCCATCCCATAGGTTACCTTTTCACTGTTGATTATGTCCTTTGATGCACAAACATATTTAAGTCTGGTATAATTCCAGTTGTCTTTTTTCGTCTATACTTTGTGTCATATCTAAGAAATCATTGCCAAACCCAATGTTTTGAAATGTTTCCCCAGTGTTTTCATCTAGTTTTACAGTTGTTGGTCTTATATTTAGGTCTTTGAGTTTAAAATATAAGGGTCCAACTTCATTCTTTTGCATGTGCATATCTAGCTTTTCTAGCACCATTTGTTGAAGAGACTGTCCTATCCGTGTTGAGTGGTCCTGGCACCCTTGCTAAAGAGCGTTTGGCCATATATGTGAGAATTTATTTCTGGACCCTATTCCATTGGCCTATATGTTTGACTTTCTGCTAGTTCCACATTATTTTGATTACTATCGTGTTACAATAGGTTTTGAAATCAGGGAGTGTGAAACCTCCAACTTTGTTACAGTTTTTCAAGATTGTTTTGGCTATTTAGGGTTCCTTGAAGATTCTAGATGAATTTTACCATGGAATTCTCTACTTCTGTGAAAAATGCCATTGGCATTCTGATAGAGATTGCGTTGAATCTGTAGGTCACTCTGGGTGACCTGAACAATATTAAGTCTTCCAATCCAGGACCATGAGATGTCTTTCCATTTTTTTGTGTGTCTTTAATTTCTTAGTGATGCTTTACAGCAGGGATCCCCAACCCGTGGGCCATGGACCAGCCACATAACAGGAGGTGAGCTGTGGGCAAGTGAGCATTACTGCCTGAGTTCTGCCTCCTGTAAGATCAGCTGCAGCATTGGCTTCTCCTAGGAGCTTGACCCTATTGTGAACTGTGCATGCGAGGGATGTGGGTTGTGCACTTCTTATACGGATCTAATGCCTGATGATCTGAGGTGGAACAGTTTTATCCTGAAACCATCCCCCACTGCATCATCCACTCTGGGTCCATGGAAAAACTGTCTTCCATGAAACCAGTCCCTGGTGCCAAAAAGGTTGGCGATTGCTGCTTTAAGTTCTCAGTGTTTATGTCTTTTGTCTTAGTCTGTTCAGGCTGCTGTAACAAAATACCTTAGACTGGGTAAGTTATATATAGATAACAGAAATTTATTGCTCACAGTTCTGGAGGCTGGGAAGTCCAATATCAAGGATTTGGGGCCTAGTGAGTATCATCTTCCTCACAGATGGCACACTCTAGCTGCGTCCTCTCTCATGGTGGAAGGTGAGCTCCCCAGGCCTCTATTATAAGGGCACTAATCCCATTCATGAGGGCAGAGCCCTCTTGACCTTATCACCTTCTAAAAGCCTACCTCTTAATACTAGCACATTGGGGATTACATTTCAGCATACAAATCTGGGGCGGGGAGACACAAACATTCAGATCATCACATTCAGATGATCATGTATCTCCTTGGTTAAGTTTATTCCTAAGTATTTTATTCTTTTTGATGCTATTGTAAATGGAATTGTTTTTTTTTTTGATCATTCATTGTTAGTGTATAGAAATGTGACTGATATTTGTGTATTGATTTTGTAGCCTGCAACTTTGCTGAATTTATGCTTCCTCCTAATCATACCATTCTCTGCTGGGGAAGAGCTAGGGTGAGCAAAATGCACAAACTTTTCTAGCCTTTCGGTGCAGCCTTTTCCTGGCTTTGCATTTGCCTAAGTGCTGCAGTTTCCCAGTTGGTTTCTAGAGTTCTTACAAAGATATTCTGGCCCATATATTGTTAACTCAGTGTCTCTGGGAGAATGAGGATGCTGAGTTCCCAAGTCCATCATCTTGCTGACATTACTTCCCATCTACCAGCTACAGCAAAAGGCTAGTATGATGATTTGGATATGATATTCACACACAGAAATATGCTAATAAAATTTCAGAGTATATTGATAAAAAATGCTTACCCAACAAGTTTTACTTATCCACTTTTCTCCCAGTGGTGTGGGTCAAAATGAATTTCATTCTTAGAGATAATTAAGTTTGGCCTAATAAAAAAGTTTTCCCAAATATGACCAAAAAACCCCTTAGATTTTAACTCTTGAATCCTAGGAACCTCAACCAGAAATCTTTTCATGATTATTTTAGAAAAAAGTTTTCCTATGGTGGGGGAATATTTTGATATCCCCAGTGCAATATACCTTCCCTAATTATTTTGGAAACAACTGGTTTCAAAGATTATATAGTAACATTAGAAATCCCAGTGTGTTCAGTTTTGAGAAAATATTGAGTAACAGGAAGCACCTGTTAAATGGAAGGCACTGAAACATTAACTTTGTATCACATGCATTTTTATTACTTTAGGTATAAACATATTTTTTGACTCATTAAAATTTTGATTTTAATTTCTAAGTGATTATAAGTTCCAGTGGACTAAATGCATTCCAGTTGATCTTGTTTTGTGATCACTCTACTGCTGATTAGAATCTCTACCGGAAATTTTGTATTTTCAAGAGGAGGAACAAAGCAGAAACGGGATGAGTAAAATTTTAACTATTTCCAGTGCATCCTTACTTCTTGGGTTAAATTGTATTGCTATGGTGAGAGAACTCAGCAGCAGACAGACGAGGACAATGGCATGATGCATATTCAATGGGCAATGAACTTATGTTTCTTTAAATATAAAACATATTGAAGATGATAGTAGTCTATTTCTAGCTAAGGTTATAGTCTTGTCTTCTCACTACAGTATATATCCTTGAGGGCAGGTAGCACCTCTATTCAAAATTGATCCTTCCCAACCCCTACTTCCACACTACCCCATACATTTACAGGCACTAGATTGACTCAGTGTTTTGAGGAGTAATATTATCACAACAGCTTCAGTTAAACTTAAGAGCTATATCTACTTGTCTGATACAGTGTGATTTTTTTGTTCTTTAGTCTCTTCCTGATGAATCCTTTCTAATAATTGTAAAATTCTATTGGAACTCTAAAACATCGCAGTTCAAAAAGGGAGCAGGCAAAGAGCCATACCAGTCATTTCCAAGATAAAAAAATGGTCTTAAATAAGATTCTGAAGAGGGTGCACTCCTCTTTGTATCTTTCAAAATGGCTTCAAGTGTTTTGCCATTTGAAAGTAGTCTCATGATTACAGCATTATTTAAGTGTGAATCTGGTTGGCTTATGAAAGTAGAGAGAAAGAATTGTTACTAATAGTGAAGTCATGACTTTTTAAGAGATTGAGACAGCAAATAAAATTGGAGAAAAATTATTCTTTATTGAAAAATACCAATAATACTGACAGACTTCAAAAGCAATTCACGCTTCCAGAATACAAAGTACTTAATACATATTTTCAAACCTGTTTGGATTTCAAACAAAGTTAGTATTTTTGTAAATCAAATTTTATAACCTGGCTAAAAATATTTTCCAGCTTTATTATTTAAGGAGCTGCACAACCTTTTACAGTGGGGACCAGGAGGCAGGCAGAAGCAGAGACACAGAATGCACCCAGGACTGCACAGCAGTCTACAGCAACATGTCCCATAACTTCAGTGCACAAAAATCCTGCACAAGACAGCTGCCCTCCAGTGTCAGTATCTTGTGAAACCACATATCAAAATATAGCCAGTTTCTTATAATTTATACACTTTCGTTTAGGATTGCTTTTTGAAGAAAATCTTGAAGGATGCCATAATATCATCCAGAATCCTGAATTTAAAAAATGAATGAAAGAAATGAACTGTTACCATCAAAATGGTTGTTGCTGAGCTGTGTGAGTAGGAACTCTATGCTTTTTTCGATGCAAAAAAATTAACACATAATGCAAGTTTAATCTGAAATCACACAAGTTATGTATGTAGGCTCAGATAGTAGCAATGTTCACTTTTATTACTAATAGCTTAACAGTCAATCTATTCATTCCTCCAGCAGGAATAGCAGCACCAAGATCTTCTAAAATTCTTTATGTATAAAGCTTAAGTCATTATCCAAGTCCCATTCTTTGCATGCTCCAATTCTTGTTATCTTATTTAACATAAAAGCAACATGATTTGGAGAATTACTATTTGCTGTATTAAAACAGTTACACAGCATCTTCTACTGTCAAAAAGCAAAATACTGTGAATGGCAGCCTTTCTTCACAGATCTAAACTTGAAGCTGCCAAACGATCACTGCTTGTACCAGCAGTGGTTTTCCACAGTAAAATAGCAGAAACTAAAGGAATCATGGCACAATGGATTTCTGAATTATTTTGTCTACCATTGGTCCTGGGGCTTGGTACCTTCCCCTTGTAGACTATTATCTGCTGATCATTCCAGAATCATCTTTAATGAAGGAAAGGCATCAGGTCATATAGCGGGTAATGGCTCTCAGAGCATAAAGGAGTTCTGCTTGCATCCTAGCTTCTATAAGAAGCAGATTAACATGAACCTGAATATAAAATACAACATCATAAAAGGAAGGATTACAAGCATTTACAATCACAGTTTTTCAGTGCATCTAATGAACACATAAGTACACTTCCTATATGGTACTGAATAACTTAGTCTTGGGTTTGTTAAATAGAATATCAATTTCTCAACAGCTATCTGATACTTCTCCCCCCCACTCCCCCAATACGCAGTTTCACTGTTGCCCAGGCTGGAGTGCAGTGGTATGATCTTGGCTCACTGCAACCTGCAACCGCCACCTCCCGGGTTGAAGTGATTCTCATGCCTCAGCCTCCCAAGTAGCTGGATCTACAGGTGTGTACTACCATGCTCAGCTAATTTGTTTTGGTATTTTTAGTAGAGATGGGATTTCACCATGTTGGCCAGGCTGGTCTTGAACTGCTGACCTCAAGTGATCTGCCTGCCCTGGCCTCCCAAAGTGCTGGGATTACAAGTGTGAGCCACTGTGCCGAGCCTAATATTCTTTTTGGATAGCTTTCATTTATATTTTATCATATTTCTTGGAGGTTTGTTATATGTCAGAAAATCTAGACACTGTTTTATTAGAATACCAACTTCCCGTGCCAAATCATTATTCAGTAATTTCTATAAAGATGTTTCAAAGAGAACAGACACTTCTACACATACACAGCTTTTACAAAACAGTCTCCTCTACATGCTGACAGCCATGCCAGCACTATTGAAAAATGGGCCAGCCCACCTGTCCTCCCTGCCTTCATTATTCTACTCTATCACTATGACGAGGTTCCCTTCTGAAAGGGTACCTCAGACAGCTGTCCTAGAATGTTTTCTTTTGGGTTGGTAGGGGTGATGGAAAGGGTTTCAGAGCCATTAGGTTAGGTGAAGGAAACTACGAATCACTGCTAAGTTACAGAGTAAACAAGCCACAACAGGCACATACCTTCTCAGAGTGCTTGAACTGCCTCCAGAAGCTATCATACATTCTTTTGGTAACCTTTTCAGGAGTGCAAACAACAGTTTTGATATAAACTTTAAAGCTACGATCCAATAGCTGGTTAATTTCACCATAGTCATAATCATCATATCTGTTGAAAGACAGTGAGAATTACATTTTCAGTGTATAACCTATTTTTGTCTTATGAAAGAATACACATCAATAGTTAATGCTGTATTTTTTTCCCTCTTTGTGTAGGTAGCTGTCCCCAAAAATGACAGAGCTTTATAATTGAGGGGTGGATGACTGAGTATAAAGGAATAAGAAACAGAGTACTTAAACAGAACATTCTCTGCTACCCAAATAAATCATTCCTGAAAGCTGACAATATTAAGGTAGCACTGGGTACCAAGCAAGTGTATATTTGCAATCATGAACATGCAAACACACTGAGGAACAAATTATTATTTTTTGAGACTGAATCTTGCCCTGTCACACAGGCTGGAGTCCAGTGGTGCTATCTTAGCTCACTGCAACCTCCACCTCCTGGGTTCAAGTGATTCTCTCGGCTCAGCCTCCTGAGAAAAGCTGGGATTACAGGTGTGTGCCACATGCCCAGCTAATTTTTGTATTTTTAGTAGAGACAGTATCACCATGTTGGCTAGGATAGTCTACAACTCCTGATCTCAGGTGATCCGCCCCGCCTCGGCCTCCCAAAGTGCTGGGATTATAGGCATGAGCCACTGCACCTAGCTGAACAAATTCTGAAAACAGATTATCAAAATTAAGTAACAATTATATTTGTTATTGGTACTATATTTTCTCTCTCTCTCTATATATATATGTCTAGATATATATGTCTAATTTTTATTTATACAAATGTATATAATTATAAATATTTTAATTTTAAATATTGTATATAATTATATTTATATATACATAGAGGGAAATTCACTTGTATAAATAAAAATAATTAGAATTACTTTACTCATGTTTCTAGGAGTTTCTGGGGTCAAATGAGAAAAAAGGCAGGGGCTGGGGAGAGAAGGATGATTTATACTTAAGAACCCATCCTGCTTTAAGCCAAGATGGTTGCATACAGCAGTGTCTGCTTTGCTTCACTGGGTAATGGATTCCCAATCACATAGGCCCTGTAGTCTCCTATTGAGTTTTCATTGGAAAGGGGAGAAAGGTCTTGTAAAGCTGGTTCTACAACCATTCAGGAGGCTAAAGTCAATAGTCTGGCTACTGATTAGTGGGAAATTAGTTTAAAGTTGGTCAGATGTACCTTGAATGCCAGATGCGTTTGGAGCAGATGAAACAGGGTTTATAGGTTTTGAGCAGAGTCTCTGATAAAATGAATAGAAAGCCTGACTTTACAGCTAAAATGACTACTAAGTACTGTAGCATGGAGTTTGTGTGCATGTGTGAGAAGATGGTATACAATGGCTGTATTTTCAATATAACATCGTAACATGGCTGAAAACCTAACAGCAAGGACATGAAAGTTTTGATTAGGTATTATGACAGCAAGTACTCTTCAGAAGGAGCCTAAGAACAGCCAGAGGAGCAATATAAGGGTACTGATTTCCAAGAAACATAAATGGGTCAGGAGATAGATGATATGAAAAGATACTAAAGGCGTTCAGTGACAGACTTTGTTCTGGAACCAGATTGCTTGTCCTTCCTCCCTTTCCTGGAGGCAGCTGTCATTCAACTCTTCTCAAAGTCCCTAACTCTCCCTCCTGCCTAGCTAGGAAAGAGGAGAGAAAACTAAGCTGCAATAAAGTGGTTCTTTGAAGTATAAAAAGCATAAGAATAAGTTATTGGGGAGGGGATGGGTTTTGATTATGTGTGTGTCTGTGTGCACTCCAAGCACCTGAATAATTTGGCCCAGAGAAAAACATCTCTTTATAAACACAGAAAGAAGACTAACCTTATTCCAAACATGCAGTGAATATAGTTCCAAATTGCCCGTCTAAGCATTGAGGTATCAACATCTTTGTGCATTGCCATTGTATTATAAGTAAGATTGTAAGCAATGTGAAATTTTTCATCAATCAACTGTCCCACATCTGGATAAAGACGATTTACCAAAGAATAACCATGATCTTCCCAGCAATAGTCCTAAATACAGGGAATAGAACAAATGTGAATAATTAAAATGTGCTCAAGTACAGTTCTATATCTACAGCTCTGTAGTATATAAAAATAATTGCCATTTGGCTGACAATCCAACCGGCTTTCATCCCTAACTCCCAGCTTCACTTGCACTCCAATCTTACGTTTTCAATTTCCATACTACAACATGCAAAAGTTGTTTTATAATGCAGTGAATTTAAAAACTAATGGAGAATTTAAATCTCCTTGTCTCCTCTTGTCTCAAAAAACAAAAACGAAAACCAACTAATAGTCTCTTCACCTTACACATCCACCTTTATCTCTTTCACTCTCTCTCCACTTAGCTCCCAGATGTGACCAGCTTGGGAGTCCCCTCTCCTTTTCCATTGCAGTAGCCACTCAAATGGCCTTCAAATTATGTGTGAGAGAGAGAGAGTGAGTGTGTGTGTGTGTGTGTGTGTGTGTGTGTGTTTTAAGAGACATGTTCTCACTCTGTTGACAAGGATGGAATGCAATGGTGGCAACGGTGTGATCACAGCTCACTGCAGCCTTCAACTCCTGGGCTCAAGTGATCCTCCCTGTCTCAGCCTCCTAACTGGAACTACAGGCACAGGTCACCTTGCTTGGTTAGTTTTTTAAATTATTTGTAGACATAGGGTCTTGTTTTATTGCCCATGCTAGTCTTGAATGCTTGGCCTCAGTAATTTTCCCATCTTGGTCTCTCACAGTGCTGGGATTACATGTGGGAGCCACCCATCTGCCCAAATTTTGTGAATTTTTAACTCAACACATCCATCACCCATTCCTTCTCCTCCTACCCCCACTTCTGCTTTTTAGCCCTATTAACTGAGTCTTCCTAATTAGTTTTCCTACATTAAATCTCCTTGCCTTTCTTTCCACCTGAAACAAAACTTAATAAGCCCCTACTTCTTTGTTGCTTTCCTAAAAACACCTCTTTGATATTACGCCATCACTCTGGTCAAAGCCTACAAACCCCACTTAATCTACTGTAAACTGCTTTGGCATTTAAGGCACACCTAACCAATTTTAAACTCATAATTGAATTCTTTATGCCTTTTATTACTACTAATCAGAAGTAGGATTTCTTAGCTTGAAGCTCTCAGCAGCCAGCCAGTCTTTTTATAGTTCCTTCCCTCACTCTGTCCCTCAACCTAACCCTTTATTGTCTAGTCTCCTCTACTTACAATACCCTTTTTACCATCCAAATTATTCAAATTCTAATCTCTCTCCATAAAATTTCCAGCTCACATGATGTCTTCAATTTGTATTATATGATTATCCTAATTATACAATAATTTTGCCCCTTAGTTTATTTATTTTTATTTCTTGAGACAGGGTCCCACTCTGTCACCCAGGCTGGAGTATGGTGGCTCCATCAGAGCTCACTACAGCCTCAACCTTCCAGGCTCAAGTGATCTTCCTACCTCAGCCTCCTGAGTATATAGGACCAGGTGCACACCACCACACATGGCTTTTTTTTTTTTTTTTAAGAGACAGGGTTTCCCTATGTTGGCCAGGCTGGTCTTGGAACGCCTGGCTCAGGTGATCCACCAGCCTCAGCTGCCCTCTCAAGGTGCTGGGATTACAGGCGGGAGCCATTGTGTCAGGCCCCTTAGTTTCTTGAAGAAAGAAACAAAATCTTATGGTTCTCAAATATTTTCATAATTCTGGTAAAATAGTTATTATTTAACACTGGACCCTAACAATATTTGGGAATGTTGGGAGTATTAACTCATCTGAATTAAATACTTACCTATTTAAATATTTACATAATAATTTTTTTTTTTTGAGACGGAGTTTCTCTCTTGTTGCCCAGGCTGGAGTGCAATGGCACGATCTCGGCTCACCGCAATCTCTGCCTCCTGGGTTCAGGCAATTCTCCTGCTTCAGCCTCCTGAGTAGCTGGGATTACAGGCACGCACCAACATGCCCAGCTAATTTTTTGTATTTTTAGTAGAGACGGGGTTTCACCATGTTGACCAGGAAGATCTCGATCTCTCGACCTCGTAAGCCACCCGCCTCAGCCTCCCAAAGTGCTGGGATTATAGGCTTGAGCCACCGCGCCCGGCCAAAATTTTTAAGATATACATACATTTAAAACTACAGTATGACTTCACGGATGGATCAGAAGCAGTCTTTTAGCTGTTATTCTAAAACAAGAAGAGATACTGCCTGCAAAGCACTTAGCATAGTTCTCAAGTATAAGTGGCTCTTTTGTATTTTAAGTCAGTCTGAGATATTTCTAGTCAATCATGTGCATACAAGTTGAAATTTTACCTGGACACGAAATGTTGGAACATGCATCCCATGTCTAGAGAAATCTTTATAGCCATAGCTAGTATCCTCAAAATGACGAGATACATCTCTTGCTGGTGTAAATTCTTCATCATCTGGGAAAAAGGCCATTGAAAGTTTTTAAAAAATAGGATGCTAGTTAAAATTGATTTTACCCATAGCAAGTAAAGATGGCATAGCCCTTTCTCTGATACTGAGTAACCAATATCAACCAAAATAGTCTTGTAACTACACAAAGATATAGCTTACTTGCTAGTAAACAGAATGTAGTAAAAGAAGATTCTGTGTTATAAAATGAAAACTCATAGATGAATTCTCTATGGCTTTTTATTGCCTCTTTCACAGACACCTTCTCTCTCTCCCCATTCTAATTTATATATATTAGGTTCTACTTATTCAAAGTATGAACATCCTTTTGGATCGTCTGATAACTATAAAAATCAGCTATGCTCTAAAATTTAGCACTTATTTTTGTTCAATATTAATGACATAAGGTATGTGATATGAAAGAAAAATCTCATGAGTTAACAGTTTTACAGTGCTGCCTGCACTCTGCCTAAGACTTTCTGGACTATCATGATGTTTAGGAGTTGAGATTATAGTTTCATGTAAGTGTAGCATTAGATGACAACAACTCTCTATCTTCAGGCATGGAAACAAAAATTTTTCGAAAAATAAGCTAACATCCAACCTCCATTTAAACAAATTTGATTGTTTCTTTGCTATTAAGAAACTTGGTGTTTTAATTCTTATACTCTTTCTCCCACTCTATTGGAGACACTTTATAAACTTTTTCTCCTTTAAATCATCTGGTTTATATATTATTTCCCATAGCCTGCAAACAGATAAAGGTTAAACATAGAGAATTTAGGTTGTTGTTGGTAATTTAATAAATATCTCCTCTTGCTATATTGCCCAAGCTGGTTTTGAACTCCTGGCTTCAAGGCGATCCTCCCACCTCAGCTTCTTGAGTGGCTGGTACTACAGGTACACATTGCCGTGCCCAACAAATCACAGAATTTTAACGCTGGAAGCAATCTCAGGACCATTTCCTCATATTAAAGAAGAGAAGCATGGACAATATAGCAAGACCCCATCTCTACAAGAAAAATTTAAAAACAACTAGGTGTGGTGGCACATGTCTATAGTCCTAGCTACTCAGGAAGCTGAAGCAGGATGATTGTTTGAGCCTAGGAGTTTGAGGTTACAGTGAGGTAGGATCGTGCTGCTGCACTCCAGCCTGGCAACAAAGCAAGACCCTGTTTCTTAAAAGAGAAAAAAGGGAGCATTCATATGTTAACTGACTTAGTCAAGTTCACAAAGCTCATTAGAAGTAATTTTAGTACCAGAATCCAAATTAAATGTCCTCCCTCTTAGTCTAGGCTGTTTTCACTTTTAACCTTTTCTTAGTTGCTTGCTGTAAAAATTATTTGTAAATAGGAATACCTATGCAATAGCCTCTCTAAAAGGAGGGGCATATTTAGATTGATGCTTTAAAACATATTTAAATTCTTTAAATAAAAAGCTGAGTTTGCAATAATTATATTGGCTATGTAATGGTTGTTCTTACCTGAAGAGAAGACAAACATACTCTCTCTTTTTTCTATTTCAAACCGTGAAGCCATCTCTTCCTGACTTGCCTCTTCTTCATCTCGACATTCCTGTAACTGCCTCATCTTTTCCATGAGGGCTTCAACCTCAAAGAAAGAATCACTTACCTGAAGAGAAAATATAATTAATGTTACATGTGGCAGACATAGAATATACATGAATTATCTTTTATTAAGTCTGTCTTATAAGAATTTATATCTTAATAGAATATAGGGAAAATATTCTTATAATTTTAATGTACATGAATGAATAAAAAACAATTATTTTGGTCTATTAGGAAGACTGACATGCAGATTTTAAAATAGAAGAAAAAAATGATTAAAATATAAGAAAAAAATAATTTTAAGAACACATTCTAATGCTTTTACCTTATAAAATTAGCAATAATGTCATTAATATTTATGCTGTTTTAAAAACTAAACACTATCAATTTAAAATAGAACTATGTTCACTTCTACTTGCTTAATCTTCAAATAAATAAGATATACAAAGTATAAGTGGTTTTGCATCAACTGTGTACACTGGGCATACATACTGTCAATGTGTCTATCATCTTTAGTAATTAGCTCTATTTATACAGTTTACCAATTAAACATGAAACGTGTTTACATGGCTAGAGTTAGCCACCTGACCTCTGCAAATGGATCTGGCAGCTGTCACTTGCTGGGATGACTAGAGCAATGTCACACATAGAGTAATGGGTGTGACAAAGGACTGGCCAAGTGGTCTTGCACTAGTCAAATCAGTTATACTTCTATACCCTGTTGCATTCTTGCTGCAAAAGCTAGATCAAATCTATGCAATTTATATCTTTCTTATAAAATGAATATATTAAGAAGTCTTGGTTGGGCTAGGGGCTCACGCCTGTAATCCCAGCATTTTGGGAGCCCAACGCAGGATAATTGCTTGAGCCCAGGAGTTCAAAGCTGCAGTGGGCTATGACTGTACCACTGCACTCCAGCCTGGACAACAGAGTGAGACTTTGTATCAAAAAGAAAAAAAAAAAGTCTTAATCTCAAATCTCAATGTGTACATACAAAATTGATGGTTCCTCTTTATAAATTTATTTTGCCAGGAATGTTTTTAAGACCTCTGTCTTCCACTCTTCCTGGCTTCCACCTATTGATCCTTCAGGTAGCAGCTTACATGCTTCTAAACACTATCAGTTACCCCACAAGCTGTAATTATTCTAACACAACCCTGTCCTCTTTCCTTCACAATCATAATTTATAATTGTTATTTGCATGATATTGATTTAATGCCTGCTCCCTTCCCAGACCAAACCTTCAGAAAGGTAGGAGATCTGTCTGGTTTATCTGTATATATCCCACACCTAGCATAGTACCTGGTACACAGAAGATATTAAAAAAAAAATACTTGCTATAGAATGACTGCCAGAATAATTCTAGATTAAGAGACAATCTATATCACCTGTGCTTTATACTTTCTTTTGATCCAAACAGTTCTACTGAAATGCCCAGTACTAAGCCCTTTCTCTAACACTTTCATGATAGGAAGTGTTTCTGTGATGGTGCTGAAGATTCTTCCGGTGCATGCATTTTCCCCATAGTTATTCCTGACACAGGGTCAGTACCCAAATAAAAAATGAGCTGAAAAGGATTAGGTTACATGATAGGATGATTCAAAGTTTAAAAAAGGTCTCTTTCAACTCACATTATCTCTCATTATCTGTTTACCCATTCTCCTTTTAAAATATAAAGAGCCCAAATTGCAAGTATTCTTAGGAAAGATAATTCTTGTTAAATTATATTGAAATAAGAGGGAAAGAAAATGAAGTAGGTAGGTTTCTTTGTTCCTTGATTGATCTGCCAAAGTTGTTAGAGTTAAAAAAAATTAAGGCATTTCATTTTAATATTAAAATATTAAAACTGTAAGAAAATTCTTTTTTTTCCTTTATAAATTACCCAGTCTTGGGTATGTTTTTATACACCAATACTTAGAAGCAACCAATGTGTCCTTCAGTGGCTACTGGAATAAAGAAATGTTGGTACATCCAGAAAATGAAAAATTATTCAGTGCTAAAAAGAAACTTAAGTATCAAGCCATGAACAGACATGGGTTGATTCTTACAAGAATCAACAATGCTACATTAATATAATTTAAATGCATATTACTAAGTGAAAGAAGCCAATCTGAAAAGGCTACATACTGTATGATTCCAACTAACATTCTGGAAAAAGCAAAACCATGAAGATAGTTAAAAAAAAAAAAAATGAGTAAGTAGCTGCCCAGGTTAGGAGGGAGGAAAAATTCTTGTTTGTTTGTTACCATTTGTATCTGAAGAACTGAGTCAGATACTGGATATATGTGGCCTGGTGGTGGCACCACCTGAACACCTAAAGAACAAGCTACATCAGCTCACTGTCAAGTGGCATCAGTGTGGGCCACAAACCTTCTAAAAGTATACAAGTTACCTGGGAATAGGAAGCTTATCTATTAGAGAAATAAAAATTATCTTCTTTCAGTATTCATTCTTTTAGTAGAAGGATAACTAGAAACAATCAAGTACTTTTTTCTTTAGCCTTGTACTGAATTATTGGTAGCAAGGGCAAGAATCCATCTCCTAGCATCCTAGCAACTGTATACTCTCTTGGATCCTCTTCTGATCACCAAGCTTTGATTAATCAGTGGTCATATGCAGGCCTCTGATATGAATCTAGGCCACGGTCTTTGGCAGGGTCAGGACAGTGCTATGATCAATCTAGGGAAAATTATTTCTTGCGCTAATTACACCATAAGTAAACGCCACCTCTATTTCGCACCTGACTTTGCATTTAAGATATTTCATTTAAACCTCCCAATAACCTGTGTTTTACTTTTATTACATGAAAGAACTGAGATTCAATAACATTTCCAAAGTCAAATATATAAGTTAAAGGCAATTCAACCTGCCCACATGTATTTTGAAGGGATAACATAACTCAGAAAATGCATACAAAGTGTTCAGATGGCTGTGGTAGTACTTCTATGATTTTTCACTATAGCAAAGGAATGCAGGAGGGGACTTTGATTCATCATAAATAGGAATTAAAATTTGCTTATAGAAAACTGAACTTTCTCTGTTTCAAAAGAGTAACAAACCTGAGAATATACAAAAGCCAGGAAGAGAAGGAATAGAGGTGAAAGCATTTTAACAAATTTGCATTCACTTGATATCACCTTCTATATTGGTGCAAAATTAAACATGAAAAAAAATTTAAAGATAAAATTTCCAGGTCAAAATTGATTAAATCTTCTGAAAGATAAAAAGTAAGAAGTCAAGCTGTTTCTTTATGCAGAAGAGAAGAATGTGATTGGCACAAAAATCACAGCGTGGCCCACCAGGCCACACTATTTTCAGCCTTCCCTCATCTCACTGTAGTAGCCATTCAATATTATTTGGCCCTGATGGGACACATGCCGTTGGCTCCTGATTCTAAAATTATGAGTGTAAACTCCTAGAAGGTCTTAGAGTTTTGTACATCACTTTTTATATAATTTTGAATAGCACCGAGACTAGTGATAAGCATGTCAGGCAGTCAATGAAACCTTACTAAATGAATAGATATAGTGGCCCAATTTCTCCACAGACTTAACATGGTGGGTTTTTCTTCACCCTTCAAGCCAATTGAAGAAATATTATAACTGCAATTATTGTGATTAGTTTTATGACAATCTCATGACAAATGATGAATACTTACAGAAACATTTTCTGCTGAGTTGACCTGCATCTCATCCACACTGTGATTGCCATTTGTAATGTCACAGATGCAGTAGTTGCTAACAGAAGGAGGTCTGAACGTGTGGCCACCATCACAATGAATTTCTGGACTGATTCCACAGCCAAATGTGAACGAGGCAAGAGAATGATAGTGTGTGAGTAAAACTACCGCATGTACCAATTCCGCAAGGGACCAGCTGTGCTCTTCAGCTTTTAAAAGTCCCTTAGGGGGGAAAAAAGAGAATATGTTTTTGTACGGGGGTGTGGTAAAAGTACAGTTCATTTTATTATTTATTGAAAACTTGATGAGTCACCATACAAAATTAGTATCACCTAGTATAAAATTATCATTTGAAACATGTAGAACTCAGAATTTGTTAATTTTTATGAATATGCATTCACGAATAGAACTTAATAGTCTATTACAACAGTCACTATTATTCTGATTTTCTGAAATACTTAGAATAGAATGGATTTTGCTTAAAAGTGGTTGCTGTGTTTCAGATACTGGATTATGAATGAATTATGGTGTTGTTAGTTCAAAATCTCAAACCAGCCGGGCGTGGTGGCTCAAGCCTGTAATCCCAGCACTTTGGGAGGCTGAGGCAGGTGGATCACAAGGTCAAGAGATCGAGACCATCCTGGTCAACATGGTGAAACCCCGTCTCTACTAAAAATACAAAAAATTAGCTGGGCATGGTGGCACGTGCCTGTAATCCCAGCTACTCAGGAGGTTGAGGCAGGAGAATTGCTTGAACCCAGGAGGCGGAGGTTGCGGTGAGCCGAGATCGTGCCATTGCACTCCAGCCTGGGTAACAAGAGCGAAACTCCGTCTCAAAAAAAAAAAAAAAAAAAAAATCTCAAACCAAATGTAATAAATTTGTGTTTAAAAGTAGAAGCTGCTCTGTGAAATGCCTGTGTTTTGTTTAAGGCCTCCTCAAGGAATTTTTAAGATAGTGGGTTGAACGACTTGACTAAATATTCCTAAATCATCAAATTATATTTATTTATTTTATTTTTTTATGTTTTTTTTGAGACAGAGTCTTGCTATGTTGGCCAGGCTGGAGTGCAGTGGCACAATCTTGACTCACTGCAACCTCTGTCTCCCAGGCCCAAGCAATTCTCCTGCCTCAGCCTCCTAATAGTTGGGATTACAGGCGTGCGCCACCATGCCTGGCTAATTTTTGTATTTTTAGTAGAGACATGATTTCACCATGTTGGCCAGGCTGGTCTCAAACTCCTGACCCCAGGTAATCCACCCACCTTGGCTTCCCAAGTGCTGGGATTACAGGCATCAGCCACCATACCCAGCCCAAATTATATTTAAGTTATACATAAATTCTATAATCTATTCAATTCTGTGTCCCTTCTGCTTCATTATCTATTTTGTAATCTTGCATAATTTTTCCTTGACAATATATAATGGGCACTGTATTAATTATATTCAAATCTTGTATCTTCTTGATAATATCTTTAATTATCTAATAGTATCTATAAAGTAGGCAAGACCAAAAGATGCATCTTTTAGGAATTTCTAGTGCATGGTATACAATTCTAGAGAACATCAATCTACTTTTACTTTATTACCTCTATTAATAAATAGAACCAGAACAAACCAGATTAACACGGCATGTAAAATGTAACATAAAGATGCAGAACAATGAGATGCCACTTCACACTTATCAGAATGGCTGAAATCCAAAACACTGGCACCAAAGCTGGCAAATATGTGGGCCAGTAGGAATGCTTCTTCACTGCTTTGTGGGAATGCAAACTGATAATGCCACTTTGGAAGACAGTTTCACAGTTTCTTACAAAGGTAAACATAGGCTTATCACATTATCCACAAATTGCACTTATTTACCCAAATGAGGTGGAAACTTTTGTCAACCAAACACACACACACACACACACACACACACAGAAGCAAAAAACAAAACAAAAACCTATACATGAATGTTTACAGCAGCTTCATTCATAATTGCCCAAAACTGGCAAAAACCAAGATGTCCTTCAATAGGTGAATGGATAAACGCACTATGGTATATCCATACAATGGAGAATTACTCAGTGATAAAAAGAAATGAACTATCAAGTCATGAAAAGACACAAAGAAGCCTTAAATGGATGTTGCTAGATGAAAGAAGCCAGTCTGAAAAGCTATATACTTTTATATGATTCCAACTCTATGACATTCTGGAAAAGGCAAAACTATAGAGACAATAAAAATATGAGTGGTTGCAAGGGCTTAGGGGAAGGGGATAGGGATGAACAGGTAGAACCCAGGGCATTTTTAGGGTACTGACTATTCCATATGATACTATAATGGACGTATGACATTAGGCATTTGTCGAAACTTGTAAAACCATACAATGCAAAGAGTGAACCCTAATGTGAACTATAGAGTTTAGTTAATAGTAACATTATCAATGCTGGTTCATTACAACAAATGTACCACACAAATGCTATATGTACAATAGAAGAAAATGTGAATCTGTGGGAAGAGGTTCAGGGGATAGAAAATGGGAACTCTCTGTACTTTCTGTGCAATTTTTCTGTAATGGTAAAACTGCTCTAAGAAATAAAGTCTGAAATAACTCCCAAGATATATTACCTCACTACTTACCTCAATGTGTTCTTTGGTAATAAGCCAAGGTCTATGGGCTAACACTTTGTTGAGTTCTCCTAAATTCTGTAGTTTTTGAGGAGCATTCTCTAAACCATTGAGCCACTTGGGGTCTCCACCA
This sequence comes from Saimiri boliviensis, assembly GCF_048565385.1. NCBI lineage: Eukaryota > Metazoa > Chordata > Mammalia > Primates > Cebidae > Saimiri > Saimiri boliviensis. The sequence continues at coordinate 60,541,977 of NC_133452.1, read as the reverse complement.
ACATGAAGGAAATCATTTACATGTAGGTTCACTAAGTAGGAGCACTGATGTCTTGCTGCAGCCTTAAGAGAAAACAAAAAGATTATTCTAATTCTAAATATTAAACCTTGAACTAACTACAAATCCTTTTTATTTACAACATGCAAAAGAGGTAATTGAGTTTACTGATATGTTTTCGAATTTTCCATAAACTAGAGAAATGCAGTTTTTATATAAAAATTTTAAAAATTCAAATACAGTAAAAGAACCTTAGAAATATTCCAACAACAAACAAAATATCTGATAAAAGTATTTGAACTTTAGACATTTTATCTACATACCAACTTTCAGAACTTCAGATTAAGAAGAAACTTCAATTAAGGTGCCAATCATAAAATAATGGAATATTATTTACAAACTGAACAGGAAGCACCGCTTATGTCAGTGTGAACTATTTATAATAATGAAACAGAACTTGTGTTCTACTTTTTTTATTTAATAAAAAATTGTTCTCAGGAATGTATAAATACTTGTTTTTCTGTTACACTTGAGAGCATTCTTATTTTAAAATAGAAAAAAATAGAGACTACGTAATAGGAATCGTATTACAAATCATAAGTATCCCTGTGTTTAAAGTATTAACTGTCTCTTAAAAAGATTAATAATAGGCAAAAAGAATTTTTCACTGAATGTTTACAAACCATTATCCCAATGTAGTGCCGATAATGTAGGGGTAACGGCCCATCCATTTGCAGTAGATAGTGTTGAGTTTTTAAAAAACTTTCTAAATATTGTGGGTGGAAAACCATCACTAACGTAATGTTATCCAAACGGCCCAAAGCAGCAAAAGAATCTGCAAATAAAGCGTGCATCTGTGCGTCTTCACTCCCCACTTGGAGGATCTGTATACATGGGAGAAAAACCATGGTTACCAAAATTGTAAATTAGTGTTAAGGGGAAAAAAAAATATACATGGGCTGCACAGTATCATTTAGAAGCAGATTAAATTTGGCTTAGTTACAAATTTAAACTCAACTGCTTGAAAGATACAGAAGAATAAACAGTCACATATAGTAAAGGATAAACAACAAAGGTTGAACACTGAAGGCCATCTAGATAGCCTGCTTGCAGAGTTGGCCAGAATCCAGATAAAAAAGCAGATTTAGATGATCAGACTTGCAGAGCTTGCAAACAGACACTAAAGCCTTTCTTTACAAAACCACCTACTCTCACTAAATTTAAGAACTAAAATTAACTAATAGCATATAATTTTTATGAAAATAAAGCGCAGACACTTTTACACATATATAGAATTAAAGATCCAATCTAGCCTTGACATCAGCCAGTGGAGATGGTCAAGACTGAGTAACTCAGGTTATGGGCACACCTAAACAAAATCTAAATATAAGCAGATGGAGTATCACTGGTCAAAACAAATCTTGGCTTTACTTGATTAACATGGGAGTTAAAAAAACATCATGAAATACTAGAAATCAACACAAGTACAACATCTTTTTAATCCTGTAAATTCACTGCCAAAGCATGATTAACTGCAACCAACTCTGACTAAAACATGTTGACCAACAGTTCTTCAGATGCCAAGATGTGGGTCATGAAATCCCTTCCTTAAAAGCATACAGTTCACTATGTACTTTCACAAACAACATACCTCCTTTTCTGGGATGAATCTGCTTGGTCCCTGTCCTAGTGGTCGAGGAATTCTAATGCCAAGTTCCTAGAAAAGAAAATTACACCATCTCAGGCCTTTGGCAGTAAACAAAATGAACTGAGGCTCAAGGAATGGGAGGGAAAAACAACCAGTTGAACACAGACAGGCTTGTTTTGGTGGTTTGTTTTCATGGCCATATATATATATATATATATATACACACACCATCTCTTCTGTTAGCGTTGCAGAGCTAACAACAGCTTATAATACGACTGACTAAAAACAATAAAACCTGTTTCACTAAAACCAGAGTTTTGCATAAAGTACTTGGCAGAAAGTCTAGAACAGAAAGTTCAGCACAGCAGCCAACCCTGTGGATCATCAGTGATACAAAATAAGACCAGTGTGTTTGTACATCTAAAACTCAACCAACCCAAATATCAATCCCTGTGCGTCTTGTCAGAAAATGAGAAAGCAGTACCTCCAACCTAGGTGTCTTAAACTGGAAGAAGTGTAATTATTATATCTAAAATAACACCTCACAGTTAGAATATAAATTTATAAAAAATAAAAACTAAATTCACAAGCAAGCACTACAGGGTATGTTTTCTCTGTGGTTAAAAAAAACAATTTTAGAGAAACTCATTTTGTTTGTAAGCTTGCCTTAAATTGTTTTTATTTATAGGAAGGATGTCATCAACCTTGCCCACATTATATTTTAAAGAAGCTCAAACAATTGAGAAACAAATGGTTTTCTGACATTTGACACAGTGAGTTTAGAATCCTGTACCTTATGTGATTGTGTAGTATGGTTGACAAGAACTGAAAATCTGTTAGGATTTCCTTTCCCTCCCTCACCTTCTGTGCTTACAGAAGTAAAATCAAAATAATATAGTTCAACATTTTTGTTGTTGTTTTGAGGCCTATGTCCTATCTAGTGTCATAAATTTTTGTTTAGAATTTATACAATTAAAGATTAACTCCTTCATTCATATATATATTTTAGATATAATTAAATAATCTTATATAATTCTACTCACTGCTTTTAAAAGTTCTTCATGATATAAACCAGATGTTTTCCTTTTAAAGATAAAAAGTGAGGGTGGGGTGGAGGGGGTACACAGAGAAAGACATGTGGCAGCAATTCAAGAAATCTGGTCCCAGCAAATGAAAATCTTTAAAGCAGAACAGATTTTTAAAGACTAAGCAGGAAGGACAAAAGTCAAGATAATTTTTATTAGGAGAAATCAAGATTCAGATTCAAAGCAGTCTATTATTTGCCAATAGAATTCATAATATATAAAGAAAATAATCTTATACTGGAGGTTGGTGACTTCTCCCTGGTTATTGCATACTTACACTGAAGATACAAATGTTTTAACATTATACCCTTCATTAGAGGACACACTTAATTCACTGGTCTGGCCATGTATGTGTCTCAATTTTAACATCCTGTAATGAATGCCAGAGGAAAACCCATCTCTGTTATTCAATATGTAATTTTGGCACCAATACAGTCATTTATATAAAGTGATGACTTTAGCTTTTCTCACTGCTGAATTTCTGATCGAGTTACATGCATTTTAAACAAAACATATTGGACAAAACTATAAGGCTAAAATTAACATTTATCCCCTCTCATTTCTTTAGTCTTGAAAACTGTCTTATTTAAACAAAATGTATTTTAGGAAAATGCCTGTTTCAAGGGTTTATTACTGTTTTATAACTAAGAGACTTGGGACTTTAACATACAAAAAGGTGTCATTTCAAATGGGGGGAAATGAATTATTCAACAAATGGTCTTGGATAGCCACTCAGAAAAAAAGTGAAGTTGGAACACTGTATCATGCTTTACTCCACAATAAACCACAGTTAAATGTTTTTTTTTTTTTTTTTTTAAAAAAAGCAAAACCCATTACAGTACTAGAAGAAAACACTCATGGAGTAGAGCAAGCCTAAGAATGCCACAAAGCCAAAAGTCATAAAATATAAGATTGATAAGTTTACTGACATAAAAATAAAGATGTTCACATGGGAAAAATAAATACATACAAGTCAAAAGTAAACAAAAAGCTAGGAATTACACTTGCCACTCAAATAACAAAGGGCTAACTTTTAAAGAAAGACTACTATAAATCAGTAAGAAAATCCCCAACAATCTTATTTTAAAAATGAGCAAACAACATGGACAGTTCAAGGAAAAGAAAATACAAATGACTGAAGAAATGCTCAACACTCACAATAAAGCAATTGCAAGTTAACTATGCTGAGATATCCTTTCCCTCCAAAAAGACTGCTTAAGATAAAAAAGTTTGATAACAGACTGTATTGGAGAGAGGTAGAGAAACAGTCATTAATTGTTTATATATTGCTGATGAGAGTGTTCTGAAGTATAAGAAAAAAGAGTATAAAGAGTACATATTACTACAACCTCTAGAAAGGGCAATTTGCAGTAGTGACCAAAATGAAGAAGTCCCATAGCCTTTGAATCAACAATTCCATCCTAAGTGTTAACCCCTAATGTGTTCACATTTGTGAAATGCCATGTGTAAAAGGATAATCACTGCAACATTGTTTCTAATAGTACAAGGTTGAAAACAATCTCAGTGCTCAATAGAAGACTGTTTCAATAAAATTCAGCATGGCCATATAATAGAGTAGCATGCAGTCTTTACAAGGAATGAAGCACTTCTACATGAGTTGACTTTAAAAGCTCTTCAAGTTATATTATGGTAATGGGATAGGGAGGAGAAACAAAGTGCATAATATCTATATATTATGTTATCTGTAAGGAGAAAAAAAAAAACCTCAGTGATTGAATGTCTAGGCTTTTATCTTACAAATACATTACCAGCATGAAAGGTAGTTATCTTTTTAAAAATGTGACCAGATTGACAGCACATAGGTTTAGAAACAAAGAGGTATACAAATTACATTATTCTTGTTTTATTTCTATACCAAATACATAGTTTACATGCCAAATTATTATTTTTTAATTATTATTATTATTATTATTTGAGACAGAGTCTCGCTCTGTTACTCAGGCTGGAGTGCAATGGCATGATCTCAGCTCACTGCAACCTTCACCTCCTGGGTTCAAGCAATTCTCCTACCTCAGCCTTCCAAGTAGCTGGGATTACAGGTGCTCACCATCATGCCTATTTTTTTTTCTTTTGTAATTTTAGTAGAGATGAGGTTTCACTATGTTGGCCAGGATGGTATCAAACTCCTGACCTCAAGTGATCGACCTGCCTTGGCCTCCCAAAGTGCTAGGATTACAGGCATGAGCCACCACACCTGGCCTACATGCCAAATTATTATAAAATAATAGTTTTACAATTCCAAGAAGGTGGCTATGAATGCTTGAGAAACAGAATATTTCTTATATGTATGGCAAGGGTTCTATTTAATTCTTGTCTTTATAAGTCCATACCTATAGACAATTTAGCGAGCATATTGATAATACTTTCTCCCCTCTTTTTTGAGTCTTTAATGGCCAAATTCTTCCTTCCCAGTTCCTTAGGCATATATTCTTCTAGAGTTAAAAACTACTGGCCAGGGAAGGTGGCTCATGCCTATAATCCCAGCACTTTGAGAGGCTGAGGCAGGTGGAACACTTAAGTCCAGGAGTTCAAGACCAGCCTGGGCAACATGGCGAAATCCTGTCTCCACAAGAGACAAAAATGAGTTGGGCATGGTGGCACATGCTGGTAGTCACAGCTACTCAGGAGGCTGAAGTGGAGGATCATATGAGCCCTGGAGGTTGAGGCTGCAGTGAGCCATGACTGTGCCACTGTAATTCAGCCTGGGCAACAGAGTGAGATCCTGTCTCATTAAAAAAACAAAAACTCAAAACCAAACCAAACAAAAAACTATGTATTTAAAAACAGAATGTTTTAAAAACAAAAACAAAAGGCCAAATATTCTTTGGAATAGATTAGAGATCCATTATGCAATATCTCTTAGTGTTAAGATCACATTCGTTCCTCAATGAGTACCAGGTTTGGCAAGAGAGCTGGGGACAAAAGAATAGGAAAACTGAAGAAAGGATTAGAAAGGAATCTAACAATCAAGTTCCCATTTTGTTATTTTACCAAAGTCTAGTTCTAGGTAAAATATAATTTCACCCAGCTCACACTTGGATTAGCAGAGCCAATTTCCAACTAGGCTGAGGAGGTTGTGAGATGTTTGTGCCATTTCATAAAAGCAGAAATGTGGGTTGGAGAGGTGCACCAGGGAAAGCAAATAAGTGAAAGAAAAGATTGGGAGAGAAGAGGAAGTGGGGGAATAAATGGATCTTTAAAAATCAATTCTTTCCCAATCAGAAAGGATTGAACAAGACTGGTATAATGACAAAATATAATCATGGCTGTTCTAGAATCAAGGTTATTCTTCTATATTGGGAAGCTAAACTCAAAGATATATTTTGCTCTCCCTCTCTTAGCTAACTGACTGGGTATATGACAAGGATACAAGAATATGACATGATCTTTTCTACTTAATCTCATGCTCAATAGAAGACAAAGGGCTAATCTGGGGCATTCCTGGATGAATTCTGAGATGTGTCCTAATTTATTCTAGTCCTGATACTGGCAGGAAGTGGATCATTGACTCCATCCAGCCTTCCATTACACACAAATTAACTTCTGGAAAAAGTAAACAGGTGAAAATTACCTTGCAAACATCCAATGGGACTTGTTACTGCTGAAACTTTTATGAAGCCTCTTCATATTGGTAAAAGTCCCAAAGTACAGCACAAAAATGGAATAAGGTTAAAAAGTTTCCCCTATGCATCAAGTATGAAATAGGAAAAAAAGAAAAAAAAAAAAAGCACCTAGTAGACTCAGAAAGTTTAGGCCAAAATCATGATGCTGATGTTTAGTAAGTGTGTAACTGCCAATAAAGCATTTAGCCTCCAAGCTGAAGAGTCCTAATCTGTAAAACAGGGATGACGACAAAATAATAATACCATCAATCTCAACTACCTCACATTATAAACTATACAATATTTTACAAATTATACATGTATGAGTCTTTTATTATAGATTCTAGTCTTGGGTATAAGGTCTAACAGATTTGGCTGTCTTAATTTCTCAGAAGCAGCAGAGGAAGAGAGGGTAAAGTGGGGTTTCTAGACTTGGATGGCACCCTAACATTAGTCAGTGATATCTGAGAACCAAACTGCTTTTTACGTTTTCTGCTTATTTCTTGAATAACACTGAAAAAGCAACTAAGGCTCATCATAATAAATAGCAGCAGCACTTGCTGCTGCTGCTAACACAAAGTATTTATGAGCTGAGCACTCTTTTAAGTTATATTACCTGTAAACAAAGACCATGTGTCTGTGATATTAAAGTTTAGAAAGAGTATTTGGTGTTCTACAATATTCATGAAGAAGTCAAGAGTCTTAGATTAATCTATGAAGCAGGTACTATTATTATCTTCATTTAGCATAGCTAACTGATGAAAGCCCTGAGATCTGAACCCCAGTATTCTAGCTTACTCAGTACTAGTGAGTGGTGGAGATGGGGGCTGAATCCATGACATTTGGTTCTTGAGTTGGTGCCTTTCATTATTACTCTTTTGAGCCTCTTTAAGACTTCTTGATACCTTGGAGATTCTTATAGATACCACTGTTATTATACAGCAGTATGCTTGGTTTATAAAAAGTTTCAATTTTCTGGAAAACTCACTTTTGAAACACTTCTTAGTCGTGTGATAAACTAGTTACAACTCTTTTCTAGTAGATGCTGATCAAAAAAGGCACTGCAGGTGTCCAGTGGGGTGATAATAAACCAAACTAAATACATTTCATAACTTCCTATTTAGGTTAATTAAATTACTCCTTCATTTGTAGCTGTAAGAAACTTAACTGTAGACTTTGAACAAATTTTGGTGACTTCAGATTCTAGGAGGCAGAACTGCCACCAAGGAATGGCCTTGTTGAAAAGCGGGTGTAGATGCTAATCACAGCACTAACCTCACAGGCTGTCTGTGAGAGTGTGGCTGGAAAACTAAAATGAGAACTAACAGTCTTCTCCCCTCAACAACCTAATAAACACCTTTGAAAGAGACAGTAACAGCTTCCACCATCACAGTTTTACTTCTGATATGTTTCCTCAGTGTATAATGCAAAACACTAACTTTCAGAGTGAAAATTCTTAGTGAATGTTGACAGTTGTACCACAGAAGACTTTGTATTTATTGTATCACTGTATGAATCAATGCTTGTGTACTGAATAGTACTGTTCCAGTCAGAGATGTTTCAAATTTGTGAGATACATTTATACATCCATATCAATATCCTTAAGTGAAATAATGAATTATTTCCCACAAGTGCAAAATGAAAGCATTGTTGGCTTATGGTGTCTACCCACCTGGAAAATTAGTTGAGAAGTAAAAATACACAAATCATTTGAATCATTGTTTTCCTCACTGCACTATCACTGTTGTTGTTATCACAACACAGTAATTTTATTTTTTAAATTACAAAAGCAGTATGTGTTTTTTGAAAAACATTTCAACAAGGTAAAGATTTGTTATATAAAAAGTGAAAGTTCCCATCCCACTCTTCCTTCTCTGGGAAATTGTCTATAGCTGGGTGCTGGCCTTTTGACACTCAAAAATTTTAAATAGAAATGGAGAGATCTGGAAGTGTTAAAAGAAGTATCTCTACTATAGCAAAATATAATAATTATTTTTAATATTGTCATTTATACTAATAGGTGATTCAGAAATACAGAAAGCCCAGGTACTTTTATTTTTGTCTTCTATGAACTATATTTTAGAAAAAAACTGACTGACTTTATGTTACTGCATTTGTAATACTTAGGCCACATGTATGTCCTACACTTTTCTTAGGAGTTCCATTTCTCGAAAGTGTTTAATTTAAAAGCATTATGGAAGCCAGCTATTTGAAAGAATTGTGTTATTCTTTTTGGAAAGTGAATAATTTTCTTATAAAGCGTTACTTCCTAATTTATCTTCCCACATATTGGGATGTATTAAAAATGAAATATCGGCCGGGCGCGGTGGCTCAAGCCTTTGGGAGGCCGAGGCGGGTGGATCACGAGGTCAAGAGATCGAGACCATCCTGGTCAACATGGTGAAACCCGGTCTCTACTAAAAATACAAAAAATTAGCTGGGCATGGTGGTGCGTGCCTGTAATCCCAGCTACTCGGGAGGCTGAGGCAGGAGAATTGCCTGAACCCAGGAGGCGGAGGTTGCGGTGAGCCGAGATCGCGCCATTGCACTCCAGCCTGGGTAATAAGAGCGAAACTCCGTCTCAAAAAAAAAAAAAAAAAAAAAAAAAAAAAGAAATACAACTATACAAAGCTTCCTGGTTTCCTGAACACAATCCCATAAGCACTGTAACAATATGCAAGGCAAATCTATTTATTTATCTTTTAGTTTACATGGCGATCTTTAGAAATTCTAGATCTGGGCAAGAACCAGGACTGCACACAAACATCAGCAGAAATAACAGATCTATTCAAGCATGATGATTGGGGCTCACTTCTACTCAAAAAAAGAAAAGATCTATTATAACCCGCAAACAGAAACTGTAAATGTTAATTAACTTTCATACTGTTTTCACTTTTTGGTAAAGTTTCCAAAGCAAATAGTGTAAGAGATTTTTAAAGGTTGTTTTATTATCTGTAAACAAGGAACATGTTAATATGTCCATAAGTGTTAAAGTCTCGAAAAAATATTTGGTGCTTTACAACCTTCATGACAGTTCTTCATTTAAGCTTCTACTAATATACATAGTATAATGCTAATAGACTCCATTAAAAAATATGAAACCACGTCATTTTAGTGGGCAAAGCTGCAGAGAAACAAATTCACATTTAGACTTTTGAACTAAGGCAATACTCTCACAGCATCTGATTTCAATTCAAATTTAAGGTTCGAATTTTACCCAACGTTACATTAATAACTTTCAAATGGTGTGCTATTTGCAACCACTCAGAAAAAGATACAAGATGTTACAATTAAGTACGTCTTTCTGAAGGCCAATTCAGAAAAGGGATGGATTAATACGCAAGAGTAAACTCTGTGCATAACGTCATAGAGCTTGCAGGACATCATCTCTTCCCCGAGTCAAATGTGTTTTTGTCTTTTTCCTCTCTTTTAAGTAGGAGGCAAAGTAGGGTGAACGTGGCTAAACAATCTATTTTGACAAGACATCACATCGAGTGGCATATCCACAGGCTGTTTCACCTTCAGACTCGAGCTCTGCTGCGTTTCTGACGTGTGGAGACTTGTTCAGACGACAACGTTATTTACGTCTTGGAGACTTCCATTTACATGACCCGGGCCGCGGTCTCGCAGCTCAGCATTTTCTGCCCAGGGACGACTCACGGTGTGCAGGTCTCCCACCCACCCGCGGGCAGCCCCTTCCCCCGAGGGGCGCGGGAGGGCCGGGACGCTGCTCCCCGGGGGCCCTCGCGCCCTTCTTGGGGAGCGTTTTCAGATGCTGACTGGCAGCGACTGTGGGGAGGCGACGTAACCTCCGTGTTGCACAGGGCAGCTCGGCCGGGTGCCCACCCACCCAGGTACCCAGCCGCCCGCTCAGCCCCTCGCCCAGGTACCTCGTCCTGGTCGCGGCCCGCGCCACACTGCTTGCAGCCCAGCAGCTCCGAGACCGCCAGCGGAGTCGTGTACGGCTCGCTCGCGGCCGTGGCCAGGCGCATATCGGCGCGGGGACGGCTGCGGACGCGCGGAGGCGGCGAGCGCTGGGCAGCCGGCCGCGGCTCTGGGCTGCAGCGCCTCAGTCAGCACGGACGGCGGGGGGCGGGGTGGCGTCGACAAACAAGCCCCGCGGCCCCGCCCCGCGCCCGTGACTTCACTGCCCTGGCGGCCACACAAGCCAATGCGGGTCCGCGGGTCCGCAAAGCCCCGCCCCTCTGCGCGAAGGCGTGGAGCGGACGGTCTGACGCCGCGAGGTGAAAAATCACCTCGGGGACTCAGGTTCCCCAGGAACAGCTAATTCTTAGGTCTGGAATGGGCTCCGTAGGGCCGCGAGGTGAGCGTGCACTGTCAAGATCCTCGGGCTTCAGGGACAGGGGATTCTGCCCCCTGCACCCCTGCTCGGCCATTTACCTAGAGCCAAACAGCAGTCAACCTTGAGACTGACCCCGACAGCACCAGGAGTAGTGAAGTTCTCTGTAAATCCAATAAACTACTGAAATTTCCCTTTTTCCTTTCCCATATTGCCCAAACGACGCTGAAAGGGCTGCCAAATGCAGCAACACGTACGGGGCCACAGCCTATAATCAATGCAAAGTTAATTTTGGTAAGCTACGTACGTAAGCTACGTAAAAGCTAGAAATATCACTCCCCTGCACACATAAACCTTGGTAGCCTATCTCTGAATTGTCTTTTTTCCTCTCAAGCATATTTGAAGGCTTTAAAATTTCTAGTATTCCTTCATAAGCGCCCTCCCTGGATTTTAAAGACAGAATTTCAGTCTCTGAAATCTGATGAGGAACTTGGGAAAATATAGGTTATAAAGGATAAAAACAACTGACATTGTTGGGCCCAGATCCCTCCAGTCCTGTGTCAGTACTATTTCTTTACATAACTCTATTCTCTCTCTTTAAATAAATTCCTAAATTAGATCTCTTTTTGGGTGTTTATGCTGTTTTCAAAGCTTAAGTGCTCAGGTTAAAAAAAAGTTGGAACAGTGTGACAAGGAAACAAGTGGGATTTATAGCAGTGATGACAGCTGCATAACAGGACTCATCAATGAAAATAAGTTTCGATCTTAGAAGTGATGGTACAATGTCTCAGCGAAGACCAAGTTACTCTTTTAGTTCTTCAATTGACATTTTAAAAGTGGATGTCAAAATGGTTACTTTTTATTTATCTCCTTCCAAGAAATAAATGTTGTATGTTCTCTATACTGCCTTTGAAAAACAGCTAAAGCACCCAAAATATTTTTTACTGGTCAAAAGAAGCAATTTTGAGTTAATGTCGATATAGAATAAAAGGCTACAGAGGCTTCCAAGCTCTCATCCACTGAGCACAGCCACAAAAACAAACAGTATAGTCAAATGCCCACTCAGTCGTAAGCAAATACAAAAACAAAACAATCCAGTACATCATCCAATTTGCAGAAATAAGACATACCTTGCAAGATCGACTGGTTGCAAATGAATGACTTGGAAACATAAATGTACTTGATGTATGGGATTGTGAGCTACAAAAGCTAGTGAGAAGGCTGGGCGCGGTGGCTCACGCCTGTAATCCCAGCACTTTGGGAGGCCAAGGCAGGCAGATCACAAGGTCAGGAGTTCGAGATCAGCATGGCCAACATGGTGAAACCTCCATCTCTACTAAAAAAAAAAAAAAAAAAAAAATTAGCTGGGCATGGTGGTGTGTGCCTGTAATCCCAGCTGCTTGGGAGGCAGAGGCAGGAGAATTGCTTGAACCCGGGAGGCAGAGGTTGCAGTGAGCCGAGATTGTGCCACTGCACTTCAGCCTGGATGACAAAGCAAGCCTCTGTCTCAAAATAAAAAAGAAAAAAACTAGTTAGGCAAAAGTATGTGAAAAAATGAATCTGGTTCTAGAAAAGTTGAAGTATAATTTTATTTCTGAAAAAACTACAGTTTTAGTTGTCTAGTAGGGCATAAACTTTTTATGACATTTACAAAATGGAGAATGCTTATCTTTCCATTTGCCAGTGAGAGGCAAGGGAAAAGCATGTATTCAGTTAAATTATAAGTGGCTTAAAATAAGTAAATGCAAGTTAAAACTGCAAACTGCATACATATAGTAGTGTCTGATACTGTTTTGATATTTATTGAAGAAATATTTCAGATATACTGAAATTGTATAGGAAGCTCCAATTAGTATTCCCTTTTTCCCCAGAAAGTTTCAAACTATTATTTATTACAATGCTGCCTTATGTGAAAAGAAAAATAATTTTAATTTAATATTCTAATTTAGTAGTTTATGGAGAAACTTCAAGCCATTAAATGTCAAGATTCCTTTATGGTCTCTATAAAGACTGACCTAAATTCCTCAAAGAGTACTAATTTCTTGTTCTCTGTTATAGAGCACTACAGATTAGTCACTCTATTCTCCAGCATAAAAAGATTGCCTCTAACTAAATTTACAGTAATCAGGAGTTTCAACAAATGTATTAATTTTTTCTTTCTTTTTTGTGAGACAGTCTCGCTGTCAGCCATGATGAGTGCAGTGGCATTATCACGGCTACTGCAGCCTTGACCTCCAGAGCTCAAGGGATCCTCCCAACTCAGCCTCTTGAGTAGCTAGAGGCAGAAGCCACCACACCCAGCTACTTTTCAAATTTTTGTAGAGATGGGGTCTTATTATGTTGTCCAAGCTGGTCTCAAACTCCTCGACTCAAGCAATTTTCCTGCCTTTGCCTCCCAAAGTGCTGGGATTATAGGCGTGACCCACCACACCCAGCCCAACAAATGTATTAATTAACCTGCAAATATCATTGTGTAGATTTCACTTTTGGAATGTTTTGTTTCAAACCACTCAATCAAAAGTATTTTCCACGGATTTCGAAGGTAGGCCAGATGTCCTGAAAGCGTTTCTCCTCTCAACCTCTAGTGCTGAGCACACATAGGCACATCTGCTGAAAAGATGAACATCCTGAACACAGAAGAGTATAGGCCAGAGCTACCTTACAAAGTCTGCCATTTAAATATTTCATTTCGATATTTATTTTAGGAGGAATCCTGACATTTAATCCAATAAGTAACAGTAATTCTAAAATATTTCCTTTCTTTTAAAAAGGTTTTAAAACGTCAACTTACTCAGCTGTATCAAAATGAGGTACACTGCCTCTACATCTGTCCTTAGCAGTAATGTACTCAGCCTTATTTTTCTCAAGAGCAAGCTGATACGTCTATGTAAAAGCAGGTGGTGTTACATGACTTGATTTTAACAGAGAACTATGAAATACTAGGGAAGTATGCACTTGGAATGGTGGTTCAAGATAGGCTTCCTGAAGGAAAAAGACACCTCAGCTAGAGCTTAGAGTATTAGTAGAGAGGCCTTGGAAAGAAAATCTGGGGGAGAGTTTGGGAGAATAGACACAAAGTTCTAAGTAAAAGATCTAAGAGGCCCCGAAAAAGGAGAGAGTGATCCACTGGGGAAGAAGACAGGAAGCTCAGTGGGTCTGGAAAAGAGGGTAAGTAGAGTAACAGAAGGAGTTTAGGTAAAAGATAAGCAGTAGGTCGGGCATGGTGGCTCACACCTGTAATTCCAGCAGTTTGGGAGGCGAAGGCGGGCAGATCATGAGGTCAGGAGATTGAAACCATCCTGGCCAACATGGTGAAACACTATCTCTACTAAAAATACAAAAAAAAAAAAAAAAAAAAAAAAACGCTGGGTGCGGTAGCTCACGCCTGTAATCCCAACATTTTGGGAGGCCGAGGCGGGCGGATCACAAGGTCAGGAGATTGAGACCATCCTGGCTGACATGGTGAAACCCCATCTGTATTAAAAATACAAAAATTAGCTGGGCATGGTGGTGTGCTACTCAGGAGGCTGAGGCCAGAGAATTGCTTGAACCCAGGAGGCAGAGTTTGCAGTAAGCTGAGATCACACCACTGCACTCTAACCTGGCGACCAGGGGGGCGGGGGTGGGGTGGGGGGAAGCAATAAAGAGGGATTGTTAAGCTTCATTAAGGAATTTGGCTTTCATTCTTAAGAGTACTGTGGAGTTATTGAAAGTTCTAAACAGTAGAATGACATCAGATTTGCACATCTTTTAAGGTTTAGAAAAATACATTGAAAGGGGCAAAACGGGGTAGGGTAGATGAGTTAGTTAGAAAGGCTGCTGAGGCAATCTTGGAAAGGCATGAGGGCAGTCTTCAGGACAATGGGAAGGGAGAGAAGTGTAGGGGATGACACTGGATTTTGTCTCCCCAGTATGGTAGTAAGTTCCTTGAGGGAGGCAATCATACCTCAAACTCTTCAAATTATCTGCTCTCCTGACCAAGTGGCTTCCCTGAACTCATTAGGTCTTTAAAAAGTATAATCCATGACAAGGAATAGATATATTTTAGTAGCAAAAGCAGTAATTAGGCTAAAATGTATAATCATACTTTTATGGACCACATGTTAAACCCTGTACAAGAGATTTGCACATTTCTTCACTGGAATCAGAATTATACTTAATGCAGTAACTGGTTAGAAAACATACAGGATGTTTTAGCCATTAAACCAAAGAACTCCTTTAAGAGTGGGAGTGGGATTTGTTATATTTATGTGGTTTAAGTATTCTTGAAAAATCCCCTATGTCATTTAAAACGTTTCATTTAGAACAAATGCTGGTTTATAGGACTACTTCTGCTTACTAATTTTGTCTAGATTTCTCTCCTCCAGCTCATATCTTCCTGTTTTTATCTACATAGCTTGTCTGCTAAGCACTTTTTCCCTTTTCAACATCATGTTTTGGGTACACTAAGATCCTTTTAGCACTGAACTTTAAACTTGTCCTCTTATTTGCTCTATACATTTTTTTTCACTTCTTCAATTTTTAGAATTATATTACTTTAAAGGAGCAAGAATGTTGACAATTCCTTGATATTTTCCTTTCATTTAGGGTTTCTTCTTTTAGAAATGCAGTGTTTTAACTTTCTACATAGATGTTTAGGAATATGGGGCATCACCAGTATTTGTAAATAGTAATATTCTAAGAAGTGTCAGTGGTTTTAAACTAGAAAGTTGCTTTTATCCCCCCAAAAATCAATGTGTTAAATAGCGGTCAGGTTTTCTAGGTTGATAATAAGACTAGTAACTTGCTAACTCCTGTGCATCAGAGACTTAACAATGTACATATATAAAGCAGATATATTTTTATTTTACACATTTGTGACATCGAAACTCAAAGTATGGGCAACTTGTCTAAAGTTACAAAATTTGTAAAACCACCTGGAATTAGAACTCAAGTCTGTCAGAATCCAAAGCAGCAGTCCGTATATAAGACTGCTTCTTTTACTAAATATATATTTAAGTTTTTGATAACTGTGTATTCACTTAACTTGTTGTTTCTGGAGGCAAGAAAAGATGGTAGCAAGAAAGAAAAAATTATCTCCCTTGCTTTTGCTCAGTGTGTGTCTGTGTGTGTGTGTGTGTGTGTGTGTGTTTAAAAGAAGTCATAGAATGGGTGATCTTGGGCTTTGAGAGCTTCTCTCCTCCATATTTCTGTCAGTCTTTTCAGTGTCTCCTTCTGGACCTTTGGTGGCCTCCTGCTACCCAAAACCTCTTCATTACATATCTCATCTGAATCTACCCAACCTCTTATATGTTCCTCACAAGACCCCCATTTCTCAAAAAGTGGTAGGTTTGAGGAAGAAAGCAGGCTTCTAAAAGTAATCACATTAACTTTGTAAGTTATTGATATCTCATATTTTAGTTAGTTTGTCTCAATAGGATATAAGCTCCATAAAATCAGAATGTTTGTCTTTTTTGTTCACTGCTGTATTTTCAATGTCCTAGTGCCCTGCATGCAGGAGACCCTCAAAAGTATGTATCCAATGAATGAACTCTGAAGAGATGTTTCCATTAAAAAAAATTTTAAGCTTAATTGAAAACCTAATAATGAATTTTAAGTTCACTATTCAGGTAAACATTTTTGAGGCTCAGGGGCCGCAAAACCCACCTGTTTCTAGACAGGAAGGCTGGCTCTGTAAGGGAATCAGCTTGTACTTGGGTTCAGCTCTACTAAGCACTCAGTTTTTCAGAATCTCTCTGCTTCTTCTTAGAACTCATAGATACCCCCAAGGTCCTCTGATTTTTATTTGATATTTCTGTGCTTGCTCTCCTGCACTACCAGGCTAGCAGCTACATAGGGTCTGACAGAGGCATGTGTGGATCACTTGTTAAGTCAGGCATATACTTACAAGTCAGACACGCTGCGTGTATCTGACAAGATACCATTGTTTGACAAGATTCATGGAACATTTTGTAACCAAGTTTGGCTTTAAATATCCTCAGGTCTATCCAAGGTGAAGTGATAGAAAAGAAAGTGTCTGTTGAGATATAAAAAGTAAGTGGGAGAATTCATTCAGACATATTACAATGTTTAGAGGCTACTTTTCAGCATCATCAGTGAGTTAAATAAGAAGGAATGAGTTTAATTTGAAATACTATGAGGTCTATGAAAAAGGTGAATGTGGGGGAAATGGACAGTTAGGATTTTAAGCCATATGCCGTTAGGCACTATTAAGATTTTAAACAAGGAGAAGGAAATATAAAAACTCAAAGGCAACAAAAGATACTAAATATATTCAAGTAGAAAATATTTCTCAGACTGTCAATATATTCTGTGTTATGTAATTTTTCTTTTCTTTTTTTTTTTTTTGAGACAGAGTCTCACTCTGTCACCCAGACTGGAGTGCAGTGGTGTGATCTCGGCTCACTGTAGCCTCTGCCTCCTGGGTTCAAGCAATTCTCCTGCCTCAGACTCCTGAGTAGCTGGGACTACAGGTGCATGCCACCACACCCGACTAACTTTTTGTATTTTTAGTAGAGATGGGGTTTCACCATGCTGGCCAGGCTGGTCTTGAACTCCTGACCTTGTGATCCACCTGCCTCAGCCTCCCAAAGTGCTGGGATTATAGGCATGAGCCACTGCACCCAGCCTGTTGTATAATTTTTCTAACAGTTTTTGAGGGGCTGGATTTCATCTATACCTAAACAATATGAACACATGAAATTCTCATAGTGCTTCTATTTGTGGGCACAAGCCAAGAACTGGTTCAGTATGTAACCTATAATTTTAAATACAAGGAATTAGCCAGGCATAATATTAAAAATTAGCCATTCAAAATAGACTAAAACCAAACCTAATATCTTTAACTTATCCTGAGCCCACAGACTTAATGGAACTGACCTAATGCCATTTAACCATAGGATTTTACCCGTGGTTAAAACATTTGGGTAAAATGCCTATTAATGAGTCATTAGCTTAATCATGACTGAATCTTAAATGCTTTGTTTATACTAAAGATAATTTTTATTCAAAGAAACAAAACTAATGACAATATTCTAAAATTTTAAAATCCAGTTTTTGTTTCTAACAGCTATCCTGCCTTCCCTATCCATGCCTCCCTACCCCATGATTATTACTACCAAATGGTGAATAAAATTCTGCACAGTTCAAAGAGCCCCCACTCAGTTCCTCTGTGATAATCTTTAGTTGTAGGTCCTTTAATCCTTTAAACCACCTTCTTTTTCTGGACCCTTCAGAGGTCTCTTGCTTTCCAAGAAGGTATTAAGTTGTAGATCCTTAACCTGAGCACAAGTACAAGGCCACATCTGGAGACCACTTGCAGGTTATTATGTATTCTAAAAATAAAATGCTGTTCACTAAACTTTCCTGTCTGTTCTGCCCTCCAAAATTCTGACCCTGTAGGCCATTTCCCCCTTTACCCAAAGGGTATAGAAACATTTAGGGCACTGTAGTTCATCAAATAAAAATATTTACATTTGCTTATTGTTTAGCTTTCTGTTTTGCTAAAACATACTCTCAAAAAATAAAAGATATCATACGACTTAAAAATTTCTGCTTTTTACAGGAATTCAGATGTCAATGGAATTCAAGATCATTTTGCTTGTAGTAATAGAGAATATGATTTTCTTAATTTTTGCATTTTTATTTTCTGGCAAATAACTCAAACATTAAAATAGTATTTTATTCAGATGATACAAATTAGAGAAGGTAACATTATTAAATTGTTATGAGTCTAATTTTTAAAATATATGTTTGCATAAGTTTACATATGGATGCCAATGCTATTATTTTACCAATTAACAAAATTTGATACTATGTAACCATTTAGCATTCAATCATTCATTATTTATAAATATTTACTAAATGTCAAATATGTGCATTTCTTAAATCTCATGAACAAGCAAAAAAATCTCTTAATTTGAGATTAGGATTTAAGGTTAGACTCAACCACTTATATAAATCATACAGATCAGCAGATAGCTTGGGATTCTGTTAGGAAGCACTAAATGGAGAATCATCTAGTTGATTACCTTTGCAAAGAAAAAAAAAAGCCTGAAAACCTCTCTAGTTGTAATCTCTTCAAATTTAAAATGAAGGGCATTTGAACTTAATGATCTCTCAAACTTTATTTCCGCTCTAAAGTTCTAATCTTTTGATATAATTCCTGGCTGGGCACAGTGACTCAATGCCTGTAATCTCAGCACTTTGGGAGGCTGAGGTGGGAGGAACACATGAGGCCAGGAGTTTGAGACTAGCCTGGGCAACACAGTGAGATCCTGTCTCTCTATATATAAAAATTAAAAAAATAATAAGAAGTAGCAAAAAATATAATTCCTGATTTTATCCAGAGTTATATGCTTTCAGCTAACTTGAACCTGGCCCCTTCCTGCTCCAGAGTTCCTTGTATATTATCAGTAGTTTTCAAATTATATTTCTTAAAATCCATTTCTTACACATACTTTAGATATCTTATAAAATATTACATTTGAACTTTCTTTTTCAAAGTAACCTACAAATGTATATCAACATTAAATTCATTGGAGACTACCAAAACAACAATTTATTGCCACTAATAATTCAGTTACTAAATAGTATCTCTCCCACCATCTGTATGAGCACATTTGAACATTCTTGTAAATGTATAAATGTGTCAGTGATTAGGAGTGGTATAGTTTGTGTGGTGTAGTCTTTTAAAAAATTAATGCCTGTCTACATCAGCTCAAGTAAAACTACAGTAATGAGTGAATTCCTACAGCAAGTGGATACTTTGCTTTAAAGATGTCAGGAGAGGCTCAGGCACATTTGCTTGGTACATGCTCCTGAAAGGGTGTAACTGTCAATTTTGTATGTCAAAAGAATGGATGGCACATCCCATCATAATTCTTTAGTCTTAGTGGATAGTGTACATTTTGGTCCTTATTGTTTTAACTTTTATATTTATAATAAATAGTGCAAGTAGTTGTTTGAAATCAATCATTCTTTTCACTTTTTTTGGTTCAAGCTTCTGGATCAGTTTAACTGCAGAGTATCTTGAGAATGCAAGGTGAACTATTTTAAAAGTTTTCACTCAAAACCATTTATCTAAGTCTATACCTTCAGGGATAACTTCTACAGTTCACTACTAGAAAAGTTTATCTGAACATGTAGAGAACAATAACAAATGAAAAGTATAAAGATATTTTTAAAAACCCACAAAAGCACTTATCTGTGTCAATCCAGATTTTCTTAATATTATGCATATAAGAAAATATAAAAATACTGCAACCATCATTTATAACACCTTAATTTCAAATTTTCTGAAAATATAAAATAGCCCCACTGTTTTCACTAATTGATTTGATAATGAATTTAACTTTATTTAGTTGAACTTAAATAATTTATTGATAAAATATTTTTACAGTTTTAGATACTATATATATCAGAATTCTGGTAATATTGTTTTATTAAAGACTATGCTGACAAAGAAATTAAAACACATTTGAATATCATTGTTTTATATACACACATACACACACCCCACATCTCATCATCTGTATCCTGGAACTCAAATTCGGTTTGGAGAATCCAAGCTAATCTATAGCTCTCTACATCACTCAGTCAAGACTTGGGTCAGGCTTTAAGGTTCATAGAATGCTCCAATTATTTTTACTGGTTCCAGCAGAGTGCTGGGGGAATCTAGTTGAAAGTCTTATTCCCATCAGTGCCAAATAGATCCTTAAAGAGAAAAAGCTCTTGGGACTAAAAATGTTTGTCTACTGAATTACAGAACAAACTTACCTTTACAATAGCACTTTCATTTAGCTTCTCCTGGGTCTGGTCTATAACTGAAAGCATTATCAATCTTTTCAGCCCTCCGCAAGAAAATATAAATAAAGTCACTCTTATCCTTTAGTGACACACATGCCAGTATGAACAAGAATAGCCTTTATCCCAAATCTTAAAAATTTGACCTAGTAACTATGTTCATGTTACGTTTCAATTGCAAAAAAATTGTAGTTTGGATTTGTTCCTATTAACAAAGATATTATTGATATCCAGATAATTTTTAATACTTATAGTAGGCGGGTTTTAAAAAAATGCATTTGCTTTCTAAAATTAGAACTTGCTTTATGTCAAGAAATTCAACTTTCAAGTATTCGACCAGATTTTTTAAATTAAACTACTTTAGTTTGTATATCACAAATGCACATTAAAATGTTACAATCTTCAAATATTGCGCACTAAATTTATACATAAGTGGGTTTTTAAAAATCGAAACTTCAAGAGATAACAGAAAAAAGTATATGGATCGGGGAAAGAGCAAAGCAGAGTCAAAAGCAGCAGGATGCAGTTCAAATAGGTCACACTCAACTTCTAACTTTCCCTAAGAACAAAAACACAAGCTTAGCAACAGCTTTTAGCCAATCACAAAGCAGACAAACAGGTAAGGACTCAACTGCTCGAGATACCAATGAGGCCTAAGCTTCATTTTTTAAAAAAAAGTTATATAGTGTCACAAGAGAAAATAACAAATTATAAAACAGGATATATTGTCCTAGGTTAAAAGTAACTGATAAAATCTCCTCACCAAGCTGTGGCAAAATACATCAGATTTAAGTATTGTAGTGATTTTTTTTCATGCCATATACTTTATACATCAAGTTACCATTAAAATAATAGTATATTTTTAGTAAAAAAACCAGAATTTTGTGGGAAATGTTCTTTCTTGCTGTGGTAGAAAATAAACTAGAAGTAACTATTAAAAATTATTGTTCTCTTTTTAAATTCTCTAGCATCCAATTTCCAAAATACATAGGGGGAGAAATCCTGGCAGTAAAATGCTACAATCCAAATCCAAAAATATAAAATACTAGTAATAACCACTATGCACAAATATAACTTCTAAAACAAACACAGGATCAAGCAAACTGAACAAATTGCAGTGTAATTCTATACAATTTTTCCTCTTTATTTCTATCACTCATTACATATCCTTCTTCTCTGAGAGAAGAAGGTTTTCAGAGGATTTAGAAGGGATTTTTAAGAGATTTTACAGATTTCATGACTGTTATATTTAGCACAGACCTCAGATTTGCTCAAACTGACAGAGCATTACCTGCAATATAGACCAAAAAAAAAAAAAAAAAAAAAAAAAACAACACTGTGAAACAACAGCTGACAGTTTTCTTCATTTTGTTTCAGCTTGCCAAATTTATATTCTAAAGCAGTTTCCAATATTTTCTGTGACTATCTTCATGAACAACCTTTTCTTTTCTCTTCAAATACTACTTAAACCATCTGATGGTTTTAGTTCCCTAAAAAAGAAATTAAAGTAGAACAGTTTGCTTTGTCATTATCATTAATAATCTCCTTCACCCACCATTTTAGGAGACTTATTGCTCTGTTATCCAGGCAGTAATGGGGTGATCACGGCTCACTGCAGCTTCAAACTCTTGAGCTCAAGTGTTTCTCCCACTCAGCCTCCTGGGTAGGTAGGACTACAGGCATGCCACCATGCCTATCTTAATATTTTGACATTTTTTTACAGATGGGGTCTTGTTATGTTGCCCAGGCTACAAGGGCTGAAGTGAACTCCTGCCTCAGCCTCCAAAAGTGTTGGGATTACAGGTGTGAGTCACCTTGCCCAGCCCATCATGTACTTTAAAACGAAGTTTTGCTAACAACATTGTAGGATGCTATAAGAAAGTGTATAGATGTATATTTTCCCCCATATTTCATTGTATTCCATATACCCCTAGAGAAGGGGAAAAGTTTGGAGACTAGCTATAGGCTTCATCCTTTTTTTTTTTTAAAAAAATTAAAGAGATGGAGTCTTGCTCTGGCACCCAGACTGGAGTGCAGTGGAGCAATATCAGCTCACTGCAACCCCTGCCGCCCAGGTTCAAGCAGTTCTTGTGCATCAGCCTCCTGAGTAGTTGGGATTACAGGTGCCTGCCACCATGCCTGGCTAAATTTTTTTTGTATTTTTAGTAGAGATGGGGTTTCACCATGTTGGCCAGGCTGGTCTCAAACTCCTGACCTGAAGTGATCCACCCACCTTGGCCTCCCAAAGTGCTGGGATTACAGGCATGAGCCACCATGCCTGGCCTCATCCTTTTCCTTTATCCTCAGTTGTCACAGATAACTGAAATATGTTGTATCAGAAAAAAAGGTAGTTTTCTTATATCATTTGGGGAAGAAATATCAATTCTTTTTTTTTTTTTTTTTGAGATGAAGTTTCACTCTTGTTGCCCACGCTGGAGTGCAATGGCGCAAGAGCTCAGCTCACCGCAACCTCTGCCTCCTGGGTTCAAGCAATTCTCCTGTCTCAGCCTCCTGATTAGCTAGGATTACAGGCATCTGTAACCACGTCCGGCTAATTTTGCATTTTTTATTAGAGATGGGGTTTCTCCATGTTGGCCAGGCTGGTCTCGAATTCCTGACCTCAGGTGATCCACCCACCTCAGCCTCCCAAAGTGCTGGGATTACAGGTGTAAGCCACTGCACCCGGCCAGAAATATCAATTCTATATTAATCTCATGTTTTGGGGACGACTCTTAAATCCTAATCATTCAGAACAGTATCATCCCAATATTACCAAAAGTTTCATTAATACACATACATCTATATATAAAGAATTGGTTAAATTTATATATGTGGATATACTAGTCTTATTCATTCATTGTTCAGTGAACCAGTTTTAATTAAGCACCTACTAGTGCCGGGCATTTTTTTTCTTCCTAGTATATGTTTTTTGAGACTATCTGTATCTTCTTCCTTTCTCCTTTCTTCTTTTAATTTCCTATAGTGATACACCCACTTGCAGTCTTTTCACTCCTAAAGGCGCACCTGGACTAAGTAATGCCTTAAGCTACAAAGGCATATAATGCTGAAAAGCTAATGGTTATTGTAGCAGTTTGGTAAATGAATGCCAATTGATGGAGAGCTTTTAAACCAGTAACTCAGATTTTTAATCTAAGATATGATTCCAGAAGCAGAGTGATGCTATACTTCATACTTTCTATTTGATATTAATAGAATATCTATAACATATACATGCATCAGGCATTGTTTTAAAGCATTATATATACATATTTTAACTCATTTAACTCATATCACACCTTAGGTAATGCTATCATTTTAGAAATGGGAAACTCAGAGAGGTTAAGTATTTAACCCAAGACCACACAGCAAGGGGCCTTAGTAAAGGTTAGAACTCAAGCATATTCTTTCTGCTATACCATAATGCTGCCTGATAATGTTTTAGTTTTGTTAATGTTAATATTCCAGTGACTGTGTGCCCATCAGAAAGAGACCAAGGGATCATAACTTCTACCATCTTCTCCTGTCTTTCCCTGGACTATTTCCCCTGCAATCTGCTCTGTATAACTGCTCACTCCACCCTCTGTGACCACCCAAATCAGTAGAACACCATCCCTCTCCAGGAAATCTGAACTGGTTCTCCACTGAGACAAAATTAAAATGTTCCATAACATCTCTCAATATCTTCTCCCTAATAATTACTGCCCTCCTCATACACGTTAATCCTATCCTAACTTCCTTGATTCCATTTACCTACTTATGATTCCCCTTTTGAAGCTTTATACATTTCTCCCTGACACTTCAAAATATTCCCTCTCTCAGAGTTTCAGTAAGGACACATTATCATAACTTCCTTCAAAAGTCTTCTAAAATTTCATCTTCTGAACAAAAGTTTGTAAATATTATGCTGAATAAGGAAAATCTACCACGTGACAGTTTACCATGTTAACACTGACTCTTAACCTCCAAAATGTGATCCACTGTGTTTTTGATACTTTTATAAATAATGTTAGTGGATGTGTCTATGTTGTGTTCGGTTTTAATTCACAACCACAGAGTATTTATATGTCCTTTTTGGTCTATGTTAAGAGTACATTCTGCTCCAGGTACAAGGATTTGGGGAAGTATGTTTGGGGACATATGTTTATCTTACTTTGAAATTATAACTACCGGCACATCACATAAAAATAGGTACTTAAACTACATTTTGATTATATTACAGGCTTTGCACATGGAACACTAAAGCAACAGGTTTGATCTAACAAAATAGAATGAGTAAAATTACCATTTAGCATAAACCAAATATAGTATTTTATGTAAAAGGAAAAATATAAAAACATAAATGAAGACTTACATTGTCAAATAATCATTATTAAAGTCACTTTCATAGATTTAAAGCATAAGAGAATATTGTAGATTGTTCTTTGTGGCTAAATATGTTACTGCCTACTCAAAGAATGAGTGACCTTTTTTGTAGAATTAAATTCAAAGATCACACACACATACACCCTTAAAATCTTTTCCCACACATTTGAAAATCAGTAATTTTTGCCAAAACAGATGTTGACTATTGATATAGCAACATTTCATTATATCTGAATTGACTTTTTAAAAAACAATCTCATGAGTCTAGAACAAGTACAAAAAAAAAAAAAGATGTGAAATAGATGTCACAAAGTTTATATACCACAGCATATGTTCTTTCAGTGGAAAACCCTTCAGTGTCTCTTTTAGAGACAATTTACTTTTACTTGATACAAAATCAGAACAAGCTTCTTTATCTAGTTTCTAAGTCCACAGTAATTTATTAGGGTATAGGCACTACCATTAAACTGATGGCAGAGAAAAAAGGAATAGTGAAGCACTTAATCACAAAGGAAGAATCAGAAAAATTCTATAAAGCAGAAGCAAGAACTTCGATAGCACAGTAGCAGGAAGCCATCTTGTATAAGGGCAATGGTCTTATAAGCCTTAAAAAGCCCTAAGAGCATTGCCCTCTCCCAGATTAGGTTAAAAATTGACCTCCATATTAGTGATTCTTACTCATGTTGGATAAAATACCTAAAAATATTTCTATAGATGCTTTTCAACGTACAATGGGGTTATGATTCAATAAGTTGAAAATATCATAAGTAAAAAATGCATTTAATATACCTAATCTTCCTATATTATAGTCTAGCCTAGACTATAGTAAATGTGCTCAGAATGCTGACATTGGCCCACAGTTGGGCAAAGTCATCTGGCAATGTGGTAGAGTATTGGTTGTCTACCTTTATGATTATGTGGCTGACCGAGAACTGTCACTTGCTGCCACTGCCCACCATTATGAGTATCGTACTACTTTCCATAGCATTTTTCTACTGAACATGTGTTGCTTTCACACCTTAGTAAAGTCAAACAATTGATAAGTGGAACCATCGTAAATTGGAGACATGTGTGTAAGAAATATTGTTTAAAATGGCTGAACTGGCAAAGTACTAGAAATCCTCAGAAACCAAAACCCACCAACAGGAGGAGTCCAGGGAGACAGTAAGCACTGAGGCTGGCAGCTGTAGATCTCCAGGTACCTAGAGTGGCAGCACAGCAAATGGAAGGCAAATCCTAGGACTTGGGACATTGGGAGGTGGATCAGAGACCCCATCAGAAAGCCAAACCCCAGAGGGCTAAACTCTCAATGAAAGCATGAACAAGAAAAAACACCCCATTTACAAAAGATGACAGAAAATTTGCCTGTTTTTATTCTTGGTGGAAGGGGTAAAATCTCCCCCTGAATATTCATAAATACAAGGTGGATCACACATGAGGAGTTGGGGGATGAATTTCCTTACTACCTACCAGCTCTTAAAAGCAAGGCAAATGTTTAGTATAAAGTGGGCTGCTTATGCCCCCCAGGTTCCAGTTAGAAATAAATATAGATTTTCTCTGAAGGAGACATAAGTCCAATGAACATAAACTTACAATAATAAAAAGTACTATGCAAAAAGATACCATTAGTGAGGATTAAAGGAAACAATAATCACCTAAGATTGCAAAGTCAGATGCAGTCTGACTGCCAGAAATCATCTGCAAAGATTTTTGGATAGTAGAGTTATTAGATATAGAAGACTAGTTCAATATGTTTTTTCAAAAACTTTAAAGGAAATAGAAAGTAAGGGTGAGAAACCAGAAACTATCAAACAATAACCAAACAGATTTGAAAATCAATGAAATAGTTTTTATAATAATTGAAACTTAAAATTTAATAGATAAGCAGTATATTCAGTATAGCTGAAAAATATTAGTAAACAAAAAGTAAACCTGAAGAGTCCAGAATATAGCATATACAGCAAATAAATGAAAATTATGAAAGAGAAAATAAAAGACAAGGAAGACGAAATAAAAGGTCTAATACATAACTAATTGGAAGGAGAAAACAGAAAGAATAGGAGGAAGGCAATATTCTAACACATGATGGTTAAGGATTATCCAGACCAGATTAAAGACACGAATACTCATTTTTTTCTTCAGGAAGCACAATGAATCTCATGCAGAATAACTAAAAAAAATTATACGCTGGCCTACAGTAAAACTGAAAAATTTCAAGGGAAGAGATCTTAAAGTCCACAAAAGGGAAGTCAGATTACCTACAAAGGGAAAACTAAGCTGACAACCTAATTTTGAAGAATGAAAGCCAGAAGATGAAACTACTGAGAGAAAAATGATCATTTTTGAACTGTATAACACTTAAAACCATCTTTCATAAAGTGAGTGAAAGAAACACATTTTAAAAAACAAAAACTAAGAATCTACCACCAACATATCCTCAACTGAAGGAGTGTCAGTTCAAGAAGAAACAAAATGATCTCAGAAGGAAGTGTGAAAAAGACCAAAGAACAGTCAACAAAGAAAAAGTTCTTTGTATTTGTACTAAACATTTTCACTTCATGCGTGAAATTCTCACCTACCCAGAATAGTACATTCTGTACGAATTCTGAATAGCTTTGTGTGAACATATGCTTTAATTTCCCTTGGCTTGGAGTGGAATGGCTAAATCATATAATAGGTGTAGGTTTAGCTTTTTAAGTAACTGCCAGACTGTTTTCCAAAGTAGTTGTACCATTTTATATTCTCACCCATCAGTGTATAAGACATCTTTGGCCAGGCATGGTGGCTCATGCCTGTAATCCTAGCACTTCAGGAGGCGAAGGTGGGCGGATCACTTGAGGCCAGGAGTTCAAGATCAGCCTGGCCAACATAGTAAAACCCTGTCTCTACTAAAAATACAAAGATTAGCTGGGCATGGTGGCACACACCTGTAATCCCAACTACTCAGAAGGCTGAGGCACAAGGATCACTTGAACCCAGGAGGTAGAGGTTGCAGTGAGCCAAAATTGTGCTACTGCATTCCAGCCTGGATGACAAAGCAAGACTGTCTAAAAAACAAAAAATGGCATCTTGGCTGGACACAGTGGATCACGCCTGTAATCCCAGCACTTTGGGAGGCCAAGGCAGGCGGATTGCCTGAAGTCAGGAGTTCAAGACCAGTCTGAGAAATGGTGAAACACTATCACTACTAACAATACAAAAAAATTAGCCAGGTGTGGTAGCATGCACCTTTAATCCCAGCTACTCAGGAGGCTGAGGCAGAGGAATTGCTTGAACCAGGGAGGTGGAGGTTGCAGTGAGCCAAGATTGTGCCACTTAGCTCACTCTAGCCCGGGTGACAGGACGAGACTCCATCTCACACACACACACACACACACACACACACACACTTTCACCAACACTAAGCACTGTCAATTTAAAACATTTTAGTCAATCTAATGGGTGTAATACAGTGGCTCTCAACAGGAGGTGATTTTTGTCTCTCATGGACATTTGACAATGTCTGCATATATTTTCAATTTTCACAACTGGTGAGGGGGAGGGTGTTACTGGTATGTAACAGGTAGGGACCAGGGGTGCTGCTAAATATTTTACAATGCAGAGGACAGCTCCGCCTCCCACAACCAAGATGCCTGATGTAGTAATAATCTCATTGTGATTTTAATTTGCATTTCCTTGATAACGTTTGATACTGAACATATTTTCATGTGCTTACTGGCCATTTATATACATATATATATTTTTTGTGACATATGTCCATTTCTTATTGGGTTGGTTATTTTCTTATAATTGTGTTGTAAGTGTTCTTTATATATTTTGAATACAAGTACTTTTTTTTTTTTTTTTGAGACGGAGTTTCGCTCTTGTTATCCAGGCTGGAGTGCAATGGCGCAATCTCGGCTTACCGCAACCTCCGTTTCCTGGGTTCAGGGAATTCTCCTGCCTCGGCCTCCTGAATAGCTGGGATTACAGGCACGCACCACCATGCTCAGCTAATTTTTTGTGTTTTTGGTAGAGACGGGGTTTTACCGTGTTGACCAGGATGGTCTTGATCTCTTGACCTTGTGATCCACCCGCCTCGGCCTCCCAAAGTGCTGGGATTACAGGCTTGAGCCACCGCGCCCAGCCGAATACAAGTACTTTGATATACATGTTACAAATTTTATTTCAGTCTGTGGCTTGCCTTTTCATTTTCCTAAGTGTCTTTTGAAAATCATGTTTTAATTTTGATATGATCATCTAATTTGTCAATATTTTCCTTAATGTCTCATGCTTGCATTCTATGTAAGAAATCTTTGCCTACTTCCAGTTTGTAAACTTTTTTTTTCCATCTGTTTTCTTCTGAAAGTTTTATAGCTTTAGGTTTTAATGTAATAGATTATATAAATTTTATGGTATTTGAAAATAAAACTGCTAAAGTTTCTCTTCAGGGAATGGGATTATGGGTGAACGGCATTCACTTTTTAAATATATCTGTTGTATCTATCTTCCCATAATAATTGTTAAAAATTCTACAGTACAGATAACTTTTTGGAGTAGGGGAAGAATGGGAATGAGAATTTTCTCTCTAATGGGGCCAATTTGTTGTTGTTGTTATCACAGGGACCAAATTTGACCTTAAAGTCTTCTGGTACATTTGTATGTATGTATGTTTGTTAAATACTGTCTGATGATTTTCTATTACATTAAGTCCATGCAGCAAAGAAGTAAAGTGGTCTTTCATTAAGAGACCAGTGCCTTTCTTCCAGGCAATACTGGAGGGTAAGATAGGGTTAAACAAGATGGTTCTACTTTTAGTGCCCTTGGGTCATAAAAAAGCATCTCTTGAAAATAGTATTAGTTGATGCTACATGGAAGACTAGGCAACACATAGAAATGGAAGCAAAAGATAATCTACTACTTACAAATAATTGCCCCAATCTCAGAACTGGCACAGAACAAAGACTGGGTCATGAAAGCCGTGCATTGGACAAAGAGACCATTTTAGAGAGCCTCCTAATATGTATCAGAAAACAACAACCCTCAAAACTTTCCTACAAATCTGCAGCTGAAGAAATGAAAAAATGGTATAGGATTACACAATGGTGACAGGAGAGAGGGTATCTCTGAATTGGGTTTGAAGATTACCTTTATGTATATTAACTGTCTCTTTTAGATTTAGTCTAAATTGTTCACTTCATAAGTCTAACATATAGCTTCGTGCCTACTCTGAATCAGATTTAGTGTATGAACATGGTTTTCAGATACTTTTCTACCTTCTCTGCTTAAGAAAATTATTTACTGTGGGAGATTTACAATAATGCAAGCAGTAAATGAAAGACTAAAAGAGGAGGAATGGTTCTAAGTTATACAAAGAATTTCAAAGACCTACAATTTCTAAGCATCATAGAGCTCTGTGTCCCAGAAAGACTCTTCCTGGCCACTGATGACTAAGGACTCTCTTAAGAACAACAGAAAGCATGGGTTAAAACACAGTAATTGAACCAAAAAGTTGGTCTCCAGACTAAATGCACTTGATTTATGACAACTGTACTATTCAGAACAAATTCTTATGAAAAGCAGGAATGATTTTGCTTTATTAAATCTTTTTCTTGAGTGTGAATTATTGCTTAAGATGCTGTGAATACTGAATTTCAAGTGTTGCCACTTCCTACCACCTCTCCCTCCTCAATCCACTCCTTTCCTCCAATAACAAGATTTATCTACTCTGTTTCTCTTATTTTCTTTAAGATGGGTTCTTGCTCTGTCACCCAGGCTGGAGTGCAGTGGCATGATCATATCTCACTGCAGTCTTGAGCCAGGGGCTCAAGCCATCCTCCTATCTTGGCTTCCCAAGTAGCTGGTGTTACAGGTGCATACCACCACACCCAGCTATTTTTTTATTTTTGTAGAGACAGGGTCTTTCTATATTGTTCAAGCTGGCCTTTATCTCCTTGTCTCAAGTGATCTTCCCACCTTGGCCACCCAAAGTGCTGGGATTATAGGTGAAAGCCATCACACCCAGCTGCTGTTTTTCCTGGTGAGGAAAGAAATCTTCAAGTTATTTTTCTATATAAGTTTGTATCTAATTACATTCTATTTTGCTGAGCTTCTTCAAGCTCTTAGAACCCCGCAGTAAGGTTCATAGATATTAAGGTGACACAAAACATAAGGTCTTAGATATTAAGGTACCCAACACTCAAAACATTAGGTATCTCTGCACCCAATGTAAGTGGCAGGTAAAAATAAAATAGCCTTTTAACTTGGCCATATCTATTCCAGACACTTGGGTCTTAGACACATGTGTCTGTTTCCTCTGATTCTGTTTTCTCTGATTCTCCACTCTGGTCCTGTGTTAGCATAAGCAAGATCCCTAGTTCTGAACCTCAGAATCAACACTTCAGTACCTAACAAGAAAGCCATTGCTAGGACCCCTTGATCTAAGAATCTGGTCTAAGGAGAGATATGACAATAAATAATCAAAAGAATGGGTTCTAGAAAAGAATGGCCGGGTGTGGTGGCTTGCTCCTGTAGTCTCAGCACTTTGGGAGCCCACGGCAGCTGTATCGTGAGGTCAGGAGTTCAAGACCAGCCTGGCCAACGTGGTGAAACCCCGCCTCTACTAAAAACACTAAATTAGCCTGGCATGGTGGCGCACGCCTGTAATTCCAGGTACTCAGGAGGCTGACGCAGGAGAATCACTTAAACCTGGAAGGCGGAGGTTGCAGTGAGCCAAGAGTGAGCCACTGTAATCCAGCCAGGGCAGTAGGGCAAGACTCCATCTCAAAAAAGAAAAGCAAGAATATCAAAAGATTCTATTCTCAGCTGCCTAAAGTTATTTTATCCATAAGTTTAAGGATGGGCTGGGAATAGGTGAAACAGAGGAAAAATAATTGGGATGTGGCTTAGAGAAAAATATGTCTCAAAGGAAAAAAATAAGTCTGGAATCTTCAAGATTCTACAGTCTGGAAAGGAAACATTAAAATCTCACATTAAGAAATGAATATGGTTCCACATAGGCACATAGAATAAAATGTAAAATGTATATAGGGTTTTATGGTATACAAATTAATTTCCCACAGAATGACTTGCACAATTTCTTACATCAGCCTTTTAAGATGTATCTCATTATTCCTGTATTACCCAAGAAGAAACATCATACAGCTGACAAGTGGCAGAGCTACAAGTCAAACGCATGTCTGCTCTGACTTCAGGTCCAGTTCCCTTTTCTTTCCACTATTCAACAGTTTAGAATGCAGCTTCAGAGCCAGCTCTTAGGCAGCTTACAATCCAGTTGATCATAAAATACTCAGAAACCATTAGAGAACAATTCTAGGCAACATGTAATTTTGTATTAAATTATACACCCCTAAATGCAAATATCCAGAAGTAGGGAGTCAGTAAAGGCTTAGAAGATGAGTAAAGGGAGATGATACAGAGGAGAGAATGAACTAGATGAACTCAAGAGACAATACAGAGGTTTCTCTGGCTCTGGCAGGAGATGAGTGAGTTAGTAGTGGAACACAGGCTGTTTTAGGGAGTCTATAAAGTCAGTAAAAGAAGTTAGTAAAAGTGATTAGACACTGCAGGAAGTAATAAAGGAGCCCTAAAAGATTTCTCAGCAGCGGTATAAAGGAGTGAAAGCAGTGACTGTGCATGAGGGGCTCAAGGCAAATTAAATATGTGCATTTCAATGGAAGAGATAGTGCTACCATACCACCTCCTCTCCAGCCTCACACCACCACCAAACTTCACATTCCACCTGCTAGAATCATTCCTAGACTTATGCATGTGCTCCTCTCTCTGACTGCAAGTCTTTCCCCTCTAATCATAGCCCACCCCTCACCATCAGCCTGAAGTTAGAAGTCACTGCCTTGGAAAACCCTTTCCTGACCCCTCCTAGTCTAAGTTGGATATTCTCCTTTATAAATTTCCCTGTGGCAGCATTTATCTCTAAGCACTGTAATTCCCAGTGAGCTAGCGAGTCCCCCTTATTAGACTGAAAGGTCCAAGGGTAGGAAATGGCCCATCTTTTTCCAGCACTGAAATCCCTTGGTACATAATGGGTGATTTAAAGGAAGTAAAAAGAAGTGTATAGTCACAAAACAGATTTAGAGATTAACTTTCCCTAAGATTACAGTCTGAGTATCTCCTTTATCAAATACTTGGGACAGAAGTATTTCAGATTTTGGAGTATTTGCACACATATAATTAAATGTCTTGAGAATGAAACCCAAGTCTAAACATGAAATTCACTTATGTTTCATATACACCTTATACACATATCCTGAAGGTAATTTTATACAATACTGTAAATAATTTCATGCATAAATAAAAGTTTAAGTACTTATGTATGGAATTTTCTGCAGATCATCTGAGGTCGAGAGTTTGAGACCAGTCTGACCAACATGGAGAAACCCCATCTCTATTAAAAATACAAAAAAACAGTCGCGGTCTCCGGGGCCAGCTATGCCGCTGCCGCTGTCACTATGGCCCATTACAAAGCCGCTGACTCGAAGCGTGAGCAGTTCCGGAGGTACTTGGAGAAGTCTGGGGTGCTGGACACGCTGACCAAGGTGTTGGTAGCCTTATATGAAGAACCAGAGAAACCTAACAGTGCTTTGGATTTTTTAAAGCATCACTTAGGAGCTGCTACCCCAGAAAATCCAGAAATAGAGCTGCTTCGCCTAGAACTGGCTGAAATGAAAGAGAAATACGAAGCTATTGTAGAAGAAAATAAAAAACTGAAAGCAAAGCTTGCTCAGTATGAACCACCTCAGGAGGAGAAGCGTGCTGAATAGGATTCTTCTCAGTTGAAAGACAATGAAAAATGGTTTTGTATGACTTGAATAGTTTGTATAGTATATAATCTTTTCTGAACAGATGCTATAGAACTCTTTTAATATGTTTAATTCACCTGTCACATTCTGTTAAAAACACATAGAATCATCAATAAAAACTCAATATAACTTTCTTCGGGTCTTAAAGCAGGAGAATCCAAAGTAAATCCTGAAAAAACCTAAACACAGCCATCTAACTCATTACCTTAAAAGACATTCTGTTTATTAGTCTGATTAGGAATGATGGCACTGGTTGTATTTTAGCCAAGGCAGTTTAGCATGGAGCTATTCCTTGGTGTAGTTCAGGATATGAACACAGGTACAGTCATTCTTTGACGGTGACACTGTTGTGTATATTCCCTATAGGCAGCTGGAGAGATCTGTGTGACACAAGATGCTTTTGTACGGGATCTGTGT
This sequence comes from Saimiri boliviensis, assembly GCF_048565385.1. Lineage (NCBI taxonomy): Eukaryota > Metazoa > Chordata > Mammalia > Primates > Cebidae > Saimiri > Saimiri boliviensis. Next base: position 60,507,922 of record NC_133452.1, on the reverse strand, counting down.
GACACAAGATGCTTTTTTACGGGTTCTCATGAGTCTTCTGCTCTTGTTTGTGTAACATGGAACACACAACTCTTCTTTGCCACCACTTTGCCTTAGAAAACTGTGTGTGTGTGCCAGTTTGAACTCTGACACATTTTCCTTCTATGCAATCACGGCTTGTCTGATAATCTTGGATTGGTTTGCTCTGAGCTTTAGTGGGTCCTAGTTGCACACTGGCCTTTCTGCTGTTTTTCAATTTGCCTAATAATAGCAGTTACCCTCATTGTAATTTATGTAACTTTAAACAGGATCATACTGTACCCCCTGCCTGCCATATCTGCTTACTGAGCACAGAACAGAGGCAATATACAACTCTGGGTTCACACGAGCTGGGATGAGAAGAGGAATGAGCCATATATTGTGGAAAATCATAGTTTGTAGGTATAATTATACAGTGCTTTTTTTCCCCCTCAAAGTATTTTTCTAGCCCTGGATTCATTTTATTATTCATTTTATTATTGTGATGTAGGTGGGGCAAGTATGAGGGGAAGTTGGGTGCTGAATTTTTAGGCCAAAGACTAATATTAATACAAATCACTCACTAACTGTAGAGCCTTGGGCATATCAGTGAACTGCTCTGAGATTTACCGTCTTCATCTGTTTAATGAGAATAATATCCGTGATGCCTACCTCACAGGGTTGTTGTGAGAGTCAAATGAGAATGTATGTGAAAGATTTGTAAATGGTAAAGCACTATATTCTTAAAAAAAAAAAATACAAAAAAATTAGCCAGGCATGGTGGCACATGCCTCTAATCCCAGCTACTTGGGAGGCTGAGGCAGGAGAATCACTTGAACCTGGAAGGCAGAGGTTGTGATGAGCTGGGATCACACCACTGCACTCCAGCCTAGGCAACAAGAGCAAAACTCTGTCTCAAAAAAAAAAAAAAAGTCTCAGATTTTGGAGCACTTCAGATTAGAGGTACTCACCCTGTATATGTAAAGGTAAGAAGACAGATACATATACAACCATGCTAAAAGATGGAAGCATATAAATTGGAAGATGGCCTCTTGTCTCAGTGAAGGAGATATTCCAAGCCTTCTTTTCTTTCATCTACCCAAGCCCCTTAATGAAGGGGAGCTCTGGATCAGGATCAGGGCTAAGACAGGAAGAAGATATACCTTTTATAACCATAGCTTAAGGATAATAGGCTGTAGTTTTTTAAAAAACACATTTTTTTCTGCTAAAAGAGAACAAAGAATTCAACAACTGTCATTTAACAACAGACAGCACAGTGCTTTGCAAGAACCCACACAGGTATTTTGTTGTATAAAAAGATGAATCATAATTCCAGCCCTAAGGAACCTACAATCCAATTTTAAAAAAACACATGAGGTAGAATTATGTTAAAGGTACAGACAATGCTATGGATTCAGCAGAGGGAAAAAGTCAAGGGATTATTACAAATATTGGAAGCAGGGATATGAGGTGATTGAGCTGTGATTTTAGAAGATTAAGATAAACCTTTAGGACAGTCTGAGTGTTAGGGAGAAGCTAAAGACAGACTTTAAGTTAAAGACAATGCAGTGGTCTGGTTAAGAAGTAACAAGGATATAAACCAGTGAGTGATGTCGATGAAAATGAAATGAAGTAAATTTAAGTAAATGTAAGAAGGCAGACTCTTAAAAACTGATTATCAATTAGAAGAAAAAACCTCATTTCCCAAGAAGCCTCTTGCTTCTAACTTCATACTCAAACAAATACAAGCAAAGGTGGCATTGTCAGAGGTGGTTTTGATGGAGATGCTTATGAATAGGATAAGGTTATTTTTATTTATAACATGTTCACTTCTGGACAGGATGCCTCCAGCTGTTTTTATTCCATAAGGTCCCTCCGCAATTATCTTCAGAGCTTAAGGTAGCACAATTAAGTAAAAATAATCTGAACTTTAAAATCGAGATCTAGATTGCAATCCCAGCATATTATTTTATCTCCTCATCCCTTAGATTTTCATTTGTAAAATGGGAGGGGCCGTACTTCATAGGATAGTTCTAAGAACAAAATTCGATAATATGAAAACTGCTAGAAACAGGCAAGTTACCGTATGACAGTGACAGAATGTTGGATTCAGATTGTCATCTGTACAGGAGAAATATTTATTATAAATTAAGAACAAGCTTTTAGTTAACAGTGCCCCTCGTAATTGATTTCAGCCATGTTTCTGTTAGTGCTAAGATGTCAATCAGATGGACTTAAGCATTTGCAAAGATGCAGAGGCAAGGCTCAAAGCATCAGCATTAGAGTCGAACAATCTGGGTTACAAGGGTAAATTAAATCTCTTAGCCTCGACGTCCTCACCCATGCAATGGGCATGATAACACAGCAGTCTTAGAGAGCCACAAGGTAACATGAAATCACATACAGTGAGTGGTTAACAGTAAGCGGTCAGTAAATATTAGTTGTGGGACCTACCTAGCAAGAACTATACTACATTGAACCAGCTGTCCTGTCTTACTTGGAATACAAATTAATTATTTAGCACAGCATTTGTGAAACACCCATACTTTTACTCCTTCTCTTCATGTTTTGGGCTTGAGTAATATGTATTTAAGATAAAAATTATTAGGTATTGATGTACTTTTTAAAATTTGGTATTTGTAATGGTATAATTACTTCTTTCAATTACAATATTTACTAAGTATCTGTAAATAAATTTACACTCACTGATTTTACATATTATAGAACCTATATTTTAAATACAATATTGAATATCATCTCTTATTTATCAATTCTTTGAATATCTTTTATGATTGATGTATTTCCAAGAAAATCTACTGGTCAACTCTGTAGAAATGGGTAGTTATCCCTAGCATCTATTCTCTCCTTCATCCATGGTTAATAAAAGCTCAAATTTTCAGCTGGGCACATTGCCACTCACAATGAAGACCATATTATCCAGTTTTCCTGCTGGGTGTGACCAAGTTACTAGCTCTGCCCAGTGAGATATAAAAGGGAATGGAGTGTGCATAGTGAATGTCACTAAAGTGAGAAAGCATATGCTCACTCTCTCAGTAAATTCTTCCTATGTCTGCAATGTGGATGTGATGGCCAGAGCTGGAGCTGTCTTGGAGACAGAAGCCACATCTTGACACTGTTGGAACAACAGAGAAGGGATTTGAGTTCCTGATGATTATGGAGCTGCTAAACCAGTCCTGGATTGCCTTCAATTTCAGGGAAGAAAGCAAACCTTCCTGTTTAAGAACTTTTATATCAGGGTTTCTGTCACAGGCAGCCTAATCTCAACCTAAATAAAAAAGAGAAAATGAAATTTCAATTTCATTTATTTTCTTAATACTTTTTTTTCTCAACTTATGGTGAGAAAGAAGAGATGGTGTTAGGAAGAGAAAAGAGGCAAGAGGATTCATTCAGCTGCCCCACCTACTGCTATAGTTATCATATTCCTAATTTGTCTTTTACCCTCACCTACTCTAGGGTCAATTTTGCTCTTCATCCTAGTAGTTCGACTCCAAAAAAGAACTGACCCTGAAACACCATTCATTTGTTCATTAGTCACTCAACAAATGCCTGCTGCGCATCTAGTGTGTGTTAGATGCTGAATAAAACAGACTCCTAACTTCAGAGAGCTAAGTCAGGCATTTAAAAAAATGTACATTAAATTTTGCTCTGTGGTCCCAAATTTTCTTACAGGATTGAAGTAAAAGACTGAGTATAAAAGACTGGGAGAAAGCTGACATATGGAGTGGTGGGAAGAACCTTAGTACTGGAAATAGTATAGAAAACAAGACGATGAGGACTCTGAGGGACAAAGGCAAAGATGTGGCTACCCAGCAGAGGGAAAAAGAGGAAAAAGGAAAAGAATGCATTCATTGACTCTTCCTGGGCTTCATATAGCCTTAGAACCTCTGCCACTTTTTTTTTTTTTAAGAGATGGAGTCTCACTCTGTCACCCAGGCTGGAGTGCGGAAGAGCGATCTCAGCTCCCTGCAACCTTCACCTCCTGGGTTCAAGCAATTCTTCTGCCTCAGCCTCCCGAGTAGCTGGAACTACGGGTGCACACCACCATGCCTGGCTAATTTTTTTTGTTGTTTTGTATTTTAGTAGAGATGGGGTTTCACCGTGTTGCTCAGGCTGGTCTTGAACTCCTGAGCTCAGGCAAACTGCCCTGCCATGGCCTCCCAAAGTGCTAGGATGACAGGCACAAGCTACCGTGCACAGGCTTTTTTTTTTTTTTTTTTTTTTTTAAGAGAAGGGGTCTCACTCTGTTGCCCAAGCTCAATCAGAATGCATGCTGCCTCAAACTCCTGGGCTCAAGTGATCCTCCCATCTCAACCTCCCCAGTAGCTGGGACTACAGGTGCATGCCACCATACCCAGCTAATTTATTTTTATTTTTGTAGAGATGGAGTCTTGCTATGTTATTCAGGCTGGTCTCAACTCCTGGCCTCAGGAGTTTGAGACCCTCCTGCCTCAGCCTCCCAAAGTGCTAGGATTATAGACATGAACCACTGCACCTGGCCCTATTAATGATTAATAGGGACAAGCTTATTATTAAACTTCTGTAACTTCTAGAGCATAGTAATTGTCCTCCTTATTATATCTGTCCTTTGCACTGTTAAAATCAAAGACTTTCAGAAACCCTCAAAAGGCTCCCTGCCATTCTTTTCCAATTCTAGACCCCATTCAGAATTTCCACCCCATTCCAGCCTCTTATTAGTAACTCTCCTACCAATGCACCCTTAGAGAAGACAGAAGTGATCAGAATAGGGAGGGAGGGAGTGCTGTTGAAATTCTCAGTTAAAATTTAGTTTTAGTTTTTTTTTTTTTTTTCATAGAAATATTGCTAGAGTAGAATCTAAATGTCATTTCTGCTTCCAGCTTTATAGTTCAGCAACCCTATACAGTTAAAATGAGCTTTTGTGGGTTGGCTTAAGGATTTGTCTGAGTGAGAAAGTAAGTTCAGAGTTTCAAATAATTAATATGAATTTAACTTTAGACTCTAGTTCTTGTGTGAGGAACGGAAAGCTTAACTATCATTCTTTGCCTAATAGAAAGATGGCATGGCACTACTATTGTTACACACTTGGCTCCAGGAGAATGAAAAAGAAACAAACCAGCTACTGATGCTGGGATCCAGTGTTTTTTGTTTGTTTTTATCTGAGGTTTGAGGGAAAGTGTATTTATTGAATACTACTAAATCAGCTTAACTGTGACAAGTAGTTCTTAATACAGTATAATATGATATGATACAAAAAAATTTCTCTTAGGTTGTGGTTTTAACACTTCACAAGTAGTTTCTTTTCCTGTTAACTTTCAGACAACTCTGCTTAAGCCTAAGCTAAATACCAGGAGGAAGTGCTACCACAATTTTATCTTTCTTGTTTCCAGTTGAGCTATTATTCTCACCTTTTCCCCATTAGTAAAGTATCATACATTCACTTACAGTTCTCTTTCTAGCCTAATAAAAAATGGTCTTAAAATAATTACAGTAAAATAATAAAATAATAATAAATCTGAGAGAGAAAAATAAGCAAACTGCCCCATTAGTACTAACAAAAAGTCTTGCAGATGTTTAAAAACTTTCTTTGGCTTTGGTTAGCAGCTTGGTCAGGAAACTCACTGACCAAGTTCCCTTGTCTTTTTCTACAGGGCCCCTGCCCATAATGTGCTGGCAAAATATGGCTGTTGTTATATTCCTGATACAGCACAAAAAGGCATGAAAACATTCTAAGTAGTAAAGACAATCTTTCCCTCCCCAATGGGCCATAAGTCCAGAAAAACAAGTTACCTCATTTATGAACCCTCCTATTTAAGACTCTGACGCAACAATATTGCACTACTATTTTCTATTAAAATGTACTTTCAAATCAAAATCTTAGCTAAAATGTCCAGCAAGGTTATAAAAATCTTGTTTTTTTCTCTTATCCTTTTAAATTGGAATTTAGGGCACAGAAAAGAAGTATGTTTTTATTTCACCTAGTAAACATTACTAGGCCATAGAAACCGTAACACTCCACTAATCAGTATCTTTGCATAGCAAAAATTAAAGCAACCTTAACTCACACGGATGATTCTGAAATATACAAAGATGTTAAAATTCCCTCTATTAAACAATGCAATTATTAATATATTCAGCATCTAGTCTAATTTGATGCAATAATTATAGAATTTCAGAGCTAAAACAATCATAAAATAAGTTGGGTGAAGCTAGAATAGATTTGGAACATGTAAGTATTGATACGCTCATTCTATAGATGAAGAAATTGAGAAAATTGAGAACCAGAGGCAAAATATATGGATTTAATGTCAAAATACTGATCATATTATAGTTTTCAGAAACTTGGACAACCATCTATAAAATTGGGGTTGGCCTTATGATTTGCTACAGTATACGGCTGCTTGTTTGGTATAATTTCAGAAATGCTCTTACCAAAAAAAAAAAAAAAAAAAGGCATAGAAACTTGTCACCCAAATTCTTCCTCAGAGATAAAAACAGTAAAATGATACCTAGTCATCTTCTATTTACACATTTAGTTGAGGTTCAATGATGCCTATAATTCTATAAGCAGACTAATTCCATTATTTTTGTCAAAATGCAAGTACCCTGAAAAAGAGAAAACTCATTAAGTGGTATAATGGATTCAAACCTTAGGTAGCCATTTGAGGTCAAAATCACGTCTATATGAGTATTCTTGAAAATCTCTTCTGGAAGGTTCCATGCTAGAGACTGACACTTCTTAAGTAAGCCCAAAGCAGACAATTTGTCCTGTAGCATTAGAACAGATTACTTTCTAGCACTAGCTGGAGTCACTGGCTTGTATGTAGGGTCCTTGTATAAAAAAGCACACGTCAGCTTGGCATCGTAGCTCACGCTTATAATCCTAGCACTTTGTGAGGCTGAAATGAGAAGCAGAAATGTGTTGTATTTCCTTTGGTCTTGAACCTACAGCTGATTTTGTACTTAATGGTGAAAAATGGAATGCTTTCCTCTTAAAACTGAGAAGAAAGCAAGAATATTTACTCTCACCACTCTTACTCAACATAGTCCTGGAAGTTCTAGTCAGGATAATAGGCAAGAAAAGTAAATAAAAGCCATACATAATATTGGTGAAAAGACAGATACACATATCAATGGAACAGGATAGATAGCCTAGAAACAAACTGATAAAAATATGGTCGTTGACTTATTGTTAACAAAGAAGTGGCCAGGCGTGGTGGCTCATGCCTGAAATCCCAGAACTTTGGGAGGCCCAGGCAAGAGGATTGCTTGAGCCTAGGAGTTCAAGATCAGCCCAAGCAATACAGGGAGACTCCATTACAAAAAAAAAAAAAAAAAGTCACCCAGGCATGATGGCACATGCCTGTCTGTGGTCTCAGCTACTTGGGAGGCTAAGACAGAAGGGTTGCCTGAGCCAAGGAGACTGGGGCAGTGAGCTGTGATCACACCACCACATTCCAGTTTGGGTGACAGAGTGAGACCCTGCCTTAAAAAAAAAAGGAGCACAGGCAATTCAATGGAGAAAGGATAGTCTTTCCACCAAGTGATGATGAAATAGTAGGACATCCATATGCAAAGAAAAGAAAAGAGAAAAAGAGAGGAAGACACAAACCTCATACCCTTAACAAAAAGTAACTCAAAATGGATCACAGACCTAAAATTAACACACAAGACTAAAAACCATCTAGAAATAAACGTAAGAGAGTATCTAGATCTAGATCACCCTGAGTGATCTCACTCTTTCACAACTGATCAAACCTGAAATTACATCTCAGTCCTTTCTCCTTAATCTGAGGCCTATTTCTTTTTTCTTTTTTTTTGAGATGGAGTCTCACTTTGTCAATCAGGCTGGAGCACAGTGGTGCAATCTTGGCTCTGCAACCTCTACCTCCCATGTTCAAGCAATTCTCCTGCCTTAGCCTCCTGAGTAGCTGGGACTACAGGCGCCCGCCACCATGCTCAGCTAATTTTTATATTTTTAGTAGAGACAGGGTTTCACCGTGTTGGCCATGATGCTCTTGATCTCTTGACTTTGTGATCTGCCAACCCCAGCCTCCCAAAGTGCTGTGATTTACAGCTGTGAGCCACCACACCTGGCCTCTGAGGCCTATTTCTTTATCTACCTAACATATTTAATCTTGATGTCACACAGACATCTCAAATCAAAAAATAAAAAATAAAAAACTGAACTCATCACCTTCCCCACACCCACTGAACTATGCTACCACTTCCTATATTCCCTATTTCCACGAGGGCCTCATTCATTATACATCCAGTTCTCCAGTGCAGACAACTGCAAGTCTGTACCTAGCTAGACTTCTCTGACACCTTACTAACCTCTTGTCAAGTTCTGAATATTCTACATCCTAGCAACTGTCAAATCTATCCCCTATCCTCAAACTCACTCCCAACCCCCATCAATGCAGACCCTCACCATGTCTCTCCTGGATAAGGGCAATAGCCTCCTTTCTGTCTCAATGCCTTTGCTGCTTTCTACCCTATTCTCTACACTGAAACAATCTTTCCAAAATGCAGATCTGATGATAATACAATCCTCGATAGGTTCCCCCTAACTTTCAAAAGAAAAGCCAGATTCTTCACATGGCATATAATTCCCTTTCAGATCTCATCTCTGCCTATGTTTCCAATGATATGAGTTCAGCTTACTTACAGTTTTTCAAACACAGCAACTCTCATGGTTCTATACTTTTGTACATGCAAATCTCTCTCACCAGAGCACCCTATCTCCCACTCCTTCAACTGGCCACTCCTTAGTCAGGCTTCAGGAGCCAGCTGAGGCACTACTCTTCTACAGAGCCCACCCTGACTACTACCTTTCTGTGTTCCCTCATCCCCAACCATCCTAAGCTTTTGCAGGATTCTCTTGCATGGCACTTATCAGTATATACCATAACTGCTTGTTTATCTTGCCCACCTGTCTGTGAGCTCCTTGAGAATGAGGCCTTTGCCTTATTTCTTTCCCCAGTGTCTGGCAAGGAGTGTTACAAGAGCAGATAATACATGTTTCTGAAATAAACAAATAAATATGAGACACGATATGGAAGAACTCTGATTGGAAATAAGAATTTGGTTTTGAACCCATACGGATTGAATAAAGTGTATTCTGTCCTTTGTGCTAAATGAAAAAGCAATGCCTCAACCTTCAATAATTCACACACTTTGGAACATAAGTAAAAAATATTACATTTACAAGCTTAAAAAAATCTAATGCAATATTTTTGCTGTCAACATTCACTGAAACAGTGACAAGAAGAATGACCTTCACAAATGCCCTCCCTTAATCTTTTGTCTTTCAAGATTACAAGGCCCTCAATAAACATTCAGCTATCTCCAACTGGCCCTGCTTAAATGTGGTGTAGGCAGTTTACCACAGGTGAATAATTTGAGGAGCCACCATCCTGAGACGTTCATTCCTCCACCTCCCTCGTTTACTTGTCTTGAGATCTGCACCATTAGTACTGCACCAAGGGTTTAGTTAACAAAAGTAGTGAAAGTATTTTTTAAAGGATTACTGTTAAAATGTAGTGACTGCATAGGAAATACCAAATAAGGCTGTGCTCTGAAAAGACAGTTACCTTCTCTAACCTCAACCTTTAACACAAGCAGGTTTATTAGAACAGATAGAAGGGCCTCCACAAAATCTTTCATAGAGACCCTCTAACCCAGGCGTCCCCAGACTATGGCTCGCGGGCCGCATGCGACCCCCTGAGGCCATTTATCCGGCCCCCCACCACACTTCAGGAAGGGGCACCTCTTTCATTGGTGGTCAGTGAGAGGAGCACAGTATGTGGCGGCCCTCCAATTGTCTGAGGGACAGTGAACTGGCCCCCTGTGTAAAAAGTTTGGGGACGCCTGCTCTAACCTCTGAAAGGAGTGAACTCCTTCCACAGGGGATAATATGGTGACCAGCCTGTGAGTAGCTGGCCACAAGTGGGAGAATTTTTTGTGTCAAATTAAAAAATCTTATTTTCTAATATAGCTATGCTTATTTTTAACCTAAAATAATGCTTTTCATTACTTACCAGTTAAATTACCCATCTCCTCCTCATGCCTGCCTCCCATTTCCCTGATTCTAAATTCCACAAAGATATGTCACAATTTATTCTATGTGTTCCTGCATATCCTGGGATATGGCCATATATCCCAGGCTATAATCATACTTCATTGTGTAAAGTTCAGAGCTATAAAAAGTGAAAGGATGAGAACTTAGAACAAAACAATGATTTCCTTCTGTTTCCTCCACTAAATAGCAAGTCTCTCTAGGACTTAGCGTCTTTATCCTTTTTGCCTAGCACACTTCTTTGTACAGAGCTAGCTTTCAACAAACACCTGCAGAACGTATGTATGAATGAATGACAGCTATGACTTCTGCAAGGCGTGGAGAACATCTTGGCACATAAGAGCAAGAAACGTTGGTATGAAAAAAAGAGGATGAATGGATTTTTAAAATGTTTTAGATACACACAATGGAATATTATCCAGCCATAAAAAAGAAGGAACCCTGTCATTTACAGCAACATGGATGGAACTAAAGTTATGATAAGTAAAATAAGCCAGGAACAGAAAGTCAAACATCCTATGTTCTCAGTCATATGTGGAAGCTAAAAAAAAAAGTTGATCTCATAGAAGTAAAAGGTAGAAGAGAGGTTACTAAAGACTGGGAAGGGTAGGGGGATGGGGGGAATATAAAGACATCTGCTAAAGTATACAAAATTATAGTTAGATAGGCAGAATAAGTTCTAGTGTTCCATAGCTAGAACTATGACTACAATAGGATGACTATAGTTAACAATATTATATCTTTTCAGATAGCTAGAAGAGAGGAAATTGGATGCTCCCAACACAAAGAAATGATAACTGATTGAGATGATGAATTTACTAATTACCCTGATCTGATCTCTGTGCACTGTAATTGAAACATAACTATGTACCTCAAATTATGTAAAATTATCATATGTCAGTTAAAAAATAAATAAAAAAGAGGAGAGGGGCTTATATTTACATTAATATAGTCCCTACTAATATTAATATATAATATATATTATGTTGAAATCATTACATATATATTTATATGTACTTTTTAAAATAACATACAACTGAAAGTTAACTTACACACAAAAAAACTCTTTTTAAAAAATTCTCAAGAAAGTTGCATCATAGGAATTAAATGTCCAAACAAATACCCAGAGAAGAGGAAGTAAATAAACCTACATGTTTGACTTTAGCTTGAAACGCAAGTAGGTAACAGCTTCAAAAGAATTTTTAGAATGAAGATTTATAAAACTGTGTTGTAAAATACAAAAAAGGAAAGGCTGTAAGTAAAGGGACAACAACTGATTTTTAAAACTCTGTATATGAAGTAAAAATATTGGCCAATTTAGTGAAAAAGCCAAACTGGTGGATAGGCATCTGATTTAACTACTTTTTCACTTTTCAACAGGTTTTATGGGATGATACAACCTTGCTCTACTCACAATGGAAGGGAGGAACTTCAAATCTAAACATGTCCAAACAGCAATAACTGGCCCAACTGGGAGCTGTTCAAAGACTGACCAATTGTGCTACCAGCTGAAGGTGGCGTCTGTCTGCAAATAGCACCATTAAGTAGCAGTCAAAACATTCAGGGCCTAGAAGCAGAGAACACATCTCCAGCCTAGAAAAGACACACAGAATGCTGTTTTTAAAACGTCATTTTGGTGAGGTGCTGTAGCTCATGCCTGTAATCCTAGCACTTTGGAAGGCCAAGGTGGGCGGACTGCCTGAGCTCAGGAGTTTGTGAACAGCCTGGGTAACATAGTGAAACTACATCTCTACTAAAACACACACACACACACACACACACACACACACACACACACACACACACACACAAAATTAGCCGGGCGAGGGAGCGTGTGCCTGTAGTCCCAGTTACCCGGAAGGCTGAGGCAAGAGAACTGCTTGAACCCAGGAGGCAGATCACACCATTGCACTCCAGCCTGGGTGACACTGCAAGACTCTTTAGCAAAAAAAAAAAAAAAAAAAAAAAAAAAATCATTTTAATGTATAGTGAATCACAGACTTTCCATCTTTCCATAGATACACTATGGTAAGTCTTTAAATATTTAAAATAGACTTTAAATATATAAAACTGATTTGAAGGAGGAAAAATTAGTTGGACTGGTCTGAATGACTGATGAAATTAACTTCCTAAGAGAGGCAGGCAAACATCAAAGCAGTCTCCGACTTTCAAATAACCTATCTACACAAATGGGCAGGCCGCAGAAGTTCCCTCCCACCTGAAAATCACAATACAGACTTACACAATCCTTAACTAAGGTATCTCAGCCTAAAAACAAAAGCTGATTTCCAGTCTGACCACAGGAAGAATAACCCACCAAGAGAGTCATCTCCTTTTAGTAATCATAAGAAATTAAGAAAATACTGATGCCACCAATCGCTCACCCACCACTAGCCTCTCGTCCTTTCCATACTTACTTTCTGGTCTCCAGGTTCTAGCCTATCAAGGGAAGGTGAGAAGGAACAAACATAGCTTCTACTACTTAGGTAGGGAAAATGTGGTCCTCAACCACACCTCCATAGAAATAATATTGTAAGTGGAAGTTTGTTATGGTTAAAGTTGTTCAATTAGCATGACTTCAAGTAAGAAGGGTTGAGTACCTTTTTTGAACTGATTCCTGAAGCTAATCACCAAGTATTCATACCGCTTAGACACAGAAATATAACCTGAGTCCTAAACAACTAATCTGCTAACTAACTTCACAATGGTTTAAAACTTCTTTTGGATCAGTAGCTTTAAAGTTGGTTTTATAAAACAGCAGCGTGCCATAAAATTTCACAGAGGATTAGAATATTTTATTAGAAAGATTTTAAAAAATTGTTTCTTTACCAAACATTGAAACTGAATCAGACAATGATGGTGCTACTTTAGTAAAAAATGTAACACATGTGTTGATTATTTTTAACACAAAAGGAGTGAACAAGCTGCAACATTATATATTAGTAAGTCAGACTACATCAATGGACTCTTTGAAGAAGAAAATGTAACCCTTTCAGGAATGTTTAAATAGGGTCATCTGATTACCTTTTTGCTTATCATTAAAGGTCAAATATAGGGTTCAACAGTAGGAAAAACATTTAAAAGGTTGTAGAATTATAAAGAGTTTGGAAATTGTGATCACTGGTTTTCTTTTTTTCTGTAATTGAATACAAGATAAAAATGATAAATCATTAATGTAACATTGTCTTACTCCATTTTGTGCCACTGTAACCGAATACCTGAGACTGGGTAATTTATAAAAAACATCTTCCGTTTTGTTTTCTCTCACAATTCTGGAGGCTGGAAAGTCCAGGGTCAAGATGCTGGCATTTGATCTGGTAAGGTCCTTCTTACCATGTCCTTACATGGCAGAAAACAGAGGAACAAAAGTGAGTTAGCCAAACCCTGTGTGAAGCCTTTTATAAGGACCTTGATTCCATTAATGAAGGAGCAGCCAGCCCTCTGGCCTAATCATCTCTTAAAGTCCCCACCTCTTAATACTATCACATTAGCAATACCTGAATTTTGGAGGGACACATTCAAACCACAGCAGACATCAATGGCTTTTTATTAGGTTGGTGCAAAAGTAATTACGGTTTTTGCCATTACTTTTAATAGGACAGATGTAAAAGAAAAGTTTCAAACCAGAGTTAGACAGGTAGCTGCAAATACATCAAAATGAAAATTCAAGAAAGACAGGAACTTTTACTTATCTTATAATCTCATCCCCTTGGCCTAAAACAGTGCTTGACACTTTGCAGTTGCTCAGTAAGTACTTGTTAGATGAATGAATGAAGTTTCCCCCATATGTTCCAGAAATATTTGAGAAAATTTTAAAGATAATTTTTGTTACTATAAAGCTAGGTTTTGCTGTAAGAAAGTATAAACTATGTTGATCAAAATATATAAACATAAATACGAAATGATTAAAATTGATCATAGTCCTACCATTCAAAGAAAGCTACTGCTATTAAAATATACTGGTATATTTACTTTCAGTTCTCTTTCTTATGTGTATTTTTAGACAGTTGAGATCAAACATTACTTAAAATAGTTTATCTAGACTTCAATGTTCACTTAAAGTTTTAGTGTAATCTTTTCTCAAAGTTATTGAAAGTGAGGGTATTCATTATTACTTTTAAAATGTTATATTTAAACATTCCAAAAGACCTGAAAACAATTTTTATTGACAAACAGGTTTTATATGTTACTGGTTATATATTACTCTCTAGTCACTGATATTGAATTTGTGATTTATAGGCTTAAAGGCAAAACTATACTACAGGAACCATTTCAACCATCAAGTATGCAGTTTTGAATGGAGTCAGAATATTCCTTTAGTTCATTCATTCGTTCCTACACTTGACAAATATTTATTGTTGACTTAATCCAGACTAAGTACTGAGAATAGGATGAGCAAAACTATACAGCTGCTACCCCACAGAGCTTATAATCTAGTCAAGGGAGACACATTAATCAAATAATCAATTAATTAATTAAAAGTTGTAAATGTTAGGAATAAGAGGCATATGGTCATATATGTCACTATAAAATAAAAGGAGTTGTTCTAGACCGGTGTGTGTGTGTGTGTGTGTGTGTGTGTGTGTGTGTGTGTGTGCACGCGCGCGCATGCGTGCTACGGCATAGCAGGGAATTGGGGGTAGGAGGTAGGTTGGGAATAATTTTGTCTAACATGTAACAAGTGCTTCATTCAATGCTAGTCAGGCCTGTGTTGGAAGCATTAAATGGCTTCTCTCATTTTTTTATTTAATAATCACAGTATCTTATGAGTAAGAACTATCTTCCCTCACTTTACAAATAAAGAAATTGGGGCTCAGAGTTGGGTCAAATAATTTACTTAAGATTACACAGCCAGTGAATAATGAACTAGGATGAAAACCCAGACAATAAAACAGCAGAGCCCTTAAGTCATATGCTGCATATCCCACTTCCCTGCATAACTGACAATTATACTGAGATATAAAGGATAAGCTGGTGTTAATAAAGCATAGTGGTGGAGGGGAAGAGAGAATACTCAAGACAGGAGAGACTGCTATAAATTAAAGTGCGAACAACAGTAACAAAGACAGTGAACTAAGTAAGAACACAGACAGCAATGGGAACTATGGAGATGAGTCTGGGAGATGAGGCTGGACGGGCAGTGAAAGTCCTCATGGCCCACATGAAGGACACTGGCATTCCTAAATGCAACGAGAAGGCATTAGATGCTTTCACTGCTTTTATTTGAAATTCAAACACTTAAGGGAAATAAAATTAATAAAGGTTGGATTTCATGAAGTAAGAACTAGAAAGATGAATACTTGCTCAGTTTGAAAATATTTTCTAGGATCTATCATATCTGTATTAACAAGTATCCATACTTCAGGAATAAAAGTGGTAGCTTTTAAATACCCTTTAAAATAAATCAAATGTAGACAAATTTAACAGAGGTTTGGGTTTTCCTTCTGGGCCTGAGATATGTCAACTACTGAAGAGGATTCTATCCAGAGTACTAGAAAATGGCTTTGGGCTAGGCTGTGACGGTGTGGGTCAATCAGCCCCACAACCGATCTAGAAGTAAGGTAAGTTGACACAGACTTCAGTCATAGAAGTACAGTAGACCAGGAATGATGGTATTAGTTATGAAAATGGAAACAGTAAAATACTATGCTTACTAGAAAAACTTAGGCTATTCATTAGGCTATCGGAGGCAAGGGTAGAAGGAAAGCAGCAAAAGGTATTTCCAAGATACATTCTGAAAAAATCCTCTCTAGATGCCAAAAATCACAATATGACGACATTGTATGCGCCACAATGTTTTAAAACTTTCAGTAGCTTTGGCCCTTGGACAATATAATTCCTGTTAACATGCAGATCCACTGCAATATTAATTTATTTACATGGTCCTTTGAATCTCATAGGTTCAGAATGTTTTTTTGGTTTTGTTTCATTTTTGGTTTCTTTGAGACAGAGTCGTGATCTGTTTCCAGGCTGGAGATCTCGGCTTACTGCAACCTCTGCCTCCTGGGTTTAAGAGATTCTCATGCCTCAACCTCCCGAGTAGCTGGGATTACACACGCCACCCATGCCTAGCTAATTTTTGTATTTTTAGTAGACGCAGGGTTTTGCCGTGATGACCAAGCTGGTCTCAAACTCCTGGCCATCTTTACTTTGGAATTACTCCACCCAGGCGTGAGAATGTTTTGATTCTATATTTCTGAATGCATTTTTCTAATTAGAAATATATCAGTAATAATAAATTTCATGTAGAAAGTATTTTCTGGCCAGGCGTAGTGGCTCATGCCTGTAATCCTAGCACTTTGGGAAGCTGAGGCGACTGGATTAACTGAGGTTAGGAGCTCGAGACCAGCCTGGCTGGCCAACATGCTTAAACCCAGTCTCTACTAAAAATATAAAAATTAGCTGAACGTGGTGGCACACACCTGTAATCTAACTACTTGGGAGGTGAGGCAGGAGAATCACTTGAATCCTGGAGGCAGAGGCTGCACTAAGCCAATAATGCACCATTGCACTCTAAAGTGGGGTGACAAGAGCGAAATTCCGTCTCAAAAAAAAAAAAGAAAAAGAATTTTCTGAAACAATTGAATTATATGATTAGAACTATATAGAAAATATCTATATAATGTAGTTATATTATATCCAACCTCTTTCCATTTTCAGCTTCTCAAAATCATTTTCATGGAAATTAATTCTTTTCCCATACATTTTACAATGACAATTGGATCATTAATCAGGTTTTGTCCATATCAAATTTGATCAGTTAGGGGTTCTGCCATTGTGAGTTATCTTTTGTGGTCATTATTTTTATCATATCTGAGTTCACCAATGTGACAAGAAAATTTAATTTTTCTTTCATTGGCAATTACATTTACTTTGTACAATGTTAGTAGTTTTCATCTTTATTTTGGAATTACTTCTTTTTGCCCCAGTTTTTCCCTTGCTTTTTTTTTTTTTTTGACAGAGTCTTGCTCTGTTGCCCAGGCTGGAGTGCAGTGGCATGATCTTGGCTCACTGCAACCTCTGACTCCCAGGTTCAAGCGATTCTTCTGCCTCAGCCTCCCAAGTAGCTGGGACTACAGACACTTGCCACCATGCCCAGCTAATTTTTATATTTTTAGTAGAGACAGGGTTTCACCATATTGGCCAGGCTGAATTTTTTATATTTTTAATATTATTGGCAAGAAGTTTCTTTGCCTTTTTTTTTTTTTTTTTCTTATTTTTAGTTTGGGGATGGGGGACCTGGGAAAAATTCCCCGAACATAGATCTAAGTAATTGTCAATTTAATTTTCTGCCAATTATTCATACCAATGATGAACACCAAATTTACTTAAATATAGAAATTAAGACTAACGCTGGAAGTTATGATGATGGAATAGAACTTAAGTGTCATAAATCTTAAGAATATTAAAATAATAACTTGATTAACAAAAATAGATGAGAGGAAGGAAAAAACAAGTTCATTAATTTTCTCAGTTTAACAGAAGAGTGATACAGTCTAAAAGTGAACTATACAGTTTCAAAAGATATTTTTATAACTTATTTTTTATAATCCTTAAAAATACAGTAAATAATTCCTTTAGAGCTCTATTGTGAAGAAATATTATTTTTGCCCTAAGTGGAATTATTGATAAAAAGATAAAATTATGTAACACCAATTTACATGTCTACAAGCAGTGTATAAGAAAGTCCATTTCATAACATCCTGACCTACACGAGGATTATCTCCTGAAAGACAATCTACTAAGATAGTAGGCACACAAAAAACAGTCTCTTAAAAAACATCTGCTGTTATTATGAAGTTGAACTTTTTTGCACACTTGTTCAAAATTTTTATTTATAACATCCATTTATCTATTTTTGTCTTTTTCTGATTGACTTTAAGCACTTCTTTACATATTAAGAATATTAGCTCTTTCGTATGTGATAAAACTCATTTTTCCAACTTGTGGTTTTATATTTTAAATTTAAGTGAGGGGATGGAAGGCAGCAAACCACACTGCCATGTGTGTACCTATGCAACAATCTTGCATGTTCATCACATGTACCCCAAAACCTAAAATGCAATAAAAAAAAAATAAGGAAAAAAAAATAAATTTAAGGTACTTTTTGATGTACTTAATTTTTATGCAGTCAATACTATCTTTTCTATTAAAGCTTTCTTTTCTTGTTTTTATGCTTTAAAAGACCTTCCCTAACTTAAGGTCAAATTAAATAGCAGTTATATTTGTTAGTGTGAGGTAACACACACTAAGAGTTGTGTTACCTCACACTAACAAATGTGAACAGCTGTTCCAGTATATTTATCAAACCAGCTTTGTCTGAAACTTATGGATATGTTTTCAAGGCATGACATCTGCTCATACAAGCTTCTAATCCTCACCTCTACCTGCTAATTGCTATGTGCTTCCCCTTCCTGAAGAGAGAGTCCTCTTTCTACCTGGCCCCTGCATGAAGAGAGGAAAGGGAGGATAGGATAATCCTGGTCCTCATCTCCCTTCAGTTTATTTTATGCATCTAACTCCCTTCACTTTCCTCTTCAATCCTTCTTGGGTCCCTACCTTTTCAGATTCTACTTTCATGTTTCCAAGTTGTGTGGTATTTTTCAGAAATGTAATTTGGTACTAACTAATGAAAGAATACATAAAAAAACAGAATGGTTATTTCAATCAACAATATAGTTTTCAAAAATCTAGTAACCACTACAAATAAAATTATCGCCAAGTAAAATAGTGCCTAACATATTATTTTTAAATTTCTAAAAATTTTGTAAGCTCTATACTAATTGTCTATGATATATGGTAGGTACTCAATGTTTGTTGTTGGGAAGAATTTATCTTTTTAGATCTGAAAACATAGGCATTGGGTATTGTTTTAGATTTCAGAATTCTTACTACCAAAATATTTTATGCAAACAAATGTAAAAGAATACAAAGAAGAAAGTAACCTAAAATTTCCTCACAACTACTTATGATTCACAATTTAGTAACCTTTAGCTATTTCCGTTAGCTAGGTGGCAGAAGAACTATATTTCTATAACAACTAGAGTAACCACCACACTTTAAAAAGTCACTGGGTACAGTGGCTCATGCCTGTAATCCCAACACTTTGGGAGGCCAAAGCAGGAAGACTGCTGGAGCCCAGGAGTTTAAGACCAGCCTGAGCGATATAAGGAGACCTCATCTTTACAAATAATTTAAAAATTAGCCAGGCATGGTAGTGTGCATCTGTGTATGGTCCCAGTAACTTGGGAGGTTGAGACAGAAGAATAACCTGTGCCCAGGAGGTTGAGGCTGCCATGAGCCATGATTGTACCACTGCACTCCAGTCTGGGTGACAGAGCAAGGCTTTGCCTCAGAAAAAACAACAAATTTTCTGGGCTACTTTTAATCTCCTAGAAGATGCATCGTTAACTTTAAGAACAGGCAATACAGTCAAATTAAAAGTAGTCACTGTCATCAAATCCCTGGTAGTGGCTGACAATGAACAGTAGGCTGACCAAGTTCCATTTCCAACTTCCTTCTGTCTGTCTGTGCTACAGAGACTGTGAAAATTAAACATTTGACTCCCCGGCCTCCCTTGAAAAGCTATGTTACACAGTTCTGACCAATGAGATACAAACAGAAGTCTGCTAGCACTGCCTCTTTACTGTCCTTCTTATTGCTTAGTACATATTTGTGGTGTGTAGGAGGCAGCTTCCAGGATGGCTCCCAATGATGCTTGCCTCTTGAAGGGACTACATCCTAGTGTAGTCCCTTCCCATACTGTATCAGGTTCTGTAATGAAAGAATATGGCACTTCGAAGATTAGGTTATAAACATTGCAATGTCCGTCTTGTTCTTGTCTCCATCTGTCTTCTCCCTCCTGACACACACACTCTAGAGCCTCTCCACTCTCTCAGATCATTTGTTCTGAGAGAAGCCCACTGTCATGTCTTGAAGAGAAATCCCTGTGGTGAGGAACTGAATCCTGCTGATAGTCCATGTGAGTTAGTTTAGAAAGCAGATCTCCAGCTCAACCAAGCCTTTAGAGGACTGCAGCCCCAGCTGGTATCTTGACTGCAACCTCAGGAGGGACCCTGAGCCAGAACCTCCCAGCTAAGCCACTCCTGAATTCTCAAACCTCAGACACTATGTGAGATAATTAATATTTATTATTTTAATCTGATACGTTTTAGGGTAATTTTGTAACACAGCAATAGATGCCAGAAATATAGTGATGCCTGAAGGTACAACTGCCTTTTTACGACTTGATAAAAATCACATTCTAAGGATGGCAGATGGTTTTTACTAACATCCTTCAACATCACATCAGCTCTGGATTGCCTAATTAAGACTTCCTGTGGAGGCAGACCCCTATCTGTTTATACTACATAGTAGGTTTTTTGTTATTTGCGGCCAAACATATTCCAGACTGAGATACTCAACAATTCCCAACACCTGATTACTGTTTCTAAAGAAAGCTTCCTTTTATTCAAGGATCTGCCTCTGCTCAGAAGTTTATACTACTCTTATCTTCTGGAACCCAGTTGTTTATTTCCTGATCCAGAAAAAATATTCAGGCTGTCCTGCAGGAAAACTCCTAGTATTTAAAGGCAGTGGCAAGGATTATCCCCTTCATTCAGTAAGCAATTATAATACTTTTTAGTAAAATGCCTACTTCTGAAAACATGTCTCCCTTTGACATACTAAAAACTTTATTCAGCTACACCTCAAAACACAAAGAATTCAGAAAGGTATTCCAAGCTGCTGGATCATATAATCCATAGGAAAATGTTTCTCTTGATGATAATCTGCTTTTTCACATCAATTCCAGGAACATGTTTCAGCCCAAGAGAAGGAAGTAGCTGTCTCTAGATGAGGTTCAATCATGTACCACATAATAATGTTTCAGTCAATGATGTACTTCATATATAACAGGGTCCCCTAATACTGTATAGCACCATTTTTTTTACTATACCTTTTTTTATGTTTAGATATATCAATTAATTTTTTTTTTTTTTGAGACAGGCTTTCACTCTGTTGCCTAGGTTGGAGAGCAGTGGCATGATCACAGCTCACTGTAGCCTCAAACTCCTGAGTCCAAGTGATCCTCCCACCTCAGCCTCCCCAGTAGATAGAACTACAGGCACATGCCACCACATGGGACTAATTTTTGTATTTTTGTAGAGATGAGGTGTCACCATGTTGCCCAGACTTAGATATATTTAGATATACAAATACTTACCATTGTGTTACAATTGCCAGTGTGTATTCAGTACAGTAACATGCTATACAGGTTTGTAGCCTAGGAACACTAGACTATACCATATAGCCTAGGTGTGCAGTAGGCTATACCATCTAGGTTTGTGTAAGTACACTGTGTGATGTTTGCCCAATGACAAAATTGCCCAACAACATTTCTCAGAATGTATGCCCATCATTAGGCGATGCATGACTACAGAAAAAGTAAGAGTTAAGCTCAGAAAAATCTCTCCTATACAATCCCACATTCCCCTCCTAACTGCATATCTCTCTCTGGATGCCAAAAGATGCCAAACATTGTAACACATAACAGAAGAAAACTTTCATTTGGAACAGAAGTAAAAGTAATTTAGATCTAGTGACCTTGCTTTGTTTGTTCTTTCCAAGTGTACAATTGCTCAGAGATAGAGGCAATACGAAAAAAAATGACAGGAAATCCTGATCCACACTTGACCAAAATCATCAAACAATCTAGGCAACTGTTGTTCACTCATATGATAGCTTTTTAAGTTGTCAGCAATTCTTGGCAAATATAAGAATAGAAAATAACTTCAGTAAAACTCTGAGCTAAAAGGCTTAATATTCTCAAGGGAGTCTTGCCCATTTAAAGGGATGAGGAGAGTACCTAAAGAAAGGAAATTTAGTCAAAGAATAAATCTTCTGCTGTAAGAGATAACATAATCCAAAATATCAAGTATACTAGGAAACATCAAATTTAATATGAAGCTTTCAAAATTTATGTAACTCCATATATATCACTTCATATATATATACATATACACACATATATAGATATATAATTTACAGATAATAACTTCTTAGCATTTAACCAACCTGAGGAAGCTATTTCTTAAAATTTAATTTTAAGAAAAATTCATTTTAACTTTGAGAAGTAAAAAATAGTCTACGATCTTTGAAGCCAGCCAGAGTACATTTCTGGATTCTAATAGTACTGCTTAATCACAGCAAAGCAGACACAAAATGGTGTTTCATAAAAGTGTGATAGCTGCTATTGCAATGATCAGTAGGTTTATTTTTAATATTTATTTAATTACATATGTTCAGAACTAACATGACGTGATCCTTAAAGCCTGGAAGACCTCCTTGATTTCAAAACAGGGTCACTTCCATAATGCCTATATATAAAAAAGCAGAATAGGAGGGCAAAGTTTTGTTTGTATTTTTATTTTTAAAATATGCAATGCTTTACAAATTTGCATGTCCTTCTTGTGCAGGGGCATGCTAATTTTCTCTGTATTGTTCCAATTTTGGCATATGTGCTGCTGAAGCAAGCACAAGGTGGACAAAATTTGAAATGCTAGTTTCCATCCCACACGGACCCACACAGTACTCCTTACATCATACTTAGGGAAGCTGTCATATTCATGCATATTTTTGCTTTTGATTTGTGAAATTCAGTGATAAATTCAATTCTACTTTTTTTTTTCTTTGCTGCCCCTACCGCCCCTCCCCGCCACTATAACTTACAGTAACATATTGTTTTAAAGTTACTTATAATAATATTTCCGAGACTTCTGCAATTTGATGATTTCTTCCACTCACAGGAAGACAGGCCTCAACTATAACAATCAAAGTGAACTCCACCAGAGGCAAGACAATGTAACTAAACTCAGGGACTTCCCCTTTGCTACACCATGGTACTCTTTGACCTACTTTGGTTTTCTACAAATCATCCCTTTAGTTCTCAGCCTGAAAGCACCAAAGCTATGCCTCTGTTAATCAAACATTAATAAACAGCAACAAACAACAAAAAAGAAAAACACACATATGCGTACACACACACATTTATCTTAAAAAGTAAACAATCTAATCTGTGGAAAAAGCCACACCACTAAATAAAACATTAACAAAGGATAATTTATTGAGTTTTTTTCTAGAACAGATTCTAAAAACACTTAAAAGGAAACTTTTTAGAGAATTATTTTAAGAATTGTAATAGCTTTTAAAATTAATGTCTCATATATGTATTCCTGATTCATAGATCCCATCTCTTGCTTAAAGCACCTGTTTATAAAACTTCACAGTTTCTAATTGGAGTGGGGAGAGAGATCTGACATGACTAATTTGACCTGCCAAGTCTTTTCTCCTTTGGGAGAATATTCATCTGCCTTTTCTATTGATTAGTTCAGTACTGTGCAGTTTTATGACGATTCTAGAAAAGTGTAAGGTGAAAATAAACAGCAATGACAGTCAACTAATCTCTTTTAGAGGGAAAATCCCTCAAAGGCAAAGACAATTCCCTCCCTCATTTACCTTTTTAGGTCAGAAAAAGTAGGCCATCAATAACTATAATTAGTGCAGCATCTGTAGGATGCTCGATTCTACTTTAACTACATAGAATAATTTAATCTGACTTAAATTATAATTAAATGAGATTAGTACTTAATGTGTCATGGAGCTATCAGTAAGCCTCAGAAAACTTGTTACTGGAATGTAGTAATTGTTCCCTGCCAAGACAAATGTCCAAGGGAATCAGGAATAACAGCATAATCTTCCTTCTCTCTGTGTTGAATTTATGCCAGGCAACTTTCAATGTCTCCAAGAAAAGTATGCACGGTTCTTTCTATCCTCCCCTCCCAATCTTTCCATCAGGACAGACTGATTTCAAATCAAGTACATTTAAATGGTTAAATCAATACATGCGTATGAGCCTTGATTTAATCTGTGATTAAACTGCTACTCAGAAGTTAACAATTTTTTTTAAAAATGCATTTTACTTTTTGAAATATCTCACATATATTATTCATAACTTAGTTGTATATCTGACTTTAAAATGTACATAATCTAAAATTAAAGCAACAGTAAGTTACTCCTAATTTTACATTTCCCTTAGGAATAAAGAACAATGTGCTAACAGAGATTTTGAAACCACATCTGATTCCATGTATTAAACCTAAATAATAGACTGGTACACTATGTAAGAAAAAAACAGCCTTGACCAAAAAAAATTTTTTTTCAACAAATTTAATGAGTGCAGAAATTTTCTATTTGTGTATAACATGTATAATAAAAATTTTAAATTTTGAAGATTTTCAGTTATAAATTTAAAATGTACTATGTATTTTAAGCAAAAATTAAAGGGGACATATCAGAATTAATTCTACTTAAATAATTTGGGATATGCAATAACCTTGATCTTCATCTTCCTCTTTTAAATTGATTAACCTGCCAGGTGAGATGGCTCACACCTGTAATCCCAGCACTTTGGGAGACGGAGGTGGGTGGATTGCTTGAGGCCAGGAGTTTGAGACCAGCCTGGGCAACATGATGAAACCCTGTCTCTACTAAAAACACAAAAATTAGGCAGGCATGGTGGTGTTCACCTGTAGTCCTAGCATTTGGGAGGCTGAGGTGGGAAGATGGCTTGAGACAAGAAGGTGGAGGTTGCAGTGAGCTGAGAGCAGACCACTGTACTCCAGCCTGGGCAATAGAGCGAGACCCTGTCTCAAAAAAAAATTAATTAATCTAACAAATATTTATTTAGTTTTTACTACATGCCTAATGAGTGATGAAAAAATAAATGATGAGAAAACCCTGATATGGTCTCTACCCACATTAAACCTCACTTTAATGGAGGACAGAAATTAATCCAATAATTATCTAAATGTGATAAAGTACGGTACTCTGATGAATAATGAGAGAGAATGGATCAAGTTAGGAAAGTCCTAGAAGGCTTTCTTTTTAAGAAACAGGGTCTTGGCCAGGCACGGTGGCTCAAGCCTGTAATCCCAGCACTTTGGGAGTCTGAGGCGGGTGGATCACGAGGTCAAGAGATCGAGACCATCCTGGTCAACATGGTGAAACCCCGTCTCTACTAAAAATACAAAAAATTAGCTGGGCATGGTGGTGTGTGCCTGTAATCCCAGGTACTCAGGAGGCTGAGGCAGGAGAATTGCCCGAACCCAGGAGGTGGAGGTTGCGGTGAGCCGAGATCGCGCCATTGCACTCCAGCCTGGGTAACAAGAGCGAAACTCCGTCTCAAAAAAAAAAAAAAAAAGAAAAAAGAAAAAAGAAACAGGGTCTCATTCTGTCACCCAGACTGGAGTGCATTGGTACAGTCACAGCTCACTGCAGCCTTGAACTCCTAGTCTCAAGTGATCCTCCTGCCTCAGCCTCCCAAGTGGCTGGGATTACAGGCATGAGCCACCACACCCAGCCTAGAAGGCATTCTTGAGGAAGTTAAAACGGAGAGAAATCTGAAAAATGAATAGGGGGAGTTTATTAGGTGAATAAGAGAGCAGAGGCGAGGCTCTCTCCAGGTAGAGGAAAAAGGATGTCAAAGACTTTCCAGCAAGAGTAAGCAGTAAGTCAAGTGGGCCTGTGAGTCTGGGGCACACGGAGTGAGGAAGAGCACATCGCAAAGTGAGGCTAATGAGTTCAGCAGCCAGACCACGGAGAGCCTTGCAGGGAGACTATTCATCTTGGCTTACTCCTGTTGAGTTGGCATAATCCCTTCAACTCACAGTGTCCCAGTTTGGATGATAAATAATGTGAAACCATGTAAAAAATTTTATGTTTAACCAAAACACTATGAGAAGTGATATATAAAAATTTTAAGGTGGTGTGTGTGTGTGAAAGAGACAGAGAGAGAAATAGCCATATTACAACATGAATTCATATACAGTAGTCCCCTGGTATCTGTGGAGGACACATTCCAAGACCCCCCATAAATATGTGAAGCCACCAGTAGTACTCAACCCCCTATGTACTATGTTTTGTCCTATACATACATAGCTATGACATAGTTTAATTTAGAAATTAGGCCCAGTAAGAGATTAAAAACATTAAGTAGTAATAGAATAACTGTAAGAATATACTGTAATAAAGATTATGTGAGTGTGGTCTCTTGTCTCTCTCAAAATACCTTATTATACTGTACTGCTGGCAAGTGAAAGCAAGGAACGTGAAACCCTAGATAAGGTGGGACTACTGCATGAAGGTAAATATATAACTTCACTTGCAATGTTTGGAACATACTTCATAGTTGGTCTCAAGGAGAACAAGATGTCTGAAATTAAGCCTTTTTGAAGAGAGAAACAGCCCTTGGTCACTGCCCTGTCTGAGTCCCAGAAGTCACCCTGCAGAGGTCAGGCAGGCTTCTGGCTTGAGAGAGGAGAATGAATGTCTGTCAGCCAGTGTAGAGACATACCTCTATACTAGATAGAAGAGGAGAAGGAAACTGCCAAGATAGGTTCAGGAATAACTGTTTGAAGAGAAATAAGTAGGAGGGTGGGGTGGTGGAAGGGAGCACACAAGAAAAGAGAGAAGCCTGCCCTTGGGCAGGGTGTTGAGAGGAAGGCCAGCAGGCTGCACAGACCAATGACTTGCCCTGAATTTTCCATGAGCCATACCCAGTAGGTAACTCAATTAGAATGACGGGACCGGAGGGGATGGAGATGATGTGGAAATGTTCCTGGAGGCAGAGCAATCAAGAGAAAATTTAGGGAACTACAGCTGGGGAACTGTCTGCTCATCCCGATTGAGAACTCACTATCTTGTCAATAAAGATGAGTTTTGCTTAAACCTTGAGTCCTGAGGTCTTCTCTGAGATTAATGCTGTGATTACTACTGTTTCCCCTTTGCATTTTCCTATGTACCTTTGCTGATTCTTTTGCTTTTAAGCTTTTGACAATACTTCGTATCAGGTAAGTCTTGAGTTACCATCTTTTAATCTGATTTTCTTTCTACTCAATCTATAAAGTCCTCACCAGGGGAGTTTTAACTATTTACATACAAAGCTGTTCATTATATTGTGAAGTTAACAAAGCATTTTAAAGGAAGAAAAATACCTTCTACAAGTTGTCTGGTACCAAAAAATGTCTGAAAATAGTTTTTCTTTTTTTAAAAAAAGAATAAAGTCAAAAATCTAAAAAATTTAATTTCATTTATTTTACCCCAGCTTGCAGCCTTTTACTTTACCCATATCAATGCTGAATTACATAGAAAAAATAAAATTAAGCCATGTATATAATTTTGGATCCAAAGAACTGAAATTCATGACATGAAAATTAACAATGAATGGTAAAATCATCATGAAATAGTCTTAAAATCTTAGTGAAGTAGTATTTAGTCTTGTCACTAAACTGGCTTGATTGATATCTGCCAACTTCTAGAATTTCCCACACTGCCTCCTTTTTTTCCTACAGGCTATGATCATTCAAATCCTCAAACAGCTATATCCTTATGTTCTTGATTATATGCCAAGATGATAAATAAAGGTTTATAGATGACTCCAGAGTTAGCTCAGAGTCAATAAACCTAAAGGTGACCTAGGCTACATATCAGGCTATAATGGAAAATAGTGTATTTAGCCCCAAAGCATCATAGATTCAGCCACCTAGACAATACTCTGACCAATGACGTACTAATTAACACCAAAATAGAAAATGATTTAGGACAGTATGTACTTTAGATCAAAAAGGAAGATCTGAAAGCCACAGTTCATCATCAATCACCGAATCAAAACATGGGACATAGAAAACATCAAATGAAAGAGAGAAAAGGGAGAGAGAGGGAGGAAGGAAGGGCGAGGAGAAGGGAGAGAGAAAAGAAGAGAGGAAGGGAGAGAGAGACAGAGAGAGAGGGGGAGAGAGACAAAGGAAGAAAAAAAAAGAAATGAAGAAAGGGATGGAGGGAAAAAAGCAGAGTATATTAAGTATAAACAAGTCTATGTAGCTAACAGTATACTTTAATGTAGGCAAAATCTGTGTGGTGATAAACCAGTAACAATTTAGCAATCTCTACATATGTAACAGAGGCAAACAGCAACAACAACAACAATAACCAGTCCTCTGTTTTACTTTCTACACTCTCTAGTTGCCTGCATGTCTTCATATACATACTGTGATGATTTAAAAATAGTTATGAAGAATAGTACTGTGTGCTCTTGTTTTCTTCATCAAGTATGTCACATAGGTTACCTGTCATGTAAGAAATTGTGTTATTTGAATTGTAAAATTTTGCACTTATTTTCAATCCCTCTCTCCTTTAGTTCCTACATTTAATAGTTCTTTAACTCTTTTCAATTCTCTATTCCTATTATTTCTCATTTTCACATCTATTATTATAGCCTTTATAAGCATATATAGGCATATAAGCATAACTACAGGCATATCTGAGAATCACTATCACTCTCAGTGTTCTTACAGGTTTATAAAAAATTATTTACCCTAATACTATTATTTATTATGATGCATCTCAGATTTATAGGAATAACTATTGTTATTTAGTTTCTTCTTTTCCTGTTTCCATTTACTCATTCAATGTTCACAGATTTGTTTCTTTTTATTTTTCTAATTTTAAAAGAAGTAACAATTCACTGTGATTGAAATAACTAAAATATAAACTCACCTGGTTTTAAAAATCACCCAATTGTCCCTCTCACACAGACCTTTCTATTTGATCATGTAGACATAGGGAGGCACTCTGAAGCAGTCAATTTTCTTTCTTAAATAATTTCAATTGTGTAATAAGATGACTAGAGGATTAAAAATCAACAAAGAAAAAGCAAGATATTGGGCCATTGTAAGAAGGACAAGGTTGCAGGCCAAAAAATAAAATAAATGTGTGCTCAGGTATAGAGAAGACTCTGGATCACTCATTGTCTTTCTAACATCGGTGATTGTAATATTCTTGGTGTCTTAAAATACTGACCCCTTATTAAAGATAAAAATACAAAGAAAATAATTTTCTTTAAAATAGTAAATACATTAATATTACTTTAAAATATTGAAATTATTACTATACCTTTTCTCTATTATATTACTTTAATATTACTTTAAAATATTGAAATTATTACTAAACCTTTTCTCTATTATAATACTATCTATAACTAGAATCTAAAACCAATACATTGAAAGTATTTTACAAGATTAGAACTCCTTTTAGTCTAATGTAAGATAAGAGCCTAAACTAAGAATAAAATTGCCTTTTAAATCTTAAAAGAAGCAAGTTTAAGAGGAATAAAAGAATCACTACTATCCATACTCAGAGAAAGGTAAGTTATGAAACTAATACAATAGTTCCTGGTTCTACATTCAAATTAATTCTCTCCAACTAATATTCATATTGACAGACAATAAAAAGCCTTTGTTAGATCCTGTATCTTGATTTTTGGCTTAATAATATGTCTGTAAACTAAAACAAAAATACACAAACTTGTGATTTCTACTGTAGAGCCTTTGTTGTAGCTTCCTTGTGGGGAGAGAAGCCAAACATAAGCTTGCTTATTTTTAAATCATGAAGGTTTTCGGTGTGATTTTTTTTTTTTTTTTTGGAGCAGTAGGGGAGGAGGGCTATTATTTCTCTTTTTCTCCCTGCAGTGAGTGAGGATAAGGAAGGAATATGGATCCCTCTGGAATAATAAAAAAGAAAGCAGGGCCGGGTGCAGTGGCTCACGCCTGTAATCCCAGCGCTTTGGGAGGCCGAGGCGGGTGGATCACGAGGTCAAGAGATCGAGACCATCCTGGTCAACATGGTGAAACCCCGTCTCTACTAAAAATACAAAAAATTAGCTGGGCATGGTGGTGTGTGCCTGTAATCCCAGCTACTCAGTGGGCTGAGGCAGGAGAATTGGCTGAACCCAGGAGGTGGAGGTTGCGGTAAGCTGAGATCGTGCCACTGCACTCCAGCCTGGGTAACAAGAGCGAAACTCCATCTCAAAAAAAAAAAAAAAAAAAAAAAGGAGATGGAAATTATATGTGGGTCTACTCTATTTCCCTTAGGAAATTTTGACCGATTTGAGTAACCAAGATCCAGATGTGTCATAGCACTGAGATCATCTGATGACATTTAAATTTTATTAAAAGTAAGACGAAACTAAAGAAGTCAACTATAGTCTTCTGTTTTCTGTTATGTATGATATGAAGTAGAAAAAAGCGGTTCATGAAGATACCTCACACACCTATGCCACATGAATAACCAACAGATATAAGTGAATATTATTTTTAGAATAAATAATGACCATCTCAAAAAGAAACATGCTGCAATAGTGAAAGAGTGCTAAGCTTAAAAGTTTCAGAGGTCTAAAACTTATCTGTAGAGAAAAATGGATTTGCCTGGGTCAAGTGTTAATGAATACTTAAAGTACAGCAAATGTAAGTCACATTTGAAGTAGCAAACAGATGCCAGAATACAAAAGAAACTCTCAGATTTGGAGAAAAAAAGTAAAAAACCATCATCATCTCGTTATCTCCCTGGCCCTGCTTCAGCTGGTGTAATATTCGCAAAATCAATTATGTTTCTTCAGACAGGCCTACTTTCAAAATGTATACTTTCGTCTTTCATTCTAATACACTTTAATCTGACTGCTTTTCTGATGAGGAAAACAGTATATAACTCCAAGAGCCTATAGTCTGGATGTCCCACCATTCTCCAGCCCTTATTGTTCAACAGAATAGCTTGAACCTGAATTCCTCCTCGCTCACCATAACTTCCCCTCCCCATCTGTAGGTCTCCAGTCTATCTGGCACAAGGGGATTGTATCACTGTCACTGCAGCTCCTCCACACCATGATCCACTTCCCTGAGCTCCCATGGCACCCTCCTGCACAGTGTCCACCCTGCTGTCACTCCACAGACCATCATTAATGTGCCATCATCAGGGGTAGAAGTCTTTTATGGACATTTTGGAGATAAAGAACAGTAACAATAGGAGATAAAATTCCCTATAACTGAAAGCTAAATACAACAACTGTCCTCCAAATTCAAAGAAAACAAAAAAGGAATGTAAGCTCTTCAAAGGGATCCATTTCATTGGCAGAGCCTCATTCCTATGGCTATAGCTTTGTGTTATTACCTCTCCACCTCTTTGGTCTTTCCTTTTGAATCTCTTAGTTTTCAGTTCTCAAATACTATACAAACTTCCTCAGGACTCTCAACTGAGCTCACCTTGACTATTCAGGAAAGCAATTTATTTTTGCTGCCGCCTTAGCCTACCAGATCAGCCCCAAGTACTGTTCTTTTCACAGTCTCAATTCAGTCACCAAGATGTCTTCCTAAATAGCATGAAATAGACACAATATAGGCAAGCTGGATATGCTCTATTTGCCCCTGCAAATTATATATCTGCCCTACTCTACCCTGTCTTGTGCTTCAAAATGCTCACCACTATGGACTGTATCATTAGAGTTCCCTTAGTGTTTGGTTTATGATAGAGAGGAACTATAAGAGGCACTAAAAAATCGAGGAAAGGGAGAAGAAGGTCAGGGTATTTATTCTGAGGGAAGAAGTGAATATATTCCTCTAATGAAGGCCACAGCTCCTGTTAGGCAGGCAGACTTCTCTTACAGCTGCAGATCTCATTGAATTCCAGTAACTACACTCTATTCTTGCCCCTAAAGTTTAGGGGCAACAGTGACTTCCACACATCACTAGTTCAAAATGCCCATTATCCCTTGTTCGTTTCTTTTAACCTTGAATACACCTTTGTAAATAGTCCTTTTTCTCTTTAGTCACCCCATTTGAGTGTGCCATTCATTTTCTCCTAGGATCCTGGCTGATTCAGCAGGGAGGAAAAGAAACTAACTAAAAATTTAATTGACACCCTCAGAGAATAAAATACTCACAATACAAGAATTGGTTACTCAGAGAAAGTAACAATCTGAGAATACAAAAGAATTATTGAAAATTCAAAGTATGGCTGCTAAATAAACATGTCAATAAAAGAACTGAATAACAGAATTGGGCTGAAGGGTAAATTTGTAATTTGGAAGGTAAGTTCAAGGAACTCTCCAAGATATAAAGTAAAAAGACAAAAAAAGAAAACAGTATATGAAAAAAGGTTAAGATGGGGATCAACACCCAAGATGGCTGAATAGGAACAGCTCTGGACTGCAGTTCCCAGCAAAAACACAGAGGGTGAGTGATCACCGCATTTCCAAACGAATTTTTACTGCCCACAGACCCAGAGAGTCGCTGTCAGGAAAGCGCCATGAGTCTCTAGTGTGGCTGTTTCAGTGGTGCAGTGGGTCTTCGCACAAAAACTCACACAAATCTGGATGCTGTTTCAACTGGCGACTGGAACACCTGAGAGACAGAGTCGCCCATTAAACTGAAAAAAGAGGGATGAAACAGGGAGCCAGGTGATCTGGTTCAGCTGGTCCCACTCCCACAAAGACCAGCAATCTGAATCGCTCTAGGTTAAGAGTTTCACAGCAAGCACAGCTGGACCAGGACGGTCCAGCTCTGTGGGGGAAAGGGCGTTCGTCATTACTGAGGCAGTCCAACACTACCGAGGCAGTCCACCATTACCGAGGCAGTCCACCGTTACTGAGGTAGAACGCCATTACTGAGACAGTTCTAACTATACCCCTATAAACAAAACTGCAAGGAAGTTCACACAGCAGCCAGGTAGAGCCCACAGCAGCTCAGCAATGCCTCTGCTGGCAGACTGCGACTAGACTACCTCCTCACTGGGCAGGGCATCTCTGAAAAAAGGTAGCAGAATGACAGGAACTAATAAATAAAGCCCCACCTTCCTGGGACAGAGCACCTGGGGAAAAAAGGCAGTTTTGAGTTCCACTGCAGCAGACTTAATCATACCAGCCCAGCAGCTCTGAACAGAACAATGGAACTCACAGCTCAGCACTTAAGCTCCTATAAGGGACAGACTGTCTCCTCAAGCAGCTCCCTGACCCCTGTATAACCAAAGAGACACCTCATAAAGGAGAGCTCAGGCTGACATCTAGCGGGTATCCTTCTGGGACAAAGATAACAGAAGAAGAAACTGGCAGCAACCCTTACTGTTATGCAGTTGCTGCAGTTGAGCCCCAGGCAAGCAGGGTCTGGAGTGGACCTCCAGCAGTCCTACAGCAGTCCTATAGCAAGGGGGCCTGACTGTTAGAAGGAAAACTAAAAAACAGAAAGAAAAAACTTTATCAGCAACAAAAAGGACATCCACACAGAGACCCACCTGAAAGTCATCAACCACAAAGACCACAGGTAGATAAATCCACAAAGATGGGAAGAAACCAGTGCAAAAAGGATGAAAATACCCAAAACCAGAATGCCTCTCCTCCTCCAAGGGATCACAACTCCTCACCAGTAAGGGAACAAGGCTAGATGGAGAATGAGTCTGATGAATTGACAGAAACAGGATTCAGAAGGTAGGTAATAAACTTCTCTGAGCTAGAAGATCATGTTTTAACCCAATGCAAAGAAACTAAGAACATTGAAAAAAGGTTTGACGAAATGCTAATGAGAATAAACAGCTTAGAGAGGAATATAAATAAATTGATGGAGCTGAAAAACAACACGAGAATTTCGTGAAGAATACACAAGTTTTTCAACAGCCAAACTGACCAAGCAGAGGAAAGGATATCAGAGGTCAAAGATCAACTCAATGGAATAAAATGAGAAGGCAAGATTAGAGAAAAAAGAGTAAAAAGAAATGAACAAAGCCTCCGAGAAATATGGGATTATGTGAAAAGACCTAATCTACGTTTGATAGGTGTACTTGAATGTGACGGAGAGAATGAATCCAAGCTGCAAAACACTCTTCCCTGGTACATTATCCAGGAGAATTTCCCCGACGTAGCAAAGCAGGCCAACATTCAAGTCCAGGAAATACAGAGAACACCACAAAGCTATTCCTCAAGAAGAGCAACCCTAAGACACATAATCATCAGATTCACCACAGTTGAAATGAAGGAAAAACTGCTAAGGGCAGCCAGAGAGAAAGGTCGGGTTACCCACAAAGGGAAGCCCATCAGATTCACAGCAGATCTCTGGGGAGAAACCCTACAAGTCAGAGAGTTGGGGCCAATATCAGCATCCTTAAAGAAAAGAAAGTTCAACCTAGAATTTCATATCCAGCCAAACTAAGCTTAATAAGGAAAGGAGAAATAAAATCCTTTATGAACAAGCAATTGCTCAGAGATTTCATCACCATGAGGCCTGCTTTAAAAGAGCTCCTGAAAGACGCACTAAACATAGAAAGGAACAACCAGTACCAGCCACTCCAAAAACGTACCAAAAATGGTAAAGCGCATCGACACAATAAAGAAACTGCATCAACTTATGGGCAAAACAACCAGCTAGCATCAACAGCAGGAGGAAATTCACACATAACAATATTAACCTTAAATGTAAATGGGCTAAATGCCCCAATCAAAAGACACAGACTGACAAATTGGATTAAAAAGTCAAAATCCATCGGTGTGCTGTATCCAGGAAACCCATCTCACATACGAGAATACACACAGCCTCAAAACAGAGAGATGGGGGAAGATCTACCAAGCAAATGGAGAGCAAAAAAAAAAAAAAAAAAAAAAAAAAAAAAAAAAATGCAGGAGTTGCAATCCTAGTCTCTGATAAAATAGACTTTAAACCAACAAAGATCAAAAGAGACAAAGAAGGGCATTACATAATGGTAAAAGGATCAATGCAACAAGAAAAGCTAATGATCCTAAATATATACGCTCCCAATACAGGAGCACCCAGATACATAAATTAAGTTCTTAATGACCTACAAAGAGACTTGGACTCCTACACAATAATAATGGGAGACTTTAACACTCCACTGTCAATATTAGACAGATTAACGAGACAGAAAATTAACAAGGATATCCAGGACCTGGACCAAACCTAATAGACATTTACAGAACTCTCCACCCCAAATCCATAGAATATACATTCTTCTCAGCACCACATCACACCTACTCTAAAATTGACCACATAATTGGAAGTAAATCACTCCTCAGCAAATGCAAAAGAATGGAAATCATAAGAGTCTCTCACATCACAGTGCAATCAAATTAGAACTCAGAATTCAGAAACTAACTCAGAACTGCACAACTTCATGGAAACTGAACAACTGGCTGTTGAATGTT
This sequence comes from Saimiri boliviensis, assembly GCF_048565385.1. Classification (NCBI taxonomy): domain Eukaryota; kingdom Metazoa; phylum Chordata; class Mammalia; order Primates; family Cebidae; genus Saimiri; species Saimiri boliviensis. The sequence goes on along the minus strand of NC_133452.1, from coordinate 60,472,757 downwards.
GACTGGATAAACAATGAAATGAAGGCAGAAATAAAGATGTTCTTCAAAATCAAGAACAAAGACACACATACCAGAATCTCTGGGTCACATTTAAAGCAGTGTCTAGAGGAAAATTTATAGCCATAAATGCCCACATGAGAAGCAAGGAAAGATCTAAAATTGACACCCTATCATCAAAATTGAAAGAATTAGAGGAGCAAGATCAAAAACACTCAAAAGCTAGTAGAAGACAAGAAATAGAACTAAGATCAGAGCAGAACTAAAGGAGACAGAGACAAAAAAAAAAAAAAAAAAAAAAAAAAAAACACTTCAAAAAAATCAGTAAATCTAGGAGCTGGTTTTTTGAAAAGATCAACAAAATAGACCACTAGCCAGATTAATAAAAAAGAAAAGAGAAGAATCAAATAGATGCAATAAAAAACGATGAAGGGGATATCACCATAGATTCCACAGAAATACAAACCACCATCAGAGATTACTACTACAAACAACTCTATGCACATAGAACAGTAAACCTGGAAGAAATGGATAAATTCCTGGACACTTACACCCTCCCAAGCCTAAACCAGGAAGAAGTTGAAACCATTAATAGACCAATAACAAGGGCTGAAGTTGAGGCAGTAATTAATAGCTTACCAACCAAAAAAAGCCCAGGTCCAGATGGGTTCACAGCCAAATTCTACCAGACATACAAAGAGGAGCTGGTACCATTCCTTCTGAAACTATTCCAAACAATTCAAAAAGAGGGAATCCTCCCCAACTCATTTTATGAGACCAACATTATCATGATACCAAAACTCGGCAGAGACTCAACAAGAAAAGAAAACTTCAGGTCAATATCCATGATGAACATAGATGTAAAAATCTTCAATAAAATACTGGCAAACTGATTGCAACAGTACATCAAAAAGCTTATCCGTCACGATCAAGTAGGCTTCATCCTGGGGATGCAAGGCTGTTTCAACATACACAAGTCTATAAACGTAATTCACAAAATAAACAGAACCAAAGACAAAAACCACATGATTATCTCAATAGATGCAGAGAAGGTCTTTGACAAAATTCAACAGCCCTTTATGCTCAAAACTCAATACATTAGGTATTGACAGAACGTATTTCAAAATAATAAAAGCTATTTTTGACAACAACAGCCAATATCTTACTGAATGGGCAAAAACTGGAAGCATTCCCTTTGAAATCTGGCACTAGACAAGGATGCCCTCTCTCACCACTCCTATTCAATATAGTACTGGAAGTCTAGCCAGAGCAATCAGGCAAGAAAAAGAAATAAAGGGTATTCAACTAGGAAAGGAGGAAGACAGATTCTATTTGCAGACGACATGATTGTATATTTAGAAGACCCTATCCCCTCAGCCCAAAATCTCCTTAGACTGATAATCAACTTCAGCAAAGTCTCAGGATACAAAATCAATGTGCAAAAGTCACAAGCATTCCTACACAACAATAACAGACTTAAAGAGAGCCAAATCAAGAATGAACTGCCATTCACAATTGCTACAAAGAGAATAATATACCTAGGAATACAATTAATAAAGAATGTCAAGGACCTGTTCAAGGAGAACTACAAACCACTGCTCAACGAAATAAGAGAGGACACAAACAGATGGAGAAACGTTCCATGCTCATGGTTAGGAAGAATTAATATTGTGAAAATAGTCATACTGTCCAAAGTAATTTATAGATTCAATGCTACCCTGTCAAGCTACCAATGAGCCTCTTCACATAATTGGAAAAAACTACCTTAAATTTCATATGGAACCAATAAGAGCCCACATAGCCAAGTCAATTCTAAGCAAAAAGAACAAAGCTGGAGGAATCACGCTACCTGACTTCAAACTATACTACAAGGCTACAGTAATCAAAACAGCATAGTACTGACATCAAAACAGAGATATAGACAAATGGAACAGAACAGAGGCCTTGGAGGCAACGCCACACATCTACAATCATCTGATCTTTGACAAACTCGACAAAAACAAGCAATCGGGAAAGGATTCCCTGTTTAATAAATGGTGTTGGGAAAACTGGCTAGCCATGTGCAGAAAGCAGAAACTGGACCCCTTCCTGACACCTTACACTAAAATTAACTCCACATGGATTAAAGACTTAAACGTAAGATCTAACACCATAAAAACTTTAGAAGAAAATGTAGGCAAAACCATTCAGGACATAGGCATAAGCAAGGACTTCATGACTAAAAAACCAAAAGCATTGGCAACGAATGCCAAAATAGACAAATGGGATCTAATTAAACTCCAGAGCTTCTGCACAGCAAAAGAAACAATCATTAGAGTGAATTGGCAACCAACAAAATGGGAAAAAAACTTTTGTAATCTACCCATCTGATAAAGGACTTACAACGAAAATCTACGAAGAACTAAAACAGATTTACAAGAAAAAAATTAAATAAACCCATTCAAAAGTGGGCAAAGGATATTAACAGACACTTTTCAAAAGAAGAAATATATGAGGTCAACAAACATATGAAAAAATGCTCATCACCAGTCATTAGAGAAATGGAAATCAAAACTACATTTAGATACCATCTCATGCCAGTTAGAATGGTGATGACTAAAAAATCTGGAGACAACAGATGCTGGAGAGGATGTGGAGAAATAGGAACAGTTTTACACTGTTGGTGGGAGTGTAAATTAGTTCAATCATTGTGGAAGACACTGTGGTGATTCCTCAAGGACCTAGAAATAGAAATACCATTTGACACAGCAATCCCATTACTGGGTATATATCTAAAGCATTATAAATCGTTTTATTATAAGGACACAGGCATATGTATGTTCACTGCAGCACTGTTTACAATAGCAAATACTTGGAACCAACCCAAATGCCCATCAATGATAAACTGGACAGGGGAAATGTGGCACATATACACCAGGGAATACCATGCAGCCATAAAAAACAATGAGTTCGTGTCCTTTGTAGGGACATGGATGAACCTGGAAACCATCATTCTCAGGAAACTGACACAGGAGCAGAGAATCAAGCACTGCATGTTCTCACTCATAGGTGGGTGTTGAACAATGAGAACACATGGACACAGGGAGGGTAGCATCACACACTGGGGTCTCTGGTGGGGGACTAGGGGAGGGACAGTGGGGGGTAGGGAGTTGGGGAGGGATAACATGGGGAGAAATGCCAGATATAGGTGGTGGGGATGGAGGCAGCAAACCACATTGCCATGTGTATACCTATACAACAATCCTGCATGTTCTTTACATGTATCCCAGAACCTAAAATGCAGTAATATATAGATAGATAGATGTTATATTGATCCTTTTATTATACATAAAGGATCTGAGAAGGAAATATTTTGTTCTGTGAAGGAAATTTTTTTTGTTATGAGAAGGAAATATTCATATATTTTGTTCTGAGAAGGAAGTATTCATGGCTATATGAACACAGCAATATAATGGTTAAGTCGAACAAAAATAAAAAGGTTAAGATGAAGGTCTAACACTTATCTAACTATTGGTCAAAAAAGGACAGACATAGAGAGATAATAGGGCAAGAAGTAACAAAAGAAATGATAGAAGAGTAATTGGAAATTCAATCTTTATATTGAACCAAATATAAAGAATTAATAATAAAGGGGGGAAGGAAGAAACATATTCTAACATACACCAATGAATTTTTTTTTTTTTTAGATGGAGCTTCACCCTTGTTGCCCAGGAGAGTTCAGAGGCATGATTCTGGCTCACTGCAACCTGTCTCCTCGATTCAAGCAATTCTCCTGCCTCAGCCTCCCAAGTAAATGGGATGATAGGCACCCAGAACCACACCCAGCTAATTTTTTCTATTTTTGGTAGAGATGGGGTTCATCATATTGGCTAGACTGTTCTCAAACTCCTGACCCCAAGTGATCCAACTGCCTCAGCTTCCTAAAGTGCTGGGATTACAGGTGTGAGCCACCACATCCGGCCAAAATTTCAAACTCTAAAGATAAATAAAAGCATCTTAAGCTCCCAGAATGTCCTCCTTCTTAGGAAAAAGCGTGATAAAGTATTTTGGGGTAAAGTGTTTGTAACTTTCAAGAGGTTGAGCAAAAGGAGAGAAAAAAAAATAGAGAAGGCCATCATGGCAAAATGTTAACAATATGTGACTCTAGGTGAAGGGCATATGGTATTTACTGTATTGTTTTTTGAACTATTTGATAAGTTTAAAAAAATTGGCAAAAAAAGAAAAACAAGGCTCCTAGAGAGGAATAAAATAATACAAAGAAACCAGTTCAATACTAAAAGAATGAGAATAAGACTGGCACAGGACCTCTCATTATAAAAACTAGATGCTAGAATGGAATAATGCCTTCACTCTTATGAGAGAAAATGACTAACCTAATATTTGAACCAACTTTAATGAAATCTGAGAGAAAAGTAAAAAGATTTTCAAATATTCATGGGCCGAAAAGCTTAATTCTCACAAACTAAAAAAAATTTTTTTGGCCAGGCATGTTGGCTCATGCCTGTAATCCCAGCACTTTGGGAGGCTGAGGCAGGCAGATCATGAGGTCAGGAGTTCGACCAGCCTGACCAACATTTCGCTACTGAAAATACAAAAATTAGCCGGGCATGGTAGCGCACTACTGAAGTGCTGGGATTTTCTTTTGAGACAGGGTCTTACCCTGTTGTCCAGGCTGGAGTGCACTGACACAATCATAGCTCACTTTTACCTGGGGCTCCTGGGTTCAAGCGATCCTCCCATCTCAGTCTCCCAAGTAGCTAGGACTACAGGAGTGTACCATGACACAGAGCCAATTTTTACTTTTTATTTTTTTGGTAAGATAGGGTCTCACTATGTTTCCCAGGCTGATCTCCAACTCTGGGCCTCAAGAAATCCTCCTGCCTTGGTCTTCTAAAGTGCTGGGATTACAGTTATGAGCCACTGCACCCGGTCTCTACAAACTTTTTTTTTTTTTTTTTTTTTGAGACGGAGTTTCGTTCTTGGTACCCAGGCTGGAGTGCAATGGCGTGATCTCAGTTCACCGCAACCTCTGCCTCCTGGGTTCAAGCAATTCTCCTGCCTCAGCCTCCCGAGTAGCTGGGACTACAGGTGTGCACTACCAGGCCCAGCTAATTTTTGTATTTTTATTTAGTAGAGATGGGGTTTCACCATGTTGACCAGGAGGGTCTCAATCTCTTGACCTCATGATCCATCTGCCTCGGCCTCCCAAAATGCTGGGATTATAGGCATGAGCCACCATGCCTGGCCTCTACAAACTCTGAAGAGAAAAAATTAATACTGAGCTTATGAAACTTAAACAGCATAGCAATGAATTACTTAAAAAATGAGATGAAATCATATCTTCATTATTATATTACTCCAAGCATTATATCAGCTACTGCTGAAACACTGCAATAGCCTTTTAACTGGTCCTCATGCTTCTTCTGTTGTACCTATCCATGCCCCACACAGGAACCACCATTTTACTTTATTATAATTTAATGTTCCATTTTATTTTTTTAAATGTAGGTAACAGATTCACATTGAAGAAAATACTTTCACATGATTTGAACATAGGAAGTGTAAAAGGGCATTAAGTCCCTGAGACCTAGACAGTGGGCCCCCTGTACTTCAGAAGGCTTTCTGTAGACCCCCTCTAGCTGTAACCCTCTGCGAGATAAACTTCACAGGACTAGGGCATGTGCCCACCCAAATTATGCTTCAGGTACTTGGAACTCCAGGAATCTCTAGTCAAATGGGCTGAGCCTGCTCTCAGAACCTACACATGAGCCAAGCCTGCTCTCAATGCCTACATATAGGTTGTCCTTTCTATGGCTGAACACAGGGCCCACATGCACAATCTTAGGCTCAGAAAGTGGACAAGCAGCAGCTGATGTGAGGGGAGGGTATCCATCCTTCATAGTGTAGGACTGGGCACGGGACTGGCGTGAGAGGACAGCATTAAAAGGCCACATGCTGGCCAGGGCCCACCATGTTGAAATTGGCTTGTAATACAGTGAAAAGCCTTGGTCCCTTTCCTGTCCCCAGCTAATGGCTACCCTTTCCAAAGACAACTACTGTTTCTAACACAAGTTAATCACTTTAAATAAAAAACTGGAGAATGAATCTCCAACCTAAAATATTTTATTGGTTCTCTATTACTGTTAAGATAAAATCAAAAATCCATAAAGTGGTCAACATAGCACTTTGCAAACTATAACATTCATCAGAACCATTTGGGTATTTAAGTCTGATCCAGTAGGACTGGGATGGAGCTTGAGATTCTGCATTTCCAATATCTTTCCTAAGTGTTACAGATGCTGCTGACCCATAGGCCAGACCTTCAGTAGTAAGAGCATATAAGAAATTAATATTCCTTTTGAAGCTATGACTTCAGCTACCCAGGTAGGGAAGGAAATTTTCCTCCTGGTTTACCCATCTCATTTAAAGAAAAAAAGAGACAGCCAGTCCAGGCAGATGGGAGGGAGGGTAGGCAGAAATTGCCAGGTAATAATAATAGCTAACATTATTCATTCAACAAATATTTATTGGACAATGTATGTGCTAGCATTGCCCTAGAGGGTCCAGTAATGAACAAGAAAAAGTATCAGTCTTCATGGAGCTATTAACCTATTAGGCCAGACAGAATGAATATATAAATAAATAACAAGTTCACGTCATGTTTGGGGCAAAAATGAAAAATTAATCAAGGTAAGGATCTAGAGGGTAAGAAGAAATGCTATTTTAGGTAACTAAGGTATATACAAAGAAAGTTTTTGCTTGTTTTGTTTAATCATACTAAGTTCTAAGACAGGCACAATGCTAAGTACCTTAAAGAAGTGAAGGTTCTTTTATCTTCATTTTCCTGATGATAAAAACTGAAGCTCATTGGGATATGGACCCTGGCAGTCTAATGTCAATTTTTGTGTTAATATGTTATTTCTTGTTCATGTTACAAGAGGCTGCAGCTGTACGGTGCTCAGCTGAGCTCCCTGTGTTTTCATATTCTGGAAGCCAGCCTTAAACTTTTAACCTGTAAACTGCCAGGCAAGTGTGGGCCTGCCAGTTTATGACCAGCAACATTAAGAAACTCGAGCACAAATAGTCACCAGACACACTGCAAGAATGTGTCTTGCATTCACTCAGCAGACTCAGAGGGATGAGCTAACATTCAGTCAACAAAATTTTCCCATTGCTGGTTTAAAACTCCACAATTTCAATCACTTCAATTTTTTTCTAAAGTTTAAAGAAAATAAGTTTAACATGCAGCAGGTCACTCTAGTTTTAGCAATGGTTCTTAATCTTTTTAAGATCACAGTCTCCTTGAAAATCTGATAAAACACAGGCTCTCTCCCAAGAAAACTGCAAGTGAGTACACAGGCTTCTGCATGCAACTTAAGGGGCTCAGACCCCTGAAATAGTGATAACCCTCAATTTGAGAACACGTACATTGTAGCATCTTCCAAAATACATCTCTGCTCTGAAAACTTTACTCTCCCTGGTGAAGGGAGTGATCCTCTTTAATTAATCATTTAATTAAAACACAGTTAACTCTAATTATTAGCATATAAAAAACACAGCTTTATCATCTAAAACAGTTCTGCAGCAAAAAAGAAAAAGGGCCTAACTAGCTGTTAAGAATTACTTATTTCAGCTTCCCGAAAGGCAAGTTTCAATTATAGGTTATCTATCTATGAATCAGCCATAAACATTTTTATTGTACAGTGGGTGATTTTTCCCTTCTATAGTCAGTAGTAGTTTACAAGAAGTATGTTGCTGAATACAACTCTGATCCTTGAGAAACACAAGTATAATTTCCCTAAGTCACATATAACTGGTTTTTAGAGAAAGGTAAATTTGTTCCTCCTGCTCTCTAAAAATCATGAAAAGCATCTCTAGACTAAGAAATGATTTAGGGTTCTGTATCACTTTTCAGCTTCATAGTGTATTGTTGATATTATTTATTTTACAAAACAAAGTACTACTAAAATGTAAAATGATACAATGGAGAGAGCAGGCAAGTAAGACAGTAACTTTTGATACTTGATGCCCCATGTTTAATTACACAATGACTGAATCATAATGTGGTAGAGCTCTTAATACAAGATATCCAAATTATTGCATGATTAATTCAAGGAGTTTAAAGTAAATAGGAATATAAGGATGCTTAATATATACTTAAGGTCAGCTGTGATTGTGACTTGAAAGAGAGCTAAGGCAACATAATAGCTGAGTACAGAATCATCAAAAAATACAGACATTTAATCTAGTCATTTAAAAAAATAAAATGGCCTTGATATTTGATTTAAGCAGATGTACGAAAAATTATGAATAGGAAAATTTTTATTATTTGCATTCAGTAGAGTCAATAATAAAACATTTTTTTTAGTTTCAAGAGGCAGCATAGTGTTGAAATTAACAGAATAAAGTCTGGAGACCAAATGTCTGAGTTTGAATCCTAGCTCTGCCATCTGCACCAGCTAGGTGAACAGTGGCAAATTAGATAACCCCTGTGTATCTCAGCCTCCTCTTACTATATGGGTGAGTTACATGGGTGCATGCATGCACAGAGTTTAAAGGGGCATCTATAAAGAAAAAAAATATCCAAGCATTAGAATGTAAGCTCTATATGGGTAGCGATTTTTATGTATTTCTCCCGCTAGTGCATATGAGTACCTAGAACAGTACTAAAGATAGTAGGTGCTCAAATTATGAAATGAATGACTAATATTGTTGCTATTATATGGTTATCTTCTGGATAGACGGAAAAACTAAGTCAGTTAAGCTTGGCTATTTAAACTTGGAAACCGTGCTGTCTTTTCCCCAACCTCCTTTAACAACATAAGTGTTGTGACACTGCAAACCCAAGTCTTCTCCCAAGACCCACAGCCCCAAAATATGGGTGATAATCTAGATTTTAGTTGAGCAAGAGTGCCATCTAGTGCTCACAAAAGCTACAACAAGCTGAGAATTCAAAGTAAATTTTTATCCGGTGTAAACACAAGGGGGAAAAAACCCACTAATGCACAACTCATTAGGAAAAAAGATTCTTCATTAATAGCCAAGGTGTTTGAAAGAAAGTCATTTCTAAATAAAGAATCTAAGCTTTAAAAAAGAATCTCAGCTTAACTGACCATATTAGAAGAGACATTTCAGAGAGTACAGTATACTGACGTTCTATTTATCTTAAAAGTCATTCTTCTATGAATAAAAAGTGGTGTTTTGACTTATTTTCTTTTTAATGACATGTATTTTGTCTCATTAAATATATTAACCCATTATAGATATTTTAGAAATATTAAGAAAAGCATAAACCACTGTCAAGAGAGAGAACCGCTTGTTAGATGTTGGGATATACAGTCACGTGTCATGTAATAACATTTTAGTCAACAATGGACCACATATATTATGGTAATCCCAAAAAATTATACCATATTTTTACTGTGCCTTTTCTATTGTTAGATAACACAAATATCATTGTGTTACAATTGCCTATTCAGTACGGTAACATGCTATCGAGGTTTGTAGCCTAGGAGCAATAGCCTAGATGTGTAGTAGGTTATACCATCTATGTTTGTTTAAGTACTCTCTATGATATTTGCACAATTATGTAATTGCCTAACAATGCATTTCTCAGAATACATCTCTGTCATTAAGCAGCACATAACTATATATGTGTGTGTGTATATATACATATGTATATACTCTTTCTAGATTTAAACTATACATTAAAAATAGTTTAATTTTAATAAAACATTTGGCCAAGATACTAAAAATAAAATGAGAAAATTATAAATATTGATAATTTATTTTTTTACTAAAATCAAGAGCTTTCTCTATCATTAAGAATCTCTAGCCTCAACACTGTATTCAGTGGGTTAAATTTTTTAAATAAATTGCTATAAATTATGCAATCATTTAGGTAGCTCTACAATAGCCAAAATATATAAGGATTATGGTTTATAAAGTGAAAAAAGATAAAATTATTTCATCTGTTCCTTACAGATAACACGAAGTTGATAGCAAAGTACACCAAGTTGAGTTTGGATGACCTGAATAGAAATTTGGGTTTGCTTAATATTTAATCTCACTACTTATTCATTTGAGAATTCTCATTAACGTTTTGGGATTTGCTTTTAATTCTTTTTCCCCACAAATAATAGACACAGAAGAGATTTGACTCACAGCTCACTAGAGAATCATCAAATGATGAGAAGAAAGCTGACTGCCATTTCCTACCTTTTAGACAAATGTTGTTTTGCTTTTAGTACCAAGAATAGGAAGTAAAAAATTTCCTAAGGTTGCACAGGAATAATGGGGGACACGAGAGTCATGGGGGAAAGGAATAAGAAAGATGAAGATGAAGAAGCTGCAAGAGGGAGGCAGATCTCTCCCATTGAGGTTTGGTGGGTCCCACCTAGTGAGAGGGCAGACACTGGGGTAGGGCATCTATTGTTCAGGCTGGTGCGAGGCTCCTTTATCTGGAGAATGGATGCAAAGGTAGGAAGAAGTCAAGACTAGGCTCATACTATCAATAACTGAAGCACATTCTATTCTGACATTAATCAGGTTCCTAAGCATATACCCTAAATCACAGCTCTCTTCAGAGTATGCAGGAAGGCCTCTTTCTCCAAACTCCTAGCTTCAGGAGATAGGTTGTTAGGGTAATTGTTCGCAATGGCTTTTAAAATGGTTCCCAGTGATCTTCCTGGTATTCACTCTTTTCTGTAAATTGTTCCTCTTGAGTATGGACTGGACCTACTTGGCTTGTTTCTAATGAAGTGATTAAGGTAAAAGTGATGGGATGTTTTTTCCAAGATTAGGCTATAAAAGACTGATTTTTGTCTTGCTGGCACTCTTTCTCATGCTGGTACTCTCTAGGCTCCTCACATGCTTCCTTTGAAGAAGCAAATGGAAAGGCCCATGTGGCAAAGAACTGAGGATAGCTTCCAGCTATCATGACCAAGAACTCGAGGCCCTCAATCCACTAGCCTGCAAAGAAATGAATCTTACAATCAATCATCTGAATAAACTTGGATATAAACCCTTCCCAATTTGAGCCTTCAGATGAGACCCTGGCCCTGGCAGATACTGTAATTGCAGCTTTATGGGAGACCCTGAAATAGAGATCCTAGCTAAGGTGTAAAGATTCCTAATTCATAGAAATTATGAAATAATAGTTGTATGTTGTATGAAACCACCAAATTTGTAATGAGGCTATAAATAATTCAGTTGTTAAAAAAAAGAAAAGCTCTTCATTCCTCACAGAAGGACTGACTCTGAGGGTCTCTATCTGTAGCTTGTGGCAGCCTCTGCAGTCGACCTAAGCCTGAACCCTGTTCCTCCCTTTAGCATGACTGACACTTCAGATTAGGTCCTTCCCAGTTCACTGCAAAGTCTCTCTGTAATCCAAGAGCTTCTACACTTTCCCCAACATCTGAAATAAATAAAAGGATATTTCAGTAAACTTCCTAGTTCCATGCTTCAGTGACCTGACCAGCTTGGAATCTATGTGCATGTGTCATTTCTAAGAGAAATAATTCATCTTTAGTATGTATCATTAAGTGTATTGTGTTTTGCAGTTTCAATTTACCAACTGGTTTGAAAATAGTTCAGTATTTTAATAAGCACTGCTGTGCAAATGCATACTGGCTGAGTATCAGTCCTAGTTATATGCTGTAAGTTTAATTTGTTTGACAAGAATCAAGATCTTAGTTCTACTTCCTTTCAATAAGTTTTCATTATAGTATAAGTGTATGAGTTTGAATGTCAAGCATATAACATTCTAGGGAAATTTGAATTATTTAATGTAACTTTTACAACTTCTTTTGGCCATCTCAGTCTTTAAATTATGAGGGTATTACTTTATGGAAACTGTAGAGCTGGAGTTGTTTTATTTATCATGTCCAACAATGTAGTCAGGAGCTTTGACAAAAGTTATAGTTACATGTTCATACAGGCACTGACAGATGGCGCAAGGAAGATAAAAGGGGGCCACCAAAAGGAAACAAAAATGAGGCCAAAACTTAGTCTGCAGGAAAGAACAACAGAGCATTAATTACTTCCAGCCAGTCATCCGAGATTTGGTTTAGGCATGTTGGGGATAGAGGCAGTGGATACTTGCGTAAACGACAGACAAGCTGAGAATTAAAAAAAATTGCTACATTAAAAATTTGCTCTATTAAGTTGTCTTTATTATCCCAACCCATCCTGATCTTTCCTTGCTCTGAATTAGAGACATGCTTCGCTTAATGACACAAATATATTCTGAGGAAAGTGTCATTAGGTGATCTAGTCTTGGTGCAAAAATCACAGAGTGTGTTTACACAAACCTACAGGGTAAACTCCACTACACACCATGGCTTTATGATAGAGCCCACTGCTCCTAGGCTACAAACTTCTACAGTATGTTTGCTACTGAACTGAATACTGTAGGCAGTTCTAACACAATGATAAGCATTTGTGTATCTAAACATAGAAAAAGTACAGTAAAAAATATATTATAAACTTACAGGACCATATGCGGTCTGTTGACTGAAATATCATTATGTGGCACACGACTGTACTATACCACTCTATATGTCACTTACTTTTTTCCCATTGATTTTGTTTTCCAATACAAAAGTAATACATGCTCAATGTAAAACACAAAAGCAAAACAAACAAAAAACTATAGGAAAACAGACTAATGGTTAAGAACAGAGACTTAGAAATCAGATATGCCTTCTCCTGACTCCAGTATTCAGTATCTGAATTAAATTAATCTTTCTGGGTCTGCTTCCTCATCTATAAAATCTAAAACTTGCCTCCCAGAATTGTTGTAGGCCAAATGCATTTCTAGCCTGCGATCAAATTTTTGCTTATAAAGTTATTTTTCTGTGTTAAACTAAAAAAAAAGAAACAAAAGGGATCGTCTGATAGTCATACTGTAATATAGGCCCAAGCATGCAAGATATGTTTAAATCTTTAACATGTAAGGAGGAAGATGAACTTTAATGTAGCATTTAGGAAAAAAGTCAATGTAATTTATTTGTTAGATGTCACTAATGAAGTATAATATTTAGACTTTCCATCTTCCTTGGCAAGGTCAGTTGCCAAAATTATTTTTTTTTCATCATGTTATCATAGATTTTTAGTGCACATACCAAAACTCTGACCTAACAAACAGTATGCAAAAGGATAAAAACGGCACTTACTCTAATAAATTTGCAAATATTTTGTGTTTAATGGTACTGTTATAATAGGAGTTACAATGAGAAAATATCAATGAGGTATTTTAAAATCTAATTTAAAACATATAGGCAACAAAGTTAAAAATGTCTCAACAATTATGTTACTTCAGGTACCTAGTTCAAATTGAGTAACTTCTGAACATTATATCACTTAGGTGAGGAGTTTGCTTTTTAAGAAATCAAGATTAAAATGTCATAAATAGATAAATGCTGAATTATGAAAGGGATGCAAAAAAGTACTTTCTACATTGTTTAAACACAAACCTTTATGATTCTAATGACAATTTTCCATGATAACTGAGTTAGAGTATAAGTTGAATCTGAAGTATGCACGCACACACAAATGGGAGAATGATTTCTCTATAAGCTCAATGTAATCATACATCCTAGGCTTGATTTCTAAAGACAACTGAGGCCTCTTTTCTTTATTAGCTGTAATCAACTTGCTGTATGACATGTAATGCAAAACCATATTTTAGGAGATTTCAAACATTTATAATCCACAGGAAAAATACTCAACACTCCCATACTATTTTTTCAAGCCCACAATAATGCAGTTTTTCAGCTATAAAGCAAGAAGCCAGTTATAAAACCAGTACTTTTCCACGAGAGTTACTTGTTGGGCAGGGAAGGGGACGTTCGGCACTGCAACATTAGGGTCTAAAATAAGATCATTGCAAGGAGTTACTACAACACTTGCACTGCCAGCACTGTCATGGCAACAATGAACTAGCTAGGAGAATGCTCTTTTAACATTCAAAGCTAATCTTGAGTCTATTGCTTATGGAAATATACCAAATTTTCTTTTAGGTAGAGCACTAAAGAAATCATCTTACTAGGAATCTCTTAATACAAAAATAAGTCTTTTATACACCATATTTCTAGGATCACATCCACAGACTCATTGCGATCAGATAACTTTAACAATGACAACATAATGAAAATTACATGCCACAGTGAAACATGAAGATTCAGTGGCATTCAAATGCAATTTCAAGATGAGTCAAGGTTTAGAAAAGAATTTGATATGCAACTTAATAACATCTGAGAATGTGGTTTCCCCTAGAAACATCAAAATTTTAAGTTTTACCTTGAAGAAAAATAATTTAGAGAAGAAAGTAATATATCTTCACTGTCAGAAACCTTAACGTTAATTTTTTATTCAGATAATGAGGTATAATATTGAAAAGCAGAGACTCTTGAGTCTCACAGCCTGGGTCTCAAACCTGCCTCCTCCTCTTACAGATTAAGCATCCCTAATCCAAAAATCCCAAATCCCAAATGCTCCAAAATCTGAAACATTTTGAGAACCAATATGACACCCGTGGAAAAATTCCACACACAAATACTTAATGCAAACTATTTCATGCACAAAATTACTTAAAATCTTTTATGTGATAAGGTATATATGATACATAGATGAATTTTGTTTAGATTTGGGTTACATCCCCAAGATATCTCATTTAACATATGCAAATATTCCAATATGCAAAAAAATCTGAAACACTTCTGGTCCCAAGCATTTTGTTTTGTTTTGTTTTGAAAAAGGACCTCCCTCTGTTGCCCAGGTTGGAGTGCGATGGTACAATCTTGACTTACTGCAGCCTTGACCTCCAGGGCTCAAGCTATCCTCCCATCTCAGCCTCCCAAGTAGCTGGGACTACAGGCACGCACCACCATGCCCAACTAATGTTTGTGTATTTTGTAGAGATAGGGTCTCACTATGTTACCCAAGCTGGTCTGGAACGTCGGGCTCAAACGATCCTCCGAAAGTCCTGGGATTACAGGTGTGAGCCCTGGTGCCCAGTCTGGTCTTAAACATTAAGGGATATTCAACTTTTATTAGCTATGATAACTTGGGCAAGTTTTTAACCCATGTAGGCCTTGATTTTTCTTGACAGATAAAACAGGAATAAAAATAACCACCTTTACAATGTTGTGAAGGTTGAATGAATTATTACATGAAAAGGGCTAAGATTAGGTGTGGCATACAGAATGCCTTTCTTCTTATTTCAAAAGCATACAGACTGCTAATGGTGCTTTAATATAACCTGATTCCAATCCTGCCAGGCTGGAGTGCAGTGGCATGATCTCAGCTCACTGCAACCTCTGACGATTCTCTTGCCTCAGCCTCCTGAGTAGCTGGGGTTACAGGTACGTGCCAGCACGCCCAGCTAATTTTTGGATTTTTTTCTTTTTTCTTTTCTTTTTTTTTTTTTTTTTTTAGTAGGGACGGGGTTTCTCTATGTTGGCTAGGATGGTCTTAATCTCCTGACCTCGTGATCTGCCTGCCTCGGCCTCCCAAAGTGCTGGGATTACAGGCGTGAGCCAATGTGCCCAGCCATGGCACGTTTTATTTTATTTTTTATTGTACTTTAGGTTCTGGGGTACATGTGCAGATCATGCAGGATTGTTGCATAGGTACATACATGGCAAGGTGCTTGGCTGCCTCCATTCCCCCATCACCTATATATGTATATCTGGCATTTCTCCCCATGTTATTCCTCCCCAACTTCCCCATCCCCGCGTCCCTCTCCTAGCCCCACACAACAGACCCCAGTGTGTGATGCTCCCCTCCCTGTGTCCATGTGCTCTCATTGTTCAACACCCACCTATGAGTGAGAACATGCAGTGTTTGATTTTTTCTTCTTGTGTCAGTTTGCTGAGACTGATGGTTTCCAGATTCATCCATGGCCCTAAAAAGGACATGAACTCATTGTTTTCAATGGCTACATAGTATTCAATGATGTATATGTGCCACAGTTTCCTTGTCCAGTCTATCACTGATGGGCATTTGGGTTGGTTCCAGGTCTTTGCTATTGTAAACAGTGCCACATGTGTCTTTCAAATAGCACAATTTATAATCCTTTGGGTATATACCCATTTTAAAGCAGATAGGAGAGTCTGCTGCCACCTTTGCCCCTCCCCTCCCATCTACCCCAATTCACAGAAGATAAAGGAGGCAGGTATGGAAGCTCAGGAGAAGCCTCAAAGACACCTGCCACATATTACCAAGCAAATTCAACCCTGCTTAGTGACTTTCTTCTAAAGTATATCAAGCTGTCTGATAAAGAGCTGTTTTGAAGACTTTCTGCTTAATATGTCAAGCTCCCATTGGGGAAAGCACAGTAGGAACACTGATAGGGCATTTCTAATGTCCCCATTAGATCCTCAAGGAAAGAAACTTCTGTAGTAGGTAACTTGCTTGGAGTACTAGACATGAATCAACCAGGAGAAGAGTATTCAATCGCTTACTGACAACACTCATACAAACCATCACTTGCTTTCCTATATTATGTGACCCTGAAGACATGTTGAAAGTTAAATTGTTCGTAAGTAGAATAAAGGACTAACATGGTATAGGGCAATCTAGTTCCCAGGGAGCTAAAACACTATTTATAAAATCCTTAGTTATAGTTCCTAGAGGCACTATTTCCCCTAGGACCAACCTTCAAAGTAGCTTAAAACTTTCTCAGTTGCCTGGAGACTTGGGGGACTCTAAGGGAATATAATGCTAGAGGGCTCAACTTCCTATCTCCTTCCCTTGAGGAAGGAGGCAGAATAGAATACTAAATACTCACATTCGATGAGTGCTTACTGGATTCCAGTAAGCATTGCTCATAATAACTCTGTAAGGGAACTGAGGCTTAAGGAGGTTACGTAACTTGCCCAGTCACACAGTTTGGCAGAGCAGGACTTAAACCCAGGTCTGACTAACTTCACAGCTCATGGTCTTGACCACTACTCTCTAATGCTGTCCAGGTACTCAAGCACAAGCTTTGGCTGTGGGCCTCTCCATGTGCACTTGATCACCTGGATGACCCATATAGCTGCCTCCCTGCAACCTCTCCCTGCTGGTGCCATGCTGACATGCCAGAATGATGCTGGACTCCAATTAAGGGACTGTTGCTCCAGATCTGCCGTTACTCTGGGTTACTAACACTTACAACGGGCTACTTATACTTACCTTATGACACAATGTATTAAAATGGAATTTGATGTACAAAAGCTACCTAGGGATTTGTCAATACATGTGGATACAAAGTGTGGGATGTATGAAAGTCAATCCATAAAAATCAAGTCTATCCATTTCTAAACTGATGGCAGTTTCAAGTTTGACTATTAGATAGAAGACCTAGATCAAATTCATCATTATCATCATCATCACCAATATTTATTGTGCACTTAGTATGTGTTAGGCTTACTTCTACATGCTTTACGTGTTCAAATAATTCTCAAACCCATTATATGAAGTATTATTATTCTCATTTTACAGATAAGTAAACAAAGGTTCAAGGAGTTTATTCATAGTTAAATTTGCATAGTATACTGAACCTTACAAAATGCTTTACCAATGTCATCTCTTAATTTTTACAACCATATCACAAGGGAGATAACAACATGTCAATAGGTGAGGAAACTAAGACTGTAGAAGTTAATTTATTCATGAGCACATGGCTGGTAAGAAAATCCAACATGATCTTTACATCATTCTGAAGTAAGATATCTAGTCAAAGTGAGACTCTGGATACTCAGAATAGATGGTTAGGATAAAGTAAATCAGGAATAAAAAGTTTCTTTTGTTTTTTAAAATATAATCTTTATTAAACTTAAGTGAAATATATAGCCTTTTTTTTCCCATGTCAAAAAATGGATAAGCGTAGGGTTTGGCAGGTAGTAGATAAACACACACACAAATCTAATGAATGAAATGAGAAAATGATTCATTAGGTTCAATGGTAAAATCTCAAAAAATTTTCAATTTTTTATACTCAGAATGTCTGTAATCAATGAAGGTCATATGTTATAATTTAAGTCAGTCAATGTATACATTAACTTGTTAGATGAGAAAGTAGATACCTTAATTTGAGGTATAATCAGTATCAATGACTTTGAGAGACCTTACTCTGTGAGAAAACCTGTCTCCCTAACATTTAAATCACTTTTTACTTTTGAAAGCCTCCTCTTAAATATGTCCTTCAGTACCATTGAACGTATCACTCTACCACTATTTTGCAAGGTTCAGTCTTTATCACATGATTGGAAGAATTTCTTGCTGTGTTTAGGCTATGAATAGCATTTGAAAAATTACTCGGTTATAATTATAGACTGCTAACACCTGCCAACTAGCTAGAAAATGAAATCATGTAAAATTTAAAGACAAGTGTGCAGTGCTTGTCAAACACAGAGGTATCAAAACAGTAAATGCTCACTTTTAGTAGGGTAAACTAAGATTCTAATTAGACTTTACGGAATATTAAACATAGCATTAATAACTATCCTAGCCATATGGTTACTTTTTTAAGT
Organism: Saimiri boliviensis; assembly: GCF_048565385.1. Taxonomy (NCBI): domain Eukaryota; kingdom Metazoa; phylum Chordata; class Mammalia; order Primates; family Cebidae; genus Saimiri; species Saimiri boliviensis. Next base: position 60,454,242 of record NC_133452.1, on the reverse strand, counting down.
CATATATATTTATCAGCTTGTCAATTTAAACAACTTTTAAGTTAAAATACTAAATGAATACTATTCACTAAATGAATATGTATATTCATTAAATGATTACATATACATATCAAAGTTTATTTGGGTAATATAAACCACAAAGCTCATGTAATAATTTTTTTTTCCCTTTAGTATGGTTTAAAAGCTTAGGAATTAGGCCAGGCAAACTGGCTCACACCTGTAATCCTAGCACTTTTGGAAGGGTGAGGTGGGCAGATCACTTGAGGTCAGGAGTTCGAAACTGGCCTGGCCAACATGGTGAAACCCCATCCCTACTAAAAATACAGCCATGCCTGTAATCCCAGCTACTTGGGAGGCTGAGGCACAAGAATCACTTGAACCCAGAGGTGGAGGTTGCAGTGAGCTGAGATCACACCACTGCACTCCAGCCCAGGCAACAAGAGAGAAACTCTGTCTCAAAACACAAAACAAACAAAAAACAAATAAAAGCTCAGGAATTTACCTAAGGTAATTTTATAATAAAAGAATTTATAATTTTAGGAAGATCTTATCTAACTTTTAAAATTAAATATAGGGTAAGATTTATGCAAAATATAAAGCTAAAAGTATCTAGTTTTTCCAAGATAATTCCACATTACATTACAACTCATTTCTTTATATAAAAGACATTAGAGGATGAGAAGACAGATAATTCTTGTGTTGCCAAATTTAACATGAATTTTTTTCTTAAAAACTGAAGGTTTTTAATCTATTTATTTGAAAAGTGTGCCACAAACTGTGAATCTACCAGTAATAGACAGATATTTAACAATAAAATACCAACTGGGAAAATCTAATAAATGCTCCTAATAGTCATCCTACAGAAACTCTCAAACTATTTTCAGCAAAAAAAAAAAAAAAAAAAAAAAACACTTAAAAAAAAAAAAGCATCTCTTTATGGTACATGTATCTTTACTGACACTGGCTTAACTTGGTGTAGTAAACAACAGGAAAAAATACCAAGCATAAAAATAACGTTCCCATAGTGTGGCTATCTAGCTAAAGTTTTCGTACTTAAATTTCTAGTCTCTCAATGCCCCTACACATACAATCACCAAATATTCTGAAGAATCGTTGAAATCTGATTTCCTGAGTATACTGTGACAGCCTAATTAAAGTACTAGGTAATTTCTTCAAGGTGATTTCAAATCTTTCTCACTTAATTTAGTAAATGTGAGCTAGAAACAATGTGTCAAAGTAAACCCTATTTTCAACTGACTTCTATTTAAAAATTTAGATACTTTACCGTGGTGTGAAAAAATAAACTGATTTGAGAAATTCTGACAAAGTAGAGATTAGAATTGATGGCAAAGGTTGCCAATATACTTCCAGCAGCACTTTCACCCTTCTAAGCATTTTAAGCATGCCGCCTCCCCCACCAGTATCAACTCTATTCTTCCACAAATTCTAAAATTTTTCTCATACATATGGTTCCTTTCAGTCCATGCTAATTCACTACAATATAAACGTTGCCTGTTTTTAAATAAGAAAATTCTTCATGATTAATACATAACCCTAAGTAGTGCCTATTTTATTAAAAATTTAAGTGATTAAGAATCCTTTATTAGGCTGGGTGCAGTGGCTCATGCCCATAATTCCAGCACTTTGGGAGGCCAAGGCAGGCGGATCACTTGAGGTCAGGAGTTCAAGACCATCCTGACCAATATGGTGAAACTCCATCTTTACTAAAAATACAAAAATTAGACAGATGTGGCGCATGTCTGTAATCCTAGCTACTTGGGAGGCTGAGGCAGGAGAACTGCTCTACCCGGGAGGTAGAGATTGCAGTGAGCTGAGATCACACCACTGCTGGGCAAGGAGCAATACTCTGTCTCAACAAGGAAAAAAAAAATCCTTTATGATACCCAAGATTCTACAGCTGCTTTCTGTCAGACCAAAGTTTCAACAGTTCTTAAGCTGGCAGTTTGAATTGTTCATTTATTATCTATTCAATTGATAAAAAGATTATTTTGCAAATTTCTAATGGCTTATCAAAAGAAAAATAAATATAAACAAAGAAAACAGCACACCTATTTTCTAATTCTTTTACTTGATGAATGGTCTCCACATACAGCACTTCAAGGACAAAGTGTTAAAAATGAGAAAAAAATTCTAATTAAGCCATTGTTTTAGAGGATCCTTCATGATATCATGTACAACCCATGACCTCAAAGTAAAATTTAATATGCAAGTGTTTAACATTTTTGTACAAAATACTATATCCCGTTTGTAAACAAAATAACTATGTAGAAAAATATTTTTTTAAATCAATCAGTTTTTTTTTACGTTAGAGGTCACTGGGGGCACTATGATGGAAATAAAATAGATGAAACCTGAAAACATTAGAGCATTCTTGTTAATTTTGATTTTTCCAAAGAGTCACAACATAGGAGGGGATGTACTTATATATTATAAAGAAGACACTGAGTATAGATAGCACAGATATGATTCATCCTCTAAGTCAGAAAGTTAAAAAAGATTGGCTTTGTATTCAAACGATTTTTTAAAAAAGTTAAAAATTTGCCTTCAATTTTTTCACATTCTTTATCCAAAGCAGCATAGAAAATCTGAGAATAAAGAATATTCTCTGAGCCTCAAAAGCAAGGAAAGAAAGTGGTCAAAGACAGTAATGAGAGGAAGCACTGAGAAGTAAGCCACAAAGCTTTCTGAAGGAAAATGACTGAGTTCTCAAAGTATCAATAAAATAGGCCAGAAAATAGTGGTATGGAAAAGAGCTTAAGTGTAAATACTGAAAGAGGACTTATATTTGCTGTGATATCTAAGAGTCATCAGTGAATGTCTGACATGCACTACCTTAGACTTTTGGCTCTGACTAAATGACAGTTAAAAAAAAAAATCAAAACAAAACAATCATTTAAAAAGACCAAATCTGCTTCTAGAATGCCTCCAATCTGTTATATTTTATAGCCCCACTATAAATGAGTTAAGTATGCTTCTAATCTAATCAGATCCGAATTATAAATAGACCAAGTGATATATTATCTAGATACACATGCAATTTCAATGGAAGCCTCTCACTAGACCTGACTGCCTTCTGACCTGCTTGTCCTCATCAAGAAATTTTCTGTTCAAGTAATGGAGGGGTCTCCTGGTCCTTAGGGACTGAATGCTGATTAGTTCAAAGCAAAAACAGAAATGCCCAATTTCCTCACCAATGACTGGCTTAGAAAAGGGCATGTGACCCAATCCTAATCAATAGAAACTGAGAGGAAGTCTGTTGGAAGGTTTATGGGAAAGCTTTTCTTCCTTGATAGAGAGAGGCACGCGGGAAGAAACTGTTTTCTTCTTAGTTGCAGATGGTCATGTCTGCACATGGTACCTGGAATAGCATGCTGTAGGAATGGAGACATCACTTGCTATGCTGAGGGAAGGAGGACAAAAAAAGATAGAAAACAGACAAGTGATGTAGTTGAGCCAGTGAATCAATCAAGCTTGGAACTGCCAACCTCCAGACTGATTATGTGAAATAATAAACTTATTGTTAAATCTTCAATCTATTTATTACTCAGTTGTATACCAACTAGATACCGCAACTCCAACTGCAACTCTAACAACTATAAATGTGCATCATACCCAACAACGAAAGTTTCATTACTCATTACTCCGGGGGCGCACTGCAGGCGGGGTGGTAATAACCACTTTAATAAATGAAAGTCTCCTCCACCCCACTTACCAAGGAAATGAAAATGATCAAATGACCATTCTTGGAAAAGTACTTGGCTATTCTGGATATGCCTTAAAATATTTTGATACATGTGTGCTCTTACATTTTCCTTCTTAATTACGTGTATCATCAAGACTATAGTTCACCAGTAGATTATATTAGTAAAGTGAGCCAGTATTAATACTTCCATTCCTTTGTTTAGAGAAGCAACAGTATCAAAAGGTGTAATTCTTTTTAAAGTTTCTTTAAAAACCCAGAATAAACAAAGCCTTGGACGAGAGCAGAAAACCTTCTTCAGAAGCAGGAAACAACTCTTACTGATCTTTAAGTCCCAAGTACAGTGCCTGCCTGGCCCAGAATATTTCTCAAAAATGTGAATCCATTTAAACATGTTGATATGAAATCAATAAATTGAGAACTGGGTATAAACAAAAGATGCTATCTCCCCATATGCTTTTTTTTTTTTTTTAAACAGGTTTAGCTACTTGGAATTAAATTCATTCTACCACCTTGTCACCATTTCTCCCTTGTTAACTATAGTCCTCTCAGCTGACCTACAGCAATAAAGGGCCTTCAGGAACAGCTGCAGAAACGGCGTATGCACCTCAGCCTTTGCTGCTTTACTAATGAATAACAGAAAGCATTATGAAGTGCTACATTTGAATGAATATTTGCTTTCTCATTCGAGGCTGATGCTAGAATGGTAGGCAGTGAAGCTGGAGAGGTAAGTGGAAGCCAGATAATGCTGGGTATTATGTGACTTTACGAAGTTTAGATTCAATTCTATTCCAAAGGGATTTTGGCAGTAAAGTTACATAATTTTTATTTTAGATAAATGGCTCCATAGCCACGTGGAGGATAGTAATAAAACTGGAGGGTGAGTTTAATCTGAAGAAATGAGAGACAGCAATGACAGAACTAGAACAGTGGTATCGGGGGCAGAAATTCATTTAGGAGCTACTTCTACTTGGACATCTCATAGGCAACTTAAACTCAACATGTTAAAACAGCATCCATTTTTCCCCTAAAATGACCCTGACACTTTTTTGTCTCAGAAAACAATTGCACTATTCACGAAGTAGCTCAATCCAGAAACTTTAGAGCCATCCTTAATTTTGTTATTTTCTTCATCTTCTAAATCCAATTAAATACTATATCCTGTGGTTTCTATCTCCTTGATAGCTACCAAACCCATTTTAATTTTTTCCACTTCCTGCTGACCCACCTGGCACCCTCGTCCACTATGATTTTTGTTATAGGCCAGTAGGACAACCTCCTAACTGATGTCACACATCCACTTTTGACCATGGAAATCCATTCTCCACATTGCTCCTAGAGTGATCTTTCTGACAAACTATCAATCACTACACTATCTTGCTCAAAATCCTCCAGTGGCTTCCATTATTTCTTTGATAAAGTCCACAACCCTTAACATGGACTACAAGCCCCTCTGGGATCTGGCTTCTGCCTAGTAACAGTATGCATACCTAACATTAACTGAGCATTTCTTATATGCTAGGCACTGTGCTGTGCTTTACAAGCATCATTCTCACAGCAACGTTGTAAGGCAGGAACCCTAAGCATCATGTTCATTTTGCAGATGAGGAAACTGAATCAAGGAGAGATTATGTAACTTATTCAAAGTTGTAGAGCTAATAAAGTACAGTCGCATACCGTGTAACATTTCAGCTGAGGACGGACCGCTATATGCAACAGAGGTCTCATAAGATTACACAGTTGGTCCTTGAACAACAAGGGGGTTACAATGTCAACCTTCCACACAGTTGAAAATCTATGTATAACTTTTGACTGCCCCCAAACTTAGCCAACAATAGCCTACTGTTGACTGGAAACCTTACTGATAATATAAACAGTCAACACATATTTTGTAATGTTATACATATTATATACTGTATTCTTACAATAAAATAAGCTAGAGAAAAGAAAATCATAATGAAGAGATCATCATATATTTACTATTCATTAACTGGAAGTGGATCATCATAAAAGTCTTCATTTTTATGGCCTTCACTTTGAGTACACTGAGGAGGAGGATCAATAGGAGGGGTTGGTCTTGTTATCTCAGGTGTGCTAGAGGTGAAATAGGTGGAAGGAGAGGCAGAAGAGGCAGGCACACTCAGTGTAACTTTTGTTTTTTGTTTGTTTGAGACAGAGTCTTGCTGCCGACAGGATGGAGGGCAAACACGATCATAGCTCATTGCAACCTCAAACTCTTGGGCTCAAGCGATCTTTCTGCCTCAGCCTCCTGAGTAGCTGGGACTACAGGTGTGCTCCACTGAGCGCAGCTAATTTTCTTTTCTTAATTTTTTTGTAGAGATGAGTCTTGCTATGTTGCTCAGGCTGGCCTCTAACTCCTAGCCTCAGGAGATCTTTCCACTTCAGCCTTCCGAAGTGCTGGGATTATAGGTGTGAGCCAACCCATCCAACTTAGTGTGACTTCTATTGAAAAAAATCTTCCTATAGGTAGACTCATGCAGTTCAAATCTATGTTGTTCAAGGTTCAATTGTAATTCTATACTATTACTGTACCTTTTCTATGTTTAAATGCACAAATACCATTGTATTACAATTGCCAAAATGTATTCAGTACAGTGACATGCTTTACAGGTTTGTAGCCTAGAAACAACAGGCTATATACCACATATCCTAGGTGTATAGTGGGCTATACCATCTAACATTCTATGATGTTCAATCAAATATGGTATCACCTACCAATGCATTTCTCGGAGTATGTCCCCATCATTAAGTGACGCATGACAGCATCTGAGCCAGGTCTACCAAACTCCAGAATATGTCCTCTCAAGCTATTCACACTCCCCTCAAACTGTCTATCCCAGCCATATTGCACTACTTTCAGTTCCTAGAACTCATCTGCTCTCCTTGCCCTGAGGCCTTCATACATACTGTTCCCTATGTCTGGAATGTCCCCTCATAAATCTCACCTTTGTATGGATAATATTTATTCATTCGTCATGTCTCTGCTTAACTGTTAGTGCCTCAGGGAAGATTTCCCTTACCATCTAAAATGAAATTTTTTATTTGTTTACTTCTTTATGGTCTGTTTCCCTTTGGTATAATGTCAAATTTGTCACCACTGGTCCTCAGTTCTCAGAATGACATTCAGCAGGGGTTCAATAAACATTTGTTGTATAACTGCATGCATTAATGAATGATGCTAGGGGGTGGAAACTCCCTAAACTGAAAACTTCATCTATTCAGATTACTAATGAAAACAGAAGGAAAATACATATTTGTTCATCCACTGATATTTATTTAGTAGCTTCCAGGTCCCAACCAATACTGTTAAGAACTCGCAGCCTTCTTATGGGAGACAGACACATAAACATGTGTTCATAACACAATGTAAGTAAAGTGCCTGTTATAATTGTACAATAGATGCAGAGATGAAAAAAAGAGTAAAAATCTATAGGGAACCTTCCCAGGAAAAAAAATTCTTGAGTCCTTTTGTAGGATGAGCGAGTCTTGAAATACATCTCATAGTCTATGTATTTTACTTATGAAAGGGAGAGGAGCATCTACTATGTATACCAGAGTACTTTACATCTTATTTGATTCTCACAATAGCTCTGAGTTGTTACTTCCACTTTATAGATGCGGACATCCAAGCTAGAAAGTTCAAGGAATTTGCCCAAGAGTATAGGCAAGGACATTAGTAAAGGAGTGGAATTTGACTGAAAAAGAAAAAAAAAAACAAACCAAACCAAACCAAACAAAAAACGGAGTGGAATTTGAGCCCAACTCTGATTCCAGTACCCATTTACGTATCATATCAAAATCCTTTGATACTATATTTCCCAGAACCTGCTTACTTTTATTTTCAATGAAACTCTTTTTTATGTTCTTTTTTCTCTTTCTCTCTTTTTTTTTTAACTGAAAGGCCTATAGCTGCAGGATCAATGTAACTCTGAACAAAATTAGTTATATGGTTTCCCATTTTAATGTAAATTAAGCAGCAAAATGAAAGGTCAGGAAGAGACCAAAGTGAAGTATCCTGACAGCAAAGGAAAGAACAGAAAAACTATAAATATTACCCATAAAAATATAAGAACTAATGGATCATATAGTCAGTACTCCACCCTTTGCTGCACAACAGTACTTGACACACATAATGATGACCCCATTATGGAAAAAAATGGTTGTTACAGTCACTACAGTCTAGAAGATAGAGAAATAACTTTTTATGTTTCAAAGGGTAAATTTCAGTTTCCTAGTATATTAATTCCTCTCTGGTAACTCAGAATAGTAACAATTGTTTCCAAAGTGTTAGTGAGAAGAAAGATCCCAAGATCTTAAATAGAGTCTTCATTTTGTGGATATGATTTTTCTGTTGCTTTATACTAAATTCAAGCCAGTATATAAAAACTGTCAATCTTAACTTACATAGGTACCCAAGTACATTTTAAATTTTAAAAACCTCTCATATATGACTTTGGACAACACACGTGGATTGAGAAATGTAAAGACTGACAAGCAACTATAAGGTGTTACTGAATATTCTCAATATCTAAAAACTTTAAAAAAAAACTTTTAACACACCTTGTAAAAGAATAAATTACGAACAAAATGGAGGAAAAACTGTAATATTTTTAATCTGCTGCACTCATCTCTTAGTTACGCATGTGAAAAAGAAACAATTCAGACAAACACAGAGAAAGCTAGTTGAGTAATTTGCCATAAAAGCATTTCCATCAAACATCCTGCCTGAGTCCACCGTTTCAACATGAAAATGTTTGCTTCTTTTAAGATAGCCTTCTATTATTTTATATAATTCTCTTCTTGAAAAAAGAAAGGTTGCATTCAGAGAACACAGCCTGGTTTGTTTTGTTTTTAAAAACAGGAGAAAATTGTTCCACCACTTATATTGAACAGGCTGACTAGGAAACATTTAATATCCTTTATCATTTTAGAGGCTTTTAAACGTGAGCCTTTCCATTCAGAAGACTGTGACAACGTGAAAAAACACACTGGCCACATTTCCCAACAACATGTAAAAAGAAATATAAGAATATAAGAAAGCTACAGTTAATTCCAACTAAAAAAATCTTTACTTGGAATTAACTGTAGCTTTCACATATTCTTCCAGGAGCGAAGCAGTGTCTGCCTAAAACTCTAGAAAACCACTACTTGTTTACTTACAGAACACGCTAAAGATGTAGCGTGAACTCATAATAAAAGTTCACATAACAATCTAATAGAAACAAACAACGTGAATAATTGCAAGTAAAATTTCACTGTACTAGGGAGGCAGTTGTATCTAAAATGTTCTTCCTTACCTGGATGCTCTTCAGAATAAATTCACTTTTCTCTCTGACATCTTTAAAGGGACACCTCTTAGAAAGCATAAGCAGATGAGCAAGCAGCTTATTCAACCCATCCGAAGACTCAGAATTTGAAATCCTATCTGATGGACGATGAGGTGTTTCTTTCAACGAACGAAGATACTCGGTTTTTCTCAAAATGGTTTGCCTAATGTTTTCCAGTGCTGTCTCTCTAGTAGTTGAATCTCTACTGCACAGTCCATCCCATCTTACTTCATTCTCTCCTTCAGCCATGACAATAGTTTGCCCTTTGCAGTCTTCAGTTACCTTTCAGCATGCCCCAAAAAATCACTTTGTATTTTTAAAATAAAAAAGTAAAAATAAAATCAGAGAAATCAAATCGTCATAAAAACACACATCTGGGTGACATTTCGAACCACTGGTGCCTTCAGCCAATCTACAAGCTAGATCACCCTCTCAACCTCTCCTTCTACACGAAAGGCAGTCTTCTTTCTGGAAAAACAAAGTTGGAAAGCTGCAACCTCGCGGCGCTGGCTTTTCTGGACCGAGTCTCGGCGAAGAGTTCTCCTCTGTCTCGCGGGGTCAGCGGATATTCTCACGTTGTGGAGCTGTCAAATCCGTGCTCTGCCCCAAAAGGCTGGTTAACAGTTGAACGCCCTCCAGCCATTCGGGGCGTTTTCGTCTGAGCAGCCACCAGGTTCTCCCAAGCGTTCCCACCCCGCCCCTCCTCCGACACCAGTGCCCGCCCTCCGCGGCTCCTCCCTGCGCCTCAGCAGCCGGCCGGGCGCCGGCAAGGAACGTTCGCTGAACCCTGGCCCACTGGTCGGAGCGGCCGGAGGCTTGGGCGCTCCTTGCGGGGGCAGCAGTCTCGGGCAGCCGCTGTTTCGGCGGGCGGCGGTGAAAAAACCCGTCCCTAGCCCTGCCAACTCCAGACCCCCGGGAAGACGCCACTTCTCCAATCCCTGCGCCCTCACCCACCACCGCCGAGCCAGAGGGCACGGGGTGGGCAGGGCAATTCTCGAGCGCCGGGCTGGGCCGCGGAGCTGGCGGGGCGGCGGGGCCCGAGGCGCAAAGCCCGCCCTTCGCCCAGCCCCGTCGGTGGGGATCAGCCCAGAGGGCGGGAGCAGGGAGGGGAGACGGGGTCCTCACCCCCAACCCCTCCCCTTTCTCCGCCCGGCACAAACCCGGAGCCGCCCCGGCCCCAGCGCCTTCTTCCCCGCCCAAGCAGAAGCGACCCGCCGAGGCAAAGCCATTGGAAAAAGCCCCGCCCTCTGGCAGGCTACCTCCAGACCCCAAATACTCGGCGCGCGGCAGCCAACCGCTCCCGGCTGCTACGCATGCGTGACTGCGAACGGGGCGCATGCGTCTCCGGAGGCGCTAAGCTTGCGCCCTGGGGCGGTTTCCGTTGGCGGACCTTTGGACTCTGTCCTGGAGAAGGGGAAGGAAAAAGTAAGGCGTACGAGTGCACTGAGACTTCGTCTTACACAAGACAAGCACGACAAAGAAAGAGGGCGCGGAGGGACTCTTAAAAAATATTGAGTCTACATTTAAGATCAGCCTAAAAATGGTGACGGCCTCTTTATTACTCTAAATCCCAGATTTAAGTCGTTAGGACGACTTCGCATTGACTTGTGGGAAGTGTAGTTTTAATGCTGCCGGCGCTTTTTGTTTACGACAGAAACTACAACCCCCAGGGCCCACCGCGACGTTGCCCGAGGCTTCCCGCGAACCCACGGTTAGCGGTGGCAGGGGCTCATTGAGAGCGTCGGCTTGGTAAGCACCGTAGGCTGGATTGTCACCTTTCCTCTGACAGGATTTTTCTTTCCTCCGTTTCTTCTGGGATTTTGGAAACGAAGCCATCTAGGGTGAGCTTCCTTAGTCTAGGGATTTTTTCCAGTGACTTGCGTGGGAAAGACTAGTCCAGCTGCCCAAGCCCGGGGTGTGGTGGATGAGGCGAGGATTTGGGGATCCTGATCTCGAAGGTCGCAGGGAGCCGCGGAAGTGAGGCCAAGAAGGAAGGATGATGCTGTGGAAACTGGCGCTTTGCGCTGCTGCCTCTGCTTCCGCCCTTTCCTGTGGACACGCGCGGGGTGGATTAGGGATCTCTGCGGATTTGCACCTGTGTTTGCCTTTGCTTAGGGATGTTCTGGGCCTTATTTGCTCAGTCAGATGAAATCCCGGGTAGGGCTTTGAAAGCAAGTTGTCAAATCCGTCTTGTACGAGACTAAAGGGAAAAGAATCCCCAGTCTTCCTAGATAACACTTCTTGCAGGCTTTACGGATGCCTTATGAAAAAGAAAGCAAAACCGTAAAAGTCTCCAAAACTTAGTCTTTTCAAAAGATTGAATCATTTGTTTAAAATTACTGCTTGCTTTTAAAAAGTCGTTACTTGAGAAAAGTCGAGGTTTGAACAGCCGTCAATGGACTGATAGTAAGTGTAGATTTTAATTCTTCACATTGCAGAATTGCGTTGCACTAAATTCTAAAAATTTCATATTGCTAGGCGCTGAGTATGCAATGAAAAAGAGAAACCAGTGGTTAGACATACAGTTAAAATACTGTATGATATCACTGGATGGCTAGAAGGAGATCGCTTAGCCCGGTCTTGGAGAGTCAGGGAAATCTTCATCCCAGTGGAAATGAAGACCAAAAGAACAGCATATGCTAAGGCCCAGAGTGAGAGATAGGGTACTTTCAGGAAACGTCAGTAAGCCAAATCATATATACTTGGCAGTTGGCGAAAGGGAAGGGTGCTTTTTGTGTATTAATGTACTTTGAAGCTACAAAGAGGTATTGTGAATTATTTACATCGTTTCTGTAAGTGAGCTATTTTGAATAGATGCAGAGTTTTGATGAATTGGTCTGATTTCAAAAACCTTGTTACAGTCTAACACTTATAGTTTAAATCTGAACTTTAAAAAGGGAATAACTTATGAGTGTGATTTAAAAAAACAAAACCATTCCATTTCATCTCCTTTTTGGGATCATCATCCTCTATCCAGCCCATAGAGAGTAGGGTCATTTCTTAAGGCTGGGTGCCTTTTTATGCCTTAGTTAAATATAATCTCATGTATACCCTGTGTCAACACCTATGACTCTCACATGAATACCTCCATTCAGCTTCACCTTCAATTCTCAGCTTTCACATATCTGTCTCTTGGGTATTTCTTCTTGGATATCTCAAAAGCATCTCACACTCAACATACCTAAAATCAAATGCAGTTATTTCCTGTGAATCTGATTCTTTTCAGTACTCCTTATTTCAGCAAAGGGCACTACTATCTATCTACTCGTGCAAATTTGATAGCTAAACATTATTCTTTATTTCTTCTTGCCCTTCATACTTCTATGGCCAAATTATTACCGAGTTCTGTCAATCTTATCTCCCAAAATATCCTTCAAATGTATTTTTCTCTCCACTTTTCTTCAAACTGCCATAATCTCTCAAGACCACTACAGTAGCGATTATTCATTCACACTGACCCTCCTCCATTAGTTTTCTGTTGTAGCTGCTATAATGATTTTTTGAAACTGCAGATCTGATCGGATTTTCTCTTGATTAAATCTATTCAGTGGTGTCCCACTGCTCGTAAAATAAAGGCAAAACTCCTTTATAGAGCCTAACATCAACTGCTGCCCTTTCAGACTCAATATACTTCTCTCCAGATCAGCCATACAGACCATTTTTCAGTCATTGGTTCTCATATTGCATTTCACCCATGCATTTACTCAACAAATATCTGTTTAGTGCCTTCTATGAAACAGGACATTGAGGATACAGCATTGAGCAGAATATATAAAAATTCCTACTGTTACAGAGCTTGCATTCTACTGAGGAGAGATAGTAAATCTATATGCAAAACACTTAGTAAATAAAATGAAGACAAATGCAGTGTAGAAAAAAACTGGGAAGGGGAATGGGGAGTGCCAGAATGTGAGGGGCAAGGTTCACTTTTAAATAAGGTGGTTAGAAAAGGCCTAATCCAGAAGTGCACAACTGAGGAAATATGAAGAGGGAGGGAATAAACCATGTAGATGCCTGGGCAAGTAACATTCTGATGAAGATAAGTGGTGCAAAGACCTTGGGCTGGAGCTTGAGTGCACATGTGAGAAATAGCAAGAAGGCTAGTATGGCTGAAGCACAGTGAGTACAAAGAATAATGTGAGGTCACAGGAAGTAATAGTAGGAGAACAGGTAGGTGACCGAAAGGACTACATTTTTAATTGAGTTGAGAAGGCATTGGAGGCTTTTTTGCAGATGTGGGCATGATCCGACCTTTTAAAAATGACTACCTGCCTTCCTTTCCTCCTTTCTCTCTCTCTCTTTCTCTTCCTCCCTCCCTCCCTTCCTCCCTCCATTCCTCTCTCCCTCCCTCCCTTCCTTTCTTCCTTCTTTCCTCTCTTCCTCCCTCCCTCCCTCCCTTCTTTCCTTCCTTCCTTCCTTCTTTCCTCCCTTCTTCCCTTCCTCCCTCCCTCCCTCCCTCCTTTCCTCCCTTCCTCCCTCCCTTCCTTCTGACAGAGTTTCACTCTTGTTGCAATGGCATGATCTCGGCTCACTGCAACCTTCACCTCCTGGGTTCAAGCAGTTCTCTGTCCTCAGCCTCCTAAGTAGCTGGGAGTACTGGTATGCACCACCATCCCTGGCTGATTTTGTATTGTTAGTAGAGACTTGGTTTCACCATGTTGGTCAGGCTGCTCTCTAACTCCTGACCTCAAGTGATCCACCCACTTCAGCCTCCCAAAGTGTTAGGAGATTATAGGTGTGAGCTACTGCACCCAGCCTCTTTTTTCCTGAGGCAGAATCTCACTGTGTCACTCAGGCTGTAGTATAGTCATAGCTTACTGCAGCTTTGAACTCCTGGGCTCAAGCAATCCTCCCATCAGTCTCCCAGGTAGCTGGGACTACAGGCATGTGCTAACATGCCCAGCTAATTTTGTAATTTTTCCTTTTTTTTTTTTTTTTAAAACTGAAATTGCATTAAAAGTGGAGATAATTTTTGTCTTTTTGTAGAGACAGAGTCTCACTGTGTTGCTGAGGCTGGTCTTGATCTCCTCAAGTGATCACCTCAAGTGATGCACCTGCCTCAGCCTCCCAAAGTGCTGGGATTAGAGCCATAAGCCACTGCACCTGGCCTGAAGTGAATATTTCTTTCAAATTGTATTGAGCATAGACCAGGGGGAAGCAAGGGTAGAAGCAGAGAGACTGGTTAGGAAGCTAAAGTAATATACCAGGTGAGAGAATCTGGATACATTTTAATAGTATAGTGAACAGATTTTGCTGACAGATTGTGTGAGAGTAAGAGTCAAAAATGACTTCACAGTTTCTAACCTGAGCAACTAGAATGGAGGAAGTGGCATTTACTGTCATAGGAAAGTCTTCAGATTTATGTATGGGAGAGAGAGGAAAGGTTGGTATTTTAGTTTGGCCATGTTAAGTTGAAGAGGCCTCTAAGACATTCAAGTTGAGATGCGGAGGTGGAGGAGGCACTTGGATAAATGTGTCCAGAAGTGAGGAGAAAGATCTGGCAATAGATATAATTTTGGGTTTTATAGTAGTGTTTTGATAGTAGTTGTTGATATCACCAAAAGATATATTCCATGGAATTTGGGTGGATTTGGAGTTCTCTGCAAAGGTGACTGCGAAGGAGCAGCCAGTGAACAGAGGAAAACCTACTGTTCAGTAGGTGTCCTACGAGCCAAATGAAGAAAGTGATTAAGGATGAAGGAATGATAAGTTATGTAAATGTTGCTCTAGGTCAAATGAGACGAGGGTTCATGATCGACTACTACATTTAGCAACGTGGAGGTCATTGGGATCTTGATAAGAAACTTTTGGTGGAGTAAAGGGTACAAAAGCCAGATGGATACTTTTATTTAAGAGAGAATGAGAGACAGTGACTATGGCTGCAGCACTTTGTTACTGTGTTCTTTGTCCAAACTGTTTTAGCCTATCTTTGACTCCGCTTTCTGCAGATCTTCGCTAAATAATCATATTTTTAGAAGTGTCACTGATATAATTACTCTTGCAAATAGACCTATTGCACCATAAACCTTGACTTGCTCTTATGTTACACATTAGTTTTATAATTGTGCCATAATTTGATTAAAGTGTGTTTATTTCAGTAGAGCTTAAGCACCAAGAGCAGCTACTGTGCTTGTTTTTGTTCATCATCTTATCTCTACCTCTGAGTGCAGTGCCTGTACCTAGTACAAACTTAATAAATGTGTGATGCAAGGATACAGGAATGAATGAATGGAAGAATGATATAGTACCACAGAGCTTTCAAAGGTATTGCATATTTACCTATCATTTACAAAAACACAAAGTAACTAATGGGTGGACGAGGGTACGTTGTAATAAAAATATTTTAGGAAATTTGTCTTTAAAAAAAAGCAAGTCTGGACATGGTGGCTAACATCTGTAATCCTAGCACTTAGGAGACTGAGGGGGGCTGATCACTTGAGGTCAGGAATTTGAGACTAGCCTGGCCAACACTGTGAATCCCTTCTCTAGTAAAAATACAAAAATTAGTCAGTGTAGTGGCAATCACTTGTAATCCCAGCTACAGCCTCAGGAGGCTGAGGCAGGAGAATCACTTGAACCCAGGAGGCGGAGATTGCAGTGAGCCAAGATTGCGCCACTGCACTCCAGCCTGGGTGGACAGAGCAAGACTGTCAAAAAAAAAAAAAAAAAAAAAAATAGCCAGGGTAGTGGGTGGTACATGCCTGTAATCCCATCTATTCAGAAAGCTGAGGCATGAGAATCACTTGAACAAAGGAGGTGGAGGTTGCAGTGAGCTGAGATGGTGTCTTTAGCCTGGGTGACAGAATGAGACTGTTCCCCCTGCAAAAAAAAAAGTTTACAGAATCTGTAGATTAGGAAATGTAATTACTGGTCACATAAAATTTTATTTAATGTGATCAGTTTCACATTATTTAATTCAGAATTCCTATATTCATAATGTCTGTCTTTTTGCCAGGCATGGTGGCTCATGCCTGTAAACCCAGCACTTTGGGAGACTGAGGCAGGTGGATCACCTGAGATCAGGAGTTTGAAACCAGCCTGGCCAACATAGTGAAACCCCATCTCTACTAAAAATACAAAAATTAGCTGAGCATGGTGGCACGTGCCTGTAATCCCAGCTACTCAGGAGGCTGAGGCAGGAGAATTGCTTGAGCCTAGGAGGCAGAGGTTGCAGTGAGCCAAGATCATACCACTGCACTCCAGCCTGGATGACAGAGTAAGACTCTGTCTCAAAAAAAAAAAAAAAAGTCTGCCTTTTTTGCTGCAACATATAAATAGATGTTATGGAATTTAGAAGAACTTCTTTAGATCAGAAATTTTCACAATTACATTTTAGAAGAGTAGATAGGGAACAAGATTGTTCGTTGGCTGAAAACAGATATTGAGAGGTTTTGCTAATTTTGGCAGTGAAGCAGCATAGAAGTTCCATGAGACCATGGACTTTGGAGCTAGACCTTGAAATCTATGCCTCTGCCATTTACATTATACAAATTGCCAACCTTTTTTAACCCCATTTTAATCTATAAAATACAGTACATATTATTATACATTTCTGCTCTTTGAATGTACCAAACTTAAGATTTTTGCACATGATGTTTTTCTCTTAAGATTTTCACATGGCTGCCTTCTCATTGTTTTGAACTCACCTCAAAGTCCCTCTTAGAGAGGTCTTACCTGATCATTCCAGCTAAAACCGCTCACCTGTTACCCTTTCTAACTTTCACTCCAGTTATCCACTTGAACCTATTTATTTATTTCATGCTTATTATCTTTTCTTCCTCATGAGAATATGAGCTCCTCAAGAGCGAGGACTCGGTCTTGTTTACCACTGTACTCCCAGTGCCTTAAACAGTGATTTGCGCATGATAGGTAGGTGTTCTCAAAATTCTTGCTGACCCACTGGCTGGACTACCTACCTCATAGACTTGTTGAGAAGACAGCACAAAATAATGCATGTATTGCATCAAAGTGCTTGGTACCATTTCCTTTGCTTGTATCTTTGTTTTCCTGTGTCCTATCTGATTATAAAAAGTGTTGAGACATCTGCTTAATACCCTAAATGTATATAAGTAATCTATTATATTACCATTATTGATAATAGTAGCTAATATTAACAGTGCATTTACTCTGTGCCAGGTCATTTACATAGGTTATCTCTTTAAGTCTCATGTTAAACCTATGAAAGGTACTATTATCTCCGTTTTTACGCATAAGGAAGCTGAGGCCCAGAGAGTTCAAATAACTTGCCTCAAAACACATAGTTAATAAAGCCATGCCAATCTGCCTCCAGACAAGGCTCGTGTTCTTCACTGCTTTATCATGTTCTATCACTTCCTCAAAAAGGTTGAGTATGTAATATGTGGCTTAGCACAGTAACTTTTTTCTTTTTCTTGGGACCAAGCATAGAGTTCAAATATTTGTTCTTCTGGCTTTCCATTAGAAATACTTTCTGCTTTCTTTATTTCTAATTTTTTAAGTAGTTAATTAATTATTTTTAGAGACAGGGTCTCTTGCCCAGACTAGAGTGGAGTGATGTGATCATAGTTCACTGCGGCAGCCTTGAACTCCTGGGCTCTGCTTTAGCTTACTGAGTAGCTGGAATTACAGGTGTGTACCACCACAAATGGTTAATTTTTTTTTTTTTTTTTAATAGAGACGGGGTCTTTCTATTGCCCAGGCTTTTTTCTGCTTTCTTGAGGTGTCAGTTCCTCAGCTCTGGTTATTTACATTACACTTGTAAGTGAAAGAATATAAACTTACCCTGAATTCTTTATATTCATTGCATTTTTATTGTATTTAATATCTTGGGTGTTAGAAAGTTTCCAAGGTCTTTTAATGGTAGCCCAATGCAAATACTAGCTGGGCTAACTTGAGTTAATAACTTCCCAAATCCACCACAGCCTATTTTTTAAAACTTTATTCATAATACTAGATTGCAGCTGTGACCTAAGCTCTCAGTTTTTTCCGTGCAACTTTTGGTAACTCTCTTAATCTTTTTTTTTTTTTTTTAAGACAGAGTCTTGCTCTGTCACTCAGGTTGGAATACAGTGGTGCAGTCTTGACTCACTGCAATCTCCGCCTACTGGATTCAAGTGATTCTTGTGCTTCAGCCTCCCAAGTAGCTGGGATTACAGGCATATGCTACCATGCCCAGCTAATTTTTGTATTTTTAGTAGAGACAGGGTTTCACCATGTTGGCCAGACTGGTTTCAAACTCTTGACCTCAGGCGATCTGCCCGCTCAGCCTCCCAAAGTGAGCCATAACATTTGGCTGATCTTTCTGGATCTCACTGTCTTCATCTATAAAATGAAGGGACTGGACTAGATATTTTTCTTTCTATTTCTAATTCTAAGGTCTGTAGTTTGCATTAGGTTTCACTTTTCTGTTGTATGGGGTTCTATGGGTTTTGACAAATGTGTAATGCCATGTACCCACAGTTACATAGTATCATATAGAATAGTTTCACCACCGTAAAAACTCCCATTGTTCTGCCTGTTCACAACCACTGATCTGTTTATTGTCTCTATGTTTTGCGTTTTTCAGAATGTCTTATAGTTGGAGTGATGCAGTATGTAGCCTTTTAGACTGGCTCCTTTACTTAGCAATGTGCATTTATGGTTCTTTTATTTATTTATTTTTTTCCTATGGCTTGAGAGCTCGTTTGTTTTTGTCACTGAAAAATAATCCATTGTATGGGTATATCACAGTTTGCTTATTCACCTTTTGAATGACCTCTTAGTTGCTTCCAGTTTTTAGCAATTATGAGTAAAGTTCCTAAAAATTTATGTGCAGGTGTTTTCTGGGCATAAGTTTTTAACTCATTTAGGAATGTGATTGCTGGATCTCAGATAAACCTATGTTTAGCTTTGTAAGAAGCTCACAACTGTTTTTCAAAGCGGCACTACCATTTTATATTTCCCACCAATGAATGAGAGTTCCTGTTGCGCCACATCTTTGCCAGGATTTGGTGTTGTCAGTGTTTTGGATTTTAGCTGTTCTAATAGGTATGTAATGGTATCTTGTTATTGTTTTAATTTGTGATTCCCCAGTGACATATGTTGAGCATCTTTTCATATGCCTATTTGGTGCCTGTATATCATGTTTGGGGAGGTGTCTGTTCAGATCTTTTGTCCATTTTTTAATTATTCTTACTGTTGAGTGTTTTCGTTTTTTAGAGGCAGGGTCTCACTATGTCAGCTGGGCTGGAATGCAGTGGCACTATCTTACAGCTAACTGTAACCTCAAACCCCCTGGTTCAAGCAGTCCTGCCTCAGCCTCTGGAAGTAGCTAGCACTACAGGCATGCACCTCCATGCCCCACTTACTATTGAATTTTAAGAGTGCTTTGTATATTTTGGACACAAGTCCTATATCAGATATGCATTTTGCAAATATTTTCTCCAAGTTCGTGGCTTTTCGTTCTTTTAATAGTGTCTTTTGCAAAGCAGAAATTTTTAATTTGAGTGAAGTCCAGCTTTCATGTATCATGCTTTCGGTGTTATATCTAAAAAGTTGTTGCCGTATCCAAGGTCATTTTGTTTTGTGTATATGTTTATGATCCATTTTTAACTTAGTTTTTTGTAAAAGGTGTAAGGTCTGTGCCTAGATTTATATTTTTATTAATAAAGTTTCTGCTGGATCCGAAATTATTATTTTGATCAATGATATTAAAAGGTGAAAAACTTTTTTTAAAAGACCATTGTACTGAATCTGTGTAACTATATTGGTGCCATTCTTCAAAACTGTTCTTTGAAAGAGAGACTTAAAGTCAGCCTAAAGATGAGGCCAGGGAGAGCTTTATCTGGAACATATCAGGAAAAAGGACTAATGGTTCCATTTTAGTTATCTATTGTCAGAATTTGTGGTTGACTGAGTGCTGTAAGTACAAATTGTTAGGAAAACTTTCTATAATTAAGAATGTTATTCTCTAATTGAATTACCTTGTTATTTGTCTATATTGCTGTTTCTTTGCTACGTTTTTGCCTAGTCTTACAAGGTTGCAAAAATCTACCTGTGATTTTTCTGCAATAGTTTGACCCTTCTCTACAATGAATCACTGAAACCCTGTAAACTTAAAATATCTCTTTCTATGATAACTGACTTCAACTTAAGTTGTTAAAGGAGTTATTTGCTACATAGTAACATAAGCAGTTTTGCCTCTAAATATTTCCTTAATTTGTCTTTTGGCTTTTGAAAAATGTTTTGTCAACCAAGTCCTATATGTGTACCTTTATGTGTGGGGTATATGTGTATTGCCCAAGTGAATCATAAAGTTTCTTAAATTTGAATCTGTACATTTTTATTTTTAAGTTTAAGAATTCAAGGTCGATTTGAATTCCTGAACAAGATTGATTTGAATGATATTCTTTTCAGCCTTTCAAAAATGTACTTTCTGAAACACTGTCATACATACTATTCTCAGAGTACTATCTGCCTTTTTTCTATGTTATTTTCCTTACATCTTTCAGGAATAAATGAATAAATCACTTACATCAAGTTTACTCTTCAGTATTTTCTCCTGTTTTTCTGTTTTTGGTGACTCAAACTTTACTGTAGTATGCTTTGAATGACCAAATCTCCAGTATTTCTGATACATATTAATGGATAGATTTTTAAAAATAATAATTGCTAAGTCTGTATTCATTTTACTCTTCTTGAAAGATTTGTGAGCCAACTCTAGCATATATACCCAACATACAATATGAATTTTATAAACCAGTCTCACCACTGACTTTATTCTTATTTGTCTACTTACTTTTCTTATCCACATTTTATGTGAATATATACATATATAGGGGTAGGATACTAAAATTTTGCATCATTTTAAAAAGTGTTACATATTTCAAACAAAAAATAAGAGTAACAAAAGAAATACCCTGTTAAACTACCCCTTGGAATGAACAAATGTTAACATTTTGCCTAATTTGCTTTAGTTTAGTTTTTTGCTTTTCATTGAAATAAAATATCGCATATGTTGGAAAGTGCTGTTGGCACAGTCATATATTGTCTCTACCTTTTAAGAAAATGTTACATAGAAGACATCTTATTATCTGTAACTTGCTTTCTGTTTTACTCAACAGTATATTTTCAGAGCTTTTCTACATTGCTAAATGTAGATCTTGTTTTTAAATTTTAGCTGGTATAGTTTGTTTCATTGTATCAATATGATACAGCCTATTTACCCAGGCCCATTAGTGTTTTTTGTTTTACAGAAATTTAAATTTTAATATAGTTTTATCATTTTTCCTCTTTTGATTTGTAAATTATCTTAAGAAATCTCTTCTTACCCAAAGTCTGAAACATTCTCTGTATTTTCTTCTAAAACAAAGGTTTGTTGTTCACATGTAGGTGTTCAGTCTAGCTAGCATTTGTTTTTGTGTTTTGCATGGAGTAGAGATATATGTTTATATTTTACGGTGTTGATAGCATATTATCCTGGCATGGTGAATATTGAATAGCCAATTCTTTCTCTATGGAAATGCCCTCTTTTATATAGCAAATTCCCACATATGTAAGTGTTTATTTACTCTCTTTTTTATCAATCCCTCAGGCCTATACCACTATTTTAATGACTAAAGTGCTGTAATAAATCTTAACTAGAAGAACAGCCCCATCTTTTTGTTCTTTTTCACAGTGTCCTTATCCTTACAGATTTTTATTTGCTGTTATTCCTATCATTCATGTAGTTTCTGATGCTGTTGTGCAAATACATGTTTTGAAATTACATTTTCTAGATAGGTTACCTAGATCAGGGATCCCCAACCCCCTGGCCATGGACTGGTACTGGTTTGTGGCCTGTTAGGAACCAGTCCACGAAACAAGGGGTGAGCAACAGGTGAGCAAGCGAAGCTTCATCTGTGTTTACAGCCACTCCCCACTGCTTGCATTACCGCCTGAGCTCTACCTCCTGTCAGGTCGGGAGTGGCATTCGATTCTCACAGGATCACAAACCCTGTTGCAAACTGCGCATACGAGGGATCTAGGTTGCATGCTCCTTATGAGAATCTAAAGCCTAATAATCTGTCACTGCCTCTCCACCCCCAGATGAGACCATCTCTTTGCAAAAACAAGTTCAGGGCTCCCACTGATTCTACTTTATGGTGAGTTGTATAATTATTTTATTATGTTTTACAATGTAATAATAATAGAAACAAAGTGCACAATAAATGTAATGGGCTTGAATCACCCTGAAACCATCCCATCCCCACCTCTAACCCCGGTCTATGGAGTCTCACTCTGTCACCCAGGCTGGAGTGCAGTGGCACAATCTCGGCTCACTGCAACCTCTACCTCCTGAGTTCAAGTGATTCTCCTACCTCAGCCTCCCAAGTAGCTGGAATTACAGGCACCCACCACCAGGCCCAGACAATTTTTGTATTTTTAGTAAAAATGGTGTTTCACTGTGTTGGCTGGGTTGGTCTCAAACTCCTGATCTCAGGTGATCCACCTGCCTTGGCCTCCCCAGGAGCTGGGATTACAAGTGTGAACCACTGCACCTGGTTAGAAAAATACATTTTTATTAATTAATTAAGCTCCCACCTCGGCTAGCCAGGAAAATCAGGTTTTGTCCTTTTGCCCTCTGGGCTATTTGACAACATATGCTGTTAAGATAACAGCTGTGCCAACAAGTCTGGTTTGAAAAAAAAGTAAGGGCTTAATGGTGTCTCTCTGCAGCTTCTCAACATCTCTGTGCATCAGTAGATTATTTCAGCCTTTTGAAACAGTTGTTCACCTCAGACATATGAGTCAAACGTCACTGTAGTTAACATACTGAAGCTTGCTAATAGGGATAAAAATTGGAATTATGACTTTGGTGCTCTCAGTACCAAGGAGAGAAATATGTATGGCAAACCTGTGTTTGTATTGCTTCAACACAGAATAACTCAGTCACTGCATTCAGTAGCTAGCACACTGTCTGATATGAATGGCATAGACATCTTCCTTTTACCTTTACCTTATATTGCTATGACTTTTCAGTAGGCTTTGTTCTGGAGCTCCACATAGCTTTGAATTCATTTCAGTTTAGCAAGCATTTATTAAGTATTAAATTAGTGCTGAGATTACAAAAATGAATGAGACTTTGTCCTCAAGGCTTGCAGTTCAGTGGGGAAGACATGAACAGGAATATTGTTTTATTATATATCAAACATACAGGTATGCACAGAGGAAAGTTAATTAGCCCAGCCTCAGGAAGCCAGGAAAGGGAATGCTTCATGGGCAGTTTAACTGATAAACTGTGCCTTTCATAATGGACAAGAATATTCCTGGAAGAGAGAACATTATGAACACTAGAAATATGTTCACTTAGCAGGGGCAGGAGAAAATAACTAGATAATGAGTCATGAGAGCACTGTATGCCCTGAGAAGGCCATTATTCTGCAGTCATTGAAGAGTTTGAAGCATTGAAGTAAGATGGCCGGATTTTAATTTTAGGTAGATCACTCTAGGGGTACAGTAAAAGATAGTTTTAGTGAAACAAAATTAGTAGTGGGAAAATCACTTCAAAAGGCTACTGTAATGGTCCAGGCAGTAAAAGATGAGGGCCTGGGCTAGGACATCTAATCAGTGGTGGTAAGGATAGGAGAGGACAGTTGATTCAAGAAGTGTTTTAGGTGTTGACATCCTCAGGACTGAGGATGGGGAGTAGGAGGATGATCCTATTAAGTGAGATTATGAATATAGGAAGAAAAACTGTTTTTAGGCCAAAGATGGTATTTTAAGTTTTGAATATACATTTAAGGTGCCTTTGGGACATTCAAGTAGAAATGAACTCTGTTAAAATGCAGAGAAATGGTAGTCAGTACTTGCTAAAAAATTATTATCTTAGGCAGAAGTAAAGAACAAATAAATCAGTGCAAACTCCAAAGTGATATTGTCTCTTAAGAAGAACTGGACCTGCCAGCCACTGTGGCTCACACCTGTAATCCCAGCACTTTGGGAGGCTGAGGCAGGCGGAGTGCCTGAGCTCAGGAGTTTGTGACCAGCCTGGGCAACATGGTAAAACTGCATCTTTACTAAAAATACAAAAAATTAGCCGGCTATGACAGCATGCACCTGTAATCCCAGCTGCTCAGGAGGCTGAATGAGGTAGGAGAATTGCTTGAACCTGGGAGGCGGAAGTTGCAGTGAGCCAAGATCATGCCACTGCACTTCAGCCTGAGCAACAGAGCGAGCTTCATCTCTTAAAAAAAAAAAAAAGGAAAAAGAAGAAGAAGGGCTGGGCCTAGAGAAGGCATTAGGTGTAAAAATTAGGTTTGTACAGGAGCAGTATAAAGTTGTAAGTAGGTTAAATGTGGAAAATCAAGCATTTCACTTTGTGAAAATCATGCACTGTTTATAGATTATCTATTGAAGACATTAAGATTATAGTATGATATAATGTTAAGAAACACTAGATATAGTAGTTTTTGATAGTTCAAAAGAGATTTTTTGGTTTCTTAGTATCATTATGCACATCAGTGATTTTACTGACAAAAATTTGGATGAAATATTCAAAATATAAAGATTTCTGATTATCAGTAATAGCCAACATTTATTGAGTGCTTATTGCGTACTAAGCTCTGTTCTATTACTTCATGTTGATTCATTACATATAATTATCTTAAATAGGTAGTCATATTATTCCCATTTTGTAGATAGGCGGAACATTTAAGAAACTTACTGCAGATCACACAGGATCTGTCCCCAAGGAGTTTTGCTGCAGAGCCTACCTCTTAACCACTGTGTATACTTTGTTATCAAATAGTCTAGGTTACAGGAACATAAAAACATGAAAATGCATTATACAAACAAAAGTCCTTATGAAGTTAACATTTCTAGACATTAAAAAGATTGCCATATTCTAAGATGAACCTTTTCTGCGTTGCCTGCAAATTGATGCATATGATAGGAAAGTTTCCAAAAGAAAAGCGCTTAGGTATATAAATAAGTGTTTTTCTTTCCGTCCTCAAGAAGTGTCGATGGTGATTATCTTCGGGGAGGGGAAAGTAGTGAGTATAGTTGGGAATCAGCAGTCCAGGAACAGAAAATTTTTTAATTTTCATTGTGTGACTTTCTGTGCTGTTTAGGTTTTGTTACGTATGGATATTAAAAAGAACATGTTAATGGGGGTTCTGTGTAATGAGATTATGGGCTACTTTTTAAATGTTTGAGATTAAATATTTATGGCACACAAATTATACTAACAGATATCATCCCCAGAATTACTAAGTAGGTTGACATTTATATTCAGTGGATTTTACACAGTTCCACAAAGAAACAATATTGTTATAAAATGGTTAGAAACATAGTGTCACTATAAAACCGGGCACAGTGGCTCACGCCTATAATCCCAGCACTTTGGGAGGCCGAGGCGGGTGGATCACAAGGTCAAGAGATCGAGACCATTCTGGTCAACATGGTGAAACCCCATCTCTACTAAAAATATAAAAATTAGCTGCGCATGGTGGCGCATGCCTGTAGTCCCAGCTACTCGGGAGGCTGAGGCAGGAGAATTGCTTGAACCCAGGAGGCGGAGGTTGCGGTGAGCCGAGATTGCGCCATTGCACTCCAGCCTGGGTAACAAGAGCGAAACTCCATCTCAAAAAACAAAACAAAACAAAACAAAAACATTATTCCCTTGTTTCTATGGGGAAAGTGAATCTTCAGTTATAGTTAGGGAAGTGGAAAATGTTAGTTCACTTTCTCCAGTCTTAGAAAATTCCTATACTTACACAGACACACACATATACACTCACTCACTCACTCATAGGTAAACGTTTGATCTGGGAGTAGGATAGTTTTCCTGAGTGAAAGAGGTGCTCTGGTGGGGTATGGCATGTGGTAGGGATAAGAGTCAGATTAGAATTTTTCTATCAGTTGCTGTAGACAGGCCTATGTTGTGAGGACTCTGAGGACCTTAACCCACTAAAAATGGGGAAGTTAGCAGTGGTCCTTTGAATACCTGGTTTATTTGTAAGTCACACTTTTGGATTGTAAAACTCTCTGTAGTGATTGGTTGGTGTTTATTTTCATTCTAAAGCAATTTTGGCCGTCTCACAACTTATTTGGATGATGTGCTTGCTGTACATTGAAATTTGCAGTTTTAAAAGATCCCAGAGCAACCATGGTGTGTAATTTGTGCAGAGTTTGTACTACTCTTGGAATAGATGAGAAATGTATGTTTGAATTAGGAAAACACTGCTTTTCTGGAAAATTATAAAAGTTCTAAAAGAATTTTTTTCACTGTGGCATTGTTGAGAAGGGATTAATATTTCTTAAAAAGAGCCAGGATACTCTGGATATAATGAAAATATTAAGTTAGTATTTGTGGCCTGTGAGCAAAAGAGGGAATATCAGATGTCAGAGTGGGACTGTAAATCATCATCCTTGGCAGAAACAAAGTTTGCTGTTGTCTTTCTAAGTCTGGACAGTTACCAGGGTCTGTGGTGAATTTTGCAATTTCATTATCAAAATCCCAGAGTGTGGAAGCATTTACATAGAGTCTAAGGTAGAGGTATTAGTGGTCTGATCTTACTCTTTGGGGTTCTTGTTTTAAAATGGATGAGAGTTTTTATATTTAGAGGAATTATAAATATGGTTAAATGTGATGGAAAGGGAAACAATTTTATAATTTTTAATAGTGTCTTTTATAGTTATTTTAAAAATAAATCAACACCTATATGAAATTATAAAGTACGTTTGAGAACCCTAAATTAACCCACCCCGAAAGATTCTGAGCATTCAGCATATAGCTTGGTATGCATTCCATCAACCATATTTCAGTGGCTCTAAGACACGTATTTTTTAGAAATTCTAGAAATTAAAAAATGTCTGAAATAGGGAAATGTCTTGGTAATCATTATTGGCCTCACTTGAAGTCAGATTACTTCAGAAAGGTTTTGCATTTCACTCTGCCGGTTATTTGCACTACTACCAATCTAAGACCACGTTAAGTTAAATTCTCTGCCTGAAATATTTATTGTTTTGTTTTGTCTTTGCTGGTTTTGATGTGTTTTGGTTTTGACCCCACTGGTAATATGAGTTCAGACTGCAAAGCTAAGTGAGTACTGTCTTTTAGATAAAATTCCTTCTCTCTTGTGTACAGTAGAGACTTTCAGATTTCCTTGCTGACTCTTTCTGAATGCTGGGTTTATCCTTCTTTTGCTTATATTGCATTTGTAGCCCTTTTGTTGTCCTAGCTTTACATGGGAGGCCTCCTATTTGGGGTATTTTGTTGTTTTGGCAGTGGTGGTACATGAAAGAATAATACATCTTATATTGTATTGTGGCTTAGATTTGATCAAAGACTCATCAGACACTTGCCCAGGCCCCTACTACCATCCTTGTTCAGAAGTTGCTTACTCTTATTGTAGACACACTTCTAATAAACTCAATGTCATTGTTACACATTTCTTTGCTCATTCCTTTAGTGACCTTCAGACTTTAATTTACATAAGAATTAGTTGAGTAGTTAATCCAACTATTTCTGGGCCTTAGCCCTAGAGTGTCTGTTTCCATGGACCTTGGTAAGGCCCAGGAATCTGTATGCTTATTAAACATAAACATCCTCAGGATATTCTTACCTAAGTGATTGAAGGACCACACTTAGAGATATAGAGTGCATACTTTGTATGTAACTCAATACTTAAGGCTTCAGCTGCCATCTGTGTATATAGACGACTTCCAAATCCTTATGTTTTTATTATTATCTATTAACAGAGGTAGCTGGCGCCAAATCCTTATCTTTAAACAATTCTTGAGTGTCAAACTGATTTATACAATTGGCATGTCTCTATTAAAGACAGAAGCCCTCTGAACCAGGATACCTGGGTTCAGATCCCAGCTCAGCCCCTTTATGGCTGCATGACCCTAGGCAAATTGCTTAACTTCTCAGATGCCTCACATAAAAAGAAGTTAATACGTCGTAGTGTTGCCTTCATGATTCAGTGGATCAATGCATGGAAACTTCTTTGACTAGTGCCTCACGTGTAGCAAGCTCAATGTAAGTGTTAGCTGATTTTTAAAAAATGTTACTTCACAAGCACCTCAATTATGTCTAAAATGAATCTTTTATACCACCTCCACTGCTCTCAGAATCTGTTTTCTGCTTTGGCTACAACTTTATTTCATTTTTTCCCTATCACGAGTTTTTTTTGTTCTGGTCATAAGTTCTGTGAATTTGACATCCTAATTTTCTCTAGTTTTTCTCATCTTTTCTATAGGATTAGTAGCAGGAAATACCTAAATAGAACCACTTCTGGCCGGGCGTGGGGGCTCACACCTGTAATCCTAACACTTTGGGAGACCAAGGCAGGGGGATCACCTGAGTTCAGGAGTTCGAGACCAGCCTGGCCAACATAGTGAAACCCCATCTCTACTAAAAAAAATGCAAAAATTACTCAGGCATGGTGGCACATGCCTGTATCCCAGCTACTCAGGAGGCTGAGACAGGAGAATCGCTCGAATCCAGAAAGTAGAGGTTGCAGTGAGCTGAGATCTTGCTATTGCACTCCAGCCTGGGCAAGAGAGTGACTCCATCTCCAAAAAAAAAAGAAAAAAGAAGAAGAAGAAAAGAAAGAAAAGAAAAAAAGAACCACTTATATTGCTTTAGTTGAGGTCTTTATCATCCCTCATCCCTCACATAGAGCTCTGGAATAGCCTCCTACCTGAATTTTGAACCTTTGGTTGTTTCTCTCTATTCTTATCCCATAAAAGTCTTTATCAGAGTCAGTGTGATCTTGCTAATCCTCTGCTGTATGGCTTTTACTGCCTACGGGATAAAATCTAAACACCTGTACCTGGCACACAAGGCTCCTCAGATCTGGTTTCAGCTTCATCTTCCACAATATTCAGACACTGTACAATCTTCCACCTTAGTAAAGTACTCATAGTAGATTGCTCAAAACACTGGATTCTCTCTTGCTTTCATAATTTTGCACAGATAAGCAATATAGTGTGGTGATTTAGAGTGTTAGCTTTAGAGCCAGACTGCAAATCTGACCTTGCCACTTAACTGGGTGTGGACCTTGGATGAAACAGTTTTTTCTGTGCCACTGTTTCCTTATCTGTAAAATAGGAATAATTGTGCCTCATAGCATTGGTATGTGGATTTAGTAAGTTAATTCACAGAAGTTTTTAATAAACGTGAGATATCATTTTTATTATTGCCATGCTATTTCTTCTGTCTGTGCACTTGATTGTTCTGCCAATTCTCTCACTTTCTTTTGCTTATGAAATGCTATTTATTCATTATTCATGTCTTAGTTTAAGAACTAGCTCCTCCAGGAAGTCATCATTGAAATCCCCAGACTCTGGGTCAGAGGCTTCTCCTTTGGATTCCCATAGCACGCTGTGTAGTATAATTAAGTTGTGAATGTTTCAGGGACTGCCTGGGATTGTACTTTTCATCTCTGAATGTTTAATGAATGAAACTTGATTGCTTTGTTGTTTCTTATTTGCTGTAGGTTAGGAAACCAATTGGAAATGAGTGTTCTGCTAGAAACAAGTAGGTAGACAGCAAGGGAAGAGGTAGCAAGAGGTAAAAAGACAGAAAACAGAGACTAGGATGATCTGAAACTTTCCAGTGAATGGATAAACAATACAAGCATCACTCTGGGTTCCTAAGTATCATTCTGCATAATTAAAATACTGTGATGCTATCCTTAAGTCATCCTAAAGGTTAAGTTATGTTGAATAATATACTCTGCCTAAAAAGAAGGAAAGCCATTTAAACATTTTAGAAATATTTCTTTTAAAACTAGTCTAAATAAATTTTGGTACTGAGCTAGGCAAGCCTTAGTTATTTATCATTGTCCAATAGCTCATTTTTCCTTGGGCAGCCTGACTAATCAGTAAAGTCCCATAATTAATTCTGACTATTAAGTCTGTTCAATCTGTGGGGAAAAAAAATCTAAAGGCCTAGAAAGTGGGTTTGTAGCAACTAATCTGAGTACCATTAACTTTTAAATGTAACATTTTTGCTTTTACTGAATTACTGAACTCTGTCTGTGTTTACTAAGTTTACCATCAACCATTCTAAAGAGAAAAGGGTATGGTGGCACACACTTGCTACTCGGGAGGCTGAGGTGGGAGGATTGCATGAATCTGGGAGATTGAGGGTAGTCTAGGCAACATAGTGAGAACCTGTCTTGATCGACTGATTGATAGACGGGTGGATGGAAATAGATAAGATCAATGAAAATAAGTATAGTATACATTTGTCCTTATAAACACATTAAACATAAAAATGTTGAAACCCTTTCAAAATCACTTATTTTTTAAATTTAGAACTTTTTGAAGAAATATTACCAGTAATATTTTTAAATTCTAAGAATTTTGATTTACTTAAATGACATTAAATTAAAACCTGTACGTAAAAGTACATATCAAGGCACAATATGTATTTTTTTTTTCAGTTGGGACAGTATTTACTGATTTGCTGGGTTCAACCATAACAAACATTAGCATAGGGAGGTAGGAAAAAGTTGTTGACCTAACAAATTAGTTTCAGAGAATTCATTTTTACAAATATTTTTTGGATTAGGCCCTGAAGATACAATGCCTCTTTGCAGAGCATAGGAATTTGGATTGTCAGGACTTAGAGAAAAAAATAAACATAATTTCCTTTCTGAGTTTATGTTGAGGTAAGAGACATGAGACCTTTACAAATGAAAACATGTAAGTGCTTCCAACAGATATTCATATAAATAATTGATACTGTAAATCTCCAGCTGCTTTCTACCTCTTTAGAAATCTAGTTGAGGAGAAAATATTTTATTAGTTTTTTTTCTCATTATAAAAGTAATATGGTTCATTGTGGAGAATGTTTTAGAAGGTAGAAATAACATGAAAATCTGTTGTCCATCTGTTAGCATTTTAATATTTTAATCTGTTATTTGAACCTATTTTTGTGCTTTTAAAAAATAGGCTATAATTATACAGTTTTATATTGTTCCTCATTTACTTTATATTAAATCAGGAGCATTTTCTTATGAACTGAATAGTCAAGATAAACTAAATCTTGGTAAAGATGATGGGGAGTCTAATCATTTAAGTGACCTTATACATTATATGTTCTAAACTCAGTGGATACACATTCAATAAGGAGAAATCTATTAGATAGAATCTTTGTTTAAGCCTGGTTATTTTAAATTCAGCACTTGATGAATTTGTTTGATAATTAGATAACTCTTATTGAATGTATTGAGTTGAATTAACTGTGCACATGAACAATTAGATGCTATATTATAATTTATAAAATATTTGTAAAGATTGGCATTACTTTGTACTCTTAAAAAACTGGCTGTTCACCTGGGTGTGGTGGCTCATGCCTGTAATCCCAGCACTTTGGGAGGCCGAGGTGGGTGGATCAGCTGAGGTCAGGAGTTTGAGATCAGCCTGGCCAACACAGTGAAACTCTGTCTCTACTAAAAATACAGAAAATTAGCCAGGCGTGATGGTGGGCACCTGTAATCCCAGCTACTTGGGAGGCTGAGGCAGGAGAATCGCTTGAACCCTTGTTTGAAATGTTAAAAATTGTACTGCCTTGCTTTCTTTTAAGATAAGTATGGCTACCTTTTATCAAGTACATATTTGCCTACAGAAAGTACATACAATAGTTGCCCCTTGTCCATGGGTGTATTTTCAAAGACCTTCAGTTACCTGAAACCACAGATAGTACCAAATGCTGTATATACTATGAACAATTTTTTTTCCTTCTTCACAGTTTCATGAATATCAGATTCATTCTTATTGTAGATCTTAGCAACCTCAGCATGTGATTATTTTTTTCTTTTCCTGTGAAGTCATGAACTTTTACTTTTTCACTTAAAGGAAACACTTTATGGCTTCTCTCTGGAATATCTAAATTGCCAGCATCACTACTTTTGTGCTTTGGTGCCAGTGTTAAGTAGAATAAGGGTTACTTGAATGCAAGCAGTATGATACTATGACAGTTGATCTGATAACCAAGGTGACCACTAAGCTCCTAACAGACAGGTAGCGTCTACAGTGTGAAAATGCTGGACAAAGAGATGATTCACATCCTCGGCAGGATGGAGCTGGACAGTGTGAGATTTCATAATTGTGGTACTCAAAATGGCACACAATTTAAAACTTATGAAGCATTTCTGGAATTTTCCATTTATTTAAACTTTTTTGGAGATAGAGTCTCACTCTATTGCCCAGGCTAGAATGCAGCAGCACAATCTTGGCTCACTGCAACCTTTGCCTCCTGCGATTACAATTTTATTTATTTTTTTGAGATGGAGTCTCGCTCTGTCTCCCAGGCTAGAGTGCAGTGGTGTGATCTCTGCTCACTGCAACCTCTGCCTCCTGGGTTGAAGTGATTCTCCTGCCTCAGTTTCTCAAACCTCTCAAGTAGCTGGGACTGCAGGCACCTGCCACCACACTCAGCTAATTTTTTTGTATTTTTAGTAGAGAAGGGGTTTCACCATGTTGACCAGGCTTGTCTTGAACTTGTGACCTCAAGTGATCCACCCACCTCGGAATCCCAAAGTGCTTGGGATTACAGATGTGAGCCACCACATCCAGCCTGCCTGGCTAATTTTTGCATGTTTAGTAGAGATGGGGTATCACCATGTTGGCCAGGCTGGTCTCAAGCTCCTGACCTCAAATGATTTGCCTGCCTCAGCCTCCCAAAGTGCTGGGATTACAGGTGTGAACCACTGTGCCCAGCCTAGAAATTTTCATTTAATATTTTCTGAAAAAAGTTTTTCTGAAAGTCAAAAAGATATTAAGTGACGGATCCAAGATTTGAATTGAGGTCCAGCTGCAAAGGGCTTTACTTTTGAATCTGGATATAACTGCTTTTCATTGACTATTACTAAGATTTATTTATTTGTTGAGTTTGAGTCTCACTCTGTCACCCAGGCTGGAATGCAGTGGCACAATCTTGGCTCACTGCAAGCTTCACCTCTGTGTGAAGCCTTACCTGCCAGAGTAGCTGGAATTTCAAGCACTTGCCACTATGCTTGGCTAATTTTTGTATTTTTTAGGAGAGATGGGGTTTCACCATGTTGGCCAGGCTGGTCTCAAAATCCTGACCTCAAGTGATCCAGCCGCTTCAGCCTCCCAAAGTGCTGGGATTACAGGCATGAGCCACTGCTCCCAGCCAGATTTATTGTTTACTGGCCACATTATTCTGTGAATTGATGGTTTATAATTGTTTGTCATTTTCCTATAATGGTGTTAGTATTTTTCTTTTGACTTACAAAAGCTCTTTCCATATTAACATTAACCCTTTGTTCTTCATTGCACTTATTTGTCTTTTGCCATTCAGTTTTGTTTACAATTTTTATATGTTGTATTATTATTATTATTTTAGCCAGAGTCTCACTCTTTTGCCCAGGCTGGAGTGCAGTGGCACAATCTTGGCTCACTACAATCTCCATCTCCTGGGTTCTAGCCATTTTCCTGCCTCAGCCTCCCAAGTAGCTGGGACTACAAGTGTGTGCCAATGTGCCCAGCTAATTTTTTGTTTTTAGTGGAGACAGGGTTTCACCATGCTAGCCAGGCTGGTCTCGAACTCTTGACCTTGTGATCTGCCCGCCTTGGCCTCCCAGGATGCTAGGATTACAGGCATGAGCCACTGTGTCCAGCCTTATATGTTGTATTAACAGAGCTTTTGTATCTTTTCCTTTATTTTTCTGTTACTTTTAAACATAGAATATCTTACCTAGTCTAAGGTTAATTGTTCACTGATTTATTAAAATAATTTTTTGAGGTTTTTTTTTTTTTATTTGACTGTAGTTATCTGACATTTGTATTGATGCATGGAGTGAGATAAAGGCTTAACTGGATATTTTACCCAATTTTTTAAACATCATTTATTGGATGATCAAACGAATAGTTGAATCCCACCGAAGTATTTATGTTATATTCATATATTTACTAGTTTCCATTGACCAGTTAACTTTAATTGTCACATCTTAACATTTTGGTTATTGTACATTATAAATAACACATTATGTAATTAGGATATCTACAACGTAAATTCCTCCACCACAGATTAGCTTACTCAGTTGTAAGTACTATAGGAAAAAAGCACTATAGAGCACTATACTTCTTAAAGTACTATGGAAATAAATTACTTCTTAAAGTACTATACATTAAGAAATAAGTTAGTCCAGACTTTACTGTATTTGGTGTTAAGGTAAGTTAGTGTAGATGCATACATAAAGAAAAAAACAGATAAAAGAAACTGCATTGTTGATCTTTCCTCAGTTTCTCTAAGGAAAATCCAAATTTGGAAGAATTAGCCGTAATAGCAAACAGAGATTCCTTTATTCCAAAAGTCTTCTATAGTATCTCTGACTAGCCCCTAATGCTGTCTCTCTAGTATTATAGAATAAGTGTTTTCCTCCATAATACATTAAAATGTTTTACAGCAAAGTGTTTGTGTCTAGAGCATTATTTTGGCAGAGTGGGGGATAGTTTTTTTATGCATCAGGTCCTTAGTTATAGCCAATTAAGTTATCTTAATTTTATAGACCATAAAGATAATCAGTAATTTCCCTGGTTGTTCACAAGCTGTCAAGAATGGTTCCAGGTAACCAACTCAAATGCTCATCAATAATAGACTAGATAAAGAAACTGTGGTACATATACACCATGGAATACTATGCAGCCATAAAAAGGAATGCAATCATGTCCCTTGCAGGGACATGGATGAAGCCGGAAGCCATCATCCTCAACAAACTAATACAGAAACAGAAAACTAAATACTACATGTTTTTACTCATAAGTGGGAGTTGAACATTGAGACTACATGGTACACAGGTGAACAACACACACCAGGGCCTGTTGGGGGATGGGGATTGAGGCAAGGGAACTTAGAGGATGGGTCAATAGGTGCAGCAAACCACTACGGCACATGTATACCTTTGTAACAAACCTACATGTTCTGCACATGTATCCCATTTTTTTTGTTCGATTTTAGAAAAAATAAAGTAAAAACTTTAGGAAAAAAAGAGTGGTTCCAGGTATAACCTGAATTTCCCAGGCTTGATACAAATGAGGTTCACATTTTATAGCATTTTGCCCCTACTTTCAGACACCTATAAAATGTTCTGTAAGAATTCCTTAGGCCTTTTCAGTTGCCAATGGTTAGCTAAGTTTCATAGCAGAAACACCAGAATCCTAGAGATTGTGGTTTAGGTACTTCTCTGTATTTTCAGAAATTTGTCTCTAGAAATATATCCCATATATGCCCATGAATATGTCCCTTCCATCTGTGCTTCCTCTCTGTTTCTCTTGCTCTCTTGCTTTCTTACTCTTGCTCTCTCGCGCACATGCTGACCACTACTAACCAATGCACCAGAAAGGGGCCAAAACTGTGTTAGCACTCTGACTCCTCCTCCATTGGCATAAACATCTTACACAAAGCAGGGAAGCTAATGCCTTGATATTTTGTAAAGATATTGGTGAAACATTTCTCAGTTTTTATTTAAACTCTCTCTTTTTAGGACCCACATATGAGTCTATGGCACTAGGTCAGAGATAAATTAGAATGACCACCACCATAGACTACTCAGAATCATTCCTCTCCTCAGCCAAATAAGGCTTTGATTTTGGATCAAGCCTTTTGTAGTCACTTAATCTTCCTTCAGAGTGAGTTTTTCTCCCAGGATGCTTCAGTGCTTTATGTAAATAAGCTTCTAGTAGGCTTATGTACTTGTTTACAACACAGGACCAGGTTATAAGGGTTACGCTGAGATCCCATTACAATGAGAATCTCTGAGCTCTGTGTCATGGCATAACTTGCCCTCTCATTACTTTACAGTTTTCTTTCTTTGCCTTCATCGTATTTTGATTCTATCAGTGGGTCATTTCTGCTTGTGCCCACTTTAATATGTGTCTAATACATTTAATTTGAATAAACTGTAGTCTGATTTTTAACTTACTGGCAATCTTCTAAGTAGTCGTTATTTCATATAAAAACCTCTAATTTGGCCTAGTTTTTTAATTGGTACAAAATCCAGTTTGTGAAATAATATTATATTTGGGTCAGAGGAAGCAGAGACCTCCCAGGGACTTCAGTGTGTAGTGACAAATAGCAAAATTTCATTCTTTCTATTATTGGAGAAACCCACCCGGAGCTGAAAACTGAGTAAGATAGTAGCTCCTGTGTTCTTGGGATAGCTTTAACCAGTTACCTCTCTCTGAAGATGTACAACCATCTGCAGAACTTATGTACATTTGGGCCTTACCTCTACTTTGTAGTGAGCCAGTTGTGACTAATGTTGATCTTTTGTTCTTTTAAGGAACAGCAACTTAAAATGAATGCGATATCCCATGGGGAGCAGACAGTGTCTGAGATAGCTGGTACTAATAACAATAGCAAAATATGTTGCTTTGCAAGAACAAAAAGCATCAAGTATCTTAGTAAACTTTAGGTTTTATAGCTTCTAATTTAGAACAATCAGAATGTTCTAGGAGATAGCCAATCATGGCAATGGCTAAAGATGAAAATTCTAGGAAGTGAACTGTGCCTTCTGCCCTTTCAGAAAATACAATCATGGGAAGTGACTGCCTTTGCCTTGTGAACTGGGGAGGTATTGAAATGGAAAATGTGCAAATCTCAAAAATCACAATAGGCTAATGCTATAGTGTAATTCTTGAATTTATATTTTGAAGCAAGATTTCTAGCTTAAAATCCTGCCAGTGAGTTTTGTGTGTGTGTGTGAACAGTTATCACCTTATGTGATTATGAATTAGTTTAATTAACATTGACTAGAATCTATTAAAAAATAGAATACAATTCTAAACTATTTAAATTGCAGAAAGGAAAATAAAATGATTTGGAAAATTTAGACCAAAACTTAACTGCTAAAGTGGTTAAAAGGGCTCTCTTACCAAAACAAAACAATAACAACAACAAAAGAACCAAACTAACAAAACTATTCTAGATTCTTTAGATTTGGAAACTTTCTAACCTAGGTTATTAAAATGCTAATGCATTAAGCAAAGATGTGTCTTATTCAAGGGTTAGATTCCAATATTTCACATATCCAAAATTACTCTTGAAAATCCCTTAGGAAGCCATGCATTAGAATTCAACAATCAGTATTAGAGAATCAGTTTATATTTTTGGTTTGTGTTTAAAAGCTCTGTTGTCTTTTAGAATACATACTTTCTCTTTAAGTCGTAGAGTCACACTGCTTGTGGAGAAGTGCTCAGACTACGATTGGTGTATGGGATTTATGAGTAACTTGAGAATCCAGTAAATTCACATCACTCATGTCATGCTCATTCCAGGGCATATGATTATTGAAAATCAAGCAAAATTATCTATATTACTTACACAAGAAATCATATTTTTTTCTTTTATTGCCAAGCTTATTAGAGTTGAATTTCTTATTAAGTTCATGAAGATATAGCTCCATAGTATATGATTATGTTGTTAAAGTTTCACCTGAATTTTTGTACAATGCTTTCACCCTTAAAATAGTAAAGAATGATACTATACTATATAATTCCTCTGTTCTCTACAGATAATGGATTCTGAATTAATGCATAGTATAGTAGGAAGCTATCATAAACCTCCAGAAAGAGTATTTGTTCCATCATTCACCCAGAATGAATCATCTCAGAATTGCCATCCTGCAAACTTAGAAGTTACCTCTTCTAAGATACTTCATAGCCCAAATAGCCCAGGTAATGCTGATGTAAAATTTTATATAAAATTAGAAGAATGGTAAAAGCATGCTATGAAAAACTTTTCATATTTATGTGGAACACAGATACCATATAAAGATGAATAAATATAATTTATCTCATCTATAAAAGTCAAATGATAATCTCCAGCAAGCATCTAATTTGACATAAACTATATGACAGCTAAAACTTTAAACTTAACTGAATCATGAAGATATTAATATAGTTGAATAAAAACCACCGTAGTGCAGTGTACTATTATCTTTCAGGTCTGACATCAGGTAAACCATTAGGTTATCATTTTTTCCAGTGAAAGAACCTATGTTCTTAATACTGCATCGTGGACAAAGAAACAATAAATATGTGTGATTTTACTAAAACGGAATACATCAAGAACTGAGAAGAAAAACCTTTAACTTTAAACCTAAATTGCCTTGTTAATTAGTAGAAATTGTATTTTAATATTCCTTATCCATATTCAGACTCTTACGCTCTCCAGACTGTACCTTGTTTTAAGTCCTTTCATTTGAAAATATTTTATTAAAATTGTGGTTATTCACTTTCTCAATCTTAGAAATCACTAAATACAATCATAGATATATTGTTTTTACAAGATATATTAGAAAAATGTGCCCCTCTTTAGAGTGTTAGACATTATTTTTCATTTTTTGAAGAATATGCATTATTACTTGTACATTTTTCTGGTTCACTAACAAAAATATACTGCTTATTTTTCTTAAGTTACTGTGATTGTAAGTGTTCAGAAACTTCCACTTAAACCATCAACAAAATTTTTTTTCAACAGCTCTTATTTTAGCCTTAAAAACTCTTCAGGAAAAAATTCATCGTTTAGAGCTGGAGAGAACACAGGCTGAAGATAACCTGAACACTCTTTCCAAAGAAGCAGCACAGTATAAGAAGGCCTTGGAGAATGAAACAAATGAGAGAAATCTGGCACACCAGGAGCTGATAAAGCAGAAAAAAGGTAAGAAATGCAGTACTTCTCAGAAACCAGGGGTTACTGAAGTTTACAGTTCAAAAATAATAAGCCTAGTCTAAGCAAATGTACTCAGATACCTCTGTTCTTATATATAAGCAAACCTTGTGACCATGTTTTTAGACCTTTTGATATTTGTGGGAAAAAGATTTAGTTTGAACTTAACCTCTATCATATCTGTTATCGTAATTCATAATTTCTAGAAATTAAAGGAAAAATTAGGATTTTAGACAAGTTGTGTTTAAAAATTAGAATACTTTCAGAATAACCAATATGCAATTTAACCTATAACTGAAATACTTTATATTTGCAATTAACGCTAAATTTTAGAATTTGAAATATAAAACAGCACTAGTAATTAAAGAATATAAAAGCAATAAAAATATATACAAGTGAATTTTATTTAACTGGAGGGGGAAAAAAGGTTAATTAGAAGAAATAGGCAAATGGGGGAGGCGTCTGTGGAAATTATGAAAAGTTTTGGAAATTGAGAACATAAGTCTTTTATATAATTTCACTTCAAAACTTTTGACTTCTTTTTCCTTGTTACACTACACTCATAAACAAGGCTCAAGTTTGTATTTCAGCTTAGACGTAGAATGAAGAAATGGGGGAAAAAAGATTTCTGAGGTAATTAGACAAAAGTGGAAGAAAGGGGTAAAGAAAGTAAAGAGTTAAGTGATTAGAAATAGGTTTTCTGCTATGGAATTAACTATGCTGCCAGCAGTCAAGAACAGGGGAAAATGAGAGTGGTAGATGCATATACTTGAGTTTCCCGAAAGAAAAGAAATGAATTGATAGATAGGTAAGAAACTTTCAGACTGTTTTTCCAGATGATGTTATTTCCATCAACAAGCAGGATATTTATCATCTCACAAGTTACTGACATCCTCCTCTTTCAGTAGTATGCCCTCTGGGTTTTTAGGAAGAGACAGTATTAAACCAGTTCTATGTAATTAATGAGCTATTTACAAATGTATTTTCATAACTCTGGAAAAGTCAATACTCAGAGATAAAAGAGGCCCTAAACTTTTAGCTCTTGATTGAATTCACATAATTTCTTGTGATAACCAAATCTCTGATCTATGTGATAATCAGGTAATTTACTCGTTATTATTTTGTCTTTTTCTTAGATATAAGTATACAGTTAAGCTCAGCCCAGTCTCGTTGTACTCTTCTAGAGAAGCAACTAGAATATACAAAGAGAATGGTTCTCAATGTAGAGCGAGAAAAGAACATGATCCTAGAACAACAGGTGAGCATATTTTCTACAAGGAATGATAATATAATTTTGTATGTTTTTGAAGAATATTTTAATGTCATGGGAAAGTTGTCATATTACACTCTTTTTTCTTTTCTTTTTTTTTTTTGAGATGGAGTTTCACTCTTGTTGCCCAGGCTGGAGTGCAATGGTGCAATCTTGGCTCACCACAGCCTCCACCTCCTGGTTTCAAACGATTCTCCTTCTTCAGCCTCCTGAGTAACTGGGATTACAGGCATGTGCCACCACATCCAGCTAATTTTGTATTTTTAGTAGAGACACAGTTTCTCCATGTTGATCAGGCTGGTCTCAAACTCCTGACCTCAGTTGATCCGCCTGCCTCAGCCTCCCAAAGTACTGGCATTACAGGCATGAGCCACCATGCCCGGCCGTATTATACTCTTAAGTAAAGTAGAATATAAAGCTGTGTACCAGAGATTTCCACTTACACTAATTACAAGCTAGGTCATTTGAACCACCTCTTCTGCAGAGAAAAACAAATACTGAACAGAATATTTCTTTTAAAAGAGAGAAAAAAGAAACAAAGAAAAATCATTAAGGCATTTGAGTAACTGACAAGGTGATGAAAAATCATCAATTCAAAATTTAAGTTCTCTGCAGACTTAAATTCCGTTTGTCTTGACATTTCAGGCTTCTTTCTTCTAAGGATATTTCTGGTTCCAGAAGAGGCAGTTGAGAGGCTAAATAATGCCTTTGTCAGCCACATCTGTGGCTAAGGAAATTAGAATCCAGAACCTATCAAATAGGATGCTACTAAATCTCTTCTACTCAAGTGCTTTATAAGGGTGAACGAGAAAAAGAACCCAGATTATAGTCCTACTCCAGGTTACCAAGTTAGCCTAGAAAACCTTAGTTTCTAAAGTTGAATTACAGTGATCCTGGATTACTGATATTCCCAGGGGCCTCAAATTATTTCTACAAATATTTCTTCAACAATGAGCAACTTTTAACCAAAGATAATCAGGCAGAAGGAGATAAAACACTACGAAATGAATAAGAAACAGCATGCATAACAGACTCTATAGACACTTGAAAGTTAGCTCCAGCTAGGTACTCACTGGCTCTAACAGACATTGACTTTAAAATAATTATGCTTGCTATAATCAAGTTAAAAGACAAGATTGCAGTGTTTACTGAAGAATTGGAAACTATAAACTGGCAAAGCAGATTGGAGAAAGAACCAAATAAAAATTATAGAACTGAAGAAAAATATAACAAATTTAGAACCCACTGGATCTAACAACAGATTAGAAAAATTGGTGAACTGGAAGGAGAAACCATGCAGATCAATGAAGAGACAAAGAAAGATAGTTAATTCAGAAAACAGAGAAGAGGCATAATATTAGAATGAGGTCCAACTTATGTGTAATTGGAGTTTAAAAAAAAAGGAAAGGGAAAATAGGGCAAAAGCAGTATTTGAAGAGATAATGGCCAAGAATGTTATAAAATTAAAAAGTAAAATTACACCATAGATTCAAGAAACCCCACAAAAATCAAAGCAGGATAATATAAGGAAGGCTCTACATAGATAACTCAAAAAAATAAAACAGAAGTAAGGCCAGGCACAGTAGCTCACACCTGTAATCCCAGCACTTTGAGAGACCAAGGTGGGTGGATCATGTGAGGTCCGGAGTTCAAGACCAGCCTGGCCAGCATGGTGAAACCTCATCTCCACTAAAAATAGAAAAATTAGCCAGGCATAGTGGCGGGCACCTGTAATCACAGCTACTTGGGAGGCTGAGGCAGTAGAATCGCTTGAACCCGGGAAGCGGCGATTGCAGTGAGCTGAGATCTCGCCATTGTACTCCAGCCTGGATGACAGAGCAAGACTCCTCAAAAAAAAAAAAAAAAAAAAAGTAAAATCTTAAAAAGCATCCAGGAAAAAACATATTACATTCAAAGAGAAAACAATTAAAGTGATAGCTGACTTCTCAACTGAAAGTACTGAATCCAGAAGACAAGGGACTGCTAGAGTTAAGGTGTTAAAAGAAAATAAGTGCTGGTCTAGAATTCTATGCCTAGAGGAAGTATCCTTCAGAAATTAAGACATTTTAAGACTAAAAAGACTGAGATAAGTTGTTATTAGTAGGCCTACTCTAAAGGGAATGCTAAAGGATATCAGACCGAAGGAAAATGACCTTTGGTGGAAGGTCAGAGATGCAGGAAGGAATAAAGAGCAATGAAGATGGTAAATATGTGGATAAATCTAAATGAATATTATAGAAAACAATAATGCTTTGTGTGGTTTAAATACATATTAAGAATTAAAATTCATCAGGACAATGGCTTATATATTTGGAAGAAGTAAAGTAGTTTAAAGTGTTCTAATACCCTTGCATTGTCTTGGCAGAAGGGTAAAAGTAACAGTCAATATTGGATTTTGATGGGTCAAATGCATAATAGATTCTTAAGAAATTAAAATTTATATGGAAAAGCAAAAGTCCAAGAATAGCCAGACTATTCTGAAGAATAAGATAAGGGTCTTTCTCTAATAGATATTGAAACAAATTATGATCCTTTTTAATAGCTACTCTAAGACCTGAAATATGTATCCTTAACTAACCACAGTCTGCCATATATCTGTATTAAAATATTTCGCATATAATGTAGGATCCTCTTTCAATATGCTTCCTCTTAGTCCCCTTTGTGCTATAGTTTTCATACATTTTATTTCTGCGTATGTCATACAACCCACAATACATTATTATTTTTGCTTCAAATGGTCAATTATTCTTTCAGGAAAATTAGGAAACAAAAATATTTAGTTTTTACCTTTCCTGTGCTTTTTATTTTTGTGTAGATTTCATTTTCCATTTGGTATCATTTTTCTCCAGTCTGAAGGAAAATATCAGAATACCAAGAATTGTCTTAGCATCTATTTATCTGGAAAAGTCTTGTTTCACTGCCATTGTGAAAGATATTTTGGCTGGATATAGAATTCTGGTTGACATCTTTTCTTCTTTCAGGACTTTAAAGATTTTTGTTTCTGTTATCTTCTGGATCTTACAGTTTCTAATCAAAGTTATTTTCTTTATTCCTTTATGCATAATGTGTCATCATTTCTCAGACTGCTTTTAAGATTGTCCCCTTTATCACTGGTTTTCAACAATATGATAATGATGTTCCTTTTTTTTTTTTAATGCTTGGACTTTTGAGGTTCTTGAATCTGTCCATATTTTTCATTAAATTGGAACATTTTCAACTATTATCCTTCAAATAATTATTCTGTCTCACCTCTCTCTCCTCTTCTTTGGGACTTCAACCGAATGTTACTAAACCACAGGTTACCAAGACTCTGTTTATTGGTATTGTTTTTGGTTTTGTTTTAATTAATAGATTTTATCATTTGTAGCCATTTTAGGTTTATAGAAAATTGAGCAGATAGTATAGAGAGAGTTCTTGCTCCCTCACAGTTGCCCCTATAATTAGTATCTTACATTAGTATGGTTATAAATGCCCACCATGTTGCCTAGGCTGGTGTCAAACTCCTGGCTTCAAGCAGTCCTCCCATCTCAGCCTCTTAAAGTGCTTGAATTACAGGTATGAGCCACCATACCTGGTCTTTTTTGCACATTTTACTTACTCTTTAAAAGTGTTTGATTTCAGGAAAAAAAATTAAATTTTAATTAAAAAAATTATGGGCTGGGCGTGGTGACTCATGCCTGTAATCCCAGCACTTTGGGAGGCTGAGGTGGACAGATCACAAGGTCAAGAGATCAAGTACATCCTGGCCAACATGGTAAAACCCCATCTCTGTTACAAATACAAAAATTAACTGGGCATGGTGGTGCATTTCTGTAGTGCCAGCTACTTGGGAGGCTGAGGCAGGAGAATCACTTGAATCCAGGAGGTGGAGGTTGCAGTGAGCCGAGATCACGTCCTTGAACTCTAGACTCCATCTCAAAAACAAAACAAAAAAAGATAGTTATGACTTTAAAATTGAAAAAAATAAATAAAAGTATTTGATTTTCTTGTTGTTTGTAAGCACCTAAAGTATATACATTTATAAGTACATGTTTCTTACGATATTCATATTGTGTTTTGAATTCTCAGAAATTGTATTATTCTTGTTCCATTGGCATTACTTGCCAAATTCAGGGTTGTTATTTTATTTTTATCTTTTCTAGGCCCAGCTTCAGAGGGAAAAAGAGCAAGATGAGATAAAGCTGTATGCAAAACTTGAAAAGCTTGATGTCTTAGAAAAAGAGTGTTTTAGACTTACAGCAACTCAGAAAACTGCTGAGGTAAGCTTTCTTTGAAGTGATGACAACAGGAATAAATCTTTAGTGTTAAGCATAATTGGTATTTTATGTGAATGTAGAGTAAATCTTAGATTTATAAAACTTTATTGACATCTTTTAATAATCCAAGTATGAATTCTTACCTATAGAGTGAGAGTTAATGTGTTCTGTCACAGCATGAATGAGCTGTCTTTTGATGTGAAATTGTAATCTTGACTTCTAATATGGCAGGATATTTTCATTTGTCAGATACTTTACCTAAAGGATATGGAAAAATTGTCTTATACCACTTGCAGTCAACTTAATCCTATTCTGGTTCCCCTGTCCATCCTTTTCCCCTCCAAATCCTTTCCATTTTATAGGGTTTTCTCATAGTCATAATTCCTCTAGGAAGTCCTCCTTGAGCTTTTCAACACTCAGGAAGTTCTCCTTTTGAAATAGTACTGTCTTTCTATTCTGAACCACACCACAGATGTAAGATGAGATACTTATATATTTAAGGTTATATGTATATATGATCCCTTTCAAATTATTTCCTTGCTTTGTTGTTTTATTGTTTTGTGAATATTACTCTTTTTTTTCTTTTCATACAGTACAGGTTGGGTATCCCTAACTCCAAAATCTGAAATGCTCCAAAATCCCAAACT
Source organism: Saimiri boliviensis (assembly GCF_048565385.1). Taxonomy (NCBI): domain Eukaryota; kingdom Metazoa; phylum Chordata; class Mammalia; order Primates; family Cebidae; genus Saimiri; species Saimiri boliviensis. The sequence goes on along the minus strand of NC_133452.1, from coordinate 60,409,350 downwards.
TTTGAACACTAATAAAATGTTCAGAGGAAATGTTCATTGGAGTAATGTAGAATTTTGAATTTTTGGATTAGAGGTACCAAACTGGTAATGAAAATATTCCAAAATCTAAAATATCTCTGGTTCCAAGCACTTCAGATATGGGATACTCAGTCTGTACAAGCTCTTAAGTAACAAGGATCACATTGTATATTCCTATTATGTCTTTTCACTCTCCTTGCTCCCAAAATTACACTTATTATATTTATGCAAATAGTAGAAACTTATTTTTATATGCTTTGAATGAAACGTTGAGACCCAAGACTGTAATTGTTTGACCTACACCTTAAAAATTTCATCATAATGATTTTGTTGCTGGAAGTTAATAAAGCCTATGTGTGTGTATATTCTTTGCTTTTTCTTTGTTCTTCTTATATGTAATAGAAGGTAAAGAAGCAAATAAAGAAGTGGGAAGAAAGCCAAGAAAAATCTTAACATTGGCTGGGTATGGTGACTTATGCCTATAATCTCAGCATTTGGGAGGCAGGGCAGCAGAGCAGGGGTGAATCACGAGGTCAGGAGATGGAGACCATCCTTGCTAACATGGTGAACATCCTTAGTAGGTGGGCATCTGCTAAAAATACAAAAAATTAGACAAGCGTAGTGGCACACACCTGTAGTCCCAGCTACTTGGGAGGCTGAGGCAGGAGAATTGCTTGAACCTGGGAGGCGGAGGTTGCAGTGATCCAAGATTGCACCACTGCACTCCAGCCTGGGCGACAGAGCAAGACTCTGTCTCAAAACAGAATCTTAACATCTTATGCCTTTCCTTTTTCTCATTTTCCGCCTTAATTTGCGAAACTCTTAAGAATCAAGACCCTTAGGACTCTATTTGGGAAAGAACAAAGGATACTTGGCTCTAGTTTTTATATAACAATGTTAATTTTTCACCCTTTTTGCAGGACAAGATTAAATATTTAGAAGAAAGACTTAAGGAAGAAGAACATCAACGTAAGCTATTTCAAGACAAAGCTTCTGAGGTAAATATAGCACTATATAATCTATCACAGTAAACCATATATGTTTTACCATATTTTTGTTTTCGTTAAACTGAAACCTGTGTTCTAGATTGTAATTTCTGCTTCCTAAATTGTCTTTTTGTTATGATAATGAAACTCTCACTCAGCCAGTATAATACTTGGCTGTATTATCTGGAGGTCTTTTAATCTTTTGAAATTCTGACAAATAACATATATTCTCAGTTGAAAGAACTCCTGGGATAGATTTCAGTTTGATTGACATATGTATATTAAATAATTTACTCTTTTATAAACAAAATTATTGTAATTACCAATAGACTTAGTGACCTTCACACATACAAAAATAGTATTTGAAATTTTCTTTTCTTCTTCAAAAAGCATTTTCATATTTATAAACTTAGACCTGATAGCTCATTACAATGTTTTTGCATGTTACAAATCAATTTTATAACTTTTTTTTTTTAAATATTATAGCTTCAAACTGGGCTTGAAATCAGTAAAATTTTAATGTCTTCAGTTTCAAATCTAAAGCACTCCAAGGAAAAGAAGAAATCTTCAAAGGTGTGCATGTAAAACTTTATTCCAAACAATACTTTTATTTGATAATACTTATTTTACACCCTCTTAATGCTTATACCTACCCCTTTCTAAAAAGGATTTGAAGATATATAATAAAAGACATGCAGTAATGCATGTTGAATAATGAATGATGATTTGGGGTATAAGGACAGAAAATTTCATAAGATTCAGGTTTTAAAAAAGTAGCAGCAGTCATATAAAAAATTTAGCTCTGAGTTTTCTTTACAACCAAAGCAAAAAGGAACATGTAATGGACAGTATAGCTATATTTGTGAAATAACAGGAAGCTCTCAAGGTTTTCTAGAAAGATTAACATTTTTCTAGTTTTAAACTTCTAGAGAAATATATTTTGTGATACTTTATAAAAGAGGCACTAAATAGCATAGTAGATATTGACAACATAATAGATCCTGAAAGCAGTTTTATGTAATACATGCACAATGAAAAATAACGGTTTTTCTTACAGATTTGTTAAGTTTGTCAAGTCATTTATGTAGAGAATTTATTGTTACCTGTAATTTCTATGCTCATTTCTTGTGAATTTGTCTAAAAGTAAGGATTGGAGAGTTAGTACTTTATAGATCAATATTCTGTTTAGATGAATTCATGTTTTGAATGCATTCTATTTAAGTAACCCTTCTTAATTATGTATAATGGTATGAAAAATGCTTTTAGTCCCTTTTAATCTTATGATTCTGGAATTATGGTTTTGATGGCCATTATTGCTATTTATTCAGATATGAATGTAGTGAGTGTTCTGTGTGCCATTTGCTGTGGGAGACAGGAGATGCTATTTGGGAATTCTGGCCACTGCCATGTGCTTAGCTTGTAGATAAAATAATGGAGAGAACATTATGCTTAACTTTGGCTACTCTTATTACATAAATAAGAATTCGTGTTCAATACTTGGACTATATATTTCATAATTTTTTCATTTTCAAGAATTTTCAAACTACAATAATGAAAAATATTTCCCTAATATGACTTATTTTGCTTATTTTCTTTCCTAAATACTTGTTTTGTGTCTTGTTTGTGCAATGAGATTCAGAGCTACAAAGCTAAATAGAAAATCACTATAAGTAATTTGCCAGTGGAACACACATTGCCCAATGTGTATGTTTTATGGCATCCACTCTCTGATGATAACTTTTTTAATGGAACTTTTTTTCAGTTTACCTATTTATTGTAAAAATAGTGAAGGTGCAGAGGGAAGATAAAAGAAATGAAGGAAAGAAAAGGTAACTCCTGGAAGAGAACAGAGTAATTAACAGCAGAATCACTTTATAGAAGTACGTAGTTCAAACCCCAAGTTCACAGGGTGTGCAAATAATTATGTCTCCCTTTAAAGATGGAGATGGTGCCAAAGTTGCTAAAAGTAGGATCAGATTCAAGAAGCCTCTATGAGAGGCCTGCTTCCTATCCCACTGTTTGTCCATGTCCTGGACATAGTTCATTCAACTTACACATTTTGATGTACATAGACTGGTATCTCTAGGTGATTAAAAAAATAAGTAAGACAGGAATTTATGAGAAATAGATAAATATATAAATATGAAACAGTGTAATAGAAAATTAATAGAGGTTTAAACAAAGTGTGTTGTGGTGCTGTGTAGACAAAGGAATATGTGAAAGGTAATGTGCAAGAAGCTATATTAAAGGAAGCCTTGAAGAATTAAGTATTGACAGACTGAGATGAGGAAAAATGTATTACAGTCTGAGGAAATTGTTAGTTTTTCCAGGGACCTATACGTAATAGTCCAGTAGTGGGGGTGAGACGGGATCATAGTGAAAGTTAAAATGGAAAATAGAGCTTGGGGTGAGCTAATGGCTGACCTTGAATGCCATGTGAAGAGTTTGAAATTTTATTCTATAAACAGGAACCATTGAAAGCTTCTGAGAAGTGTAGGGACATAATTAGAGTTGCAATTTTAGATGGTAACTGACAGCAATAGGAAAATTTTACATAGAGAGAAATCATATGTGTAGATTTTATGAATCATATGTGTAGATTCATGTCACTATCACAACAATCAAGATACAGAACTCTTCCACCACTGAAAGACTCCTTCATGCTATACATCCCTTCCCTGAACATTGGCCACCTCTAATCTGTTCACCATCTGTGTATTTTATTATCTCAAGAATTTTAAATAAGTGGAATTATACAGTATGTAACTTTCTGTGATTGGCTTTTTTCCCTTGAGGTCTATCCAAGTTGTTATAAGTATCAATATATCCTTTTTATTTCTGCCTGGTATTCTGTGTTACAGATATACCACAATTTAACCATTCATCTGTTTAAGGATATTTGGAGCTGGGTGTGGTGGCTCACACCTGTAATTCCAACACTTTGGGAAGTCAAGACAGATGGATCATTTGAGGTCAGGAGTTCAAGACCAGCCTGGCCAACATGGTGAAACCCTGTCTCTACTAAAAATACAAAAATTAGCCTGGCAGTAGTGGCACTCACCTGTAATCCCAGCTACTCAGGAGCCTAAGGCAGGAGAATCGCTTGAGCCTGGGAGACCGAGGTTTTGCTGAGCCGAGATTGCACCACTGTACCCCAAGTCTGGGTGACAGAATGAGACCCTGTCTCAAAAAAAAAAACAGTTTTTTAGCTATTACAAACAAAGCTGTTATGAACATTTGTGCACAGGTTTTTATGTGAACATAACTTTCCATTTTTCTAGGATAAATGCCTAAGAGAACAATTGTTGGGTCATGTGATAAGCATGTTTTTAGTTTTATAAGAAACTGCTAAACTGTCTTCCAAAATGGCTGTACCATTTTGTATTCCCACCAACAATATGTGAGTGATTCATTTTCTCTACATGCTTGCCAACATTTGGTATCGTCACTATTTTTTATTTTGGCCATTCTGATAGATGTGCAGTGATATTTCACTGAAATTTTAACTTGCATTTACATAATAACTAATGATGTTGAATATCTTTTCATATGTTCGCCATATGTATGTCTTTGTCAGTGAAATTTCTGTTCATGTCTTTTGCTCATTTTCCAGTTGCACTGTTTTCTGTTGAGTTTTGAGAGTTCTTCATATCAGAAGTAACTTTTAAAATAATTTTTGTTTATGTTTTTTCTTGTCAATCCCTAGAAAACTAAATGTGTAAAGAGAGGACCACCTGGGCAAATTTGTTCAAAGTTTGGAGCACTGCCTTTTGTGGCTGGAAAGGTAAGAGGGGATAAAATGAAGAGAGTTGTTCCGAAAAACTCCTGCTTTGTTGTAAGTGCTATTTAAATATCTTCAGTCATTTAAAATTGTTCTCAGTTATTTCTTTTCCAATACGTTTGCCAGTGCAAGCTGTTCCATGAATGCAAATATGCAAAAATTTTTGCAGATGAGGCAACATCGTGGCCCACATATCCTTCAGAAATCTTCTAATGAGACTGAGCCTAGATGTCTCCCCAAGCCGTCTAGAACAACTTCCTGGTGTAAGGCTATTCATACTGACTCAGAAAGGTCCATTTCCATTTGTGACAATTTATCCGAACTTCTGATGGCAATGCAAGATGAGCTGGACCAAATGAGTATGTAAGTATTCTTTTTTTTTTTTTTTAAATAGACAATGTCTTGCTATGTTGCCCAGGCTAGTCTTGAATTTCTGGTTTCAGGTAGTCCTCCTGCCTTGGCCTCCCAAAATACTGGAATTACAAACATGAGTCACCATGCCTGACCAGTATTTTTATTCTTTATCAGGAGAAGTACCAAGATATTTAGATATCATTTTTCTCTTCTTAGTCTTAAGAACAATACCACTTATAAATTCTTAAAGGCCTTACTTAGCCATTTGGACAGATATATTGTCACAGTTTTTTCATTGTATTTATTAGTACTATTTAAATTTCAATTCTGTGTAACTAGTACTTTTTCATTCTAAGGTATTTCTGTATTCACAAAATCTGGACTGATAGATATTACTATCATTCTAACATAGGATCTGATGACCTTAGATTATAACTCACAAAAGCTTTTATAAGGCTCTCCCTTTGCGTTTTAGAATCTTTTAGCTGAATGATTTCATTAGACAAGTAGGAATGTAATACCTTGTTTTAGATTCTGTCTGGTCTGCATTACAAATTTTGAAGCATCTATAGTAAGAAAGATTTCCGTATGAGATACATTATATTGTGCCTCCCTCTCCCTTAAATATATATTCAACAGAAATTTCAGAACTATGTTATTTGGCTGACCAGCTAGTTGATCTAAGACCTCTGTAGAAGATATAACTAATTCTATTAACAGCATTTCAGTAGGCTAACTCCAAATCCAGAAATTTTTCAGGCAAATACCACAGCTGGAATTCTTCCAAAGATCTTACATCAATAATGAAAAAGAGAACCCTTTAATAACTCTAGTTAAAAACATCAAATATCTTACTACATGGATCTGTGAACATCAAGAATTCAGATTTTTTTAAAGTTCCTTAGCAGTGTTAAGGTATTTCTAAATGTATTTAATTTCAAATCACAGGAGCCTGGTTATATTTACCATAGAGTTAAACAACTCTAAAGAAGGATATTTTTTAGAGGGTAATGTTTAACTCTGACTGAAACTTATGATTGAACAGAAAATTGCTTCATTATGGTAAAGACATATGTGCAATAAACTATAATAGTGCTTAATATTTGCTATTCTTTCATAGGGAGCACCAAGAACTACTGAAACAAATGAAGGAAACTGAAAGCCATTCAATGTGTAATGACATAGAATGTGAACTAGAGTGTTTAGTCAAGAAAATGGAAATTAAAGGAGAACAAATCTCCAAACTGAAGAAGCATCAAGACAGTGTAAGAAGGCTTTAGTAAGAGATTTTAATAAAAAGATAAAATATCTGGATTCAGTGTTATATCTCTGTATGACTTTCCAAATTTGAGGTCTGTATATGGGAATTAGGGAAAAAATAGATGGTAGTCACATAGGCCTGTGACAAAATACAGCCATCTGTCCCATTGGAATAACATGGACCTCCTACATAACTCTCCAAGTTAAAATTTTTTTAATGAGCAAAGAAACTTAGTTATATATTCAGAAATGGCTTTGGGGAAATAGTGAGGTAGACTAAACTTGCCTTAGAAGCCCTCCAGTTACTCTCTTAGCTATCTATTTTCTTTTCCTTCTCTCTTCTAATGCTTTAATGATACCCCTTATGTCAGCAGGTCTCTAATTCACTACCAGACATAAACCTGGCTCCCAAGCAGTGCCCCAATCCTTAAAGCATGTTTCCCCTTTCCCAAAACAAGCTATGTTATGTTCCATTCCCTGGGAACCTATACTAAGCTAGCTATAGTGAGTAGGACAGGGATGGTAAGGAAAACTCTATATTTATATGTTAAGTTTTAATAACTAAGAATAGTGAATGGTTTACTATTTTAACAAGAATCATGAAGTATAATATTTAGTTCCAAGACAATTACTCCATAGGTTGAACTTGGAGCACTATGACACTGTTGGAGCAGAAGGCGGAGGGAGCCTTTCCAAGGAACCCTCAAGTCCCATCATGAAGCCATATGTCTATGGACAAAATCACCATTCATCAAAGTTAATGATATATGAATGTCACAAATAAGCCTCCCTGCTTTTTATAGGAAAGTAATAAAAGATGCAGAATATTATTACTTTTATTCTTCTTATGACAAAGAAAGAAAGGAAAAAAGTGAAATTTTTAAAACAAGTATTTTTATTTTACTGTCTTTTAAGGCTATAATAAGTAAAAATTTATGTATGATTGTTTTGGAGTGAAGATTATACAACTTCTATACTTTCTTGAAATTGCATAGGAGAAAATTGAATAGAAGAATGATCATTTTTTTAAACTCGGGTAGTTTATACTGTATTTTGAAAAACGTGATTTATATTCCATAATAGCTATAACAGTTATAAATTTTTAAGCATTATATTATGATAAATGTAATATCTGTAATAAAAATTGCCTGTTAGCCAAATAGAGAACTAGGTACTCACCCAAAGTCTGAATCAGCTCTACAAATTAAACCTATGCTACAAATTAAACCTATGCTCAAGTGACATAGCCTAAGTAATGGGTTAGACTTTGCAAAAGTGGGTTTTGGCTAGTTGATAGGTATTGTTTTTGTTTAATTCTGTCTGCCTCTGCTATTACCATATACTACTCAAGGATAAAGTTATTCCCTTGACTTTTTTAAAAACTGTGATTCAGTAGTACTTTAAATTCAGGAATACACAAAAGTGTTTGTACACAAAGGTATTCCTGAATTTAAGGTACTACCGAATGGCAGTTAAAAAAATGCATATATTTATACACATACACACACACACCACACACACACAATACACACACACCACACACACACACGTCACACACCACACACACACACGTATGTGTGTGTGTAAGTTTCTAAACTAGAAACAATTATTTGCTTTGCTATTAACATTATGGGAAAGGTTCTCTCTCCTCTCTGTTCTCTAGTTTTTGCCAATTTAATATCTACCACACAACCTTTCCCTCAACCTCTCCTGCCCACGTTGACCTTATCCTACTTTGGCCTTCTCACATGTAACACTTTTTGTCTTATTCAAAGTTATCCTGGCTCGGAGTATCCTCTAGTTGTCACATATGTGCTTTTCTTTTTCACTAATAGGAGCAGTAAGCTCCTTGAAAGTAAGAGCTTTTCTCTTCATTATGTTTCTACCTGATGACACAGTGTTTAGGCATGTACTAGATGTTCAGTAAATAAAATACTTACTGAATTGGACTTTTTAATTTAATGTAATCTTTAAACCATCAATCCAACTCATCTATTTTGGAACATATTTTTAGTATATTTTTGACTAAAATGTTAGATTTTTTTCTCTCTCCAGGTCCGTAAACTGCAGCAAAAAGTTCAAAACTCAAAGATGAGTAAAGCTTCAGGTATTCAGCAAGAAGGCAGCAAACCTAAAGGATCAAGGAGCGTAAAAAATAGCCCCAGAAAATGTTTGACTGACACTAACCTTTTTCAGAAAAACAACAGCTTTCATCCAATACGAGTTCATAATCTTCAAGTGAAATTGAGAAGAGATGATATCATGTGGGAACAGTAACAAAATAGCAAAACTGTCACCTTAAATGAACTTTGTCAATGAGAACTTGAATTGTCTAAAGTGGTTTTAATTTAATACAACTTTGTGACATTTGAATCATGTTTGAATCATGTTTCTAGCTTCTATAAAACATGAAGTTGTAGTATTTTAAAATTGATGCCTAATGACCTACTGCGTTCCAAATAATAAATTATTGCTTTTTTATTTTTCTTATTGATTGAAGCCCCTAACCTCAGCTTGTCTTAGAAACATTGTTCATTTTGCAGATTAACAGTATTCAAAATTGAGTTAAATCTGAGCTCCAGGTCCCATTCATTCCACTTTTCATTTAATGGGCTTGTAACTTTAAAAACCAATGTTAAGTGAACAGAGTTCAGAAAGATCATTTAGCTTTCCTGGTGCTTTTTTTTTGTTTTAGAGATGTGTGTGAAATGTTTTTCTCTTTTGGAAAGGGAAACAGTTACACAGTTTTGTGAAGAAGACTTTAATCCAAATTTTTATGAGAAACCCATAGCTACTTAATTTTTAGGAGACAGAATTCTATTGCAGAAGCTTTCCTCTCCTATTCCCATTCTCTTTTACAAAACTAGTTTTTTTTTAAAAAAGAAAAAAATCAATGATCAATTTTACTACTTTTTATTTTTTGCTGACTTTTATTCTTTGCATTGTATATCATAAGACTGAATTTCTAGGATCCACAAAAGTGATTTTTTTTTATAAGAAAGTATAGAAGAAGAGAAAGCTGAGCATTTAATTACCTCATCCAGCAGAAATTCAGAGTAGTATGGTATATTTTTATTTTTTATATTTTAAAATCAATAGTGTCAAATGTTTTTTGTGTATGCATGCTTTATAATAAATTTGCACTTGATCATTTTTCTGGACACCTATGGAAACTAGTATGATTCTTCTGAACTCTTCGTTTCTCACTCAAATCCTCTGAGGCAACTGGGAACTAGAGTCATGAACTGAATTAGAAATAGAAGACAGACCAAAAAGGTGTAATAGAGTAGAGGAGCTCAAATATAGGGCAGCAGTTTAAGAGAAAGTGATTCCTAAGGGACAGAGCTGGAAGTATGTATTTACTGAATTCTTTGAATCCATGGCTGAGAGATTGTTCAAGTTATAGATGTGAAAGAATTTTTAGGTCAGGATCTTGGGAAGCTAAGGAGAGCAATTTTTAGAAGACAGTTTTTCTGTTTTCCTAGGAAGTTCCCAAGAAGTTTGTGTAGAAAAAAGTGGGTAATTACGGACCTTTTGGGGAGGAAGAGAACTATAATTCATTTTAATGGTGCAAAGAGATGCCATGTTAGAAGAACTTCCAGACCTGGAAGTGGGGAGGTGACTGAAGATGGGCACATTAAAACTTGGAATTATCCTTGAAAGCAGTTAATGGAAGAGATCAAGATTTCCTCCTGGTGTAAATTAGTGCATGTGCCCTTTGCCAGCTTTCACCCTCCTTATCCCTGCCCTTAGCTCCTCAGCCCTGGAAATATTCCATAGGGTATTTGATCTAAACTCAGTTGTATCACTTTACCTATTTTTCTACTTTGCCTTTCCTCCTTGAGGATATGAGTTTTATAGTTAAAGCTTAGCTTTCTGCTAAACTTTTTAGCTTTCTGCTACCCGTCAGGGACCATAATGCAGACCTATATTTCTGTGCCTTTGTTTTCTATACATTTAGAAAGGTGGCTAAATATATTTAGTTATTAATAAAGTCATTGCTTGTGAAGATGTATTGCTTTAAAAATTACCTTTAAATTTTTAAAAGCCATTTTAGAAACATGAAATATTTCCGTTGAGAATTTTCTTAAAAATTAGTCCAGTGTAGTAGAAAAAAACATGACTTCAGAGCTAGGAAACTTGGTTCCAAATTCTGGGGCTCCACCATTTAATAGCTTGGACAAGTCAAATAACTTTTTGGAGTCTCAGTTTCTCAACTGTAAAGTGAGGATTATACTAATTTGTTGTGAGGAGTAAATGAAATAACATGGGAAAGCACCCAACAGGAGAGTTGGCACTTAGTGAAAACGCAATAAATATTTTTTCAATCTGAGTGGCTCCCCCCCAAAAATGTAGAGCACATGTTTGCATAAGTTGTAGCCTAAAAGCAAACACCTAAATATATTCTTGGTAAAAGTGGGAATATTCTTATTTATTTTGGTTTTAATCTCTTTCTATGTACCTGAAGGGAAATGGCTTTGGCATCTTTCCTAGCCTAGGTTTCTTTTTTTTTTTTTTTTTTTTTGACCAGGCATGCCATTCATGTAGCACTCGGAAAAAGCTGACCTCTTCCCACTCCAGCCTTTTTTGTTTTTGTTTTTGTTTTTTCTTCTTTTTTTTTAATTAAAAAAAGAGAAAGAAAAAGAATGAAAAAGAATAAAGAAGAGGAAGAAGGAGAGAGAACGAGGGTGTTGCTTTATTGCCTGGGCTAGAATGCAGTCTAAAAATGGGTATGCCTATAATTGTGCTTAATAATGGAGACATGAAAAAAATGAGGGAAGAAAATAACAAACAAGCAGCCAACCAATATTTCATTTAAACCTGTAAGTAAGTATGATATGGTACTGATAAGTGTATATTTTGTGTATTTAAAGTGGAGAGTTCTATAAATGTTAAGTTTACTTGTTCCAGATCTGAGTTCAAGTCCTGGATATTGTTGTTAATTTTCTGTCTCATTGATTTGTCTAATATTAATGTTGAAGTCTCCCACTATTATTGTGCGGGAGTCTAAGTCTCTTTATAAGTCTTATATATCTGGGTATTCATGTACTGAGTGCATATATATTTAGGATCTTTAGCTCTTGTTGCATTGATCCTTTTATCATTATATAATGTCCTTCTTTGCTTCTTTTGATCTTTGTTGTTTTAAGGACTATTTTATCAGAGGCAAAAATTGCAACTTCTGCTTTTTGTTTATTTATTTATTTTTGCTCTCCATTTAGTTGGTGAATCTTTCTCCATCCCTTTTGTGCCTTTGTGTATCCTTGCATGTGAGATGGATCTGGATGCAACATACCAATGGGTTTTGGCTTTTTATCCAATTTGCCCGTCTGTGTCCTTGGATTGAGGGATTTAGTCGATTTAAATTTAGAATTAATAATAATATATGTGAGTTTAATACTGCCATTTAATGTTAGCTGGCAGTTTTGCCAGGGAAAGGGATTGGGACACCACCTAACACTACCCCTATCAAAAATAGCTCTCCAGAAATTAAGCTGAAAATCACCAAAACATACATGAATGGGAAGCCTCTCTTTGAATCTTCCATTTGTGGTGACAGTGCTGCTGATATATCTCAGTCAGAAGAAAATGGACAAAAACCAGAAAACAAGGTGAGAAGGAACAGGAAGAGGAGCATAAAATATGACTCCTTGCTGGAGCAGGGCCTTGTCGAAGCAGCTCTGGCATCTAAGATCTCAAGTCCTTCAGATAAAAAGATTCCAGCTAAGAAAGAGTCTTGTCCAAACACTGGCAGAGACAAAGACCACCTGTTGAAATACAACGTCGGTGATTTGGTATGGTCCAAAGTGTTGGGTTATTCTTGGTGGCCTTGCATGGTTTCTGCAGATCCACTCCTTCACAGCTATACCAAACTTAAAGGTCAGAAAAAGAGTGCATGCCAGTATCCTAGCCTGGGTTTCTAATGGGAGACGGTAAAGAAAACGCAGTCCTATCATGGTGTTGAAATACATAACCACGTACAGCAAATCGGTTTGGAGTCTGGTATGGTTGTTGAGGTGACATTTATTACTGAGAGACAATGAAGAATGGTGTATTGTTGCTCCATCACAGCTACTAAACTCACTAGCTGCCTGCTTGCCAGAGCCTTTGACGCCTCGGGGTGGAGCAAAAGATTTCTTTCCTGGATGGAGCAGGCAGTCTATGGTCAGTGTACAAGAGTTGCTATAGCAGCCTCACAGCTGTACTCTGTCTAGCAGAAACTTTGGTATGATTTCATGGATTTTGTTCACTTAAGTGAAAAACAGAGTTGTTTGGTTTTTATTTAATTCGAAATTGAAATAATGGAGTTGGAATTTTCTAGCCATGGCAGGTCTCAATTTTGATGAAACTGAAGCCAGAAAGTTCCAGTGTTTGAAGCAGCAGGTATTGTAACTATATTCTGATACTGGAAATGGGAGTTGGAATCCTGAATTAACTGTACTTGGGTGGATCATTGGCAACCCAGCCATTTTTATTAGGTTGCAGCTAAAGACAGGAGGGTCAGAGGGAAATGTTCAGCTTTCAACAATGTAAAATTAAAGTGAGAGATACTTAGTACATAGTAAGCTAACTGGCTGGGATAATGTACCTGAAAATTATTTTTGAGTTTTTTTGATAGCTTTCTTTATTCTTTTTTTTTTTTCTATACCTGCAGGTAAATGTGAGAGCCGTCTTAACTTTAAAAGTGTAATTTTAATGATAAATGTGTATTCTTAATCCATAATATATCAAAAATTAAGTAAAACTTTTAATTGTAATGTGAGAAGTCAGTCTAAGGGGTAAGAGGCCAGTTGGTTATGCACAATGGAAGGAGTGTGTTTTGTAGACAGAAATGCAACAGCTGCCATTATTGGTGTAGAGTAAATAATGAAACTCCTAATGGGGTTCCTGGAACTCTATTCAGCTGTAACTAAGGCTTTACCTACTGAGAACATTTAATTATAGGTTACGTTTAGATAAGTGCAAGCTGACTCTCAGACATATGACAAGACAAACCTGACTAAGTCATAATAGCATCTGTGAGATTTTTTTAAAACTCTATGGGTTGCCATTGCACATTTTAATTAAAGTGAGATGAGGATAAATAGAAATAATATTGACTGTCACTCATCTGAAAATAAATTTACTTCTTGGTAATACTACCAACTTAGTACTCTTTAAAAACATGTCATCTTACTGGGCAATCAGCCTGACTGAATCTTTTTAAATGAGTAAGTGGATAAATATCTTACCTGAAAGATAGCTTCATTAAATAAACTGACTCCTGAGAGGATTGCTCTGGCTTTTAATACCCTATGTAACAGATTTCTTGTAACCCTATCACCAAAGTCACTGCTCCGGACTATGGTCAGAACGTAGGAAGAAGCGTTTGCAGGGTAATGAGCAATAATAAGACCACCAAATATAATCTCATTAAAATGGGATTCTCTACCCACTTGTAAAAGTTTATTCACCACTACAAATTACTAAAGTTATTTAAACAATTAAAGAAATCTTAGTCTTCAAGAGGACTGCGAAGTGAGCCAGATCTTTCACTTCACATAGCTAAAATAATGTACTTTTTAACTTGACTTGGCTTAATGTAATTAAGCAAATTTTAGGATAGCCTCTAAAAAACTTTGAGAGGCATTTTGTTGTTGTTGTTGTTTTTAGTTAGTTTGCCTTAAAGTTAAATATACATTGACTTGTAGGGTATTTCTTGGAAAAACCTATTACTGAACCTAGTACAGAATGTGAATCACTCATGCCTGAAATACAAGATTGATGTTCATAGGACAATTGTCCAGAATCTTGCTGATTGGAAAGTATTTCACTCTTCATCACTGTAGGTCCTTATACCTTTACAAATGTGTTATTTATAACATAAACCATTTTGGTGTACAGGAAACCCACTTAAAATTAAGTTTTAAAACGCTTGAGAATTCTGTAAACATTTATGGTTTTATAACTTATAATTTTGCAAAATATTTTCAGAGACAGCTTATCCAAAATATGTAATACATGTGAGAGAATAGCACTGTTGAAACGGTTGAACACATGAAAAGCATTATTACCTTCATTGCCCCCAAAATGAACCAACCTACCAATTTAAAGCTGGGAAATTCAGTACCAGAGTTAAAAAGAAGTTACTCTAAAGATATCTGCTTTTACTTTAATCTCAAAAATAATTGATTTTTAAAAACTTACTCTATGTGTATAATTTCTCTGTTGATAAACTTGGAAAAATTTATATCAATATTACATTCCTTGATTCTCTCAAGGTATGATTTAAATAGTGGACACCTATGCGAAAATGTCAAACGGTTCTTTTTTCTTTGTTCTTTTACAGAATGGCTTTCAAGTCGAAAGAGGGCTGTGCCTTTGGTATTTGGGTAGGATATTTCCCTGTGATTTCTCATTCTCAGAACATTCCCATAAATAATACCACAAAGTAGAGTTTGAGTCTCTTAAACCATTCTACTAAAATACTATTGGTTTAAATTACCATCAGCAGAAATAAAAAACATAAACCACTTGAGGACTAAAGCTTTAGAAAATGAGTTTATATGCAAAGAAAACTTGCAAAGGAATACAGACTTTAGAAGACAGGCTTATCAAATGAAAAACCTACAAAATTACGAAAGTCACCAAGTTTAGTTCTTTTCATGGTGGAAAACAGTTTCCTCAAATAATCATCATATCAGAGGTCATGATGTCTCTTTAGATATCAGCATTGCCAAGACCAGGGATATAGTTATTAGAGAGTAACTTACAGGAAAGGTTCAAGGTTTCCTTTATACAGGAAATGATAACTAGATAGGATAGTGACTGTTTTTGTTGCTAATCTTATCTCAGTGTTTTATCTCAGGTGGTCCCCAAGACCACCTTCAGGTTCAGTGATTCACTAGAGGGACTCACAGAACTCAGAAGAGCTGTTAAGTTATGGTTATGGCATATATTATAGCAAAAGAATATAGATTAAAATCAGCACTGAAAAAAGGCACATAGGGCAAAGTCCGGGGGACACCAGGCAGAAGGACAGGCTTTTAGTTGTCCTTCACCTGTGAAATCATGTAGACAGCCCATAATTCAGCAACAATGTGTGACAACATTCTTGGAGAATTGCTAACCAGGGAAGCTCCACCAAGCCTTGGTGTCCAGATCTTTTCTTGAGGGTTGGTCTCGTAGGCATAGCATGGCTGATACACCATGTGGCTGACCTTCAGTTTTCAGCCCCTCCAAAGATGGAGCTGATACTACATGGCCTAAGGACCCCACCATTAATCACATTGTTAGTTTAGACTATCTGGTATAGCCCAAGGCCCCCAGGTAAATAAAAGCACTTAAATCAGGCAGGGTAGTCCAAGGACTTAGAGGTTATCTTCTTGAATCTGGGCACAGGACAAACATTTCTTTGGAATGTGAAAAGTTTACACAATCAAGACTTGCTGTATTGGTCCTTTACTGCAGTGTTGTATTTTGTTTTCTGACCCAAATGTGATGTGCGTTGTTTACCTTTCATGGCCTCTGGTTAAGGTGTCAGTTTTGCCTCCAAATTTCCTCCTAAAGCATGGATTTGACCACAAATTTGCTTTGTGATTTTCTGATTTAGTATCATTACTTTGATGATTAGTTTTATTATGTGAGTGTGATAAAAGGTTATGCTTAATATACAAAGTTTTTTTTCTTTTATAAGTCTAGTTAATAAAACTAGGGCCATGTGTTACAAAAACATAGAAGTTACTTTGCCTGGAGGCTTTTTAAAGTCTGAGAGGTTGTCATTACTTTATGTGTAAGATATTGCCCACATATTGAGGTCAGGAACCAAGAACCATTCAGTTCACCTCAGCCAAGTTGCTTGGACTGTTTTGCTTAATAATGGGCTTGCCTTAGCTACTTTAACGAGATGTGTGGCTTGGTCATGGTTGCAAAAGTGAATTGTTAATTATTGCCTGGTAAGAAGGAGAAAGTGTTCTTTTTGAACCTATGCAAATAGCCACATATCTTTGAAAAGTAAAGGAATACTTTTGTGTAATATTTATGTATTCTATTGTTTACTTTTTAATGTCATTTTCTACAGAATTATTTTTGCATTTTTCTGACATTGTATTACTTACAAGTTATATTAAGAATTTTTATTAATTTTTTTTCTCTGAATCCTAAAAGGTCAATTGGAACATGAGACTATTTAAAGAATAGTACTATCTTCAGGTTTGTTCAAGGGTAGCCTACTGACAATTTGAGATGAAGAAGAAAGAAATCTTTCCTTCTCCCTTCCCCTCCTTCTTTTTTTTTTCTTTTTTTTCTTTTTTTTTTTTTTTTTTTGTCTCAGGGTCTTGTTCTGTCACCCAGGCTACAGTGGAGTGAATGCAATCAAAGCTTACTGCAACCTCAAACTCTTGGGCTTAAGCAGTCCTCCTGTCTCAGCTTCCCAAGTACCTGGGACTACAGGTGCATGCCACACACTTGGCTAATTAAAAAAAATTTTTTTTTTTTTTAGGAGATGAGGGTCTCACTTTGTTGCTCAGGCTGGTCTCATACTCTGGGATCAACCAATCTTTCCACCTCAGCCTCTCAAAGCACTGTGATTACAGGCATGAGCCACTGTGCCCAGCAGATGTTTTCTTATATGTCCATTAGAAATAGAACATTAGCCACATGCTATGATTTGAATATGTCACTCAAAAACCATGTGTTGGGGCTGAGCACAGTGGTTACCACCTATTAGCCTGCACTTTGGGTGGATCACTTGAGGTCAGGAGTTTGAGACCAGCCTGGCCAGCATGGTGAAACCCCGTCTCTACTAAAAAAAAAAAGAAACGAAAAAAGAAAAAGGAAAAAAATATAAAAATTAGCTGGGCATGGTGGCATGTGCCTATAGTCCCAGCTACTCATCAGGCTGAGGCAGGAAAACCACTTGAACCCAGGATATGGAGGTTGCAGTGAGCTGAGATCACGCCACTGCACTCTAGCCTGGGCGATAGAGTGATTCTTGGTCTCAAAACAAACAAACAAACAAAAAATGTGTCAGAAACTTAAATCTCCAATGAAACAGTGTTAGGAGGTAGGGCCTAATGGATACAAATTACAGTGTCTAAGATGGATACTTTACTCTTTTCTTTTGAGAAGGGAGAGAGTAAAAGTTATTCACTGAGAACTTTTCAGATTGCAGAGGTCATAATTTTGAGACAAGCCAGCAGCAAATATTCCCTTTCCCATCGCAGATCCAGGCTCATTGGTAGAAGGATTACACAAACCAAGAAAAACCTTCTGTGAAGTTTCTACCCTTTGCTCTAAAATTACATAAAAACAATTTCAAAGTTTATTCACTGTGTATATTTTGTTCTTTTTGATGGCAGATTTGTCTATTGGAATTAGATATCCCTAAATAGTGTGTTCAAATGATGGGTTTTCCAAGTGATCTATCTCCAGCATATTTCTGAGGGAGAGAACACTGATCTCAGAGAAAGAAAGCTGTATAATTGCAAATGGACTATTACAAAAAACTATGCCTTCTTTTTTGAGGAGGAAGAAAATGCTTTTTAAAAATTAATACACAGACTGGGTGTGGTAGTTCATGCCTGTAATCCAAGTCCTTTGGGAGGCTGAGGTGGGAGGTTGGCTTGAGCTCATGAGTTTGAGACCAGGCTTGGCAACATAGTGAGACCTCATCTCTACACAAAATTAAAAAATTAGCCAGGCTCAGTGATGTATGCCTGTAGTTTCCGCTACTTGGGAGGCTGAGGTGGGAGGATTGCCTGAACCCTAGAGGTGTAGGCTGCGTGAGCCATGATCATGCCACTGCACTCCAACCTGGGAGACAGAGCAAGACCCTATCTCGAAAAATAATAGCAATATATAGAACTGCCAACTTTGGTTTATAATATTAGCCACAGATGGATCAAATGTAATAAAAGTACAAAAAGCATGAGTCATTGGTTGATGTAGGAGCTCCAGATCTCCAAGGGCTTCTCTACATTCCAGTGGGCACAGAAATATTTCTTTTTCTTAATTGATTTGAACTAAGTGGCATACAAACATGAAAAACAGCAGTTTTGTCAATGGTCAGAAGACGAGAAAGTAAATCAGTGATGTAGGGAGTCATATGAGCAACTTTCAAACCTAGTAGTACAAACTATCAATTTGACCAAACTTGTGTCTTAAGACCCAGATGCAAAGAAAAGATGTATCTTAGATGACAGAAGATAACAGAATCCTCAAGACAAAAACAAAGTACAATCAGATATCCTGTCATCGTTGCCTCACAAAGAACAGATCAACCATTAAAATGTGTATTTTCAGCATTGCTGCCACCAAAGGAAAGAAGGGCTGTGTAAAAATCAGAACCAGTATGAAAAGCAGACTTGGCCAGGAAAAAAAAAAGCATGAAGAGCCAGAAAAAGAACTTTAATCAAGACTTTATTGCCACATGAAACTCCCCTCAGGACTGGAAAAGTGTATACCTCAAACAGCCCTTGAGTTGTTCTACATGGACAGTGTGGTGAACTTTGCTCTGGTTGATGGATACACAAAATCTTGGAGGAATCTATACAATTGTCAAAGAAATATAGGCAAAGCATTTAGGGGAAAAAGTTTACTTTCAAGGAAAGTTCGAAAGCAACTCCAAGTTTTAAAAGGACTGACTCATCAAATAAAAAATTTTAAAAACAAAAGGAAAAAAATCCCGCAAAATTACTAGTATTACCAAGTTTGTAGTTGTCTATTCATGGTAGCAAAGATAGCAATTTTATCACATGATTGTCATAGCCGCCAAGGTCATCACAGATTTTCATCTTTTAGCATTGCAAAAGTTGGCAATAAAATTGCTTTTATTAAAGGAATTAGTAAATTATAAACAAAACAAGTATTATTTTATTTTGGGAAAATGAATGACAGTGACCCTGTTTTTGTTTGCTTATTTCTCTCAGGATACAAGACATTTTCTGACTACAATGTACATGTTGATAATGGTAGTGGAGCAGTGTGTACACTTTGCTTTCACACATGCGTCTTTTGATCTTTGGTAATTTTTTTTAAAAAGGCTTCCATGAATAGATAATGAGGTGTTTCATTATTATTTGAGGTAAAAGAGATAATATGGAACTGAGGGAGCCAAAGTTTAAGAAAGTTGCTTTGGTAAGCAGGATTTTTTTTTTTTTGCTTGATTGTCATGTCTTTAAGGACAAGATAGTAGGAAGCTTATAATTCATGGGCTTATTATAAATTCTAATGATTAATACAAATAACAAAGGAAATTTTGACTGAGAAAAAGGATGGGAGAGAAGGGGTAGAACAAAATTAAATTTACCAAACTATTTCAGTTAAAAGTTAAGCTGGATGCAGAAGCTGACTTGTCTGACCTCAAGAAAAAAATGCAGGCAGAATTCTATAGTTCAAAGATTCATATAATAATACTAAGAAGATTAAGATTCACTTAATTGTATTCCTTAGATGAGCCTCCTCTTTCAGACACCTTGGTTTTTTCTCGGAGCTCTGTTAGGCCAGTTTTTCTCAAGCTGTAGGTTATGTTCCATTAGTAGATACTGACTTTGATTTAGTGGCTTGTGAACCAAAGTCTGTTTTTAGTGAAGCCAAGTAGAAAAATGTCACAGTACATTGCATGGAGTACAAGCAAATGTTGAGATTTTTGCTTTGGGTAAGATTTTTTTTTTTTTTTTTTTTTTTTTAGTTTCACTCTGGCAATTACGTGAACTCAACTCACTGCAACATCTGCCTCCCGAGTTCAAGCAATTCTCCTGCCTCAGCCTGCCGAGTAGCTGGGATTACAGGCATAGCCACCATGCCCAGCTAATTTTTGTATTTTTTTTTTTTTTAGTAGAGATAGGGTTTCACCATGTTGGCCAGGCTGATCTCAAACTCCTGACCTCACTGATTTTTTTTTTTTTTCAACTGAAGATTCAAGTGCTGGGACCTGCCCACCTCAGCCTCTCAAAGTGCTGGGATTACAGGCATGAATCTGGCTACTTTGCGTAAGATTTAGTAAAGACCACATTACTGAAACAGTTAAGTTACAGTCATATGTTGAAAGACATTGGACAGTTACAGAAGCAACGAAGACTAGAAGAACCAAAATTCCAGAAGTGAAAGAGCCTTCGTAGGTGAGTTGACAATCTCTGGCTATTTGCTTCCTTAGCCAATCTACCAATTCTAGTCACAGTGACACTGTTTTGGCAAAGGAACCCACATGGGACAAAGAGAAGCCAGGGGATCTTTTGAAAGCCATGGCTGCAGGAATGGCAGATTTGGATCTAATGTTTGAAATACACCCATTGGATATTTGCTGGATGCCAGGATATGAAGGAGACTGAGGGAGCTGATCTAGAAAGGCAAAGTAAAATCTGCAGTTTTGCCATGCTAGAGAGAGGAACTGCATCAAACATACGACAGTTCTTGCCCTCAAATTTTTGCCAGATTTTGAACTTTCATGGGGTGTGAAAGTAAGTTCAAAACCCTTTGAAGGACAGAATTTCAGAGATGGGGAAAAAGAGAAATGTCAAACTATCAATCAAAAGGCTCAGAAGGCCACACTTAAAAAGGAAGTTGGAAAGGCAGGTAGAATCTGCGATTATTTTAGGAGACAACACCCCACAGGAGAGTACAAAACACCTGGCCAGCTTTCCTCTGTATGTGTTTACCAGATTTTGAAGCTGCAGGAAGTTATAGAGCTAAACTAAAACCTCTAAAAGGGTAGAACTGAATCTTCAGTTAAAAAAAAAAAAAAATAGCCAAAGAATAAAAACCTTACAATGGTTTAAGTCCATTTACTGCCTACAATTTGTGCAATGATTTCTACATGTTATAAGCCTCACGATACATTTTACTGCTGCCTTTAAAGTTAATTTTAAAAATTTTGTTGCACACTTTTCTTTTCTGCTGCTCTTTTTTCCTGAAGATTCATGCTTTCATTGGACTCATTTTCCTTCAGCCTCAAGAATTGCCTTTAATACTCTTAGGAGTATAGGTCTGCTGATGATAAATTGTCAGCTTTTCTTTGTCTGAATAAATCTTTACCATCATTTATAAAGAATATTTTAATTGGGTATAATTGGGTATAAAATTGATTTTTTTTTTCTTATAGCACTTTTAATATGTCTTTTCATTGCCTTCTGGCTTCTATACTTTCAGTTAGAAAATTAGCCATCAGTCTTACTCTTCCTTTTTTTGAAACTAATGTATCTTTTTTTCTCTTAATGCTTTTAAGATTTTACTTTGGCCTAGTGCAGTGGCTCACACCTGTAATCCCGGCACTTTGGGAGGCTGAGGCAGGTGGACCTCACCTGAGGTCAAGATTTCCAGACCAGCCTGGCCAACATGGTGAAACCCAATCTCTACTAAAAAAATACAAAAATTAGCCATGTGTGCCTGTAGTCCCAGCTATTTGGGAGGCTGAAGTGGGAGAATCACTTGAAATCGGGAGCCAGAGGTTGCAGCGAACCAAGATCAAGCCACTGCACCCCAGACTGGCAACAGAGCAAGACTCCATCTTAAAAAAAATAAATAAATAAAATAAAGCTGGGCATGGTGGCTCATGCTTGTAATTCCATCACTTTGGGAGGCTAAGGCAGGTGGATCATGAGGTCAAGAGGTCGAGACCATCCTGGCCAACGTGTGAAACTCCATCTCTACTAAAAATACAAAATACAAAAATTAGCTGGGTGTGGTGGTGCATGCCTGTAGTCCCAGCTACTCGGGAGCTGAGGCAGGAGAATTGCCTGAATCCAGGAAGCTGCAGTGAGCTGAGATTATGCCACTGTACTCCAGCCTGGCAACAGAGTGAGACTCTGTCTCAAAAAAAAATAATAATAATAAAAAAGTAGTGATGTCAAGGGATATAAAAGATTTGAACAACATGACTAACCAATGTGATCTAATTGACATATATATAAAACACTATTCCTAACATCAGAATACTCATTTTTTTCAAGTACACATGGAACATTTACCAAAATAACCATGCGTTGGGTTATAAAGCATGCTCAACATATTTTTTTAAAATTGAAGTCATGCAGAGTATGTTCTCAGGCCACAGTTGAATCATACTAGAAAACATAACAGAAAAACAGAACCACTTTTAAATAACTTTTATGTCAAAGAAGAAATGATAATGGAAATTAGAAAATATTTATAATGAAGACACAACGTTAAAAACTTCTGTGATGTAGCTAGAATAGTGCTTAGAGGGAAATTTGTTGCATTAATTACCTACAGGAGAGGTTAAAAATTATTGATCTAAATGTCCATCTCTAGAGCTGAAAAAAGAAAAGCAAATAAGATAGTAAAAGCAATGATCTATTAAGTTAGGTGAGCAGAAATCAGTGAAAGGCAGACATGAATAACCTAGAGAAAACTCAATAATACTGGTTCTTTGAAAAAATTATAAAACTGATAAATCTCTAGTAAGACTGATCAATATAAAAGACCAAGTACAGTAATTACCAATATCAGGAACATAAAAGGAGACAGTACTACACATTCTATAAACATAAAAAGACAAGAGGCTTAAAAGAACAACATCAAGAAATTGAAAGGAAGACCCACAGAATGGAAGAAAATATTTGCAACTCCTATATCTGATAAGGGACATGTATCTAGAATATATAAAGAACTCTTACAACTCATCTGTAAAATACAAATAATCCAATTAAAAGTGGGCAAAGGCTCTGAATGGACATTTCTCCAAAGAAGGTATGCAAATGGCCAATAAACACATGAAAAGATGATTGACATCATTAGCCACTGGGAAATGCAAATTAAAACCACAGTGAGATACCACTTCACATCAACTAGTATGGCTTAAGTAAAAAAGACAGTAACAAGTGTTAGTAAGACTGTGGAGAAACTGGAACCCTCATACATGGCTGATGAGGATGTAAAATGATACAACCACTTTGGAAAACAGTCTGCAAGTTTCTCAAAGGTCAAACATATTTATCCTCTAATTCCACTCCTACATATATACTCAAGGGAAATGAAAACAGATGTACACAAAACCTTGTATATGAATGTTCATAGCAGTGTTATTTATAATTGCTCCCAAATGGAAACAACCCAGATGTCCATCAGTTGATGAACAAATAAAATGTAGTATAGTTGTTTAATAGAATATTATTCAGCCATCAAAAATGAATGAAGTGTGATACATGCTACAACAAGGATGAACCTTGAAAACATGCTAAATGAAAGAAGCCAGTCACAAAGGACCATATATTGTATGGTTCCATTTATATGAAACAGTCATATCAATGTATAGAGACAGATCTTCAGAGACAAAAAGTCAGTGTTTGCCTATTGTTGGGGAGAAGTGTCTTAGAGAAAAAATGAGGAGTGGCTGGTAATGACAATAGAGTTTCTTTTTGGGGTAATGAAATGTTCTAAAATCGATTATAGTACTGGTTGTACAACTCTGAATATACTAAATAAAAAGCAATGATTGTACATTTTATGTGTGTTAATCAGATGGTGTGTTACTTCTATCTAAAAGCTGTTAAAAAGTATGAGGATATTATGAAAAACCTTACATCCCCCCAAAATTCATCTACTTAGATGAAATGTACTTATATATCAAAATGTTCTTTTAAAAGTCTTATTAAAATGAACAAAACAAAATAGAAAATTGAATAGTTATATATCTGTTTAAAATATTGAATCTGTAATTGAAGTCCTCCCATACAGAAAACTTCAGTTTACTATATTTCATAAATGACTCATGTCTGTAATCCCAGCACTTTGGGAGGCCGAGGCAGGAGGATCAGATGAGATCAGGAGTTCGAGACCAGCCTGGCCAACATGCTGAAACCCCATCTCTGCTAAAAATACAAATATTAGCTGAGTGTGGTGGCATCTGCCTGTAATCCCTGCTACTGGGGAGGCTGAGGGAGGAGAATTGCCTGAACCCAGGAGGCAGAGGTTGCAGTGAGCCGAGATCACACCACTGGACTCTGGGCAGCAGAGCAAACTGTTTCAAAAAAAAAAAGTCCTATCTCACCCTTTACTCCTACTTCTTTGGGAAGCTCTAGAATGCAATTTCTATTAGTTTGCTAATCACCTTGAAAATTTTAACATAGTTACTCAGTATTTCTCTTCTAAACATGCCTGTTTTATTCCCATCCAAGCCTGCTGTAACCACACATTAAACACTCTCAAAATACTCAAGCTGATCTTACTATTTTTGTATTAAATTTTGACTACTTTTTAAATGCATAAAAATTATGTATTAATTGTATATAATTATGAATTACAAATAATTAAATGTACTTATTTTTAAAAACACGATTGAAGAAATTCTCTTTTCTCGCAATCTTTCTTTCTTTTTTTTTTTTTTTTTGAGATGGAGTCTCGCTCTGTTGCCAGCCTGGAGTGCAGTGGCATGATCTCGGCTCACTACAACCTCCACCTCCTGGGTTCAAGCAATTCCCCTGCCTCAGCCTCTCAAGTACGCCTGGCTAATTTTTTTGTATCTTAGTAGAGACGGGGTTTCACCATGTTGGCCAGGATGGTCTCGATCTCCTGACCTGGTGATCTGCCTGCCTCAGTCTCCCAAAGTTCTGGAATTACAGGCGTGAGCCCCTCGCTTGGCCTCGAAATCTCTTTTCTAAGACTAAATGAGGTCCCAGTGCTTGCCTGACACACAGTAGGTTCTCAATAAATGAAGCACACCTCCCATCGCCCTCCAAATAAACAGTTGTCTCTTTAAACCTAGACATGGGTGCTCAGCAGGCATGTGTTTCTCTGGGTTGGATTCATTTCATGGACAGTTGTCAAAGACTGACCTCTTGATGTTAATTTTCTGAATACTGTACTTGACTGTGTTGCAAGCTAAATAGTTCAGGATTAAATGTTCTCATTTCTGAGATGTGAAGTGTTAAAACTGATCAAGAAATGAAGGCAGAACGTCTGCCCTTTGGGAGAATCATCAGCCAGTCTATGTTGCTGCCACTCTTGGCTACTGGTTGGAATGCAGCTGTTAAGGCAGCTGTTTAACTGTTTGTCCAACTTGAAAGGACACTGCCAAATGGCAAATATTTTCTAGAACATTTTACTTTTGCTAAGAACAATAACACTGCATTTTATTGAGTTCCAATGGCATGCCAAACATGACAGATTTATTACTAGTCAGGTTCACAACATGGACTGAACATGGATGCTCATTTCCATTTTTAATATATTGAGAAAAAGAATAAATGGGCTCCCAAAGGAAGCCTCTATACAAAACATCTCTACAGAATAATTATTTGTTGAAATGACAGCAGATTAACTTGAAAAAATGAAATATCTCTGAAAGAAAAGATGAGAATCTAGAAATATCAGAGGAAAAAAAGAAGGTTTAAGTGTTTTAAATCTCTCTAATGTGGCCTTAGAAAGACTTAACCTACTTGTCCAGGACAGGTGAGGTCAGCAGTAATACAAGGAAATACTTCATCTATTGAATCCCCTGCAATTTATGGGTCCCAGGACTTCTGAGTCATGCAGTTAATATACATTGTTAATTAGAATGTTAACACTAAGTACTTACTAAACAATTATGTTGAATTTAACAGACTGTGAACAAGGTAAGCTGGGGAAGTTATCAGCTGCTATTTAATGGTAAAACCTGTATGCAAAATGTAGGCAGTCAAAATTAAGAAAACACATTCAAATGCATAAGTACAATTTTCTATTAGAAGTCAGCAATAACTGCCATTCACAGCAGTTAGTGTGTAATCCCCACAAACATTTGTCTGTGGGGATTGCAGAGGTGAGGGGTGGTCGGGGGGGGTGCATTCTCACTTATTAAACCTCAAGAGACAGAGCCATAACAGAGATATTTTTGAAGGTGAACTGGGCTAATCAAAGGCATGGCCAGTGGAGATTCTAACCTACTTTTTCTCTACTGTTTACTAGATGTTAATTAAATCACAAACAGTCTAACCTGGCTGTTTCTTCAAATTGCAAAAGCATGCATTACTACAGAGTAGACATGATTTATTGGACAAAGATAGACTAAGTTCCACATGCTGGTTAATGGTCACTGAGGACATCAAGCTTTGTGATCCTCTTTTTCAGGGATACAGAAGGACAGCAAAGGCAAATCATGGATGAAATTTACAAGATCACTTCCACAGAAAGAGTCCAGTTATTGGAGAAAAAACTGGCTGTGCAACTGACTGAACTGAGGTCTGAGATGGAAGAACTGGGAGCTCTTCCAGGAACAGCTAATCAAGTTTACAGGTAAATAGTGGCAGTGAGAAGGTGTGATCTTCAGGGGCTTTACCCCTCACTCTCACACCATGATCTCCATCAGCGCCCTCTCTTCTTTTTACCTGGACAATTGACATTATCTCAAGTTCAGATAAATAGTATACAATGGCAGTTTCAGGTACCCATTTCTAATCTGATTGCTGCCTCTAAGATTTTTCTATATTCTAGATTTGTTAAGACAGATCCAAGCAAATGTCTTACCAAAGAAAATGTAAACATGTTTTCACATGTTCACTAACGCTATTGTCTTAAAGTTACAGAAGCTATAATACAAATCATACTTAATGAAAAGAGATCTCATTTTACCCAATAATATTTTAATTGAATTTGATTTTGATTTTGGTGAGAAATTTAAAAGCTGAAATAATGCTAGGTATTTGGTAATACATTATGCAAAACAATGTTCTGTAAGTGTTACCAGCACTGTGGATTCTTGCTGTCTCCCAGGATAGAAATCAAGAGAGATCACCAAGCAGAGCAGCAAAGTGAAGTTTATATCAGCTTGCGCACAAGGGAGCCAGCACCAAGAAAAGAAACAAAAAGAGCTGCTCCCATAGGGTAGTGTATGGGTTAGTTTTATAGGATCTTTCGACAGAGAAGGGTTACATCAGGGCAAATATAGGAGGGGTTTTTCTAGTGCTTGCGCAGTGGCTCAACATGCTGCTTGATACATCAGATGTAGCATTAGTATTTTAAATCTTCATCCCACATGTTATTCTTAGCACAAAAATGAGGAAGAGATAACTGTAGGTTGAGTTTTAGTTCTAACATGTGGGACTTCACGGAAGTCTCTAGCCCCCCAAAGTAGGAACTTGCTGTTAATAATTTCTTGGATCTTTCGTTACTGATTTGTGGAGAGTTAGGTAAGCTAGAACCTCAGTAGGGGCTTCTGTTCTTCTCTAGAGCAGATCACAGCCGGAAGCCCACCAGCCTGTTTCATTAGGAGCTTTTCTATAGGTAAATGCTGCTGACAACAGCGATCAAGTTCTTATAGAGAAACAGGAGACACAGATCAGCCCCTAATGGCAAGTCTCATGGGCCCAGGACCTCTGTTTTTGTTACTGCCACAACTGATCAAAAGAAACAGTATGAGAACCATGGTAGGCTGAATAATTGAGAAAACACAATGTGGGTGGTGAGAGGTTGGGAGAGGTCAGAAGATGCAGTAAGCAGGTAAATTAGTATTTCATCCCAAAGACAATTCTGAAGAACCAGGCTTTCATATATTTTTAAATTAGTATTTAAAACCATTAGGTGTCTGAAGCCAATCAGATTGTGTGATGAGATGGAAAGATCATGGAACCATGCAAGTCATAATTTCTCTCAACTTTGGTTTCTTTATTTGAAAAACAAGGTTAAAAATATATACCTTGCCTATCTACCTAAGGTCGTGAGGATAATGACATGATGCACGTCAAAGTATTTTTAAACAAGAAAACACAATGCAAAGATCAAGTGTTGATATTATTGTGATTTAAATGTCAGAATGTCAGGCAAGTGGCTCCCCAGTGTACACTGGGATAAGAAAGGCTTTCTGATGTCTCTTAGAATACAGTGATGGGAAATCCTCGATAGCCTTATTTGTCTATTCCCCCAAATCACACAACACTGCACATAGAAGAATCTGTTAGTCTAACAATTACTTCTTGAGCACCTTCTGTTTTCCAGGAGCCGTGCTAGGTTCCAGAGTCCAAGGGATATGGAAATATCTACTCCTGATATTCACTTTAACATTCTCATTCTAGTAGCCTGAAAAAATCTATTGAAGTCTTCAGGAGAACTGTGTGTCTTATTCATTTTTCCTTCCTTCCTTTTTTTTTTTTTTTTCATCTTTTCCCTCGTTTTACTACACAAACCCAAGACTTTGCAGTGGTTCTTTCATAAATTCTTGCTGAATGAATAAATGAATGAATGTATGTTGCATGAACAATGCTTGATGAACATATGAGTAAATCTCTTTTTGCAGGTTGATGTATATACTATTTATGTACACCAGTCTCTTCTGGGTCATTCACAGGCTCTTGGAGGTTCACTGAGAGGAAAGACAAGATCTGAGTGAGAGAGGGGCAGAGTAGCTAAGCCCATGACCCTCCCCATCTCCCAGTATGCCAAAGATAAGGAAACAAGAGGGTAGGGGAAAGTTTCTTCTGTTTCTCTAACTGCCTGGTAATAAGGTAATAACTAATCCCTTTTTTGGTTCATTACTCATTCCCCACAGCCACAAGGCTGCAACCAGGTTTCAGTAATCACAGAAATTATGCCTTATGTTTATTACTGCTTTTATTCTCAAAACCCTTTCAGAGCTCCCCTCTTTTTTTTTTTCTTCCTCCATTAAAGCCAAGATGTTAGGAAATAAGAGGGGCATTATCTCCAACCTCAGGGGTGGAAATTTGACACAATTTGTCTAAATGGGTTGCTGAGGCTCACTTGGCTGATGGATTTCTTGACTGTCAGCCTGGGATTCTTTTCACAGAACCACTGCCTGCAGTGAGGGAAACTGCTGGCAAGTGTACAAACCAACAGTGTATTTTTATCTTCCCTTAAAACTTACCTGGAAACTGATAGGGCCATATGAACAATATTAACCTAAATGTCACTGCTTACACCTCCTTCATAATCTCCAGGTGGTTTCTCACCTGCGTTCCGGAATGACCCGCTGTGGCCCCTTACCAATGTCTGCAAAATACTATCTTGAGAAAGTGATTGTCTGCATCAGGGTTGCTGTTTCCTGATGTTTCCAAAGCTGCCAAACCTTGGGATATATCTTATCCCTAATGTGGAGCACTCTGCTGTTCCTGACCCAGGGTCCTACCCTCTTAACAGGTGATTCCACAGCTTGTCCCTGCTTGTATCAGAGTCCATGGTAAAAACAACAACTCCTTCATAACTGGGCATGGATGGGAATCCACAAGGCTGCTTAAACAGGCACTTCTGCTATAAATGTTTTTCCTAGGAATCAGTAATTTTCCTAAAGCAGTCAGTTTGGTTAAAATAATTCCTGAAGAATTTCATGTTTAATATTTAAGAGTTATTCCCCACCCCCCAGCAGATAATTCATCAAGAACACAAAAGTAAAAGCATTTTGTTTTGAATTACACAAAACTGGTTTTGTGTCACAATTAGGTGAAAATGGGATCTGATAGGCACAATATTTGTCAGAGATAAGGTTGCTGGAGGGACAGGTGGGGAAATAAAAATCCTCACTATTGTGTCCCTCCCTATACTCTGCAGTAGGAAATAGTGAGGCGAATCAAGGGTAGACAGACATACTATGTTTGTATGGAGAGGAGAGAGAATTGACCCAGGGAAAGGTTTAGCAAACATGCTAATCAAAGAAGAATCAAAAAAGATTCTGACCAAAGCAAAAGGATGTGGCCTTTGCATGCCCTCAATAATCCAGTATAATATGATATACTTATTCAGAAATTAGCAGTTGTGAAGAGTTACAGATTAATCATGGTCTATCTATAATCTGGTCTATTACAGCTTCTGTAATTACCACTTCTATTGCATAAATCTTTCTGCAGCTCTGTTCAAATGCCAAAGGACATTTATTACTTCAGAAGAGAGAGGGAAGTGGCACTGAAGAAAGCCTTACAGGTGAGTAGGAGAGTGGGCTATTTCAATACAACAGTAAGTTTGATTTTGCTGACTTGGTAACTTTTAGCAGAGACAGTTTATTTTTGCAGACAAACAGCTGATGCTATTACCAGTATTTGTAAGAAGAGGGCAGTCCACTATTCAGCCTAACCACTGGATCAGAGCAGGCCATTATTTCCTTGGAAATATCTGATTCTGTGATATTTGAAATTTTACAGTTCTTTAATTTAGAATGTTAAAACTAGTTATTTGGGTTTAGGTGGCTGAGTCGGAGCCCCTTGCTGTTCAGGCAGACGTCATGCAGAGGGAGCTAGAGAGCTGCCTAAGAAGAGAGTACACCCCTGAAAATTTACCTTTGCTTCTGTTGCAGGTAAAAGTGATTTTGCAATTTGAAAAATTCATCTGAAATTTAGTAGAAATGTATGGACAAAGCTGGCTTTCAGGTATATCCTTTGGCTAGGGTAGGTTTTTTTTTCCTCGACATGTTTAGTTTGCAGAACTTGGTAAGTGAAAATGCTATTCTTTGTTAGAGATCTATTCCATAGTTTTAAATTTGGCTTAAAGGAACCAAACAATTGACTGAATTTCTACTAAATACTTTCTGTGTTGATAATATAGGGAAATCTGACATTGACTAGGACAGTTCCAGCCCTTAAAAAGCTATTGGCTATGGCCAGACATGGTGGCTCATGCCTGTGATCCCAGCACTTTGGGAGGCTGAAGCGGGCAGATCACTTGAAGTTAGGAGTTCAAGACCAGCCTGGCCAATATGGTGAAACCCTGTCTCTACTAAAAATACAAAACTTAGCTGGGCATGGTGGCACACGCCTATAGTTCCAGCTACTCAGGAGGCTGAGGCAAGAAAATCGCTTGAACCCAGGAGGCAGAGGTTGCTGCAAGCTCAGATTCTGTCACAAAAAAAAGAAAAGAAAAGAAAAGCGATTTGGTAACCTAAAGAAGGCATTTCTGAGAAAAAATTATTTTATTTTAATTCACCACGTTGGCCAGGCTGGTTTTGAACCCCTATCCTCAAGTGATCTGCCTGACTTGGCCTCCCAAAATGCTGGGATTATAGGTGTGAGCCACTGTGCCTGGCCCTGGAAATTTCTATTAAGAAAATATCTCAAGACATGGGAAAAAGAGTTTCCTTAAAGATTATTATTGCAGCATTATGTTAAAATCTAAAAATTAGAATTGCCTAAATATCCACCAATAAGAGAAAGAGTTAAGGAAAACATTATAGTACTTGGTAGAATATTGTTCTGCCATTAAACATTTTTTATTGTTAAATTAAGTTTCACTTAAAGCTGTCTCCTCGTAAGTTCAGAAACCTTGGTCTCCCTACATAGTGACCTGTAACCTAACTGGACTGTAAATAGACTGTAACCTACTCTTTTAAAAAGTAACTGAGTCTAGCCAATCACAGAAACCATACTTCAGCCACCCGCAAGCAGCCAGCTGTTCAAACTGTTCAAATAAGGCAAACACTGAGCTCTAACCAATTTGGCTGTTTCTGTACCTCACTTCTGTTTTCCGTTACTTCACGTTCCTTTTTCTGTCCATGAATCCTCTTTCACTGTGCAGCAGTGCTAGACTCTCTGAACTTACTCTGGTTGGGGGCTAGGAGGACGGCCCAATTCATGAATTGTTCTTTGCTTAAACTCTGTTAAATTTAATTTGCCTAAAGTTTTTCTTTTAACTAATGTTAAAATAAAATTATTATATATACTTCATATATAATTCCTTATTTAATATATGATTATTCCTTACGCATGGTGGCATTCCTTATATGCCACCATGCGTAAGGAATAATTATATATGAAGTATTAGTTAATAAAAACTAATGAGTGTGTGCGTATGTGTGTCATAATAAAGGTCAAGTATGTATAGGAAAAAAAAAAAATCACTTGACAGACTTAGACCAAATGTTAATGAATGTTGTGTTTGGATGGCAGGATAATGAAATTCCCCTTTCTACTTTTATATGTTTGCTAAATTTTCTGTAAGAAGTATATATTATTTCAATTTTAAAATTGCTTGTTCTCTATTGCTATGTTATCTATGCATACAAATTAGTTCTTTAGCAACTAGTTAGGAATTAACTATTAAATTAATCACAAAGAAACAAAAGATATTGAGATGCTATTTGCAAGTTAAACTGTTGTCATTGTTTTCATTCAGGATTCTCTTTCCAGTCACTTCTGGCATTCTTCATTCCTTTGTGTATATCAGTGTTTCTCAATGGAGAGAAAGGAGGGGTAGAGATAGAAGATATTTTGTGCCTCAAGGGACATTTGGAAATGTCTGGGGCTATTTCTTGTTGTCACAATTTGGGTGAGGGGTATGACTGGTTGCTACTAGCATTGAGTAGACGTCAGGGAAACTGCTAAACATTCTACAATGCACAGGGTAGCCTCTCACAACAAATAATTATCTAGTACCGAATGTCAATAGTTGCTGATGTTGAGAAACTAGTATTATCTAAACTTGCATAGGATATCATTTGCTTTCTCTCTGAAGAATTTTCTTTAGCATTTCTGGTGGTTCAGGTCTACCAGGGACAAATTCTCATAGTCTTTGTTGTTTTGAAGTATTTCCCCTTCATTTTGGAAAGATATTTTTGTTCAACATAGAATTCTGGGTTGGTGGGGTTTTTTTATTGCTTTTGCCTTTGGCTTATATAGTTTCCAATTATTTTCTTTCTTTCTTCCTTTTTTTTTTTTTTTTTCCTTTTCAAGGTAACAGCTTTATTTTCTTTATTTTTTATTTATTTATTTTTTTTGAGACGGAGTTTCACTCTTGTTAGCCAGGCTGGAGTGCAATGGCGCGATCTCGGCTCACCACAACCTCTGCCTCCTGGGTTCAGGCAATTCTCCTGCCTCAGCCTCCTGAGTAGCTGGGATTACAGGCACGTGCCACCATGCCCAGCTAATTTTTTGTATTTTTAGTAGAGATGGGTTTCACCATGTTGACCAGGATGGTCTTGATCTCTTGACCTCGTGATCCACCCGCCTCGGCCTCCCAAAGTGCTGGGATTACAGGCTTGAGCCACCGCACCTGGCAACAGCATTATTTTCATTGAGATTTAGTTTACACACATTTTTGCAATTAATATTAATTATACAAAAAGAGTATAAAACATGCCATTTTAAAACCGTGGAATAGTTTGACTTTTGTCACTGCTCTATGTAAGTACATATGTTTATTCATAAGCTAAAAGGAAATTCAAATATATGTCATAACAGGAAAGAGCATTTTACTGATTTAAGTTTTTTTTTTTTTTTTTTTCTGTCAACCTCTAACCATTTGCTTACTTGAACTAATGTGATATGGTTTAGCTGTGTCCCCACCCAAATCTCATCTTGAATTGTAGCTCCCATAATTCCATGTATTGTGAGAGGGACTCAGTGGGAGGTAATTGAATCATGGGGGTGGGTCTTTCCCATGCTGTTCTTATAATAATAAGATCTTGGCTCACTACAACCTCCACCTCCCAGGTTCAAACAATTCTCCTGCCTCAGCCTCCCAAGTAGCTGGGATTACAGACATCTGCCACCATGCCTGGCTAATTTTTGTATTTGTAGTAGAGACAGGATTTCATCATTTTGGCCAGGCTGGTCTTGAACTCCTGACCTCATGATCTACCCACCTTGGCCTCCCAAAGTGCTGGGATTATAGGCATGAGCCACCATGCCCAGCTGATCTGATGTTTTTATAAAGGAGAGTTCACCTACATATGTCCTCCTGCCTGCTACCATGTTAGGCTTCCCTTTGCTTTTTCTTCGTCTTCTGTCATGATTGTGAGGCCTCCCCAGCCATGTGGAACTGTGAGTCAATTAAATATCTTTCCTTTATAAATTGCCCAGTCTTGGATATGTCTTTATTAGCAGCATGATAATGGACTAATACAGTAAATTTGTGCATTTGGGTAAATGTACCCACGCCAAATGGGAGGAATTGACCAAAACTAAGGGGCTACAGGCCCCATGCAATTCTGAAATCCAGTAGGGCAGTCAAATCTTAAAGCTCCAAAATGATCTCCTTTGAGGATAGAATGGGGTACTGCTGTAAAGTTATTTGAAAATGTGGAAGAAACTTTGGAACTGGGTAACAGACAGAGGCTGGGACAGTTGGGAGGGCTCAGAAGAAGACAGGAAGATGTCGGAAAGTTTGGAACTTACTAGAGACTTGTTAAAGGGCTTTGACCAAAATGCTGATTGTGATATGGACAATAAAGTCCAGGCTGAGGTGATCTCAGATGGAGATGAGGAACTTATTAGGAACTGGAGCAAAGGTGATTCTTGCTATGTTTTAGCAAAGAGACTGGTGGCATTTTGCCCTTGCCCTAGAGATCTGTGGACCTTTCAACTTGAGAGAGATGATTTAGGGCAGGCGTCCCCAAACTTTTTACATAGGAGGCCAATTCACTGTCCCTCAGACCGTTGGAGGGCCGCCACATACTGTGCTCCTCTCACTGACCACCAATGAAAGAGGTGCCCCTTCCTGAAGTGCAGCGGGGGGCCGGATAAATGGCCTCAGGGGGCTGCATGCGGCCCGTGGGCCGTAGTTTGGGGACGCCTGATTTAGGGCCTCTGGTGGAAGAAATTTGTAAGCAGCAAAGCTTTCAAGAGATGAGTTGGGTGCTGTTAAAAGCATTCCATTTTATGTATTCACAAAGATGTAGTTTGGAACTTATGTTTTGAAGGGAAGCAGAGCATAAAAGTTCAGAAAATTTGCAGTCTGATGATGTGATAGAAAAGAAAAACCCATTTTCTGAGGAGAAATCCAAGCTGGCTGCAGAAATTTGCATAAATGACAAGGAGCCAAATGTTAATTGGCAAGGCAATGAGGAAAATGTCTTCAGGGCATGTCAGATGTCTTCATGGCAGCCCCTCTCATCACAGGCCTGGAGGCCTAGGAGGGAAAAATGGTTTCCTGAGCTGGGCCTAGGGCCTTGCTGCATTGTGTAGTCTTGGTAATTGGTGCCCTGAGTCCCAGGTGTGGCTGAAAGGGGCCAATGTAGAGCTCAGGCCATTGCTTCAGAGAGTGCAAGCCCCAAGTCTTGACAGGTTCCACATTGTGTTGAGCCTGCAGGTGCACAGAAGTCAAGAATTGAGGTTTGGAAATTTCCACTTAGATTTCAGATGATGTATGGAAGTGCCTGGATGTCCAGGCAAAAGTTTTCTGCAGAGGCAGAGCCATCATGGAGAACCTGTGCTAGAGCTATGTGGAAAGGAAATGTGGGGTCAGAGCCCCTACACAGAGTCCCCACTGGGGCACTATCTAGTACAGCTGTGAGAAGAGGGACACCATCCTCCAGACCCCAGAATAGTGGATCCACTGACAGCTTTCACTGTGCACCTGGAAAAGCTGCAGACACTCAATGCCAGCCCATGAAAGCAGTCAGGAGGGGGACTGTATCTTGCAAAACCACAGGGACAAAGCTGCCCAAGACCGTGGGAACCCATCTCTGGCATCAGTGTGACCTGGATGTGAGTCATGAAGTCAAAGGAGATTATTTTAGAGCTCTAAGATTTGACTGCCCTGCTGGATTTCAGAATTGCATGGGGCCTGTAGCCCCTTTGTTTTGGTCAATTCCTCCCATTTGGAGTGGGTACATTTACCCAATGCCTCTACCTCCATTATATATGGGAAGTAACTAACTTGCTTTTGATTTTACAGGCTCATAGGCAGAAGGGACTTGCCTTGTCTCAGATGACACTTTGGACTGTGGAATTTTGAGTTAATGCTGAAATGAAATAAGACTTCGGGGGACTGTTGGGAAGGTATGTTTGGTTTTGAAATGTGAGGGCATGAGGTTTGCGAGGGGCCAGGGGCTGAATGATATGCTTTGGCTTGTATCCTCAACCAAATATCATCTTGAATTATTACTCCCATAATTCCCATATGTCATAGGAGGGACACAGTGGGAGGTAATTGAATCATAGGCACCAGTCTTACACATGCTGTTCTCATGATAGTGAATAAGTCTCATGAGATCTGATGGTTTTATAAAGCCGCATTCTCCTGCACACATCCTCTTGACTGCCACCATGTAAGATGTGCCCTTCCCCTCCTTTGCCTTCTGCCTTGATTGTGAGGCCTCCCCAGCCATGTAGAACTGTGAGTCCATTAAACCTCTTTTGCTTTATAAATTACTCAGTCTTGGGTATGTCTTCATTAGCATTGTGAGAACTGACTAATGTGTAATGTTTCCATGGTTCATCTTGGTCACTGGCATTGACCAGCAAAAGTCTTTACATTTCACAGATACATTAAAACCTACATTATCAACAAAATCCCAAGTAACTTTCTTTTTTTTTGATATTTTATTCTTTTTAAAATATTTTCAACTTTTGTTTTAGATTCAGGGGTACATATGCAGGTTTGTTAGCTGAGTGTACTGTGTAATGCTGAAGACTGAGGTACAATTGATCCTGTCACCCAGGTAGTAAGCATAGCACTCAGTAGGTAGTTTTTCAACTCCTACTCCCCCTTACTTCCTCCCCTCTGTAGTAGTTCCCAGTTTCTATTGTTCCCATCTTTATGTCCATGTGTACCCAAAGTTTAGCTCCCACTTATAAGTGAGAACATGTGATATTTGGGTTTCTGTTTCTGTATTAATTAACTTAGGATAATGGCCTCCAGCTGCATCCATGTGGCTGCAAAGGACATGATTTCATTCTTTTGTATGTAGTTTCTATTTCTGATCATAGTGTACCATTTTATTCTCTGGCTGCTTTTAAGATTTTTTTATCAATGGTTTTTAGATATTTTATTATGATGTGTGTTGAAGTTTTCTTTGTGTTTCTTTTGCTGGGGGTTAGTTGAACTTCTTGGATTGTGGGTTTATGGTTTTATTATCAGTTTTTGAAAAACTTCAACCATGATTTTTTCAAATATATTTTCTGCCAGCACTTCTCTTTCCGAAATCCAGTTATACATTTGTTAAACACTTCATATTGTTTCATAGCTCATTAAAGACTACTAATTTTCTTCAGTCTTTTCCCCTCTCCAGTGCTTTGTTTTGTATAGTTCCTACTGCTATGTCTTCAAGCTTATCAACTTTTTCTTATGAATGATCGAATCTGCTTTTAATCCCATCCAGTCAGTGTTTCATTTCAGGTATTGTATTTTTCATTTCTAGAAGTTCCCATTTGATTTGTTTTGATATTTTCCATTTCTTTCCGTATTATGTTCACATTTTCTTTTCTTATTCTTTTTTAATTTTTTTTTTTTGAGAGAGTCTCACTCTGTTGCCCAGGCTGGAGTGCAAGTGCTTGATTTCAGCTCACAGCAATCTCTGCTTCCTGGGTTCAAGTGATTCTCATGCTTTGGCCTCCCAAGCTGGGATTACAGACACGCACCACCACACTCGGCTATTTTTTCTATTTTTAGTAGAGACAGAGTTTCACTATGTTGGCTAGGCTTGTCTTGAATTCCTGGCCTCAAGCGATCCTCCCACCTCAGCCTCCCAAAGTGCTGGGATCACAGGCATGAGCCACTGTGATCAGCCTATGTTCACATTTTCCTTTCAATCCTTGAACATGCTAAGCATATTTATAATAGTTCTTTAAAAATTCTTTTTTGTAACTTTCATCACCTCTGTCATTTCTGGGCCTGTTTCTCACCCCTAATTTTTCTTTTGCTTTTGGATCATGCTTTCCTCTTTCTTTGCATAGCTAGTATTTTTTACTGAATGCTGAAAATTGTCACTTTTTCATTATTAAGTACCAGATTTTTTTGTATTATTTAAAGATTGTTGGCTTTATTCTGGTAGGCAGTTAAGTTACTTACAGATCAGCTTAATCCTTTCAAGGCTTAAGGATTGTTGGAGCAGGTTTAGAATAATCATT
Source organism: Saimiri boliviensis (assembly GCF_048565385.1). NCBI lineage: Eukaryota > Metazoa > Chordata > Mammalia > Primates > Cebidae > Saimiri > Saimiri boliviensis. Next base: position 60,371,257 of record NC_133452.1, on the reverse strand, counting down.
ACTCTAGGCATAGTTTATCCTTTTACTAAAGCTTTTGATGTCTCCACTAAATGTCCCAGATATTCAATGAAAAGCCCTCACTCTAGCTGGTTGGACTTGAACATCTCTCGGCCTCATATGAACTCAGAACTGTTCAGTTTATAATTCCCTAGTCAGTTAATTTTTGGACAGCTTCCTGGAGTTTCACCTTCTACATGTATGGCTTAGTATTCAGCAGCAGACTGAAAGGGTTCTCGATGCAGCGTTCTAGAATCGTTTCTTTGCATAGCTTCCTTCTCTTCTGTAAACTTCAGCTGACTCAATTTCCCAAATTTCAATGTCTCTGTCCTTAACTCAGAGAGATCACCTACTCTGCTTATGATTCCCTTTCTTGCTCCATGGCTTAGAAACTGCCTTCAGGTAGGAAACCAAGGTGATTGCAGGGCCTACATGATTTGTTTCCTTCTCTCAGGGACCAGAGCCCTGCATTGCCTGTTGTCCAATGTCAGAAAACAGTTGCCTTTATATTGTGTCCAATTTTCTAGTTGTTTATGATAGAAGGGTTAGTCTGGTTCTGGTAATTCCATCATAGCCAGTATTATATTTATTATCAGAAAGAAAATCTTGCAAAGAATTAATAATTTTTAAGTATAAATAAAATTTCTGGTCTGAGGTTATAAGCTATAATCTTACCTATAATGTACTCTGTATTTTTGACTCAACTTCAGTTTTTAATTAAAAAATTTTAAGCTCAGCTTTAGATAACTTGACAGACTTTTATGTCACTGCTAAAATTGTACGGTAACTGAGAAATTAGCTTAAATCTATTTACTTGGCAACAGATCCTAACAACTTAGAAATGTCTACTTATGTTATTTAAATTTGAATATTATCTTGAGCTAGACTTCTATGTTTTTTTTTTGAGATGGAGTTTCACTTTTGTTGCCCAGGCTAGAGTGCAATGGTGCAATCTCAGCTCACTGCAACCTCTGACTCCAGGGTTCAAGTGATTCTCCTGCCTCAGCCTCCCAAGTAGCTGGTATTACAGGCACCTGCCACCATGCCCAGCTAATTTTTGTATTTTTAGTAGAGACTAGTTTTCACCATGTTGGCCAGGCTGGTCTCGAACTCTTGACCTCAGGTGATCCGCCTGCCTTGGCCTCCCAAAATGCTCGGATTACAGGTATGAGCCACAGCACCCAGCCGAGCCAGACTTCTTAATTTTATGGTCTTCATGTAGAAAAATACATCTTTCCAAAACAACCAGAGACTGATTTTCCTATTGTTAGTTTTCTTAAGACTTTATTCAGTCTTCGTTCTCTAAGTGCTTATTTTTCTTTTTGTTAAAGTATTACACAGAAAGAATTACCCAGCTGGTCCAGAGTAAATATTTACACATGCTTAGGTGGAAGAGGTTTTGCCAACACAGTAAGATCATGGAGCAACTTTATCCTCTTTACAAGGTAGGAAGTCTATGAACAGAACCTCTGGGCTATTTTTTTAATATTGAAACAAAATGGCCAATAAGCTTGTCAGTTTTTAAAAGTCACAGCTAAAGATAGAAAATAAACTAATGGATATGCCTTTTCACCTGTTCTACCAACGGCTGTAGGTAATGGTAAAGGTAATCTACTTGTAAGAATGAGATTTAAAGGAAGTTTGGTATGAGAGGAAACACATTTTTCTTCATAGACTTGGCTTTCTCAGCTTTAGGTCAAAAGTTCAGAAGCTGACTCCAGTTGTAAGTATTCCTATGCACGGACTCTTTGCTTAGAGTCTGTCTCCTTCAAAGTCCTAAGAATATGACCACCCCTTATAAGTCAAATTTAGAATATGGAAGAACTTTGGGATTCAAAGGGCCCCTTTATTTAGACCCAAAACAACATTACCCTATGCTTGGAAGCAAATGATGCAGAGCATAAGGCTTCCAAATAATCAAGTTCTATCTTTGTGTCTCTTAAACAGAAACGAGTTGGCTACATTATGCAGGAGAATAATGATGTCCTTCAGAGAGCTGAAAGATTGTCTGTTGCTCGAGGAAACTTCCTTATGGGAAAAAACAATCCTCCTAACTTAGTGACACAGAAAGATCTTACTATTTACACAAAGTGGTTAGTGTGCCACCTGCACTCTCTCAGGACTGTGCACCACTACCTGCAGGGGTATGTGAAACCCAGTGATGTGATGATATGGTACCCTTGCAGGGATGATCAGTACATTGTTTTCTCATATCTGTCACTTAGTTTTAGATTGTCACTGTTTCAGGACTCCACCTGCCCTACAAATGACAGAAAAATAATGGACCACTGGATTTCTTCTTTGAAACCTTAGAAACCAACTTGTTTCTCTTTAAGAGAGATACAAAGATAGAACTTGATTATTTGCAACTTTTCTTTTGAAACTTTATTTTACTGAAATAATTAATTTAGCATTCTCAAAGATGTCTCTGTTGTACTGTTTCATATTTATTCTGTAAGTTCTTGTCTTCATCATTTTGTTCAGGATTTATGCTCTCTGATTTATATCCACTTTTTAAATATTAGGCAATGCTTAATGAGGGTCTAATATGTGCCAGGTACTTGTCCTAGGTATGCAGCAAAGATATGGCCTTTGCTAAAAGTAACTGGGTCCTAGGCTGGTAGGAGATGGGTAGGTAAATATTCAACTGAAATACAAGGGGGTAAAAAAGAACCGGACACGTGTAAGCACAGGATAAAGAGAGTCACATAGAGCCCCTAAGTCAGGCTAGAGGCATCAGAAAGGAGAAGCATGATCACACTTCCATTTCAGAAAGATTTTCTACCCACATCTTTTCCTACTTCTCTCTGCCTTAGCTCAGAGACACCATCACCCACGGAATTGCCCAAATCAGAAACTGGCCATCATCCTGGCTTCATCCTTTCCCCATACCCCACAAAGTACCACATAAAGTCACGATGGGCTTTACCTCTGATACATTTCTAACCCAGTCACATGGTGTTTTAATGATCTGCTTGTAAGCCTGGATCTTCTAGTGAACCATGAGCTCATTGAGGTTGTATCCTGTCTTATTCCTCTTTGTATCCCTGGCACCTCACACAGTGCCTTGTCATTTTGGGTGCCTGATCAAAGCAGACCTGTCTGGAGGTTAAGGCCATTCAGAATCAGTAACAGTACTACGTCTCCCAGCTCCAAATGTAGCCCCTCATCTTTGGATAGGGGCTCTACCTCTACTTCTCTTCTCTCCCAAAGCTAAGGGCTGCTCCCGAATCTGAGTCTGGAAACTTCTGTGAGAACTGTGTTGATATTTGGCCTCTTGGTCTTGCCCTTCTATAGGCCCTCCAGTAGTTGCCAATCTCCAAAGTGCTGAATGTAGCTGCCAACCAAGTCCTTGAAGTTGGTCAGGAAAATGAAAAGGTCTGTGTCAATGATATTGACCCTGACATTCAGGGTTCTGCATCTCCTGACTCTGTGGATACCAGCATTTTTGGTAAGAAATTAGTCTTCTTTCCCCTAGGATAATGTGGAGCAAAGAAGATTATAGTTTTAGACTTATTCTGGTTGCCCCATGATCCTGCTAAAAATTGTTCTATATACTTAAAGGTATATATAGAATGTATATACTGTCTATATATACTTCTATATATACACATATATACATTCTATATATACTTTTTATATTCTTAGTAAACAAGTCTTAATATCTTCTGATGGGAAAAAGTAACAAACACTTTTTTAGATACGTTTTAATCTCTATAATTAGCAAATGAAGAGTGAGAGAAAACGATGGACTTGAAGTCAACAGTACTGGGCTCTAGGCTTGTTCCTGTCCTGGCTCCCTGTGGGCCTGCAGTTCATCTCCTTAGGCCTCTATTTGGTCATCTCCATAATAAACCTTTCAGAACCAGTGATCTCCAAGGCTCCTTCCAGTTTTATTTATTTTTATTTATATTTATTATTTATTTTTTTTGAGACAGAGTCCCACTCTGTTGCCCAGGCTGGAGTGCAGTGGTGCGATCTCGGCTAACTATAACCTCTGCCTCCCAGATTCAAGCAATTCTGCTCCCTCAGCCTCCCGAGCAGCTGGGATTACAGGCGCACACCACCATGTCCAGCTAATTTTTTGAATTTTTATCAGAGACAGGGTTTTGCCATGTTGGCCAGGCTGATCTCCAACTCGTGACCTCGTGATCCACCCGCCTCGGCCTCCCAAAGTGCTGGGATTACAGGCATGAGTCACCATGCCCAGCCCCAGTTTTCATATTACACAAATCTAAAATAATTTCCTCATCTGAATCAAATTAATGCCCTTACCTTGTATTACAGATGACTAAGAAATCTGACAAGATTTCTACTACAAGCGACATTCTTGCTTGGATGCACGGAGTGTCCCCGGAGTGCCTGGGAGAGGCAGCCAACCCTGGCTGTGGGGCATCTGAGAAGGCTTCTTGAAGGAGGGGAGTCCAACCTGGGCCCTTAGAGATGAGGGAGAGTCAGCCAGGTGAAAGCAGGTGAAGTTTTCACCTTCTTTTAATTTGTTGGTTAAATTTATAAATAATATTCTTCATTTACCACAAAAAAAACTATAGGTAATTCTGTTCCAAGTCATTCCCAAAAAGGTCTGTTGGGTTTCTCCTGTAGGCTGTGAGATGGCAAGGAGTCCTTGCTGCCTCTTACCAAAGCCCAGCTCCAAGGATTTGTCAGATCCACCTGGCCGAGTAGGGTGCAGACTATAAATTGTGGCAGAAAATGTTGTGAAAGGAGCAGAATGGGCATCCCATCAGTAGAGGAGCTCCTACTTCCAGTGGTCTCAAAGGACTCTCCATTTTCTCTCCTTTACAGTATTCATTGGTCTTAGTGCTCTTGATTCTGGTTTTCTTCAGGGCCAATGAGAACAGAAGTTGCTTTTGTCCTGCCCCAGCACACAACAGAAACAGGAGAACTGAAACCTCAGATGAAGTTCCTGCTCTTCCATTTCAATATCCCGTATGACAGGGATGAGCTAAGGGACTCTGCTAAGGAACTTTTTTCTTTTTTCTGCTATGGAACTTTTTTCCTTGGTATTTGATATATTCTTTTTTCTTTTTTTCTGCTATGGAACTTTTTTCCTTGGTATTTGATATATTTCTTTCTTAATACAAATTTAGGTATTCATGAAAGAAAGCACTGGTATTTGCCACAAAGTTACACATTTTACTACCAACAATTGTTTCTAGAGTGATCATATAAAGTAGTAATAGGTGAAATTTTGATTAGCAGTTGGGAAGAACTTCCTCTGTAAGAGTAATGGGACCCTTGAATAGTGAACCTAGAGGATTGCAGGACTTGTTTTTCTGCAGAATTTTAAGCAAAAGTAGCGTACAGTCTGTAGTAGATGATGTAAAGATTTGGCAAATTTGCATGACAGAGTTGTCAATTATCCAAAGCCCTCCAATTCTCAAAATGTATTGCAATAGCTCTTCTTATTGACAAAATGCTTTATATTATTAGAGGGTACATTGTGTAGTGATGTTTAAAGTCATGCAGTCTTCTCTGCTATAACACGGTGTTGTACTTCCTGAAATAAAGACAACACATATTATCAAAAGCCATGTGAAAGCTTGTTTCAAAGGGGGCCAGGCATGGTAGCTCATGTCTGTAATCACAGCGCTTTGAGAGGCTGAAGCAGGGCATCACTGGAGCCCAGGAGTTCAAGACTAGCCCAGGCTGGGCAACGTAGTGAGACCCTGTCTCAAAAACAAACCAACAAACCAACAAACAAAACTTGTTTCAAAGGGAAAAATAGAACTATACTGTAGGTAGATAGCTTCAGATGTTTTTTATTATATTTTAAGTCCTGGGGTACATGTGCACATATTGCAGGATTGTTGTATAGGTACAAACATGCCATGGTGGTTTGCTGCCTTCATCCCCTCATCACCTACATCAGGTATTTCTTCCAGTGTTATCTCTCCCTAACATCCCCACCCCCATTATCCCTCTCTTAACCCCCCAACCCCCAACAGACTCCGGTGTGTGATACTCCCCTCCCTGTGTCCATGTGTTCTCATTGTTCAACACCCACCTATGAGTGAGAACATGGGGTGTTTGGTTTTCTGTTCTTGTGTCACTTTGCTGAAAATGATGGTTTCCAGATTCATCCATGTCCCTACAAAGGACATGAACTCATCTTTTTTTATGGCTGCATAGTATTCCATGGTGTACATGTGGCCACATTTTCTTTATCCAGTCAATCACTGATGGGCATTTGGGTTGGTTTCAGGTCTTTGCTATTGTAAACAGTCCCACAGTGAACATATGTGTGCCTGTGTCTTTACAATAGAATGATTTATAATCCTTTGGGTATATATCTAGCAATGGGATTGTTGGGTCAAATGGTATTTCTATTTCTAGATCCTTGAGAAATCGCCACACTGTCTTCCACAATGGTTGAACTAATTTACACTCTCACCAACAGTATAAAAGTGTTCCTATTTCTCCACATCCTCTCCAGCATCTGTTGTCTCCAGATTTTTTAGTGATCACCATTCTAACTGATGTGAAATGGTATCTCATTGTGGTTTCGATTTGCATTTCTCTAATGACCAGTGATGACGAGCATTTTTTCATATGTTTGTTGGCCACATAAATGTCTTCTTTTGAAAAGTGTCTGTTCATATCCTTCACCCACTTTTTGATGGGGTTGTTTGTTTTTTTCTTGTAAAAAACGTTTTTTTTTTTTTTTCCTTGTAAATCTGTTTTACTTCCTTGTAGATTCTGGATATTAGCCTTTTGTCAGATGGGTAGCTTGCAAAAAATTTTTTCCCATTCTGTTGGTTGCTGGTTCACTCTAACGACTGTTTCTTTTGCTGTGCAGAAGCTGTGCAGTTTGATTAGGTCCCATTTGTCTATTTTGGCTTTTGTTGTCATTGCTTCTAGTGTTTTAGTCATGAAGTCCTTTCCTATGCCTATGTCCTGAGTGGTATTGCCTAGGTTTTCTTCTAGGCTTTTTATGGTGTTAGGTCTTATGTTTAAATCTTTAATCTATCTGGAGTTAATTTTTGTGTAAGGTATAAGGAAGGGGTCCAGTTTTAGCTTTCTGCACATGGCTAGCCAGTTTTCCCAACACCATTTATTAAACAGGGAATCCTTTCCCCATTGCTTGTTTTTGTCAGGTTTCTCAAAGATCAGATGGTCGTAGATGTGTAGTGTTACTTCTGAGGCCTCTGTTCTGTTCCATTGGTCTATATCTCTGTTTTGGTACCAGTACCATGCTGCTTTGATAACTGGAGCCTTGTAGTATAGTTTGAAGTCAGGTAGTATGATACCTCCAGCTTTGTTCTTTTTACTTAGGATTGTCTTGGCTATGTGGGCTCTTTTTTGGTTCCATATGAAGTTTAAGCTGTTTTTTTTCCAGTTCTGTGAAGAAGGTCAATGGTAGCTTGATGGGGATAGCACTGAATCTATAAATTACTTTGGGTAGTATGGCCATTTTCACGATATTGATTCTTCCTAACCATGAGCATAGAATGTTTTTTTTCCATCTGTTTGTGTCCTCTCTTATTTCGTTGAGCAGTGGTTTGTAGTTCCCCTTGAAGAGGTCCTTTATATCCCTTTTAAGTTGTATTCTTAGGTATTTTATTCTTTTTGTAGCAATTGTGAATGGGAGTTTGCTCATGAGTTGGCTCTCTGTTTGTCTGTTATTGGTGTATAGGAATGCTTGTGATTTTTGTACATTGATTTTGTATCCTGAGAATTTGCTGCAGTTGCTTATCATCTTAAGGAGATTTGGGCTGAGACAATGGGATCTTCTAAATATACAATCATGTCATCTGCAAATAAACCAGTGAGAACAAAGATACAATGTACCAGAATCTCTGGGACACGTTTAAAGCAGTGTCCAGAGGGAAATTTATAGCACTAAATACCCCTATGAGAAGTGATGAAAGATCTAAAATTGACACCCTAGCTTCAGATCTTTAAAATATTGTTTTTCGAGATAGGGTCTCGCTCTGTCACCCAGGCTGGAGTACACTGGTGCAATCTTGGCTCACTGGAACCTCCGCCTCCCAGGTCCAAGCAATTTTCCTGCCTCAGCCACACCTGGCTAATTTTTGTATCTTTGGTAGAGATGGGGTTGCCAAATTGGCCAGGCTGGTCTTGAACTCTGGCCTCAGGTGATCCGCCTGCCTTGGCTTCCTAAGGTGCTGGGATTACTGGGATGAGCCACCACACCTGGCCAAGCTTCAGATTTGTAATAGCAAAAGTTTCAATAATAAAGATTTTTGTAGCTCTAGTTGTATATTATTTGGAAGTATATATATTTGCTAGGTGAAAATGAGAAATTGATGGATCAAATAAAAAGAAATTAAAAATTAAGAAACTGATGGATCCAAACAGGTAAAAATAAGATCTGAATGGTTTTGAATGCTCTTCAAGTAAGAAGTAAGCCACCGTCTGTGCTATCGCCGTTTGCTTGACTTTGAAATTTCACTTGCATTTCCATTTGTTCCAGCATATACCAAAATTGTGCGTGTATGTGTGTGTGTGTGTGTGTGTGTGTGTGTGTGTGTGTGCGTGCGTGCGTTTGAGGCGGAGTCTTGCTCTGTCACCCAAGCTGGAGTATAGTGGCTCGATCTTGGCTCACTGAAACCTCTGCCTCCCATGTTTAAGCAATTCTCCTGCCTGAGCCTCCCAAGTAGCTGGGATTACAGGCACATGCCACCACATTCAGCTGATTTTTGTATTTTTAGTAGAGACAGGGTTTCACCATGTTGGCCAGGCTGGTCTTGAACTCCTGACCTCAAGTGATCTACCCGCCTTGGCCTCCCAGAGTGCAGGAATTACAGGTATGAACCACTGCGCCTGGCCCAGGATGATTTTTATTAATATGTAACACAGCCTCTTTAAGCTCACTGAAACCAGTGGTATCATATGTCCTCTTGTTTCCTTGAAGGTGATGATGTTTAGCTTTTGCCTTTCTTTTCATGCCACCAGCAGCACTGTCTCCAGCAGAGTGTTTCTGTGGGAGCATCCTCACCCTAATTATCATCAAGGATTATGATAGGCAAAACACAGAATCAGAATATGATGGTGTCTAAGTAGAACCAAAATAAATAAAAGTTAATTATAGCCCAGAAGACTATTATTAATGATAAACAGGAGAACATGAGTCTGGCGGAGCACTACAATAAAACCACGTTGTTCCCAAAGAACAGCTTGTCTCCTTTTTATGGTGATGATTTCCACTTTCAATTTTCTTATGACAGTATTATGTGAAATACTAATCGTGTTCCAAGATAACCAATCACATTACACCAACTTTTTTGCATAGGAAGAGCTCCTATGTTTAGGTGCTGTTTATTCTGATACTCTAATGCCCGAGAGCAGGGTCAGCAAATGACAGCCCTCACCTGGTTTTTTTAAGATAGGTTGTTTTGGAATGCAGCAGTCTTAGGTTCATTCAGGATACTCTAATAAAATACCATAAATGGAGTGGCTTATAAACAACAGAAATTTATTTCTTACAGTTCTGGGGACTGGAAAGTTCAAGATCAAGGTAGTCTGATGTCTGGCGAGGGCCCACTTTCTGGCTCACAGGTGGGGGCTTCTTACTGTGTCCTCACGTGGTTGAAGGGCAAGAGCCTCTCAGGCTTCTTCTATAAAGGCTCTGATTCTATTCGTGAAGGCTTCGCCTTCATGACCCAATAACCTCCCCAAATTCCCACCTCCTAATACCATTGCCTTGGGGTTAGGATTTCAACACATGAATTTTGTGGGGACACAAACATTCAGACCATAGGAAGAGCCATGCCTATTCATATATGTATTGTCTACGGGTGCTTTCACACTACAACAGCAGACTTGAGTATTTGTGACAGAGACCTTATGGTCTGTAAAGGCTAAAATATCTACTGTCTGGCCCTTTAAGAAATTGCCCACCCAGTCATAGACCAGCACACTGTCTCGCTGAATTTCATGCAGTGATGGATGTGTTCTGCCTTTGTGCCATCCCATGTTAACCACTAGTCACATACACTAAGAGTTATTTGAGCACTTGGAATGTGGTTAGCACAACTGAAAAACTAGATTTCAAATTTTATTTCATTCTTATTAATTCATATTTCAATGTTAAACAACCACATGTGGCTAGGGTCCACAGCATTGAATAGCACAACCTCAGGGGTACCGGCATTAAGTGGAAGAAACTTCAGCTCTGTGACTCACAAATTTTCTCACTCATTCCGGAAACCTTTGTTGAGGCCCAAGTATGTGTCAGCACTGTGGTAGGTTCTTACTGTGTGTGTGTACATGTACACACATGAGTGGTAAAATAACATAACAAAATTTACCATTTTGGCTGTTAAGTGTTTAGTTCAGTGGCATTAAGTACATTCGCATTGTTGTGTGGACATCACCATGTGTCGAGTTCTTGACATTCATAGTCTATGCCCTGAATGGGGCTCACCATGTAGTGAGGAAATCCTGACACAACGTGGCAAGCACAGTGATGATGGCGCTACCACAGAGACCCACCCTTAAGGGAAGAAGGAATGTTCAGCATTTTGACAGTAGGAATCGATGTCATAGAAAGTACTTGTAGCCTCAGTCTGAAAGTAAGCTATGAAGGGAATAGGTTGAGATGCCTTAAAAAGTTTAACAGATTCTAGCATCTGGACAACTCTCTAGCTACATCCTCGTAAAGCCTCTGAAAGCAGAATTCGTTTAATCCTTAGATATTCTGTAATAGTTTTATCAGGTGGTTGGAAAAAGTGAATGCATTTCCAAAGGTGGACAATTTACTTCTCACTTATATTTAGGTTCCAGTTCAAAATATATATAAATAAATGCATTCATATATTTCCAATCTCTGGAGCAGACATTCAGTATAAGTAATATGCACAATTATGGTAATGAGCTGACTGAGAACATGCCCCACACAGGTATGCTTTTTAAGGCCCTATCGCTATTACAGAGTTGTGTTTTATAAATTAGTTTGATTCCAAGGCTATTTCAAAGACAATCAGTAGCTGTCTTTCAAAACATCTCCATGGAGCAACAGAGAATGCAAATACTTCCAGACTATGAAGCTGCAATGGCTAAAGCAGATAATTTGGGTTTGGCAGGACCCGGTATGACCCTGAAAAAGAGAGCCCACTGGATTTCCTTCGTAAAGGTAAAGTGACTCGTGGTGATAGTCATCTGTCAGTGATGTCAGCAGTGTCTCAGTGTCGTCTAAGCAGGTCAGGCAACCTGGCAGCAGCAGGTTTATGTGGTCCCTGTTGTCCCCTCTCCTTAGTGCCCTCAGCAAACTGTCCTCTTCAACTAGGGGAGATGCCTCCCTGTCCTCAGGGGAGGCAACTCAGAGAACCTGGCTTTGTGAGCCACAGTCTCCCAGCTCTTTGCCTGCCCTGGCTCTATGTTGAAGTTCGCTATGCTGATCTGCCTTCTCTGAAGGTTCTCCAGATGCCTGTACCCCACTTTAATGGGCCCAAACTCCCTGCTTACTACTAATGATCTCAGATACTTGGCAAGAACTAAGCTTAATAGCCAAGGGTGTAATTGACTTGCGTAAATCCAACTGTTGAGTCAAAAACTATTTGATACATATTGTAGGTCAGGTATGGCCCTTTGTGCTGAAGATAACACAATTCACAAACAATATGCAAGTAAGCAAACTAAATAAGATTGTTTTAGGTGGTGCTAAGTATGATCAATTCTCATTATTTGAGGTAGTTGTGTTCTAGAAAGTCATCAGGAACACCGAGTGAGCAAATATTGAATCATCACTCCTAGGGGAAATAGGGCTTGTCTTGTGAACCTCTTGTCTGAACACTTATCAATACATAACTGTTTTACGTGTGTTTCTGTTTAAATACATCTTATTTAAAATATATTGCTGATTTATTAACATTGAGCTAATGACTAACAGCACTATAAATTCATGCCTGAACGAACCTTATCTAACACGTGTATTTTTTCCAAAAGGCACAGAACACAGTCTTCTTATGCTTAGGAACATTAGATATTACTTTGGCACTACACATGGGGATCATTTTCAACAGTCAAATTACCACCAAAAAGCACACAAAAAATGTGAAGAATGTAGTTCTAAGGGACCATGAAAAGGATCCTTGTTTGTAATATACGAGCAGAAACAAGAAGGCCGAGTGTTGCCTTGTTCAAACAGTTGGGAATATGCCCACTAGGTTACTCAAATTTTCACCTGCACACACCTATGAGTGACTATGAAAGCTCTACTAGTATTGAGTTTTGGGTCACAAAAAAATGTTAGATAGTAGGCAAAAGCACAAATGTGGAATCCACAAACAACAAGGATTGCTTGCATTATGAAAAAAAGGAAAATCTTGTATGATTCTTTTAGTCTATTCAGGCTGCTTTAACAAAATACCATAAACTGGGTAGCTTATAAAGAACAGAGATATATTTCTCACAGTTCTAGAGGCAGGGAAATCCAAGATTAGGGAGCCAGCATGGTCAAGTTCTGAAGGGTCCTCTTCCAGGTTACAGACTTCTGACTTCTCCCTGTGTCCTCACATGGTGGAAGAAAAAAACCAAGCTCGTCCAGGTGCGGTGGCTCATGCCTGTAATCCCAGCACTTTGGGAGGCCAGCGTGGGCAGATCACGAGGTCAGGAGATTGAGACCATCCTGGCCAACGTGGTGAAACCCTGTCTCTACTAACATACAAAAATTAGCCGGGTGTGGTGGCACATGCCTGTAGTCCCAGCTACTTGGGAGGCTGAGGCAGGGGAATCGCTTGAACCTGGGAGGCAGAGGTTGCAGGGAGCCGAGATTGCAACACTGCAGTCCAGCCTGCCAATAGAGTGAGACTTTGTCTTAAAAAAAAGAAAAAAGAAAAAAATCAAGGTCTCTCAGGCCTCTTTTATAAGGGCATGAATACTGTTCATGAGAGCTCTACCATCATGATCTCATCACATCCCCAAATTCTATTACTAATGCCATCACCTTGGGGGTTAGGTTTCAGCATTTAAATTTTAGAGGAACACATTCAGACCATAACAGTGAATAAAGATAGACTGAGACAAATCAAAGATCACTCCTAGGTCCATCTAGTGCTTGAGGAACACGGTAGTCCATGTAAGGGAAGCCTGACTTTCTGTTTTAGATTGTTAAACTTGGCATTCAAGTATAGATATCAAAGGAGTAGTTGGATATAATAGGCTGGAATTTAGGGCTGAGATATAAATTTGAGTGTTAATGGTATTTACAGCAACAGAACTGATTTTTTAAATACAGTTTATTAATATAAATTTTTTTTTTGAGATGGAGTCTCGCTTTGTCACCCAGGCTGGAGTGCAGTGGCACAATCTCAGCTCACTGCAAACTCTGGCTACCAGGCTCAAGTGATTCTCCTGCCTCAGCCTTCTAAGTAGCTAACACTAAAGGTGTGAGCCACCACCCCCAGCTTATTTTTGTATTTTTTTTTTAGTAGAGACAGAGCTTCCCCATGTTGGCCAGGATGGTCTCCATCTCCTGACCTGTGATCTGCCCACCTCAGCCTCCCAAAGTGTTGGGATTACAGGCATGAGCCACCACTCCCGGCCATGAAAGCTGTTTTAAATGTGGAGTCACAAGGAGTCTGTGGGTAAACTTCTCTTGCCCTGTAAATAAAGTGCAATGACCAACTCTGATGGATTTGGGGTCCATGCTGCTTGTGGTTGGTATAGTGTCATCCCAGATACATCTCATAGGCAAGGCATTAACAGGAACTGGTGCTTCTGTCTCCTTCAGTGAATTTGTGAACCCATGAAGACCCCTTCCAAAACCTCACTAGTCCTAGCCAATCTAGCAACCATGGCCAGTTACCATTTCAGAAGGTCCTTGAATATCTTTGCTTGCAACTTTTATTGAGAATCATTCTGTTATGTTGTAACTTTATGTGAACATGTTTGTCCCCTAGATCAAGCCAAAATATGATCTGTGGCAAAAGAAGCTTTTGGCTAAATCGAAAGAATGGAGAAGAACAGATGTGTTATTGTAACTCCAGGCAGTTTTTCAAGGTGAGAAAATAACCAACTTTCCTTGTAGATAAGATTTTTGCTAAAATCATTCTCAAAATATAGAATTTTCTTTCCCTTTTAAAAAATGTCTTGGATTCACTGTGATTGTTTTATTTGAAACTTTCTTTCCTTCTTTCTTTCTCTCTCTCTCTCTCTCTGTCTCTCTCTCTCTCTTTCTTTTTCTTTCTTTCTTTCTTCTTTCGACAGAGTCTCTTTCTGTCACCCAGGCTGGAGTGCAGTGGTGCGATCTTGGCTCACTGCAACCTCCGCCTCCTGGGCTCAAGTGATTCTCCTGTCTCATCCTTCCTAGTAGCTAGGATTACAGGCATAGGCCACTATGCCCAGCTAATTTTTGTAAATTTTTAGTAAAGGCGGGATTTTACCATGTTGGCCAGGCTGGTCTCGAACTCCTGACCTCAAGTGATCCTCCTACCTTGGCCTCCCAAAATGTTGGGATTATAGGCATGAGCTACCATGCCAGGGCTTATTTGAAATGCTCTAATCTAATTTCCACACTTTAAAAATCCTGTTAGCTCTCAGTAGAGAATAAAAAAATGTCAAAAAGCTGGACTTTAGGGCCTGGCATGGTGACTCATTTCTAGTTTTATTCCACTGAGGTGTGAAAAGATACTTAACAGAATTCCAGCACTTTGGGAGGCCAAGGCAGGAGGATTGTTTGAGCCCAGGAGTTCAAGACCAGCATAGGCAATTAAAAAAGATGCTGCCTCTACAAATTCTTTTTTTGTAAAATTAGCCATGTGCAGTGACACACACCTGTAGTAACAGTTACTTGGGAGGCTGAGATGGGAGGATTGCTTGAGCCCAGGAGGTCAAGGTTGCAGTGAGCCATGATTGTGTCACTGCACTCTAGCCTGGGTAAGAGCATGAGACTCTGTCTCAAAACAACAACAACAACAACAACAACAAAAACCAAAAACAAACCCCTCAAAACTGGATTTTAGTTCAGCTTTAACACCAACTCTCTGTTGATATTGGTCTAGTTGTGTAACCTCCTTGAGCCTTAGTTTCTTCATCTGTGAAACAAAATATTAAATCAAATTATCTTTTAAAATATTTTCATTGACAAAAATTGTACATAATTGTGGGGTACAGAGTGGTATTTTGTTATATACAATTTACAAGTATCAAATCAAGGTAATTAGCATATCTATCTTCTCAAACATTTATTATTTCTTTGCCCTGGGAACATTCAAAACCCCTTTTTCTAACTATTTGAAAATATACAATAAATTATTGCTTGCTACAATCACCTTACAGTGCTGTGGAACACAAGAACTTATTTTCCCTATCTACTGATAATTTTGTATCCTTTAAAGAATCTCTCGCTATGCCACCTATACCCTTCCCAGCCTTTATAATCGCTATTCTACTTTCTACTTCTGAGATCAACTTTTTTAGCTTTTGAAAATGAGTAAGAACATGTGGAGAACATGAGTAAGAACATGTTTTTATCTTTCTGTGCCTGGCTTATTTCGCTTAACATAAAGTGCTCTGAGTTCATCAATGTTGTTGCAAATGACAGGATCTCATTTTTTTATGGCCAAATAGTATTCCATTG
The DNA here is from genome assembly GCF_048565385.1 of Saimiri boliviensis. NCBI lineage: Eukaryota > Metazoa > Chordata > Mammalia > Primates > Cebidae > Saimiri > Saimiri boliviensis. The sequence continues at coordinate 60,355,698 of NC_133452.1, read as the reverse complement.
TGTATATATAACACATTTTCTTTATCCATTCATCTGTTAATGGACACTTTTGTATTGGTTATTGTGAATAGGGCTGCAATAAACATAGGAGTACAGATATCTGTTCAATATACTGATTTCCTTTTTTTTGGATTTATACCCCATAGTGAGACTCCTGGATCATGTGGTAGTTCTATTTCTAGGTTTTTGAGGGACCTCCATACTTTTTCAATAATGGCTATGGTAATTTACAGTTCAACAGTGTATACAAGTTTCCTTTTCTCTGCATCCTTGCCAGAATTTGATTTTTTTTTTTTTGTCGTTTTGTTAATAGTCATTCTAACTGGAATGAGATTATATCACACTGGGGTTTTTTTAATTTGCATTTGATGATTAATGATGTTGAGCATTTTTCATGTACTTGTTGGTCGTTTGAATGTCTTCTGTTGATAAATATCTATTTAGAATCATTTTCCCATTTTAAAATCAGATTATTTGTGTGTGCGTGTATGTGTTTAGTTTGATATAATCCCATTTGTCTATTTTTGCTTTTGTTGCCTATGCTTTGGAGATTATATCCATAAAATCTTTTCTTAGACCAATGTTTTGAAGTATTTCTCCTTGTACTTTCTTCTAATAGTTTTACAGTTCAGAGTCTCATATTTAATCTTTAATCCATTTCGAGTTGATTTTTGTATATGGTGAGAGATAAGGGTTTCATTTTTCTGTGTATCCAGACATCCAGTTTATCCAGCACCATTTATTGAAGAGACTGTTTCTGCAGTGTATGGTTTTGGTGACTTTGTTAAAAATCAGTTGATTATAAATATGTGGATTTATTTCTGGGTTCTCTGTTCTGTTTCATTGATCCATGTACCTGCTTTTATGCCAGTACCATGCTGCTTTGTTACAGCATATTTATAATATATTTTGAAGTCAGATAATGTGATGCTACCAACTTTGTCCTTTTTAGTCAGGATTGCTTTGGTTGTTTGGGTCTTTTGTGGTTCCATATACATTTTAGGATTATTTTTTCTATTTCTGTGAAGAATGTCAGTGGTATTTTGATAGGGATTGTTTTGAATCTGTCGCTCGATTTGAGTATGGTCATTTTTAATAATATTAATTTTTTCAATCCATGAACATGGTATTTCTTTCCATTTTTTTGTGTCTTCTTTCATTTCTTTCATCGGTACTTTTTAGTTCTTATTGTGGAGATCTTTCACCTGCTTGGTTAATTTTATTCCTATGTAATATTTTTCATAGCTATTGAAAATGTAATTGCTTTGTTGGTTTCTTTTTAAGCTAGTTTGTTATTGGTGTATAGAAATGCTAATACTTTATGTATGTTGATTTTGTATACTGCAATTTTACTGAATTTGTCTATCAGTTCTATGAGTTTTTGGCAGAGTCCTTAGGTTTTTCTGCTTATAAGATCACATTGTCTGCAAAAAGACAATTTGACTTCCTTTCTTTCCAATTTTGATGCCCTTTGGTTTTGCCTAATTGCTCTGACTAGGACTTATAATGCATTGTTAAATTGTAGTGGGGAAAGTAGTCACCTTTATATTGTTCCAGCTATTAGAGGAAAAGTTGAAAACTTAGTTGTAAGTTTGTCATATGTGGACTTCATTACACTGAGGCAAATTTCTTCTATGCCTAATGTGTTGAGAGTTTTTATCGTAAAGGGATGTTGAGTTTTATCAAATGCTTTTTCTGTCCCTATTGAAATGATCATGTGTTTTTGTTCTTCATTCTCTTTGTGTGATGCATCACGTTTATTGATTTGCATATATTGAATCACCCTTGCATCTCTGGGATAAATCTCACTTGATCATGATGTATTAATCTTTTTGATGCACTGTTGGATTTAGTTTACTACTTCTTTTTTGAAGATTTTTGCATCTATGTTCATCAGGAATATTAGCCCGTAGTTTTCTTTTTTTGTTATGTTTTTGTCTGGATTTTGCATTAGGGTAATATTGGCCTTGTAGAATGAATTTGGAAGAATTCCCTCCTTTTCATGTTTTTGGAATAGTATAAGAAGAATACATGTTAATTCTTTAAAAGTTTGTTAGAATTCAGCAGTGAAGTCAATCAGTTCTTGTCTTCTCTTTGTTGAGAGACTTTTTATTATTGATTCAGTCTTGTTCTTTGTTATTGCTTTGTTCAAGTTTTCTGCCTCTTCCTGGTTCAATCTTGATAGGTTGCATGTGTCCAGGAATTTCTCCATTTTTTCTAGGTTTTCTAATTTGTTGGCATATAGTTGTTTATGATAGTCTTTAATGATCCTTGTATTTCTGTGGTATCAGTTTTAATGTCTCCTCTTTCATTTTTAATTTGATTTATTTAGATTTTTTTTTGTTAGGTAGTCTAGCTAATGGTTTTTCAATTTTGTTTATCTTTTCTTTATTTTTTTGAAGTGGAGTTTCGCTCTTGGTGTCCAGGCTGGAGTGCAATGGTGTGATCTTGGCAATGGTGTGATCAATGGTGTGATCACCTCAACCTCTGCCTCCTGAGTTCAAGCAATTCTCCTGCCTCAGCCTCCCAAGTAGCTGGAATTACAGGCATCCACCACCACACTCAGCTAATTTTGTGTTTTTAGTAGAAACAGGGTTTCTTCATGTTGGTCAGGCTGGTCTTGAACTCTCGGCCTCAGGTGATCCACCTGCCTCAGCCTCCCAAAGTGCTGAGATTACAGGCATGAGCCACCACACCTAGCCTGTTTACCTTTTTTAAAAACCAGCTTTTTGTTTCATTGATCTTTTATATTTTTTTTAGTTTTTAAATAATTTATTTCTGTCCTGATCTTTATTATTTTTTTTGTACTTAGATTGGATTTGGTTTGTTCTTGCTTCTTTAGTTCCTTGAGGTACGACATTAGGTTGTTCATTTGAAAATTTACTACTTTTTGGTGTAGGTGTTTGTTGCTATAAACTTCCCTCTTATACTCCTTTGGCTGTATCCTATAGGTTTTGATATGTTGTGTTTCTTTTTTTTCTTTTTTTTTTTTTGAGATGGAGTCTTACTTTGTTGCCCAGGCTGGAGTGCAGTGGCAGAATCCCAGCTCACTGCAATCTTCACGTCTGGGTTCAAGTGATTCTTCTGCCTCAGTCTTATGAGTAGGTGGGATTACAGATGCTGCCACCATACCTGGCTACATTTATATTGTTAGTAGAGATGGGGTTTCACCATGTTGACCAGGCTGGTCTTGAGTTCCCAACCTCAGGTGATCTGTCCACCTTGGCCTCCCAAAGTGCTGGGATTATAGATGTGAGCCACTGCACTGGCTGCTCTATTGTATTTCCATTTTAATTAGTTTCAATAAATTTTTAAACTTTGCTTTTTAATTTCTTTATTGACTCATTGGTCATTCTGGAGCATGTTGTTTAACTTCCATCAGTTTGTGCTGTTCCCAAAGTTTCCCTTGTTATTGATTTTTAGTTTTATTCCATTGAGGTCTGAAAAGATACTTAATAGAATTTTGATTTTTAAAAATTTTTTGAGGCTTGTTTTGTGGCCTAACATATGGTCTGTCCTAGCAAATGTTCCATGTGCAGATGAGAAGAATGTGTATTCTGTGTCTGTTGGTTAAAATGTTCTGTAAATGTCTATTAGGTCCCTTTGTCTATAGTGCAATTTAAGATTGGTATTTCTTCATTGAATTTTAATCTAGATGATCTGCCCAGTGCTGAGTGTGGAATTTGAAGACATCAAGTATTACAGTATTGGAGTCTGTCTCTCCCTTTAGATCTAATAATATTTGCTTAAAAATCTAGGTGCTCTGGTGTTAGGTGCATATATATTTATAATTACTATATACTCTTGCTGAATTGATCCCTTTATCATTATATAATGGACTTTATATCTTTTTACAGTTTTTGACTTAAAATCTACTTTATCTGATACAAGTATAGCTACACCTGCTCACATTTGGCCTCCATTTGCATGAAATATTTTTTCCATCCCTTTATTTTTAGTTTACATGTCTTTACAGATGAAGTGAGTTTCTTGAAGGCAGTATATAGTTGGGTCTGTTAAAAAAAAATCAATTCAGACAGTCTATGTCTTTTAATTGGGGAATTTAAACTGTTTACATTGAAAGTTATTGTTGATAGGCGAAGGCTTACTCCTGTCATTTTGTTAGTTGTTTTCTGGTTGTTTTATATAGTCTTTGTTCCTTTCTTCTTTCTTATTGTTTACATTTGGAGTTTGGTGGTTTTCTGTAGCAAAAATATTTGATTTCTTTCACTTTTTTATGTGTATTGGCTCTATCAGTGACTGGTAGTTATTGCCCTTTTACTTCCAGATATAGGACTTCTGTATTTCCTGTGAGGCCAGTCCAGTGGTGAAAAATTCCCCATTTTCTCCTTCTCCAGGAAAAACTTTATTTTGCCTTCATTTCTGAAGGTTAACTTTGCTAGGAATAGTATTCTTGATAGGCAGTTTTTCTTTTCTTTTAGCACTTTGAATATATCATTATATTATCTTCTGACCCACAAGATTTTGTTGAGAAATCTCCATTAGTCTGATGGAGATTTCATTATATGTTACTTGAGACTTTTCTCTTACTGTTTTTAGAATTTTCTCCTTTGTCTGTCTTTGACTTTTGACAGTTTAACTATAATGTTCCTCAGACAGGACTTTTTGGGTTGAATTTGGGAACTTTTGAGTTTACTAGATATGGTTATCCATGTCTCTACCAAAACTTGCTAAGATTTCAGTGATTATTTTATAGGTTTTTATTTGTATTTATTTATTTATTTATTTATTTATTTATTTAATTTTTATTTTTTTTTTTGAGACAGAGTTTCGGTCTTGTTACCCAGGCTGGAGTGCAATGGCGCAGTCTCGGCTCACTGCAACCTCTGCCTCCTGGGTTCAGGGAGTTCTCCTGCCTCAGCCTCCTGAGTAGCTGGGGTTACAGGCATGCGCCACCATGCCCAGCTAATTTTTTGTATTTTAGTAGAGACAGGGTTTCACCATGTTGACCAGGATGGTCTCGATCTCTTGACCTTGTGATCCACCCGCCTCGGCCTCCCAAAGTGCTGGGATTACAGGCATGAGCCACCGCACCCGGCTGTATAGGTTTTTATATGCCTTGTTCCAGCTCTTCTCCTTCTGGAATTCACATAAAATGAATATTTGTTTACTTAATGGTGTCATATAAATTCTTTAGTTTTCTTCACTTTTTTCTTTTTTGTCTGACTGGCTTATTTTAAAAGACCTTCAAGTTCAGAAATTTTTTCTTTTGTTTGATCTAGTCTATTGTTGAATTTCTCAATTGTATTTCTTATGTTATTTACTGAATTCTTTAACTCCAAGATTTCTGTTCGAGTTTTTTTTTTTAATGATATTCATCTCTGTTGAATTTCTCATTTATTTATTTTTATTTATTTGTTTGTTTTTGAGACAGTGTCTTGCTTTGTCACTTACGTTGGAATGTAGTGGCACAATCAGAGCTCTCACTACATCCTTGAACTTCTGGCCTTAAACAATCCTCCCACCTCAGCCTCCCAAGTATCTGGGACTACAGGCATGCACTACCTCACCTAGCTAATTTAAAAACTTTTTAGTAGAGACAAGATCTCGTTGTGTTGCCCAGGCTGGTCTTGAACATCTGGGCTCAAGCAGTCCTCCTTCTTCAGCCTCCCAAAGCGCTGGGATTACAGGTATAAACTACCATGCCTGGACAGATTTTTTATTTAGATCATGAATTGTTTTTCTGATTTCATTGAATGGTGTGTTTTCTCTTGTATCTCACTAAGCTGTTTTAATATCACTATTTTGAATTCCTATCCAGGCATTTTATAGAATGCCTTTGCTTTGGGGTCTGTTACTAGAGAATTACTATGTTCCTTTGGAAGGGTTATATTTCCTTGCTTTCTTGGTTCTTGTATTCTTATGTTGATATCTGCCTATCAGGTGGAATGGGTGCCTCTTCCAGTTTTATGGGGTAACTTTTATAAGGATACATTTTCCCCATAGATATGTCCTATAGTGCTGGTTAGGTAAGGATGCTTTAGTTTTGGTTGTGGATGGGTATGATTTCTTTGGCTGTATTCAGTGTTAGTGGTATCTGCAAGTACCTCACCAGCCTAGGCTCTGGGTGTTTATGAAGTCAGTGGTGTGGCTCTGCTTGAGGTAAGGGCCACCAAGTGGGCCAATTCTCAGGTTCTGGGGGGCACACACTGGGCATGGCATCTCTGCTGGTTGCAGGGATAGTATTGCTGGCAGCAGGCACCAGGCATGCTGGTTATTGCTTCCAGGATACTGGTGTAGTACATGATGGCTCTGCCATTGGAGAAGATGGGTTTGCCGGCAGCTGTAGGCACCAGGTGGGCCAGTCATTGGTCCCTGGGAAGCCTGCACCTAAATGATACTTTTTTATTTTGGTTAAAAAAAAAAATGTAGGCCGGGCGCGGTGGCTCAAGCCTGTAATCCCAGCACTTTGGGAGACTGAGGCGGGTGGATCATGAGGTCAAGAGATAGAGACCATCCTGGTCAACATGGTGAAACCCCGTCTCTACTAAAAATACAAAAAAATAAGCTGGGCATGGTGGTGCGTGCCTGTAATCCCAGCTACTCAGGAGGCTGAGGCAGGAGAATTGCCTGAACCCAGGAGGCGGAGGTTGCGGTGAGCCGAGATCGCGCCATTGCACTCCAGCCTGGGTAACAAGAGTGAAACTCTGTCTCAAGAAAAAAAAAAAAAAAAAGTAACACAAAATTTGTCTTAACCACCTTTAAGTACAGTGAATCCTCACTGAACACCATTGATAGATTCTTGGAAATTGCAACTTTAAACAAAACAACATTTAAGAAAATCAACATTTTTTCTCATCAACATTACAATAAAACAATATTGAATGAAATGATGTTATTTGAGGACCTGCTCTACATGTTTTTGCTTAAAGTTGTGGTTTCTAAGAGCCTATTGATGACATTAAATAAATATTTACTGTATACAATTCAGGGATACAGAAAATGTGTCCCTATTAAAGCTACCCCACAAATTGGAAAAGGCATCCATTCCACCAGATATGCAGATATCAATATAAGAATACAAGAAGCAAAAAAGCAAGGAAACATGACACCTCCAAAGGAACATGACACCTCCAAAGGTAATTGGGGCATTGAATACATTCACAGTGTTTCACGATATATCTCCAAGATGTTTTTGTCTTGCAAAACTAAAACTCTATACCCATCAAACAAAAACTCTCATTTTCCTTTCCTCCCAGTTCCTGGCAACCACAATTCTACTTTCTTTTTCTTTATGTTTGAGTACTTTAGATACCTCATATAAGTGGAATCATGCAATATTTGTCTTTTTGGTTTAGTTTACTTAGTATAATGTCCTCAAGCTTCATCCATGTTGTAGCATGTGTCAGAATTACCTTCATTTTTGAAGGCTGAATAGTATTCCCTCGTAAGTATATACTGCATTTTAAAAAATCAATTCATCTAATGTGAGGATTTGTGTTGCTTCCACCTTTTGGATGTTGTCAATAACGTTGCTATAAACATGGGAGTACAAATACTTCTTCAGGTTGCTGCTTTCAATTCTTTTGGATATATATCCAGAAGTACAGTTTCTGGATCACATGGTAATTTTATGTATTTGTTTTTTTAGGAGCCACCATACTGTTTTCCATAGCATTTGTACCATTTTACAGTCCCACCAACAGTACAAATGTTCCAGTTTTGCTACATCTTCACCAACACTGGTTATTTTATGATTTTTAATAGCAACCATTATAATGAGTGTGAGGTGAAGTCTTACTGTGGTTTTGATTTGAATTTCTCTGAGATTAGTGATGTTGAGCATCTTTTATATGCTTCTTAGCCATTTGTAAATCATCTTTAGATAAATAGCTATTCAAATCCTTTGCCTATTTTTTCTTTCATCTTTATTTTTATTTTCATTTTTTGTAATTGACTGCCTATTTTTAAATCAGTTAATTTGATTTTTTGTTGTTGAGTTGTAGTTCTTTTTGCCACAGGGTCTCATCTGTCACCCAGGCTTAAGTGCAGTGGTGTCATCTTGGCTCACTGCAACCTCCTCCTCCTCGGCTCAAGTGATTCTCCCCCATTAGCCTCCTGAGTATCTGGGATTACAGGCACACACCACTATACCAGGCTAATTTTTTGGTATTTTTTGTAGAGATGAGGTTTTGCCATGTTGCCCACGCTCATCTTTTAACTCCTATGCCCAAGCAATCCACCTGTCTTGACCTCTCAAAGTTCTGGGATTACAGGTGTGAACTACTGCACCCAGGCTGGAGTTTTTTTTTTTTTTTTTTTTTTTTTTCTTTTTTTTTTTTGAGACGGAGTTTCGCTCTTGTTACCCAGGCTGGAGTGCAATGGTGCGATCTCGGCTCACTGCAACCTCTGCCTCCTGGGTTCAGGCAATTCTCCTGCCTCAGCCTCCTGAGTAGCTGGGATTACAGGCACGTGCCACCATGCCCAGCTAATTTTTTGTATTTTTAGTAGAGACGGGGTTTCACCATGTTGACCACGATGGTCTTGATCTCTCGACCTCGTGATCCACCCGCCTCGGCCTCCCAAAGTGCTGGGATTACAGGCTTGAGCCACCGCGCCCGGCCCAGGCTGGAGTTCTTTATGTATTCTGACTACTGGCCACTTATTGGATAGATAATTTGCAAATCTTTTCTTCCATTATATAGGTTAACTCTTCATTTCAATTGATTTGTGTTCCTTGCTGCACAAAAGTTTTTAAGTTGGTGTTGTCCTGTTTAGCTATTTTCACTTTTGTTGCTTGGACTTTTGGTATTACATTCGAGAAATGGTTGTTAAATTTAATATCATGAAGCATTTCCTCTATGTTTCCTTCTAAGAGTTTCATAGTTTTAGGTCTTACCTTTAGAGCTTTAATTCATTTTGAGTAATTTTTGTATGTGGTGCAATATAAGGATAAAACTTCATTATTTTTGCAAATTCAGTTTTCCCAACAACTTATATTGAAGACATTGTCCTTTCCCCATTGAGTGGTCTTGGAACCCTTAACCATATATTTAAGGGTTTGTTTATAGGCTTTCTCTTCTATTCCATTGGCCTACATGTCTGTCTTTATGCCAATACCATACTGTTTTGATTATTATCTTTGTAATATTTTTTGAATTCAGGGAGTGTAAGTTCTTGAACTTTGTCCTTTTGGAAAATTGTTTAGCTATTTGAGGTCACTTGAGATTTCATATAAATTTTAGGGTGACTTTTTCTATATCAGCAAGAAATGCCTTAGGTATTTTGATGGGAATTGAAATAAATGATCTTTGAAGTTCTTTGTGATATTAAAGTGACATAGCTTATATGTTTCACTGAAGTAGCAATTCAGTTATGGGATTATTGTTCAATTCTTTACCTCCAGATGAGAAGAAGGGACATTTATTCAGCTCCTCCTACATGGTAAGCATTATTGCAGCACTCTGGGTGAGACATCATTGGTATTTTTGTTAGGATGACTTGCTCTGCTCCGCATGGAAAAGCCAGGATTCCTGCAGAGTTAGAAGCCCAGGTCTGTGTCCTTACAAAGCTTGTGCTCTTCTTGAGCTATGCTTCTGCCCCCTCTTCCATTGCCCAGAAGCTTTCCAACAGTTGACAGAGTTTGCACCCAATGCTGATGGGTGTTTATCTTTTCACTGATACCACAACCCTTGTGGGAGTACTGCCTGCTATTGTCTTTAGGGGGTTGTCACATAATTTTTTTTTTTTTTTTTTTGAGATGGAGTCTTGCCCTGTCGCCCAGGCTGGAGTGCAGTGGCACAATCTTGGCTCACTGCAACCTCCGCCTCCCAGGTTCAAGAGATTATTCTGCCTCAGCCTCCTGAGTAGCTGGGACTAGATGTGCACCACCACAGCCCAGCTAATTTTTGTATTTTTAGTGTAGACGGGGTTTCACCATGTTGGCCAGGCTTGTCTCAAACTCCCTACATCATGATCCTCCCAACTTGGCCTCCCAAAGCACTGGGATTAAAGGTGTGAGCCACCACACGCAGCAGTCACAGAATTTTTAAATGTGCTATGATGTATATCTGAATACTTATAGTGCTGAATGGACAGATATATTTGGGGAATCATGATGTTGGACTTTCATTTTATTTTTTAATTGAATAAAGTTCCACCTAGACTTTCTTCCTTGTTCACGTGTATGGGACTAAAGTCTTGCTGATAAAAAGGGAATATGCTTCTCATAACCCTTCCTTCTCATCTCTATTCTACCTGAGATTTCCAGCCCTGAGTGAGTAATGCAAGTGCTCCAAGATCATGCTGCAAAGACAGTCATGCTAGCTCCACATCATCCATCTTTTGTGGCTTCCCAGCGTTTGCATCATTGCAACTATGACCAAGTCTGGGAGAATATTTATAGCAACATCAACTTTTGTCAGGTACTACGGGAAGAAATAACCAATATGCCTTTTTATTTAACTTGCCACCTGTGTGTAGCCCTTAGATATTTACTCTGGTGTTTTTTTTAAAACCCTCCCCACCAAAATCTGTATTATCTATCCAGGTTTATTTTCATTATAAGAAATATTAAGTGCTAATTAAAAAGAAAGATATAGGCCGGGCATGGTGGCTCACGCCTGTAATCCCAGCACTTTGGGAGGCTGAGGCGGGCAGATCACGAGGTCAAGAGATCGAGACCATCCTGACCAACATGGTGAAACCCAGTCTCTACTAAAAATACAAAAATTAACTGGATGTGGTGGCGCACGCCTGTAGTCCCAGCTACTTGGGAGGCTGAGGCAGGAGAATTGCTTGAACCCGGGAGGTGGAGGGTGCCGTGAGCTGAGATCATGCCACTGGACTCCAGCATGGAGCCTGGCAACAGAGCGAGACTGTCTCAAAAAAAAAAAAAGAAAAAAAAAAAAGATATGAAGAAGTGTAACATAAGATGTTGTTCCTACAAGGACAGATACTTAAACCAATAAATACCAAGGCAGGCTGTACATTCTAGGGCTAAGCCCCCAATGTGTTGAACAGTTATTAAATACTGTATTTAGAAAGTGGTCCCCAAAGGGTTGATTCTATTGGGGAAAGCCCCTTCCTTGAAGGAGAGGAAATTGAGCTGGGTTTGAAGGAAGCATAAGATATAGGGAAGTGGTGGGGAGGAAAGTAGGGAGTGCGTTCTAGGAGGTACAGCAGGAAGGGCATGTTGAGGAGATAATGGATGTGATAGATTCAAAGTCAGCTTAGTTAAGTGGAAGATTCCTGTGGAAATATAGTGAAAAGAAAAGATGTTTGTTTGTCAGGGAGAGGTGCTGGTAGTGAATGCTCATGCATTCCGGAAAAAGGAATCTATGCCTTATCCTATAAGGAAAATATTTTATACAAAGGTATATTTTTAAGGAAAATTAATGTGGCAACAAAATGTTAGTTGGACTGAAAGAGAAAGAGTTTGGAGGCAAGGAAGCCAGATCGGTAGCTGCTGTACAGGATAGGCATGAGGTTTGGAAGTGAAAAGAAGTTTATTCACAAAGCTAGTAAACATGTGTCTTTACAGTGGTACCATAACATTTTTGAAGCTTTTATCTGATATTATTTGTCACTCTAAAGGAAGAGTTTCATTTCGTTTGCCTGTTTAAGTTGGGAAGGCCCAAATATGTTTCTAGTCTAAGGGGAGGAAGCAGTAGAGAAGAGGAGATAGAAATATGAAAAGGGAAATGTGAGAAACAGATGACCCTGGGGAAGAGGAGGGGTTGGGACGAAGAAACCAGATGGAGGAGTAATTTTGAGAAATCAAGAATGACATCACATTCCTTGAGGTGAATGGGATACGTAGAATTTTCAGGTGTCGAAAGGTAAGATGTGAGTGCTCCTGGCTGGTCCTGGCTGTCTCAGAGAGAGGAAAGAGGTGGAGGACATCTGCATTAGTGAAGTGGACAGCAAGAGTCACATGTGAGGAGGTACATGGCTATGGGAAAGGTCGCAGGACCATCAGAAAGAGAAAAATACATGAACGACTGCATAGTCAAGAGGTTTCAGGTAAAACTCAATGCTATGAATTCTAGTGAGCCCCATTTGTGTAAATTCTATTACTTTCACCCCTAAACATGATTGTAGAGTGCCTGAAAATTGTATAGAGTCAAAGGTATGGGGAAGTTGGGTAGAATGTTGGAGAAAGAAGCACTGTCATGTTCCATTATCCCAGGCTGGATATGGGGAAAAGAGAGACCTCAAGGTGTCTAGTGAGTTATGGATTAGTTGGGAGTGTGTGCGCATGCTGTGTGCACACGCACGCACACACACACACATACACACACTCCTCTAAATGTTCAGTTTGTTTGGGCAAGGATCTAGAGATCTAATGAGGAATGAGTTGGCCACGCAGATCAGGAGCAGAGGAAACATATCACAGCATGGATCTCCCTGGCCCCTGAATTTCTTGACAGGATATGCAACTACCAGTGAGTGACACACTCCTTGGCTGGCATCCTGCCAGAGTTGAAAAAAATAGCCACATTTTTTTTTCTATCCCATTACCATTTTACAACTGAAGTATGTGTCACCATTTAGGAAAATCTTACATGAACAAGGAGACATTAAAAAACATTTGACTCTCCTGTTCTTGAAACAAACATAGAGGCTATAGAGTAGGGGAGAAAGGAATGAGAAGGCAGAGTCTATCCCAGTGTCTCAGAACTGTGTCTTTGCTTCTAAGATCCTGGACTTTCTTAGATCATTTATCTCATTTTTTTCCTTTTTCTTGCTTTTTTTTCCCCTTCCTTCCTTTTCTTCCTTCCTTCCTTCCTTCCTTCCCTTCCTCCCTCCCTCCCTCCTTCCTTCCTTCCCTCTCTAACTCCCTCCCTCCTTCCTTCCTTCCTTCTTTTCTTCCTTCCTTCTTCTTCTTTTTTTTTTTTTTTTTTTTTTTTTGACAGAGTCTCACTCTGTCACCCAGGCTGCAGTGCAGTGGTGTGATCTCAGCTCACCGCAATCTCTGTCTTCCAGATTTAAGCGATTCTCATGCCTCAGCCACCTAAGTAGATGGGATCACAAGTGTGCACCACCACCTCTGACTAATTTTCATACTTTTAGGAGAGATGGGGTTTCGCCATGTTGGCCAGGCTGGTCTTGAACTCCTGACCTCAAGTGATTCACCTGCTTCAGCTTCCCAAAGTGTTGGGATTACAGGCGTGAGCCATCATGCGAAGCCTCGGACAGTTTACCTCTTGGTGCTGATGTAATAATCATCCTTTACCCGGGAGTTCTGGTATTAACATCTGAGAGCCATCAACACAAATCTCTTTTCCCCTTGAGTGAGAGACTAGGGGAGTTAAATTCCAGGGGTCCACAAAGGGGTGAGAGGAGATGAATAAGAGTGAGGAAAGGTAGTGAGTCAGAGATGAAGAGCTCCATGTTTGAAATGATGGAGAAACAGTAAGGTCCAGGGTGTGGCCTGGCCACTGGGCAACTGAGTTGTAGCAGTGCCCATAGGCACTTAGGGGATTAAGGGGGTTACCTCTGTAGGACCACTGTGCCAGTGAAAAGCAGAAGGTAAACAGTGAGAGCAGAAGATGGTAGCTCAGGTAAGTGCCGAGTGGCAGAAAACACCGAGCTACCCCAACAGTGTGAGAAACTGCTGGAAATCGAAGTAGGGAAAGCTTCTGCTTCTCTTCTCCCAGCCATGCAGTGAAGGGGACAACTAACACTTTTTACTCCTACTGCTTTCTTCCACTTGCAGAGGGGATGGAAATTCAGGTACTGTTAGGATGCAGTCTGTGTTTTCACCAAAGTCTGCTTTTAATGCAGTTGCCCAAATAAACAGAAAAGAAAACCACTTGCTCTAGCTATTTACTGACATATAAATGTTGTTCTTGGAATCTTGGAATTCCCCAAAGGGAGAAAAATATCAGCACTACATTTGGAAGTTGACTTATGGTAAACAGACCATAAAGAGACTAATAATACCTGTAGATTTTCAGATTCCAGAGATAGGGCATGAGGGAAGACACACGACACACACCCATCACTCCATAGATTAGGATCACAAAAGTTTACTACTTTCTCATTCATTCATTCCATGATTATTACATGGATATTGCCTTTGTATCGGGAACTATAATTGGGTGAGGGGATGAAACAGACCCAGTCCCTGCCCTGAGAGCAACATACAATAAACAAGTGAACAAAGAAAGAAACCTACATCTCTATCTTGTGAGTGTCACTAAGAAAACAGGGGGCAGAGAACAATGGGTGGAGAGGAACACCCGCTGACAAGAGGTCAGCCAAATCTTGGGGTGGGAGGATTGAGTTGAATTTCATGAATGAGAAGGAGGCAGCCGTACAAACGGCCTGGAGAATAGAAGTATTTTCTTTCTTTTCCTTTCCCCTTTCCTCTTTCCTTTTTCCTTTCCTTTCCCTTCCCTTTTTCCCCCCCTTTCCTTTCTCTTCCTTTCCTTTTTTCCCCCTTTCCTTTTCTTTTTTCTTTTTTTTTTTTTTAAATGGGTTTAAGAATCGAAATTCTGAGACAACAGCCAACATTTTCTACTTTTCTTCACATTTCCCCATGGGTGTCACTTTGTGACCTCCTTGAGTATTTCTGCTTTGACCAAGAGTTACTTTATACTGTATCAGGGCCCCACTGATAGCATATAGCCATTCTGGATGTTAAATGCTAGTCAAATCAGATGAGGATTAAGTAAAAATGTGGCAGCTAGGAGGAGTTACAGGAATGTGGGTATGAATCTTTTATTTTTTTATCGCATTTTAGGTTTTGGGGTACATGTGAAGAACATGCAAGATTGTTGCATAGGTACACACATGGCAGTGTCATTTGCTGCCTTCCTCCCCATCACCTATATCTGGCATTTCTCCCCATGCTATCTCTCCCCAACTCCCCACCCGCCTCTGTCCCTCCCCTATTTCCCCCCAACAGACCCCAGTGTGTGATGCTTCCCTCCCTGTGTCCATGTGTTCTCATTGTTCAACACCCACCTATGAGTGAGAACATGCGGTGTTTGATTTTCTGTTCTTGTGTCAGTTTGCTGAGAATGATGGTTTCCAGGTTCATCCATGTCCCTACAAAGGACACAGACTCATCATTTTTGATGGCTGCATAATACTCCATGGTGTATATGTGCGACATTTTCCCTGTCCAGTCTATCATCGATGGGCATTTGGGTTGGTTCCAGGTCTTTGCTATTGTAAACTGTGCTGCAATGAACATTCGTGTGCATGTGTCCTTATAGTAGAATGATTTATAATCCTTTGGATATATACCCAGTAATGGGATGGCTGGGTCAAATGGGATTTCTATTTCTGGGTCCTTGAGGAATTGCCACACTGTCTTCCACAATGGTTGAACTAATTTACACTCCCACCAACAGTGTAAAAGTGTTCCTATTTCTCCACATCCTCTTCAGCATTTGTTGTCTCCAGATTTTTTAATGATCACCATTCTAACTGGCGTGAGATGGTATCTCAATGTAGTTTTGATTTGCATTTATCTAATGACCACTAATGATGAGCATTTTTTCATATGATTGTTGGCCTCATGTATGTCTTCTTTTGTAAAGTGTCTGTTCATATCCTTCACCCACTTTTGAATGGGCTTGTTTGTTTCTTTTTTTCTTGTAAATCTGTTTTAGTTCTTTGTAGATTCTGGATATCAGCCCTTTGTCAGATGGGTAGAGTGCAAAAATTTTTTCCCATTCTGTTGGTTGCTGATTCACTCTAATGACTGTGTTGCTGTGCAGAAGGCTGTGGAGTTTGATTAGGTCCCATTTGTCTATTTTGGATTTTGTTGCCAATGCTTTTGGTGTTTTGGTCATGAAGTCCTTGCCTATGCCTATGTCCCGAATGTTTTTGCCTAGATTTTCTTCTAGGGTTTTTATGGTGTTAGGCCTCATGTTTAAGTCTTTAATCCATGTGGAGTTAATTTTAGTGTAAGGTGTTAGGAAGGGGTCCAGTTTCTTCTTTCTACACATGGCTAGCCAGTTTTCCCAACACCATTTGTTAAACAGGGAATCCTTTCCCCATTGCTGGTTTTTGTCAGATTTGTCAAAGATCAGTTAGTTGTAGACGTGTTGTGTTGCCTCTGAGGCCTCTGTTCTGTTCAATTGGTCTATATCTCTGTTTTGGTACTAGTTCCATGCTGTTTTGATTACTGTAGCCTTGTAGTATAGTTTGAAGTCCAGTTGTGTGATGCCTCCAGCTTTGTTCTTTTTGCTTAGAATTGACTTGGCTATGCGGGCTCTCTTTTGGTTCTATATAAAGTTTAAGGTGGTTTTTTCCAGTTCTGTGAAGGTCACTGGTAGCTTGATGGGGATAGTGTTGAATCTGTAAATTACTCTGGGCAGTATGGCCATTTTCACGATATTGATTCTTCCTAACCATGAACATGGATTGTTTCTCCATCTGTTTGTCCTCTCTTATTTTGTTGAGCAGTGGTTTGTAGTTCTCCATGAAGAGGTCCTTTATGTTCTTTGTTAGTTGTATTCCTAGGTATTTTATTCACTTTGTAGCAATTGTGAATGGCAGTTCGTTCTTGATTTGGCTCTCTTTAATTCTGTTATTGGTGTATAGGAATGCTTGTGATTTTTGCACATTGATTTTGTATCCTGAGACTTTACTGAAGTTGCTTATCAGTTTCAGGAGATTTTGGGCTGAGACAATGGGGTCTTCTAGAATACAATCATGTCATCTGCAAATAGAGACAGTTTGACTTCCCCCTTTCCTATTTGAATACCCTTTATTTCTTTTTCTTGCCTGATTGCTCTGGCTAGACTTCCAGTACTATACTGAATAGGAGTGGTGAGAGAGGGCATCCTTGTCTAGTGCCAGATTTCAAAGGGAATGCTTCAAGTTTTTGCCCATTCAGTATGACATTGGCTGTTGGTGTGTCATAAATAGCTTTTATTATTTTGAGATACGTTCTGTGGATACCTAGTTTATTGAGGGTTTTTAGCATAAAGGGCTGTTGGATTTTGTCAAAGGCCTACGCTGCATCGATTGAGATAATCATGTGGTTTTTGTCTTTGGTTCTGTTTATTTGGTGGATTATGTTTATAGACTTGTGTATGTTGAACCAGCCTTGCATCCCTGGGATGAATCCTACTTGACCATGGTGGATAAGCTTTTTGATGTGCTGTTGCAATCTGCTTGCTGGTATTTTATTGAATATTTTTTCATCTATGTTCATCATGGATATTGGCCTGAAGTTTTCTTTTCTTTGCTGAGTCTCTGCCAGGTTTTCGTATCAGGATAACATTGGTCTCATAAAATGATTTGGGAAGGATTCCCTCTTTTTGGATTGTTTGGAATAGTTTCAGAAGGAATGGTATCAGCTCCTCTTTGTATGTCTGGTAGAATTCGGCTGTGAACCCATCTGGACCTGGGCTTTCTTTGGGTGGTAGGCTCTTAATTGCTGCCTCAACTTCAGACCTTGTTATTGGTTTATTCAGGGTTTTGACTTCTTCCTGGTTTAGGCTTGGGAGGATGTAAGTGTCCAGGAATTTATCCATTTCTTCCAGGTTAACTAGTTTATGTGCATAGAGTTGTTTGTAATAATCTCTGATGATGGTTTGAATTTCTGTGGAATCTGTGGTGATATCACCTTTGTCATTTTTTATTGCATCTATTTGATTATTCTCTCTTTTCTTTTTTATTAATCTGGCTAGTGGTCTATTTTGTTGATCTTTTCGAAAAACCAGCTCCTGGATTTATTGATTTTTTGAAGAGTTTTTTTTGTGTCTCTATCTCCTTCATTTCTTCTCTGATTTTAGTTATTTCTTGTCTTCTGCTAGGTTTTGAGTTTTTTTGATCTTGCGCCTCTAGCTCTTTCAAATTTTGATGACAGGTTGTCAATTTTAGATCTCTCCTTGCTTCTCATGTGGGCATTTATTGGCATTTATTGCTATATATTTTCCTCTAGAGACTGCTTTAAATGTGTCCCAGAGATTCCCAATGCAAAGAAACTAAGAACCTTGAAAAAAGATTTGATGAAATGCTAACGAGAATAAACAACTTAGAAAGGAATATAAGCGAATTGATGGAGCTGCAAAACACAACACGAGAACTTTGCGAAGCATACACAAGTTTCAACAGCCGAATTGACCAAGCATAAGAAAGGATATCAGAGGTTGAAGATCAACTCAATGAAATAAAACGAGAAGTCAAGATTAGAGAAAAAAGCGTAAAAAGGAATGAACAAAGTCTCCAAGAAATATGGGACTATGTGAAAAGACCTAATCTACGTTTGATAGGTGGGTATGAATTTTAAAGTTGTGTTCCTGTTTTGAAACATGTAGTGGTCGGGTGAGGATTTTAGCATCTGCATGCTGGTCAGCATTTTAATTCTGAATTTGGCAAGTGGCAACCAATACCTCATGACAGACAAGTTTCTTAAGGGCCTTCTGCATAAAGAAAAACAAACCTTATAGGACTGTCTGTCCATTTTGGCATCTCTGAGAGAATAAATATAATCACTAATTGTAGCACAACTTCAGAACAGCTTCTGATCAATTCTCACTGAATGCCATTCACCAGTAACCTTTCCTTTTTTTGTTGTTTGTTTTATTTTTGTTTTTGACAGGGTCTCACTCTGTCACCCAGGCTGCAGTGCGGTGGTGCCATTTCAGCTCACTGCAGCCTTTGCCTCCTGGGTTCAACTTATCCTCCCGCCTCAACCCCTAGAGTAGCTGGGACTACATATGGGTGTGTGAGTGCACACCATCACTCCCAGCTAATTTTTTTTTTTCTTTTGGTACAGACAGATGGGGTTTTACCAGGTTGCAAAGCAATCTGCCTGCCTCAGCCTCCCAAAGTGCTAGGATTACGGGCATGAGCGACTCACTATGCCTACCCCCACTTTCCTTTAGGGAGTTTTTAAAATTTATTTTGAAATAGTTTGAGATTTACGGAAAAGCTGCAAAGACAGTACAAAGAGTTCCCATATGCTCTTGCTCAATTTCTTATATTATTGACATCTTACATTGTAGTGATGCATTTGTCACATCCAAGGAACCAACATTGGTACATTACTGTTTTTTTTTTTTTTTTTTTTGAGACGGAGTTTCGCTCTTGTTACCCAGGCTGGAGTGCAATGGCGCGATCTCGGCTCACCGCAACCTCCGCCTCCCGGGCTCAGGCAATTCTCCTGCCTCAGCCTCCTGAGTAGCTGGGATTACAGGCACACGCCACCATGGCCAGCTAGTTTTTTGTATTTTTAGTAGAGACGGGGTTTCACCATGTTGATCAGGATGGTCTCGATCTCTCGACCTCGTGATCCACCTGCCTCGGCTTCCCAAAGTGCTGGGATTACAGGCTTGAGCTACCGCGTCCGGCCCTACTGTTAACTAAGCTAGACTTCATCTGGATTTCACCAGTTTTTCTATTAATGTTCTCTTTCTGCCCCAGGATCCTATCCAGGATACCACATGACATTTAATCATCATACCTCCCCAGCCTCCTCCACTCTGTGGCAGCTCCTCAGTCTTTTCTTGTTTATCATGACATTGACAGTCTTTAGGAGTACTGGCCTGGCAACCTGTAAACCTTTGCCTGATTTGAGTTCCTCTGATATTTTCTTGTGGTTACACTGGGGTTATGGGTTTAGAGGAAAAAGAATATCACAGAGACTAAGTGTCCTCACCACATCCTATCCTGGGAACATGATATCATCATGACATCACCACTGATGTTAATCTAGCTCACTTGGTTAAGCCAGTGGTAATGCCAGGTTTCTCCACTCAAGTTACCGTTTTTCTCTTTAAGGAGTTTTTAAAAATTAAGTTTAAATCATAGAAGTAATAAATAAATGTCTTATCCTTGTAAAAAAAAATGAAACATTACCGAAAAGTTAAATTCCCCTTTAACTACTCCCTGTCACCCATCCTGGTCCCCATTCCACCTCCTTACAGGCAAACACTGTTATTGCTTTGAACCTTTTCAATGCATTTACATGCACACGTATGTCCCCATAAAATATACATATAAGTTTGTGTTTGAGGTTTTTCTATAAATGATATATCGTACTATATGCATACCTTTCTGCAACTTGCTTTTTTCACCCAACAATATGTCTTGGAGCTCTGCTGTTCTTTCCAATGGCTGAGTTGCATTTTGTTGTATACTACAGATTACACCCCAGCTAGGCCTGTGTGGATCCTCTGGAACCTGTAATTATTAGATCAAGTTACTCATGTTCACGAAAAAAAGCACATTTATTAAAGTGGCTATTTATAGACATTACATAGTGCTATTGACCATTGTATTTTCAAAGATATGGTTCAAATTGGTCACTGTTGTTTAACTTCATGGAGTAGTAAAGCAGCAGGAAACACCACATCCAGGTTGCAGCATCAGGGAGCAGTGCTAGAGCCCTTCCTTTGCCTCTTCCCACTGACCACACCAAGGAGAGAAGGAGAGAGCCATCGTATTTTTCTCTGTTACTGCTCCCCTGCATTTCTGGGTCTAATGCGATGTAGTGAGAAGAAGGTGTACTCACACAGAAATGGTGGTGTAGACAGTAGCTCCAATGTGCAAGACATTCAGCGAAACGTAAGACATTCTTGTTCCGGTTCTTCTCATCAAATTCAATAAAACATTCACTTAAAAATTTTTTTCTGATGACAATAGTGACATGTGTTTAACACAGAAAATTAGGGAAATATGGAAAAATACAAGAAAGAAAATTAAAATCACCCCTTATTGTACCACCCAGAATATCAACAGTATTATTAATATTTGATATATATCCTTCTAGTCTTTGTTTCAGTGGATAAACCCATGTAAACAGCAGACACATTTTGGGTGTGGGGAATATATAACAGACTTACTTTTCCTACCTACTTCCCACTCCATTTCCCCTGCCAACTTCTCGGATGAAAATGAGATGTGCAATCAGCAGAAATCTCAGAACTGTCTAAATACATGAACTCGGTCATGCTGACAAAGGGCTGCAGGCATTAAAGGTCAGCAGATTCCCACGCCCAGGGAGTGAGACTGAACACAGATGGGGTTGCCCTGCTGCTTACCTGCACTGCCTACGGTACGCTTAAGGGACTATGCTCCTGGCCTTGGTATTTGCTAAGCAGTTTCCTTTTGTGGGATGTTGTTGGTCCCTTTTGCTGGAGGATGCTGGGCGCTCTCCTTTTTCTGTTCCACCTGATCTGTGCTCCCTTCCTTTCTTGCAGGCCACCTGCATGTCCAGCAGTACTTTTGTGGTTTGTTTAGTCAGTTCTTCAAATGTGTTCCACTGTAACTTGACGTCACTTTCTGTCCTGTCCTATGTAATTCCGGGTAATTTTAGAAGCAGCTGAAAGCATCACAATCCCATCAGAGAAAGGATGTGGCTCAGAGCCTTCCTTTTGGGACCACATCAAGCAGTGCTGAAGGGCAACCCGAGAGTGCTACAGGCTGGGAGGCAAAAGGCTCCACTGAACCCCTCTCACCCCAAATTCATAGGAACTGTCAAAATTCAGCTACCCTCAGGGTATATGCTTTCCTATAGGTTTTAAAAACGTAACAGAGATGTTCTCTATTTTGGAATGTTGATCTTCTGTTTTAAGGAACAGGAGTGCACATGTGAGTGCACCAAACCTCACAGGATCTTTTCCAGTCCTAGGGTTGTGGGATGTTTACACAGAAATACACTGATGTGTACACTGATCTGCAAGCCAAGTCTACCTACAGGCAGAATGGGCAATCACTTAATGCTACTCAATTGGACAACTTTCTAACCCACTTTTCCTCATATTTCTGTCAACATTTCTCTTCCTCACTTCCTGTCAAAAGCCTGGTAGTCTATTTTTAGAGTCTTGGGGACTGTATTAGTTACAATTAGGTTTGGCTGTTGGTCATGGTAAAATGAAATGACAGAGGATTAAAGGAGGTGGAAATTTTGCTCTCTGTCCCTCATATGAACATTTCATAGTATGATGTACAGAGCTGGTATGGTAGCTTTGCACCTTGGAGCCCTCAGGGCTCTCAGCCCTGTCTATCTTGGAGTTCTAACAACTGTGGCTCCATATTCAAGATCAAGCCCACTCTGAGATGGAGCTCCAGCTGTCACATTCATGCTCTAAGTAACAGGATGGAGAAGGGATGAAGAAGCTGCCTCTACTGGAAATTCTCGGGAACTGCAGCATGGCACTTTACTCCCATGCCATTGTCACGTAGCCACACCTAGCTGCAAGAGAGGCTTGGACATGTTGTGTTTATCTGGGTGATCAGGTGGCAAGATAAATATACAGTTACTGTAGGAAAAGAGGAAAATGGCTTTTGGGGAAAAACTAGCAGTTCCTACGATAAGAACCTGTTGGAATTCCAAGAACCAATCATTAGAATATAACCCAGAGATAGGGGGTTCCTAGCTCAGCCATTGGGTTTCCTAGGTCAGTACTTTTGTGGGGATCGGTGCCACTATGAAAGTGCACACCTTATGAGATTGGGATATATGCCCAGGGACAGGCAGAGAGGGCAGCTAAGAAGAGGCTGCCCAGAGGGCAAGGGGCAGGACCTCAGACCAGCATTTTCTTCCTCACGGCATTAGCTGGGGCTGGGGTGCATGACCACATCCCTCTCAGCATCGGGGAAGATGACTGTGGAAATAAGTGTAAACCATCAATGCTGTGAGAGGTCCTACAGGACTACTGAAGTTCAGAACAGGAGACAACTGGCATCTTGAGCATCTGTCAGGTACCAGGCACTAAGCTGGAGGTTTTATATATCGTCTGTTATTTAACTCTCACAACACCTTATCATTTTACATTATCATGCCATTGTACAAATGTGGAGACAGGCTCATGACTGTAAATGACTGAACCATATAGCTAATACACAGAAAGAAGCTTTATCCATTGAGCTCTCTCAGTACAGAACAAGATAGATTAGAGCGGTTCAAGGTCTTAAACATATACATTCTTGTATCAACTTTTTATAAAGTGAATTACATAAAACACAGGGAGCTAGATGGCTATTATTTAAAAGCTGTGACTACTTTCATGAAACAAAGATTTGTTTAGTAAAAACAGTGACCTCCCTAATTTATTGTAGCAATCCAGATATCAGGTTGAATATGTCAGCTTGAAGTAGAGAAAGCTCCTCTTCTACTTGCTTATCTAAATATGCTTTGGATTATGAGGTTTACTTTTGCAGTGACCTGACTGTGATTTTTGTTAATAATATTGCAAATGTTTATGTAATTTGGTTAATGCTAATTTTTTGATAGAATGAAAAGATGAAGGATGATGACCTCTCCATGAAACAAAATGAAAATGACCTATCACAAATAAGTGTCAGCCAACCTGCTGATGGGCCTCTCAAGCAGATACAAGAGACAGAGTAAATTAAATCATATTGTTGTGACTCAAAAAAGTAGATTAAAACACTGTGGGCCGGGCACGGTGGCTCAAGCCTGTAATCCCAGCACTTTGGGAGGCCGAGGTGGGTGGATCACGAGGTCGAGAGATCGAGACCATCCTGGTCAACATGGTGAAACCCCGTCTCTACTAAAAATACAAAAAAACTAGCTGGGCGTGGTGGCGCGTGCCTGTAATCCCAGCTACTCAGGAGGCTGAGGCAGGAGAATTGCCTGAACCCAGGAGGCGGAGGTTGCGGTGAGCCGAGATCGTGCCATTGCACTCCAGCCTGGGTAACAAGAGCGAAACTCCGTCGCACACAAAAAAAAAACACTGTGGGGAAAACTGAGTGACTGATTAATATGTAATTTACATGTTAACTCAAAAATATTTGCAGTCAAAATGAAAGCAAGACTTTTAAAACAGGTCAGACAACAAAATTCATGCTTCATCCAAAGATTGGTTTTTTTTGAGACAGAGTTTCGCTCTTGTTACCCAGGCTGGAGTGCAATGGCGCGATCTCGGCTCACCGCAACCTCCGCCTCCTGGGTTCAGGCAATTCTCCTGCCTCAGCCTCCTGAGTAGCTGGGATTACAGGCACGCACCACCATGCCCAGCTAATTTTTTGTATTTTTAGTAGAGACGGGGTTTCACCATGTTGACCAGGATGGTCTTGATCTCTCCACCTCGTGATCCACCCACCTCGGCCTCCCAAAGTGCTGGGATTACAGGCTTGAGCCACCGCGCCCGGCCCCAAGATTGTGTTTTTAATGAGAATCATTGCTAGGAGAAACTTCTCTTTACATGTATACATATAGAGTAATTATTTCCCCTCAGTACATTTATAAAGGGAAACTGTCATGAAATGCCCTTAAATTAAATAAAATGACTTCAGTTTGGTACATGTGAATTTTTGGAATCACTTTGTGGTGAAATGCACTTATGACATATCTCCTGCCTGCTAAAGGTACAACTATGCAACGTCCCTACAACTGCTGGGCTTGGATGACGGCCCTGAGCCCAGTGATAGCAATCCTATCGTGATGAGAGGGGCATACATGTCCTTTCTGTATCTGCGCCACCTTTGAATCCAAGAACTGCAGGTATGTGGATAGCAGGCATCAGGAATGTCTGGTTGTCTAGAAAAGGGGCTTTTCTGCTATTTCAATAGCAAATACCATATTATGCTTTTGTATTTTGTTCCTTTTTTTTTTTTTTTTTTTGAGACAGAGTCTTACTCTGTCGCCAGGCTGGAGTGCAGTGGTGCCATCTCAGCTCACTGCAACCTCCACCTCCCAGGTTCAAGTGATTCTCCTGCTTCAGCCTCCTGAGTAGCTGAGACTACAGCCGCGGGCCACTACGCCCAGCTAATTTTTGTATTTTTGCTAAAGATGGGGTTTCACCATGTTGGCCAGGATGGTCTCAATCTCTTGACCTTGTAATCCGCCCACCACGGCCTCCCAAAGTGCTGGCATTACAGGCTGAGCCACTGCACCCGGCCTCTTTTTTTTTTTTTTTAACATGGAATCAGCCCCTTTCCAGGGTGGTGTGTCCCTTTCTCCACAGTAGGGTTGACCTGCCATCAAGTTGTATTCTATAGGGTGAACTAGACATAGGGCGGGTCCTGATTCTGTTCTTTCTTTGTTTCAGAGCATCTGCTTAGGAATTTTGAATTATTTCAGATCTGTTGAGTGAACGCTGACAACACTTTGGGTCTTACCTTGGTTTCAGAGAACCTGGTCCCCACCATGGAAGATAGTTCCTGGGTAAATATGGCAAAAGGAGGTCTGGTCACATCACAGGGCCTGGGCGCTCACCACTACGTCCATGAGACGCCCGCCGAGCACAAGGTGAGGTGTTGTGCTGAGATTTTCTCTTCCTTGATTATCCTGCCTCCCAAAACCACCCTCTAGATAAGACCTGGAATGAATTAACATGACAGAGTAACAGATGGGGGGTTCTTAGGGAAGAGACTTTTTAATCCGAAGAAAATACAAGGTCTGCTTAAGAGCAAGTCACAGGTGGAGAGTGCTCTAAAGCAGCCCTGGAGGCCACACTGGGAAGGAAGAACTAGAGTTTGAGAGGCCTTTCTGTTACTCTGGCCTGAGAACTTGACATCCTTACAGAGAGGCTCTTAGAAAACCCTCCTTGACATTGCTGTATGTATCTTGTTTGCCTCTTTTCTGTTTTCCAAGACTCAAAGGAAAAAAAAAGACTCAAAACAGAAGTAGAAAAAAATTTCAAAGAGCTGAACAATAATTTTATCCCTCTAAAAACCTGCTTTCCCCTTAGTGCTTTTGGTGTTTCTAGAACATATTTTTCTATAAAGTCTATAAAATGTAAATCCTGGCCTGGCATGGTGGCTCACGCCTATAATCCCAGCACTTTGGGAGGCTGAGATGGAAGGATCACAAGGTCAGGAGTTCAAGACCAGCCTGGCCAACATGGTGAAACCCCGTCTCTACTAAAAATACAAAAATTAGCTGGGCGAGGTGGTGGCACATGCCTGTAGTCCCAGGTACTCTGAAGGCTGAGGCTTGAAGGAGAATTGCTTGAATCCAGGAGGTAAAGGTTGCAGTGAGCCGAGATTGTGCCACTGCACTCCAGCCTGGGCAACAAAGCAAGACTCTGTCTCAAAATAAATAAATAAATAAAAATAAAAAGTTCAATCCTACCTAACAAAATGCCAATAATCAAAATTCACATTAACTCCCTTTCTTTGGGAATAAAGTTGAGACAGCTTACATTTTATCGGACTGTTGTAGATACTCTTGCAATATTTTAATATCAATCTCTAGAGAGTTTATTCCTGAAGATAGAGTTTAATGTGAATTTTATCTTCTTAAAAATCGTAGATTGACAAAATTGATTTAGCTACCAAACAAGTGATATTCTA
The DNA here is from genome assembly GCF_048565385.1 of Saimiri boliviensis. Classification (NCBI taxonomy): domain Eukaryota; kingdom Metazoa; phylum Chordata; class Mammalia; order Primates; family Cebidae; genus Saimiri; species Saimiri boliviensis. The sequence continues at coordinate 60,329,502 of NC_133452.1, read as the reverse complement.
ACTAGTGTGATCTCTGACTTATGCTTGTTGTGTTAGAGTGAAATCTTACTGTTAATTGTTGTTCATATGCACACAGTCTAGAACAGCACTGACCAGCAGAAATAGAATGCAAGCCACATACATGATTTACAATTTTCTAGTAGCTACATTTTAAAAAGTATAAAGAAACACGAAATTTTAAATAATATAATTGTTTAGCCCAATGTCTGTAAGATATTATCATTTCTACATATAATCAATATTAATAAATCATTAAGCAATTGTACATTTTTTGTACTGTCTTTAAGATCTGGTATATATTTTATATAGCGACAGCACATTTTAACTCAGACAAGCCACATTTCACGGGCTTAACAGCCACATGTGGCTAGAGGCCACGTGTAGTGAACAGTTCAGCTCCAGATACTGGGAAATATTTTCTTATTTTCCCAACTCAGTCACTTAGAGTCTTATCTTCACTCAATCTGCAGGACACACACAGACTTCCTCTTATCTTCCTTTACCTCTCTACCCTCCTCCCTGGGTCCTAGCTCATCAAGCCCAATTATTTTGGCCCTCAGTAGGCTAGAGAGGAGAGTTAAGACACTTGGAATACAAACATGCTATAAAACAAATCCATCTTTCTTTTACTAATATTGATCCAACCACAGTTGTTGTGTGTTATTATGCTAATGGATATTTTTGAAAATGTTCTTACCAAAGAGCCCTCTTTCAGTCACTCTGTTCTGGGTTTGGGTAGGAGAGAGAAAGAAAGGAGGAGAGGATAGGCAAATACTGTCCTGCTGTATTCATTGTAGGAGGAACTTCTTTGGGTAATATGTTTATTATTATTATTATTATTTATTTATTTTGAGATAGAGTCTCACTCTGTCGCCTAGGCTGGAGTGCAGTGGCATGATCTCAGCTCACTGCAACCTCTGCCTCCTGGGTTCAAGTGATTCTCCTGCCTCAGCCTCCTGAGTAGCTGGGATTACAGGTGTGCGCCACCACACTCAGCTAATTTGTTTGTATTTTTAGTAGAGACAAGGTTTCACTGTGTTAACCAAGATGGTCTCAGTCTCCTTACCTTGTGATCCACCTGCCTCAGCCTCCCAAAGTGCTGGGATTACAGGCTTGAGCCACTGGGCTCGGCCCTATTTATTTATTTATTTATTTATTTATTTTTAGAGATGAAGTTTCTCTCTTGTCACCCAGGCTGGAGTACAGTGGCGCAGTGTCGGCTCACAGCAACCTCTGTCTCCTGGGTTCAAGCAATTCTCCTGCCTCAGCCTCCCGAGTAGCTGGGATTACATCTGTGCGCCACCACACCCAACTAATTTTTGTATTTTTAGTAGAGGCGGAATTTCATCATGTTGGTCAGACTTGTCTCAAACTCCGAACCTCAGGTGATCCACCTGCCTGGGCCTCTCAAAGTGCTGGGATTACAGGCATGAGCCACCACACCCAGCCTTAATGCAATATTTCTTTCCTATGCTTTCATAACTGATAGGAATAACAGTGCCTATTTTTGTTCTTAAAAGTTCCTAGCTGCTATTATTTTAGTGTGAGACACTCAAGGAAGTGGCCTTCTATCTGTCTTTAATAGGACCATGTGGTTTAGCTACACCCCGTGGGTGTGACCTTGTCAGTATTTACACCAGGATATCCAGCTCCGGACTGTGTGATTCATCCCATGGAGGGCACAGGAGGCACAGATGTTACTCTCTTGGGTTGAACTCACCTGGCCCAGGGCTGAGGCTGCTGGGAGCAAACCTCTGGGCTTACCAGATCTCAGCAAAGCTCCTAAAATGGAGATCTCTTTCCTGGGCCCAGTGAATTTGGTCCCATGATGAAAGTCTTGGACTAGTAATCAAAGAATGTTTACTCAACAACAATGCCAGAAAAAAAAGGCATCTACCGTCTGTTTTGGACACTTTGTCACTCTGTGAGCCTACTTAAAGGCATGTGGCAGAGTAGAAAGAGCCCCAGAATGAGAGGCAGCAGCCTTTACCTGGCTGTTGACCTTGAGTGTGTCTTCTCAGGCATGGAGGCCGGATACCCTGTGGCATGTTCAGGATCTGCCAGGACTTGACATGCTGGTAGCAGAGGCTGTTGTGAGGAAGTGGTAGGAGATGAGGTGGCAGAAAAGTGGGCCCAATTGTGAAGGGTTAGACTCTCCTTAGGAAGGGAATCTAATTCCAAGGTTGGTGGGGAAACAGAGAATTTTTTTTTTTCTTGAGACAGAGTCAAAGTACTGAGTTTATAGGCATGAGATATCGTGCCCAGCCCATTCTTTTAAATGGGAGAATGGCTCGCTTCATTGGCTTGTAAATTTCCAGAGGATCTTTGCCCATATGTAATCACATTTATTCCCTTCCTTGAAGTCCTTCATGAGTTTCCTGTTTGTCACTAGACAAAGTCCAGGCTCCCTGGTGAAGCTGACAATGTTGGGCACAATCTGGCTGCTGTTAACCTCTCAGACCTCAGTTCTCTCCACTGTCCCTATACGTCTGTCCTTAGGGAGCTGGGCCTAGACCTCCCCTAAATGGGCAGAGTTATCCATACCTCTGGGTTCCCCTGTCCTTCATCTCCTCTTTCCTTGGTAAATGTGTACTCTTATCCAGAGTCTGCTCAAATATCACCTCTCTGGGAAGCCTCCCTTGACATCTCCATGCAGACCTAAGTGCTCCTGGCCATGACTTGTCTACTTTCCCTATAGCTCTGAGCACATTGCTGTGCTTGACTGTTGGCCTGTTTGTTCCCACAGGCTGTGAGCCTATTGCTCATTCATTCATTCACTCGTTCCACAAACATTCTGACCAGTAAACATAACTAGGCACTGTTCCAAGCACTGGGGATTCAGCAATGAATCAAATGGACACAGATTCTGCCATCATGAGACTTTTTTCATGAAGAAATACAGACATTAAATTAATAAGTAAGTAACATATATAGAATGTTCAATGATTTGGCATCAGAGCTTCCACGGACTTCCAGAATGTGTCTGGATGTATTTGAAAGGTACAGCTTATGTGATTTCCAGATAGAGAAGTGAAGTTTGATTCCAAAGCTTTGGCCTAACCATTTGGAAGTTTAGAGTTGCCATCAACTGAGATTTGGTTGAAGCAAATTTGTTGGGAAGATCCAGATCTCAGTACAGGACATGAAAAGTTTGAGATGCTTAACGATGTTCAGGTGGCAAAAGGTGGTAGAGAGTTAGATATACATCTTTCACATTGTAGGTATCAAATGTTCATTTGATAAAAGAAAATCTCTGCCTATAATAGAATGGTTGTGAGGTTACAAAAAAACTATGCACATGAAAGTGCTTTGCAAAGTATATCATGCTGTTCAAATGCAGAAAAATTAGCTGTGATAAGAATAATATACTCTGCAGACTAGAAAGCAGAGCACAAATATATTTGATTTTCTTTTTAAAAGATTATAGCCAATAGGTTGAGTCATTTACCTAACACATTTTGATGGGATTCTTAGGCTAAACTATTATCATCCAAAATTAATGCAAGATGATTTAGAAAAAGGAAAACTAGTCAAAGAAGTATTTTCTATATTGCCAAAAGGCCTAAAATTCACATTAACAAGTGATGGCAGAAGCCACTATGGTGAAAGGAATGACAGGCCACCAATTTTTCTATAGTTACTATATTTGGCAAATAGTTATCTTGGCATCAGTTAATTTTCAAACTAAAACATGTGAGTCATTGCAAAGGTCATATTATTTCTTACCCCAACAGATAATTATTGCCCTCTTCCTTTTGCCACTCCTCCAAACATAATATTGAAGGATCAACTCTCTAGACCACAAAACCATTAGAGGGAGGGTCTTCCACATGACTGCGGAAAAAATGAAAATAAACAGGAAATAAAGAAACATTATAGTAACTGAGCCATAACCCTGCATGAAGCAATTTGGTCATCTGGTCTTTAAAGTGCATCCCCTGTGGCATAAGTATGTATTTCAGAGACATGGGACTAAGGGAGGAAGAGAGCAAACTATGGCAGAAAGAGAAAGAAGATGTATGCCTATATAAAGGGTTTGGATGATGGGATGTGTATGGGAAAGTGGAAGAATGACCATTTAAATAGATGATGGCATTGGAGTTGGCATCTTGACAATGCTATTGCTTTTCATCAGCTCAGAACTTAATCCGCTTGCCATTGCCTGAAAGTCTTATAAAATTCTGCTGTACAAGAACTTTGGGAAAGGTCTTTTCCAGTACAGTGAATAAGGCATAACATGTTAAGTTGTTTCTTTTTTCCTCAAAGGCAAGCTTATTTTACATAACAAGAGACAGGAGCTAAATCCTAATAGAAACCAACATGGTAATTTATATATCTTAGCTGTTTGATTTTTTTTACGGAACATGTTATTTTCTCAGCATGTTTTCTATTTTCCACTGGTACTAATCATTTTGTAAGAAATCATAATTTCAGGTTGGGCGCCGTGGCTCTCGCCTGTAATCCTAGCACTTTGAGAGGCCAAGGCAGGTGGACCGCTTGAGGTCAGGAGTTCAGACCCAGCCTGACTAACATGGTGAAACCCCATCCGTACCAAAACTACAAAAAATTAGCCAGGCACAGTGGCACATGCCTGAAATCCTAGTTATTCAGGAGGCTGAGGCAGAATAGCTTGAACTCAGTAGGTGAAGGTTGCAGTGAGCCAATATTGTACCTCTGCACTCCAGCCTGGGTGACAGTGAGACTCCATCTCAAAAAAAAAAAAAGGATAATTTCATTTTTGGAATTCTAGTCAAAGGAAGCTACTAATTATTAGAAAGTTTTATGCTTAAAGCATAGCAAAAAAGCAAAGCAAAACAAAAGACACTGCTAAAGGAATGATGAGCGATGAAGTATCCTTTCAATGAAATATGAACCATAGCTTTTTTTTTTGAGATGGAGTTTTGCTCTTGTTACCCAGGCTGGAGTGCAATGACGCAATCTCGGCTCACCGCAACCTTTGCCTCCTGGGTTCAGGCAATTCTCCTGCCTCAGCCTCCTGAGTAGCTGGGATTACAGGCACGCACCACCATGCCCAGCTAATTTTTTGTATTTTTAGTAGAGACGGGGTTTCACCATGTTGACCAGGATGGTCTCAATTTCTTGACCTTGTGATCCACCCGCCTCGGCCTCCCAAAGTGCTGGGATTACAGGCTTGAGCCACTGCGCCCGGCGAACCATAGCTATTGTTTAGAAATGCTCAGATTTACTTGTTAGAAGATGTCTCTGTTTCTGTTTGAATGGTTAAGAAACAGCATGTAAAAACTAATTATACAACCATAGAAGTGAAGGGACCCAAAGAGCGACCCCATCCACCTTTCTGATATTGGCAGTTAGCAATCTAAGCAGATGATAATCTGCCCTGTTTGTTAAGATTCCAAAAGTGTTCCTATAGTTGTACTATAAGCAATGCCACATGCACAAAGCAGTTTGTAGGTCTTCGGAGAGCCAGGATATGACTGCTTAAAATTTATAGATAAAAGGATTCTATACAACTAATTACTTAGCATAGTTTTTTTTCTTTTCTTTTTTTTTGTTTATTTGTCTGAGACGGAGTCTTGCTCTGTTGCCAGGCTGGAGTGCAGTGACGCAATCTCGGCTCACCGCAACCTCTGCGTCCTGGATTCAAGCGATTCTTCCACCTCAGCCTCCCAAGTAGTGGGGACCACAGGTGCGTGCCACCACATCCGGCTATTTTTGTGTTTTTAGTAGAGACGGGGTTTCACCATGTTGACCAGGATGGTCTCCATATCTTGACTTCATGATCCACCCGCCTCGGCCTCCCAAAGTGTTGGGATTACAAGCGTGAGCCACCACGCCCGGCTTAGCATAGTTTTTATAAGAGTTAATAGATGTAAGTTGAAAGACTGGGAACCACTGGTTCCACAGTTTAAATGACTCATGAATAACAACTAAGAAAATCAGATTTTTTTTTAAATGTAAAAATATAATCTCTCTAGATATATATTTAAAAACAGAAAATAGGCCAGGTGTGGTGGTTCACACCTATAATCCCAGTTCTTTGGGAGACTGAGGCAGGAGGATCGCCTGAGGTCAGGAGTTCGAGACCATCCTGGCCAACATGGTGAAACCCCATCTCTACTAAAAATACAAAAATCAGCCGGGTGTGGTGGCACACCCCTGTACCTAGCTGCTACTCAGGAGATTGAGGCAGGATAATTGCTTGAACCCAGGAGATGGAGGTTGCAGTGAGCCAAGATCATGCCACTGCACTCCAGGCTGGGTGACAGAGTGAGACTCATCTCAAAAACAAACAAACAAACAAAAACCAGAAAATAACAAGTGTTGGTGAGGATGTGGAAAAATTGGAACCATTCCTTGTTCACTGTTGGTAGAAATGCTAAATGGTGTAACTGCTATGAAAAACAGTATGCAGATTCCTCAAAACATTTAAAATTGAATTTCTATATTATCCAGAAATTTTACTTCTGGGTATATACTCAAAAGAATTGAAAGCAGGGGTTTAAAAAGTATTTGTACACCTATGTTCATAGCAGCATTATCCATAATAGCCAAAAGGTGGAAACAACTCAAGTGTCTATCAACAGATGAAACAAAATGTGATAGTTTCATAGTTATTATGGAATATAATTCCTCCTGAAACAGGAAGGACATTCTGACATGTGCTATAAAATGTATGAATCTCGGTGGGATTGTGCTAAGTAAAATATGCCAGTCACAAAAGAACATTGTATGAGAAACCTAGTATAGTCAAATTCATAGAGACAGAAAGTAGAATGGTGGTTGCCAGGGGCTTGAAGGATGGGAAAATGGGGAATTATTGTCTGGTGGGTACACAGTTTCAGTTTTGCAAAATGAAAATAATTCTGGAGATGGATGGTGATGGTTGCACAACAACATGAATGTACTTAACGTCACTAAATTATACATTAAAAAGGAAGAGGATAGATTTTATGTTATGTGTATTTTACAATAATAAGAATAGACAGATCAATAGATCGAGAGAGAGAGAGAGAGAGAGAGAGAGAGAGAGAGAGAGAGAAATAGATATCTAGGCCAGTGTTTTTTAACCACCTTTTCTTTGTGGATTCTCACATAAATACCCTTTTTTGACTTTTTTTTTCCTAACCTCCCCCTACAAAGAAATGTTAACACCAGAGGTATGCCGTAGATTTGCTTGTGTTCAATGTGTGTATCTGTGCTTTATATATTAAAAAAAAGAGATGTTTTTTGTCCTCCAAGAACCACTTTCCCTTCTGAGCATTCTCCCCCTCACATAGAATGTATGTATTAGGCTATGGTGACATGAAATCAGAATCAATGAAGACAAAACACAGGATTTTTGACAGGCGTATATTAAAAGCACAAATTATTAGAGATGACAAATCATAGACTCAAAGAAACCTATATGCACAAATATAAAAATCATTCATACATTCTTTTACTTAACAGATATTTTCTAAGCACCTACTATGGGTTAGACCCTGTGCTAAGCAATGAGAATAAAATGATGAACAAAAACAGACATATTCCTTACCCTTACAGTACTTTGTAATCTGGTGGGTGAGACAAATATTTCTCAAAAAAATCACACAAATGAATGTAAAACAGGGATATCAAGTTCGTCAAAAGAGAGAATGAGAGATCCTTGGTACTATGGGGAAGCTGGGGCAGGAGGGTTTCTAAGGAAGTGATGATTGAGCTGAGGTTGGAAAATGAAAAGGATTTAATTAGGTAAAAAGGAGAGGGAGACCATTCCATAGAGTGGGGACAGCCTGTGCAAAGGACCTGTGGCCAGAGGGAGCATGGCACCCATAAGAAACCAAAAGAAGACAGGACTGGTTGGGGCACAGAGACGAGGTGGAAGGTGATGCACAATGGAACTTAGCTCCAAGTTTCTCAGCCTTGGCACTAATTGATAATTTGGGGCCTGATAATTCCTGTCCATTACAGGTTGTTTAGCAGTGTCACTGGCCTCTACCCAGATGCCAGCAGTACCTCTTCCTAAGTTGTGACAACCAGAAGTACCTCCAGACTTGGCCAAATGTCCTCGGGGGCAAAATCACTCTCAGCTGAGAAACACTGGACTAGAGAGATGGGCCAGATTGTTTGGCCCTGTTAAGGAGTTTTGCTTTATTCTGTGGCCAATGGGAAGCATCTTAGGGATATAAAAGGTGGAAGGGGGAATGACACAATCGGAACTGTATTTGTAAAAGATCCCCAGTCAGCAGTGAGGTAAATGGAGAGGAGGGAAAGCCCAGGCCAGAGGAGTCATGGATAGACTATTTAAGAGGATAGGCCAGTTTAGAAGGTCCTAGACTAGTCCTCATGAAATATAATAGCTTGGACTAGGGTAGTGGGTAGTGGAGATGGGAAGAAGTGAAACGGGATAGTTCCCTGATTTCCCCTCATAGGATGTATGATAGGGATGTGGCTTGCCTGTTCAATGGCCCTGCTGCTCAAACCCCTAGGAAGAGCATGCAGGTGCAGAGGCCAGAGCAAGTGCTTTGGGCTCTCAGCCCCATTGTAGTGTTTAGGGATGGGTGCCGGCAACCCCAGTCTTACAAATCCCTTTCAGCTTTTCTGTCTGCTTGAGTGTTAATCAGCTCAATCGACCCTCTACCTTATCACAAGGGCAGAGGGCCAGTGTGGCAGCTTTCTGTATCCCAAGCTCTTGCCCAGTGTCCTGGAAGAATCCGATCACATGCGGGTTGGAAGGATGAGTGCAAGGCATTACTGAGTGATGGAGGTAGCTCTCAGTGAGATAGATGGGGAGCCAGATGGTGAAGAGGTAGGGGAGATAATCTTCCTGGAGTTCAGCTATTCTTGCAGAACTCCACTGGACGTTCAGATGCCTCTTCCCTCCTTCTCTGCCATGCTGCCCTACTGCTCTCTGCTGCTCTCCACCGCTCTTTGCCTCTCTCTGCTGCTCTGTTCCTCTGCTCCTCTCAATGTTCAGTCTCTTGTGTGTGTGTCCGATAAGGTCTTGGGTTTATATGGGCACAGGATGGGGGTGGGGGTGTGGCGGGCCAAAGTGGTCTTGGAAAATGAAACACTCAGGCCCAAAAATGGGAGTACCTGTTCTCACTTAGGTCTGAGGGCACAGACCCACGGGTGGAGCCCTCACCAGGAACCCCACCCTTCTGTACCCAGCACTTCCCCGTCCTCCCATATCAGAAGTGGATGGATTTGAGAGACAGGAAGTAAAACTAACAGGACTTGGGGATAGATTGGACATGTAAGGTGAGGCAGAAAGAGACGTCGTGCTAGAGCAAGTGGATGGGTGGTGGTGCTATTTAGTAAAATGGGCTGGAGATATCCTTGGTTTGTAGGGGAAGATTTAATGATTGGATCGTTGTTAAAATTGAGGGGGCTTTGAGATGCCCAGGAGCAGTTGTCAGATAGATAATTGGATGTGTGGTCCAGAGCTCTAGAGGGTCTGGATTGGAGGCATAAACTGGGGAGCAAATGGTCTAAAGGTGGTAATCTCAGCTGTGAAAGTATCTGCCATCTCCCAGGGAAGGAACAGAGGAAGAAAAGAGGAGGTCCTAGGAGGCAGCTTGAGAGTGGCCATCATCTAATGACTTGGTAGAGAAAAATAAATACACTTCACAGTGTCAGTCAGATGCCCAGAGAAGAGAGTGAGTCAAGAATCAGGAAGCACTAAATTGTGTCAGATGCTCCTGAGAGATTACCTAAGATGACGAAAGAAAGTTGGTTGGATGTAGAGCAATGGTCATTGTTGGTCTTAGCGAGGGTGGTTTGGGTGACTTGGTGGGGCCAAAGGCCAGATGGGAATGGGTTGAAGAGTGAGAGGTGAAGAAATGGAGATGGAGAGTATAGATAACATTGTAGGAGACTAGACGGTGAAGCAAGGTGAGCCACACAGTGGAACCTGGGGAAGGGCGTGAGGAAGTTTCACAATGAGAGGGGCGGGCACACGTTTCAGTGTCAGGAGTCCAGTGGAGAGGAGTGGGATATCCACGAAGGAGCTGGGCTGCTGCTGAGGTGGGAGGCAGTGGCCCTAGAGAAGGGGGCAACGCTGTCCTCCACCTTGCGGAGGAAGGAGGAGGGAAGAGGCGTGAGCGCGGTGGGTGGCGAGGGGTGGTGGCAGGGAGTGGTGCCCTGGAGAAGCTCCTGCTGGGAGTAAGAAGAGACTATACCTGGGAGGGAGTGCTGAGGCTTGAGGAGAGTGGAGAAGTTTGAAATCGTGATAATTATTATTAAAATAATGATTCTCAGGGAATCTGAGTGGGTACTCAGTTTTCTAAGAAAAATAACATTACGATTGAAATACTCCTTACTTGTGTTAGATTCCTCGGATTGTCAAAACAAAGTACCACAAACTGGGTGGCTCACGACAACAGAAATTTATTCATTCCCTCATAATCTGGAGCCACAAGTCCAAAATGCTATAGAGGAGATCCTTCCTTGCGTCTTCCAGCTTCTGGTAGTTGCTGGTAGCCCTTGGCATTCCTTGACTCACCCTCTAATCTCTACCTCCATCTTCACATGGCCTCCTCCCCTACGTGTCTGTCTCCAAATTTTGTAAGGATCCCAGTCATTGAATTAGGGCCCACCATATTCCAGTATGACCTCATCTTAACTTGACTATATCTGCAAAGATCCTATTCCCAAATAAGTTCTCATTCACAGGTTCCAGGTAGACATGAATTTTGGGGAAAACTGTTCAACTTAGTACATTACTAAGCCATGAAACTGTGCTAATGTATTTTAGAAGTACTTATAGAATAAAAACAAAAATATTTTTAACTAACGTTGAGGGATTCCAAGTGCCTCACACTCACAGAGTCACATACTCCCGGTAGCTGATGTAGTCTCTAGTGTCTCCACGGTCTCCATGTTACAGATGAGGAAGTGGAGGCTGGGAAAAGCTGAATGACCTGCCCAGGATGAGATCCTGACAGAGCCAGCACCTGAGCCTGGACATTCTGACTTCAGAGACCGTGCTAGGCTCTATCCCTGCCTTTTTTCAGTGGCTACTGGATTTATTAGATAAACAAATTAATCAGCTAGTTATCTACCTCAGGAACTACCTCTTCCTGCCAACATTCTTTGTTAATATATGTTTATGCTTTTTATACATTCAGAATATTTACAGCTTCATACAGGCAGCCCACTGTGTGGGAACAGAAGCCTGCTGCTTGTCCATGTGGGATGGCAAAATATAGCTCTCCCTTTTCCAGTAACATCTGGGCTTGGCTTTCTTTCCCCAGGTCCACAGCGTCCAATGGAGTTCTCGGAAGTGGAGAACCAGGGTGACTCCTACAGCACGAAAGCCAGCTGTATCCACACCCAGGACCAGCAAGGGGTGCATGTCATGTATGAGGAAGCCCTAAGCGATCTGAAGGGACTAGAGGCGGTGTTCCTGCTTGTGGCCAGCCATTACACTGAGAAAGAAAAATGTGAGAAGTCAGATTAAAAAAAAAAAAAAAATCAACTGCCCAAATAAACAAAACACACTAAGGGCTCCTCTTTAATGTTCTCCACCCCAAAATATAAACACATATCCAATAGTACCTGAAAATTCAATAAGCACACACACCTCCACCCCTAAAATGCATTCAGTTTGGAAGAGATACAGTTCTGTTTCCAGCTCAAGCCCCACTTTTGATAGAGATGGTGACTACTCTTTCAGGGCTGGGTTGTAATTCTTGCTGTGGTTCAGACTCTGCTTGTTGACCAGGGGTATTTCTTTTCTTTTCTTTCTTTCTTTTTCTTTTCTTTTTTTCTTTCTTTTTTTTTTTTTTTTTTTTTTTTTTTTTGCAGTAGGAAGTTTCCTTTATAATGACGAATTTGATGATACACAGTTCTAGAGTAGGGCCTCAGTCACTTGGCCACAGGGGCAGCTGGAGCAGGGCTGAGAAAGATGACACCCTCCAGGGCTCATGTCACACTGATACATGAGCCAGGAATGACCACCCGTGTACTTCTAAAGTTCAACCCACTCAGAAGGTCAGCCAAGAATTGTGCTTTTAATTCTTCGCTTTGGCCACTGAAGATCAAATCCACCATGATGACAGGATTTCAGTACAATAGGCTCTTTCCAGTCATGACAGACAGAGATGTCCAGGCTCTTAATAAGAAAAGTTCCTTTGACTTTTCCTGCAAGGACTGAAGAGATAAATCTTCTCTTTGTGATCTGCTGAAATGTTTATGTAGACTTTAAAAAAAACAACTCACAGTCCATTCCGTGCTGTGTTTCCCTGGCAGGTTTCTTATGATCTACCCTTCGATAGCTAGAGGGGTTTTATGTCAGGGAACAGGAAGTTAGGACACTTTAAGCAAAAAGAATCCTAGTGCAATACTCAGAAGTAGATCGTGGGCCTGAGGGGGCTGGAAAGGTGGGTTCGACTGAGGAGCAGGGTGTTGCCTTTTGGGAAAGCCTAGGGAAGACAGGGGCTTCAAGGAGCAGGGCAGGCCCAGTTCCTTCCTTGCTCTCCTGAGGTACAAGGGAGAGCACGGCCCCTGCATTTTCACCTCTCAGGGCTGAAGACCCAACCTCTGACCCTTCGCCCACTCTGGTGACCTGCATGCTAAGATGGGTAGTCTCTGACTAAAACAGGCTTAAGCCAAGAATTGGCATTCGACTCCCAGAGGCATTTCTGCATCACCCACTGGGTTCAGAACCCCAAGGGAAGGAAAGTAAGCAAGTGAAACAAATGACTTTTCTTTCTAAGTGTGGACCTTGAGGAAACTGCTTTTAGCAGCAGAGACAGCCCTGGGTTCCTATTAGGAAACCACCAAGATGCAAGAACATCTGGCTAGGAAAATGCAGACAAGCCCCAGAGGAAGGAATTGTTACTCGGGGTAATCAAGTAACCCATAACCTGTATTTTCTCTTCCTTTTGGCATCACTCAAATTGATCCAATTTTAGAAATGGATGAGGTAAGAATATTCTTTTGGGATACTATGACAGCATGGGAATTACATTTGCGAAGAGCTTAGAATTTCTAGACACATTGCAATACCTAAAGGGAAACTTAATGAGGGTTTGTGCTATTTTGTAATATGTGTAGACTGTAATTAAAGAAAGTTCACACCGATACTGTTACAAAATGCTGCTCAAAGAAAGTTTGACAACTAACTTTTCAGATCCCAGACAGAATTAATTTAATGTAGGATTGAGCTCTTTGTCCTATCTTTGCCATTGGTATCTGAATTATAGGACACAATGATGGCATCCAACATTGCAGGGTATTTACTTTCAGCTCTTAGCTCTTGTTTTTACTGGTTATCCTACATACTAATGCATCATTTTGTCCATATTAATTTATAATACCATGCAAATATTTCTAGCTGTTTAGAATTTAATTGGATTGAGATACTTAGTCAGTAGTCATTTAACCACATGGGCGTCTTTCAGTTGAACTGGTAAATATGTAGTCATCTATTGTGAAATGATTTCCCAACTGTTGCTAGGGAAGTTCTTGATTATCTTTCTCTTGCTTAGTACCCATCATATATATGATAATTATTTACCTGAAATTTCAGCACATGAAAATATCTTATCTTTGAATATTTAATTCTGAAATAGAATACTTAAAAATTTAAAGCAATAATAATGCCGGTAGTGAAAAATAACAATAAAGTAAAAAAAAAAAATCAGCTGAATAATGAAAATTACCTTCATTGATTTAAGTTAGTAATTAACATAATTAAGGAATATCTTGGAAAGGTCTCTGAAAATTTTTTACTTGGCTAACAATGATGAAAATAGCAAGTCAAACTGAGTTTGTTGTTAAGCCACTAGGGATTTGTTTTTAGAAAAGGAGAAATGTATGCTTTGCCTTTAAATTGTGGGTTTGAAGACAGTTTAGCATAGATTACTTGTTAACTAAAGTTTGATTCGATTTCTAAGATTAGTCCTTAAAACTAAATTTTAAAAATAATAACAAAAACTCCTATTGACTTAGAAGTCAACAAGTATGAACTCAGTGTTCGTCCCGGGGACTGGTTCAGTATTTCTATTTCTGAGATGGAGCTGATAATCCAAGGGGCACATTTCTAATTGGAACAGGTTCCTTGGGAGGCCCATTTCTAAATGTTCTCACCCTCTTTTCTACCAGGTCACAAAGTGGGCACCCAGCCAAAGAGTGGTCAGGACTGGGCATGGGCCCATGCAGGTGTGGACAGGTTTGCTGTGCTGTATGACATGTGGACTCAGGAAGCAGCTTTTCTGGAAAACAAATGCCAGGTATTTTTGCCTAAGGGACAAAACATCTGCTAAAAAATCATTCTTACAAAATCTAGTCTTTTTTCTTTTCTTTTCTTTGTAAAACTTAGTTGGACTTTTAGAAAAGCTCTCAATCGGCCGGGCGCGGTGGCTCAAGCTTGTAATCCCAGCACTTTGGGAGGCCGAGGCGGGTGGATCACGAGGTCGAGAGATCGAGACCATCCTGGTCAATATGGTGAAACCCCGTCTCTACTAAAGATACAAAAAAATTAGCTGGGCATGGTGGCACGTGCCTGTAATCCCAGCTACTCAGGAGGCTGAGGCAGGAGAATTGCTTGAACCCAGGAGGCGGAGGTTGCGGTGAGCTGAGATCGCGCCATTGCACTCCAGCCTGGGTAACAAGAGCGAAACTCCATCTCAAAAAAAAAAAAAAAGAAAAGCTCTCAATCAAGAGAATAATTATTTTATTTAAATAATCTCAGCTAATTATAAGGATGTAAAAATTTTTCTTTACTGAGGTTCTTCATCACAAAAACCAAAATGTGAAAGATATTTTTTTATCTTACAGGTATCATTTGTTAGAGGGCTATATAATTCCTTCTTATAATATGTATGCTTTTAGTGAGAATGGATGAGGATTTCATTGAGGATTGTCCCTGCAGTCACAGGGACAATCCTCAGTTTGCTAATCACAGACAAACTGACCTGCTCATGGCCTTTAGAAGTGTATGCCACATTTGAGTAGGTTAAAGCAATTGGACAGAGTGCTGAGTGCGATGTTACGAGGGTGAGTTTAAAGCAATGAAACAGCAAATTACTAAATCATCACTGTATAATGAATGGTTCATATCCCAAGAAAAAATGACACACTGCAGGGTTACTGCTCTTCATTTGTGCCCTTAGCATGGATTATCAGCCCTTCTAATAATCACCGATTGCTAGGCGTTTACTTACCAAACGTTAAGTATTTACTCTGCCAGGGACTGTTCCAGCCATTCAGGGTCATATAGATAACTAAGTGAAAATGATCTGTATCTTTAAGGAATCTATCATCTATAAAATTGATTCAATCTCCAAGCAAAAATTATAACCTGGTTACTAACAGCTTATAATTGAGTATATTCATGAGTAAGGGGGACTCTGCAGAGAGAGAGAGAGAGATTTGTCCTGGGGGAGGGGGAGCACTGTTGGGGCGCAAGAAATGCTAGAAAGTCTTTCCAATGGAATAGATATTTAAACTTGATACTAAAAAATAAGTAAGATGTTGTGTGGGCCGGGTGCGGTGGTTCATGCCTATAATCCCAGCACTTTGGGAAGCTGAGGTGGACAGATCACGAGGTCAGAAGTTCGAGACCAATCTGGCCAACTTAGTGAAACCCAGTTTCTACAAAAAATACAACAAATTAGCTGGGTGTGGTGGTGTGTGCTTGTAATCCTAGCTACTCAGGAGGCTGAGGCAGGAGAATTGCATGAACCTGGGAGGTGGAGGTTGCAGTTAGCCAAGACTGCACTCCCACTCCAGCCTGGGAAAGTGTGAGACTCTGCCTTAAAAAAAAAAAAAAAAAAAAAAAGAAGCCTGGCAGGGAAGAAAAGATTCTTAAGCAGACGAAACAGCATTAGAATGTCAGGAGAAGTGAATGGGAAGGACCATCTTGGGGGATTTTATTTTGAGAAATAAAATCTTACCTTCTTGGAGGATGGTAGGAAGACTACTATGGCTGGGGATGTAAAGGCATGAGGGGTGGCAACGAGCCACACATGTGTTTTGGGTGCAGCCTACAAAGGACCTGCTAATCATACTATTTTAGAGTTTAACTTACAAACAAAGAAGAGTCATTGGTGAATTTCTATAGAGAGAAATATGATCATGGCTGTGTTTTTAACAGCTATCTTGGTATAAGTGAAAAAATGGATTGGAATAGAGAGCCCCTGAGAAAAAAAGTGCAGTTATTGCAACAGTGACCTGAAAAGGTTAGGAGGGGACATACAGTGGCGATAGAAGAATAGAAAGGCAGAGAGACGGCGAGACTAGGAAGGAGGAACAGACCTGAGAATACTTCGCTAAAGTGGAAATGGCAGGATTTGAAGACTGGATCAGGAAGTTGGAGTGAGAGAGTAAAGGTGGAATTAAAACAGCTTCCTAAGGGTTAGGGAGGAGGCTATTAACTGAAACTGAACACAGGAGGAGGAAGAGTGTCTTCACAGGGGAAAATAACATAGGCCCTAGGACAAGGCATTTGAGGGGGTTGCTGAAACTCAAGTGTGAATGTTTTGTGGGAAGCTATAGATTTGAAGCTCAGGAACAGTTATGAGCTGAGGTATGAATGTGGAGGTTGAACCACAATAATGAATCAAAACAACCAGGAAAAGAGAGATGTCTGAAATGCAGCCCTAAGTAATATAGCTAATTTTTTTTTTTTTTTGAGATAGATTCTCACTCTGTCATTTAGGCTGGAGTGCAGTGGCACAATCACAGCTCACTGCAACCTCTGCTTCCCAGGTTCAGGCAATTCTCATGCCTCAGCCTCCCAAGTAGCTGGGATTACAGGCACTTGCCACCATGCCCAGCTAATGTTTTGTATTTTTAGTAGAGACGAGATTTTGCCATGTTGGCCAGGCTGGTCTTGAACTCCTGACCTCAAGTGATCCACCAATCCTTCCAAAGTGCTGGCATTACAGGCATGAGCCACTGCACCTGGCCCCTGAGTAATATACCTACATTTAAGGGGCAGGTCATGAAACAAGAAGGAGTAAAACTAAATAGGCCAGAGAAAAAAGGAAGAAATAGCATTGTGAGAACCAACAGAAAAATGAGTTTTAATTAGAAGGGGATGGTTACTAGTGCGGAGTTCCGTGAAATGTCAAGAAAGAAACTCCTAAAAAACCAAGCAGCTTGGTCAGGTGGTCATTGGCATTGTAGGACTCTTTCAGAAGCACGGTGGGGGTGGAAACCAGGTTATAGTGCACTAGGATGTGGTCAGAAGATGGGGAAATTGAAACATTTTCTTTGAATTGTTTTTCTAGAATAGATGGTTCACCATTTCATCTACTCTCTGGTTGCTCTGTTACTCCTAGAGATGTAGGTCACCCGCTCTTTGGAAAACAACTGGCTGGGCTTAAATAGTGCAAGCCTTGGACTTTGAAAAAATGTTTCTTCTTTCAATGGTAACTGGCCTCTACAGGATTTGTCTGGAGCCTTAATCTGCCAATTAGAACCTTAACCAACTGAGTGAGTGATTTAGATGCACAGTATAGTAACTGGAAAGGTCGTATGAAATGTAACTAAGACAGGATCCCTAAACTCCACAAGTTTATCTGTCCAGGCATGAATTTTAAACGGCACCCCGCCCCTTTCTGTACTCTCCCCACCTTCCCTTTCAATGCCTCTGGGCCTCCTGTGGAGGCCCCTGCCCGGCCCAGCCCGGTAGGACTCAATGACAGTAGAAGAGAAGGAAGGCAGAGAAGACTGAAAAACACACCAATTTCTCCACACTTCAGCCTGGGATTCAATCTGTGCTAAGGTGTCAGATCTGTCCACTAGTTCCTCCTACGGTAAATGAAACTATTTTGACTTGAAAACATTTGGTGAAAATAGCTCTCTCATTTCTATCCTGAGAATAAATTCCCTATAGAAGCTATCAGTGCCAAAAGCATAAAATATGGCCAAGTCAGAAAGTTTGTCCAAAGAGCCTATATTTAATGGATAAGCCAGATTTCTATCTAAAGTACAATTGACTTCCCCCAGTACTGTTTCTACAGCCAAGTTTCCTCAGCTGTTTTTGATTGTTAAATATATTGGTATCACTAGAGTTAAGAATTGCTTGAACATATTGTGTTCTTTTAAATCCTTAAAATAACATATTATGTATGAAGGTTCATAAAATTTAGAGCTGATATTAACTTAGGTAGATCAAGGGATTCTTAAGAGAAGTCAGGTATTAGCCGTACCAGATCCTATGTGACACTGTACCATCTGCTAAGTCTTTCTGCAGCTACTGAAGGACACATATACTGGATAAAAATCCTATTCCTTTGAAA
This sequence comes from Saimiri boliviensis, assembly GCF_048565385.1. Lineage (NCBI taxonomy): Eukaryota > Metazoa > Chordata > Mammalia > Primates > Cebidae > Saimiri > Saimiri boliviensis. Next base: position 60,311,287 of record NC_133452.1, on the reverse strand, counting down.
AGCCAAAAAGAAAATGTCCTGTGACAAGTTGGGTCTAGCAAAATTTTGTTTTGTTCTTTCATTTAACCTAAAATACTATTTCAGAACTTTTTTAAATCCTTGAAGTAAAAAAGAATTGAAGTAAAAAGAATATAAACCCAGTAAGGTTTGAGATTATTTATTTTGTCTATTTTCCCATTTTCTTCAATATTTAATGCTTACCGTCAGTGTGCACCACATATTATCTTGCCTGAGAGTTGGCCCTTGACACACACAGGTGACATTTGACAGACTGGGAAGATGTCTTAGACAAATACCAGCTCAGAGCTGAAATGGAAAAGGGCCAGTTAGCACACAGATAGTAAATAGAACCCATGATGCAAAAAGATCACGGCCCCACCCCTGTTGGGAAAGAATCCATAATAAAATTATGCAATGGTTTGAGACACTCTCGAGGTTGAGCACAAAGCTTAGAGAAGATTCATCAATTTAAAAAGAGAGCCACAGTTTCCTTCTCCACAGCTAAGTTTACCAGATAAATTAGTGCAATATTTTGGACATGCTTATACTAAAAAAGTATTTATTTCTCTGAGATTCAAATTTGACTAAATGTTCAATATTTTTATTTGCTAAGTCTGACAGCCCTATCAACAACAATAAAATGGAAATTTAGCGTGGGCTTCTATAATCTGGTATCATCAGGTTGGAATCACCATCAAGAACCCTTCCCCCTCTCCCAATTCCCCACACACTCCCCCTTCTAAATAACCAAACAATTGGACTCTTTGTACAAAAACAGGTCAAGGAAGTATAAACACGATAAACCAGCTCCTGGGATTGCCCTGGCCCAGTAAAAAGGTTCAAGTGAGTCCAGAATGAGTTAGGGAAGTAATTGTTTATTTCCTAATCTTCACATGGGGCTATGGAGGGCCATCCTTCTTACCCCATCCAGTCATTCTTCCTTCATTTCTGTGTTGTCTTCTGCTGTGTAATAATTGAGTGTTATAAAGCAGAGGTTGGTGAATGGAACAAGGTAACTGAGATTACCCAGCTGGCTTCATTTTCCCTGGGGCTCATTTAAAGGCAAGATGGTCTCCAACCTCCCTCACTTTGCCCTCTTGATGTGTGAGTTTCTAATTTGTGGAGCAACTCTGTGACCTGAGCTTTTAGTTTCCTTTGGTGTTTTCCTTTTCATACTAAGGTTTATCCAAGGTTTCTTAGACCCATGTTTCCCAAAGGGCATCCTACAAAACCAGGTGCTAAAGAAAGTGCTCCAGGCTCTTCCTCCTTGAGGCTTAGCATTGGGCCTCCATAATAAAGTATCTCTTAATAAAGTACTATTTGATTCTTAGTGTGTTATTCATTTTCAAGGGTTCAGCTCTTTTGTGTAGAAGAGGAAAAACTCTTTTCTCTGCCTTCTTAGATTCAGTGCTTGGGCCCTGAAAATGAAACTGACAAAAGATAGATTAACAGGAGAAGGGATTTATTATGTACTGTACACATCAGAGCTACTTATCTTGCCCTAGGGTCCCAGTTGGGAATTCCAACCCAGTGATCTCTGAAGAGCTTTTCCTGACTAGCATCATGACTAATCACCCACAAATAGAATTTACACACAGAACAGAAATTCTTTAAGCTCACAGACAAATGTAAAAGCAAGATCAAGAGGCTTCTCTCTGAATTCCTACGCTAAGAACCCTCTTGAGTAGTTAGTATCTGGAAGCTTTTCTGGGTTTTTAGAAAAGACTTGGCGGGGTGCAGTGGATCACTCCTGTAATCCCAGCACTTTGGGCGGCAGAGGTGGGTGGATCCTGAGGTCAGAAGATTGAGACCATCCTGGCCAATATGGTGAAACCCAATCTCTACTAAAATACAAAATCTTAGCTGGGTGTGGTGGCGTGTGCCTGTAGTCACAGCTACTCGGGAGGCTGGGGACTTGCTTGAACCTGGGAGGCAGAAGTTGCGGTAAGCCAAGATGGTACCACTGCACTCCAGCCTGACGACAGAGCAAGACTCCGTCTAAAATAAATAAATAAATAAATAAAAGAAAAAAAGACTTTCAAACCCCACTAAAATACATGCTCCATCGGGGTTTTGCACACTTGATGTCTTGGAGAGTTCTGTTTACAAGGCCCATCCTGGAAGAGTTCAGGGATAAATCACTTTGAATATAGGAAGCACATTTACCCTCAGCCTTCCATTCTACCACCCATGTCATTTTCGTGTAGGTGAAATGTGAGCAAACTATTAAAGAGGAGGAGTCAGAAGCAGGGCCGAGGCTGTAGAAGTCAGGTGGCCACCTACCTAGCTTTGGTGATGGAATAAAATGGAAGAAGGAGAATGAGTTTTGGAGAAAGGTGTTGGAGATAAATACATTTATCTGAATGTGTTGTCTCACTGGAACTTATAAATGTTATGTATTATAATTACATAACCCCCTTTTTATTTGCGGAAACCAGAGGAAGAGGGAATGGAAGTAGGAACTCGAACTCAAGTCCAGTTCTTCCGGCTCCAAAGCATGTGTTCCTTCCCTTGCCCTCTCTAACGCTGTCTGCAGGTTTACCAGCTGCGCTGTATTGTGTTGGTACTACATCTGCCCTCAGTATGGTGGGGCCTTCCCTCTCTTTGCTGGGCCCAGGGCTGCCTCTGCTGATCCCTGACTACCAACCTTATTTGCAGAGTTTTGACAGTTACTTTGAAGCCTACCAGCACATGTTGGATGCTGAAGAGAGGTTCGCCTTAGCACAAGTGATGATGGATATCACGCACCGGTGCCCGAGGTATGATCTCAGCTACACCTATTTCATTAAGGCCTACTGGGAGGAATTCATCTGCCTGAGGCTTCACCTGCAGTTAGTGAGAGGTCTCCTCAACCAGCATGTGAGTATAGTTGGGTTTTAAAATACTACATGCAAGAAGAGGATGGAAAACATCAGACAGAAATGAAAATCGTGTTTTCTTTCCATTGCAGATCTGGAATCTGTGTTTTCTAGGCCAGCATGTACAGCGTACTTATTAGTAAGCTCATTTGCATTGTTGAAATCCCAGTATAACTATGGTCATAAAGAGAGGTTTCCACCCCTAATTAGAGTTAACAGTTCACAAGGAATTGATGACCTTAGTTTTCATTAGATTGCAAAGTTTATTTGTAGTGAAAGAACAACGAATGATACATGTTTTTGACATTAATGTATCATTTTTTTAAAGTGTGACTTATTTTTAGGACTCTGAAAGAAATCATCATTATTTTATTTCCTCTAGGGAAAGCTAGTGACTTGAAGCAAGCAAGAGACAAAGGATTGTTGCCACCTGGTTGAAATTTTTTCCATGTAGTCAATTATTTAAAAGAAAGATTTCTCTTTTGCTTCTTAAAATTGTCTGAAGTCAGTTGCCTTTACTTCCCTTAGCTACCTGGCTCAGACTGAGAGATCAGCATGTCTCATGGCAAAAGAATCTTCAAAACAATGTCTGGATGAAAATTAGTCAAATGATGAAGAGACACAAAGGGACAAAATCCTTCTCATGTCAAGGCAGACAACTCATGCCCATGGGAAAGTTTAACTTCTCAATTTTAATGTTTATGCTACATTTTTAGGTAGAGTGTCAGCGGGAGTATGTCCAGAGGCTTTGGTGAGAGGATCATCTGGACAATAGCAATACCTTTGGACTTCCCCTTAATATAGTTTGCAAACAACTTATTTCCATCAACAATAGCCAGTAAGTTGATGTTGTCTTTAGACATTTTACATGTAATCTTCTAGATTAATTAAGGATATAGTGTTAAATCTCAGTACTACTCGATAAAACACTTCTCAAGTGCTTGGAGGAGATGAGGGAAGTAGGTATAAAGGCCACAAAAGAGGGATTCCCTTGTATATTGAATATCTGTTTGCTTTGGGAGTAATAAAGCATGCAGGCTAGAATGTAAACATATGCCACTGGGTAGAGAATCACCATTGTCTTTAAAAGGCCTAGGGGAAAAGCAGTTGCTATTGAAATGCTGTCAGGATTTACCCAGATGTACTACATGAGTCCACATATATAAAACTGGGATGTGCTTAAAAGTTTCTCTAAAAGGAATTTTTTTTTTTTTTTTTTTTGAGACGGAGTTTCGCTCTTGTTACCCAGGCTGGAGTGCAATGGCGTGATCTCAGCTCACCGCAACCTCCACCTCCTGGGTTCAGGCAATTCTCCTGCCTCAGCCTCCGGAGTAGCTGGGATTACAGGCACATGCCACCATGCCCAACTAATTTTTTTGTATTTTTAGTAGAGACGGGGTTTCACCATGTTGACCAGGATGGTCTCGATCTCTTGACCTTGTGATCCACCCGCCTCGGCCTCCCAAAGTGCTGGGATTACAGGCTTGAGCCACCGCGCCCGGCCTCAAAAAGGAATTTCTTTACGTGTCACTACAGAGGTTTCTGCAGATTTGCCTTGTGACTCTCACAAGAAGTTCAATTTAAGAAACAGAATTAAATTCCTTGTGGTCACTCAGAGAGGGTACACACTTTGTCTCCCCCTAGATGGGGAACATAACCATTTCCCTCATTCCCTTGTACTTTGAGGGTAGAAGAAACTGGGAAGCAGGTGACAAGCCCCAGGTTGATCTGCGTGGCTCTAGATCACAATCTCTCAATTGCCTACAAATGGGTGGAGAAATTATCTACTTCCTTTCAACATCCAACAAATATTTGTTCAGCACACAGATGTGAACAACACAGGCATGGTTTTGTGTTCCTGTGAGGTATACAGTCCAGCAGGAAAGGCAGACTTTATGTAAGAAATTACTGTAATGGGTTATGGTATTATCTTCAGGACAGGCAGGGCGTCCTGGGAGCAAATAGCTGAGATTCTCATTTCTTGAGAAAGAGCCCCGGGCTCAAAACTCCATTTTCTCCATAGATCTTCCACAGGACTGATTTCTTCTCTGTAATAAACTTGAGACACCAGCTGTGTGTACGCAGTTTGCTATGGCAAACATCTACTGTTCAGGAAATGGTTTTTGGCAGAACAGGCTAGGGTTATATGGACACGAAAACTGCCAGAATAGTCTCAAAAGCAAGTATTATATGCTTGATGAGATTCCTTTTCAGACTTCAGGTTTTTTTTTTTTTTTTTTAAGACTCAGGACTAAGAAGGATCCCATTTACATCAATGTAAAGGGAAATGTCATGTCCTTCAGTTCTGTGTGGGTATAGAAGGACCCTTGACTTGTGCTGTACTCTTTATTTCTAAAGAAATAACCCACTGATGAGCTTTATTATTATTATTTTTTGCTTCTGGCCTCAACCATTTATGAAATATAACACCCTTACAGTCAATTCGAGTGATTCCAGCAGTTATGTACAGAATTTAAAAATTGTCCATTCACATTTTGGGAATCTTTATCCTTTGAAGGATAAAGATTAGATGAAAAGTTGAAACTAATAACCATGGAAATCATTTGTTTTTATGTAGTCACTTTTGAGCTATTTTGTTTTCATATATTTGACTAAATATTGACTACTGAAATATTGACAATTTTGCTATACAGTGTTATTCTTATTGAGCTTCTGGAAAATACACCTATGTCTTTCTGTTTTTAAAGGTTCGCATTAAAGCAAAGAACATGTCCTGCAGCCCAGCATGTTCCCACACTCTGAGGTCTCTCTGAGCTCTCAGTTTTTTATAATGCACTGGACATATAGGAGCTGTTTTATTGGTCTTTAAAAATATAAAATTCAGGCCGGGCGTGGTGGTTCATGCCTATAATCCCAGCACTTTGGGAGGCTGAGGTGGGTGGATCATGAAGTCAGGAGATCGAGACCATCCTTGCCAATATGGTGAAACCTCATCTCTACTAAAAATACAAAAATTAGCTGGGCATGGTGGTGCGCACCTGTAATCCCAGCTACTTGGGAGGCTGAGGCAGGAGAATCGCTTGAACTAGGGAGTCGGAGGTTTCAGTGAGCTGAGATTGCACCACTGGACTCCAGCCTGGCGAGAGAGTGAGACTCTGTCTCAAAAATAAATAAATAAATAGATAGATAAAATTCAAATATCTTTGGAAACAAATTAAGTTTGTTGTGTATAATTGTCATTCGTTGTTCTTTTCTTCAAGCCCGGCTTTGAAAAATGTTTACCTGCTGGAGTTCCACCCTTCCCTCAGCCTGGCAGCGCTTATCCCCAGAGCCCTAGAGTATCTCCTTCAAGAGGTCTGCCATACCTGCAAACCTGCATTAGCGGTTGCCTTGCCTCCCTGGAGTGACATGTCCTGCAGCTGGGCCTGGACCTGTGGCTCACCCCAGCCAAGCCTGAGGCCTGGTACAGTGCACAGCTCCAGAAAGATGTAAGTTCTTTCTGAAGGAGGTAGTTGGGTCCTTGGCAAGGAGAATGTTTTTTTCCAGATGTTACTATTTAGCTTTGTTTTTCTATCTGGCTCTATTCCCCCATTATTTGGCTAGAGACGGAGCTCAGTCATAGGCCTTGCCAACATTTTTATGTGATTTTTGGGAGGATGGGGTCAAAGTTTCTCATTTATAAAGATGCTGCTACAATTAAAATTAAAAGAGTGATATACATGGGTATGTGGGAAATGTTTTCTGGTTTATTATTTATATTTTAACAAATACTTTTTAATTTAAAATTATATCTTTTCTTTCCACTAAGACACTTCCTAAATATGTTCTTTTTGTCAAGATCTGATAGAAAACAGAAGTTGAGTGAGGAGTCAGGGATCTGAATTCAAGTTCAGTTCTGCCATTAACTTGCTGTGTGACTCTGAGCATGACTCTTAACCTCTCTGACCTCACTTTCCTTTTTTATAAAATTATGTTTGTGTACTTGGCAGAGGAGGTAGGTGGAGGTGAGCTTGATGATCTCTGAAGGCCCTTTCAGCGCTACTGCTCCATGGTTCAAATTGTGGGTTAAACATGGTGTTTGTAGTTGGATTTTAATACTTTTCTTTTTCTGTTAAGTCTGTCAAGGTTGAGCCTGGGTTTCCAATTTGACCTCGTTCTCTATGAGTACTTTCTGTATGACAAAGAAACTTTCAAGGCCCCCCAACTGCTAAAAATGTCTGCTCCATAGGTCTGCCTTGGCCTCCTATCCCTTCCTGCCTACAGTAAAAATTGATTTTATTTTACAGTGACCAAAATAATATAAAATTACAGATAATTTTAGCAAAAGCAGAAAGAACAAAATTGAATTTAAACAGCAGCAGTCAAATGCATTCATATCATGATTTATCATAATTTAAGATTCTTAATGTATGTGTTTGACATAGCTATAATCATATTTTTTGTCCATTGTTATTTCTTCCTTTTCTCAGTTAACATTATACTACATATTTTTAAATAAGGCTACCTAGTCTTTAGACTTACCTTTATGACCACATAATTCCCATATCTGATGAATAAAAACCTCTCTAGTCATTTCCCTACTGATGGAAATTCAAGTGGTTTCTAATTTTTCATTATTATGAAAAATTCTAAAAGATATGTCTTTTTACTTACAGATTTTTTCATATTTCAAATTGATTCCTTTTGATAGGTTCTTGGAAGCAGAATTACTAAAATAAAACTTAAATATTTGGATACATATTGGCAGATTGCTTTCCAAAGAGTTATGCCAATTTATAATGGCACTCACATATTCTAAGAGTACCAATTCTGCTATGCTGTGTAGTATTAGGCAAAAGCATGCAGTGTATGTGGTAATATACACGTATACATAAAAGGTGATATTGTGCTGTTAATTTGCATTTTCTTGCTTTTTATTGAGCTTAAATAGTCTTTCAAATGTTGTTACTAATTATATTTTTTGCGAATTTTGTTCTTTTCCTTTATTTATTTATCTGTTGGAATCCTAACATTAGTCCTATCTACTTACATGAGTTTGTCTTAAATAAGAACCTTAACCTTTCTTTTTGTCTATAATTTTCTGCAAATATTTCACATTTGTCCCCCCACCTCTTTTTTTTTTTGAGACAGAGTCTTGCTCTGTTGCCCAAGATGGAGTGCAATGACACAATCACAGCTCACTGCAATTTCAGTTTCCCCAGCTCAAGCTATCCACCTACCTCAGCCTCCCAAGTAGCTGGGACTCTAGGTGCATACCATCATGCCCAGCTGATTTTTTTTTTTATTTTTAGTAGGGAGGAGGTTTCACCATGTTGTCCAGGCTGGTCTCCAACTCCTGGGCTCAAGCGATCCACCCACCTTGGCCCCGTAAAGTGCTAGGATTATAGGCAGGAGCCACTGTGCTGAGCCTCTCCATTTGTCTTTCCATTTTTTTAAACATAAATTTATTTTCATATAGTCAAATCTATCAATCATTTTCTTTATGATTTCTTCTATCTTAAATTCAGAAAAAAAAATCTTCCTCCAGATGTTTCATATTTGTCTTATTTTATTCTGATTTTTAAGTGCTTGGTTTTATTTGTAAAATATTTAACTCTGGTTGGGTGTAGTGGCTTTGCATGTAATCCCAGCACTTTCAGAGGCTGAGGCGGGTGGATCATTTGAAGCCAGGAGTTTGAGACCAGCCTGGCCAACATGGCGAAACCCCGTCTCTACTAAAAACACAAAATTAGCCGGGCATGGTGGTGGACGCCTGTAATTCCAGCTACTTGGGAGGCTGAGGCAGGAGAATCACTTGAACCTAGAAGGCAGAGGTTACAGTGAGCTGAGATCACATTACTGCACTCTAGCCTGGGTGACAGAGCAAGACTCCATTTCAAAATAAATAAATAAATAAATAAAATAAACAAATAATAATACAAATATTTCACTGGAGAGAGAGAGAAAAAAGAGAGAGAGAGTGTATGTGTGCATGCATCTATGTGTCATATGTGAGGTATGAGTCAAAACTAAATTTTTTCTTAAATTAGTAACTATTTATTCTACTACCACCAATTCAGGATTCTTTTTCACATTGTCTTATGATACCACATTTAAAAGATGTATTCAAAATTCTTTTTTTTTTTTTTTTTTTTTTTTTTTTTTTTTTGATATTAGTCTCACCCTGTATCCCAGGCTGGAGTGCAGTGGTACAATCTTGCCTCGCTGCAACCTCCGCCTCCCAGGTCTCAGTTCAAGTAATTCTCCTGCCTCAGCCTCCCCAGTAACTGGGATTATAGGCATGCACCAACATGCCCAGCTAATTTTTGTATTTTTAGTAGAGACAGGGTTTCACCATGTTGGCCGGGCTGGTCTTGAACTCCTGACCTCGTGATCCACCCGCCTCAGCCTCCCAAAGTACTGGGATTACAGGCGTGAGCCACCACACCCAGCCTTGAAATTCTTTTATAAATTACAGTGAATATCTGGGTTACCTGTCTAGTCTCCCATTGCTGCCACACTGTTTTATTATTTTTGAAATCTCTTCAAATTTGGACCTACGAGTGATAAATATTCAGACTAATACGTTATATTAGGTCAGAAAATGCTCTCAGAAGACATGCAGAAATTTATTTAATAGGTCTCTTTGTTATCACTTTGGAAAACGTTAAAGCCTAGAAATTGTGTCCTTGAATAGCCCAGTCCTTTAGTAGATAAATGGATAGATAAAGGAGCTAATGTATCCTGGAGAGCCAAACCAGAGAGGCAGATGGGGGTCCCAGACTGGGTGGTTGCTGGGATTGGTATATTAGAAGACAGCAAAGATGTTAGAGCAGAGGTGCCCACCAAGGCAGGAGGGTATTAAAGGATAATGTGGTTACTTCACAAATCACCCAGGGCCAGCTCTGAGTGAAGGAATGCTGGAAAGGCAGTTTGGTGTACTGTAAAATAGCTGAACTTGGAGTCAGGAAGCCCAAGTTTACTCTTGATATGGCTGTGTGACTTTGGACAGTCTCATGTTGCTTCAGATCCCTCACTGACAAAGGGGAATAATGATATCTGTAACGTCTGCTTCATGGGGATCTTGTGAAAATAAAAATGAGTTAATACATGTAAAAATGCTTCATAATTTTGAAACTGTCATTAGAGAGGTTTATAAAAAAATTGTTATTGGCCACCAAAATGCTTTTTAAAATCAGGGACTTCTATTCCTATTTAGCTTGTCTTTAGCATAGACAAGTATCCCCATAGTGAATATCTAGGGATTTGCTTATTTAGACTCACGACATTTATAATAATGATAACAGCAGATAGTTTTCATATATTAACCCACTTAACCCTCTCAAGAGCCCTATTAGGAAGTTAGTATCTATTTTCCTACAATAAGGACTGTTATCATCTTTATCACCACTTTATAGATGAGAAAATTGAGAGACAGCAAAATTGAGTACATTGCCAAAATCTCACAGCTTTTAAGTGGCAAAGTTAGGACTTGAGCTTAGGAAATGGATCCAGAATTTGTGCCACAGGCAGTATATTTTTTTAAATGTGAAATTTCTTCTTCTATGTTTTAAAGGATATTTTGCTTTCTTCCAGCTGTTTTCAGCTAAAGTTATGAGAGATCCGTTTCTCGTGGGGGAGATAGGCCTGGTGGCACTCAACTCTGCAGCAGTCAAAGGACAGAAACAAGGCCAAGACTCTCATGTGCTACTCTTGGAGATGTTTTCCAAGCTTCTCAAGCTCTTGACCCTCTGTGACCGGCTAATAGAAATGAGCCTGGAGAGTGCACACTTAGCTGGGTCGGGGTGGTCAGAGGACCCAGGTGGACTATAAAGTGTGCAGCAAAACATGGGAAAGAGGCCATGAGACTCCCTGCCTACAAACCTGCCCCCTCTCTGCTCCCAGAGCAGTCAGAGTGAGTTTGCTAAATGGATAACATGATCGATCACCTTGCTCCCTTTTTCCTTCTCTCTTCCAAGCCTCCCCAAATGCCTCTCTGATCACTGAACTAGGCTAAGCCCTCCTACTGGCACTTGAGTTTCCCCTTCATTCAGCACATTTCCTTTTAATTCATTGCTTAATATTGGTTTGTTGACTTTTCTGCTAGCATAAGCTCCCCAAATGCAAAAGCCCTATCCACATTCTTTACTGTGACATCCCATTACCTGGTATGGGGCCTGAGCCACACCAGGCACTCAGGGAATACTGGCTGAATTTGCTCCTGAATGTAATGAAGTTGACTAGAAAGGGCCTAGAGATGGAAGAGAGACAAGTCACTGACAGCATCCAGGTCAGACAGAGGTATGGAGGGCTCAGCAGGTGGGAGAGAGACATTAGTGAGTTATGTTTCAGATATGAGGGTGAGATGATGGTAAGACATCAAGTGGACATGTTCTACAAGCAGGAAAAATATGTAGCTAGAGGGTCTGTTGTAAACATGTGTGCGTGCTGTTATGTTCTGGTCCCCACAAAAGACCCTGTAGACATAGAGGGTCCAGTCATCTACCACCAACCGTTATCAAGGGCCTGCTGTGGCCCGGGTCTTTACTGAGGACTTCATGTGTATCACTTCATTTAATTCTTGGAATATTCTTATGAGGTAGGTTACAAACATTTTATCAGCAAGGAAATAGAGGCTCAGTCTGCAGGAAGTGGATATGGAAAAAAAAATTTTTTTAAAGAAAAAGAGAAAGAGAGGCTCAGAACAGTTAATTTGCCTAAGAGCATATAACTAGAAAGTAGTGAAGGCAGAATTTAAACTATTAGTCAAGATATTATTAACCTCGCTCCATAATTTATGATCCATGGTGGCAGGAAGCTCATAATGTAAAAATTGCCCATGATACATGGTAACAATGATATTCTACTGATATGTACAAAATACTAGGAGAGTACACAAAAGAGAGTATTTCATTCTTCTTAAGTGGCCAGGGAAAGCTTCATAGAAGAGGGGCTGCTATGGGTTGAATTATGTCCCCCCAAAATTCATATGTTCAAGGCCTGATTCCCAGTACCTGTGAATGTGGTTTTACTTGGGGATAGGTCTTTACAGAGGTAATAGAGTTAAACAGAAGTTATTAGAGTGGGCCTTAATCCAATATGACTGGTGTCTTGTAAGAAGAGGAAATCTGGGGCTGGGCACGGTGGTTCACACGTGTAATCCCAGCACTTTGGGAGGCAGAGGCAGGCAGATCACCTGAGGTCAGGAGTTCCAGACCAGCCTGACCAAGGTGGAGAAACCCCATCTCTACTAAAAATACAAAATTAGCTGGAGGTGGTGGTGCATACCTGTAATCCCAGCTACTCAGGAGGATGAGGCAGGAGAATTGCTTGAACCCAGGATGCAGAAGTTGCGATAAGCCAAGATCGCACCATTGTACTCCAGCCTGGGCAACAAGAGTGAAACTCTGTCTTTTTTAAAAAAAAAGAAGAAGAAGAAGAGGAGGAGGAAATTTGGACACAGACACACGCAGAGGGAAACCATGTGAAGGCACAAGGAGAAGACGACCATCAGTGAGCCAAGGAGAGAGAAGAAGACCAGATCCTTTCCTGAGGGCCCTCAGGAGGAACCAATCCTGTCCACACCTTGATTTCAGACTTCTGTCCTCTAGAACTGTGAGACAATAAATTTCCGTTGTTTAATATTTTGTGTGTTTCTGGGGTACTTTGTTACACCAGCCCTAGAAAACTAATACACGTGCCAAGAACTCAGACTTTATGTGCCAACTTCTCAAGATGGAGAAATGCCTTAGAAGTGGGATGCTGGGGGACGTGCACCAGTGGCTCAGGCCTGTAATCACAGCACTTTGGAATGCCAAGATGGGAGGATTACCTGAGGCCAGGCATTTGATACCAGCATGGGCAACACAGCAAGACCCCATTTCTACAAATTTTTTAAAAAAATCAGTTGGGCATGGTGGTGCATGCCTGTCCCAGCTACTTGGGAAGCTGAGGAGGGAGGATTGCTTGAGCCCAGGAGTTTGAGACTGCAGTGAGCTATGACTGCACCACTGCACTCCAGCCTGGGCAATAAAACAAGACCCCTATCTCTAAAAATAGAAGAAGGAGGAAGAGGAGGAAAGACGGAAGAGGAGGAGGAGGAAGAAGAAGTAAGAAGGAAGAAAAAAAAGAAGCAGAAGAAGGAGGAAGAGGAGAGGAAGAAGAGGAGGAGGAGGAGGAGGAGGAGAAGAGATTGTTAAGGAAGGAGGAAAGCATTGTAAACACATAAGGTTGAGATGCCAAAGGAACAGCTAACTGGAGTCATGTGCAAGCCCCACAGACTCGGGACTGGAGCTCAGAGTTAAGTCAGGACACAGACAAGGGTCACAGTTTGTTACATGAAGGAGTGGTCTTAGGGTGTGAAGCTGAACAGACTCCCCCCACCAAGTAAGGGGTTGTGGTAGATGAGAAGAGAACCAGGTTCAGAACCTCAGGAAACACCAGCATTTGAAGATAAGCAAGAGGAGAAGCCAGCAAAGGCTGAGAGTGATCATGAGGCAGGAACATGGAGGTTCTGGATTGGCGAGAGCAAAGATGACCCTCAAGGCCAACTGTGAGGAGCTCTGAGAGAAGATGGTGAATGTTGCATTTCAGCAACGTTGGTGACCTCATGAGGGCTCTGGGGACAGAGTCAGCTTGTGGAACATGAGAGGTGAGTAAACACCCAAGCACATCTCCTACTTTAACTGCTTTCTCCTGTCTGTAACTGTCACAGCAAGTGCAGAACAGAAGACCTCTGTGACTCACTTCATAGCCCTGGGCTCTTGTTGGACTTTTACTTTGGTTCTTGTTCAGGTGTCTTGGTTTTATTACTCACTTTCTTTTTAGGGGAAAATGCTAACATATGTCCTTGGCTCTTTCTTTTCTTTTAGACTGTGTAAAGAATTGGCATGGGAGATGGGTTTTGAAGAGTTCCATTTGTATCTGAGGCCTGTTCATTTTGAATTTGCATCACACAAGGACGAGGCGGACCAGCCACCTCCTGTCTTTATAACCTCTCTGCTAGTAGACAGGTGAGCTTTGAGAGGGTTGAGGTGAAGATAACATAATGGCTGAGTGAATAGCCAGTGAAAAATAATTTCTGTCACCATTCGACAGGCAAGAGTAATCACATTTCTAAGTTCTCTCTTATATTCTATCTGCCATGATGCCGGTTTTTTTCTTCTTTCTTTTTTTAATAAGAGGGAAAAGTAAGATCTCACTTAAGGGGGACAACTGCATTTAAAAACACCAAGTAACTGAGAAATGAAGGAACCAGGTTGTCCGAGAACTCAGATGAGGTGAAATCACAGGCTCAGCCGCTTCACAGGTAAGAGTATGTTGCTTGCAGGTAGAAAAGGGTGTCAGGGTGGGTCTGCTGGGGTGAGAGCCGTAGATCAGAAGCCCAGGGCTCATCTCTCACTTTCCTTCGACCAGGAAGATGTCACTGAAGTTTTCAGAGCACCTGTTTCTTGAAAGGATAACACAAGCTACAAATATAACATGCCAGCAATATCTCAGGCAGCCGTCTTTGTTAGCTTGTGACAGAAGCCAACACAAACCAATGAAAATTCTCTCTCATACGCCATAGGTTCAACCCATTGCTTGAAAGAAAACACCCTTACTAGAAACAGCTCATGAGTCTACTCAGTCAGGGGAAGGAATCTTTCTTTTTTCCTCTCACAATCAACCTTTGATGGGTGGGGAGGAGAAACTTCTGTCTCCCTCTTCTTTCCTTCTCTGCTATCTGCTCTTCCCCACTCAGGGTCCCAGCTTTATCCCTGGAGATTCCTGGTACTGGCTCCATGCCAAGGAAGAAAAAGGTGACTCCAAGGAGGCAACTGGTCCCTGTGTTTTGCTAATGCAGGTCCCTGCTCAAATTAGAACTCGTGTTAGTATCCTAAATGACTTCTCAGAACAGGAGGGGAATGGGGGGATTAGGATGATAGAATACAATATCCCAGGATTTCTCAAATCTTAGCACTGCTAAACTTTTGGGCTGAAGAAATCTTTGTTGTGGGGGACTGTCCTGTGTGTCTTAGATTGATTAGCAACATTTCTGACTTCTACCCTCTAGATGCCAGGAGTATCCCAGTACCCCACCCACACACAATGTTCTAAATCAAAGATGTCCCCAGACATTGCCAAATATCTCCTGGGGGCAAAACCTCCCCCTGCTCTATCCTGTCACACTAGCTAAACCAAAAAACAAAATTTACTGTAAGGATACAGAGATATTCGCAGAAGCCAAGGCAGGAAGTATGATCAGACCTTGGGTGATGCTAGATTCCCATTTGGCAAAAAACAAAACAAAAAAACCAAACATCTGGAGCCAAGCTATTCTCTGGTTCTTTAAGGGCCTCCTTGGTTGGCGTTTTATATTGCTGTGATAATAGGGCACCACATTTTTGTTCAGTTAGAATCCACCAATCAGCACAAACTGCCCGAATACCCTGTGGTTTGGCCAGTGCTCTGTGGTCTGATTGGGTGATGACCTAGAGATGCTGCAATATAAGGGAGCCTTCTACATTACCAGGGGAAGGCTTAGGCATCCAAAGAACTTGTGTATTGAGTTTGTATTTATTTTATATATGTTAATTCCTTAAAGTTGCCACTTTGGAGTGCCATTATAACAACAACATATATAGTGATCCCTTAGTGTCTGTGGGGGATCAGTGCCAAAATCCCCTCCGTTACCAAAATCCAAGGATGTACAAGTTCCTTATACAAAATGATATAGTATTTGCATGTAACCCATGTACTCCCTCCCTTAAGCTTTAAATCATCTTTAGATTACTAATAATTGTATCTAATACAATTTAAATGCTAGGTAAATAGTTGTTATACTATATTTTTATATCATTTTTATTTTTGTATTGTTACTTTGTATTATTTTTTCAAATATTTTTATTTGCAAGTGGTTGAATCCATGGATGCAGAACCCATAGATGTGGAAGGTCAACTGTATCAAATATGAGTATAGTGACTTTCATTTTAAAAAGCACATTCATCCATATTATCCCTCTTAATATTTACCATAACCCTATGAGACAGGTGACACCCCATTTACAGATGAAGAAAGATTGGTAGATGTTAAATTACTTGACAGAGTCTCATAGTTATGGACAAAGTACTGAGTCTCAAGGTGGAAACATGGCTGCAAAGAATATTTAGATAGCTGTTGGAACCATAGGAGAGAGAGAGAATTGGACAACATTTAGGAGGTGTTTAAAGGAGTGAGTCAGTGAGGGATCCTGAACAGGTGTGGTCAAGTAGGTGAGAGGAGCCAGGTGTGGTGGTGCATGTCTGTAGTCCCAGCTACTCAGGAGACTGAGGTGGGAGGATTGCTTGAGCTCAGGAGTTCAAGGCTGCAGTGAGCTATGATTGCACCAGTGCCCTTCAGCCTGGATGACAGAGTAAGATTTTGACTCCCCTCACAAAAAAAATTCACTTGGTACACCTTTGATGCCCAGTTAACTATGCATGTACTTCAAATAAATAAAAACATTTTGCTTTTTAAACAAAAAAGAAGATGAGGAAAAACAAGAGACAGTAGTGTAATGGTGATCAAGAAAAAATAATTTCCAACACTGTGGGGTGGTCACCATAATCAGACTGCAGTGAGATCAAGTCCAAAGAGGACAGAAAAGATCCCAGAGCCCTTATAGCAGGCGTCCCCAAACTACCCCTGAGGCCATTTATCCGGCCCCCCACTGCACTTCAGGAAGGGGCACCTCTTTCATTGGTGGTCAGCGAGAGGAGCACAGTATATGGCAGCCCTCCAATGGTCTGAGGGACAGTGAACTGGCCCCCTGTGTAAAAAGTTTGGGGATACCTACCTTATAGCTTTCAGTGGAAATATTAAGTCTTGTATAAAATTTGCATTTGCTATTACTGACATTTCAGATCTGATTACATGACATCCTGTTCATGTGTCTCTTAATCAGTTGCATATCACATAAAACTTCATATTTTTTGTTGCAGATACTCTCCTGCTGCTCTTGTCATAGCCATCTTTGAGGTGGATGTTAACCAAATTGGCAAATTTAGTTTTTACACAAAGGAAGCCATTCTTAAGGTAAATTATTTATTTTTTAAAAAGCAAATGAAATAAAATAAAGCAATTTGTTCACATATTTCTTTAAGAGGACGTAATACTTTATATAAATTTAGCTTCCATATATAAGAAAACCTTCCAGTTTCATAAATAATAATAAAGTTTACTTAGTCCGTTTTCTCTTTCAGTAACAAAATACCTGAGACTGGGTAATTTATAAAGAAAGGAAGTTTATTTGACCCATGATTCTGGTGTCTGGGAAGTCCAAGGGCATGGCGGCAGCTTCTGGGCAAGGGCTTTTGCACTGCATCAGAACATGGCAGAAAATCAGAAGGTCACGTGATTACATGCGACAGAGACTGCAAGGGCAAGCCAAGCTTGCTTTTATAATATCCTGCTATCTTGAGAAAAAAATCCACTCCCACGATCATGGCATTAATCCATGAGGAAGGCTCTAATCTCATGACCCAATCATCTCCCAACACATAAACTTTTAGGGGACACATTCAAACCATAGTGATGGCCTTGCCTTATTTGATGTGCACATTAGCCTGGTTTGAACCATAGAGTCTGCAACACCACTTATAATAACTTCTGTTAGATACTAAAAAAGAAGTTCACGTGTAGTGAACAATCTTTGCATAAGGTTTTTAAAATATACACTTGTTATTGAAGCTTTTATCTGGTCTTTCTAAACCTGGTGCTATTTTTTCATCTGCCACTTGGATTTCTTTGCTTCTATATGAGTATTTTTAAAACGTTGATCTAATCTTGGCTTACAGGAGCCTGCCACTGAGCACGTGTTTGCTAGTTCATCACAGCCTATTCATCTTTTCCTGACCACTGGAGAAACCCAATGGTGTCCAGCTATAGAGCAAATCAGGCCTGGAAGCTGCCTTCTTGGAATGAAATGCTGCTGAGGGAGAGACCAGATTCAGTCTTAGGGCTGATTAGCAAGTAACCCAGCTCATCTGGCAGTTTGATTTCTATATTTACATGTTGAATAAGTGGTGATCTTAACCCTCAACTCGCTTCTTTATGCAAGAAATTCCTAATACTTTTCATATTTTCTTCCTTTAGCTCTTGTTGCATTCAGGAGTGGAAAATACGCAGGTGACTCTTGCATGCCAAGCTGCTCAGAAAAATGCTTTGATGGTGGCTATCCAGCAGGCACACTTCTATCACACCCCTCAAGGGAGCTGTCCTGGTAATGTCAAGGTCAGCCTGCGTGACACAGAAGCCAGAGGCATGTCACCACTCCCACCAGTTAATGTCAGGCTGCCCCTTTCTTCCTTCCTTTTTCCCTTTCTTTCTTTTCCGCCTTCTTTCTCCCCTGTTCCCCACTTTCTCTTTCCTATCTTTTTATTTTCCTTACTTTCCTTTTTTCCTCCTTTTCTTCTTTCTGTTTGTGAATCAATGTGTGATCAAATCCTTACTGGGTCTCTTAATTTTCAGTGATAACTTTTTCTGCATTCTTTTTGTTTTTTTTTGTTATTGAGACATAATTCATGTGATATAAAACATACCACGTTATAGTATATAATTCAGTGGTTGTTAGTATATTCACAAGATTGTGCAACCGTCACCACTATCTAATTCCAAAACATTTTTATCACTCACTCTCAAAAGAAACCATGTACCCATTACCTTTCTCCTTCCCATCAGTCCCTAGCAACCACTTATCTATTTCTGTTTCTGTAGATTTGCCTATTCTGGATGTTTTATATAAATGGAATCATACAACAGGTGATCTTTTGTGTCTGGCTTTTCACTTAGCATCATGTTCTCAAAGTTTATCTATCCTGTAGCATGTATCAATACGTCATTTCTTCATTGCTAAATAATATTTCATTATATGGATATACCACATTTTGTTTATCCATTTATCAGTTGACATATATTGGGTTGTTTCTACTTTTTGGCATTAAGAATAATGCCACTATGAACATTTATATATAGGTTTTTATGAAGACATATGTTTTTAATTTTCTTGGGCATATACCTGCAAATGAAATTGCTTGGGTTATATGATAACTTTCTATTTTATATTTTGAGGAACTTCCAAACTGTCTTTCAAAGTGGCTGTGCTTTTTACATTCCCTTCATCAATATATGAGGGTTCCAATGTCTCCACATTTTTGTCAGCACTTGTTACTGTCTGTCTTTTTATTTTAACTGTCCTAGTAGGGGTAAAGTAGTATCTCATTTTTGTTTTGACTTGGATTTCCCTATTTATTAAGATCTTGAGCATCTTTTCATTTGCTTACTTGACCATTTGTGTGTCTTCTTTAGAGAAATGTATATTTAAATCCTTTGCCTTTTTATAAAATTTAATGTTATTTAATTGAAAAGTTGTAAGAATTCTTTTTATATCCTGACTACAATACCCTTATAAGGTATATGATTTGCAAATATATTCTATGGATTGTTTTATGATCACCATTTATCTATTATTTCATCATTTGTTCTTTTGGTGTCATATTTAAGAAACCATTGCCTAATCAAAAATCATGAAAACGCTCCTATGTTTTCTTCTAGGAGTTTTATGGTTTAGCTCTTACATTCAGGTCTAGGGTCCATTTATACTTAATTGTGCTGTTTAGTGGGAGGTAGTGGTGCACATTCATTCTTTTCATGTCTTTTCATGTGGCTATTCAGTTGTCCCAGCACCACTTGTTGAAAAGACTCATCCTTCCTTATTAACTTGTCCTGGAAGCCTTGTCAAAAAAATCACTTAACCATAAATGTAAGAATTTGTAACTGGTCTCAATTCTATTCCATTAATCTAAATGCCTATTTTTATGCCAGTACTACTATGTTCTGATTACCATAGCTTTGTAGTAAGTTTGAAATTAGGAAGTATGATCCCTCCAACTTTGTTTTTTAGGATTGTTTTAGCTATTTTGAGGCTCTTGCATTTTCATATGAATTTTAATGTCAGCTTGTCAATTTCTGGCAGTTTTTAAAAAGCCAGTTGGAATTTTCACAGGGATTGCATCAAACTTACAGATTAGTTTGAGTAGTGTTGCTGTTTTATTTTATTTTAGTAGGATTGCCATTTTAACAACATTAAGTCTTCTGATTCATGAGCAGGGGATGTCTTTCTATTTACAGGCATACCTTGGAGATATTGTAGGTTTGGTTCCAGATGTTCCACACACAAATTTTTTGGTTTCTGAGTGCATATAAAAGTTATATTCATATTACACTGTAGCTAATTAAGTGTGCAATACCATTTTGTCTTAAAAATGTATTTTAATTAAAACTATATTGTTCACTTGCTGACCAAAGAATACTAAGTTACAAAAAAAAAGAAAGAAAAAATACATTATTGCTAAAATAATAATAATAATAATGCTAATGATCATCCGAGCCTCCAGTGAGTTGTGATCTTTTTGCTGGTCAGGACCTTGCCTTGATGTAGAAGGCTAATGACTGATCAGGGTGGTGGTTACTGAAAATTGGGGGTTGAGGGGCTATGGCAGTTTCTTAAAGTAAGACGACATTGATGTTTGCCACATTAATTGACTCTACCTTTCATGAAAAATTTCTCTTTGGCATGTGATACTGTTTGATGGCATTTTACCTACAGTAAAATTTTTTCAAAATTGAAATCAGTCCTCTCAAACTGTGTCACACTGCTTTATCAACTGAGTTTATGTAACATTCTAAATCTTTAGTTGTCATTTCAACAACGTTCATAGCATCTTCACCAGGAGTAGAATCCATCTCAAGAAACCACCTTCTTTCTTTGCTCATCCCTAAGAAGTAACTTCGTTATCTGTTTAAGTGTTATCACAAGAATGCAGCAATTCAGTTACGTTTTCAGACTCCACTTCTAATTCTAGTTCTCTCACTATTTCTGCCACATCTGCGGTGCCTTCCTCCACTGAAGTCTTAAACATCTCGAAGTCCTCCATGAGAGTTGGAAATAACTTCTTCCAAACTCCTGTTAATGTGCATAGTTTGACCTCCTCTCATGAATCATGAATGTTCTTAATGGCGTCTAGAATGATAAATCTTCCAGAAGGTTTTCAGTTTACTTTGCCCAGATCCATTACACAGGGATTTGGCTTCTCTGGGCCACATTGGGAAAAAGAAGAATTGTGTTGGATCACATATAAAATACACTAACACTAATGATAGTTAGTGAGCTAAAAAGAAATCGCAAAAAAAAAAAAAAAAAAAAAAAAAACACCAAAACCCCATAATGTTTTACAAAAGTTTATGAATTTGTGTTGGGCTGCATTCAAAGTCATCCTGGGCTGCATGCAGCCCATGGGCCATGGGGTTGGACAAGCTTGCATTAGACTAATTACTATTTATGGCAGTTACAGTCTTACGAAATATGTTTCTTTTTTTTTTTTTCAAGGAAGGAAGATGCCAGTTTTATTTAAACACAAAATGTGCACATAAGCTGTCTACTCATTTTCTTTGCTGCGCAGCCTGGCATTGAGGTTGGTGACTCTGATGGCCAGCTGGGCAGCTCTTTCCACGATGGCTTTGCGGTTCTTGGAGGAAACATTGTGAGCAATCTCAGCACAGTAAGATTTTTGCACATCAGCAGCACTTCCAACTCCTTGATGTTGTGGCTCAGGAACTTCTGGGAGCCACTGGGCAGCATGTGCATTGTTTTCTTGTTGCTCCCATAACCAATGTTAGGCATCAAGATCTGGCCCTTAAACCTTCTACGAACCCTGTTGTCAATACCTCTGGGCTTCTGCCAGTTATGCTTAATTTTGACATATCGGTCTGACTGGTGCTGGATGAACTTCTTGGTTCTCTTTTTGATGATCTTGGGTTTCACAAGGGGTCTAAGGGCGGCCATGATTCTGAGAAGGAGATCGCTGCTACTCCATAGGCAGCACTGAGGAAGAGAGAAGGGACGTTGGTGCACAAGGGCTGATGAAATGCGTTTCTTAATAAAACTTCACAAGGTACACAGACACAAGACACACTGCTTGATCCATGGGCTATGGAATGGATGTTGTGTTAGCAGGCAGAAAAACATAAATCTCTTTGTACATTTCTGTTAGAGCTCTTGGAGACTGTCAATGAACAGTAATGTTTTGAAAGGAATCTCTTTTTCTGAGCAGTAGGTCTCAACAGTGGGCTTAAGATGCTCAGTAAACTATGTTGTAAAGAGATGGGCTGTCATCCAGGCTTTGTTATTCCATTTATAGAGCACAGGCAGAATAGATTTAGCATAATTCTTAAGGGTCCTAGGATTTGGGGAATGGTAAATGAGCATTTGCTTCCACTCCAGGTCATCGCTAGCATTAGTCTCTAGCAAAAGAGTAAACCTGTCCTTTGAAGCTTTGACACCAGGCACTGACTTCTCTCTAGCTATAAAAATTCCAGATGGCACATTCTTTCACTAGAAAACTGCTTTGTCTACACTGAAAATCTGTTGTTTAGTGTACCGCTTCTATCAATTATCTTAGCTAGATCTTCTGGATAACTTTCTCCAGCTTCTACATCAGCACTTACGGCTTCATCTTGCACTTCTTTGTTATGGAGATGGCTTCTTTCTTTAAACCTCATGAAATTACTCTCTGCTACCTTCAGACTTTTCTCTCAGCCTTCATGGAATTGAAGAGGGTTAGGGTCTGCCTTGCTCTGGATTAGGCTTTGGCTTAGGGGAATATTGTGGCTGGTTTGATCTTCCATCCACACCACTAAAACTTTCTCCATATCAGTAATATGTCTGTTTTCCTTCCCTCCCTCCCTCTCTCCCTCCCTTCCTTCTTTTCTTTCCTTCTTTCCTTCCATTTCTTTCCTTCCTTCCT
This sequence comes from Saimiri boliviensis, assembly GCF_048565385.1. NCBI lineage: Eukaryota > Metazoa > Chordata > Mammalia > Primates > Cebidae > Saimiri > Saimiri boliviensis. Next base: position 60,288,665 of record NC_133452.1, on the reverse strand, counting down.
CCCTCCCTTCCTCCGTCTCTCTCTTTCTTTCTTTTTTTCTTTCTTTCTCTCTCTCCTTCTTTCTTTCTCTTTCTCTCTTTCTTTCTTTCCTTCTTTCTTTTCCTTCCTTCCTTCCTTCCTTCCTTCCTTCCTTCCTTCCTTCCTTCTTTACTTCCTTTCCTTCTTTCTTTCTTTCTGTGGAGTCTCACTCTGTTGCCCAGGCTGGAGTGCAGTGGCATGATCTTGGCTCACTGCAACCTCTGCCTCCCAGGTTCAAGCGATTCGTGTGCCTTAGCCTCCTGAGTAGCTGGGATTACAGGCACACACCACCATGCCTAGCTAATTTTGGTATTTTTAATAGAGACAAGGTTTCCCATGTTGGTCAGGCTGGTCTCAAACTCCTGACCTCATGATCTGCCTGCCTTGGCCTCCCACAGCGCAGGGAGGCCACCACGCCCAGCTGGCTGCTTTCCTTTCTTATCATTCTTGTATGCATTGGAATAACACTTTTAATTTCCTTCAAAAACTTTTCCTTTGCATTTACAACTTGGCTGTTTTGCACTAGAGGCTTAGCTTTTGGCCTATTCCAGCTTTTGACATGTCTTTCTCACTAAGCTTAATTATTTCTAGCTTTTGATTGCAAGTGAGAGTTGTGTGACTCTTCTCATTTAGAAGCCATTGTAGAGTTACTAATTGGCCTAATTTCAATATTATGTCTAAGGCAATAGGGAGATCCCTTGTCCTTGATACTCTCCTTCCTCTGCTTCTGCGACTCCACTTTCTCCTGGATCTCTTCTATATCTTTGATTATTTCTTCTCAATTTCCTGGACTGGGGGACCTCTTCTCCACCCATCTCGAACATGATGGTGTTTTCCTGGATCCTCTTTTTGGAACTCCTATTCTCTCCTTTCATATTCTCCCTCAGTGATCTCATTGACTCTTGAGGTTTAAAACCTCCAATATACTGTCAACTTTCAAATCTAAATGTCTTCATGGGACCTGTCTCCCAAGCCCCAAATGAGAGCATCTAAATGCTTCATAGACAGTGTTTGGATATCCCACAAACACCCCAACTCAGCATCAAAAGACAACTCATTCTTCTTCCATGTAATTCTCTAGTATTTCTACTTTTTTTTTTTTTTTTTTTTTTTTTTTTTTGAGATGGAGTCTCACTCAGGTGCTGGAGTGCAGTGGTGCAATCCCAGCTCATTGCAACCTCTGCCTCCCGGGTTCAAGCGATTCTCCTGCCTCAGCCTCCTGAGTAGCTAAGACTACGGGCATGTGCCACCACGCCCAGCTAATTTTTGTATTTTTAGTAGAGATGGGGTTTCACCATGTTGTCCAGGATGGTCTTGATCTCTTGACCTTGTGATCTGCCTGACTTGGCCTCCCAAAGTGCTGGGATTACAGGCATGAGCCACCGTGCTTGGCCCGTATTTCTATTCTTGGTTAAGCATCATCTAAGTAGTCAGACAGGATTTTTAATATTTTTTTGAGATGGAGTTTGGCTCTTGTCACCCAGGCTGGAGTGCAATGGCATAATCTTGGCTTATTCCAACCTCCACTTCCCAGGTTCAAGCGATTCTTCTGCCTCAGCCTCCCAAGTAACTAGGTTTATAGGTGCATGCCACCATGTCTGGCTAATTTTTGTATTTTTAGTAGAGACAGGATTTCACCATGTTGGTCAGGCTAGTCTCAAACTCCTGACCTCAGGTGATCCGCCTGCCTCGGCCTCCCAAAGTACTGGGATTATAGGCATGAGCCACTGCACCCAGCCATCAGACAGAATTAAAATGTGAGTATTGTCCTTAACTCCTCTGGCTTTCTTACCTTAGATCAATCAATCACTACCTCTTGCCAATATCACATCTATGTATTTATTGAATATGGCCCCTCTTCTCCATCCCCACTGCCTTAGTTCAAACTCATTATCTCACTTGTGTGGCTGTAATGGCCTTCAAAGTGGCCTCCATCCTTCCATGCCTTGCACCACTACCTCTGCCCTCAACCATATCTATCCTCCACACAGTGACCAGAGCAACTATGCCTCCTTGATTAAACCCCTTCAGTGACTTCTTGTAGACCAAGGAGCAAAACTCAACCTCCTTAGCTAGGCGTGCAAGACCTTCACTGCCTGACCCCAGCCCTCTATTCTGCTACTTCCCTTGCCCTCTATTTGAAGTATCCTAAACATTTTTTTTTTTTTGAGACGGAGTTTCGCTCTTGTTACCCAGGCTGGAGTGCAATGGCACGATCTCGGCTCACCGCAACCTCCGCCTCCTGGGTTCAGGCAATTCTCCTGCCTCAGCCTCCTGAGTAGCTGGGATTACAGGCACATGCCACCATGCCCAGCTAATTTTTTGTATTTTTAGTAGAGACGGGGTTTCACCATGTTGACCAGGTTGGTCTCGATCTCTCGACCTTGTGATCCACCCGCCTCGGCCTCCCAAAGTGCTGGGTTTACAGGCGTGAGCCACCGCGCCCGGCGTATCCTAAACATTTTGTGCTGTTTCATGTCTGTCTGCTTCTGCTCATATTTTCCCAGAATATTTTAACCTTACTTTACCACATCCCACCCTCCCATTTAATTTTTTTGCCTCCAAGATTCAACTCAGTCATTTTATCTTCCCAGACACGTTCATGACTCTTTTAACTTGGCTAAAGTCCATTTTGTGATGATTTCATTATAAAACCATATACTGTGATGCACACACACACACACACACACACACACACATTGCTTCTCTTACAAGTGTGAAACAAGAAGAGGGCTGATGATGTCATAGGAAGAATAAATGATGGAGACAATGAAAGGGTACAAGGGGAAGAAAGGGAAGGGAGTGAGAAAGGAAAGAGAGAACAAATTGTTTACAGCCACCAAAGCCAAAGGAAGAGAACAGTTCAAGAAGGAAAAAGTCACCAAAGATGTACAAATGACAGATAAGCATGAAAAGATATTTAACACCATAAGTAATTAGCAAAATGCAAATTAAACCCCCACTGAGAAACCTCTACATGCCCTTTAGAATGGTTAAAATGTAAAAGACTGACCATCTCAGTGTTGGCAAGGTTGTGGACGACCTGGATCTCTCACGTACTGCTAATGGAAATGCAAAATGGTGAGACCACCTTGGAAAACAGTTTGACAGTTTCTTAAAACATGGAGCATATACTTACCATGTGATCCAGCCATTCTTCTCCTAGGTATTTAACCAAGAGAAAAGAAAGTATACATCTATACAAAGATTTTTACACAATGTGTTTATAGCAGTTTTATTCATAATAGCCAAGAACTGGAAAGAACCCAAATGACCATCAAAAAATGATAAACTCATTGTAGTATATCCGTACAACAGAATAGTACTGCTCAGCAATACGAAGAAATGCACTATTTATGTTCACAATAATATGAAGACAAAAAAGAGCCCATAATGCATGATTCCATTAAATTCTAGGAAATGCATTCTCATCTATAGTTGCAGAAAGCCAAGCAGTGGTTGCTTAAGGAAGAGGTAGAGTAGGAAGGATGGCTGTGGGCATAATTTGATTGTGATAATGGTTATACAGTTGAGTACATATGCCAAAGATGATCCAGTTGCAGGCTTTAAATATGTGTTGTTTATTGAATATCAATTATACATCAATAAAGCTATTATTTTTAGAAGAAGAAGGAGGAGGAGGAGGAGGAATCCAATAGATTTGAATGTAGAGGGAAAATCCAGAGGGTAGGGATTAAAATGAGGCCACAAAAACGTCTTGCTGACTCTGAGAGCATTTCTGCTAATGAAATCAGAGTGAAAGCTGGATTGCCAGAGAAAAGGAGCAAGAAGAGGCTGATAGAAGTCTAGAAGGAGTGTATGTTTATTGCTCTTTTATTAGTCTGCTAGGGCTGCCACAACAAAATACCATGGACTAAGTGGTAGAAATTTATTTTCTCCCCATTCTGGAGGTGGGAGGTCTGAGGGCCAGCATGGTTGTTTTCTGGTGAGGGCTCTCTTTCTGGCTTGTGGATGGCTGCCTTACACTGGGTGCTTGCATTAAAGGACAGATGGGTGGGAAGCAAGTGAGAGAGAGCCCTGGTGTCTCTTCCTCTTTTATAAGCACAGCACCATGTCAGACTAAGGTCCCGCCCTTATGACTTCATTTAAACCTTATTACTTCCCAAAGGCCTGTCTCCAAATACTATCATTATGGAATTAGAACTTCAACAGAGGAGTTTTGGAGGGACACAAACATTCAGGCCATAGTAGCTCTTTAAGAATTGAGGAGGAAACTTGAAGGAGTAGGAATATTAAAGAATAAAAGAAGATGTGAACACATTTGTAGGAAGGGGCTTGGACAAGAGGAAGCAACTGAGGATAGAGATAAGTGTGAATACTGGGCATTGTTGGAATGAAGAGTACGGGTGGGGGGTCAGGGAGTTAGCGATTTCATTCAACAGCTTCTGTGGCCCAGGCAGGCAGGAAGTTAGGTGATAGAAATAGGTGGACTCATAGAGTCCTCTCACAGCCCCGTGCAGTGAGACGGGCTTTTTTTTTTTTCTTCTTTTTCTGTGTAAGGAAACAGGTTCTGAGAGGTTAAGGAAAAGAGGCAAGATCAGCAGCTCAGCGTCAGCACCAGGATCTGATTGCAGAGCATGGGCTTTCTTCTCTCTCACCTCACTCACAACCTTATAAGACCTCCCCAGTCCCCTGAACTAGTGGATGCTCCTAATTCCAGGAGACTGGGATACCTCAAGGGTCTTCAGAAAAAAATATGGTTGAAAACTAGATTTTTTTACCTAGGGTCTTTTCCTTTTTGCCTCAGTCTCCTTATGTCTCCTATGGTAATTCTGCTATGGGTAACTCCTTGTGTCTTTAATTGAAGAATAATCTTTCCTTCAAAGCTTTAACCTTTGTCTTTTAGTTAGTTGTTTATAAAAATATAAACAAATTCCATCCAACAGGCCCTGCAGCTCCATAGCCAGTGTGGAGCTGGAGTATTGGAAGACACGAATTTCCCTTTTATTTCCCCATTCTTCCTTCCCCTCTCCCTCACCATCCCTCTTTCTCCCCTTTTTCTCCTCCCTCCTCCCTCCCTTCTTTGTCCTTATGTTGGGCACAGCGGCATATACAGCCCACCTCCATCTGCCTAGGTGCCCTGTGGGAACTTTTCAGATCTTGTAGTCATGAAATCTATTAGTGGTATTCCTTGAGAGACCACTCTATCAGAACACACCATCTAGCCACTTTGCAGAAGGGAGATTTTTTTCTCAGAGCACTTCAGACAACTGCACTCTCTTCTGAAAATAGTCACACTTAGGGCCTCACCTCGTAATTGTGCAGGTGATATCTCTCTTCCTCCCCTCCCCTTTTCCTCCCCTCCCTTTTCCCTCTTCTCCCCTCCTCTCCTCTTCTTTCCACTCCCCTGTCCCATGTGCCCAGGCCTTTACATGTGCTGGGGATCAGTTGTGGCTGTGAGATTATTTTACAGCAGTACTTCAGGACTTATATGCCCAAGAAATTTAATTTACTTTGGTTTAAAATATTTTAGGAAATACGTTCAGATCTGAGAAATCATGGTGGAATGGGCCTAACCAGAAGAAGACATTCCAGAATTGTGAATGGCGTGGACAACTCAGTGATAGCCCTAACTCCAAAAGCCCCAGATACCCTTACTCATTCTCCAGAAAGATTTCAGGCTGCCAAAAGGTATTGTACCTGGTAAGATGGAAGAATGGATACTGGCTGGAATAATAAAAGTGTCCTCTTTTAAGTCAATTAACAAATGGTATTGTGGGACTGAAGGAGCCTAAAGTCTCAGAGTGACTAGCATCTTCAATAAAGACCTTGTATGAATACTGAGAGGGCTCAACTCCTTCCAATCTACTCCAGTCAATAAAGGACAGTGAACAGTCCTAATTTTAACCTCTTCTCTCCTCTTTCTCCTCCTCTCTTCTCTTTTCTTTCACTTCCCTTCCTTCCCTTCTTCTCTCTCTGTATATTTTTCAGACTCCAAAGAGTGTAGATCACAAGGAAGGCCTCTCCAAATTCTCCATATCTATCTTGAATTGAGAAGCACAGAATTGTCCTCATTATTCTTTTTGAAGACGGAGTCTCACTCTGTCACCCAGGCTGGAAGGCTCAGTGCACTGCATCCTCTGCTTCCTGGGTTCAAACAATTCTCCTGCCTCAGCCCCCCGAGTGGCTGGGACTACAGACGTGCACCATCACACCTGGCTAATTTTTGTGTTTTCAGTACAGATGGGGTTTCACCATGTTGGCCAGGCTGGTCTTGAACTCCTGACCTCAAGTAATCTACCTGCTTCAGCCTCCTGAAGGGCTGGGATTACAGGCATGAGCCACCATGCCCAGCCTGTCCTCGCTGTTCTAACAAAGGTTCTAACATTGCTTAAAGTAACAGGATGGTGAATTATTGTCAGAGAGGTATGACCTCTCCAGAGACATGTCTATAAATTAGAGATGCCCTATTCTGTCTGGATCTCTTTTCACCATGACAGAGAAAGAAATAGGTGGACTCATAGAGTCCTCTCACAGCCCCATGCAATGGGGGGAATGACCTTCTTACTCTGTAGACATTCATACTCTGTAGTATGAAGTACTTTGTAATACTCTGTATGATAATCTGTATGAATACTCTGTAAATCATACTCTGTAGTATTATTTGACTGAGTATTTTATCAGGGCCTACCAATGACACTCTAATTGAATTCTGGCAAATTTAGAATAAAAAACAGTAACAGGCAAAGCAATTTTATTACTCAAGATGCTGTTAGTCTGACACATGGCCAGAGATCAAATACGTTCAGTCTACATTTCCAATGTGTGGATGGAAGGTTTAAGACTGATATGTCTAGTCAAGAGGACCCTTGGGAGGCCACTTCAAGTATCCCTACAGTTAAGGCTAGGAGAATGCAAAGGGAGATGGGTAGTACAAACACTGGGCTCAGGACTGAGAAAGGCTGCTGATGCATGCTTCAGGCACGTGGGGTCCCTGAGCCTGAAATGTGGATGGTGACACATCCACATCCCTGGTGAATAGTCAGAAACACCTGAAGCAGGCGGGAACCATGGAGACCCAGCCAGCTGCCCTCCTGCTGCAATGCCCAGTACACACATTGTCTTTCTGTTCCCCGTCTGCATGCCTCCTGCGTTGGGCTCCCATGTCTCTGTTCACTTGTCAGGGCTCCAGAGGCCTTCGTGTCTATTCAACTGGAAAAGGTGGGGCTGAGGAACATGATGCTGAACGCCTTCCTCCTGAGGAAACAAACCATGGCCGACGGAATGAAGAACCCTGTGAGTGTGCAGTGAGAAATGCTGGCCAAAGCTCTGGTCCTCTTTTGTATTTAAGCAAATGAAAAGTCTTCACTTGGAATCTGTTGATCTGATGCTTTCAACCTATTTGGCTAGGACCACTGAAAATATATTGTAAAGAAGTGAAAAGCGGAGTTCAATAAGAAGTAAAAAGGAGTCAGTTCCAGTGGGTTGCAGTCATGTTTAAAAATGTATGCATTTTCCCAAGGCCACAGTTTGTTTTGTCACTTTCTAAATGAACTCTTTTCAGCACCTGCACTGGAACATTAACCTACTTTTGAGTGACCCACAGGGGATTGGGGATAAGACAGGTGAACAATGGGTCTTATCCATCTGGTGACCTGATAACCATGCAGTTATCTTGTTTTTTCAGACACTACCACTATGTTTGTGTTTAAAGGTTTTTTTTATATTAGCCTAATCTATTGAAAAATACTAAAACTCAAAACTTTGATCAGTAATAATTATTCCTTAATTTTGTCAGTATCATTTCATTACTCATTAATTTTTTGATGAGAAGATCATTATGCTAATACATAGTTATTTAGGAGGAAAATGACAAGATTTATAATTCTAGGCTTTGTTCCCTATTTGTGATTTTAGAGGAAAGACTTAAATTTACCTAATCTAGTTCTACAGATGAGATATGACAGGGGCCAGCAATTACTGCTCAGCAATAATAGAAGCAAAGGGTCCCTTCTAATAAGCAATTCTCAAAAAAATATTGACCAAGTGAAAAAAACCGTTCATGAACTGCCCTTCAGGGTTATTCAATACCCATCAGAAAGAGCTCAGACAATATAATTACCTATATTAATTTTGTCAGGGTCTGGGGGCTGCTTACTAGCTAATAAGTTAATCTATTACTGTTCCATGGATGCTGGCAGAAGGCACACAAAACTCCTTTGTCAGAGACAAATAATTGTATTATTCACAACAGAGTAGGCAACATGAGCTTCATGTTCATGCCAGTCCCACAGGGACAGTGTGGAGTAGCCTACATGCAGGTAGTGGCTTATGTCACAGTTGAAAAGCACTGAATCTGGGGAACCCACCTCCTGCTCCTTTTCCTGGAGGGAGAGATCACCTTATCACTCAAGATTACTCTCTGCAAACACAACCCTGAGAAATGGTTGTGAGGTAAAGTGTGGTCAGGGCCTTGCAGCCTTGGGATACTCAGCGAGACGGGTAGGAGCGGGAGAGAGACACAGAGGAGTGCCTCCTAACAAGCTTAACCTACAAAGAGTGTCCCAGATGTGTGGCCTTTTCCTGCTTGAAGTTTGCTTTAAGTTTGTACACATGCACTAGGCTGGGGAGTTCTTATAGCCAATTGTCTAATAAAACTATCATTCTCCTTCATCACAGGATGAAACTGGAAAAGTCAAGAGAGATGTTATAGTTGAATATTGTCAGAAGTAAGTATAGTATATGTGAATAACACATGCTGATTTCTCTGACTCTAAATGCAATAAACAGCAGTTTTATTGGCTAAAACCAAGTTAAACTGCCCTCTGACATGCATGGGAGCATTGGAAGTGAAGGATAGGGGTCGCTATGAAGGGGTTCATGCTTCTGCCTTCAGGCAATAGCCGTCTGACCCAAATGGGAATTTTTTCTTGATAGAAGTACTGTCTCTTTGGAAAGTCCTTCAGGAAAGCAGATCCTGGAACTTCTGTGAGAGGTGGAAGAACTTGGACTGTGCTTCTGGACATCCTTTCTTCTGACTGTCAGGTCTAAACACCGCATGTCTCACTGTGCTCTTCGGGGTCAGATCATGGCATACTGCAATAGCCTGAGAGATCTTCTGGAAGATCTTCCTACCATCAGGGACACATTGTTCATGGTCGGGCAACCACAAGAGAAGAAGGGGTTGAAGGACTTCAAGGAGGGCCTCAAGGCTGACCCCAGGTGTGTAATTTCCCTCAGTGTTTATTATTCTCCTTCCCTGGACATACTTCTCCCAGGGGAGAGGCATGTTAAGGTTAATAGTAAACCTTTACTGCCCTTGACCTTGATCTTCTTGTCTAAAAGGGCAAAAGAAAGAGTTAACACTCTAAGAATAAGAGCATCCTTGTATTTGAACCCAGAAGGGGTTCTTTGTTTATGGGCTGTTTGGCTGTTTTTTCAATCTATGCAGTTTTGTTTTCCCTGGGAGCCCAGAGATTTTCATCAGTCACAATCTTTTACATAGCTAGCATCTAAAATAAGCAAACAAATAAGTAAACTTAATCTTGAGAGCTGTCCTGTCTTCAAATATTCTACTTAATGGAGTAGAAGAAATAGAAAAAAAAAAAAAACAGTGATATACCAGTGCCTTGGATAAATCAGTGTCCTTCTGTTTTTCTCTGAGAGGAAAAATATATCTGTGTGTGTGTGTGTGTGTGTGTGTGTGTGTGTGTGTGTGTGTGTAGTTTTTTTTTTTTTTTTTTTGAGACTGAGTTTTGCTCTTGTTACCCAGGCTGGAGTGCAATGGCGTGATCTGGGCTCACCACAACCTCCGCCTCCTGGGTTCAGGCAATTCTCCTGCCTCAGCCTCCTGAGTAGCTGCGATTACAGGCACGCACCACCATGCGCAGCTGATTTTTTGTATTTTTAGTAGAGACGGTGTTTCACCATATTGACCAGGATGGTCTCGATCTCTTGACCTCATGATCACCCGCCTCGGCCTCCCAAAGTGCTGGGATTACAGGTGTGAGCCACCACGCCCTGCTGTGTGTGTGTATACACACACACACACACACACACACACACACACATTTATATTAGAGGGATATTAAGTGATAAGAGCTGCTTCCATACATATCATGCATTATCCAGTTTTCCAAAGTTTCTTAACTCAGCCTACCTAGGGTTCACCCACTTGGATGGAAGAGTTAGCGTATCTGTGCAGTGACCACACTTCCTTAAAAAAAAAAAGAGGGAGATGCTATATGGTGTGTAACCTCCAAAGAGGAGAAAAACACCCTGCAGGGTGAGCTTACCTCATTCCTCACTCTTCCCCTTGTAGCATGGAGCCTGAATAACAGTAATACTTAATATATATGATCATAAACTGGATAGATGGAAGGGAACCGAAAGATCATTTGTATCAGACCACTTTCGCTCATTCATTCATGCAGGCTTTACCCAACCATCATTTATTAAGTGCCCAGTTAGCATTAGGCACTTTGCTATGTGCTAGATTTACAAAGGTAAGTAAGTCATTGACTGGCCATAAATTCAGTCTAGTGGGGGAAAGCTCTATAAACAAACATCTAACTTCAAGGACAACACGTGAGAGGTATGTGAAAAGGTCTATGAAGACACTAAAGAGGCAGCGTTTTTTTTTTTTTTTTTTTTTTTATGTACAATTTGATGCATTTCAATGTATGTACACATCTCTGAAACATCACCATCAAGATAGTAAATATGTCCATCACCCCAAGTTTCCTTCTGCCTTCTTGTAATCTTTCCTTATGGCCCTCATTGCCTCAGGCAATGCCACGGCTCTGCTTTCTGTCACTCTACATTAATTTGCATTTTCTAGAATTTTATATAAATGGAATCATACAGTATATATTCTTTCGTGTTTGGCTTTCGCTCAGCATAATTATTTCAAAATTTATCCATGTTGTTGTATCCATTGTTCATTCATTTTTATTGCTTAGTAGTTTTCCATTGTAAGGATATGCCAAATCTCTCCTCCTGAATTTTTGAATCCATACTCAAATCAGGTTTTCATCCTCACTACATCACTGTAACTGCTCCTGCCAAGGTCACCCAAAGTTAATTCTAACTCATCTTCTCTGAACACATCCACAGTATGTGTCATAGCTGATCTCTGCCTCCTCGTTAGAGCGGTTCCAGGTGCCTTCCAGAATGCCTTATTCTCCTGCTGTCTTGCCCTGTCTCCCGACCACGCTTGCTCCACCTCCTTGGCTGCTTTTCCCTCATCTCTCAAAGCCTCTAAACTTGTGTGTCCTGGGACTCAATCCAATCTCCTTTCCATTTATACTCCGTTGGTGATCACATCCTGTTGTTTGTTTGTTTGTTTGAAATGGAGTTTCGCTCTTTTTGCCCAGGCTGGAGTGCAGTGGCACAATCTCGGCTTACTACAACCTCCGCCTCTCAGGTTCAAGCGATTCTTCTGCCTCAGCCTCCCAAGTAGCTGAGATTACAGGCTTGCACCACCACACCCAGCTAATTTTTTGTATCTTTAGTAGAGACAGGTTTTACCATGTTGGCCAGGCTGGTCTAGAACTCCTGATCTTGTGATCCACCTACCTCAGCCTCCCAAAGTGCTGGGATTATAGGTGTGACCCACCACGCCCAGCCTGTTTGTTTTTTGAGACAGGGTCTCGTTCTGTCACCCAGGCTGGAGTGTAGCGGTGTGATCTTGGCTCACTGCAGCCTCTGCCTCTCGGGTTCAAGGGATCCCCCACCTCAGCCTCCTGAGTAGCTGGGACCACAGGCACGTGCCACCACACTGGGCTAATTTTTTGTAGTGCTGGGGTTCTGCCATGCTGCCCAGGCTGGTCTCAAGCATGTTTTTGCTTTCAGTTATCTCACATTCTGTCGTCACAGGTGGTGCCTCACCATTCCTGGGGACCAGGGCCTCCTTGTTCTGAGCACATACAGTGAGGTGTAGGTCAAACGACAAGTGAGCAGGTCTGCATGTCATATGGGCCGAGGGTGGCCATTTGGGCGTGAGAGTGGGGGTGTGAGGGAATGTTGCATGGGATACACGTGGGTTAGGTGTGGGGTGCAGTGGTGTGGTGCCAGGTAGGCGTCTTGGCGGGGCTCACCTTCCAAGAGGCAGTGTTTTATGCTATCCTAGGGCTACAGAGAGGAATTCAAAGATAAACTGACAGGAATGTTGGAGTTCACCAAGAAAATGGGGCTGCTAGAACAGGCTACAGAATGCAAGAGAATGAAAGAATCTGAAGTCCTTAAGCCTGACTGACTGACAGCTATCAATATAGTGGCCAGTCCCACCTTGATACTTATGAAATGCCCAGTTTATGGATACCAGTGTTTGGTTTCATGAGCTCAGCCGAGCTTTCACTTGGGTAGATGTCAGTATTTACCAAATGGAAGAATGCATCCGAGAGAAGAGTAGAGGCTAAGGTACTTCAGTAGACTATTTTGCTGAAGGGCTTGACTAGATACCTGTTGCCCAGTGAGGCTGCAGTATATCTTTCTCTCATATGAAGCATCACAGGAGAATCCTCTAAGACTTCTTAGCTCCATTCTCTAGCCAAGTTAACTATGTGCTAGCCCAGTCTACAGCTGGGATTGAACTTCAAAAGTAGTTTAGCCAGTGCAGTAGTGCATGCCTGTGGTCCCAACCAGTCAGGAGGCTGAGGTGGGAGGATCACCTGAGCTCAGGAATTCAGGGCTGTATGGCACTATGATCATGCCTGTGAATTGTGACTGCAGTCTAGCCTGGGCAACACAGGAGACTCCATCTGTAAAAAAATTAATAAATAAAATTTAAAGATTAAAATAGTTTCCAGAAGTCTAACCATGAACTTGCCATAAAGTTGTGTTTAGGATAAAATATATTCAGGAAGTCCATTTTTATTTCTGATCTGTTTCATTTTCAGCAACTGAATAAGTAGATCCAGATATGGAGAGGAGGGAAAAATCTAACTTACAGATCTTGCTCCATTCCTTTATTATTTCTTATAGATGCTGTGTATTTTCTAAAGATTAAGGGAAATGGTGAAGCTGGAGAGCCTAGACACCTCAATCATCTGGTCAGTTAATGTGTGATAACTTTAGGATAGGGTCTTGGACTGGGAAAGTATGAGCAAAGTGAGTGCCCACTCAGAGCCTGAATCACATAGTCAGCCAGCAGATGAGCTGCCACTGATAGAGGCTCAGTGTTTCTCTCCTACACCAATCTCCTGCTTCCTAAACACTCTAGATGTTAACATGGCCCTTTTAATACACTCATATAAAAAGGAGTATAGAGAAAGGAAATTCTGTCTTATGTGAAAGTCTGGAAAAGCACTGTATAAGATTCTTCTAACTCCCAAAGTCAGTGGTTCCATGCATCTCCTGCTTCCTAAACACTCTAGATGTTAACATGGCCCTTTTAATACACTCATATAAAAAGGAGTATAGAGAAAGGAAATTCTGTCTTATGTGAAAGTCTGGAAAAGCACTGTATAAGATTCTTCTAACTCCCAAAGTCAGTGGTTCCATGCATCTCCTGCTTCCTAAACACTCTAGATGTTAACATGGCCCTTTTAATACACTCATATAAAAAGGAGTATAGAGAAAGGAAATTCTGTCTTATGTGAAAGTCTGGAAAAGCACTGTATAAGATTCTTCTAACTCCCAAAGTCAGTGAGTGGTTCCATGCACTGAGGATCGACTAAGAAAAATTAAATGTCAGCCACAAGAAGGTGTGATGGAGAGAGACATGGACTGGGAGTCAGAATATTTGGACTTTGCCCAGCTCAGTCATATGTTGCCCTGAGGTCTTGGGTAAATCACTTGTCTTCAATTTCTGGGCCTCAATCTTTTTGTCTAATGACTGAGGAAATTGAAGAACAGCTCTCTGAAGTTAAACATGTTATGATTCTTGGTGCTAAGTTATCTAGAGCACGATTCCAAGGAATAGAACTGCTAAGGAAATACTTTATTGTAAGGGGCCATTTTTAAGACTGCTCAGGACATGATAAATAGGAATCATCCCAAGCCAAAGTTAACTAGAGATGAAGGGACAGAGTTGAGGAGTGAGGGCCATAGAGGAAAGAGGACCTCATCTCATTCATAAAATAAGGGGTTGAGTTAGAATGAGGATGAGAAATCAGTTTTATTCTAAACTTCAATTCAAACAATGCATTAATGGCCCTACTGAGGATTCTGAGGCATCTCAAGTTTGTGAGAGTAATTGTAATTGATTGGCAATTTCTGCCATGCTCCAGGAAAGGCAGAAAGGTAACTTCCATGCTATGGGTTTGCCATCCTTGACTAGAAGAGCCCATAAAATTCTAAGATGCTACTTAATTCTGCAAAGGGTTTAATATACTGTGTTTAGTTTAGCAAAGACACTCCTGTCCTGGTAGAGGAGGAGCCAGGGGGAGCCCTTTTCCTAAGCAGGAAGTTTCTTGAGGTTTCCATTCCCTTCATGGCCCCGGAGGAGACTGGAGTCTGGGGTCTAGGATGACGCTCCACTACACTCCAGGAGTGGCTGCATTTGCTGATGGACAGAGAGAGGAGGCTAATATTAATTGAGCCCTTACTTTGTGACAAGTAGAAACACGGTCATCCCTAAAACAGCTACTTTGTGCGAATTAGAAGGCAGCATTGCTTCCTCTGAGCAGGTGTAGTCTCATACCAGGGAAAAGCATCTAGCAAGTAAAGTACAGGTTGGGTCTTGGCCACTGCTTGTTGTCTCAGGGCACAACCTGATCAACAGTATATGGCAGCCTAACCAAGTGCCGGTCCTTGCCCAGCAAGGACAAATAGTTAATTATAGTACACTGTGATCAAGTAAAATAAATGTTTAATGAAAGCCCCCACCAAGAAGTAGTATTATCTGAAGGATTGGGGTGATGAGGATGGGGAGCAAAAAAGGCTCTAGGGAAGAGTGGGTGCTTAACCTGTGTCTTGAATGACAACTAGTGCTCCAGGGGGACAGGGAAAGGAAATTCAGCTCAAGCTGGGAGAATGGCATGTGCAAAGGAACAGAGGTGAGAGACAGCATGTGGACTTGTGCGGGACTCATATCCAGAGTATGTGAGGCAGCAATGGGAAGTAGAATGTATCGAGGAGTGAGAAAAGAGCCAGAAGTCTTTGTCCTTCAGGTCATTGGGAGAAGTGGAGCAAGAGGACTGTCCGTGACATTATGTAGGAAGCTACTACAGTTGTAGAGAGAGATGTTTAGAAGGTGAAATCAGCTAGGCCAGGTGCTGGATATAATATGAAGCTGAGGGAGAAGGAGGAACCTAGGATATCACTCAGAATCTCTGGCTTGGGTGAATGAAAATATAGCAGCGCCATTACTGTTTAATGGACACGGACTTTCAGTTTTGGAAGGCGAAAAAAGTTCTGGAGATGGAGGGTAGCGACATGTGCACAACACTGTGAATGTACTCAGTTCTACTGCAATATACACTTTAAAAATGGCTAAAATGGCTAAGAGGTGAGGCCTGGGATGGCCAGCTGGGCTTGGAACTGAGCAGGGTCAAGATAGAGGAGGACGTGCTGACCACCCTGAAGATCCTCATCACCGGTGAGAGTGGGGTGGGCCAGTCCAGCGTGTTCTTGGGGCTCACAGATGATACTTCTGACCCAGAACTTGCAGCAACAATAGTATGATTAGCAAACAGTATGATGAGAATGTAAGCCAAGTGAAACAAAGAGATTACTGTCATGGAAGTTGCCTCAAATTTCAGTTGTCTGGAAAGCAAAGTAAAGTGGACCAGCTGCCACAAAAAATATACTCAGCGAACTCTAAGCAAGTTTTGGGGGCTCCCCAAAACCAACAAAAGCTTCAACAAAAGTAGAATTTCAAATTTCTGTAATTTGGTTAGAAATCACCTCCCAAAATTAAACATGAACATCAATGTCTGTACTAACAGCCTCATGGGGTGGACACAAGATTTGTGTTATTGATCCGAATGTTACCAAGGATTCATGATTTCTGGCATCTGTCAGTGTTAATTTAAGAAAGGAGCGGATTGGCCAGACATAGTGGTTCATGCCTGTAGTCCCAGCATGCCAAGGAGGGTGGATCACCTGAGGTCAGGAGTTACAGACCAGCCTGGCCAACATAGTGAAACCTTGTCAATACTAAAAGTGCAAAAATTAGCCAGGTAATTTTTGCACCTGTAATCCCAGCTACTCGGGAAGCTGAGGCAAGCGAATCACTTGAACCTAGGAGGTGGAGGTTGCAGTAAGCCAAGATAGCACTACTGCACTCCAGCCTGGGTGACAGAGCAAGACTGTCTCCAAATACAGTAGTAGAGCAAACCCAGCTGTGAGGCAAGGACCTCATCAAGTAGTCATGCAGTGCTTTTGTTAGGGTTCTTGGAGCAAGTCTTCCTCATTCCTTCACCTTCTCCTGACCTCCCTGTAAACCTGAACTGCCAGTTACCTCAATTTTCTTTAAGGCCAAACTGTTCTTAATGTTGTTAAATTGGTTGAGGACATGGGTGAGCCACTGCTTGTTCTGCACGTTGTCCTCAGGGTGCTCTTCAAGCAGTACAGCAGACATATGGCTTTGGCCCGCAGGAGTGATTCGCCCATTACCTAGCCCAGTTGCGTCCCAAGATGTGTCCTCCAAAGAAGCCGATCAGATAGAGGGATCCTCACTGTGGTTGTAGCTCTGGTGGAGCATTTTGTCCACTTGCTAGGCATACAGGAACGGGTTGCGGGGCACACAGAGCCTTTTGCACCTCACGCACACCTGCTTGTTCCGGATCTGCCTTCCGTTTCCCTGTGCCACACGCAGATCCTGCACCATGGGATTTACTGACTTTGCAAAGATGTCCCGTTCCAGCAGTGAGTTGCTGTGGGAGCCCACCAGCATCTATGTGAAACTCGCCTGAGTGCACCTCCCGGAGGCAGAGAGGCGGTAGGAATCTTGGTGGTGAAATAGCCCTGCACAAAGCGTCTCTCCGCCTTGGCTGGGCTCCTCACCGGGCTGCACTACTCCTTCAGATCGTCCCCTTTGTCCTTGGACCGGTGAAGGAAGCCGGTGGCCAGTGCGGCCGTCAGCATCATGGGTGCCAGCAGGAAGATCCAGGGGTGTGCTCCCGCCTGCCACTCCGGCCACTGGAAGGAGAGTGGCACGTCCAGGAAGTAGGAGTGGCAGTGGCGCCAGCAGACAGGCTCTCCGGGGTCTCCACCTCTGGCAGGGATGGGTCGTCCCCTCCAACCCGGGGGATGGCTGTGGCCCCTGCCCCTGCTCCAGCAACTGCCATCCTGGTTCCTCATCCGACTCCGGGACGTCCCTGGCCCCGGACCTCGTGGCGTTGAGCTGCGCTCTGTCTGGGACCCCTGCAGCCTCTTGGAGCCTGGCCCCGGCCGGCCCCGGTTTCCCTGCGGCTCAGACTCCGGTTCTGGCTCTGACCCCCCGCCCGACCCCGGCTCCATCGCCCATCCCGCTTCCTGGGCTCCGGCTTCGCCCCAGGCTCCGGATCCAGCTACACCACGACGTTAGAGGAGCCGAAGGCCGTTTCCGGGGAGCACAGGCGGCGCTGTCACTTGGCACAGCAGGTGAAGGGGCAGCTGCCAGCGGAGCTGCCACCTCCGCCCCGCCCAACGGCTTTCCGGGAAATTCTAGGGGAGCCTGTGCGAGCCCGTGGCGGGCCCAGACCAGAGGCCGCGTGGGGAGCACGTGGGTGGCCACATCGCCCAACGAATCTGAAATGTGTTGGTCTTGTGCCTGTCCTCCCAAGGGTTCAGCAAATACAAAGCCATCAATTGTGCGCCTATACAATGGGACTCGCAATGTATTGGGAGAAGTTGGGTGTTTCTCCCCACAACACACAAACGGCACAGAAATTCCACGTGTCCTGAGTGACATTTTGCCTTTCCTGAGGTTCACCCAGTGGCAGTTTGAGGTCAGACAGGTAATGTGCCTATGTCGTAACACGATTCCAGAATAGCACATCTCACACACATGTATGAACAGCCAATCATCATGCTCGTGAACCACGAAAGGACCCTAAAGCCTTTTAAATAAAATTCCACTCCTGCTCTGAAAACAGACAAACAAAAAGGCTAAAATGGTAAATTTTGTGTTATGTATATTTTACCACAATTTTTTTTTTTTTTTTTTTTTTTATGGAGGGGAAGAGATGGTAATGCCACTGCCACTGGGAGAAAGAGATATGGAGGGAGATGAGAAATCGCAGCTCAGAAGCCTCAGCTGTGAATTTCTTCCACCAGCCTCCCGACGAGGATCAGGTGCTTCTTGATGGGCGTCCTCTGCACTGTCATACACTTCCATTAGCCATGCTGCTGCACAGCGTCGTGGTTGCCAGCTGGGTCTGGAAGGTAAGAGCATGGAGGGCAGAGGGGGTCTTCATTTTGTATCCAGGTGTGCACCTCTGACTTTGACCCTGGTTGAAAGGGAGGGGGTGTGTGTTAGGGGTGGGAGTTGGGGAAATAGGGCATCAGGAAGGGGAGGGAGTTCCAGTTTTAATTTTGTCAAGAAATAGCAGACCATGTTATCATCTGCTGGCAGGAATTTGGTATGGGTGCCTTAAAGAAGGCTTGGAATTACGAAACAAGAAAATGGGCATGAGAGCTGATCAAAGGAAAGGAAAAGGATTGTTCCAGGGTGTCAGTGCTCAGGCTGGAAACCATTTCTATCAGTGTAATTAGCAGTGTGATTTCCTCCAGCTGTGCTTAGCAACATGCACTCAGAAACAGAAAGCGGAGTAGTTGGAGGGACCCAGAACTGGGGCTTTGACAGGTAGGTGGGTTGTGACTACAAAGCAGCAGAGAATTGAAGGTGCTGGGAAGAGAGTAGTTCATGTGCCTGACTGTGAGACCCAGTCCGGATAGGGAAGGTCCAGTCTGAGATCAGAAAGGAGCTGACAAATGGAAGGGGAGACCAGAGGACTGGATGATGTCAAGGAACCTATTTTGGGGGAATAAAGGAAGGGAAGTTTAGTGGGAGTGGATGACTCAGAAAGCTGGAGGAATAAAATATGGGGCTGGGAAAGTTAAGACTTTGGAGGTGATACGGTTTTAGAGGATCATAAAGTCTTGGGTGTGGCCCAGAAGTGGTCAGCTGAAGGGGAATGAAAGGGGACAGTGTTGAGCAGGTTGGGGAATTGCCAGGCCAGGTAATTGACAGGCCATCCACAAGGGGCAGGGGCAAGTCTCCCTGTGGGGCTGAGAACCAGGCTATGCTTCTTGTACTGAGTACCTAAAGCTTTCTGTGGTCATCTCTGCTCTTCTCAGCCGATGGCTGCTTGCTGCAAGCAGGGCTGGAAATGGCAGGAAACAACAGATAAGAAGTAAAGGATAGCACTTGGTAGAGGGCTCTGTGGCTCCAGGGCCTCTTCTCAGAGGCCAAGGACTGGTTCAGTCTTGCTGCTAGCAGCAGCTGCCAGCATGTGGCCTGCAGGTCCATGCGCTCAGATGCAGAAGTTACAACTTTTTATTTTTGGTATTCATTGTTACCTTTGGGCAGGAATGAACACTGTGAACTGTATAATAGAGATGAGATTGGATTAAGCTGGTTTTGATCTGTTTCAGAAAAGGAATTGTCTGACTTTGTGGTTGCTAACAGAAAGGCAATTCTCCAAACTAAAACCATACTTTATTCCTGAGCTGAGAATTAACTGATCAAAATCCTGAGACTTATGTTTATTGTAGCACTACTCACAACAACCAAGATATGGAGTCAACCTAATGACCCACAAATCAATTATTTGCAGCAGCATGGGTGCACCAAGGATTTTCCACCAAGAAATAACTCAGGATGGTGGTTCATCTGGGGGCCACCAGGGAAGTGCACATCAGGCTTCAAGGGTGCTGGCCACATTCTGTTTCTCAGGCCAGGTGGTGGGTACCTGGGCTTGTGTGAATCCTTAAACCAGGCCTATGTGGACAATATGTTTGTATATAAACCTGCAACAAAGAGATGACTAAACGAAGAGTTGACTAAGCTTAATAAGAAATAATAAGGTATTTGGAGGAGGAGGAGAAAGGAGGAAAAGAAGGCCAGAAGCTGGAGAACCTGGCAAGAAATGTGGTGGCAAGGGAAGAGAAACAGAGCCTGGTTCTAGAACCCAGATTCTACAGCTGGAGAGATAGATGTACATTTGTATTCTAACTTCATCTTTTAGGAACTGGGTAGATCTCCATAACCTCTCAGGGCGTGCATTTCCTCAGCTGTGGAAGAGGAACAAAAATAGATCCATCCTGAGGTTGCCAGATGAATTAAGTGACATAAAATATGAACCACCTAGTGTGGTGTTGGCCATCTAATTCACGGCCTTCCTGTCCTTTCTTACCAAGCCTTTCCCTCCCTCCGTCCCCACTCCTTCTCCCACATAGCTCTGGCTAAAATCAGCCTAACTGCTCTTCTTCCTGTTGAGTTATTTATAAACTGGCCACCTGGGAGCAGCATGAAAAGGGCTGCTCTAGGGCGTGGATGCTGGGCCTGTGGTGACAGGCCCTTGTGACGGAGGGGAGGGCGGTGATTCAACAGGGTCATTCATGATGCCTCTTGTTTAGAGAGAAATGCTGTGTTATGAGTCCCATTTTCTAACACTTGCAGGAGATGTCAGCCCCTGCCTCGATGTTTGCTGTCAGAGGATGGAAAAGTTTTCCTCAGTTTATGGTTCATACCCCATTCTGCTGAAGTGCTGGTTATGTTCAAAACTCTGCCAGAAAAGGTTTTTTTTTTTTTTTTTTTTTTTTGCATGTGTGCCGGAATGGAAACTGGCTGGTTTTTGTCTCACAGTTAAACATATCAATTCCAGAGAACATCCATTGTTTTATTCAGATATCTAACTACTGAAATCTTTTCACGGCAGCTCTTTCTGCTTTATTATAATTTGTCTTGGGCCTCACTGTGCTGTGATTTTGCTTTCTCCCTGGTCACTAATGAACACTAATTTGAGCTTCTGACATTTCTTATTAATCTTCGATTTCCTTCCAACTCTTCCAGAAAATCCCACTGTTGCTCTGAAGCTAATGATAGATTGATATTACACTTGTAACTCAGGGTTACTGTTCTTTGAGGGGTGCTCTATGTACCTCACTAACTGATTAAGGGCAATGTTGGTAACAATTTTTTAAAAAAGAAAACATAAAAACACATAAAACACTTAAGTATTTGCTAAAGAAATAGAATGCAGTGTTGAGAATGGCATTTGGGAAATATTCTGATTTTTCTTTGTAAGTAAAATTCTGTTTCTCAACCTTCGTTTCTTATCCCTACTTTCATTTGAAGAAGTTTCAGATTTTTATTTTTAAAAATATGAAAATACTACCTTCTTCAATTACATCACAATTTTTCACTTTTCCTCCACTTGCACATTGATATACAAGATCCATGGTTTGATTTTCAGTCATGTGTTGGTTTAAACAGTGTTGATAAATATCTCTACCTTGCTTACAGGTATTCTCTCAAGATAATGCTGTCTGAATATGAGTCCCTTCTATGAATGTAGTTGTGACCTTTGTAATTCCTTGATGGTCATACAAACATTTTGATGTGTTCATGACTCCAATGACTTTAAACAAAGGAACACATTGCTTTAACCCCCCACCGGAGTCCCCGTGTCCAAGGGCATGTAATCCTGGTTCATGTATAGGTTTATTCTTCTTTTTCTGATATAATCCTGTATATACTGTGACAATGTTTATTGATATATTCTTGCTTAAAGATGTCGTTCCTATTCAGCACTCTTATATGTTTATATGCCTCTTAGAAACTTCCTAAAACATATTTCCCTGTATTGATTTTTATCCATAGGCAGGTTTTAAAGCCTTAAAGCAAACTTTACAGCTGATAGCTCCTCTGCGTGATATTGTGTCCTACTTTGTCAGTTTTGCTAAGCTTGGCAATTGGCCAGCATGTTTTGAATTTCCTCTAAGTCCCAACCCTTTGAGAGGTGATTGGGGAGGAGCTGAAGGCATTGGTGAGTGATTAAAGGTGATTCAGATCACCTTTGACATTCACTTGGAGTTCTATGACGCTCTTAATACTTGGAGAGACAGAACTACAATATATTCTCATAAATGACAGTGATCAGAAGGGCAAAGGAGAAGTCCAAACTGTCTTATAGACTGTCTCCACACTGCACAGCTATCTGCTTGATTCCACATTCATAGGCTATACCACAGAATGCACCAAGCTGGGAGTCGGGAGGCCTGGGTCTTACCCTGACTCTGCCATTTGTTTACTGAAAGCCAGGCACTTTACTCTCTGAGTCTCTGCTTGTCCATCTATAAAATGGGGTGATAGTATCTGTGTCATAGAGATGTTCTGTGGATTGAAACGTATGTAAAAATTCTAGAAGGATATGTAAGTTCCCATTAAATATTAGTTTTCTTTCATTCTCATTTCTTTCCTGGCCTTCATAAACTCACACGGCAAGGTCAGAGCCAATCACTTCCTGTTAAGAAGCTTGTAAACAGCCCTTGGTTAGCTATCAGTGACCTAAAAGTCTTGTGATAAGAGTGACTGAGGCTTTAGTTTTATACACCAGGTGCTCACCAACACAGGTTATAAGATAAACACATGAGGTGAATTAAAGACACTGAAATGGGCCAGGTGCAGTGACTCACACCTATGATCCCAGCACTTTGGGAGGCCAAGGCCGGCAGATCACGAGGTCAGGAGTTCAAGACCAGCCTGACCAACATGGTGAAACCCTGTCTCTACCAAAAATACAAAAAGTAGCTGGGCATGTTGGTGAGCACCTGTAATCCCAGCTATTCAGGAGGTCAAGGCAGGAGAATCACTTGAACCCAGGAGGTAGAGGTTGCAGTGAGCCAAGATGGCACCACTGCACTCCAACCTGGGCAACAAGAATGAGACTCTGCCTCAAAAAAAAAAAAAAAAAAAAAAGAGACACTGAAATGTTCAGTAAGCTATGTTTATCAGAATCAGGGAGAGTAATCTCACCTTAATGACTACCATCCAAATAATGTCACTGGTCATGTAAATATCAATTAATAGTAAAATATTATAGTAGCCAGGGATTTTAAAGAACTAGAAGAGCCTAAGAAATGAGGCAGCATGCCTATTTAAACCGAATGCTCTTAAAACAAATGTCAGAGAAGCTGAGGATATTCCCCTCTGGCTGGTTGGTGCATAAAGGAAATACGTGTATGGGAGACCTTGGAGCTGGTGGCTGGTATATTTGCATTGTGCTAAGGAACACTGAAGGGCTCTGTAAACATTTAGATGTGGACATAGGGAAGGGCGTGAGTGGTGATCTGGGAGGAGGGTAATGCCTGTGTCTAGGAGAGGCAGGAGGATGAGAAAGTGGTAGTGGTGCCACCTCGTCAGAAGTCACAGAATTGTTGCAGACTAATCAGCTCCCAGAGTGACTCACAAGTCTCCACCACAAGCATCAGATTAGAGAAGCTCCAAAGCACTCTGAGGTCCTTTCCTTTTTCCTTTTTAGACAGAGTTTTGCTCTTGTTGCCTCAGCCTCCCAAGTAGCTGGGATTTCAGGCATGTGCCATCACGCCCAGCTAATTTTGTATTTTTAGTAGAGACGAGGTTTCTCCATGTTGGTCAAGCTGGTCTCAAAGTCCCGACCTCAGGTGATCCATCTGCCTTGGCCTCCCAAAGTGCTGGGATTACAGGTGTGAGCCACCACGCCCAGCCAGGTCCTTCCCTTTAACTAGCTGGGGACTGTTGTAAGTGGGGCTTACTCAGAAAATAAGCTAAGACCCTCTTAGGGGAGCTGCTGGATGTCAGGAGGGTGTGGGGTCTGAGCTTTAGCTAAGATACAGGAAGAAGGAGTGTGGCCAAGAGAAATGCCCTGCCTGGCCTTGACATGGGGAGGCAGGAGTTCCATGGAGATGAGATAGAAGCTGAGAGAGCCAGAGCCGTGTTTCCCAGTGAAGTCACTACACGGGAAGTTCTATGGCGGCTGGGAGTGATTGGTGCCCTCAGGAAAACCTGCAGGGAGGCGATCTGGGGTGCTGGCCCAGCCGGGGGAGGAATGGACTTGGATCAGTGGAGTTAATAGGAGGGACAGCCCTAGTAAGGCAAGAAAAGGACACTGGTGAAAGCAGCGGGCAGAACTGTAGGCCTGTCCAGAGAAGTGAACCTACCAACCCACGCGCATGCTCCAAGGAACAGTGGGAAGTGAGCACCTAGGACTCAGGAAGAAGGGAATTGTTCTCTTGCCGTTTCTGTGCAGCGAACCCAGAAGCCATTGAGATATGTGGGGCCCAGGCTTTCTGAAGCATGCAATTAGAGAGGCACACGTTGTCATGTAGCACATTTGTGCTCCAGGGAGAAGCTACAGTTTTGCATGCTCTGCTTTGCTCAAAATAAAAAGCAAACCTTAAAAAAAAATCCCCTCCAAGATAATCATCTTTTTAAGAAGACCAGGCGGCTTAGTTCCTGGCCTGCTTCCTAGAGCAGGCAGGAAGAACGAAGGGAAAAGATGAAATGAGAGTCTGTTCCTTCAAGCCATCTCAGAACTATTTAGAGTTAGTTCTAATTGTTATTTAGTTGGTTTAAATTACTTTTGTGGACTTATATGCTTTAAAGTATTTTTAAAACAAATCTTGAGGGATACTCAAGATTTCAGCGTTTGGTCCTCCTCTCGACTGAAGAAAACAGCTCTTAGACACTGCGGACCAGCTCTGTGGATGCAGCCAAATTCTCTCCTTCCCTGAAAGCCAGCAACTCGCTTTGAAGTCCCTGTGTGAAATAGAGAATGTAATCAGAATGTGGACGTTTACATTGTGACTTCCTCTGTAAAGCATAAAGAGGCCAATTAAAGCCCAAATACTACACACTGAACTTAGGGTTTCAGGAACTTGCAAGACAAACAAGGAATGAGGTGTACGAGCTCTGAGTTTTCACGCAGAGACAGGGCCCCCGTGACTCCTCTCTCTCTTTCGCTCTCTGGCTGGCTGGCTGGCTGTCTCCCTCTGACTTCCCAAAGAGGACCCTCCCAGGGAAGACACAAGCAAAGGCTCCTTTCCTGATGCTTCCTGGGGTTCGTCCCAACCCCACCACCATCACTGCCTGCAACAGCCCTCTGCCCTGTCCCCGCCACCAGGCCGCTTGTCCTGCCACCTCCCCTCACCAAGCCTCTTGACCACACGAAGGAAAGAAAGGCAGAATGAGGATTTTAAGATCAGTAAAATAACAAAGGAAAGGTAGTCTAGCCTCCACGTCTGTGTTTTAATGATAATGTCATATACCAGCATCCAACGATCCTGCTGGGAAGTGATCACATGCCAAAGTCATCAACAGTAGTTTACAAATGATGGAAATGACAGAAAAAAAATCACCGGTAAGCCAACCTACTCTAACAAGTGAAATATTTTTATCTATCTTTACTCCCTTCTAGCCCCTGTCCAAATCTATTCCATATTTACATTTTACATAGCTTTAACCATAGGGTATGTGTAATTTTATATTCTCCTTTTTACATTGTCATTGCAGAGGATTATAAAGTTTTCCCCTTGTTACTGCTTAGCCTGATAGAGTATATTGCTTGCAGACCGAACCCATTAGGCCTTGAACAAATGAGGCTCACTGACCACCTCTCCTCCCTCCCACCACCACAAAAGTTCTTGTACAATTCGCTCTGATATGGCTCCTCCTCTGGTGCACTCTTTAGCCCAATAGAATTATCAGATTTAGGGCCGGGCGTGGTGGCTCACGCCTGTAATCCCAGCACTTTGGGAGGCCGAGGCGGGTGGATCACGAGGTCAAGAGATCGAGACCGTCCTGGTCAACATGGTGAAACCCCGTCTCTACTAAAAATACAAAAAAGTAGCTGGGCGTGGTGGCACATGCCTGTAATCCGAGCTACTCAGGAGGCTGAGGCAGGAGAATTGCCTGAACCCAGGAGGCGGAGGTTGCGGTGAGCCGAGATCGCGCCATTGCCCTCCAGCCTGGGTAACAAGAGCGAAACTCCGTCTTAAAAAAAAAAAAAAAAAAAAGAATTATCAGATTTAGAGAAGTCATACAAAGTTTGCTGATTGAACCCAATTATTTGGGGCTGGAAACAAAAATAAGACATTTTTATTGTATAAAACAGCAAATGGAGAGGAAATCTGAACTGCTTATCTGTTCCGAAAGCCAAGAGCACATGTTATACCTGTTAGTAACCGTTCTCAGCCCTGGATCTGCCTGATCAAGCTCTCATGCACAGCTTCTCCCCCATCCCCCACCCACAACTGTATGCTCTCTCTGTCGGTAGATGCTGGAGCCCAGTACTGGGCTAGGAAGGAAAGAAGCCTGCTTGCATGTGGACCAGCTGTCAAGATAGAGCATCTCCAGAAATGCCCTGTGGGCTTCCTGTCTCACCCCAGCCTTGGACTGCATGTCAAGGCATAGTGATCAGTTTTCACAATCCTTCTAATAACAGGGATGTCCTCTCAGGGTAGAAAACTATCGCTATCTTCACAGGGGTATTTAAAACCCGCTGACATTCTGGTAGCCCTGTAAGTGTGGGCCCAAGCATGTTCCCTGAGGGCTCATCACTTTCCACTGCGCTCTCCTGTTCTGACTACTCCTTCTCTATGCCAATAACTAGGATATATATATACCTGGATGATAGGTGGTCATCCAGACTCAGACTGGGTTCCACATCCCAGCACTTAGTGCACTACAAGACCCCTAAGTTAAATACTTACCCAAAATGCATATGAATCTATGTATACGTCGCCTACTCTTGCAGTAAGGGTCTAAGAAATAAGCCAGATATGGATCCCTCACATTTATTCCTGAAATGGCTAGAATCCTAGAAGGATATGTATGTATACATATACACATGTGTGTATGTATACATACGTGTGCATATATTTACATATACATATATGCACATGTATTTTTTACTTGCCTTAGATGGTCTTAAGTCTTCTTTAATCCATGAGACAGTGACAGAAAGGGCTGATTTAGATAGCATGGCAATAAGATGAGTGTTGCTTTATAATCTCTGATAATTTAAAGTCCCTAACAGATATACTGAGGACTATACTTTTCTATTTCTTGTAATTTCTCCTTTTGTTCTATTTCAAGACCATAGCCTTATAAGTTTTAAATCTTTCCATAGCCTGCTCTTATTGTACCAAAAAGCAAAGCAAATTTTTATCTTCCTGAGGAAGGAAGGAGAGATAAATCAGACCTTCCATTCTAGAGCATAAGGCTTTGCTGGTCTTGCAAAACATATAATTAGTATAACCCGCAAACAAAACAAGGGAAGTCTGATTAAGTGACAAATACGGGACAAAATGTTGGTTTACTGGTTTAGCTATAGTAGCCTATATTTCACACTGACAGACTAAAATGTTGTCCCTCTTGTAGGGTCTGAGCTTCAAGAGCTGCGGAACATGATTGACAGCCGCCAGAACCCCCAAGACCCCACCTGGGTGGCCCAGGCACTCCTCCTCCGCACAAAGGTTATGTTTTTGCAGTTTGACACTGCGGTGAGGCATCTCATCCGGTAGGGGCTGGGGCACTAATCTTGTCTGGTAAGTTCTGCTGCGCAGGTGTTTGCTGAGTGACCGTCTAGGGAGGCCATTCTTGGCAAGGTTAGATAATGAACTTAAAATAGTCACGGGCACAGCCAGATCCAGAACACCATGGCTACCAGACATGACCTGCCACAAAGGCTGGCTGTGAGAATATGTTCTTGTTGGCTAATAACACTCCTGATTTTATCAAATGTAATTTCAGAACAGTTTGTATGATGATTGCTGCTTTCAGTGTACAGGGGGTTCTACTGGGAGTAACATTTTTATGCTTCTAAAGATGATTATTTCTAGGGGTTTTATTTTTTCAACATTTGTTTACCTTTCAAAAAGACAGAATTTTTACTGTACTTCTCAAGCTAATGGAATTGGCTACCAGTGTTCAATTTATAAGTAAATCAATCTACCTCTAGTCTTGTAGGTACCCTTGTATTAAGTACTCCACATACAAAAGGAATGTTTTATTTGGTTAATTAATCATGACACTGATGGAAAAATTAGCTTAGATTAAGATTCATAATGTTTCCAGTATACATAGTTTTGTATGAGAAAGGAAGAGGATTAGCTCTGAGGGTCTCTGCTTATTTTTTAATTGTCAAAGTTACCTTTTTTCGGTTAGTTCCCAGTGTGAGTCTTTAGCCACTGAGAGGACTTCAGGGGGCTGTGCTGTTACCTGTGGGTTGCAGTTGCTTTTCTCTGCACTTGTGGGCATCCACGCAGAATGAAAAGGTGGGGATTGCACTGAACTGTCTTGTTCTTTTTCTACTCTTTATTTTCTTTACTCTGACATCAGAGGACTCTTGGATTTAGAATGTAAATTCAACAGGACAAAAACCAGGCTCATGTGTTTTCTTTATATTGACAAATAGCTTCCTGAGCTGTAGCTTAGTCAAGCAGGTGAGATGTGAAGTCTCAAACAGTTGTCAGGAGGGCCAGTCATTAGCCCTCTGGGCTCTCAGAGTCCGAGGTAAGAATGTTCAAGGATTTTACATACTGGTGAAGAAACACAACTATCCCACAAAAGTCCTTTTTGGATTTCTTCTATGAAGGGTTCTGTTTGGTACTATTCTCCCAGGGTAACCACTCTGCTTCCAAGAAACCCCCTGGAATTGCTTTGCCAGGGCTTTCTTGGTCCTCACTCAGTCTGCAGGAATGGAGGACATTATGTCCTGTTTCTGGTTTCATGTATTTTTCTGCGACCCTCTGGAGAGAATCACCCAGATGGTTCACCCCACTGTGTCCTCCACTGGTTACATTTCGCCAGCCTTTTTTCTTTAGAGCTGTTCAGGTTGTGTGTGTTGGGTATTTACAGCTAGTAAATGGAAGACCAGAATTAGAACCTAGGTGTGTTTGACCCCAAAATCCGAGAGCTGTGATGGAGACCGGGCCGCAGCATGGACAGAGAAGAGGATGCTAAAGAGAAGGCAAGAGGCAGGAGAAAACGAGAAGCTAAAAGAGAAATGTCATCCCTCTTGATTGTCTTACTTAGTACTCAGCCTGTAAACAAGGGAAAGTCCTTAGAGAATGGAAAGAGATAGGAAGCTTGGATCAGTTCCCTGGTCCTTCCTGGAGTTCACCAACACTGAGCAAATATGACCGTTTATGCAGGAACTTTCTGCCTCTGTAAGTTGAAGGCTTCCCCAGAATGCGCAAAGGAAAAACGGAACTCTTACCTGGAATGAGGGCAGCATGATTCACAGACGGGGGTGAGGTGTAGGAGGAGGAAGGAAGTGGCTCGGGGATGACAGGACGGTAGCCCCATAAAGTCACCTAAAATTTGGCTCCTACTTCTCCGTGGCATACGTCAGCTTGGGTTGCTGGTTATGTGCATGCTTCTGGGGACAAAACATTTCGCTCTGCCCCTCTCAGCCCCCCTCTGCTAGCCAAAAGCCTGATGGAAATTGGTAGCTGTCCTCCGATGGGTTGGATCACACTTGCCAAGACCCAGCATTCATCTCCGGGCATGTCCACCAACCTGCCGGAGTTATTGATTAGCCAATTCAAGAAATGCCCGAAGATCGAGCTTATCTTTGATGCCAGGTGAATCAATCATTTGCATTGAAGGTAAATGCTTGGGTGACAAAGTAGTGCTATCCAATCTCATCTATTTAAGTCAGGAGTTGGCAAACTACTGCTGCCAATTTTTGTGTGGCCTGTGGGCTAAGGTTGGCCTTCCCATCTTTAAATGGTTGGAAAAAAATATATGAACGAATAGCATTTTGTGACCCGTGAAAATGATATGCAGTTCATATTTCAATGTTCATAAATGAAACGTTGTTGGAACACAGTCATGCCCATTCATGTATGGATTGTCTCTGCTTTCACACTACAACCACAGAGCTGAATAGTTGCCACAGAGTTCATAGGGTCTGCCAAGATGAAAATATTTATTGTCTGGTCCTTTAAGAAAAAGTTTTTGATTCCCTGATTTAAAGAATAGAATTCCTTTGCACCTTAGAGGTAGAAGGAAGCAAAGAAGTCCCTCAAAGTACTCTATAGCGCAATATAAAATATATGGCATGAAAATTGCCTCTAGTCTGAATGTATTGTTCATGTTCAGGGTGATTAGGGTGAAAAGGAAAAAGCTGAAGAGATATCTTGATGATATAGTCTCTCCTGCAGCAAGCCTGCTTTAGGGGTACACCAAGGAATTTCTAAAGAAAGCAACACCAGCCTCTCAGTCCTTGAATGTTTGTTGGTTTTCTCTTCATTTTTGTTTTTGTTCTTGAGATGGTCTTACTTAGTCTCCCAGGCTGGAGTACAGTGACGTGATCTCAGCTCAGTGCAAACTCCCAGGTTTAAGCAATTCTCCTGCCACAGCCTCCCGAGTTGCTGGGACTACAGGTGCCCGCCACCATGCCCAGCTAATTTTTGTATTTTTAACAGAGATGGGATTTCACCATGTTGGCCAGGCTGGTCTTGAACTCCTGGATTCAAGTGATCCTAGTGCTGGGAGTACCGGTGTGAGCCACTGCACCCAGCCTTCTCTTTGTTTTTTATGTATTCTTATTTTCATGCTCACTTACTTAACTGTCTCTAAACATGCAGATATGCAGTGTGTTTCGATGGCTGGGCATGGTGGCTCACTCCTGTCATCCCAGCACTTTGGGAGGCTTAGGTGGGAGGATCCCTTGAGCCCAGGAGTTTGAGACTGTAGTGAGCCATGATTGCACCACTGCACTGCAGCCTGGGCGACAGAGATCCTGTCTCTAAAAACAAAAAGAAATAAAAATTAAAAAATAAAGTGTGGTTTGGGTTGCCTGGGGATTCCTGGGAGACATTCAGGAGGCCAGGCTCTCACGTGAGCAGTGCTGAACAGCCGGCCGGCCCTAGATTTCAGTATCTGAGAAACAAAGAGCTTTTGCCTGGCCTCCTCCGAGCCATATTGCAGGTTTTATTATATTCTTACCTGCAGGAAAACTCTAGCATGTGCCCTGTTGAGTTCCCTGCATACTGATGGCAAGAAGATTAAAATTTCCAACACCACATCACTGAGTCACACTTGCAGTTTAAAAGTGATCAGTTTGAGATTTAAAATCCGTTAATTCAAGAATCTCTTCACCTTTCTTTTAATCACCTCCTCTTCATTTGCTGGAGAGGGAAGGGTTCTGCCATAAGGTTATGGGGATGGCCGAACACGTAACACCCGACCCTGGAAAGATGGGGTGAATGGTAATTTATTAGTCACAGACACAGTCCAGAGGAAGAGGACACTGCCCGCCACAGAGGGCCACTTGGGAACAGAGTGGGCAAGCAAGGGCTGTGGGAGGCAGGTTTTGTAATATCCGGAGAGTATGATGCTTCCTGCTTCACACAGTAAGTGGGGATTGGCTGATTTGAATAATGCTGTGGTCTGGCAGGGAACTGAAACTGCTACTCGGGAATAAGCAGGAATTGCACCCGGTTCCTTTGATAACGAGGGTCGTTAAACCTGGAGATCTTATCTGTGGGAGCAGAGTGGAGAGCCAGGACCTTGTGGCTAAGCTATTTGAGGCCTCCCGATTTTGCCGGAAGTCAAGGCAGCACAAAATTTGGACCTTAAGTTTAGGCCTCACACAACACTCTTCATGTTCTTTCATCCTCTCAGAGGTGATCTAAGTCTCTGGGGGTGCTTTCAAATCTTCTGGCAGTTGGAAAGACACAGCCACTTCCCTTATCTCTGCTGTGGGTGAGCTGGCCCACCCCAGGCCTCTTCTGGTTAGCCTGATATTCAGCACCCCTCTGGACACCTATGTGTGGGGGTCTTTCTCCCCACTTTGAGGGTCTGCTAGTCTTCCTGGGAGGCCACCTCACAGAGGATCCAAGCAAAAGGGGCCTTCTCCTCCAACTTACCCAGCATCTTTTCTGAGGCATCCACTAGAACTAAGCTCTAGAAATAGTCTTTCCTTGTTTTAACTCTTATTTCCTTTTAGGCAAGAAAAAAATCATTCTAATTTATCATGCATACTTCCTTCTCTCTGACTTGTGGTATAAATTTCATGCTCCAGTCTTCAGGGTTTGTGGTTCTTGATATACAAAGCTGTTTTGTTTAAAACCAAACAAGAACTTTTCTCTCCCAAATCCCAAGGAGGCTTAAAATTTAAAATTTAGTTTTTATAAAGAACTGTTGTCTCAGTTATTGGTCTTAAAATAATTCATTCAATGAAGAACTGCTAGCTTTTTTCTAGAGTTACAGCTGCACTATTCAGTTCAGTAGCCGCATGTGGCTATTTAATTTACTTTGATTAAAATTAAGATTAATTTAAATGAAAGAAAATAAAAAATTCAGGCCGGTCTGAGTGCAGTGGTGTTTAAAAGTAATTGATCACAGCCAGTTACAGATTTCTTTATTCTTTTTCCACTCACACTGCTTCACTTGGCTAGCCTTTAAAAAAAGAAAAAGGAAATTAACAATTCAATCAATCCCTCGGTCACAGTAGTCACGTTTCAAGTGTACAACTGCCACATGTGGCCTGAGGCTACTCTGTTGGACGGTGCAAATGTAGGACATTTTCACCATTGCAGACTCTTCCGTCAGACAATGCTAGTCGAGGGAGTATGCCAGCCCTCCCCTTGAGGGCTATGAACTGTGAAAGTCGAGGAGGATGATGTGGCTGAAGAAGAAACTTGTTAGTATCTCAAAATGTTTTCTTGCTTCAGTCACTTTGAGGAAAGTTCTGAACTTTAGAAGTGTAAGTAACTGCTTTTAATGAAGTGTTCCCTCCATGTTTTGGTAGAGGAACATTTTTGGCAGCTGGAAACGTTCCTGCCTACCAGTCTGTCACAGACAACATGTACCATGGGCTACCAGCACTGAGCGACTCTCTCAGGATGAGCATTTTTGCCTCACAGTTCCACCCGCCCCAGCCACTGGATCCACAGAGCCTCCAGGTGTGTTTCCGATGTATTTTTATACTGTAAATGGTATGCTGTGTGCCGGGGATTTAGTCAGTTTGTTTCCATTCAGTTTAGATTCTGTGGGGGCTTTCAAGGCTTTAATGTCCTCTGTCTTCACTGGCTCTGCTTCATTCACACAGTGAAAGAGTCTGGGCCCCAGGGCTGGCTGTGATTCCCAGTCAGGATCTTTGCCTCCACTCAACAGGCTGCTTGGGGCAACAGCTTGTCTGTTCACAGTTGATAGCAAAACAAACAATCTTCTGCGTGTAATAAATAATCATGATAGCAGTTACAATACATAGATGAAGTCAGCAGCTGGATTTCAACAGCCCTGGTTACAGCACCTGCTATTGAAGGTAATCCCAGCAACTATTGTTGCTCCTAGGAAGGAACAATATTACCCACCTTCTACAACCAAGTAATTCAAGATTCAGGAAGGCCAGAGATCAGACTATTCCAGAGTCATGGCAGGACCAGGTCGTAAGCTGTATTAGTTACTTTTTGCCACATAATGAATTACCCTAAAGTTTAGCAGATTCAAACAATAGACATTCATTATCTCACATAGTTTCTGAGGGTCAGGACTCTGGGAGCAGTTTAGGTGGGTAGTTCTGGCTCAGGGTCTCTCATGAGGCTGCAGTCAAGATGTTGGCCAAGGCTGTATTCATCTCAAGGCTTGACTGGGGGACAATCTGCGTCTAAGCTCACTCCTATAGCGGCTGGTGGGCACCAGAAAATCCACTTCCAGGCTTATTCACGTGGGCTTCTCCACAGAGCTCCCTTGCAATACAGTAGATGGCTTCCTCCAGCACAAACAGTCCAAGAGAGAACCCAAGATAAAAGTCACAGTCTTTCTGTTACCAGATTTCAGAAGTGACTCCATCACTTCTGCCATATTCTTTTCACCGGAAGTGAGTCATGCATTCAAGGGGTGGGAATTAAGCTCCACCTCTTTATAGGAGGTGTATCAGAGAACTTGCCGATGCCTCTTTCAAACTACCTCACAATCCCTGGTCTTTTGACTCCAAAATTTCCAACTTAATATTCTGATCTTATAATGCTAAGCCATGTGACACCAACATCAACTTCCATTAAGTCCTACATTTCTACCTTCAGTGGCTGCAAGACAGTGACTTTTGGCCCAAGCCTTGGCCCTCATTTAGACCCAGAAGACAAGGTTGGACCATGACCAATGGATCTGCTCTTCCTACCTTTGAGTGTTGCCTGGAATTAGGTGGATGCAGGGGTCCCAGCTCCTTGTTGTCAGAATCAATTCCAACTCCACAACTTGACTAAAACCAGAACCTGGTCTGAAAGTGTAGAATGGGGTCAGAAGGGCAGGCCCACTGGCTTCAGCACTGCACATGGTATCACGAGGGACAGAGGATGCCTTAGCTGTTGGTTAGTGATATGGAGGAGACAGAAACCCTGTGGCACTGGTCATGAGTTGTTACCTAGAATTGGAGCACAGTGGTGATGAAGGACAACTTTTTAATGTTCCTAATATTCAGAGCATTTGAGTAAGTTCATTTTTATTGATTTTAAATATGTCCCATTGGTTTTATACTGCTCTGGAACTTCTGGACACTGGTGCCAATTAGTTACACTGAAATCTTAAGTACTCTTCTGTGTTTCACCATCTGCTGAGAAAACAATTTAAAAAATAGATTATTACTCTCTCCTCTATATCACTAGGAACTATCAAGAAATACTGGCACATAATAAATAAGTCATCCAAAAGTGTTTTGGGGTACAGACACAGATATCCTATTCATATAAAGATGTCTATTAATTTTGAACACGAAGTTATGTTTTTTTTCATGTTTATTATTTGGTTCTCTTAGGCATTTGAGCTGGTCCCTTGGAGAACATTTCTGGAAGTTTAAGGACCATTCCCAGTTATGAGTAGCAGCCCAGATACCCTAGAATATAATATGCAGGTAGGATAGGTCTTTTCCATTGTTACAGAGAGAACTGAATGCAGACTGCAAAGATGGGTGCCATTGGGTCCACAGGTCAGATCCTCCTACTCTCACCCATGAAGAATAATGTGTAAGATAAGCAGGGTGTCTGACTTTTGAAGCTATAAACCCTGGGCCATGAGGTGAGGCACATTTTCTTATGACCCAGGGGAAGCTTGCTGTCAGCTGGCATTGGCCCAGATTGTAGACTCAGCTGCCGTTCTTGTGGCAGTAGTGATCTGAGAGAACGGCCAATCATCTCCAGTCATGGGCTAAGCGTCTTAGAGAAACTCCCAGGCTGGTGGCTTAGAGATGCGTGACTCCTGACCTGTCCGTAAACAGTGGTGGGAAGGGAACTTTTTAAAGCAGGACTCAAAGGGAGAATTTCTTTCCATTGATTTCTTTTTCACTGTTAACTTCTTTTAAATTGTTAGATTCTTTTCATTATTAAATGTTTTTCCCTTGATCATTTAGGTAAATATTGTTTTTATTTTAAAAATAGAAAGCATAGAAAAGTGTTAAGAACAACATGAAAATCAACCATAAATATACTTCAAAACAATATGGAGGTAGGGAGTGAATGGGGTGGGGTAGGACAGGCCACAGGTTGGTGCCTGCTGGGGCTGCGTGATGGGAACTTTTCTGTTTGCTTTTCTATATATTCAAAATTATCTATAAGTAAAACGGTTTCTTTTTTTTTTGAGTAAAATAGTGAAAATGGTCTTTAAAAACTAACCATGTGGCTGGGTGTGGTGTCTCACACCTGTAATCCCAACACTTTGGGAGGCCAAGGTGGGCAGAGGAGTACAGGAGTTCAAGACCAGCCTGGGCAACAAGATGAAAGCCTGTCTGTACTGAAAACACAAAAATTAGCTGGGCACGGTGGCACACGCCTATAGGCCCAGCTACTCAGGAGGCTGAGGCATGAGAATCACTTGAACTCAGGAGACAAGGGTTGCAGTGAGCTGAGATTGCACCACTGCACTCCAGCCTGGTGACAACGTGAGACTCTGTCTTGAAAAACAAAACAAAATAAAATATCAACCATAGTACCACAACTAAGAGACAATTCCAGTTCACATTTTGTTTTTTTCCCTGGTGTTTTCCCTATGCATATGTATGTTTATATCAGTTTTTTTTTTTTTTTTTTGAGACGGAGTTCCGCTCTTGTTACCCAGGCTGGAGTGCAATGGTGCGATCTCTGCTCACCGCAACCTCCGCCTCCTGGGTTCAGGCAATTCTCCTGCCTCAGCCTCCTGAGTAGCTCGGATTACAGGCATGTACCACCATGCCCAGCTACTTTTTTTTTGTATTTTTAATAGAGACGGGGTTTCACCATATTGACCAGGACGGTCTCGATCTCTTGACCTCGTGATCCACCCGCCTCAGACTCCCAAAGTGCTGGGATTACAGGCTTGAGCCACTGCACCCGGCCTTATATCTGTATTTTTAAGGGGAAATTGGTATCACACTATCCATTCATCATGTACAGATCTGCTGTAAGGGCTGGAAACTTGACATTTTCATACAGAAGCAAAAGTCTGATGTGCTCAAAGAAAGCTTTAACTTAGAAATGTTACTCTGGTTTTTATGGATTTTCTAACAGTTGAGAGATTGGGGTCTTGTAAATACAGTTACTCCTAGTTTTCTTCTTGAAAACTGTATGTAAAGTATATATGTGGTCTTCAAATGGAAGGTTTTTTGTTTTTTCAGCTGTGCCTCTGTGGGCTGAGTGACCGTGACTGCAAGGTGGTTTATGGAGAACTGGTGGGGGTGCAGCTGCTACTGGAAGATGTTCTGGGTAGCTATCATGTGACCATGGAGGGACCCCCAAGACAGCAAGCCACAGTGGGCAAAAATACACAGGTATCCTTGGGGAATCATTTCCCTACTGACCAGTACTGTACTGGACTGAAGGACCTCTCTGCTGGGGAGAGGGACCAGGGAGCCACATTTTCCCACAGCCTCTCTTAGTAGGTCCCAGGACTGTACCAACACTACGTAGGAGCCACAGCGGAGCAGGGATAGCCACTGCAAGGCATTTTCTAAGTTCCATGATCATGGCATGTCTATTTATTCTAATTTTAAAAATAGGACAGCCAGATGCAGTGGCTTACTCCTGTAATCCCAGCACTTTGTGAGGCTGAGGTGGGCGGATCATGAGGTCAGGAGTTCGAGACCAGCCTAGCCAACATGGTAAAACCCCATCTCTACTAAAAATACAAAAATTAGCTGGACGTGGTGGTGGGCGCCTATAATCCCAGCTACTCGGGAGGCTGAGGCAGGAGAATCACTTGAACCTGGGAGGCAGAGGTTGCAGTAAGCCTAGACTGCACCGTTGCAGCTGTAGCCTGGGTGACAGAGCAAGACCTTGTCTCAAAAAACATTTTAAAAAGTAGGACAAAAGTTATGGGAGGTCTGTTGAAACCAAATGAAACAAAAATTCCGACAGGGCACTTTCTTTGTGAGTCGTACATCCAGGACTGGAGTTGAAAGGGCCAGAGGGGCCTGATTGACACGCCAGGTGAACATCTTAGGCCTGGGCTCTTGACCTCATCACTCAACTACTGGCCTATGGACTCGTGGGCAGGCATTGCCTCCTCCAAGTTTATCCCTCTGAAGCTCCAAGGTACAAGAGCCACTACGCCCCTAGCAAAATTGACTTTAAAACAATTTTCCATGTATCTTGGAACTAGCCAGAGACATGTTTGGATGCCAGACAAACTAGCTGGTGTCCCCACTTGAAGAGCTTTTCTGTCCAAGCCAAACTTTCCGAGCAATGCCCTAAACCCGTTATCTCCATTTTCGTATTTTCCTGCCACTCTTCGAAGCATTGCAGTCTGTCTTCCCCATCTTGCTGCTGAAACCTCTCTCATCAAGAGCACCATGGTCCTTGTCACTAAATCCACTGGGTATCTACCTTCCTACCTAACCCCTTGGCAGCATTTGACATAGAGTCTTTCTCTCTCTCTCTCTCTCTCTTTTTTTTTTAGATGGAGTCTCACTCTGTTGCCCAGGATGGAGTGCAGTACAGTGGCACCATCTCGGCTCACTGCAACCTCTGCCTTCTAGATTCAAGCGATTCTCCTGCCTCAGCCTCCCAAGTACCTGGGGTTACAGGTGCCCACCACTACACCTAGTTAATTTTTTGTATTTTTAGTAGAGATGGGTTTTACCATGTTGGCCAGGCTGGTCTCGAACTCCTGACCTCATGATTTGCCCACCTCGGCCTCCCAAAATGCTGAAATTACAGGCGAAAGCCACTGTGCGCCCCCCACCCTGCCCCCCGAGACACAGAGCCCTGCTCAATGCCTCTCTGCCCTTGGCTTCCACAGTATGAGACTCTCCTAGCTTTCCTCCCATGTTTCTGGCCCCCCCTTCTCAGACCCTTCTGTAGGGTCCTCTGCCTCTGCCAACACTAAAATGTTGTTTTTTATAATCTATCTCATCACTGCTAACAGGGCCACATTTTGACTTCCACAGGCTGTAACACTTTTATCTTTGTGGGCTCCTCCCTCTTCCATGAAAAACCATATAAAGTTATATTTTAACACTATGTGAGTACAAAGAAAGATATATTAATATCATATCTTAAAGCATTTTATTTAGCCTAAAAGGTCTTTTTTTCTGATCTAAAAAAATTAAGGCATTTTGTGGGCCCTAGGCACCATGCCTCCTCTGCCCAAGCCATAAGTCAGCCCTCAGTGCTATTAATATCACTACTGTTATCCCCTAGAAGTTGAGGCATGTTCGGATTGCTTTTTGTATATTCATTTATTTAGTCCTCACGATAATTCCGTGAGATAGGTTGTTTCATTGTTCTCATTTTATAGATAAGAATACTGAGGCTTAGGGCTGGGCACGTTGGCTCAAGCCTATAATCCTAGCACTTTGGGAGGCCGAGGTGGGTGGATCACAAGGTCAAGAGATTGAGACCATCCTGGTTAACAAGGTGAAACCCAGTCTCTACTAAAAATACAAAAATTAGCTGGGCATGGTGGCGCACACCTGTAGTTCCAGCTACTGGGGAGGCTGAGGCAGGAGAATTGCTTGAACCCAGGAGGCGGAGGTTGCGGTGAGCTGAGATCGTGCCATTGCACTGCAGCCTGGGCAACAAGAGCAAAACTCCATCTCAAAAAAAAAAAAAAAAAAAAAAAAGAATACTGAGGCTTAGAAAGATTAAGTAACATGGCTAAAGTCACATGGTTAAGGAGGAGAGCAGCTCAGATTCCAACCCAACGGTCCAGCCCTGGAGTTCCCTCATCCTCTTCTCTACTAGGTTGCTCCATTCCTCACCCTCTCCCTAGGAAAACCCATCCACTTTTGTAACTTTGATGACATCCACATGCAATGATTGAAACGTATATATCTAGCCCAAATATCAATCTATCAGACTCATTTGTTCAATTACCTGCTGGACATCTCTGCTTATTCCATCTCAGAGACAGCATGTCCCATGCCTAGCTCATCTTACCCTCTAAATCTTGCCCCTCCTCCTGTATTCTCTGTCAGTTTACCACCACCTGCCCACTTGGCCAAGCCAGAAACTCTGGGCACCATCTTTGACTTCTGTCTCACATCCCATAACCCGTCACTAAGTTTTACTATCAAATATTTTGATGTCTTTCAAGGTTGTCTTCTTTCTCCATTCCCCCCCACCCCCGCAGTATGCCCTTCTACCAGTCCAGACCATCATCATCTCTGATCACTAGGCTAGAATCATGACCTCCAGTTGGATGCCATACACTCACTCTCACCTCCTTCCAATCCATTCACCAGGGTAATATTTTTCAACGCAAGCCTGATTATGTCACTTCCTTTACTACAACCCTTCAATGGATTCCAGATGCCCTGAGAAGAGTCCAAATGCTTTCATCAGACCCTCGTGACTTGGCTCCTGCCAACATTTCTGCCCTCAGTGTCTTTCGATTTGTCAAAGACACCATGCTCTCTTCTGTACTCCTCCCAAACTGGTCCCTCTAGTGGAAAACTTCCCTCTCTTTGCTCTTTCTACTGCATCACCTGATTAATTCCTACTTTTCCTTCAGATTTCCGCTTCCAAACCACTCTCTTTAGGAAGCTTTTTCTGATCATCCACCCTTACCCTGATGTTCCTCTGTGCCAATTAGAGTATTTCTGCTGCAAGTAACAGGTTGTCCCATTAGCTACAACTTAAATTAGAGAAGCATATTAATCATCCATAATAAAAAGTCTAGAAGGAGCCATTTCAGGTTGGTGTAGGACTCAAGCTCCACCATCTAGGGTGTCAGAAAACGTCTCTCTGATTTTTGTAAGATAAAAACAGGAGCAAAAAAGCTTTCTCCTTGGAAATCTTTTTATCAAGAAGGGAAATGTTTTCTAGAATTCTCCTAGTAGACTTTCCTTCTGTCTTTTTGGCTAAACTGAGTCACAAGTACACTTCAGGCCAATTAGAAAAAGAAGTAGTTTTATACGTGCCATCTACATTCCACACCAGAATCAGATGCTTCACCTAGTGTGATCATTTGTAAAGCTGGATATAGATCAAATCGTGCCAAGATCAAAAAACATGCTAGGCCCCCTGGTCCTTCTGTTTGCCTTTTTTTCGGCCCTCTCTCTGATGGATTACCGTCTTTTCCTGACATTCTCCACCACCCTCCATCTTGTTATTTACCTTGGCTCCTGTTCCTTCTCTTGTCTTTTAAATTAAAGCACTTAGGTAGAAAAGATTTCTCATCATATGAACACATTAACAAACAAGTTTTCTTTAAAATTATTATTTATTTTATTTTTATTTCATATGCTTTTATTTAGGAGTATTTAGCTATTTGTAGGCAATAGGAAGTGGTAGAATTTATACTTCCCTGAGAGTCAGGACTCCTGAGTTCCTGCCCAAGTTATGTTCCAAGTTCTATGATCTCACTAGGCCTGTCTCCAAAGCTACCAAGTAAAAGTGATACATTGGCTCAGGGATTTTAAAATTGTGTTCCAAGGAGCCCTGGGGTTCCTCAGAGACACCATGGGGGCTTCTTGAGCTGGGACAGGGGAGTGCAATTACATGGCCTCCAAGCTGTCCCCTTCATGTCACTATGCTTGGTGCTGGTCTGTTGAATATTTGGGCCAGTGC
This sequence comes from Saimiri boliviensis, assembly GCF_048565385.1. Classification (NCBI taxonomy): domain Eukaryota; kingdom Metazoa; phylum Chordata; class Mammalia; order Primates; family Cebidae; genus Saimiri; species Saimiri boliviensis. Next base: position 60,247,784 of record NC_133452.1, on the reverse strand, counting down.
ATAAGAATTCATTTGGTGTAAGGGCTCTGAGGATCAAATAAAATCTGGAAATCCATGCACTAGCTGATTGCTGGGGAGGCAGGCTACAAGATTGAGGCGTTACCAGCAGTCTACAGGAACTTACCCTCCCCTGGGTCTTGCTTACCAATTCTCCCTTGGGCACTGACCAACGCTCTTCCTGGCGGACAGGTTTTTCCTTAGCTATGTCAAGAGCATTGCTCTAGGATCCAATTATACCAGGTTGTTCTTCCTGTTTCTAGCCAGGAAACTTGAGTGTCCCGGGTACTGTCACCTAACTGCTCTTAGAGAGCTTTTCTTATAACATCGTGGGATTTGCCATCCTGGTCTGCGAAAAAAAAGCTCCTTTTTCTGTGACTGAGACACTGTGGACAGACAAGGGCCTGGATCTGGTCCCTATTTTATTCCTCACCCTCTGTGCGACCCTGGCCCTCAGATCACTGGCTGCAGGAGAGCAGGACAAACAAGGACCTGAATATCTTCTTTCCTCCATGTCCTCCAGGGCTGTTAGCAGCCCCTCCACAAATATTTACTTAAGGAAAGTACCAATGAATAAATGAAGAAATCATAATTTTACACTAATCTTTCTTATTGAATTATAAATTCTAATTAAGAGAAATGTTTCCTGCCTAACTTCTAAAAGACAAGAAAAGAAACAGGAAGTAGGATAAACTTTAGTTTCTATTTCTTTACTCATAAGATGGGCAAAATCCTCAGTGGAAAGTTATTTCATGGCTCCGCTGTGATGGGAACTTTACTCTCAGGTGTATTGAAAAGCACTTTCCAGAATACAGAGGGAAAACACAAAAAACTCAGTTTTTCAAAGGTGGATAAAATGTTAATATACAAGTAAGCATTTTCAAAATGAATGGTTCCAGACCCAAGCAGAAAGTTGCAGTTGAGACATTCCTATCCTTTCCATAAACTATTCATGAAAAATGATCAACCTCCCTCCACTCTACATGTGCTACAGGCCTGTAAACCATTCCTCCTGGGGAAAAGTTAATTCTCCAAATACTTTGTTTTACACAGGCTGCATGTAAAAGGTTAACCTGTGTTGGTCCATGATCAATAAAGAAGGATTGCCATAATGCTTTCAGCCAGATTGGTGTAAAGTGCCAGGATTCAGAAGTCAGTGCCAGGATTCAGAAGTCAGTTCCAAAGCAGCCTCCGAGTTGCTGGAGGGCCCGCGCGATGCAGTGATATCCCTTGCTTTGCTGAGATTATTTCTGATACTGTGGAAGCAGCTGCAAGTGCCAAAGGAGCATGGGCTAACTCAAGCTGCAAGGCCAGGACATCAACTCTGTCTCTCTACATAAACAGTTTTCAGAGCTCTGTGAGTGAGTGTTGCTGACGCTGAAATATATGGCCACGACTAGAACCCGGGGGGTGGCAGATTCCTGCCCCTTAATCTGAGAGTGAGATTTGGTCCATGAATCCTAATATGGCCCGTTAGACCCATGGGCTGAGTCTCTGAGAGCTTATGGTATTGCAGCCAGAGGTATACATATGGCACATGGGTACAGGTCTGGGGGAGGGCAGGCGTTCTACCAACTCAGGCCCTGGCTGGAATGATGTAGCTGGCTGGGAAGGCATGTTGTTTCTACTATGTGTCTGTTAACAAACAAACATTTACTAAGCACCCACACACACACACCCTGGGCCTTACCAAGCTTAAGAACATTCGCTTCAGGCTGGGTGTGGTGACTTATGGCTGTCATCCCAGCACTTTGGGAGGCTGAGGTGGGTGGATCATCAGAAGTCAGGTGTTTGAGACCAGCCTGGCCAACCTGGTGAAACCTGTCTCTACTGAAAATACAAAAACTTAACCAGGTGTGGTGGTGGGTACCTGTAATCCCAGCTACTTGGGAGGCTGGGGCAGGAGAACCCCTTGAACCCAAGAGGCAGAGATTTCAGTGAGCCAAGATCGCACCATTGCATTCCAGCCTGGGCAACAAGAGTGAAACTTGGTCTTAAAAAAAGAGTGTACTTTGGGCATAGCCAGATTGTTTATCTTGTGAAATTATTATAGTCAGTGTCTCTGATAACTAGGGAATATGAAGACGTCAATATTTTGAAGAATGAGGACTGAAATCATATGCACCCATTGGAAAAAAGCCTCACAATTTCATGTGGCTAAGGGAGTAATAACTGTGGTGAATTTAGATGTTGATATGAGTAGCTGGGAATGGGTTGGGAAACTGATGATAGGAAAGATAAAATGAATGAAAATAATTATCAGAGAATTTAAATGAGAAAAAATATGTTTGCTAATTTCTTTCTTTCTTCTTTAATAGAACTGACATTCTCTACTCCAGCATGAAAGCTATAGCGAGGCAGATAGGAAAAGAAGATGAATTTGAAGGATTTACAGTAAATACTTAGTCTGTTTTTCCCCCCAGTGGAGCCTCAGAAATTGAAATAAAAATTCACCAGGTATGGAGGATATATTTTGAATTTGCCTTTGAAAATGTGATTTATGGCCTTAGCATGTAAAACTACAGACATACCCAAATGGTATTTTTCATAAGAAGTTAAGTGTAAATTGCAGGGCTGTAAATCATTGAATGGGCTGGAGGGAGGGCAGGATTAAGTATTTAAAGGCATGTGGGGTTTCGATGAAGCAAATTACTACCCTTAATGTCCCTGTTCTACAAGTCTGGATTTTTATCATTTTGATTTTCCTCTAATTGATGTGTAATTTCATAAGAATGATGATAGAAAACACAACCACTATCTTAAGCATAAAATTTAGCATGCAAGTATCCACATGGAAATGAAATATTTTTAAAACCTCCCTGTAACTGTTTTTCTGAGAATAAGAAAATGCTCATTGGGTATGTGTTAGATGATCTGTGTGGAGAAGTTGTTTTCCCAAGTCTTTGTTCAGCTTGGTCCCGGGACTCAGACTGGGCTTATTCTACCAGGCAAGCAAAGCCTTGGCTATTTGGTGGTCAATGCAGAGATGCCCATCCACTGAGCAACAAGGAGAATTCAGCCCCCATGCAGGCCCCAGTGCCAAGCTCACTACTTACCCTTCTGAGCCCTGTTCCTTTCCAGCATCCAGGGGCCTTCAACAGGGGGAAACATGGCCTCTGCAAGCATAATAGATAGAGTGAAGGCTTATGGTTTTTGGAAGAGTTTTCTGTTGGTCCTACATCCCCAGCCAGGGCCCAGTGCCTCAGTCTGGTAACTGGTGGGTCATGCATATTCATGTACTGAGTCATAGGCGGGGCCTCTGGGTGCTTATGGGGATGTCACTTGCCCTGTAAGTATTCCCATGACCAAGAGAGCAGAATGTTAAAAGCAAATAAAACCTTGTAAAATCTTCCTTGGTATCTAAATCAAGTTTTACACCTGAGGGTTTCTCTTATAATGAGAACTCACAAAATCGTAGGCACATTTAGAGACCCCAAAAGACATGAGGTCACCCCAGGGATTGAACACTGCTAACCAAGTTAGCAAAACTTGGTTTAAAAAAAAAAAAAAAAAAAAAGATTGTATTTTATCAATGAGGACGTGAACCAGAAAGAAAAGGTGTTGGTCTCCAGAGAGGTAGATCTGTGCCCCCAGAAGCACTTGGGAGACCTAGAAGGGATGCCTTCCTTCCCTCCCAGGAGAGAGCGGCTGAGGGAAAGGCCGTAGTCCACAGCCCTCCTGCAGGAATGTGACATGGGATTCAAAGTATAAGGTGAATGGAGAGCGTGACCCTCAACCTTTGCTTACTCTAGCTTCAAAAACTTCTCGAAAAATTTGAAATTCATATGATCCAAGAGGTACTAAGAAAAGTGAACAGAGAGATGACACTGGTTTTATCAGAAAAGGCCAAGGAGGAATGTTCTCTCCCTACGGGTAGAGTATGTTTATTTTGTTACTTCACAAAATAATGTTTATTGGTTTTTCCTAATTACAAAAGCCGTTCTTATATCAACATTTTTATAAAAACAAACAAAAACCAATACATTAGTGCGATACCCAGAAAATGATATAAAAATTATCTTTTACACCTTGACCCTGTGCAATGAAAGAGCAAGCCTCTCCCCAGCTGGGCATCTCTGAATGCCACCAGAGAGCTGAGTGTGGTTGAGCTCTAGTTACAGAAACTGCCACAAGACACAAAGCACTTTGGTATATTTCCTTCCCTGTGAAAGGCTTTTTCAAAAAATAGAAAACATAGTTTCACTTCAGTTTCAACTCTACTGATTAACTCATAACTGAAACAAAGTTGAAATGAAGGAAACACCTAGCCTCTCTTATTTGTAACATATGTAAGTTATGATATGTCAAATTTACATATTTAGGGCGTGAAGACAATCAGAATGGTTTCCTTCCATCTGAGGTCCAAACTTGGGGCCACTTCACGGCCATGTGACACACAGAATGCAAAGGGGCATCTAGGGTTTCATATTCTGTGGTCACCATCCTGAAACTTTTGATGGTTTCACTTTGAATTTGTTCAAAGTTACAATTCTAGGTACCTAAGGTGGGCAGGAGGCTTGCCCTCACTGCGCTACCCGTGGAACACATGATGGTGCTGCCAGCCTGGGACCCCTGAGATGCTGCTGGGTACGCATGCCTGACCTTGAACCTCCCCTCACCCAGAGAGGAGGGGCACCTTGGTACAGGGAGGGATCTCCCAGGACAGAGGTTTCAGTACTCTTGGGGGTTGCCTTTCCACAGTGGATTGGGGTGGTGGGAAGGGGAGATGCCTGGCCCAACTTTCTTATCCCCAGCCGGGGCCCAGAGACTCAGTCTGGTAACTGATAGGTCATGCATATTCATGTACCACGGGGCTTCTGGGTGCTTATGGGGTCTCGCTTGCCCTGCAAGTCATAGGCGGGGCCTCTGGGTGCTTATGGGGTCTCGCTAGCCCTGCAAGTATTCCCGTGACCAACAAAGCAGAACGTTAAAAGCAAATAAAAACACCATAACAGGTCAAGAGAGAGACTGCAGAAGAAAGGGAAAAGGTTTATCTTTTAGATCTGTGTGACACTTTTTCCTGCTTTTTGAACAAGGGGTCCTACATTTTTATTTTGCACCAGGCCCCTGCATTATATAGTTAGTCTTGTCTGAACTATACTATCTATTCCTAGCTTTGAATTCTGTAGGAAATTCAAAACCTGTGAGCTAGGGAGAAGCTGTCTGACTACAAACATAAATTAGGTTTTTCTTTTGCCTTTTGACACAAAGCCCACAGACATTTTAATGTTAATTAGTAACCTCTGTCTTCACCTAAGACATAGTCATTTTATTAGTGCTTTGAATAACTGAATTCAGTACACAGGGCCCTGTGCAATGACAGTATGAGCCTCTCCCCAGCTGAGCATCTCTCATGCCACCAGAGAGCTGAGTGTGGCTGAGCTCTAGTTACAGAACATTCAACATGACACAAAGCGCCTGTTGTTTATGCTGTGTTTGTTGCATCCAGGCAGCTCCCTTTCGAGTCCTTGGAGAAAATCCACAAGCCTGCAGCAGGTGCAACCATCTGCACATGTTGGGGCTGTGGTTCCTATGAGATGCTCGGGGTGAGGGGCTAGGGGAAGCATCTTTGCTTTGTGGTTGTGCTGTCTTGCACAGGGTGTCTGTCAGCTGTGCCTGCAAAGGGCCTTCAATGCAGTGGGGGGCAGACGGAGGGGAGGGGTAGAGTTATTTTTAACAGTGGCAAGGTTGATATTACCAAGTGTCACTTCGGCTGGACTGTGCTGGCCAATTCTAAACTCTTGTTTGATTCTATAATACTTTTTTTTCTTTGAGATGGAGTCTTGCTCTGTCCTGAGACTGGAGTATGTTGGCATGATCTCAGCTCACTGCAGCCTCCCGCTCCTGGGTTCAAGCGATTCCCCTGCCTCAGCCTCCCGAGTAGCTGGGACTACAGGCATGCACCACCAAGCCCAGCTAATTCTTTTTATTTTTTATTTTTTCTGGATTTTAGGAGAGACAGGCTTTTACCATGTTGGCCAGGATGGTCTGGATCTCCTGACCTCATGATCTACCCATCTCTGCCTCCCAAAGTTCTGGGATTACAGGCATGAGACACTGCACCTAGCTGCTTATAAGACTTAAACTCCATGCAATATTGAGGGGTAAGGGTTGTTGTTTCTGGTTCTGTTTTGTTTTGTTCTTTGGTCTGTCAGGCATGACTCAGTGTGGAGACCTGGATCTCCTCCTCTACTGAGTTCTCCTAATTCAAGTGATTGAGTCCTCACTGTGTGCCAAGGTGCTTTTGTATACATTTCTTCAGTGTAGTCTTCTTGAGACCTCTGTGGACTTGGTGCCTTCAAAACAGGCAATAAGATATTGGAATCCCCACCTACCTACTGTTCATCTTGGCAGCAAGAAGTAGCCGTAGTGGACAGGGCTTCTAAGCAGGGGCCACTTCTTCATGCAGAGGTCACCCTTTGTGGTCAAGGTTAGCTTGGGGCTAGAGGTTTCTCCAGAGGAAGTTAGGAATGGAGAATATTGAGAGCCAGGGGAACAGCAGAAGCCCTTATCCTTTTCCTCGGGGTCTTCTCTTTCCCTATGGGCTGACTGACTTAGGTGTTTAAATTTACATCTGCCAAAAACAAACCCTGAGCCAGGTGTGGTTGCTAACTTCTAGAGCCCAGAAGCACTCTGGGAGGCCCAGGCAGGCGGATCACTTGAGCTCAGGAATTTGAGACCAGTACGAAGAACACGGTGAAACCTCAACTCTACAAAAAATGTAAAACAATTAGCTGGGTGTGGCTGTGCACACCTGTAGTCCCAGCTACTTGGGATGCTGAGGTGGGAGGATCGCTTGAGCCTGGGTATCGAGGCTGCAGTGAGCCAACGTTGCACAGCTGTACTCCAGCCCGAGTGGCAGAGTGAGACTCTGTATTTAAAAAAAAAAAAAAAAAAAAAAAAAAGGAATCCTGGAATACTTCTCTCCCTTGCCTCCTTCCCTCCCCCTCACCTTGTCTTGGACCTTGATCATACAGCTTCTGAATGAGTTTCCAGGTTGTCAGTGAAGATGTGGCATCCAGACCTGGCTCTGGGGCTCAGTATCGGTAGCTGAACTAGTAGTCTCCTGAAAACTGTCTAAAGTGGCTCCGGACATCTTTATTCAGCCCCAGGGCTCATCTTAGCAGAGATGGCCCCACTGGTTCACAAACATTCTGCATCCCTCATCTTTGATGTTTTGGCATTGAAGTGATTTTTAATTGTTTTTCTCATTTTCTCTGAGCAGTTATAAGGCCAATAATCTCCAAAGTGGAATATATATATATCCTAGGGGTGTGGGAAGAAAATACTAGAACTTCTAAATAGATTAGAGCCATATGTAAGGAGTCACATGCCACACTCTACATTGAGGTGTCCTGAAGTGACCATGGGCAGGCAGTCCACAAGTAATGAGAAAATAGTAGAGGCGACACTTCTAATCCTAGTGCATGCTTATCCTCAGCCACACTATGAGATCAGAAAAGAATCTAATCACATCTAACAACAAGGTAGACAATAGAGTTTTCTTCTTCTTCTTCTTCTTTTTTTTTTAGAGAACGGATCTCACTCTGCCACCCGTGCTGGAGTTCAGTGGTGCCACCATAGTTCATTGCAGCCTCGAACTCCTGGGCTCAAACGATCCTCCCACCTTAGCCTTCCAAGTAGCTAGAATCACCAGTGCACACCACCATGCCCAACTAATTTTTGAAAAATTTTTGTAGAGACATCCTCTTGCTATGTTGCCCAGGCTGGTCTTGAACTCTCCAAGTGATCTTCCCACCTCTGCCTCCCAAAGTGCTGAGATTATAGGAATAAGCCACCTTCCTGGCAGACAAAAAAACATTGTAAAAGGTCAAGGAAATTTTTGGGAATGTGGACTGAGATCCATTCTCACTACTGATGAATTCTACCCTAAGTACATCATGCTTTGTGATATTCACTATTGGTAGTACCGTATTGTGGGTAGTTATAAAACATACAAATTAAATTACATTAATAATATAGCATAATAAATATAATCAAAATATAAGTATACATATATTAAAGGTGAGATATCAACAATGTTTTGCTTCAAGAGAGCATAATCCAAACAGTTCTTACAAGAGCATTGTGTCAGCCAGCATTTTCCCAGCAGTGCCATGGAACACAGATTCCTCAAGATATTAAAGCAATAGTTCTCCAAGCCCTTCTTCACTCAACAGGCTTCTGGCTTACCTGACATTTTCCATTCTCTTGGTAACACAAGCCAGCAAAGTGCTCACTAATCCCAGTCTTTGGGTGGCATGTGTTTTACCTTACATCACTGATCATTGCTTGCTCCAAAGCTGTTTGTGCCAGTTTTAATTGTCATTGTATTGAGCTAATTTAATTAAAAACTATGTAAACAAGTATAATAGGAATACAAAAAGAAAGATCTGCTGAGTCTAGAAAAATTAAATTGAAATTGAACATCTGTAGTACATCTAGTCAGTGAAACATTATTAAGCATTAAAAATAAATGAGCTGTCAAGCCATGAAAAGACATGGAAGAAGCTTAAATGCATATTACTAAGTGAAAGAAGCCAATGTGAAAAGGCAACATATTGAATGATTCCAAATATGACATTCTGGAAAAGGCAGAACTATGGAGAGAGCAAAAAGATCAGTGCCTGACATCATTTAGGAGGGTGGGAAGGAAGAGGCAGGGTACAGAGGATTTGGGGGCAGTGAAACTATTCTGTAGTGGTGTATCCATGTCACAGACATCGTCCAAGCCCACAGGATGTAAGTCACTAAGAGTAAACCATAGTGCAAACTATAAGCTTTGGATGATAATGACATGCCTATGTAAGGTTAATTGATGGTAACAAATGCACTCTCTGGGGCAGGACATTGATGGTGGAGGATGTGTGTGAGGACTGGGAGCTTATTGTACTCATGGTACAATTTTGCTATGAATCTAAAATTGCTCTAAAAAAATTAAATCTATTTTAAGAAAGAAAATACAACGGCCAGGCAAGGTGGCCCACGCTTGTAATCCCAGTACTTTGGCCAACATGGTGAAACCCCATTTCTACTAAAAATATAAAAATTAGCCAGGTGTGGTGGTGGGCACCTGTAATCCCAGCTACTTCAGAGGATGAGGCAGGAGAATCGCTTGAACCTGGGAGGCAGAGGTTGCAGTGAGCCAAGATCACAGCATTGCACTCTAGCCTGGACAACAGGAGCGAAACTCCATCTCAAAAAAAAAAAAAAAAAAAAAAAAAAGAAAATGAAAAGAAAGTTTAAAAAAAAAAACCCCTCATTATGTTGAAAGATTTGGAAAACCTCAATAAAAGGCTAGTTGTATAGAAAAAAGGAAAGTTATCAAATTGGTTATAAGACAGATGACTGGAAAGGTTAGGTAAAATTGTGAAATTGTACAAAATGATGTGTTTGGATTTTCATGGTTTTTAAGTTTTCCCTCTCTGAAATCAAACAAAACTAGAAACTATAGGCCATGCCCTATATATCATGATTTATAGAAGAAAGATGGTGCCGCACTCCAGTCAGTGGGTACATGCAAAGCAAAGGCCTCGGCTCTGTGGTAGATGACCGGCAAATATTTTTAAATTTACGTATTTTTAAGTTAATGTTTTAGATAGTATATGTTATTTGTAAAGCATTCTCTGCTTTTCTGCCTTAACTTTTTTTTTTTTTTTTTTTTTTTTAACTAACCAACTAACTCTTAGTCTTGATTGCATTAGATAAGAGCAGGATTTCCACTGTGTTTTTCAGGGTCGGTGGAGAAGAGTTTGTTCATTTGTCTTTTGTTCAGAATAGGTGTGGGAAACTCAGGGTAAATATTGCTAAACAGTTTTCTCTACTCTAGAGCCTTTACCATCCAACTATGCACTGTGTATCTCCAGAAGACCGAGAGAGAATATGCAACTTTTTAAATTGATTCTAAATTTTATTTGACCACCGAACCTTTTTCTCTCCTTAGAAACATTTATTATCAACGTGAGGAATTAGTGTTCTGGGGAGCAGTTTGAAAACCAGAGGAGTACAAGATGCATGCATACTCTGCAAGGAGGCTTTCAACCTACCCACTTATTGGGGTGCCCCAGCTGGTGGGAGAACGGCCTTGATTGGCAGCTGCATGCCTTCAAGTTTCAGTTCTGCCTTGGTTTGGGACCCAGGAACTACTGAGGCACCAAAGGCTAGTGGTTGTGTTGGGGAGGTGGAATGTTACCCAGCCAAGATGTCCTTCCTAGAGGGAGTAGGCTGGGTGATGGTGTGCAGAGAGGGAGGGGAAGTGGTTTGGCTAACAGGAAGTCAAAGTTTCCTCTAGTCAAATGACCTGGAACAGTAAGAGGAGAGAATGGAGTCCTAACTTAACCCCCAGTGTGCTGTCTCCTTCCTACTTCTGTGCTTTTGTCAAAAACTGCTGCCTTCTCCTCCTAAAGAAGCCAAGACCAAACACACACTGAAAAGGAGACACATTTAGAGACAGCTGACTCCTCTTTGCCAGGAGTTCCTTCTTTTGGATGGATTCTGCTCTCTCTGGCTCCCTGACTCCTGGCTGCAGATGCAAAGGCATGTCTGAACCTGAATTCATGAGCAAGAAGAGTGTGGCCCAGCACTCTGTTAAGTCGGCTGAACGCAGAGCTAAACCCAGAATCAGCTCACTGGGCATTTGCCAGGTGAAGGCCCCAAACTAGAAGTGTGCCACAGATGTGGTCCCTCACCAGGCTTATCTGAGAGCTGGAGGCCTGCCACAACAGCACCCTGGAAAAAATATCCAACTTCTCCTCTGAAGTACACGTGAGCCCTGTGTTGTCATAGCTGAGACTTTTAAAAAGTCTTAAACATCTTAAGAAATGTGAATTACTGAGCACATTAGCTCCTGGATTTTCTATTTCAGCCGTGTTGGGACAGTGGCGATATGTCTCCTGGCCTTTATTTCCTAAAGGAAAAGCAAAAACAGATTTATATGTTTATTAGGGAAAGTAGGAACATGGAATCACGTTTCCTTTTTTTTTTTTTTTTAAGACGGAGTCTTGCTCTGTCACCAGGCTGGAGTGCAGTGGCGTAATCTCGGCTCAACCTCCGCCTTCTGGGTTCAAACGATTCTTCCGCCTCAGCCTCCCTAGTAGCTGGGACCACAGGCGCGTGCCACCACGCCCAGCTAATTTTTTTTTTAGTGGAGATGAGATTTCACCATGTTGGCCTGAATCGTCTCGATCTCCTGACCTCATGATCCGTCTGCCTCGGCCTCCCAACGTGCTGGGATTACAGGCGTGAGCCACCGTGCCCGGCCAGAATTCCATTTTCAAAACCAGGACACAGCAGTAAATAGTGTAAGTACAAATACCAGAGGCTCTTGCTCTTTCGTGCCCACGTTTCTGGGTGGACTGTGCCAGGTGCTTGTTCTTGTGGGCACTGAGCCTCCTGTCAGTAAATTGAGTGTGCAGATAGGAAGACTCATCTGAAATTAGTAACAGCTGGGGCGGGAGCAGGCTGGCAGGTGTTCCTGCTGTTGGCTGGCACCCCCATTAGCAGCAAACGGAGCCAGGTGGAGCGTGGCTCCTAAGTCCGACTCCACAGATCGCGTCCCTTCAGCATGCCCCTGGGACCACGCTAAGGAGGTAGGCTCTGTCCAGCCAGTTCTTACCGACGTAATTAACATGTGCATGTGCTTTTGCTCTTCCATGTGGAAGTCAAGCAGCGTGGACATTCTCACAGCTTTCTACCACTGTCATGTTATTTTTAAATATCTTATTTTTAACAGATAATAGATGCACATGGCTCAAAACTCAAAATCATGAAAAATATACATGTAGAGTCTAGTTGTCACCATGGACTTCCTTGCACCCTAGTCTGCCGCCTGTATGTAACCACTTTCATTAGTGTTCTATATATCCTTTCAGTGATTCTTTATGCATCTATTCATTCTTCCATTCAACTATTCAATATATATTTACATTCTTTCATTATAGGGACTATGCTCTATCCTAGGCTACTATATTTTAGGAACTACTTTAGGAATACATTCTTCCTTTCATGGAGCCAAAATTCTTCCTTGCATTGGGTTTATAACCTGGGAAGGGGTAGACAAGCGATAACATAAGAAAACAGAAAATAATGGAGTAAGGGAGGGCGGTGTTACAGAGGTTTGAAAAGGGCCCATTGCAATTTTAAATAGGGTGATTAGAGTAGACCTCACTGAGGGAGTGATGTTTTGAGCAGAAGTTTGAAATAAGGTGAGGAATTGAGCTATGAGGGTATCCGAGGGAAGAGCATTCCAGACAGAAGGAACAAGTCATACAAAGGGCCTACGCAGAGCATGCCTATTATATTCAAGGAATAGCAAGGACCTACCTGGGACTGAAGGGGAGACCGTGAGGGAGAGAAAGCAGTAAGCATTGAAGTCAGAGAGGGCGGGGAAAGGAGAACGGACCATGCAAAGCCTTTTCAGGCTTGTGTTTACTCTGAATGCAGTGGGGACCCAGTCTCAGATTCTGAGCGTCATGATCTGGCTTACATATTGACAGAATCTCTCTGGCTAAGGTGTAGAGAATAGGCTGTGAAGGAAGAAAAGGTGAAAAAAGAAAGAAGCGGGTATGGAGGTTATTGCAAGGAGTGATGGTGCCTTAAAGTCGGGAGCAGTAGAAATAGTCCGTGGTCAGACTTCGGGCTTATTGTGAAGTAAGCACTAATGGGTTGAGTGTTATTAGGTGTGGGAGAAAGAGAAGAGTTAATTAGGATGCTAACATTTTCAACTGGGAAGACATTGGGAAGACAAATTTCTATCAGCTGAGAGGAAAACTGAAAAGCAAGTTAGGGAGGGAAGACTGGGAATTTGATTATGCACAAATTAAGTTTTAAATGCCTTTTAGACATCCAAGAAGACATGCCAAGTGGGTATTGGATCTAAATTTGCGAGTTGTCAGGATATGAATGGTATTTAGCTGTGAGACGAGATGAGAATGCCAAGGGAGTGAATATATATAGAAGTGAGGAGGTGGACCAGCGCTGAGCCCCGGGACACTCTAATGTTAACAGTTGAGGGTGGCGGGGGAAGAGAAATGGCAAAAGACGTCTAGAGGAAATAGAAGGAACAAACAGGAAAACTAGGGCACTGCAGTCTCCCAATGCCTAGTGAAGGGCGTTTCTCAAGCAGGAGAAAGTGACAAGTTGTGTGAAACACTGCTGGTGGTTGATTATAACCACTGGCTTTAGCCATGTGAAAATCACTGGTGTTTATGCCAAAATCAGTTTCAGTGAAGTGGTGGAGGTGAAAACCAGGTAAGTGGGCTTAAGAGGGAATTCGTAAGAAGTCGAAGACAGTTTTAAGTGTAGACTTCTTTTTCTACGAGTTTTGCCACAAAAGGGTACAAAGAAATGAGGCAATAACTAATGGGTATAGTGGGGTCAAGAATAAGGTTTTTACGAGATAGGAGAAATAATGCGTACTATTGTGAGTGATCCGGGAAAGAGTGAAGAAATGATAGAGAAGAAAGGGGAATTTCTGGGGTAGTAATCCTAGTAGGCTTGAGGGGATAGCCTCCCTCTTTGTTATCATTGTAGTTATGATAAAGTATAATAAAAAAGCAAAAAAAAAAAAAAAGAGGCATTTCTTATAAAAGGTGGCGTTTTATGGCCACTGTTCCGCACCTTGCATTTTTCTAACAATCTGTGCTGCTTTTCATAGCAGTATGTGGAGAATTTTCTTTTTTCACAGCTGCATACTATTTCATTGGAAGGCTATGCCATAGTTTAATTAACTATGCCCTGAAGGGTGGACACCTGTGTGCTTCTAAGCTTTTGCTGTCATAAGCAATGTTTCTCTGAATAACTCTGGTCTTTAAAAATAATTTTTTTTTCTTTTAGAGAGGGGGTCTCAACCTGTTCCCCAGGCTAGAGTGCAGTGATGTAATCATGGTTCACTATAGCCTTGACCTCCTGGCCTCAAGGGATTCTCCCACCTTACCCTCCCAAGTAGCTAGGACTACAGGCATTTCACCACCAAGCCTGTCTATTTTAAATGTTTTGTAGAGATGGAGTCTCACTATGTTGCCCAGGCTGGCCTGAACTCTTGGCCTCAAGTGAACTTTGTAGAAACCTCATCTCATCTGTGTTAGCCATATTGCTGCTTCAATCTTAGAGCTAAAGTTCAGTCTATCAACATCTCTTTTTTTTTTTCTTTTTTAAAATTTTACTTTAAGTATAATCATTACATAGCTATCCACGTGCCATGGTGGTGGGCTGCATCCCTCACCCTGTCATCTATATTTGATATTTCTCCTAATGCTATCCCTCCCCAGCCCCCTACCCCCGACAGGCCCCAGTGTGTGATGTTCCCCTTCCTGTGTCCATGTGTTCTCATTGTTCAGCTCTCACTTACAAGTGAGAACATGTGGTGTTTGGTTTTCCATTCTTGTATTAGTTTGCTAAGAATGATGGTTTCCAGCTTTATCCATGTCCCTGCAAAGGACATGAACTCATCCCTTTTTACATCTGCATAGTATTCCATGGTATATATGTGTCACGTTTTCTTTATCGAGGCTATCATTGATGAGCATTTGAGTTGGTTTCAAGTCTTTTGTATTGTGAAAAGTGCCACAATAAACATACATATGCATGTGTCTTTATAATAGAATGATTTGTAATCCTGTGGGTATATACCCAGTAATGGGATTGCTGGGTCAAATAGTATTTCTATCTCTAGATCCTTGAGGAATTACCACACTGTCTTCCACAATGGTTGAACTAATTTACACTCCCACCAACAGTGTAAAAGTGTTCCTATTCCTCCACATACTCTCCAGCAACTGTTGTCTCCTGACATTTTAATGATTACCATTCAAACTGGTATGAGATGGTATCTCATTGTGGTTTCGATTTGCATTTCTCTAATGACCAGTGATGATGAGCTTTTTTTGATATGTTGGTTGGCTGCATAAATGTCTCCTTTTGAGAAGTGTCTGTTCACGTCCTTTGCCCACTTTTTGATGGGGTTGCTTGCTTTTTTCTTGTAAATTTGTTTAATTTCTTTGTAGATTCTGGATATTCGCCCTTTGTCAGTTGGGTAGATTGAAAAAATGTTCTCCCATTCTGTAGGTTGCCTGTTCACAAATGATAGTTTATTTTGCTGTGCAGAAGCTCTTTAGTTTAATTAGATCCCATTTGTCTGTTTTGGCTTTTGTTGTTATTGCTTTTTCAGTCAGGAATTCTTGCCCATGCCTATGTCCTAAATAGTATTGCC
This sequence comes from Saimiri boliviensis, assembly GCF_048565385.1. Lineage (NCBI taxonomy): Eukaryota > Metazoa > Chordata > Mammalia > Primates > Cebidae > Saimiri > Saimiri boliviensis. The sequence goes on along the minus strand of NC_133452.1, from coordinate 60,232,579 downwards.
TAGGTTTTCTTCTAGAGTTTTTATAGTGTTAGGTCTTATGTTTAAATCTTTAATCCATCTGGAGTTAATTTTTGTATAAGGTGTAAGGAAGGGGTCCAGTCTCAGCTTTCTGCATGTGGCTAGCCAGTTTTCCCAACACCATTTATTAAACAGGGAATCCTTTCCCCATTGATTGCTTTTGTCAGGTTTGTCAAAGATCAGATGGTTGTAGATGTGTGGTGTTACTTCTGAGGCCTCTGTTCTGTTCCATTGGTCTATATCTTGGTTTTGGTACCAGTATAATGCTGTTTAGATTACTGTAGCCTTATAATATAGTTTGAAATCAGGAAGCATGATGCCTCCAGCTTTTTTTGTTCATTTTTATTTTTATTTTTAATTTTACTTAGGATTTTTTGGTTCAATATGAAATTTAAGATGGTTTTTTTCTTATTCTGTGAAGGAAGTCAATGGCAGCTTGATGGGGATAGCATTGAATCTAGAAATTACTTTGGGCAGTATGGCCATTTTCATAATATTGATTCTTCCTAACCATGATTATGGAATGTTTTTCCATTTGTTTGTGTCCTCTCTCATTTCCTTGAGCAGTGGTTTGTAGCTCTCCTTGAAGAGGTCCTTCACATTCCTTGTAAGCTGTATTCCTAGGTATTTTATTCTCTTTGTAGCAATTGTGAATGGGAGCTCACTCATGATTTGGCTCTCTGTTATTGGTGTATAGGAATGCTTGTGATTTTTGCACATTGATTTTGTATCCTGAGACTTTGCTGAAGTTGCTTATCAGCTTAAGGAGATTTTGGGCTGAGATGATGGAGTCTTCTAAATATACAATCATGTCCTCTGCAAAAAGAGACAACTTGACTGCCTCTTTTCCTAATTGAATACCTTTATTTCTTTTTCTTGCCTGATTGCCCTGGCCAGAACTTCCAATACTATGTTGAATAGAAGTGGTGAGAGAGGGCATGCTTGCTTTGTGCAAGTTTCATAGGGAATGCTTCCAGTTTTTGCCCATTTAGTATGTTATTGCCTGTGGGTTTGTCATAAATAGCTCTTAATATTTTGAGATATGTTCCATTGATACCTAGTTTATTGAGAGTTTTTAGCATAAAGTGCTGTTGAATTTTGTCGGAGGCCTTCTCTGTACCTATCGTGGTTTTTATCTTTGGTTCTATTTATTTGATGGATTACATTTATAGATTGGCGTATCTTGAACCAGCCTTGCATCCCAGGGATGAAGCCAACTTGATCATGATAGATAAGCTTTTTGATGTGCTGCTGGATTTTGTTTGCCAGTATTTTATTGAGGATTTTTGCATTGATGTTCATCAGGGATATTGTCCTGAAATTTTCTTTTTTAGTTGTGTCTCTGCCAGGTTTTGATATCAGGATGATGTTGGACTAATAAAATGAGTTAGAGAGGAGTTCCTCTTTTTGTATCATTTGGAATAGTTTCAGAAGAAATGGTACCAGCTCCTCTTTGTACTTCTAGTGGAATTTGGCTGTGAACCCATCTGGTCCTGGACGTTTTTGGTTGGTGGGCTATTAATTGCTGCCTCATTTTCAGATCTTGTTATTGGTCTATTCAGGGATTTGACTTCTTCTGCTTTAGTCTTGGGAGGGTGTAATGTCCAGGAATTTATCTGTTTTTTCTAGATGTTCTGGTTTATCTGTACAGAGGTGTTTATTGTGTTCTCTGATGGTAGTGTGTATTTCTGTGGGATTGGTAGTGATATCCCCTTTAACATTTTTTTTATTGCATCTATTTGATTATTCTCTTTTTTCTTCTTTAGTAGCCTGGCTAGCAGTCTATCTATTTTATTGATCTTTAAAAAAAACCAGGCCCTGGGTTCATTTATTTTTTGAAGGCTTTGTGTGTGTGTGTGTGTGTGTGTGTGTGTGTGTGTGTGTGTGTATGTCCTTCAGTTCTGCTTTGATCTTAGTTCTTTCTTGTCTTCTGCTAGATTTTGAATTTGTTTGATCTTTCTCCTCTAGTTCTTTTAATTGTGATGTTAGGGTGTCAATTTTAGATCTTTCCTTGTTTCTCTTGTGGACATTTAGTACTATAAATTTTCCTCTATACACTGCTTTAAATGTGTCCCAGAGATTCTGGTACATTGTGTCTTCATTCTCATTGGTTTCAAAGAACATCTTTATTTCTGCCTTCATTTCATTATGTATTCAGTAGTCATTCAGGAGAAGGTTGTTCAGTTTCCATGTAGTTGTGTGATTTTGAGTGAGTCTCTTAATCTTGAGTTCTAATTTGATTGCACTGCAGTCTGAGAGATTGTTATGATTTCCATTTTTTTTTGCATATGCTGAGGAATGTTTTACTTCCAATTATGTGATCAATTTTAGAATAAGTGCAATGTGGTGCTGAGAAGAATGCATATTCTGTGGATTTGCGGTGGAGAGTTCTGTAAATGTCTATTAGGTCTGCTTGGTCCAGAGCTGAGTTCAAGTTCTAGATATCATTGTTAATTTTCTGTCTTGTTGATGTGTCTAATACTGACAGTGGGGTGTTAAAGTCTTCCACTATTATTGCGTAGGAGTCTATGTCTCTTTGCAGGCCTCTAAGAACTTGCTTTATGGATCTGGGTGCTCCTGTGTTGGGTGCATGTATATTTAGGATAGTTAACTCTTCTTGTTGCATTGATCCCTTTACTATTATGTAATATCCTTCTTTGTCTCTTTTGATGTTTGTTAGTTTAAAGGCTGTCTTATCAGAGACTAGGATCACAACCTTTCCTATTTTTTGCTTTCCATTTGCGTAATAAATCTTCCCCCGTCCTGTTATTTTGAGCCCATGTGTTTCTTTGCAAGTGAAATGGGTCCCTGAATACAGCACACTGATGGTTCTTGACTGTTTATCCAGTTTGCCAGTCTGTGTCTTTTAATTAGGGCATTTAGCCCATTTACATTTAAGATTAATATTGTTATGTGTGAATTTGATCCTGCCATTATGATGCTAGCTGGTTGTTTTGCCCGTTAGTTGATGCAGTTTCTTCATAGTGTTAATGGTCTTTACAATTTGGTATGATTTTGCAGTGGTTGGTATCAGTTGTTCCTTTCTGTGTTTAGTGCTCCTTCAGGAGCTCTTGTAAGGCTGGCCTAGTGGTGATGAAATCTCTTTGCAGTTGCTTGTCCATGAAGAATTTTATTTCTCCTTAGCTTATGAAGCTTAGTTTGGCTGGATATAAAATTCTGTGTTGAAAATTCTTTTCTTTAAGAATGTTGAATATTGGCCCTCACTCTCTTCTGGCCTGTAGGGTTTCTGCTGAGAGATCTGCTGTGAGTCTTATGGGCTTCATTTTTTGGGTAACCTGATCTTTCTCTCTGCCTGCCTTTAGCATTTTTCTATCATTTCAACCCTGGTGAATCTGATGATCATGTATATTTGGGTTGTTCTTCTCAAGGAGTATTTTGTGGTGTTTTCTGTATTTCCTGGATTTGAATGTTGGCCTGCCTTGCTAGGTTGGGCAAGTTCTCCTGGATAATATCCTAAAGATTGTTTTACAACTTGGTTTCATTCTCCCTGTCACTTTCAGGTACACTGATCAAACATAGATTTGGTCTTTTTATGTAATATCATATTTCTTGGAGGCTTTTTTCATTTCTTTTCACTCTTTTTCTCTAATGTTGTCTTCTCACTTTATTTCATTGAGTTGATCTTCAATCTCTGATATCCTTTCTTCCACTTGATTGATTTGACTATTGAAACTTGTGTGTGCTTCACAAAGTTCTTGTGCTGTGTTTTTCAGTTCCATCAGGTCATTTATGTTCTTCTCTAAACTAGTTATTCTAGTTAGCATTTCTTCTAACCTTTTTTCAATATTCTTAGTTTCCTTGCATTGGGTTAGAACATACTCCTTTAACTTGGAGGAGTTTGTTATTATCCAACTTCTTAAGCCTGGTTCTATCAAACTTATTCTCTGTCCAGTTTTGTTCCCTTGCTGGCGAGGAGTTGTGATGCCTTGGAGGAGAAGAGGCATTCTGGTTTTTGGAATTTTTAGCCTTTTTACACCGGTTTCTTCCCATCTTTATGGATTTATCTACCTTTGGTCTTTGAAATTAGTGACCTTTGGATGGGGTCTCTGAGTGGACGTCCTTTCTGTTAATGTTGAAGCTGTTTCTTTGTTAGTTTTCATTCTAATAGGCCTCTCTGCTGCAGGTCTGCTGGAGTTTGCTAGAGATTTACTCCAGACCCTACTTGCCTGGGAATCACCAGCAGGGGCTGTAGAACAGCAAAGATTGCTGCCTGTTCTTTCCTCTGGTAGCTTTGTTCCAGAAAAGTACCTGCCAGATGCCAGCCAAAGCTCTACTGTATAAGGTGTCTATTGGCCAGGGAGCCACTTGAGGAGGTAGTCTGTCCCTTATTAGAGCTTGAATGCTGTGCTGAAAGATCTGTTGCTCTCTTCAGAGCTGCCAGGCAGGGATATTTAAGTCTGCTGTAGCTGTACCCACAACTGCTCCTTTTCCCAGGTGCTCTGTCCCAGGAAGGTGGTGGCTTTATTTATAAGTCCCTGATGGGCCACTGCCTTTCTTGAGAGATGCCCTGCCCAGCGAGGAGGGAGTCTAGTAACACAGTCTGCCTGCAGAGGCCTTGCTGAGCTGTCGTGGGCTCTGCCCAGTTCGAGCTTGCAGGCAACACTGTTTTCACTCTGAGGTTGAAACTGCCTACTCAAGCCTCAGCAATGGTGGGTGCCCCTCCCCCCACCAAGCTCCAATGTCCCAGGTTGAGCTCATATTGCTCTGCTAGCTACAGGAATTTCAAGCCAGTGGATATAAGCTTGTTGGTCTCTATGGAGGTGGGGCCCACCAAGCCAGATCACTTGACTCCCTGGTTTCAGCCCCCTATCTAGGGGAGTGAATGGTTCTGTCTTGCTGGTGTTCCAGGTGCCTCTGAAGTAAGAAAAACCAAAAACCAAAAAACAAAAAACTGCTGTGGCTTGCTCAGTGTCTTCCCAAATGGCCACCCAGTTTTGTGCTGGAAATCTAGGGCCCTGGTGTTGTAGGCACCAGAGGGAATCGCCTGGTCTGCAGGTTGTGAAGACCGTGGGAAAGGTGCAGTATCTGGGCTGAAGTGCAGGGGACAATCCCTAATGTCTTCCCTTGGCTAGGAGAGGGAGTTCCCTGGCCTGCTGTGCTTCCAGGCTGAGGCAACACCCCACCCTCCTTGGGCTGCACCCACTGTCCAACCAGTCCCAATGAGATGAACCAGGTACCTCAGTAGGAAATGCAGAGATCACCCACCTTCTCCATCAATCTTGCTAGGAGCTGCGTACCAGAACTGTTCCTATTTGGCCATCTTGCTAGCAATCTCCCAGTCTGTCAACATTTCTAATCTGTAACTCTCTTCCAAATTTCCTCTCCTTTTTATTACTGTATATTCAAGTTAATTTTTTGCTCTGTAGCACTTGAAACTTAAGCAGATAAATATAATAGCTTGTCATTTATTTCTGATCATTGTGTTAGATCAAAATAATTGTCAGAGACATAGAAGGCCTTTATAAAAATAAACATGTAGGATTAATGCTAATATTTGATTTGGGTTTTTTAGTTATGGTAATGAATATTGTTCCCTGGATTTCATAGATGCTTTTCCAAATCTTTGCATTAGGAGTCGGGTTAGAGATCTTCCTAGTTCTCATGTTCCAGTGGGTCCTGGATCCCCACTACCCAGCCCCCATTAGTTTTTATGTACATTTGACCCTTCAACAACATGGTTTGAACTATGCAGCTCCACTGATACACAGATTTTTTTCAACCAGACAAAGATAGAAAATACAGCATTCAGGATGTGAAAACCACATGTACAGAGGGCAGATATTTGTGTCCACGAGTTCCACAGGGCTGACTGCAGCACTTGACTATGCATGGATTCAGGATCTGAGAGTGTTCGTGGAACCAGTTTCCTGTGTGTATCAAGGGGCAGTTGTGTTTGGAAACAGCTTATTGTGCTGCATGTTCTCAGAGAGTTGCCATTGTATAGGCATTAATGACAGCTCAAAGTTTTGTGGTACTAGAGCTGGTATGTTTTCCCCCTAGATCTCTAGAAACACCAAGTCATGAAAGAAAACTTTTCAGTCTCAAGACCACAAGTAGTTGAAAAATGTATACAGAGATTAATGCAGAATTATCAGGATGATGGAATAGAGGTATGTACTGAAAATTAGTAATTCCATTGGTTTTTAGAACATAGTCCCAAACAAGAAAGACTTTCTCATTTAACACCTCTCCTAATGCTTCCCTTATTAAGGAAGCACTCATAAGGGAAGCATTAGGATGAATGATGTGACTACTGAAGCCAAGCCCAAAATAGCAACCGTTAGTTGTTTGGGTTTTTTGCTTTTTATTTTGTTTTGTTTTGGCAAAGTTTTGCTCTGTTGCCCAAGCCGGAGTGCAGTGGTGGGATCTCAGTTCACCACAACCTTGGCCTCCCAGGTTCAATTTATTCTCCTGCCTCAGCCTCCCAAGTAGCTGGGACTACAGGCATGCACCACCATGCCCAGCTAATTTTTGTATTGTAGTAGAGACAGGGTTTCACTGTGTTGACCAGGCTGCTCTCAAACTCCTGACCTCATGATCTACCCACCTCAGCCTCCCAAAGTGCTGGGATTACAGGATTGAGCCAACATGCCCAGTGTAGTTGTTTAGTTTTTTCCTTTCTTTTCTTTTCTTTTCTTTTTTTTTTTTTTCTTTTCTTTTTTTTTTTTTTTTTTTGAGATGGAGCCTCCCAGGCTTGACTGTACTGGCACAATCTTGGTTCACTGCAACCTCTGCCTCCTGGGTTCCAGCAATTCTCCTGCCTTCACCTCCAAAGTTGTTGAGACTACAGGCACATGCCACCACACCCAGCTAACTTTTGTGTATTTTTAGTAGAGACGGGGTTTTGCCATGTTGGCCAGGCTGGTCTCAAACTCCCGACCTCAGGTGATCCACCCACCTCAGCCTCCTCAAAGTGCTGGGATTACAGGTGTGAGCCATCATGCCCAGTTGTAATTATTAGGTTTTAATTTTGGAAAAATTCTGATTTCTAGTAAAGATCTGAGTAATTAGAATACATATGTTGGCAAATCTCAAATTTAATCAATTTTTAAAGTAACCTTGGAGTTTATGAATGAGTTGATTTTTAGCAACATTTTCTGTTATTGATTTGTTAGTATGGAAAGCCTAAATGAGGAAAGCTAAAATAGCCTGTAATGCGTTACCTAGAAAACATTAAAATGTAGTGTATTAAAAAAAAGCCAACAGCACAGAAAGGTGGCATTTTCACCCATCCCCACTCCATAGCTTTCTCTCTGCAAAGGAAGCCAGCCTCAGCAATCTATACGTGTCCTTCCAGAAAAAAATTTAAACCCACAACAACTTTATATATTATATTTAACAATAATATACATTTAATACATGCACACATGCATATACCCAGTTCTTGGAGTTTTGAAACATGTTTATTCTTGGCAGGAAGTACCTTGCTAAACCAAAAGAACCCACTGAAAAGGCAGGATAAGAGAGTATATGTAGATATTTGACCGAAACAGAGTTTTGAGGAGGGTTAACAAGTGCTTTTAGGTAACTATGATTCCAGTTTCCTTTGAAATGCGACCATTTACAGAAATCTGACTTGGCAAAATGTGCTTCATTTTTTAAAATGTTTTCTCCAAATTTACGTTTTTCCAAGTTCTTCAAATGTTCTCCATTATTTTATAATACACATCTCAGTTCTTACAAGGTAGAGAATTCACAAGCTTGGTTTGGGGATACGTTTTTCCTCAGCTCTTGATGACTTACATGTATTCATTTAAGCATTCAATTATAAACAATCATGGTACTCGGTACTTTGATGAGAGGGTGGAATGGTTTCCCATTCTTAAGATAGAGGTCAGGGTGGGGCATATCAGAAAAATGAATGAAAAAATTTTCTGGCCCACCTTACAAAGGAAGAAGATACTGACCAGAAATTGTGGCTCACACCTGTAGTCCCAGCACTTTGGGAGGCCAAGGTGGGTGGATCACTTAAGGCCAGGAGTTTGAAACAAGCCTGGCTAACATGGTGAAACCCCATCTCTACTAAAAATGCAAAAATTAGCCAGGTGTGGTGGCATGCGCCTGTAGTCCCAGCTATCTGGGAGGCTGAGGCAGGAGAATCCCTTGAACCCAGGAGGTGGAAGTTGCAGCGAGCCGAGATTTTGCCATAGAGCCTGGGTGACAGTGTGAGACTCCATCTCTTAAAAAAAAAAAAAAAAAAAAAAAAAAAAAAGGAAATTCTGATACATGCTACAATATGGATGAACCTTGCAGATAGTATTACTAAGTGAAATAAGCCAGTCACAAAAGCAAAATACTCTATGATTCCACTTATATGAGGTACCTAGAGTAGCCAAATTCATAGAGACAGAAAGGATGGTGGTTGCCAGGAGCTCAGAGGAAGGAATAGGTAATTACTGTTATTAGGCACAGAGTTTTCATTTTATAAGCTGAAGAGTTCTGGCAGTGGATGACGGTGATAGCTGCACTGCAGTGTGAATCTATCTAATGCCATTGAACTGTACCTTTAAAGTGGTATAGTGGCAAATTTTATGTTTAACACAATGAAAACAACAGTTTTGCGACTTAAGTTCTTCTCATCTCTTATCTGTATGCTCCACCCCAACATGGAGGTCTTGTAGGAAAGAAGTATGGATGACACTAGGCAGGGCAAACCCATATCAGGTACACCTGACACTCTGGGCACACTCCAAGAGGATGGTGTCAGCCTGCCAGTGTCTTGAAGTCAGGGTCCTCAGGATGCTCCAGCTCCTCCAAAGTATGTGCCTGGTAGAATTCTAGTCTCTTCTGGATAATCTGCAGTGAAGGGAACTCACTCTTCCAGCCACCTCCATCTCCATCATCCTGAATGATGATGTGACCTTGGCTCACTGTAACCTCTGCCTCCTGTGTTCAAGTAGTGCTCCTGCTTCAGCTTCCCAAGAAGTTAGGATTATAGGCACATGCCACCACACCTGGCTATTTTTTGTATTTTTAGTAGACACGTGGTTTCACCATGTTGCCCAGGCTGGTCTTGAACTCCTGACCTCAAGTGATCTGCCCCCGCTTGGCTTCCCAGAGAAGCCAAGTGCCGGGATTACTGGTGTGCGCCACCACTCCCCAGCCTACTGAAGTGTTTTGTCAGCAGATGTGGGTGTTTTAGAAACATCCTCAAAATACCTAGTGTGTGCCTGATATTAAACAAATTGTTATGAAGGATTCCAAGATGAAGCAAACCACTGAAATGCAATTGCTGCTGGGAGGCTGCAGACCTAGATTTTGGCCGTGACAAGGCCCAGTGCTTGCCATGCTTCGCCCCAGGCTGGTTCTCTTCAAGAATCCCTGGGGTAATCTGCTGTTCTTCCACCCAGTATTATCCATCATGGTTCAGGTTTGAATGGCGGTGACGGAGCAGCCCAGTGGAAGGCAGTGCTGCTAACTGGGCAGAACTGGGTCAATAATCTTACTCTGTAACTTTTTTATTTTGTATTTTTTTATTCTTTAAGTTCTTGAGTACATGTGCAAAACACGCAGGTTTGTTACACAGCTATACATGTGCCATGTTGGTTTGCTACATCCATCACACTGTCATCTACATTAGGTATTCTTACTAATGCTATCCCTACTCTAGCCCCTACCCCCTGCTATCCCTTCCCTAGCTCCCCACCCTGACAGGCCTCAGTGTGTGATGTTCCCCTCCCTATGTCCATTTGTTCTCATTGCTCAACACCCACTTATGAGTGAGAACATGTGGTGTTCGGTTTTCTGTTTTTGTGTTAGTTTGCTGAGAATGATGGTTTCCAGCTTTATCCATGTCCCTGCAAAGGACATGAACTCATTCCTTCTTATGGCTGCATAGTATTCCATGGTGTATATGTGCCACATTTTCCTTATCCAGTCTATTGTTGATGGGCATTTGGGTTGGTTCCAAGTCTTTTGTATTGTGAACAGTGCTGCAGTAAACATACATGTGCATGTGTCTTTATAATTGAATGATTTATAATCCTTTGCGTATATACCTATTAATGAGATTGTTGGATCACATGGAATTTCTATTTCTACATCCTTGAGGAATTGCCACACTCTCTTCCACAGTCGTTGAACTAGTTTACACTCCCACCAACAGTGTAAAAGTGTTCCTATTTCTCCACATCCTCTCCAGCATCTGTTGTCTCCTGATTTTTTAATGATCACCATTTATCTCAATGAGGTTTTGATTTGCATTTCTCTAATGACCAGTGTTGATGAGTTTTTTTGCATATGTTTGTTGGCTGCATAAATGTCTTCTTTAGAAAAGTGTCTGTTCATATCCTTCACCCACTTTTTGATGGGGTTGTTTGCTTTTTTCCTGTAAATTTAAGTTCTTTGTAGATTCTGGATATTAGCCCTTTGTCAGATGGGTAGATTGCAAAGTTTTTTCCCATTCTGTTGGTTGCTGGTTCACTCTAATGATAGTTTCTTTTGCTGTGCAGAGGCTCTTTAGTTTACTTAGATCCTATTTGTCTATTTTGGCTTTTGTTTCCATTACTTTTGGTGTTTTAGTCATAAAGTCCTTGCCAATGTCTATGTCCTGAATGGTATCACCTAGGTTTTCTTCTAGAGTTTTTATGGTGTTAGGCATTATGTTTAAATCTTTAATCCATCTGGAGTTAATTTTTGTATGATGTGTAAGGAAGGGATCCAGTTTCAGCTTTCTGCTTATGGCTAGTCAGTTTTCTGAACACTATTTATTAAATAAGAAATCCTTTCCACATTGCTCGTTTTTGTCAGGTTTGTCGAAGATCAGATAGTTGTAGATGTGTGCCATTATTCTGAAGCTTCTGCTTTGTTCCATTGGTCTATATCTCTGTTTTGGTCTATATCTGCTGTTTTGATTACTGTAGCCTTGTTGTATAGCTTGAAGTCAGGTAGCATGATGCTTCCAGCTATTTGTTTGTTTGTTTGTTTAAGATTGCGTTGGCTATGTGGGTTCTTTTTTGGTTCCATATGAAATATAACGTGGCTTTTTCCAATTCTGTGAAGAAAGTCAATGGTAGCTTGATGGGGATAGCATTGAATCTATAAATTACTTTGGGCAGTATGGCTATTTTCATGGTATTGATTATTCCTAAACATGAGCATCAAATATTTTTCCATTTGTTTCTGTTCTCTTATTTCCTTTAACAGTGGTTTGTATTTCTTCTTGAAGAGGTCCTTCATGCCCCTTGTAAGTTGCATTCTTCAGTATTTTATTCTCTTTGTAGCAATTGTGAATGGGAGCTCACTCATGATTCAGCTGTCTGTTTCTTATTGGTGTATAGGAATGCTTGTGATTTTTGCACATTGATTTTGTATCCTGAGACTTTGCTGAAGTTGCTTATCAGCTTAAGGAGATTTGGGGCCGAGATGATGGTTTCTTCTAAATATACAATCATGTCATCTGTAAAAAGAGACAGTTTGACTTTCTCTTTTCCTAAATCAATACTTTCATTTCTTTCTCTTGCCTGATTGTCCTGACCAGAACTTCCAATACTATGTTGAATAGAAGTAGTGAGAGAGGGCATCTTTGTCTTGTGCAGCTTTTCATAGGGAATGCTTCCAGTTTTTACCCATTCAGTATATTGGCTGTGGGTTTCTCATAAATAGCTCTTTTTATTTTGAGAGATGTTCCATCAATACCAGGTTAATTGAGAGTTTTTAGCATAAAGGCTGTTGAATGTTGTCGAAGGCTTTCTCTGCATCTATTGAGATAATCATGTGGTTTTTGTCTTTGGTTCTGTTTATGTGATGGATTATATTTATTGATTTGTGTATGTTGAAACAGCCTTGCATCCCAGGGATGAAGCCAACTTGATCATAATTTTTGATGCTCTGTTGGATTCAGTTTGCCAGTGTTTCATTGAGGATTTTGGCATCAATGTTCATCAGGGATATTGGTCTGAAATTTCCTTTTATAGTTGTTTTGCTGCCAGGTTTTGGTAACAGGATGATGCTGGCCTAATAAATAAGTTAGGGAGGATTCCGTCTTTTTGTATTGTTTGGAATAGTTTCAGAAGGAATAGTATCAGCTCCTTTTTGTACTTCTAGTAGAATTTGGCTGTGAACCATCTGGTCCTGGATGTTTTTGGTTGGTGGGCTATTAATTGCTGCCTCAATGTCAGATCTTGTTATTGGTCTATTCTGGGATTTGACTTCTTCCTGGTTTAGTCTTGGGAGGGTGTAAGTATACAGGAATTTATCTTTTTTTTTTTTTTCCTATATTTTCTGGTTTATCTGCACAGAGGTGTTTATAGTGTTCTCTGATGGTAATTTGTATTTCTGTAGGATTGGTGGTGATATCTCCTTTAACATTTTTTATTGCATCTATTTGATTCTTCTCTCTTTTCTTTATTAGTCTGGCTAGTGGTCTATCTGTTTTGTTGATCTTTTCAAAAAACAGCTCCTGGATTCGTTGATTTTTTTGAAGGGGTTTTCATGTATCTATGTCCTTCAGTTCTGCTCTGATCTTAGTTCGTTCTTGTCTTCTGCTAGCTTTTGAATTTGTTTGATCTTTCTCCTCTAGTTCTTTTAATTGTGATGTTAGGGTGCTGATTTTAGATCTTTCCTTGTTTCTCTTGTGGACATTTAGTGCTATAAATTTCCCTCTATACACTGATTTAAGTGTGTCCCAGAGATTCTGGTATGTTGTGTCTTCATTCTCATTGGTTTCAAAGAACATCTTTATTTCTGCCTTCATTTCATTATGTATTCAGTAGTCATTCAGGAGAAGGTTATTCAGTTTCCTTGCAGTTGTGTGGTTTTGAGTGAGTCTCTTAATCCTGAGTTCTAATTTGATTGCACTGTGGTCTGAGAGACTGTTTGTTATGATTTCCATTCTTTTGCATATGCTGAGGACTGTTTCACTTCCAATCATATGATAAATTTTAAAGTGTGATGTGATGCTGAGAAGAATGTATATTCTGTGGATTTGGGGTGGAGAGTTCTGTAAATGTCTATTAGGTCTGCTCGGTCCAGAGCTGAGTTCAAGTCCTAGATATCCTTGTTAATTTTCTGTCTCATTGACGTGTCTAATATTGACAGCGGGGTGTTAAAACCTTATACTATTATTGTGTAGGAGTCTTAAGTCTCTTTGTAGGTCTTTAAGATCTTGCTTTATGAATCTGACTTCTCCTGTATTGGGTGCATATATATATATATATATATATATATATATATATTTAAATATATATTTTATTGCGTTTTAGGTTTGGGGTACATGTGAAGAATATGCAAGATTGTTGCATAAGTACATAAATGGCAATGGGGTTTGCTGCCTTCCTCCCCATTACCTATATCTGGCATTTCTCCCCATGTTATCCCTCCCCAACTCTCCACCCCTTGGTGTCCCTCCCCTAGTTCCACCCCCACAGACCCCAATGTGTGATGCTCCCCTCCCTGTGTCCATGTGTTCTCATTGTTCAACATCCATCTGTGAGTGAGAACATGTGGTGCTTGATTTTCTGTTCTCGTATCAGTTTCCTGAGTATGATGGTTTCCAGGTTCATCCATGTCCCTACAAAGGACACAGACTCATCGTTTTTGATGGCTGCATAATACTCCATGGTGTATATGTGCCACATTTTCCCTGTCCAGTCTATCATTGATGGGCATTTGAGTTGGTTCCAAGTCTTTGCTATTGTAAACAGTGCTGCAGTGAACATTTGTGTGCATGTGTCCTTATAGTAGACGATTTATAATCCTTTGGATATATACCCAGTAATGGGATTGCTGGGTCAAATGGAATTTCTATTTCTAGGTCCTTGAGTAATCGCCACACTGTCTTCCACAATGGTTGAACTAATTTACACTCCCACCAACAGTGTAAAAGTGTTCCTATTTCTCCACATCCTCTCCAGCATCTGTTGTTTCCAGATTTTTTAATGATCGCCATTCTAACTGGCATGAAATGGTATCTCAGTATAGTTTTGATTTGCATTTCTCTAATGACCAGTGACGATGAGCTTTTTTTCATATGTTTGTTGGATTCATATATGCCTTCTTTTGTAAAGTGTCTGTTCATATCCTTTGCCCACTTTTGAATGGGCTTATTTGTTTTTTCTTGTAAATCTGTTTTAGTTCTTTGTAGATTCTGGACATTAACCCTTTGTCAGATGGGTAGATAAAATTTTTTCCCATTCTGTTGGTTGCCGATTCACTCTAATGACTGCTTCTTTTGCTGTGCAGAAGCACTGGAGTTTGATTAGATCCCATTTGTCTATTTTGGCTTTTGTTGCCAATGCTTTTGGTGTTTTGGTCATGAAGTCCTTGCCTATGCCTATGTCCTGAATGGTTTTGCCTAGATTTTCTTCTAGGGTTTTTATGGTGTTAGGTCTTATGTTTAAGTCTTTAATCCATCTGGAATTAATTTTAGTGTAAGGTGTCAGGAAGGGGTCCAGTTTCTGCTTTCTGCACATGGCTAGCCAGTTTTCCCAACACCATTTATTAAACAGGGAATCGTTTCCCCATTGTTTGTTTTTGTCAGGTTTGTCAAAGATCAGATAGTTGTAGATGTGTGCCATTATTCTGAGGCCTCTGTTCTGTTCCATTGGTCTATATCTTTGTTTTGGTACCAGTACCATGCTGTTTTAATTACTGTAGCCTTGTATTACTGTAGTTTCAAGTCAGGTAGTGTGATGCCTCCAGCTTTGTTCTTTTTGCTTAGAATTGACTTGGTTATGCAGGCTCTCTTTTGGTTCCATATGAAGCTTAAGGTGGTTTTTTCCAATTCTGTGATGAAGGTCATTGGTAGCTTGATGGGGATAGCATTGAATCTATAAATTACTTTGGGCAGTATGACCATTTTCACAATGCTGATTCTTCCTAACCATGAGCATGGACTGTTTCTCCATCTGTTTGTGTCCTCTCTTATTTCGTTGAGCAGTAGTTTGTAGTTCTCCTTGAAGACGTCCTTGACATTCTTTGTTAGTTGTATTCCTAGGTATTTTATTCTCTTTGTAGCAATTGTGAATGACAGTTCATTCTTGATTTGGCTTTCTTTAAGTCTTATTGGTGTATAGGAATGCTTGTGATTTTTGCACATTGATTTTGTATCCTGAGACTTTGCTGAAGTTGCTTATCAGTTTCAGGAGATTCTGGGCTGAGACGATGGGGTATTCTAAATATACAATCATGTCGTCTGCAAATAGAGACAATTTGACTTCCTCCTTTCCTAATTGAATATCCTTTATTTCTTTTTCTTGCCTGATTGCTCTGGCTAGGACTTCCAATACCATATTGAATAGGAGTGGTGAGAGAGGGCATCCTTGTCTAGTGCCAGATTGATTTCAAAGGGAATGCTTCCAGTTTTTGCCCATTCAGTATTATATTGGCTTTCAGTTTGTCGCAAACAGCTTTTATTATTTTGAGATACATTCCATCAATACTTAGTTTATTGAGAGTTTTCAGGATAAAGGGCTGTTGAATTTTGTCAAATGCCTTCTCTGCATCAGTTGAGATAATCGTGTGGTTTTTGTCTTTGGTTCTGTTTATGTGGTGAATTATGTTTATAGACTTGCATATGTTGAACCCATCTTGCATCCCCAGGATGAATCCTACTTGACCATGGTGGATAAGCTTTTTGATGTGCTGTTGCAATCGGCTTGTCAGTATTTTATTGAAGATTTTTGCATCTATGTTCATCATGGATATTGGCCAGAAGTTTTCTTTTCTTGTTGACTCTCTGCCAGGTTTTGGTATCAGGATGATGTTGGCCTCATAAAATAATTTGGGAAGGATTCCCTCTTTTTGGATTGTTTGGAATAGTTTCAGAAGGAGTGGTACCAGCTCCTCTTTGTATGTCTATTAGAATTTGGCTGTGAACCCATCTGGACCTGGGCTTTTTTTGGTTGGTAGTGCTCTTCTTTGTCTCTTTTGATCTTTGTTGCTTTAAAGCAGGCATCCCCAAACTACGGCCTGCGGGCCGCATGCAGCCCCCTGAGGCCATTTATCCGGCCCCCTGCCTTACTTCAGGAAGGGGCACCTCTTTCATTGGTGGTCAGTGAGAGGAGCACAGTATGTGGCGGCCCTCCAACAGTCTGAGGGACAGTGAACTGGCCCCCTGTGTAAAAAGTTTGGGGACGCTTGCTTTAAAGTCTGTTTTATCAGAGACTAGAATTGCAACCTCTGCTTTTTTTTTTTTGCTATTTGCTTGGTAAATCTTCTTCCATGCCTCTGTTTTGATCTTATGTGTGTCTTTGCATGTGAGATGGGTCTTCTGAATATACCACACCAATGAGTCTTGACTCTATCCAATTTGCCAGTCTGTGTCTTTTAAGTGGGGCATTTAGCCCATTTACTTTAAGGTTAACATTGTTAAGTGTGAATTTGATTCTGCCATTATGATGCTAGCTGATTGTTTTGCCCATTAGTTGATGCAGTTTCTTCATAGTGTTGATAGTCTTTACAGTTTGGTATGTTTTTGCAGTGGCTGGTACCAGTTTTTCCTTTCCATGTTTAGTGCTTCCTTCAGGAGCTCTTGTAAGGCAGACCTGGTGGTGACAAAATCTCTCACCAGTTGCTTGTTCATAAAGCAGTTTATTTCTCCTTAGCTTATAAAGCTTAGTTTGGCTGGATATGAAATTCTAGGTTGAAATTTTCTTTAAGAATGTTGAATATTGGCCCCCACTCTCTTCTGGCTTGTAGGGTTTCTGCCAAGAGATCTGCTGTGAGTCTGATGTGATTCCCTTTGTGAGTAACCTGATCTTTCTCTCTGGCTGCCCTTAGCAGTTTTTCCTTCATTTTCAACCCGGATGAATCTGACAATTATGTGTCTTGGGGTTGCTCTTCTCAAGAAGTATTTTGTGGTGTTCTCTGTATTTCCTGGATTTTAATGTTGGCCTGCCTTGCTAGGTTGGGCAAGTTCTCCTGGATAATATCCTAAAGATTGTTTTACAACTTGGTTTCATTCTCCCTGTCACTTTCAGGTACACTGATCAAACATAGATTTGGTCTTTTTATGTAATATCATATTTCTTGGAGGCTTTTTTCATTTCTTTTCACTCTTTTTCTCTAATGTTGTCTTCTCACTTTATTTCATTGAGTTGATCTTCAATCTCTGATATCCTTTCTTCCACTTGATTGATTTGACTATTGAAACTTGTGTGTGCTTCACAAAGTTCTTGTGCTGTGTTTTTCAGTTCCATCAGGTCATTTATGTTCTTCTCTAAACTAGTTATTCTAGTTAGCATTTCTTCTAACCTTTTTTCAATATTCTTAGTTTCCTTGCATTGGGTTAGAACATACTCCTTTAACTTGGAGGAGTTTGTTATTATCCAACTTCTTAAGCCTGGTTCTATCAAACTTATTCTCTGTCCAGTTTTGTTCCCTTGCTGGCGAGGAGTTGTGATGCCTTGGAGGAGAAGAGGCATTCTGGTTTTTGGAATTTTTAGCCTTTTTACACCGGTTTCTTCCCATCTTTATGGATTTATCTACCTTTGGTCTTTGAAATTAGTGACCTTTGGATGGGGTCTCTGAGTGGACGTCCTTTCTGTTAATGTTGAAGCTGTTTCTTTGTTAGTTTTCATTCTAATAGGCCTCTCTGCTGCAGGTCTGCTGGAGTTTGCTAGAGATTTACTCCAGACCCTACTTGCCTGGGAATCACCAGCAGGGGCTGTAGAACAGCAAAGATTGCTGCCTGTTCTTTCCTCTGGTAGCTTTGTTCCAGAAAAGTACCTGCCAGATGCCAGCCAAAGCTCTACTGTATAAGGTGTCTATTGGCCAGGGAGCCACTTGAGGAGGTAGTCTGTCCCTTATTAGAGCTTGAATGCTGTGCTGAAAGATCTGTTGCTCTCTTCAGAGCTGCCAGGCAGGGATATTTAAGTCTGCTGTAGCTGTACCCACAACTGCTCCTTTTCCCAGGTGCTCTGTCCCAGGAAGGTGGTGGCTTTATTTATAAGTCCCTGATGGGCCACTGCCTTTCTTGAGAGATGCCCTGCCCAGCGAGGAGGGAGTCTAGTAACACAGTCTGCCTGCAGAGGCCTTGCTGAGCTGTCGTGGGCTCTGCCCAGTTCGAGCTTGCAGGCAACACTGTTTTCACTCTGAGGTTGAAACTGCCTACTCAAGCCTCAGCAATGGTGGGTGCCCCTCCCCCCACCAAGCTCCAATGTCCCAGGTTGAGCTCATATTGCTCTGCTAGCTACAGGAATTTCAAGCCAGTGGATATAAGCTTGTTGGTCTCTATGGAGGTGGGGCCCACCAAGCCAGATCACTTGACTCCCTGGTTTCAGCCCCCTATCTAGGGGAGTGAATGGTTCTGTCTTGCTGGTGTTCCAGGTGCCTCTGAAGTAAGAAAAACCAAAAACCAAAAAACAAAAAACTGCTGTGGCTTGCTCAGTGTCTTCCCAAATGGCCACCCAGTTTTGTGCTGGAAATCTAGGGCCCTGGTGTTGTAGGCACCAGAGGGAATCGCCTGGTCTGCAGGTTGTGAAGACCGTGGGAAAGGTGCAGTATCTGGGCTGAAGTGCAGGGGACAATCCCTAATGTCTTCCCTTGGCTAGGAGAGGGAGTTCCCTGGCCTGCTGTGCTTCCAGGCTGAGGCAACACCCCACCCTCCTTGGGCTGCACCCACTGTCCAACCAGTCCCAATGAGATGAACCAGGTACCTCAGTAGGAAATGCAGAGATCACCCACCTTCTCCATCAATCTTGCTAGGAGCTGCGTACCAGAACTGTTCCTATTTGGCCATCTTGCTAGCAATCTCCCAGTCTGTCAACATTTCTAATCTGTAACTCTCTTCCAAATTTCCTCTCCTTTTTATTACTGTATATTCAAGTTAATTTTTTGCTCTGTAGCACTTGAAACTTAAGCAGATAAATATAATAGCTTGTCATTTATTTCTGATCATTGTGTTAGATCAAAATAATTGTCAGAGACATAGAAGGCCTTTATAAAAATAAACATGTAGGATTAATGCTAATATTTGATTTGGGTTTTTTAGTTATGGTAATGAATATTGTTCCCTGGATTTCATAGATGCTTTTCCAAATCTTTGCATTAGGAGTCGGGTTAGAGATCTTCCTAGTTCTCATGTTCCAGTGGGTCCTGGATCCCCACTACCCAGCCCCCATTAGTTTTTATGTACATTTGACCCTTCAACAACATGGTTTGAACTATGCAGCTCCACTGATACACAGATTTTTTTCAACCAGACAAAGATAGAAAATACAGCATTCAGGATGTGAAAACCACATGTACAGAGGGCAGATATTTGTGTCCACGAGTTCCACAGGGCTGACTGCAGCACTTGACTATGCATGGATTCAGGATCTGAGAGTGTTCGTGGAACCAGTTTCCTGTGTGTATCAAGGGGCAGTTGTGTTTGGAAACAGCTTATTGTGCTGCATGTTCTCAGAGAGTTGCCATTGTATAGGCATTAATGACAGCTCAAAGTTTTGTGGTACTAGAGCTGGTATGTTTTCCCCCTAGATCTCTAGAAACACCAAGTCATGAAAGAAAACTTTTCAGTCTCAAGACCACAAGTAGTTGAAAAATGTATACAGAGATTAATGCAGAATTATCAGGATGATGGAATAGAGGTATGTACTGAAAATTAGTAATTCCATTGGTTTTTAGAACATAGTCCCAAACAAGAAAGACTTTCTCATTTAACACCTCTCCTAATGCTTCCCTTATTAAGGAAGCACTCATAAGGGAAGCATTAGGATGAATGATGTGACTACTGAAGCCAAGCCCAAAATAGCAACCGTTAGTTGTTTGGGTTTTTTGCTTTTTATTTTGTTTTGTTTTGGCAAAGTTTTGCTCTGTTGCCCAAGCCGGAGTGCAGTGGTGGGATCTCAGTTCACCACAACCTTGGCCTCCCAGGTTCAATTTATTCTCCTGCCTCAGCCTCCCAAGTAGCTGGGACTACAGGCATGCACCACCATGCCCAGCTAATTTTTGTATTGTAGTAGAGACAGGGTTTCACTGTGTTGACCAGGCTGCTCTCAAACTCCTGACCTCATGATCTACCCACCTCAGCCTCCCAAAGTGCTGGGATTACAGGATTGAGCCAACATGCCCAGTGTAGTTGTTTAGTTTTTTCCTTTCTTTTCTTTTCTTTTCTTTTTTTTTTTTTTTTTTTCTTTTTTTTTTTTTTTTTTTGAGATGGAGCCTCCCAGGCTTGACTGTACTGGCACAATCTTGGTTCACTGCAACCTCTGCCTCCTGGGTTCCAGCAATTCTCCTGCCTTCACCTCCAAAGTTGTTGAGACTACAGGCACATGCCACCACACCCAGCTAACTTTTGTGTATTTTTAGTAGAGACGGGGTTTTGCCATGTTGGCCAGGCTGGTCTCAAACTCCCGACCTCAGGTGATCCACCCACCTCAGCCTCCTCAAAGTGCTGGGATTACAGGTGTGAGCCATCATGCCCAGTTGTAATTATTAGGTTTTAATTTTGGAAAAATTCTGATTTCTAGTAAAGATCTGAGTAATTAGAATACATATGTTGGCAAATCTCAAATTTAATCAATTTTTAAAGTAACCTTGGAGTTTATGAATGAGTTGATTTTTAGCAACATTTTCTGTTATTGATTTGTTAGTATGGAAAGCCTAAATGAGGAAAGCTAAAATAGCCTGTAATGCGTTACCTAGAAAACATTAAAATGTAGTGTATTAAAAAAAAGCCAACAGCACAGAAAGGTGGCATTTTCACCCATCCCCACTCCATAGCTTTCTCTCTGCAAAGGAAGCCAGCCTCAGCAATCTATACGTGTCCTTCCAGAAAAAAATTTAAACCCACAACAACTTTATATATTATATTTAACAATAATATACATTTAATACATGCACACATGCATATACCCAGTTCTTGGAGTTTTGAAACATGTTTATTCTTGGCAGGAAGTACCTTGCTAAACCAAAAGAACCCACTGAAAAGGCAGGATAAGAGAGTATATGTAGATATTTGACCGAAACAGAGTTTTGAGGAGGGTTAACAAGTGCTTTTAGGTAACTATGATTCCAGTTTCCTTTGAAATGCGACCATTTACAGAAATCTGACTTGGCAAAATGTGCTTCATTTTTTAAAATGTTTTCTCCAAATTTACGTTTTTCCAAGTTCTTCAAATGTTCTCCATTATTTTATAATACACATCTCAGTTCTTACAAGGTAGAGAATTCACAAGCTTGGTTTGGGGATACGTTTTTCCTCAGCTCTTGATGACTTACATGTATTCATTTAAGCATTCAATTATAAACAATCATGGTACTCGGTACTTTGATGAGAGGGTGGAATGGTTTCCCATTCTTAAGATAGAGGTCAGGGTGGGGCATATCAGAAAAATGAATGAAAAAATTTTCTGGCCCACCTTACAAAGGAAGAAGATACTGACCAGAAATTGTGGCTCACACCTGTAGTCCCAGCACTTTGGGAGGCCAAGGTGGGTGGATCACTTAAGGCCAGGAGTTTGAAACAAGCCTGGCTAACATGGTGAAACCCCATCTCTACTAAAAATGCAAAAATTAGCCAGGTGTGGTGGCATGCGCCTGTAGTCCCAGCTATCTGGGAGGCTGAGGCAGGAGAATCCCTTGAACCCAGGAGGTGGAAGTTGCAGCGAGCCGAGATTTTGCCATAGAGCCTGGGTGACAGTGTGAGACTCCATCTCTTAAAAAAAAAAAAAAAAAAAAAAAAAAAAAAGGAAATTCTGATACATGCTACAATATGGATGAACCTTGCAGATAGTATTACTAAGTGAAATAAGCCAGTCACAGTCTGCCTGCAGAGGCCTTGCTGAGCTGCTGTGGGCTCCACCCAGTCACTGTGTAAACTTCCCAGCAACTTTGTTTACAGAGGTGAGGTTAAAACCGCCTACCGGAGCCTCAGCAATGGTGGACACCGCTCCCTGAGCTCGAATGTCCCAGGTTGAGCTCATATTGCTGTGCTGGCTGCAAGAATTTCAAGCCAGTGGATCTTAGCTTGCCTGTCTTTGTGGGGGTGGGGGCTACTGAGTCGGATCACTTGGCTCCCTGGCTTCAGCCCCCTTTTTCAGGGGAGTGAGCAGTTCTGTCTCACTGGCATTCCAGGTGCCACTGGGGTATGAAAGAAAAAAAAAAAAAACACTGCTGCAGCTAGCTCGGTATCCTCCCATACAGTTGCCCAGTTTTGTGCTGAAAACCCTGGGCGCTGATGTTATAGGCACCGGAGGGAATTTCTGGGTCTGTGGGTTGTGAAGGCCATAGAAAAAGTGCAGTATCTGAGCCAGAGCTGAGTGCTGGAGTTGTTCCTATTTGGCTATGTTGCCAGCAATCCTCTTTTGTTGTTGTTGTTGAGATGGATTCTCGCTCTGTTGCCCAGGCTGGAGTACAGTGGTACAATCTGAGCTCACTGCAACCTCCGCCTCCTAGGTTTAAGCAATTCTCCTGCCTCAGCCTCCTTACTAGCTGGGATTACTGGCAGGCACCACCACGCCCAGCTAATTTTTGTATATTTATTAAATACGGAGTTTCACCAAGTTGGTCAGGCTGGTCATGAACTTCTGACCTTGTGAGCCACCCACCTAGGCCTCTCAAAGTGCTGGGATTATAGGCGTAAGCCACTGCACCAGGCCTACTCTGCAACTCTTATGCCAGCCAGGATCCTGGAGAAGAAGCTAGCCAATGGCACCCACTCACAGTGCATTTTGACACAAGCACAGCTGACATTTACAGTGACCAGGGAGTCAGGGGCAGGTTGTAGAGCAGCTTTTAGGAAATAAATTTCCCTTAGAGTCCAAGGAAGGCTGAGCCCACAGAAGCCACACAGCTGCTCCTTATGCTGCTTCTGGAAGACCGAATACACAAGGTGCCTGAGAGCCTCCCTGCACCCCTCCATCACTGGCCCCTCACAGCTTCCTGTCTGCCCCTCCTCAGACATGCTCCCTGTCCCATGTCCCTTGCAGGTGCTCTGCCTGCACCCTTCCCCCTTTCCCTGCTTCCAGCCTCTCTCCCCTTGAGCTGCTCTTTCAGCTCAACCTCTTGAGGCCTCAGCAGAGCCCCTGAGAAAAGGAAACAATGGAACTTCTCTGGCCTCTGGAGATAATCAAGGAGAGTCCTACCTTTCCCACCTCTTTGGTGTTATACAGACTCATCAAAGACTCCTCCTGCTGGCTGGGTAAAACATCATGTTGGCACAGAGGGCATGGCAGAGGGCCACCATGGTCCACTGGTGTGTTTCTGTGGGTTTGGGATCCTGTGTCTGTAGAAGCTATGGTGGCATTACTGTGAGAAGGGTTTGCCCTGTATAACAGCTGTTGGAGGCCTGGTTGGCACACTTATGTCTGGGCACTGATGCCCAGGACAGATAGAAGCTGAGTTGCTGTGGCTGGCTCTGAGCAATGGGCTCAGAGGAAGTCACTAGCCACACTTTGCTGACCTCCAGTCGGGTCTTGTGACTTCTCATGCTTCCTTAAAATACGAGCCCACTGGTGGGACAGAAGAGTCGCACTCCTGCCTGGGTTACACGCTATTGTGAAGGTAGTTTGCATCAGAGGTTTAGTTTAGAAAAGTTCAAAAGTCTAAAAGACTAGCCAAAACACCAAATGAAGCATTACCATGTCAAATAATGAGCCTTGCAGCCACCACCATTTTGGCCTCTCCCCATTACTCAGTTCTCAGCATCAGTGTGGATACCTCGAAGTCAATGTTGTCTTTTGAAGCTGTGTTAGGCATCGAAGTCCGGTGGGACAACACACAGTCTTGGCTCCAGGTACAGCCTAAGGTTCTCAAAATGGGGCTCCATGAACACACTGAAGGTGTTTGGAATGTGTTGTACTGACCTGAGCCATGGTTGGAAGACTGAATGAGTTTGGTTGTGTACTGCTTTCTCCTGCTCAGGAATTAGATGCTACACAAACAGGCCAGGGGCCACCTGAAGACAGTGCTGGCCAGGTAGGTCATTTCCTATGAAAAAGGGTCTCTTCTCCATGTCTCACACCCACACTCTCAGAGTTAGCCAGCAATGGGATGCCTTAGTGTCATTTGCTTGCGTCACCTGTAGAGGTCCCGTCAATGCAGAAAAACCAAGGAGTGTGCTTTTACTTTTGGTAAGCAACCCTCCTTAGGGGGCAGTTTTTTTCCTTGAGTTTTTTGGTTACTTTTGTTATTTTTGTACTGGTTTTGTTTTGTTCTGTTTTTGTTGTTACTTTGAGGAGTTTTGTTGTTGTTGTTGTTGTTGTTGTTGGTTTTCTTTTGATGCCAGTTAAAGTGCATTCCAAAAAAGAAAAGGGATGTTTGGGCTGAGGTCTCAAGGGAAGGCCAGTTTGGAGACGGAGGCCAAGACAGTAGGAGTATTTTTCTCCAACTGAAAAGGGCTTACGTAGTGGCTTTTCTGGGGTTACTCATTCACCAACCATTTATTGAGCACGGTATGTGTCTGGCACTGTTCTGGGACTTTTGAATTACCCTTAAATTCTTCTGCCCACATTTATGCAGCAGAATGTTCACTCTCTCCATTAGGTTTAAAACAGAAGTGAAATTCAATACTGATCCATAAGAAGCTATCTTATAGTAGCAGTTTGAAATTCCTGAATTTGTTTCAGGAAACAACAATCTGAATTGTTTTTCTCACACACACAGACACACATATTTTCTCTGCTTGTAGGTTGCAGAGCTCAGTCATGATATGATCATGGAAATCACTGCTCTGAGATCCCAACTCACAGACTTGGAAGAGGTGAATCTGAATCTCAAGAAGCAGATTAGAAAAGAAGTCCAAGAAGAATATGAAGCATTGGTCTGAGCTTTGTTGAGACCTGTTTACACAAAAGTGAGTGTCCTGCGTCAAACCTCCGGGCTACCCACTGGGGAGCTGAGTGTAACCGATTCCTATGGTGGCTGCACACCCAGGGATCAATGACAGAATAATGGGCTTTGTGGTAACAAGAGATTCTTAGGCCCAAGAATTTTCTAGCTCTAAGCTTTCCCTGCAGAAAGAGAGTCAGCAATGGGTTGTCATTAACCATGAGAGACACTGAATTTTAGGATAATATAGAAGTCTATTTTTCACCCACTATTGACAGTTGCCATTGTCACTGTCTGATTGCTGCTGGGAGGAGAGTGTGTTCTGCTGCTCCAAATGCCCCACCTCCCCAGGTTCTACCACCATTTTATCTCTTAGTGTGACTTTCCAGGGTACCGTGCCTGCCAGGCCAGACCTTATGTAGGTAGCAGCAGGTGCCTCTGGAGAACTCCCTGGGCACATTCAGAATTTGAGTCAGCTTCCAGAATATTTTTCCAACCCTCAAAATGCCTGCTAGCCTTACTCTCACATTCAATGTCAGCAAGCTGCTGACCTGTCAGCAAAAACCCATTGCAGAAGAGAAGTGATGGGTGCACATGCGCCCGCAGCACTGTGGAAGCCAGTCGCTTTCATCTGATGTTTACACAGCCATAAGATAGATGCCCCACACCTAAAATGGGCCATCAGGGAGACTGGTCCAGCTGACCTATCACTGTGAATTTCAGTACCACCTACCACCTGCAAGTCTATAGCCTCCCCCAACCCTGTCCTCTTCCCTGCTATTGGATGTACCCCAAAGCCAGCCCCATTTAGGTCCTTGGGTCTCTTCCTAGGGATTGCGGAGTGCCTCTAGGGTTATTAGGTTAACAGGAGCTTCCACTGGTGTTCACCTTGGCCTGCTCATTCCAGCGAGAATTTCTTCTTACTTGCAGTGTAAATGCTTACACATATTAAGGGATCAAAACCAAAATGTATTGGGTTTGGTGCTGTAGGGAAGGGATGAGCAGACAGTGAAGGCTGGAATTTGCTAAGCAACCTTTCAGGTGTGAGATTGTTGAGAAATGTCTTAAGTTCCTTTTAGCTTCTGCCAGATTCCTAGTTAAAAAGTAGATTCTTTGTTTCCCAGGCTGAAGTAGTTCCACCAAGCCTCCTGCAGTAGGGAATTCCTATTATATTCCAGGGTCCCATGAAGGTGCTAAAGCTTCTACTGTGTGGCCAGAGCCAGGCTTCCTTCTGTGGCATCCAGCTGGGCACCCTCCTCCTGCCTTCCTCTCCAGGGAAGTGGGTTAGAAGTGAGAGCTCACTCCTACCCCTACCTCTTGCCCCAAAGACACTGTGTTAGTTTGCTCAGGCTGCCATAACAAAATAGGACAGGCCACACAACTGAAACAACAAAAAGCTGATTTCTCACAGTTCTGGAAGCCAGAAGTCTGAAATCAGGGTGCCAGCATGGTCTGCTTCTGGCTGAGGGTGTGCTTCCTCACCTGCAGGTGGCTACCTTCTCACTGTGTCCTCACATGGCAGAGAGGGAGAAAAACAAAGGTCGGTCTCTCTCTTTCTTCTTAAAGGCCCCAGTATTATTGCTATCGGGCACCAGCTTTATGTCCTCATTTTAATCTTAATTATCTCCTAAAGATCCTATCTCTAGATACTGTCACATTGTGGGTTAGGGCTTCAACATATGAATCTGGGGAGACACAATTCAGTCCATAGCACTGAGTCTTCAGCTGTACTTACAATTGATCAAGCTGTTTCCTCACAAGGCATTAGCCATAAGCCATTCAGAACAGAAAATTTCCTAATGAGGCTTCTGTTAGATCCTAAATAGGAAGGCAGCCAGCCTGATTCCCTCCTCCACTTTATCTATATTTAACAAGCCTCCTCGAGAGTGGCTCATCTATAGCGTCTTGTCTGGTCAGATTCTGCTGTGAGTCAACCTAGCAGCAAAAATCTTTGGTTCAGCTTCCCAAGTAATTTACCAGGGGCAGTTTGGCCAGCGGGTTTTCTACCTGTGACCTCCCACTGTCCTCCTGGCTCAGCTTGCCTTGATGTTGACAAGGAAGACGCAATATAAGATGTGCAGGCACCCAGAAAATGAAGCCCTGAGGATAAAAGACAGCACTCGAGGGGCCACTAGCGTGACTTCCTTATAGTACATGACAGAATAATTGTCTGAGTAGGTGATATCTTCATGTGAAATTACAAAAGTTGTGGAAGGCAAAATGGCTTTTCTTCAACTGCCCTTCACACTACCCAAATCCATTTTACTTCCTTGACTTGAGTCTGCAATTTGCAGGAGAAGCTGGATGAGAATCAGCTTAATTTGATCCAGAAAGTGTGTGAGCTCATCGGTGAAGTGAGAACAGAAGGGACTGACAATATGAAGGACCTAAAGAAAAAATGGGGCTCTGCCAGCCCCGATGAAGGAATGAAAGAAAATCCAGCCAAAGTATGTGATCTCATTTAGCAATGGGATATCAGTGTTTCATCCCAGCATCTAACCCCACCATTCACCCCGTTAGCATTCCAGCCTGATTTCCCCGAGAAAGCATTGCATCAGGCATTTTAAAGGGGCACAGGGACGTTACTGCACAATTTTGTCATCCTCTAGAAGGCATGTTTCTGATGTTAGGGTTCATGCCCTTCCCAGGAAAATGTTGGGGGCAGCCTTTTCTTAAAATGAGCCTTCTTAGCAGGAACAGCTGTGGGCCTTGGAAACAGCTGCAGTCTGGCCACCCTGGTGTGCAAAGTGAGGAGCCTGGGCCGCTGGAGGCTGGCTGTGCAGCAGGCGTGCTTTCAGACCCAGCTGAGCAGGTCAGAGAAGGTGCGCTCTGGTGGGGGAGGCCCAGGCAGTCCCCAGGGTGGCTGGCCCCAGGCTTCCATCGCTGCAGCTGCCATGGTGTCACTGCAGCCATGGGTGGCACTGGTGTCAGGTGTCAGGGCCAACCATCCTGAATGATCTGACAGTTGGCGATTTTTCCTGGGAGCAGGCTACGTCAGAACCTCGGGAGAAACAGGGCAGAAGCAAATGGGGCAAGAAAGAACAGATCAGAGAATTCAGCATAAGGGAAGGAAGTGAAGAGATGGAGGAAAGGCTTCACCAAAGGCTTGAGGCTGCTTTGTCAAAATACTATGTATCTCTGGATTCCATAAATGATTATCTGAGGAAAATGAAGTTACAAAATAATAAGCAAGAAATCTGTTTTAAGGCAAATTAAATCCAAAGCACATATTGATAGCTATTTGGAAATTTTCACATCCTGTTTCTGAAAGTATTTACTCTGATATGTCACCCTCTTCTGAATTAAAAGCATGGAAGCAGGCCAGGTACAGTGGCTCACAGCTGTAATTCTAGCACTTTGGGAGGCCAAGGTGGGCAGATCACCTGAGGTCAGGAGTTTGAGACCAGCCTGGCCAACATGATGAAACCAAATCTCTAGTAAAAATACAAAAAAAAAAAAAATAGTCAGGCGTGGTGGCAGGCACTTGTAGTCTCAGCTACTCAGGAGACTGAGGCAGGAAAATTGCTTGAGAGGTTGCAGTGAGCTGAGATTGCACCACTGCATTCCAGGCTGAGTTGACAGAGCAAGATTTCATCTCTAAATAAATAAATTAATTAAATAAAATAATATCATGGAAGCAGTGACTAGCAGGAGCTCCCTTCTACCAAAAGTTTGAAAGAAGGATGGATGGGGAAGTAATTTAGATACTGCTTGTAAAACTAAAAATCTGGAAAGGAAACCTATTTCCTGTCTTATTGTATTTGGGATGTTTACAGGAGTTTATTGAAAGTAAAAAAGAGTGTTTGTGCATCAAGCTAATGGCAGAGCGAGAAGTGGGTTTATTCCGTCAGCAGGTCCTGGCTCTCAGGCAGGCCCTGGCCAGGGCGCAGGCTGACAGCGCGAGGATGTGGAAGCAGCAGGACAGCCATGTACCCCAGCCTCAGAGCCTCTTCCTCCCTCCCTTTGCAGTTCACTCTGCAAAGCTGAACGTGGCCACCAGACATGGTGCTGTGGCTGCCAGGAGCAGTCACCAGAGCACCACGGTGTGAAACCAAGCAGATGGCACAGCCAGGAAAAAGACAGCCTGGGCCTGGGCTTCCCATCTCCCCCTCCTCTCCAGCCCAAAAACCAAGGGCAGTGGCCAAAAGGCTTTTGTTCTTACTCGTATTTGCTTAAGATGAGAAAACAGTACTCAGAAACAAGATCATTATCACGTGCATGCCTCTGTGTGTGTGTGTGTGTGTGTGTGTGTGTGTGTGTCCCTGTTTCTCTGAGGATCTTTTTGCCAGAGGCCGTCCTGGGATCCTGGGATCTAGGCCTCTCCCTTGAACACAGGTTTTCATGGGGCAAGCCTGCTTCCTGTTAACGACCCTTGGCAAGCAGAGTGTGGTCCAGCCTGCAGTATTATCTCCCACGAAAGACTCCGTCCTTTCCCAATGATCCACGCTGTGTCTCACTTTCAGAAGTTACTGCTGCATGATAGGGGCTGGCACCAGAATAAAGCCATCCTAAGCCTAAGCAATTCCTAACTGCCAACCCTCCGGGCATGAATGAAGCAGGGAGACTCTAGGTTTAGAGTAAGAACAGCTGAGTTTAAGTAACAGCCTGGGAAAGCTAGGCATATTTAAAGCATGAAATTTAATTTGTTCATCTTGGACCCTAATTCCGCTATGATTCTGCATCAGATGAGTTAATTATGTAAAGAACGTGGTAAACTGTAAAGTTATCCTACCAATATGAATAATAATTATTAATATTATAATTAAGGGTTGACCATCTAGTACTTAGGATAATACTTATTAGAAAAACTTTGGAACAGAACCAAATCATTTCTACCTTTATCCTTCTTTAACCATCTAGAATCTGACTTCCTCAGATTTTGGAAAGTGAAAACAGAGCCTAAATCAGAACCTCCTTTCCTCGCTCATTGTGTGTATGGCATGGCCCCGTCTCCTTGGTATGAAACACTTCCATGGCTACCTCCTGACAAAGGCTCCATGACAGTGTAAATGTTGTTTGTGCCAGACACCATCATCTGGTTAGTAAGCTAGCATACATACTATCACCAAGTCTGGGTGTTAAAAGACCAAAATGATTTGCCCTGGCGCTGATGAACAGTGGTGTGATCACATGCCTGGCATTTGATGTCTGTTCTGCCTCCCTCTGACTGTCACTGCAGGGCTCACAGTGTAAGTGCCATGCTAGGCTAGACCCGGGTGCTCTTGCTAGCACAGGACAGAATCATTGGGCCGTATTTCCTACAGCCCAGGAATACACCATGTAGTTGTGTCCCTGAGCCCCAGAGGAGGGGATGGTTATTAATGTTGTCCAACCTCTCCCGCCTTCTGCTGGGAAAAAAGGCTCCCTGCCGCCTCCTTTCCTTTGGTCTTTTCCTGCCACAGGCTCAACTGCTGAAGGAGTCAAAACATAGAGTGACCCAGGAAGCTCTCACCCGGCAGGAGCTGGATTTCACGAAAACATCCAGCATGGAGAAGCTCTTGGAAGACGTGGGCAAAAAGAACAGCAACTGCAGCTCCTTAGTGAAGAGGCTGAGAGGGCTTCTGAGCTGGGCCAACTGCAGCAGAAAACAGGAAGAGAGACCACCACCAGGTAAGCTTCACCCTCATTAAAAAGGAGTGTACCCCCAGAGTGCAGCTGGTGCCCCAGTGAGGGCCGCTGCATCCCTCCTGCATGCCCATGCCTGTCTCTTGTCCTCTACAGCAGTGTTTCGCAACTTCTGTCACTTCCAGGCAGCGCAGGAGAATGGAAGCGTCTCTCCCCACACTGTGGGGATTGCTGGGCAGGCCGTGGTGGCCTGACTGCCTCAGGGCTCGGAATCTCAGCACCCCTGTAACCTACTGGAAAAACCTGTTTCTACCCAACTCTCATCTTTGAACTAGGAATCTATTAGAAAATTCCAAGAAGTAATCTGGAAAAGCAGCAAGTATTTTTGTTTTGTTTTGTCTTTTTGTTTGTTTTTTTGAGGTGGAGTCTCGCTCTGTTGCCCAGGCTGGAGTGCAGTGGCGCAATCTCAGCACACTGCAACCTCTGCCTCCCAGGTTCAACAGTTTTCTGCCTCAACCTCCCAAGTAGCTGGGATTACAGTGGCCGCCACCACGCCCGGCTAATTTTTTTGTATTTTTAGTAGAGACAGGGCTTCACTATCTTGGCCAGGCTGGTCTTGAACTCCTGACCTCGTGATCCACCTGCCTTGGCCTCCCAAAGTTCTGGGATTACAGGCTTGAGCCACCACGCCCAGCCAGCAGCAGTTGTTAAAGGAGGCTATTACAAGAAGATTTTATTCAACTGTTTCAGGAACTGCAGAGACAAAAATGAAAGGCGAAAGTGGTTTGTAGATCCAATGTATTTTGTTAAATATACCCAACGACAAAGAAATAGAAGGGAATACTAGAACGTAGATATGGATTAATACAACTTTCATCAAAGCAGAAAACAATGTAATTCGATAAAAAGGGAAAAGAAATAGTAACGTCCAAAGCAGGCACCTCACACATATCCATTGAATGAGCAAATCACTTAATTCATTTACCAGAGATAGGAGGAGATGGAAATTGAAAGGCAAATTATTGGTGAAGTGTTTTGTTTTCTTTTTTTGAGACAGAGTCTTACTCTGTTACCCAGGCTAGAGTGCAGTGGCGTGATCTCAGCTCACTGCAACCTCCACCTCCTAGGTTCAAGCGATTCTCCTGCCACAGCCTCCTGAGTAGCTGGGACTACAGGCACATATCCCGACACCCAGCTAATTTTTGTATTTTTAGTATAGATGGGGTTTCACCATGTTGGTCAGGCTGGTCTCAAACTCTTGAACTCAGGTTATCTGCCTGCCTTGGCCTCCCAAAGTGCTGGGATTACAGGTGTGAGCCACTGTGCCCAGCCCTGGTCAAGTGTTTTAAATGCTCAAGGAAGAGATCAATAAGGAGAATTCTATCTACACAAATAAATGTCAAAACAGATTAAAAATTAAATCAAGGAAAAGCTAAAGAAAATATTTGTATAGAAATGGAGGGAGAAAATGAGTAGCTTTAGAATAAAAGAAAATTAGAATTTCATATTTATTGCCTGAAAAGTAAACAAAAGTGTGACTGAACCTATAAGAAAAATGTAGCATCCCAATTTTGTCCCATAACTTATGCTTTTCTAAAAGCCACCGAAAAATAGGGAGGGTTGTAGATCAGTTTCTTCAAAGTTTTCTCTGGTTAATTACTTGTTTCATGGCAGAGTTTCTAGAGGTGGTCAAAACAAATGTTTCGAGGTTTCTCTCAAGAAATGTGCAATTTACCATAGGTATATAAAAGCCATAGACCCTTTGTAGGGTACCCCTCCAGCTCTCCTGATGGCTCTAGTGTCCCTGCACCTACCTACCCTAAACCGCAATCCTCAGCCAGCAAGACCCATGCGCCTCCCCACCCCAACCTCGCCACCCCTTCCAGCCAGAAGAGGCTTCTTTAATCTATCTTCAGCCTCTGACTCCATGGGCAGATATTCACCGTCTGACCTCAGAGAGCCTCAGTGTCCTAACCTGTTGCCTGCACCTGGTTGAGGTCACTTAGAGCAGGGGTCCCCAACCCCCAGGCTGTGGACAGGTAGGGGACCGTAGCCTGTTAGAAACTGGGCCTCACAGCAGGAGATGAGCACCAGTGACTGAGCATAACTGCCTGAGCTCCGCCTCCTGTCAGAGCAGCCATTAGATTCTCGTAGGAGCACAAATCCTATTGTGAACTGCACCTGTGAGGGATCTAGGTTGCCCACTCCTTATGAAAATCTAGCTAATACCTGATGATCTGAGGTAGAACAGCTTCATCCTGAAACCGTTCGCCCCTACCCCCGTGGAAAAATTGTCTTCTATGAAACTGGTACCTGGTGCCAAAAAGGTTGGGGACCACAGATTTAGAGCACAGGCCCTGGAGGGGAACTGAGTGGCCCATTCCCCCAGCCCTCCAGCTACGTGGCTTCAGGCAAGGTCTGTGGTCTTTCTGTGCCTTGGTTTCTTCATCAGTACAATGGAAATAATGTACTCAGTTCATTGGATTTGAGGGATGATTAAATTAAGAAATTAGGTAATTCAAATGAAGCCCTTAAAACTGTGCCTAAAACAGGCATGGCGGTGTGTGCCCGTAGTCCCAGAAACTTGGGAGGCTAAGGCAGGACGATCACTTGAGCCCAGGAGTTCAAGGCTGCAGTGAACTAAGATTATACCACTGTACTTGAAAGAGTAAGACCCTGTCTCTAAAAAAAAAAAATGTTTTTTAATTTAAAGAAATTAACAAAAATAAACAGGCCAGGTGCAGTGGCTCACTCCTGTGATCCCAGCATTTTGGGAGGCCGAAGTGGGAAGATTCCTTGGGCAACATGGCAAAACCCAGTTGCTACAAAAAATACAAAAATTAGCCAGAGGTGGTGGTGTGTGTCTGTGGTCTCAACTACTTGGAGGGCTGAGGTGGAAGGATCACTTGAACCTGGTTGTAATGAGCCAAGATTGGGCCACTGCACTCACTCCAGCCTGGATGACAGAATGAGACCTTGTCTTAAACAACAGCAAAACCAGGCTGTAGTATATAGCTCTCAGTAAATGTTGGCTGCTTATATTTTTGCTGGGAATGCAAAGTTAGACAGCCTTGGAAACAGGTAAATAGACCTGGACTCAAATCCTGGCTGTGTGGCCTTGGGCAAGTCACTACATCGGCCCCTGGGACGTGGGGGTAAGTGATAAGGAGGTCTGGAGGAAGCATGCTTCCTTGCTGGTATTTCTCAAGTTTCCTAGTGCCAGCCTGGCTCAGGAAATGTTGATGTTTTCTTGGTGCCTGCTCATAGGGAGTGAGGATCCTACACAAATCCCTGTGGTCTGGAGAGGGACTTTGGACCTAATTTATACTAGGACATTTTCCTAACTCTGGAGCTCTGGTAATCTGAAATTTAAACTATGCTTGGGAGCCCCTGGCCATAAGGAAGAGCCCACTTTAATGTTTAGGGCAAGCCTATGTGGGAGCCTTCTGGCTGGGTCTGTACAGGCGGAGTGGGATGTACAACACATGTGGCTGAATGTTTGAGATTAGCACGTGTATTCATTTCCTAGGGTTGTCTTAATAAATTACCACAAACTGGGTGGCTTAATAGAATAAAAACATATTGCTTCACAGCTCTGGAGGCCAGAAGTCTGAAACGGATGTGCTAGCAAGCTGGCTCCTTTTAGAGGCTTTGGGGAAGTATCTGTTCCATGTCTCTTCTGAGTCACATTTTGGTCCCTGGCATTCCTTGGCTTATAGTTACCTCACTCAGTCCTGCCTCTGTCATCACAGAGCCTTCTTCCTCTGTGCTCCTCTGAGTGTCTATATCCTTATCCTATCTTCTTGTAAGGACAACAGTCAGTAGATTCAGGGCTCACTCTAAATCCAGTATGACCTCATCCTAACAAGTCCATCTGCAAAGACCCTATTTCCAGATAAGGTCACATTCTGAGGTTCCAGGTGGACATGAAATTTGGGAGGTCCTATTCAAACTATAGTATGTATTACTTTTCTACAAGTAAAAACAATGAGGAGATGATAAATGGAAAAAACAAAACCACTTGTGATCTGTGCAGATGAGATGCACTTTGGACGCGGGCCCTGTCTGGCTGGGGAGTGTGAGCTGGCCGTGCACAGGGAGAGTCACACAAGGAAACACAAAGGCTGCTTCTGGAGGTGGACAGGGCATTCCCAGCAGATGCTGAGCTGAGAGCAGAGATCTAGGAGAGAGATCAAGTCTTTCCTCTGCCTGAAACTGTCCAGAGGCTCTGACAGGTCCTCAATGTAGATGCCATGACTGGGCCTCCAAGGTCTTGTGTGCCCTGGGCCCTCACTCCTGTCTTCTTCTACCCATCTGATGAAATAAACATGAAAGATATAACCTTGTGAATAAGCTCCTAGCTATTATAAGGTATAAGGGATTCCACAGACTGCCTTTGTTCCTTTTTGGTTAAGTTCTTCGTCTTCCTGAAGCCCTTGATTCTCAGGAGGCTGAGTTTAGTCTAACCAGGACTTGAAGAGCTGATTGTCTTTTCAGAGTAACCTGGAACCCTCATTCTCCCCAGGAACCCCCTGTGAACTGAGGAAATGAAAGTGAGCACAAAGCATCTCTGCTTCTCATTTTCCCCTCAGATGAGAGCCCGGCTTGCCAAGGAGCGCAGCATGAAGCTGGATGCTCTCCAGCATGTAGAGGAGCTGCAGAGTCAACCCTATGATGCCCAGCAGTCAGCTGTCCCCACGGGCTCGCCAGGCGGTAAGGTTATCCCCCGTTCTGGCTAGAAAACTCTCCCAGTCTCTGGGGTCTGAATTGAAGAGGGTCTCAGGGACTGAAATAACACCGGATAGTTATTGAGTGGGTTCTCCACAGTGTTCGTTGAATGACGCATGAATGAATAAACCTTAATTCTGATTTACAGTCAAAACGTCCTACTTTAGTACCTTAGAGTACTGACATCCAATACTAAATGGTTTCAGTCATAAAAATTGGTCCCAGACAGGCGTGGTGGCTCATGCCTGTAATCCCAGCACTTTGGGAGGCTGAGGTGGGTGGATCACAAGTTCAGGAGATCGAGACCATCCTGGCCAACATGTTGAAACCCCATTTTTACTATAAATACAAAAATTAGCTAGGTGTGGTGGCATATGCCTGTAATTCCAGCTACTCAGGAGGCTGAGGCAGGAGAATCACTTGATTCACTTGAACCCAGGAGATGGAGGTTGCAGTGAGCCGAGACTGTGCCACTGCACTCCAGCCTGGCAACAGAGCAAGACTGTCTCAGAAAACAAACAACAACAACTGGTCCCGGACCAGTTCATTGGATTTTGAGACATCTTAATGCTTTGGGATACCAATGACCCTATTTCTCAGAGCCATTCATAAAGTACATTATGATTCTTGGGTGCTAGGGGTTTGGGGTGTCCTTGAAAATAACAATCAATATAGCTCTTTGAGCAGTGCAGTCAACAGGCAGCATGGAGCTGAGGCCAGATCCCAGGATGTCTCTAAACCAGCTTCTTCCTTTTTAAGATGAGGACTAAATACATTCTGAGTTCTCTTCTAGATCTGACTATCAGAAATATTACCAAATATCACTAAACCATGGTTGGCCTATTGTTATGACTGGCCACATCTCTTCTTTCCTGTTCTGCACATAGTCTGGTAGTTGAGTATGTGGGCTTTGGAGTGAAACAGCCAGAATTCAGGCTACGGCTCTGTCACCGCTAGCCACATGACCTTAGACAGGTTAATTAACCTCTCTGTAAAATGGGAATACTCACCTCAAAGGCTTGCTCTGAGAGTAAATGGATAACCCGTCTGACCCTTAGTATAGTGGCACTTAGTAATTGTGCAAGTGTTGGTAACTATACTTGCATACATGTGTTTAACCCTTTATCTGAGTTTCCTTCTGGCTACTTTCCAGCATGAATGAGCTGAGAGAACACAGCCTTTCAGAAGCACAAAGTCACAGATCAAGTTACTTTGGGTTTACTAAGAACAGAGCTGGGCTTGGCAGTAAGGTTCACAGGGCCCTTCTTCCTGCCTTTGGGTTGCTGCCTGGACCTGACATTGGGTGTCCTGTGCCCCAGCCCCAACACAAAGAGCATCAAGAGCACCCAAGGGCCCTACTTTGACCTTGACCCTATGCAGTTCTGTACCTTACACTGCCTTCTCCATGTGCCGGGGAATTTTTTCTTCTTTCCCCTCTGCCTGCAGCCTAGCCAAGGACTTTTCTAATCCCTTCCTGCATTAATGCATCCTAGTGAACTGCCATCCATGTCCTCCAACACCTGCCCATTGAGAAAGGACCAGAGTGAGGCACGAGACAGGTGGGGGAGACCCAATTCCCAGGATTGGGGTAGGGGCAGGAGTGGGAAGGAAGCTTCTTTCTCAGGAAGTAGAGGTTACTCCTGGGCTTCAGTCCCCTTCTGTTCCCCTGTACAGAAAGAGGAGGGATTTGAGGGCACAGCCAGCTATCATCCATACTGTTAATGCTAAGCAGTAAAAGCCATATTCCCACTCCTCCTTCCTCCACTGTTGTCCAGCTGGAGTCTCAAAGTGACCCAGATGTCTTCTGCAGCATCCCTGCCTCCCAGGTCAGAAACATAGGTGCACTCAAGGGGCGAGCTCTCTTTATTTCCCAAGGATCTTGCAACTCCTGAGAAATGACAATTTTTTTCTAAAGCAATTATTTTAGAAATGCTTAAGGAAAAAATGAAATCACTTGGGTCATAAAACTGTAAAATGTTCAGAGGAGGGCTGGCTAAAGGCAGCTTCCTCAAGGTTTGAACCACTTCATGAGGACTGGTTTCACTCTCTCCATCTCTGGGCTCTGAGGAGGCTTGGAGCAGAAAGGAAGTGAGGCCCTTGGGAAGCAAGATGACAGCCACCTCTGTAGCTTCCATGTCTGTTCACGCTCAGCATGGCAGGAGCAGGGTGTGGAGATGGGACAGTTAAAAAGAAATGGGCTCTGCCTGGACCGACTTGGGTCATGGTGCCAATTTTGAACAAATCACTGGAGCTGCAGACTAAGATGCCTGTGCCTGGTTGGCTTAGGCCCAGCTCACCTGTTCCTCCACTGGAGCTAGGGATTGAGTCAGCTCGCTCTCTCCTCCTCTCTGCAGCAACTGTTTTTGTTTGTTTGTTTGTTTGAGATGGAATCTCGCTTTGTTGTTCAGGCTGGTGTGCAGAGGCACGAACTTGGCTCACTGCAACCTCTGCCTCCTAGGTTCAAGCAATTCTCCTGCCTCAGCCTCCCCAGTAGCGGGGATTACAGGCGCCCATTACCAGGCCCAGCTAGTTTTTGTATTTTTTTTTAGTAGAGACGGGGTTTCGCCATGTTGGCCAGGATGGCGTCAATCTCCTGACCTTGTGATCCGCCTGCCCCGGCCTCCCCAAGTGCTGGGATTACAGGTGTGAGCCACTGCACTTGGCCAGCCAACTGTTTTAAATCCGCCTTGTCTCCTCAGACCTTCGTACATTCCCCCGCAACCCCTCATCCTTTCATCTCCCACTTCACAGAGAAATTAGAGACCCTCAGACAGGAACGCCATCTTCTCGTTGTCTCCCAGCCCACCTGCATCTGTACTCTGCTGCTTCTCCTTCCCTCCTGTGAACATGGAAAGGGTGCCCCTCTTCTTCCCCAGGCCAATCCTTATGTAAAGGGCCCCTGCTGCTACCTTCTCAGGGGCCTTGAACTATCTGCTTCTTTTCTACATACTTGTATTTCTCGTCCATGCACCCCTCTAATCCTGCAACCAACAATTACTTATTGATCATGTATGTGCCAGGATCATAAAATCCACTGTAAAATAACACACACCCCCACCCTTGACAACATATTCCTTCCCCTGCCATTGGCCTTTCTCTTCCCAGTCAGACTTCTTAAAGAGCTGCCTACAGTCACTTTTGTGATTCACTTAATTTCTCTCAGGTTTGCCATTCTCAACTTGTGGCTTTCAAATGCTGCTCATCACCTCATGGTCCAAGATGGCCACTTAAGCTTTCTGGCCAACAGGAAGGAGGAAGGCAAGAAGAAGGGCCCACCCCTCCCTTGAAGCTTGAAGAATGCTTCCTGCAAGTCACTTGTGACATTTCTGCATATATTCCATTGGCCAGCACTTAGCTCCAAGACTGCACAAAGGAGACTGGGAAATGTAGTTTTTATTGTAGGACACTGTGTGAACAAAACTTGTGAAGTCTATTTCTAAGAAGACAGGGCAGATTCGCAATTGAGGGCCAAGTATAGGTCTCTACCACACCACCAGCAATCTGATTTTTCTCACCACCATTTCATTGCAATTGCTCTTGCCAAGATCACCTTGACTTCTGTCACCAAGTCCAAAGGACACTGCTGAGTTCTCACTGATTTCATGTCTCAGCAGCATTTGAAACAGCTGACCACACCCTTCTAATTATTTCCCTGGCACTGCTCCTAGTGGTTTCTCTCCTCTTTCTCTGGCTGCTTTTTCTTTCTCCTTTTCCAGTTCCTCCTACTGTATCTAAGCTGTAAACATTGAAGTTGTTCAGGGATCTTTCTGGCCCCTTCTCCTCTCACCTCACATTTTCTGGATAATTGCATATGTTCCCACAGCTTTAATCATTGTTTGCCAAGTCTCTGCAGCTCAAAACTCTCCTCTGAGCTGTAGACCCACATATCCAATGGTCCATTGGATAACGTCTGCATTCACGTGTCTCAGGCTCACAAGTTCAACGGGTCAAATGGAACTCATCTTCCTATCCTTTTCCCTTCTTGACGACTTTTGGGGTTAGGGAGATGCTGTCTCAGCAAATAGTAGTGCCAAATATCCAGTTGCTTAAGCCAGAAATTTGGGAGCTATTCTTTGTCACCCTGCAAATCCAGTTAATTCCCAACTCCTACTAATTTGAATAGCTCTCAGTCTATCCACTTCTACCTAACATAGTTCAAGTCTCTCCTTCTCTTTTACTTGGTCATGTGACTATCAGGCAAAAAACTCTCTCCAGGTTTTGACATATTTGCTCAAAATTAATGAAGCTGAAAAGAAAAAATTAAGCTGAATTAGATGCAAATTTTAAGCTCTAAATTTTATGAATTAAGTGTAGATTCAGGAGTTGAAGGTTATAGTGAACTATGATGGTGCTGCTGCACTCCAGCCTAGGCAGCAGAGTGAGATACCCTCTCTAAAAAAAAAAAAAAAATCAGAATAATCTAGGCTTCTCCATTACAACCAGATATATCATTTAACGTTTTTAACTTTATAGGCCTTATATCCCCAGCTTAATACTCCCTAAGTTCTGCTTCCACATCATCCAGATACTCCCAGCAACACTTTTTAAAGACTAATCTCACAGGCAGTAAAATAACAGGACAGATTCAAAGGCCACAGACTTTAAGTAATAATAAGGTTGGTTACATGCATTAAACAATAAAGCCTTTCAATTTTGATGTTATGGTTTTTGGGTCACTTCAGACTTACATTAGAAAAAATTATATATCAGGAGCTTATCTAGGTGCCTTAAATCTGGATAAGAAAATTCTGATGTTGAAATAATTAAGCTCTGTAATAGCACCTTCTAAATTACAAGTCAATAAATGGGTATGGAATCAGTACCAACACCTTGCTGTGTTCCATCTTCGAATTTCTTTTTCTTCCCCCAATCATCTTCAACAATTAACTAGCAGCATCAGGCTCCTTATCTGAGTTCCCCAACAGAGCAGAAATAGTTTCAGAAGTCATTTTAAAACATGTGAGAAATGTAGCCTCCAAAAAAATTCTTAGGGTTCAGATCAACATATATTTGAAGCACTTATAAAATTTTTCAGTTTTTAGTTTATGTAAAACAATATATACTTTCTCTTCCACTGCCTTCTCTCTACTGCTTTAATAAGTATTTTCCTCTTTGCTCCATTTTCTTTCAGAATCCCTTACAGAGATTCATATATCTAATAATACATTTAAGAATTCCTCCCCATTACCTAAAGAAAAATTAGGAGGAAGAGATTTAATCATTCCTTCAGAGGAAAGTATGCCATTCCAAAAAATCATTTGACGGTGTAATTCTGTAGCTGATGGTCTAGTTATAAGGACTAAAAGTTTCCAGATTTCTAAACATGCAGTTACAAAGGGGGAAAGACAGGTTGGGAAGATACCCAAACACCATCTTGACCAGGTGAGGGCCACATTACTAATGTCCACTGTTTGCTTGACTCACCAGTCTCTGTGCAGTCATCTTTCTGGAAAATGTGAACTTTTATTATATGTCTGTGTTTCTGCATAAAGCCTTTTCCAAAAAGAAGCAAAGTTCACATTGTATGTGTGAGACCACAAGGGCTTTCAGGAATCACTTTATCTCCGTTTCACACTGAAAGCTGCAAGCCTCATGGGAATGTTGCTGATCGCAACTTGTTGAAAAGGCTGCTAAGCAGCTAAGTGCATTAGTGACAATTTATTATATTTGAGAGATTTAGAAGGATGATGGTCTAAGGCTAATTGTTTGATGAACATTGCCCTAATAAATAAATAAACCCTATAGTGAAGTGTCTTGTGGACCCATTGGCCCAGTGGCTATGTACAATATGGGAACCCCAAGCAAAAAACCTCAAGGCCAGGGAAGGTACACAGTTAGCTGGAACTTCTTTAGATCTCAGTTCTGACTTCTTAAAGCAAGGCCTATGAGGCAAGTCAGATAAATACTGATTGAAGAGGAATTTATACATGGCTGAAATGTAAGAATACAGTTAATTTTCTAAAAATTAGCCCTGCACCAACAAAAATGATAAGAAATTAAGGAATTTTTAGCTTACTCAAAATAAGAGCTGTGCTTTCTTCCTTAACTGGAAATGGCTTTCCATTGATGCTTTCCATTCATTCTTGACCAATTCCCTATAGGACAAGCAGCAAAATACATACAAGAAGGCATACTACATAGCCTAACCCAGACTGAATCAATGATCTTGGTCTCAATAACAGTGAATTTTTATGATGCTATAACAAGAATTATTCACCATGTTCTTAACAAACACCAGTATCTATTTGTATTACAGGTATCTATGAAACACAAAAAAAGGATTGACGATGTCTTCCTACCTAATATGGCAGAAAATGTTCACCTGACAGCTTTTCAGGTCCAAACAGCTCCATCCAGATTCCCATTTAGAGGTGACTGGTGATCATATCTTCTTTTTCCGACCTTTATTCTACGAGTATTTGAATGAATAAAAATAACTCTAAAAGCCAGTATGCCTCTTATTTTATGAATTTTCCTTATCTGTACTTGGAAGATAGTGTTAAAGGATTGAGATGATTACATCTTGAGGGTTCCAGGTGAAGTAAGGGGTTGGTCCTAGACTTTAAAACCTAAGCATTGATTTGCATTCCTGCAAGCTCCATGGTGGAGTGCCACTTGTGTGGCACCCCCTCCAGCACCCCTTTGAGTGGTTTTGCAGTCTCAGTGAATTTCCCAACCATTTAATAAGCTTTGGGCAGATCCTCTCCAATGAGGTCTGGCTCTCAGCCCTGAAGGGTAGTGTCTGGTTCCTTTATCTGCTATCCTTGTATTCTTTAGAGTTCTCTTTATTGCTTAAAAGCAATATGTCAATCCTTTGTTATAGTTAGTAATTCTTTATATCAAACTTTCCCTATTTGTATTACTGTGTGCTTTTTGTCTCTTGATTGGCCCATGACTGATACAGGACTTGTTCCAGGAGTGGGGTGTTCCCAGAGGACAGACCTGCTATGGTTTGCATGTTTTGTCCTCTCCAAAATTCATGTTAAAATTTAATCCCCAATGTGGCAGTACTGAAAGGTAAGACTTTTAAGAGGTGATTGGGTCATGAGGACTGTGTCCTTATGAATGGCTTAATCTATTCATGAATTAATGGATTTGTGGGTTGTTAATTAATGGACTATAATGGGAGTGAGACTAGTGGCTTTATAAGAAAGGGAGAAAGACCTGGGCTAGCATGCAAAGCTCCCTCACCATGTGATACCTTGTGCTGCCTAGGTCTCTTTGGAGGGTCCCCACCAGCAAGAAGTCTCTCACCAGATATGCCTCCTCAACCTTGGACTTCCCAGCCTCCATAACTGTAAGAAATCATTTCCTTTTTTTTTTTTTTTTTTTTTAAACAAATTTCCCAGTTTCAGGTATTATGTTACAAACAAGAGAAAATGTACTGAAACAGAACACAGATGGAACTTGGGATTTGTTTGGTTGTAACCTTAGGCTTGAACACAGTGCTTAGCTAACAGGAAATTGGAATGTTAGTATTCTTTGCATGCGGTGGCATCACAATCACGTTATTACCTGTGTGTTTTCTGTCTCCTGATCGGCCTATGTCTAATACAGAACTGGTACCAGGAGTGGGGTATTCCCAGAGGATAGACCTGTTATGGTTTGAATGTTTCTCCCCTCCAAAACTCATGTTAAAATTTGATCCCCAATGTGGCAGTATTGAAAGGTGAGACTTAGAGGTGACTGGGTCATGAGGACTCTGCCCTTATGAATGGATTAATCTATTCATGGATTAATGGATTACCTGTGGTAGATTGTACTAAAGTACCTGCTGAAGCATGTGCCTTTAGAAGACTAAATTGTTACTGCATTGACTACCATGGCAGTCATGTTGACTTATAGAGACTGTGGTATGAGGTGGATTTTTCTGAATGCACATCAGCA
The DNA here is from genome assembly GCF_048565385.1 of Saimiri boliviensis. Lineage (NCBI taxonomy): Eukaryota > Metazoa > Chordata > Mammalia > Primates > Cebidae > Saimiri > Saimiri boliviensis. Next base: position 60,189,649 of record NC_133452.1, on the reverse strand, counting down.
CTTAATGGAAGAAAATGACAAGCTCGTGATCTTTAATTCTAGGCTTAAGTCATGGTCTGAAAACTAGAGAGCTTCCATGATAGCCCTAAAAGTATCTCTTCACTGCTCATAGTCACGGGGATGATATTGCTAAAAATCAAGCACAAATTTGTATTATGGGCATGCTAAATTACAATGATAGTTGGATTAGCAAGCTCATCAAGTTTCTCATTTCCACTGAGATGGGCCCTGTGATTTCAATGAAGAAAATGCAATTCCAAAGTGGAGGAGCCAGGTTGGCAGGCTTTAACTGGCAAAAGACAAGGTGGGCACATCCATTATAAAGGGCAATAGGGATGTATCAGTAGTCAGAATTCCTTGGCCTGCAGAGATCTTTGGTAGTTAATGTGTCCCCAGGTATGGAATCATATGAAATCATAGAGAATTGCCTTATGTATGTAACAGAAAAATCTTTAGGTCTAGTAGCCAAAACTTGAGTCACCATAGTGGAGAGTCACAGCCTCTGACCCAGATTCCAGATTTAAGTCAATTCACACATCAGATGCCCTTGACCGAAGGGGAGGCTGGATCTCCTTGAGGAAGGACCCTACACTGCTGCAGGTTCATGTTATAAATCTTCCTCCTAACCATTCCCTAAGGGACTTGCAATCATTTTCTTAAATTGCTGTTCTTCAGAGAAAAGAAAGTATCCAGAGATTTTGGTAGTTACTAGACCCAGGGCCTAAATTAATGCTAATTCTTGGGTACTCAAAACACCACTGTGGCTTACCAGTCAAAATGAAGGCTTACAGTGGTCAGGTGATAGAAGGAATCATAGCTCAGGTCTGAATTACAGTGGACCAAATTGGTACGTGGACCCATCCTGTGACTACTTCCCCAGTTCCTGAGTGAATAATTAGAATAAATAAAATCAACAATATGAAGAATTTCCATATTGGTGTTTTTGACATATGAGTTGAGAATCAATTACGGTAGGAAGGGATCACTGGAAGCCCCTGGAACTTTCCCTCCCTATCAAAAAAGCAAACCAGATGCAATTCCACAACCCTGGAGAAATGGCCCTGGGCATTAATGCCACCATCAAAGACTTCAAAGCAGCAAGGATGATGATACCCATCCCTTTGTCATTTAACTCACCACTTTGGCCTGTGCAAAAGACAGATCTTAGAAAATAACTAGGGAGTATCAGGTCCACATCTTAATGAGGTAGTGATTCCAACTGCAGCTGCTGTGACAGACTTATCTTTACTGAAATAAATAAATATGCTCCTGGCACTTAGCATGCATTTATTAACTTAAAGCCTTTTGCACCATGAGAAGCAGTTTGCTTTTACCTGGCAAAGCCACAGTATATCTTGATAGTCTTGCCTCAAAGCTTTGTCAGTTCTCCTTCTCTCTGCCATGATACAGTCCGCAACCTTGTTCATCATGATATTCCACACAGTATCACATTGGTCCACCATATTGATGACATTATGCTGAGTGGAAATAATGAGCAAGAAGTGGCAAGTACTTAGGTGCTTAATAAAACATAAAAACTAGGTGAAAGAAAAAAATCCCATAATTCAGAAACTCAGTGAAGTTTCTAGGGGTTCAATGATTTAGAACAAGTTAAAATATCCGCCTCCAAAATGAAAGATAAGTTGCTGCACTTCACACTATGCACCATGATTAAAGAGACATGATGCTTGGTAGGTCATTTCAAATTTTGAAAGCAACATATACTTTGAGTGTGCTACTTCAACTCATCAAGAGTCACCCATAAGATTATCATTTTTGAGTGAGGACCAGAGCAAGAGAAGGCTCTATACCAAGTTTTGAGTTATAGCACAAGCTGCTCTACCACATGGGTCTTATGATCCAGCAGATCCAATGATACTGAAAGTATCATGGCCTATAGGAATATTGTGTGGAGCCTGTCAAGCACCAGTAGTAGAATCACAGGGAAGCAAACCTATGTCTTTTGAAGATTACTACTCTCCTTTTAAGAAACAGTTTCTGTCTTAACTGCTGTGCCTTTGTAGAGACTGAATACCTAACCATGGGATAGCAGGGGATCATGTAGCCTGAGCTTTCCATCATAATGTGGATGTTGTTAGCTAGCCTAGTCATGAGCTTGGACATGCAAAGCAGCAATCTATCATCACACAGAAATGGTACAGAAATAGACTTAGCTTGCCTTAACAGGTCTGAAGGGAGAAGAAGCATAGCTTGCTTGAACAGGTGGCTCAGACTCTTTCAACACTGTTTCATTGCCTTCTCTCCCTCAACCCTTACCTATGGTCTCCTGCGGGTGGTTCTAACAACCAACTGGCCAAGAAAAAAAAAAAATCAAGTCTAGTTTACAGATTGGTCTGCCTATGTTGGTGGCAACCCCTCAGGGCAGTGGTCAAAAAAAAAAAAAAAAAAAAAAAAGTCTTCCCAGTGAACAGAACTTCAAGTAGTATCTTTGGTTGGCCACTATGTCTGAACTTAGAGAAGGCCAGAAGTACAGATCTACACTAATTCATGGGTAGTTGCTGATGGCTTGGCTAGATAGGGAGTTGGAAGACACAGGCCTATAACACTGGTGACAAGGAAGTCTGGGAATTATCTGTGGATGGACCTCTGGGAATGGGTACAGACTAAAGATATTTATGTCTCAGGTTAATGCCCACTGATATGGTTTGGCTCTGTGTTCCCACCCAAATCTCATCTTTAAGCTCCCATAATGCCCACGTATTGGAGGAGGGACCCAGTGGGAGATGACTGAACCATGGGGTTGGGTCTTTCCTGCACTGTTCTTGTGATAGTGAGTAAGTCTCATGAGATCTGATGGTTTTAAAAATGGGAGTTCCTCTGCACAAGCTCTCTCTTTGCCTGCTGCCATCCATGTAAGACGTGACTTGCTCTTCCTTGCCTTCTGCCATGATTGTGAGGCCTCCCTAGCCATGTGGAACAACTGTAAGTCCGTTAAACCTCTTTCTTTTGTAAAGTGCACCCTCTCAGGTATGTCTTTATTGGCAGTGTAAAAAGAGACTAATACACCCAACAAAGGGCATCCACAGCAGAGGAAGCTCTTATTAATCAAGTTGACAAAATAATGTGCTGAGGTTATCAGTTACATTAATTATAACCTCAGTGCACATTTCCCAGCTACTACACCACTTGCTCAGTGGGTCCATAAATAATGCAGCCACAGCTGCAGGGATGGAGGCTATGTGTGGGCTCAACATCGTAGGCTTCCCCTTACCAAGGCTGACAGGCACTACTGCCAACTGTCCAATCTGTCAAGAGCCAAGACCAATATTGAGGCTGCAATATGGCACCAATTCCATGGCTAATAGCCATCTACCTGATAGCAGGTTGACTATATCAGACCTTTCCCATCATGTAGGGGGCAGAGATTCATCTTCACTGGAATAGACACATATTCTGGATATGGATTGCCTTCCCTGCCCATAATTCTTCTGCTAGTACCACTAACCAATCCACATCCTCACAAAATGCCTTGTCTACCATCATGGCATTTCCCGTAGCATTGCTTCTAAGCATGGAATCAATTTCACAGCAAATGAAATGCTGCAGTGAGCTCATGCCTATGAAATTAACATACTCTAACGCCCGTAAGTGGTTAATCTGATTGAAAGGTGGAATGGTTCACTGAATACTCAAGTTGACAGTTGGGAGATACCACACTGAAAGGATGGAGTTCCGTATGACAGTACATACTTTGAGCCAGAGTTCTAGAAACAGTTCTAGCCAGAGTTCCAGATACAGTTCTAGAAATCACAGGGTAGGAGTGGGAGTGGCTCCTTTCATGATTGTACTTCTCACTCTAGCAATCTCAAGCTTGCTGGTTTGGTGGTCTTAGCTCCCAGGGGATCCTTCAATCAGAGAAATAACAATGGTCCCACTGATATAGGATCTAAGGTAAGACTGCCCTCTGGGTTTCTGATGCCACTGGCGGGAATGATCAATCTTGATTACCAAAGTGAGAGTGTATTGCTACTGCACAGTGGAGGCAAAAGGGACTATTTCTTGAACACAGGAGATTCTCTGGGTGCCTGGTACTTCTACATCCAATAGTAAAGGTTTATGAAAAATTACAACAACCAAAACAGGTACCAGAGGAGGGCTCAGATTCTTCAGTAATGAGTATTTGGGTCACTCCAACAGGTAAAGAACTCTGACCAGCTGAGGTTCTGGCTAAGGGCAAAAGAAATCTCAGTGGACCCACTGAGCAAGTGGTGTAGCTGGGGAATGTGCACTGAGGTTAAAATCGCTGTAACTGATAACCTCAGTACACTGTTTGGTTTATAGAAATGATGGCTACAGTAGCTTTCAGTATTTTCCATTTTCCTTTTCTATGTATTTGTCCTAACCATTTTCATTTTCTCCTTCCATTTTAACTTAAGACACGTTTTTGGAGATTAAATCTACAATTTTTTTTTTTTTTTTTTTTTTTTTTTTTTTTTTTGAGACAGATTGAAGTGCAGTAGTGCAATCTCAGCTCACTGCAACCTCTGCCTACCAGGTTCAAGTGATTCTTCTGCCTCAGCCTCCTGAGTAGCTGAGATAGGGTTTCACGATGTTGGCCAGACTGGTCTCCAACTCCCGACCTTCAGTGATCCGCCCAAGACGGACTGGTCTACATGTGGAGCTGTAGTGCTTTAGCTATCCACCTTTAGATGAAACTAACATATCATGCAGGCCAAACCATCTTGACCTCCCAAACTGCTGGGATTACACACATCAGCCACCACACTGGCCACAATTAGGTCTTTTGGGTAACAGAGCATTTGGTGGAACAGTGACAGAACTTGAATAATTCATACAGCCAATAATGGATACAGTGACTGCTGGTACTGGGATTCTCGTGTTGGGAAAAGGGAGCAAACGTGACTCGTAAGGAAGTATGGCTGTATCTTGTTAGGTGGAAATGTAGAGCTCTTCCATTGTTGCTTAGAAGTGTTAAGAGTATGGAAGAGCAAATTGGAAGCTGAATAGCCAAAGGGGTGGACTGTGACCATTACCAATTTCTTGCCTCAGCTCCCAATCCATCTGTCATTGCCTGCTCTGTGATAATGAAGCTGGGCCATATGACGATTTCTCCTTATACAGAAGGCTAGAGGAAAGGTTAAGAGGAAAAAAGTTACTTGGAGCTCACACAAAGCTAGAAATCAAGCCTGGTCCTACTAAGCCGTATTAGAACACCTCCTCAGAGGGGTCTGGTCTCAGTACTGGGGAAGTAGCATGTTGTTTTGTAAGGACACTGGAAGGATGCTGGAGGGATTTTTTTTCTGGCTCTGGTTTGCTCCTTTAGGTAGACACCCTCAGTGCCCGGCTCTAGCAACTCATACCTTTACAGCGGAATGCCACTACTGTGGTACCTCCTATGCATGGCTTACCCCCCACCATCTTGGATGACTTCCCAGAAGATTGCCATTGGTGTGACAAACATGGGTGGCTTCCCTGGCACTCTCTCAGAGGGATTTACAGCTACTATGAGCTTCACCTGGAGGGCCAAGACTGCATGCTCTCTCACGAGGCTGAAATTCAGCTTGACAGAGGGTGGGTGGTAGCTGCTTCCTACATCTGCTGTCTATCTCTGGGTTCTTTAAAGTTCTTTTTACTGCTACACAAATTTCTTAAAATTCTGCAGGTAATGATGCCTCATCACTGCAATCCACTGTTACAACTAATATCTCTTCATATCAAACTTTTCCTGTTCATATTGTGTGGCTTCTGTCTCCTGATTGTACTCTGGTTGACACACAAATACCAGAGACACAAACTTAAAGAAAATATTTTTTGAAATCTATTCACCATGGATTGGCAGCCAGTGTATTTTCAGATTAAAACAAAAAGCCCTACAAAGTGATAAGGAAAAACAAAAACATAGACAATTCACCAAGGAAATAGTTTCACTCACTAGAATATTAAAATTTAAAAACTGTTCAGTTATCAAGTGACCTGCTGCTGGTGGGAAGTGGAAGGCAATCTGTGAAAATCCTTAGTGTGGAAACACTATGAAGCAGCTTTCCACGCCTCCATTTCTACTCTGAAGGAAGTGACACATAAAGTGGCAGGTGCAAACATGCTCTGTAAAATTGTTGGTATGAACTAAAAACTGCAAACAGCTTGTCTTTCAATAGGTAATACCTGTGTAAATCATGGTATCCATACTACATATACCAACACAGAAATTAAGAATCTGGTATAGCCACATACACTAACTAACTTTGAAAGGATCTCCAAAAAGTGAGTGAACATTACAGGATGATGATAAAGTAAAAATCTACATTACATATTACCAAAGGTACATACAACTAAGTGATTACCTCTGTATCACTTACCACTGTGGTAAGTGGAGGAAGTCAAGAGGGGAAAAGGGCTGGGGATGCAATTTATTTTCTAAGAGAAAATCTATGTATTAATTGAATAATTTAAAAATAATACATTATATACCCTATCTTGAACTTTTTCTTCCAGCTGGGATGAAATGAGATTGGATTCTGGAATGACAAAAAAACACTGGAAACATTGCCAAGGCCAGGTGCTGCGGCTCATGCCTGTAATCCCGGCACTTTGGAGGCCAAGGAAGGCAGATCACCTGAGGTCCGAAGTTCAAGACCATCCTGGCCAACATGGTGAAACCCCAGCTCTACTAAAATATACAAAAATTAGCTGGACGTGGTGGCAGGCACCTGTAATCCCAGCCATGCAGGAGGCTGAAGCAGGAGAATCACTTGAACCTGGGAGGTGTATGCTGCAGTGAGCTGAGATCATGCCACTGCACTCCAGCCTGGGCAACAGAGACTCCATCTCAAAAGTTTGTTTCTAATGTTTACTGGGGTCATTAAGCTTACCATCAAATTTTGTATTACTTAAACTAAATATGTAAGGCTAATAAAAAAAACCCCAAATTGATTATTTCTAAAGCAAATTATTCAGTCCACCCTTACAGGTTTTAAGGCTTATCGAGGAGTAAATTCTTAGTCTTAGTCCAGTGACTTAAATTAGGACACAATTTGGCCCACAAAATAACAAGAACCACATTTTACAGTCACAGCATGCAGCTTGACAGTAATTTATACCAAATAGTAGCTTGGTTTTTACTTGATACGCAGTATGAACTAAAACGGCAGAAAGTCAGAAACTAGCTTTCAGATATGTAAAAACAAGATAGCATTCCTCTCATAAATTATTGGAAAACTACAGCGTAACTTCTATCAATTTGTGGATGATCAGCTTGCAAATCACTCCTAAAGATGTAACAAGTCCTCCCTTCACCTATTACTTCCAAGGCTTTGCTTTCTATTGATATATGAATATTTGCCTTAGTTACTATCTGTCAGTCTAGAGAAGCAATACAAATTGAGCAGAAAACCCACCCCAAGCGGACTATTAAGATAAATCCACTAAACATTACATTTTATAAGCCAAATGCAATAACATACTCCACTCAATAGAAAAGAGATTAATTCAATAAACACATAGATTTATTTTAAATCAGTTTGGTACATGATACAGATTGGTTTTGCAGTTTTTAATGAACTGAAATAAAAATGTCTAAATACAGCAGTGTCTGCCTGTGCAACAAGTATCTGTAAGGTAAAATAAGGTATTTGATAGAACATCTGCAAGAACAAATCAGATGAAAAATCTGAAAAGTTTTCTATATACCTTCTGGATTTTTTTAAAAACCCAAAAATTATTAATGGCTCAAGATACTACATTGCTAAAGTTGGGGAAAAAGTAAAAAGGCTGTTGAGTTCTGTTGCAAGAGCTCATCTGTAGACTTGCAAAATCTAATTTTATATTATGCTAGGTGTTGGTGCTCAAAATTACAGAAGCTTCCATCATTACATTTCCACAAAATTTGCTACATATATTGACATTAATGTGTGTCAGGGAATTCTTACCCAGGTAAACGACAATTATTACATCACTGTAGCTAATTTTTGCCACCTTGGGAGGAATGGAATTCTGCATATTTTCAAATTAATCCTACAGCACTCACTAAAAACTAACAGCCATGGCACCATAATAAATTTTGTGAGGTACCTAGAATATTACTAATGAAAACAAAAAATGTGAGGTAAACCTACCTTTCCCCAAGAAACTTTGAAGCTAGAGATTTTAAACAATTAAGGCACTTGAAAACATTAGGTATATGTACAAATGTGCAAGTAAAACAAACTTTAGCTGTACCAATGAGTAACAAAGAAACGGTAATTCTTCATCTTAACCTTTAATAGTTATCTAAATGCAGACTTTCAGTTTATGAAATAACCAAAGCAATTTTTCGTTTCTTACTATAAAATATTGAAAATCAAGTGTGAAACTCAGCCACTGTAGGCTAAAGAAACTAAATAAAAAACGTTAATGACCTAGAAAAGCAAAAGCCTATTTTAAACTACTTAAAGCCTCTGAACTAGTCCAATGAGTCAAAGGCAAGGGAGAAGTGATCCTCTAAAACTGAAGATGACCCCTCTAAACAAGAAAACTATAGAAGTGAAAGTATGCATGCTTATTACACTATGGGAAACCAAGAAGAAAGGAGAGAAAAAGAAAAAGCACAGTCTATTCATCCAGGACAATCAGGAAAAATCTACCATAACTGGATCAACCAAAAATCCTTAGGTGTTCTGAAATTACATTGGTCACTTCTGCTGTCTTAAAATTTAGAATGATTGTCTCATTTAAATAGGAAATTATACTAAAATATGATTGTCTCATTTAAATAGTAAATGATTCTAAAATAATATATTTCCTTCTTGCCTCACCAAAGAAGTCACTTCTCAAGAAAGTTTGGTGGAAATCCTTTCAAGGTACAATAGTGCTAGCATACTTTTTAAAGTACAAAGGAAAGTATAATTAAATCAATTTATCTCTATACTTTTTAACAGCCGTAAGAAAAATGTTGGGAGGTTTGATACACAAAGGCTTTCAATTTTGTAAAAAGCCTGTAGCTTAAGTTTCTGTGCTCTGAAATAAAGTAAAGTTTCAATTAAATATTAACAGTATGACATCTAAAACAGGTTTACTACTGCTCACATCAAGGTACATCCTCTGACCAATCCTTATGTTCCTTAATGTGAAAGAACAAATCATAGGCATTAAGCTAGAGCTTACCTTTCACTGTCTTCTAAGGCACTGTTCTTTTTCTCAATGGCATAAGGTGCTTTACATGTATGAACAACCTGTTACACACTAATGGTATCCTTTCCATTCATTTCTTTAAATCTGGAATGTAATTCCCTGTGTGGCATCTTATTTCTAATGTAGAAAAAAATAACTGTTATCAAGCACAAAATTTTACTCTAAGGATACCATTTAGTACTACTAAATTTATAAATTTATTCCACTTTTGAAATGATAGCCAAAAATCCACCTAACTGACTCTCATTTGGCACATTCCTCTCAATTCTGTTCACAAAATCAAAATTACTAAATTTAAACTGCCAAGAGTCAGGTTGTTGTCTGCACAAGACAACATTTTCCATCACTCACAGAAAGTTACATTTGGCATATTAAGGAAAAAAAAAAAAAACCCACAGCAGCAGCAATTTAAAATAAAAGACGGCCACAAGGATTCATGCAGAATATTTTAAATATTCCTGTTGAACACAATGATTTGATTTTTTCTTCAAAGATGATGCTCTCAAACATCCTATATGCATCCATGGAAATTTAAAGATCCTGGAATAGCGTCTTCCACGTGGGACATCTTGAAAGATAGTATTTTGGTTTCAGTGAGTTACACTTATGAATCACCAGTCCTTATTAATTCAACGGGTCTGTTTACAGAGTGTGGTAATTTCGTTCTTTAGATTTGCAGAACTTATAAAGAAAGAAAATTACAGCCTGCACACCCAAGACCAGGACAATTCCTCCAATGAAACTGGCTGCATCAAAGGTAGACTTTCGCATAGGTTGTGAGGTTGGAGTCACAGTGATATTTGTTGTACCTGTTAAGTAAGACAAAAGGAACAACAATCCTCAGTAAGTTTCACGGTATTCTATTGTAATTTCAAGTCCCACCTGAGTCTCTATTTGCCATTTGTTAAATTCTATAAAGTATTTCCTCAAGTCAAGTCTTTACAGTTAGAATTTATCCCTAATTGAGAAAGACAACCATTATATATCCCATTTTTCATTCCACCCAAGGATACAAAATGGGAGGAATTTTCCTGGTATATAAATTGTGCCCTGGGAATATACCAAGCAATTCTAAATTATGCAATAATTTCTTCAGATTATGTACTTCTAGTTAATTCCAAGTGTAAGTATCAATATTAGTGCTGAAACTTCACATGACTTTTGAATTCACTAGTATAAGGTCAAAAATTTGGTGTAAATTTTCATGTTAGAAAAATAATCTTAAAGATATGGAATTTATAATTTCAACAAGCAAAGGAACTTGTGATTAAAGGCATACTCTGCCAACAAATTTAACATGAGAAAGTACTATCAAGTCATAAGGAAAAAATGAAAATCTGAAATTTTTCAGGGAGTAAAATGGTTCAAGAGGAAACAGAAAAAGCAATTTCCCATGTAAAATAACTTACTTTTTCTTAAATACATTATCAAAGAACACTGGTTCTAGTGGCTGTACAAGTTGGCTACTTTAAAATTAATTACAACTGTTTTGTATTCTTTCTTGTGAAGACAGAATGGCTTCACTGAAACCGAGAAAAAGGTAGCATGCATAAGCACGAAGCCGAAGAAATCACAAAAAGCAGGTAGAAGATTCATTAGCATCAGTTTTTTAAAAACAAGGATAGACAAAAGGATTCCTAACCTGTGTACCTACAGTGTCCTGTGGCATAACCTAAATATGATTTAAATTAGATTATGTCAAATCATTTAATAACAAGCTAATTTTCACATTACTGAGCAATGTTAAGAAATGGTAAGAAAGTGAGGTGCACATCGGGTAGTGATCCTCGATTTTTAGACCCTTCTCAGTGCAAACCACAGATATATTATATTCCCTCAAATCAGTACGCTCTCTTACAGCACACAACCAATCCTTAACAGTAATCAGAAGTTACAAATTATATTTTACACACAGTTGTACTGAAGTGTTTGGAAAAACATTACTTAATTCTGAAGTGTCACGTCAAATGTGATTACACATTTAAAAATGAGAAGAGGAATCTCAGCAAAGGTATCATTACTGTATTAACAAAGCACTACCTTGATCCCCCTAAATGTAAGAGATGAATTTCAGTTTCATAACCATTAATAAAGTTGGAAAATGATGGTAGAAACTGTAAAGGGCAACATCATACACACATCCTACAACACTATTAATCTAAAAAGCCTCAATTACCTGATGTAGTAACTGTCTTGGAAGTTGTTGAAGGCGAGGGCTGAACTGTGGGTTTAGCTGGAATGAAAACAAATTTTTTTTTAAAAACCTTAAATTTCTAGCTTCCCAGTTAGCTAACAGCTTTTAAAAATAAGGCTACCGAGAGAGATTCAAGATAGCTGATCATTAGCAGCTTGGGATTGTAGCTCCCCATGAAAGCGCAGAGAACGAGAGGACGCCACACTTTCAGACGAATTTTTGTTGCTCACGCACCAGGAGATTCTCAGCGGAGGGGCTCCACGGGTCGCCAGCGCGACTCTTGTGGCTGGCGAGGCGGTTCTTGGTGCAGAGTAAAAGCACCATCAATCTTAACGCTGCCATTTTGGCTGGCGCAGTGGGTTGCTCATATTTTAGCGCTGGGAATCAACAAGTTGGATGAAACCCAATTGGATCAGAAACCCAATTATAAAGATGGTAATTATAAAGACCACAGATGGATAAATCTACAACGAAGGGAAGAAACCAGCCTAAAAAGGCTGAGAATACCCAAAATCAGAACGCCTCACCCTCTACAGGGGATCACAGTTCCTCATCAGCAACGAACAAGGCCTGATGGAGAATGAGTGTGTTCCATTAACAGAAGCAGGCTTCAAAAGGTGGATGATAAGAAACTTGTGTGAGTTAAAAGAACTTGTTCTAACCCAATGCAAAGAAACTAAGAACTTTGAAAAAAGGTTTGACGAAATGTTAACAAGAATATACAATTTAGAGAAGAATATAAGTGAATGAATGGAGCTGAAAAACACAACACGAGAACTTCGCGAACTATGCACAAGTTTTAACAGTTGCATTGATCAAGCAGAAGGAAAGATATCAGAGGTCAAAGACCAACTTAATGAAATAAAACGAGAAAACAAGATTAGAGAAAAAAGGATAAAAAGGAACGAGCAAAGTCTCCAAGAAATATAGGACTATGTGAAAAGACCTAATCTACGTTTGATAGGTGTACCTGAATGTGACGAAGAGAATCAATCCAAGCTGGAAAATACGCTTCAGGATATTATTCAGGAAAACTTTCCCAACCTAGCAAGGCAGGACAATATTCAACTCCAGGTAATACAGAGACCACGACAAAGATATTCCTCAAGAAGACCAACCTCAAGGCACATAATCGCCAGATTCACCAGGGTTGAAATGAAGGAGAAAATACTGAGGGCAGCCAGAGAGAAAGGTCAGGTTACCCATAAAGGGAAGCCTATCAGACTCACAGCAGATCTCTCAGCAGAAACCCTACAAGCCAGAAGAGAGTGGGGGCCAATATTCAACAGCCTTAAAGAAAAGAACTTTCAACCCAAAATTTTACATCCAGCCAAACTAAGCTTCATAAGCGAAGGAAAAATAAAATCTTTTGTGAACAAGCAAGCACTCAGAGATTTCATCACCAGGCCTGCTTTACAAAAGCTTCTGATAGAATCACTACACATAGAAAGGAACAACCAGTATCAGCCTTTCTGAAAAATACCAAAGAGTAAAGAGCATCAACATAATCAAGAATTTACATCAGGCCAGGCGCTGTGGCTCAAGCCTGTAATCCCAGCACTTTGGGAGGCTGAGGCGGGTGGATCACGAGGTCAAGAGATCGAGACCATCCTGGTCAACATGGTGAAACCCCATCTCTACTAAAAATACAAAAAATTAGCTGGGCATAGTGGCACGTGCCTGTAACCCAAGCTACTCAGGAGGCTGAGGCAGGAGAATTGCCTGAACCCAGGAGGCGGAGGTTGTGGTGAGCCGAGATTGTGCCATTGCACTCCAGCCTGGGTAACAGGAGTGAAACTCCCGTCTCAAAAAAAAAAAAAAAAAAAGAATTTACATCAACTAATGGACAAAACAGCCAGTGTACCTTAAATGGCAGTATTAAACTCACATATATTATTATTAATTCTAAATTTAAATCGACTAAATTCCCCAATCCAAAGACACAGACAGGCAAAAAAAAGCCAAAACCCATCAGTATGCTGCATCTAGACCCATCTCACATGCAAGGATACACAAAGACTCAAAACAAAGAGATGGAGAACGTTTTACCCACCAAATGGAGAGCAAAAATAAATAAATAAATAAATAAATAAAAAGCAGGAGTTGCAATTTTTGCCTCCGATAAAATAGACTTTAAAGCAACAAAGATCAAAAGAAGCAAAGAAGGATATTACATAATGATAAAAGGATCAATGCAACAAGAAGAGCTAAAGATCCTAAATATATATGTGCCCAATACAGGAATACCCAGATATATAAGACTTATAAAGAGACTTAGACTCCCACACAATAATAGTGGGAGACTTCAACATCAATATTAGACAGATCAATGAGACAGAAAATTAACGATATCCAGGATTTGAACTCAGATCCAGAACAAGTAAACTTAACATTTATAGAACTCTCCACTTTGAGTACACAAAATATACACTCTTATCAGTACCACATGACACCTATTTACAGGTTTAAATGAAATATTGGTTGGCTGCTTGTTTGTTATTTTCTTCCCTCATTTTTTTTTCATATCTCTATTATTAAGCACAATTATAGGCATACCTATTTTTAGATTGCATTCTAGCCTGGGCAATAAAGCAACACCCCCATTCTCTCCCTCTTCCTCTTTCTTCCTCTCCTTCGTTCTTATTATTCTTTTTCCTTTTTCTTAAAAAAAAAAAAAAAAAAAAAAAAAAAGAAAGAAAACACGAAGAAGAACGAAGATGCTGCACAATGCTGGGACCACAGGAAATCCTCTCGTCTCCTCCATATGTGCACAGCGGCCTTTCAACTGTGGCCAGTGGGTTTAGAAAGTTCCACGTCGGAAGAAGAGGCGAGAGCGACCCCCGGACCGACCAAAGCCCACACGCCACTGCATCCCGCGCTCAGAGCCTACGTCCCGCCGCTGTCGCCACCATGCCCCAGAGAAAGGCTGAAGGGGATGCTAAAGGAGATAAAGCCAAGGTGAAGGACGAACCACAGGGAAGATCCGCGAGGTTGTCTGCTAAACCTGCTCCTCCAAACCGAGAGCCCAAGCCTAAAAAGGCCCCTGCAAACAAGGGAGAAAATGTACTCAAAGGGAAAAAGGGAAAAGCTGATGCTGGCAAGGAAGGGAATAACCCTGCAGAAAATGGAGAGGCCAAAACAGACCAGGCACAGAAAGCCGAAGGTGCTGGAGATCCCAAGTGAAGTGTGTTCATTTTTTGTAACTGTGTACTTCCGGTGACTGTACAGTTTGAAATACTATTTTTTATCAAGTTTTATTAAAAATGCAGAATTTTTTTTTTTTTTTAAAGCTATGTTGTTAGCACACAGAACACTTCATTGTTGTTTTGGGGGAAGGGGCATATGTCACTAATAGAATGTCTCCAAAGCTGGATTGATGTGGGGAAACGCCTTTCCCTTCTAGTTTTAAGAGACTTCCTCTTGGCTCCCAGGAGGAGGGATTCCCTGACTTTGACACACATGGCCAGCTTGGCACACAAAAGCCTTGTGGTATGGAAAAACAAATTCGCTTTTATGTTCTCTTCTCCCTTTCTGTCTTTCAGCATAGACTTAACTCCCTTAAGCCCAGACATCTGCTGGGACCTGACCCCCAGTCATCGGTTACCAGTGTGTCAGGCAATCTGGACTTGCCAGTGATGCCACTGAGATGGCACCTGTCAAAAGAGCAGTGATTCCATTTCTAGATTGTGGATCTTCAGATACATTCTGCCATTTTCATTTCACTTCCTGAAAGTCAGAGTTGGCTCATGAAAAGTTGTTAAACAACATGCTAAATGTGAAATGCCAACCCTCACTCTGAACTTTCCCTGTTCAGAGCATCAGGTGAAGACTTCATTGGGTTTTATAGTGGCTTTCTGATTTTTGGTAGTCCATCAAAGAAGGGAGTTTGAAAGTTGCTGTATACTGTTAATGATTGTCTGCCCATGTCCTGCCTCAAATACCATGATTGTTGATGGAAAGTATCTTTAATAAAGCTGGATACAGTTTGGCTTGGAAAAAAAAAAAGAAAAAAGAAAAGTCTCCAGATTAGAGAGACTCAAGGAATAAAAAAATAAAATAAAATAAGGCTACCAACTTCAACATGCTTTCAATTTTTTAAAAGACCAAAAGCTAAATTTCAGTTAATGGTTCAATAACATAGCTACACACCCATGAATACTAGGATTTAAGTGTATTTTAAAACAGTAAGCAATCATAAAATTACTATCTCTATATCCCTTATATAAAATCTATGTATACATTTGGATAAAATGTATACAAATGCAAAAACTTTTATCTTGCCCATAGTCAAGGGCAAGAATATTTAGATGAGGAAACTATAGATTCCCTGTAATCTTTCTTCTAAGACAAAAACTATTAAAGTCATAAGTTCTTATGAGAGTATGAAGATTTGCCTATCTTCTTCACTTCGGGGGCTGGTAAACCTTTTCTTAAAGGGGTTGAAAGTAAGTATTTTACTCTTTGCACACTGCCTAATGCAAAAGCAGCCAAAGACAACATGAAAATGAATGGGCATGGTACGTTCCAATAAAGCTATATAAGAATAGGGGTCCTGGGCCCACAGTTTCCCAACATAAGATTCTCTGAGACCAAGGGTAAGCTCTAGTCTACCACATTGCATGAGGCCCAGAGACTATCTGAGTTGCCATTACTTTTAACGGCAAGAACCGCAATTACTTTTGTACCAATCTAATAGCTGATGATACCTCTAAAGAAATGCACTCTGAGGAGGATTAGTTTGAATGTAAAGTCATTTTAGGGACTAACCCACTCTTAAGAAGATAACATTGAACAATGTATATTACAAGTTGTCATCTGTAAGAGATCTCATAGATGTGGATATAGTTTATACAAATTAACATTTTTCCTAGCATCCAAAGAGTTACTAAATATTAGCATATCACTTATTTTATTATTTTTTTTTTTTGAGACAGTCTCTTGCTCTGTCACCCAGGCTTGAGTGTAAAGGTGTGATCTTGGCTCACTGCAACCTCTGCCTTCCAGTTCAAGTGATTCTTCTGCCTCAGCCTCCCGAGTAGCTGGCATTCTAGGCACCCAACTAATTTTTCTATTTTTAATAGAGACGGGGTTTCACCATGTTGCCTATGCTGGTCTCAAACTCCTGATCTTAAGTTGAGGGAACGTATTCTCTTACCGGGTCCACAAGGGGGCGTAGTTTCAAGGGCAAGAACTTCCCAGCACCATGCCCCACTCCCATCTCTCTCCATCCCATTTAACAGTCTTTAAGTTTCATGGGAGTGGGAAGAATCAAAGAGTCAATCACTCCAGCGGAAGTTCTAAGGAATTCCTGTCATTGGCCAGAGGTCTTGGAGAAGGTGGGGGTTCCTCCCAGGTTAAAAGCTCCCTTCTTCTGCACCCCTTCGGACTCCGTGTTAGGGTCCCCTTCTGTGAACACCCCCTTCGTGGAAGTGGTCTTTCTCCCTCCTGGATTTTTCCTCTGGAGTCCCCTTCCACACTCTCTCGTCGAAGCCTGTCTTCCCCTCCTAAACTCCCTCTCTCTCAATTCCCTTCCACTCAATGTGAAACTGTCTTTCTTCTCCTGGATTCCATCTTTCTGGATTCTCTCACTCAGTGTGAGAGTGGCTTTTCTTTCTGGATTCTCTCACTCAGTGTGAGAGCGGCTTTTCTTTCGGTGTGAGAGCTAGCTGTTTCTCTCCTCCTCCTCCTTCCTCTCTCTCCCTAAATAAATCACTTTCCACAAAGACTGTTGAGTCTGGCATTTACTGCGCACTGTGCTGTGGTCTCCTGTCCCATTCTTAGGGAGTGACAGACCAAGAACCTGGAGAAACGTCCTCTCAGGGGAACTGAGGGCTCCCCTGAGCCCCAACATTACAAAGTGATCCACCTGCTTTGGTCACCCAAAGTGCTGGGATTCCAGGCATGAGCCACTGTGCCCAGCCAGTATATCACCTATTAAGTTTCTATTAGTACTATCAATACTAATAGAAGTCTGACCAGAGCTTTCAGAAGGCACACATGCCATGGAAAGAAACAGCCTAAAGGTTTGTTCTTCAACTAATGTCAGTCAATTGATGCATTTTCTGCAGATAAGCCCTTGCTGCCTTCCACTTTACAGAACCAAAGAGAGCTAGCACAAAAGACTCAAGGGAGTTCACAGAAAGACCCAGGGTGGAGAAAGCTGCAGAGGACTACATCAATTGTGAACTCACAACAGTTCTGAAGAAATTGTTCCCCCACTCCCAGCACCCCATTTTCTTTTCATAACCAAGCTTCTGAAAATTGTTTTTCTATAAACACCTCTGGTTTCAGCAACCTTTAATATCCTAGTCAACATCTTCTAATGGGTGCTAAACGTTCACAACCATACCACCATACCATCATCAGCTCAAAATAAGTTTTATATCATTTGCAGACTTCCATGGCATGACTATTTCCATGGTAACCAATTTCAAGTTACCAACATGAAATCACTGAACACAGACTGGGAAGAGCTACGCACAATTGGCTAGCAAAAACTGGTCCAAGCCAGCTCCAACACATCACTGCCGAAGTGTTTCAAAATGAGTTCTTGTCGTTGTTATAGCACTTGACTACTTTTTCCATTGAAAAACTACACCTACAATCACATACTGTTAGTTTCTTGCAAATATTTTTCTGGGCTTTTTAATTTCTCTACCTGACCCTATTTTATTTCCTCCCCCATCCTCTTCCCAGCCCTTAGACATTACTGTTTCCTAGAGTGGTCCTCAAGCCCTCTCTCTCCTTTCCATATGCTCCTCCAGTGTCTCTACTACTGCCTATGCTGATTTGTATTTTTGGCCAAGAGCTCTTGCCTGACTTGCAGTTTCCTGAACACTAAACAGATTCCACTTAATGGATTCCAGACATCTTAAACTAAAATCCCAAATGACAGCCTCAAACTTCAATAGACTGCTCTTCCTCTTATTTTGGTGAAAATCCCTCACCTCTCCCTATCACTCCATCTCTTCTCCCCTCAGTCATGAAGTCCTATGCCTTTTTTTTTTTTTTTTTTTTTTTTGAGACGGAGTCTTGCTCTGTCAGGCTGGAGTGCAGCGGTGCGATCTCGGCTCACTGCAACCTCTGCCTTCCAGGTTCAAGTGATTCTCCTGCCTCAGCCTCCCATGTAGTGGAGACTGCAGGTACGCACCACCATACCCAGCTAATTTTTGTATTTTTAGTAGAGACAGGGTTTCACCATGTTGGCCAGGATGGTCTTGATCTCCTGACCTTGTGATCTGCCCACCTCACCCTCCCAAAGTGCTGGATTACAGGTGTGAGCCACCACACCCGGCCATACCCCTTCAATTTTCTAAGCCTATGGGATAGGACACTCTTTGACCTCACTGTCCTCCTTCCCATCTCCTACATATGTGCTGGCCCCCTGCTCCACCTCAGAGGCTCTTTCCAAGTTTTACCAGTGTGGTTTCACTACCAAGCTATCACCACATCTGTGTGCCACCCAATATACATACCTTTCTACAAATTCCCCAACACACTGTGCTCACTGACATCTTTCATTGTTCTTACAGAAGACAAAATGCTGGCTAATTTCTGTCTCCATATTCCTACCATCTACCCTAGTACTTGTCCTGGAATAGATGCATTTAATATTAGTAAATGTTAAATATTTCATATTTACTCTTCCTTTCAAGTTAGTAAATTTTAAGGAGTTCTTATCCATGCTGTTGAGAGCATGGTAAAAACTTTCCAGATTGACAGGAATGACAATAAACCTTTCTGAAAAGCCTTAAAATAATCATACTCTCTGACCTAGAAATTCTGTTTGACTCAATCCTATCAGAGACAAATACAAATGTAATTCTATATAAGATGTTCACTGCATGGAGAATGAGAGATGGCCTAACTCTCCAATCAAGAGCAGAACTGGTAAAGTGTGTACCGCCATGCTTACATTAACAGAGAAAATACAGGCTGGCCACGGTGGCTCGTGGCTGAAATTCCAGCTCTTTGGGAGGCTGAGGTGGGCAGATCACTTGAGGTCAGGAGTTCAAGAACAGCCTGGCCAACGTGGTGAAACCCTGTCCCTACTAAAAATACAAAAATTAGTCAGACATGATGGCAGGTGCCTGTAATCCCAGCTACTCAGGAGGCTGAGGCAGGAGAATTGCTTGAACTCGGGAGGTGCAGGTTGCAGTGAGCCAAAGTTGCACCACTATGCTCCAATCTGGGTGACAGAGCAAGACTTTGCTCAAAAAAAAAAGACAAAAGGTGTATGAGTGTTATCCAATTTCATAAAAAGTTTATTTATTCAGATATATATATAGAAAAGACTAGAAGAAATTAATAACTGAAAACATTTTGGGGTGCTCTGGATGATAATTATAATTTGCTTTAGGCTTCTGTATTTCCCAAGATTTCCACAAAATCTAAAGAAAGTATTTTATAGACTCAATGTACATAGCCTCAGCAAATCTGCTCACATTCTCCAATATGAAACACTAGAGTTATGTGTCACTGTCACAAAAGGTAGAGATTAATGTTAATTGCTATGGTCCAAGACACTTAAGTTTTTATTCATCTTTAAAATTATACTAACAATTTTTACATAATTATTTAAAAGTAATCCATGAAAAGGGCTTAAAATACTGAAAGAAGAGCAAGAAAATAGTCATCTTGAATTACCTGTAGAATTGGTTGGCAAAGGAGCGGCTGTGGGCACTGAAGAAAAAAGAAAAACATATACATCAAAGCTATCCAAAAGATAACAATCTATAATGCTATTTCCCGACCTGCAATCATTTGAGAACCACTTTTCACAATTTTTACATGTAAGTACTACCTTTGGAAGAGACTGACAGTTGCCCCCAAGTATTAGTGTCTGCTTTAGAAATAGAATCACCAAGGCCGGGCGCGGTGGCTCAAGCCTGTAATCCCAGCACTTTGGGAGGCCAAGGCGGGTGGATCACGAGGTCAAAAGATCGAGACCATCCTGATCAACATGGTGAAACCCCGTCTCTACTAAAAATACAAAAAATTAGCTGGGCATGGTGGCACGTGCCTGTAATCCCAGCTACTCAGGCGGCTGAGGCAGGAGAATTGTCTGAACCCAGGAGGCGGAGGTTGCGGTGAGCCGAGATCGCACCATTGCACTCCAGCCTGGGTAACAAGAGCGAAACTCCATCTCAAAAAAAAAAAAAAGAAATAGAATCACCAATGTTTAACACCTCCCTTCCTCCAGAAAAGACATTTCCTAGTCTCCAAAGCATCTAGGTCATCATGAGTAACCTCTAGGAAGCATCCTACTGGCAGGAAAAAAAATCAATGTGATGGATGGAACACAAGTGCCCACCTTGGACAGTAGGGTCAAAGCCATTTTTGAGAAATGAAAGAGTGAAAACCTAAAGAAGCCTGAGTCTTTAATGGTTGTAGAGCTGTACTCTAGTCTAGACTTCCTTTACATGAAAGAAAAGTACATCAGTCCACGGCTTAAGCCATTGTAATATGAGGGTTTATGTCCTTCTTAGCTGAAACTAATTCTGATACGTCATCAAATAATCAGCATTACCTATTCAGTTTTCCTTTAAATCAGTGTTTTAAAAAAACATTCTAATAAACGAAATCTTCATTAATTTTGTCACTAAGCAGTATCACGAAACCTCAGGTCTGAGAGTTATTAGTTTATCTAACAAATACTAACATAAATAACTATTGAAAATGTTTGGGCCAGATCTGGTGACTCAAGCCTGTAATTCCAGCACTCTGGGAAGCCAGGGTGGGAGGAATGCTTGAGCCTAGTAGTTCAAGACCAGCCTAGGCAACAGAGCAAGACACCATCTCTGCAAAAATTTGAAAATTAGCAGGGTGTGATGGCATGCACCTGTAATCCCAGTTACTTGGGAGGCTGAGGCAGGAGGATTGCTTAAGCCCAGGAATACGAGGTGGCAATGAGTTATGATTGCACCACTGCACTCTAGCCTGCAAAACAGAGACTCCATCTCGTAAAGTTTGTTCTTGTACCACCTAAACATATTATGCACCCTATGTAAAGTAAAACTGATCCAATACTAATGAAATCTTCAGTTACAAAGTTCACACTGGGATGGGGTAAACCCTTCCAAAATTAAAGAGTCAAAGGTAGTCTTTAAGGTTAGACAAACTCCACAAAAATCTTTTTTCTATTCATTACCTAGGCACCAAATTAAAAGTGTGACTTTCCCATTGATTTACAATCTCATTAGAAAAATCAACAGTTCCAAGTAGAATTTTAACGTTTTGCTCAACAAACATTTATAAAGGTTAAAGAGCAATCAAGTTACTAAGATTAAAATACACAAATTGGATGGATATAGGAAAGTTCATTTAACCACAGCACAAATATGATGCAGATTTAATGTGACAATCACCAGTATCATAACCCAAAAAGTGCCAGAATGAGGTTGTCTAGACCTGCAAGATGCAAATAAACATAAAGTCTAAATTGTGACGAATTCCTAGAAAAGCTAAAAAAAAAAAAAAAAAAAAAAAAAAAAAAGCCAGGCACAGTAGCTCATGCCTGTAATCCCAGCACTTTGGGAGGCTGAGGAGGGCAGATCACGAGGTCAAGAGATCGAGACCATCCTGGCCAACTCGGTGAAACCCAATCTCTACTAAAAATACAAAAAAAAAAAAAAAAAAAAAAAAAATTTAGCCAGGTGTTTGGCACCCGCCTGTAGTCCCAGCTACTGGAGAGGCTGAGGCGGAAGAATCCCTTGAACCTGGGAGGTGGAGGTTGCCATGAGCCAAGACTTCACCACTGTGCTCTAGCCTGGTGACAGAGCAAGATTCCATCTCAAAAAAAAAATGTGTGGGGGGACACAAAGCAATCTACACTTACAGCATCCACACTGTAGCTAAATCACTAAACCAAGCTTCAAATATCATCCTTTAATCAATCAATGTGAATATACTATTCATATTCAAATTCTAACAAGGTAAGAATTAGGGCAATGCTTCAAACAAAGCATTGAAGAAAGGCTTTCTGAGGCAATGATCTTCCTCACCTCTGTGGTCAGCTTCCCAGCAGCCAATATGAATACTTACCAGAACAGAAGTGTGTCATATTCACCACCTGACAATCACCAACTGTTGAATTATGTGAACAAAAACTCTCACCTGTTGGGGGAGAAAAAAGAGATTAGTAGCACCAATTCCACATTTGATTTACCTTTGACTTTGTTACTGAACTCTAGGAAATCAAACCCAAACACTTTAGAAGCAGGGAGAAAAAAACAACACACACCACTTTAGAAGTGTTCTGACCCAAAGTTAAACCTACAGACCAAATCCTGTCATTCTCCTTTTCCTACTGACTTAAATATTACACAGGATCCCTCCAATGTTTATCCATTAGAAATCCACATTAATATACTAAACAAATAAATGTCAGAATTGTGGAAAGACTACTGCACAATCAAGAAAGGCAGCCAGTATCTAAAAAGAGGGCAGGTGGCTCACACCTGTAATCCCAGCACTTTCAGGCCAAGGAGGGTGGATCACCCGAGGTCAGGAGTTCAAGACAAGCCTGACCAATATGGTGACACCCTGCCTCTACTAAAAATACAAAAATTAGCCAGGCATGGTGGCCTGTGCCTGTAGTTCCAGCTACACTGGATGCTGAGACAGGAGAATAGCTTAAACCCAGGAGGCGGAGGTTGCAGTGAGCAAAGATGGAACCACGACACTCCAGCCTGAGTGACAGAGCAAGACTATGTCTCAAAAAAAAAGAGGGCAGAGACAGTAAGGTGAAGTGGTCAGGGTCTTTATTAAGATGCTTAGTAAACAGAAGAGGCATTTTCTATAATAACTGTAGAAACTCTATTCCAGATCCCACTGTCTTAAGTCTTTTATGCTTTCTAAAATAACTTTACTGGATAGGTAGACTTGGAGCAAGAGTAAGGGGACAGCCTTCCCCAAAAAAACCTTACAGTAGAGTATTCCATCTCCAAAATTCACCAACTCTCACATACTCCCATATAAAAGGGAAGAGTACACCCTTAAATCCCATTTTGTGACCTAAAAAAAATTAAACACTTATCTAACAAAGAATTTAATTTAGCCCTAGTCAATACCTTAAAGAGCTTTCTGAAATTTATTTAGTGATATAATTTCTAGAACTATTAAAATTTTTACCAAAGAATAAAAATCTTAACATGTAGCTTTGGTTTTTCTTACTTAAAAAATATATATATATCCAAAAAACAAAAACCACCAAAACAGCTAGATTGTTTTACTGATAATAAACCACTTTAAATTAAAAAAAAAAAAAAAACCAGAATTAAAATAACGTATGCAGTAATCTCATGGTTCTAATAAGAACCTTACTGAATTTCAATCTACTTCCCTCTAGCTCCCTACCTCTTGTATTAACAGAAGCAGAGGTCTCACCAAAATAGTTATCTTCCAAACAGGAAGAGTCAACTCTCCCCCAACCTCATTCTGCCCTACACTTAAGCATCCAACAGTTTCATAAGGTCTCTCTGTTTCATGCTGCAGGACATCTGTAGATAAATGTCTCAGTTTTCAATACAACCTTCATTCACAGCTAATTCTAGTGTATCAAAGCACTCTTAATCCTTAAAACAGCCTTTAAAAGCAAAACAAAACAAAAAAGCCAGGCAAGGAAGCACACAGCTGTTGTCCTGGCTACTAGAGAGGCCACGGTAGGAAGTCTGCTTGAGCCTACGATTTCAAGACCAACCTGGGCAACACAGAAAACCCCATCTCATTAAAAAAAAAACAAACAGGCCGGGCGCGGTGGCTCAAGCCTATAATCCCAGCACTTTGGGAGGCTGAGGCGGGTGGATCACGAGGTCAAGAGATCGAGACCATCCTGGTCAACATGGTGAAACCCCGTCTCTACTAAAGGTGCAAAAAATTAGCTGGGCATGGTGGCGCGTGCCTGTAATCCCAGCTACTCAGGAGGCTGAGGCAGGAGAATTGCCTGAACCCAGAAGGTGGAGGTTGCAGTGTGAGCCGAGATCGCGCCATTGCACTCCAGCCTGGGTAACAAGAGCGAAACTCCGTCTCAAAAACAACAACAACAACAACAACAACAACAACAACAACAAAAAACAAACTACTGAGCCTTAATTATCAAGTCTTAAGGGATCAAAAGGGGGGATACGAGACAAAAAGAGATTTTCACGGGGAGTACTAGGCAATTGGCACTTTAAAGAAGTACTGGATTTGCAAAACAAATAGTGCACCATATCCTAAATGTCCCACAAAACTTTCAAATATTCAAGAGCTATTGTATTTTAAAATGTTATAACGAAACAGTTTTGCAACCCCAAAGTTTCTTACCTTTACATTCTATCCAAAAGCAGGTAGTATTAACAGCGCTAGCATTAAGACAGGAAATGCAGCTGTTTCGACCTTCACAGGTTTCTGGGGGGCAGGTTGGGGAAGAGATGCATGAAATCAATGATTTAACTGGTATCTCATTTGAATCCGTATTACTTATCTTTTTGAACAGTAAGCATTAAATACAACACCAAAATTACTAGCTCAGAGAGATGATAAAACTTTATAAACCGATTTACTAAGAAATTTCAATCGTTACAAAGCTGTAAGTAAACTTATTAGAAAAACAAGCTAGCGTTCACTCTTAGTATAGTACCTCATGATCTCTATCTAATCAATCCTTTTTCACAGGACTACTATTTTAAAGATACCCATAGCCACTAAGGATTTCTTGAGACATTTCACAACATCCTGAAACATAAAAATATTGAGAAAAGGCTTTGCTATAAGAACAACAATACACATAGGAAAATCAGTACCCCCAAACATCAGATAAAACCTTGAGATTTTTAGTAGTGGTAGTAGTTTTAACAGGTTGAACCCAAGCCACGATGATACCGACTCTGTTGCAAAAAAAATAATAATTTCCCAGGGATTCTCGATTCATAAATGATCTACTTTTGACAGGATCCTCCACAACTGAAGACAACAGCTGAAAGGTCACATTCAGGTGCATATAATTCAAGTTAACAAGGTGTCTGTCAATAGTTCATCCTAGGCCTAACAATCCAGAAGCAAGTACTCATCATCATAATTCAATGTCTGGAGAAGAACGGACTGTAAAATTGGGCTCTATCTTCCATTGAGAAAAAGCAGCAAAATAAAAGAAAAAAAAGAATTGTGCTCTATTCATTTTCCTAGAAACTAGATGCCTCCGAACATTCTCATTTGCTTTTCCCCTGCCTAAAAAAAATATTTCTGCAGAGGCGCTGCTTTCAGTACTTCATCATCAGTACTTATTAAAGACCGGGACATGTATGGTGGGGTGGGAGAAGGTTCACAAAGCAGAAATAAATTTTCTTAAGCTTTAATAGATAAAACATGCTGTTTAAAAAACGTTTGTGCTTGATGATGAGTGTAGCAGAGTAAAATGTTTGAAGTGTTCTTTACAATGAACTTGCGACCTTTCAGACCACACCACATCCACTTATGATTTCCAGAAAATATATACGTCCTTTGCATGCATTTCAATTACACAAAGGCAATTAATCTGATACTTCCAACCTTCTCTTACACACACACAATTCTAAAAAGAAACTACCAAATTAAGCCGGAGACAAAAATATTCTGCTTTATCATCTTAAAAATAGTGCGGTTAGAATTCCCAGTATTACACTGCAATTTACCTCCCTCGTTTTGAAATTTTATCTTACATCTTCCTGAAACTCAAAAAAAAACAAAACATGAAGTTTACTATATTCTTTACTATATTAAACTTTTATAAAATACTAAAACTAGAGAAAAATTTGTAAAATATGAATGCCATGATAAAAATCATTACACTTTGGCAATTCTTCAGTCAAGAAGCCAATGTTAACTAGGTAACATTACTCCTTACCCAATGTTAAACTAGAATAACCTATCATACTAGACTGCAAGTTTTAAACACCTAGTATTACTCCTGCTTATTTTATTACCTCAAGCTTATCTTCCGTTTTTTGTGTTGTCACGGTATGTGCCAATTTCTGCTTTAAAATGTATGTATGCCTTAACCAGCCCCACTCGACTGCACAGTTGAACAAAAGACAGGCTCCGGATAGGGTTTTAGAAAACCCACAGACCTGGGCACAAATTACCTACTAAACATACGTGCCTGAGCACAGGACATAGTGAAGAAAATTTTAAGTAATTTTAAAAAGAATAAACATACACTGTCAGGAGAATTTACTCTTCTCCGTCTCTGCATCCACCTCCTACGTTTCACTACTTTCCAGTTTAGCCTTAGAATACGTACGCAAAGCACCAGGTACATACATGGGCACTTTTCCTTTTTACATACCATGGAGTGTGAAGTTTTCACTAACTACGTCTTCAAACCTCAGCTATATTCAATTTTTACCTGCCAAAACAATGTAATTAAATCTCAAGCGACTGACTTTCTCAGACTCAAGTCTGGGACACGGACGAGCATTGCCGTCTTTTAAGTTTCTCTTTCCCGGACTTCCGGAGAAGGCTGTCTCCCGAGACCCGCGCCGGGCGGGTGAACGACCCGCCCCGCAGAGAGAGGCAGCTCGGTCCCACCGCCAGACCTGGCGGCGCGACGCCCGGCCCCATCCTCAACCCCACTGCAGCCTCCGTGGAAAGAAGCCACGTCCCACTTCAGAACCCCAAGTGAGGCTAGGAATTACGATGCACTTTTAAAACGCATAACGACGTGCAACACTTCGAGGTCGGCACCAGCCCCGCGCCCACGGGGAACCGCGCGTCCCCTTCCCCCCGGCGCGTTCCCCACCCGGCCCGGCCGCGAGTGGACTCCATGCGGGCGGCCATGTTGCCGGAGTCGCCTCAACGCCCCAAGCGCTGTCGGCCCGCCCGGCCCTGGTCCGCGCACCGCGGAGAGGCAGTGAGGCTCTGCGGGGCAGGGAGCGCGGGAAGCCTGCAGGGCCCGCGCCCACCTGGTGCCAAAGTGGTGACCAGCGGGAGGGACGTCACTGGCGCCGAGGTTACGTTGGAGATGGGCACTACAGTCGTCGTATTCGGCGGCTCAATGTTCCCTTCCGCGGACAGCACACAGAGCACGGCCAGGCAGGTGGCGGCCCAACGCAGCGAGCCGGAGAGCTGCGACATCGTGTCCTCAGCGCTGGCGTCTGGGCGAAAGCTGCGGTGCAAAATGCTCAGTCAACCCCTCAGTACCCTGCGGCACCGCCTCCGAGATTACGCTCCCCCGCGGGAGCGCGCTGGGGTCACGTGAGAGGCCCTAGTTCTCGGCGGGCGGGGGCGACGCGGAGGGAGGAAGGGCTCGGGCAATACCAACGGGAATTCTGCGGGGGGAAGCAGGGCAGTCGGGAGGAAGCCGAAGGAAGCTGGCCCTCAAAGCGACTGTGCCACAGTAAGGAAACTGGCGGCCTCCGCACATCGTTCTTGCCCTCAGATTACCACACACGACGCAGCTGGGCTTGTCTCATGCCTGCGATAGAGACGACCCCTACCCTGGCCTGCATGGAACAACCGACATTACGTGGCCTAGGGCGCCACCTGAGCGCCCCGCCAGGCCGTAGTTCCGCTGCCTCACGTGACTCCTGGGCCCCGCCTTCCGGACGCAACTCCGTTGGGGCGGAAGTTGGTTTTGTGCGGCTCGTGTTGAACCCAGGCAAAAACTAAATTTGTGCTGTGGTGGCGGATCCCCAGAATGCCTCCTTATATCCGGGCAGGACCCGTTCCTTTTTTCTTGAAGATTGGTTTTGCTAGAAGTAATCCTGTAATGGGACTCCCTGGGGGAATGGAGGCACCACGTGGTTAAGGAGTTTGTGCTTTGCTGCCCACATGGTGTGAGCGGCTGAGACGCCGCCCGGGCCAGAACCGCAGAGCGTCTGTCTACTCTGTCACTTTCCCAGTCTGACTTTTCTGAGTTGCTATTTCAGGCGGCGGTTGCAGCAGCCGATCTGTCTCAACTCCACCACTGTAGTCAGAGAATCAAAAGCTGTCTGAGTTGCGAGGCTATTGGGGCGGCTCCCACTTCCACATTACCAGTGAGGAAATTGAGACCTAGAAAAGTGACCTGACCTGTACACGGGATTGCCTGGCATCAAAGATGGATTTTTGAGTGCCTGTTAGTGTTCAAGCACTGCTCAGGCTTTTAGTAAGGGTGAGCGCCATCTAAGGCCAAGTCTCACAACATATTCGCAAAATTCGATATGGTTATCACATGGCAAAAATTAGACTTTTAAAGTTGTATTTAATGCCGTGTTTCCAACTGTTGTACACTTATGTAATTTTAATAATGCAAAGTTATCCTAATATAGGAATATTAATTCCTTTTGTGAGGTCTATTATGTACCACGAACACCAAAAAAGATGACTGCATAGTGTTTTACCTTTTTGCTCAAATAGAAAGCTTTTATTTACCCTTGGAATCTAATCATTGTAATCCTTCTGTATCCTCATGACTATGAACATTTGTTCCAATGACTACACTAGTTGGAGTGGTGTTGCTTGGATGTAAACAAAACCTGACAGTTTTGACTGATCCAGCCGGTGGCCAGAAGCATGAGAACACCGACAAGGAAGTGAGCTCCCACCATCAGCCCTTCAAACAAAGAAATGTATCCTCTTCTCTCAGGAGGCCTCTCACTATATTTAACACTTGACTATCTGGCACCCAGACCAAATGAAGGCACAAAGCAACTTTAATTTTTTTTTTTAATGTTGAGTATGTAAATAAAGCTCTGCTCTCAAAGTGTGGTGTCTTATCTTCTTTCCACCCCAGGATAAACACACCCCTCTGTGGCCACCATTGTCACCTGGATGTTGAACTCTAGTCCTCAGATATTCCTCTGTCCTGATAAAGGGACACTTCACGCTCTTGTTTTAAGACTAGAAAACCATTGACTAACTTTGCATGGCAACTGCAGACGTAGATCAAGGGAGTTCCAAAATCATTTTCACCATCCCAGAGAAACAACTTTTGTTTTCAGTTCCTGAAAGAGTAAAGCTCTGTTTATTGTTGTCATGGAGCAGGGTTTCTCAATCTTGGCACTATTGAGATTTTGGGCTGACTCATTCCTGCTTGTCCTGTGCATTGTTGGATGTTCAACAGCATTCCTAGCCTCTACTCAGTAGATGACAGAGGCACCCCACCTCTCAGTTGTGACAACCAAAAATATCTCCCAGTATTGTTAAATATAAAAATAAAAAACAGTTGAAAAGCACTGTCAAGAGCGTTCTGTCTGCAGAGTCAGCCATCACTCAGGTTATTTCCTCTTAGACACTTTGCTTGCAATTAGATTGATTGGTTGTTAAAGCGACCTTCTTAACCATTTATTTTCTTGAAGGCAGACAGAGTGCTTCTGTGCTTATGAATCTTATAGCAGTATAAGCTCCAAGTTTTTAAACAGCAAATCTTAAAAAAATGCTTCAGCCTTCTTTCAATACCTTTCCCCAAACAAATAGACCAACACTCCTAACAGGACTCTGCCTTCTCTATCTGGAGGTATAATTAACATCCAGCGACCCCTGATTATTATCAGAGGTTTGGCTCCACTACTTGATAGCAAGAAGTACAAACCCTCTTGTACTAGCTTATTTTAAAGGGAATCCATTCACTGTAAGTAAAGCAGGACAGACCACAAAACAAACCTCTGGAACACTGAACTGGGAAGGAAGTGGTGATTTATTCGGCCGGGGGGGCTGTGGCAGATGTGAATGCCCCAAATAGCCAAGCCCTTGAACAAAGAAAATCCCTGTCCTTATAAAGGCTTACAACTCTAGAAATTACACGTGAAAGGGTTTTGGTCCATGGAGTAGGCAGGGAGTATGTGGCTTAGGTGGGGGTTTGATCCTGTTTAAGTAAAAACAATGCCTGCTGGAAAGATTCCTCCACACCATGCCTGTTATTTATAGGAGGGCAGTTAAGGTGGCTCCCAGTCTGCCAGCCTTTACTTCTGCTATTGAAATCAATGTGGAAGTCAAGGGGGAGGTGGTCTTAGATGCTTAGGTCTCCTCCCTCATAAAAATATATAATAAATTGTTTAGGCATTCAGCGGTGGGAAATCAAGTATGGGAGAACCAAGGGAGACCTGAACTTAAAAGGAGGAATCCTTAGCATGTGGACCTGGTTTGCTAGGACTTCGTTTCAGGCTTCAACCCTACCTGACATTGCCAGACCTACCTCCCCATAGCCAATCATTTCCATTGCCCAGTATTCCAGTTAACAGCTCTTGAAAAAGATAACTTGACTGACGTACCCATGCCTTCCCAACATGTCTGTTACCTACTCCATCCATGAAGTCTACACTAGAGCTCCCTGAACTCCCAATTCTCCTAACTCAGGCGTCCCCAAACTTTTTACACAGGGGGCCAGTTCACTGTCCCTCAGACCGTTGGAGGGCTGCCACATACTGTGCTCCTCTCACTGACCACCAATGAAAGAGGTGCCCCTTCTTGAAGTGCGGCGGGGGGCTGGATAAATGGCCTCAGGGGGCCGCATGCGGCCCGCGGGCCATAGTTTGGGGACACCTGTCCTAACTGGTCATGTTTTCTTTTGCATCTGAATCTTCATCCATGCAATTTCGTCTGCCTAGACCATTCTGGCATCTGACCAACTCCTACTTCTCCTTTCAGGTCTCTCAGCTAAGCTGTCACTCTCATCTGAAGCTGTTCTTAAAATATTTACCCCTTTCTCCCCACTCCCATACCGCAAAAGGCGTTTTTGCTCTGTGCACCCTGGACTTTCCCGTAACAAAGCATATACTAGATTACATAGCAATTATCTTTCTTGCTAGATTAACTCAGAATAGAGGCAGTGCTCACCAGTTTATTCTCTGCACTTAATATTTTAAAAAAATAATGAATAAATGAACAAACTGGCTTATTTCAGTCAGTTGTCCACCCTTGCCAAAAATAGCTGCATTGAAAAGCACAGGAGGAGCCTGGCATGGTGGTGGGCACCTGTAGTCCTAGTTACAGGTGGGAGGCTGAGGCAGAAGAATCAATTGAACCTGGGAGATGGAGGTTGCAGTGAGCGGAGATTGCACCACACTGCACTCCAACCTGGGCAACAGAGTGAGACTCCGCCTCAAAAATAAAATAAAAGTGCAGGAGGGCAGATGCACAAACAGCTCCCTGAGTGCAGCCACTCTTCAGCTGTGGGTCAGGGCAGATTCATCTAGAGGGGTATAGGCGGGAAGGAAGAGCTGGCATCTAAAAAGACAGTTTTAACAGCACATATTAAAGCTCGTTTAGTAGTATTTGAATCAGTTTTGACAGAGAATGACTGGAACAAATCAAATATTAATAGTAAGCTAAAACTGTATATTCAGATTCTTAATATTGTGATTGAGTGTGAAATTCTAGAGATACTCTCATTAGGAGGCTCTCCACTTTGACTATGGATGTTTCTTTGAAAAGTGTGCCAGAGTTCCAGAGGGGGAACATTACACTTTAGAGCAGTTGTTCTTAACCTTGGCTGCCCACTGGAACTACCTGGTAGCGGCGGCGGTGGTGGTGGGCATTGAAAAATACTGAAATAAATGCCTGGATACCAATTTAATTAGTCTGGAGTAACGTCTGGCCATCAGTTTTAAAAGCTTCCCAGGTGTTTCTAGTCTGCAGCTCAGGTGGAAATCCAGTGCTTTATTGTGCTTCCTAGAATGTGGTTCTCGAACCAGTATCATTTGTATCACCTAGAAATGCAATAGAAATGCAGAGTCTCGGGCCTCCCCGTCAGATCTCCTGAATCAGAACCTACATTTTAACAAGATTCCCAGAAAATATGTCCATGTGTATAGTATTAAAGTTGGAGTATGGCTGGGTGCAGTGGCTCATGCCTGCAATCCTAGCACTTTGGGAGGTTGAGGCGGCAGATCACCCGTCAGGAGTTCAAGACCAGCCTGGCCAACATGGCAAAACCCTGTCTCTGCTAAAAATACAAAAATCAGTTGGGCATGGTGTGGGCGCCTATAATTCCAGCTACTTGGGAGGCTGAGGCAGGAGAATTGCTTGAACCCACGAGGTGGAAGTTGCAGTGAGCCAAGATCGTGCCACTGCACTCCAGCCTGGGTGAACCTGTGATTTATCACCTTACAAAGCCCTCTATCAAATATGCAACTTGTAATTTCATGTTGTATACATTACTACTGAGTTTGTCACCAATATTGTGTATGATATATGAAAGTCTTAAGACTTGCCAGATTTAAGTGGTGATTCCATTTTGGGAAGTGTAGGGGATAGTAAGATCAATATAGTTTAAAAAATGAGTCTCCATAAGAGAGAATATTGCTAGGTATGGTAGAGATAAATTTTATTTTTAAAGATATACCTTTGAACTAGTTCAGCTGATTGAAAGTTAATCTGATGTTAGTGAGAACTGCTAACACTCAGTATAAAAAGGGCTTGATATTTCTTGAAATGATGATGATATTCTTTCAGTGGTAGATTAGTTTTTACAGGGAGACATTTCAGAAAGGAAAGTAATTCTTAGGGAGTATCTGCTGTGCGCCAAGCATTAGTAGAAGCACCTTCACCTGCTGTCTCAATCCTCACACCACTGTAAGACAGATGTACCCCTTTTTCACTTATGAAATTATTATTGATTTTATATATTTTCTCAGAAAAATCACTAAAGTTTTAGAGCCAGAAGAAAGCTAGCAATTCAAGTTGTTATTTTTACAAATGAGGACAGTGAAAGGTTAAGTGATTTGACCATCACATTGCTAGACTGGTGGTTCTAAAACAAATATGCTTCATTTAAAATATCTATAAACTATAAAAACTCAGGATCTGGAATCCTGAGGTTGCCAGACCATCGATTCCTTAACAAATAACTGGCACTGTTTGCAGTTGGGACAAACAAATTCCTTGGATAAAATTGTAAACATTTACCTCAAATCTCCCCATATAAGAAAAATGTTTAGCTATGCACTCCCTTATTCACATGGCCTAGTATAAGATACAGCATATGTACTTGACTTTGCCATGTCAGCAGTTAGAGCAAGTTTAGACACATAACTTAGCACTTTGTGTAAATCATCAGAAGGACTTTATGGTCTTATTTGTAGATGTGGAAAAATCTAGAATCCCTTCTGTTTAATTAAAGTCTTTCAATTTGATTAAATCAAAGTCTTACATGTGGAGTTCACTGGAGTAAACTTTTGAGTCCATGTAACAGTTTCTTCAACTATGAGGTTAAACATACAAATCATTCTAGCACAGAAGAATCAGTGTGTATACTTTAAAGTGGTGCTGATAAGAACCACTGCATAGATAGATGTGTGGCTGAGGTTTCTATAGCCCAGAAGTGGAAAGTTAGAGTGAACAAAGGGACCATGAACTCACCATCCTTAAGACTGGCAGAATTCTATCTCTTTACTCCTGCTAACCAAGGGAGCTGGAATCAGTTTCTTACACCCACACAAATATCCCAGTTCTTTCACAACATCAGATAAAATGCCTAATGCCATTAATATACAGGTTCATCACCAGTAAGAACTGCCCTGCTGCTTGTTATTACATGAGCAACGCTTGTCATGTGTTTTTACTGGGCTACTTGCAAAGCATCAATTTTCATTCACCATTTGTTTTGAATCCTGGTAGCAAGCCGAGCTCCCTTTTGTCTGAGATGCCCCCAGTGTGACCTGAGGAACCCCGCCAAAGGCCCAGTGAGAGGGTCCGGAGGCTGTAGAATCACCTGAGTTCTCAGACTGCCCAGAAGTCTGTGAGTATAGGAAGAGGAAGACTCTCCTCAGGGTTTCCCAAATCTGGCTTTTAGAGTCACTGGAGAGCTTTCAAAAAGCCAAGCTCTGAGGCTATACCCTGAAGGTTACACATTAGTAATTTATTGAGTATAAAATTTATCGAACACTTACAGTAGACCAGTTCCTCTTCTAGGTTCTTATTCAAATTATTGATTCACGGAACCCTCACGACAATCCTATGTAGTAGGTATGTTTCTTGGATGAAGAAATTGACGCACAGAAAAGTTCTTGCCTGAGTTCGTGCAGCTAGGGAATGGCAGAGCCAGGATTCAAACCCTAGCAGTCTGGCTCTAGAACACACATTCTTAACACTATGCTGCTCTGGGTCAGTTGAGGATGTAACATAGGTGGTCTGCTTCTTCCCATCCACCTCAGGTCTTAGCATAAAGACATATTGTTATATGTCATATAGCAATAAAGCTGTCATTAAAAAAACAAAAGCAAATGCCAGTTGTCAGTAGTCAGGAATGGCAGGGGGCAGGGGAGTGGGTGTGACTATAAAGGCATACTGGAAGGGGGTCTTTGTGGTGCCGGAAAGGTTCTGTATTTTCTTTTGGGTGTTGGTTACATGAATATACTCATGATAAAATGGTATCACATACATTGTACCAGCGTCAGTTGCCTGGTTTTGATATTGTACTACCATTTTATTACTGTAACCACTAGGGAAAATGGGTGAAAGGTACACAGGACTGCTCTGGACTATTTTTGCAACTTCCTGTGAATCTATAATTATTGCAAAATAAAAAGTAAAAAAAAAAAAAAAAAAAAAAAAGGCTATGCTTACTTTTGGCAAGCCCCATATCCATTAGAGGCCTGCCCCTCTAAGACTGATGTAAATAGAGATCATTCTTGGACAACAAACCTCATTCTGTTTAGGGTAAGAAAAGCACTCAGTCTGGGCAGAGCAGGGGCACAGGGTAGTGGTGTTAACAGGAGCTGAGCAAAGTCACCAATAGCAGAGTCAAGCATTCTCCCGCCTACACTACACCATGGGGGCTGGAAGCAGTTCCTTATGCCTTGCAGTGATTCCCAGGTGACTAGTGCCCTAAATGGGAACCCTGGGGAAAGAGCTAAATGAACACAGAATCTCTGCCCCATGCCTGGGAACTCTGCCTCAGTAGGTCAAGGACAAGGTCTATTAGGTTACACTAAAAAAATCTCCCCAGGTGACATGAGCTTGAGAACTTTAGATTCCAGAGTAGCTGATAAAGCTGGATCTCCAATAACATCACATGAGTCAGCCACCACGGGGACTGTAACACAGCACCTGGTTTTCATAGGGTTGGTATGGCTCAGAGAGAGAAGGATGATGTTCATGTCATATAAAAAAACATCCAAAGTGTAGATACCCTTTCCGAATGCTATGTACAAACAGTGAGATATTACAATGAATTGCTTTTTCTTTTGCATCATTCCTATTTGGTTCCTTACCAAGAGTCTCCTGGGGTACATGTAGTTACAAACAAGAACCAAATTCTATTACAAATGTCTTAGGCTATCAGGTATGTTGCTCAATTAAGAATGTTTTTGTCTAGAAATAACAACCTTCTCAACCAACAGTAACATAAACAACACAGGGGTCTGTTCGTCTCATATACTAAGAAGTCCAGAGCAGGTGGTTCCTGGGATTGGTCTCACAGCTCAAGAGACTGGTGCTGACATCTCTGCAGTACTTTTCTTTATGGCCTCAAGGCTACAGCTGCAGCTCCAGTCTCTGCACATTCCAGACTGGATGAAGGGGAAGGGGCAGGACCACTGGCATTCTACTCCTGTCTTGTTGGCCAGAACCATCTCTCATGGCCACCCCCGGCTGCAAAGGAGGCTAGGAAATTGAGTATTCCCCTTTCACAATTTCTATAAGAGAGGCAGGAAAGGAAGATGCAGAGAGATTGGGTGTAGATGAGGCAACCTACAGTGTCTGCCACGGCTTTCATATTATATTTATCAAGTACTATTTAATTAAATCTACAAAGAGCTGATCAGATGCAAAGTAATACATTATCACAGAAAATACTGATATGAAAATCAAGCATAAGGATCTCCACTGTCAATAATTCTACACATAGGTATTGGTCTTTCATTCTCTGTGGGAACTAATTCTAGTTGTTTAAGCACTTCTGTTCCTTCAATCAATTGCCTACATAGGAGAAAAAAATGGAAAATTTAGTCAGTCATAAATTTTCACATATAACTTACATTCCAAAATGGAGTCCTATTCAGCTGTAACTAAGAGTATTTCCTAAAAATTAAATGAACATCAGCCCCAAGTATCCTAAACCTCTCTGGATGTGTCCACTTTGCCTCACCTACGGTACCCAGGGCCATCATCCAGACAGCCGGCCCTCTTGCCTTGGCTCTGAGCTGGCTTCCTCCATCTGCTTGGCACCCTCCCCTCTCTGTTCTCCCTGCAGTCAGGGTGATTTTTTTTTTTTTTTTTTGAGACAGTCTCACTCTGTTGCCCAGGCTGGAGTGACGTGGCATGATCTTAGCTCACTACAGCCTTGATCTCCTAGCTCAAGTGATCTTCCTGCCTCAGGCTCCTGAGTAGCCAGGTGTGTGCCACTATGCCTGGCCAATATTATTTATTTATTTATTTTTGTACAGATGGGATCTTGCTATGTTGCCCAGGCTTGTCTTGAACTCCTGGCCTCAAGCGGTTCTCCCACTTTGACCTCCCAAAGTGTTGGGATTATAGGTGTGAGTCACCATACCTAGCCAGCATGGTCTTTTAGAACTAGAAATCTGTGGTCACCTCCTTGTTCAAAATACGACAATAATTTCCCAGTATCCTTATGAAAAAGACCAGGGCCTGCACATATGACAATAATTTCCCAGTATCCTTATGATAAAGACCAGGGCCTGCACAGTCTATCTCCCATGGCCTCCTGGGAGGTCTGGCCACATGCTTCCTCTTGCTCTCTGCTCCAGCCAGACTGGCTTTCAGTACCTCAAGGGTTCCATGCTCCCTTCTTCCACAGCTCCTCCATTACTCTCTGACCCCTACCCGTTGGCATGGTCACCTCCTGGTCTTCCTTCAGACCTCAGCTCAGTCATCACTTATTCAGTGAAGTTTCCCAGGACACCTTGCTTATGTTCCCTCTCTCTCCTTTAGAGAAGTTCCCAGAGTTGCAAGCTTACATTTGTTTGCATGCTTCTTTGATTGATTTCTGATTCTCCCATGATGGCAGGGATCATGTGTGCGCTCAGGCTCAGTGCCTAGCATAATGCCTGGCATATACTAGGCACCTGACAACATCCACTGAGTGCATGAATAAAAGACAGCTCAAAGCCATGCTAATTTAGACTGGATGCGGTGGCTCAAGCCTGTAATCCCAGCACTTTGGGAGGCCAAGGCAGGCAGACTGACTGAGCTCAGGAGTTCGAGACCAGCCTGGGGGTAACATGGTAAAACCCCATCTCTATTAAAATACCAAAAATTAGCCAGGCTTGGCAGTACATGCCTGTAATCCAAGCTGCTTGGGAGGCTGAGGCAGGAGAATTGCTTCAACCTGGGAAGTGGAGGATGCAGTGAGCCGAGTTTGCACCACTGCACTCAGCCTGGGCCATAGAGTGAGACTCATCTCCAAAAAAGTAAAAATAAAAAATAAAAGCCATGCTAGATCTCTGTAGACACTTGCTGGCCATGAGCTAGAACTTCCTGGGGAGTGGAGCTAGACTTCTGATGGTTCTTTCCATGAAAAGAGGGCAGAGAGGCCAAGAAATAGGACTGGTGCCCTCTGCCAATGCTTAGGCTGGGACAGTGGCCGAGGGGAAGGTGAGCCTTTATGGGGGTGTGGTCAGTGCTGACACCAACTGTACTTTAGCCCTCTCTTTGCCTTTGGGCTCTATTTTTGCCATCCCAATCAGAAACCACCACACAGGGCAACACAAGGTACATTCTGAGGATGAAGAGCAGAGTATAAATAGATTCGTTTCTGTCCAAATAAGAGTATGAAGCCTGTTCTCCAACAAGACAAGGTAAGCAAAGGCACAGAGACGGTTCTTGGGGTGTTGGTACTATGGTCTGGCTGCAGCTTGGCTGCCAGTCTACAAATTACTTCCAAATTACATCTCCAGCCCTGACCCAACTTGAATATCCACCTCCTGGGATGCCGCCAACTGGCTATCCTATAGGTATCCTATTATGAAACTTGTCCAATCTGAACTCATGATCTTCTCTTCCAAATCCTCCTCCTTCTATTCTCTATCTTGGTGAATGGTACCACCCATCCAACCAGTTCCCAAATCCTAGGAGTTACTCTAGGCTTTCACTCTCCAGTATGGTCGACACTAGCCACATGCGGCTATTTAAACTTAATTATAGACTGCGAGTTTCAGTGGCTCACACCTGTAATTCCGGCACTTTGGGAGGCTGAGGTGGATGGCTCACTTGAGGTCAGGAGTTCAAGACTAGCTTGGCTAACATGGTGAAACCCTATCTCTACCAAAAATACAAAAATTAGCCAGGCATGGTGGTGCATGCCTGTAATCCCAGCTACTTGGGAGACCGAGGCATGAGAATTGCTTGAACCCGGGAAACAGAGGTTGAGTGAGCTGAGATCGCACCACTGCACTCCAGCCTGGGCAACAGAGCAAAACCTTGTCAAAAAAACCCCACTTTAATTAGTATTAGATATAGTTCCTTAGTCACACTAGCCACACTTCAAGTACCCAGTAGCCATGTGTAGCCAGTGGGCATCATACTGGGCTGGGCATTTCTGTCATCACAGAGCGTTCTACTGGACAGTGCTGGCCTGGACTCTGCTCAGGTCCTTGCCCTCGACTCTAAATTCTCAATGTCTTGAGTTTGTCCACTTATCGTCTGTTCATCTGTACTGCTGGTGCTTTCAAGCAAGACTTCATTTATGGCCTATTATAACCATAGCTTCTTAAGTGGTCTTGCTAGTTCTTTTTCATCCTTTGCCAATCATTCCTTTTTTCCCTTCAAAAATGACAAGCTGGGTATGTTGCTCACAATGTAAAATTCTCCCATGGCCCCTAGCACCCTTGGGTGAGGCTCGTGCTCAGCAGCATGGCACCTGCGGCCCATTGGGAGCTGGGCCCTGGCTGACCCTCTCATCCAGCCTCCACCCTCTCCATTCTCCCCTGGGCACTAAGCTCTGACCAGACCAGATGGCTTGTAGATGAAATGCTCTTGTACTCCTCAGGACCTCTCTGTGGAACCCCTTCACACTAAAATTGATTTGACTCATTCTGATTTCTAGCTTCTCTATCTGGCTAATTTCTACTTGACTTTTCGCCCCTTAGCTCGTCTTCTTATGAAACTTTCCATGACCCCCTCCCACCTTACAAGTCTCTTAAAATGAAATAATTCCCCCTCCCACTAGCACCCCATCTACCATATGTGTGCATGAATGGAGAGCTTACAGGCTTGTTTTGTGATATTCTTTCTCTGTGAGACCACTGGGCCAGGCCATGCTCTGTGGATTGCTATGGTCTTTCCTGAAGGACATTCCCAGTGTCACCCATCTGAGGGAGTGGCAGGTTCACGTACCTGAAAATGGGCTTGGAAGGAGTGTCTGTCTTGGATCAGAGGAAATTTCTGCATCACTCTGGACCTTGCTAACCACGTCTGGGCTTCCAAAAGCTCAGACACACCTGGGGATACTGAGAGATGCTAGGGAAGAGGCAGCACTACACCTGGGAAGGAAGGTATCCCTGAAGGAGTTCTATTTCATTAGTTTAACTAGATTATCTAGTTGCCTATTATATCTTACCTTTCTGCTTCTCCCTTAGCATTCTGTAAGGTCTTGTTTAAATATTCCAGCTGAGCCTCAACTGTAATTTGGAGACTTTTTTCTTTTTTTTTTTTTCAATTTAGAGATTTAAGGAATACACTGAGATCATACTTGAGGCAGAAAAGAAGAGGGGCAGTGCCTCCCAGAGGCTAGAGTGATAATAACAAAAATTAGAGATTTCCCTAAGAGGAAGGTGGATCATAGAGAATTGGAATCATCAAAAGGAGACCGAGTGCTCTCCACTCCACTGTGGCCCTGTAAGGCTCTATGCTCCCTTTGATGGAAGGTGTTGCAGGGTGTTTTCTTTCCCACCTCCCAATGCACCTTGTACGCAGTTTGCATAGCCCATGTCTCACTGTCACATAGCTGCTGGTTATTTGACCTGTTTTTCCTAATATGCTCTAAGCTCCCTGAAGAGCAGGGATTGTACCTTGTCACTTTTCCCCCAGCACTGAGTATTACGAATGGCATACTACAGGTGCCTAACAAAATTCTATTTGAATGAGTTGGGAAAACAGCAGAAGAGAGGGTTGAAAAAAGATGTGGGGCCAGAGAGTGGAGGACCTAGAATGCCATGGTAGACACCAAGCTCGGCAGATGTGGAAGGGGTAATGGAGGCACTAAAAGTTTTCAAGTAGTCATGTTTGTGTTTGAGAAAGGTGTCTTTAGCTTAGAGACAAAGGATCACCACGGTTGGTAGAGGATAGAGACTGTCAGCAACATGACAAGAGATTTAAATGATCCAAGGAAATGTTATGTGAATTTAAAACTAATTTAACAATGCATTTTCAAAATCAGAATACAATTTATTTGGGACCAGGGAAAACTGAAGTCAAGTCATTATTTTAGGCTATGCATCTATTAATGTAATGTTATCTCTCTTTAAAGACAGCCTTTGGATGAAAATACACTTTC
The DNA here is from genome assembly GCF_048565385.1 of Saimiri boliviensis. Classification (NCBI taxonomy): domain Eukaryota; kingdom Metazoa; phylum Chordata; class Mammalia; order Primates; family Cebidae; genus Saimiri; species Saimiri boliviensis. The sequence continues at coordinate 60,148,916 of NC_133452.1, read as the reverse complement.
TATTTTTCAACCTGGAAGTACCACAGAAAGCATTACACTAAAGGAATTATTGTGGTTAAAGTGGCATGAAATTCCAGGTGCTGGAGAGTCAATAATGTTCCCTATGGAGTGAATAAATCTAACAGTTATTCAGAAAAATCCAAATACTTTACATTATTTTAGGGAACACAAAGTAAGCCCTGCCTCATATTCACTCAGTAATTAAAGAGCGATATAAAACACTGGAGTGATGAAAAGTATTTCCATCATTCATTTTAGGTCCACATGTCTTAAGCATAATAATATTCTAATAATAACTACTACCTGTGATGTTTCCATATTTAAAATCATTCAGTAATAAAAGTTACATGTAACTTGAATAGTTTTCATCTACCTCTTTATGGTGTCCATGGACAATTACTTAAATGACTTCACCTCTTCACTACTACATATTAGTATATCTATATTATTAAGCACTGTGGTATGATTCATAGTAATTACAAATTGATAATATCTTTAAGGCTGAAGATCGATAGATGGATAAATAGAGACACAGAAAGAACATTATCATGACTATGCCTAAATGGTTTCTCTGTTTTTATTTTGTTTTACGTATGTGTATGTGTGTGTGTGTGTGTGTGTGTGCATGTGTGTGTTTGAGACAGAGTCTTGCTCTGTTGCCCAGGCTGGAGTGCAATGGCATAATCTTGGCTTACTGCAGCCTCTGCCTTCCAGGTTCAGGTTCAAGCAATTCTCTGCCTCAGCCTCCTCAGTAGCTGGGATTACAGGTACCCACCACCACACCCAGCTAATTTTTTGTATTTTTAGTACAGATGGGGTTTCACCATTTTGGCCAGGCTGGTCTTGAACTCCTGACCTCATGATCCACCTGCCTCGGCCTCCCAAAATGCTGGAATTACAGGCGTAAGACACTGTACCCAGCCTTGTTTTACATACATTTTTGAGACAGGATCTCATTCTGTTACCCAGGCTGAAGTGTAGTCACATAATCATGGCTCCCAGGCTCAAGCAACCCCCTCACCTCAGCTTCTTCAGTAGCTGGGACTACAGGCATGCACCACCACACCCAGCTAATACTTTTAAATTTAATTTAATTTTATTTTATTTTGACCCAGCCTTGCTCTGTTATCCAGGCTGGAGTGCAGTGGTACAATCTCGGTCACTGAAACCTCCACCTCCCGGGTTCAAGCAATTCTCCTGCCTCAGTCTCCTGAGTAGCCAGGGCTACAGGAGTGCACCACCATGTCCAGTTAATTTTTTGTAGTTTTAGTAGAGATGGGGTTTTGCCATGTTGGCCAGGCTTGAACTCCTGACCTCAAGGGATCTGCCTGCCTCAGCCTCTCAAAGTGTGGGATTACAGGCATGAGCCACCACACCTGGTCTATTTATTTTTGAGGCAGTCTTGCTCTGACACCTAGGCTGGAGTACAGTGGTATGATATCAGCTCACTAAAACTGCCTCCCACGTTCAAGTGATTCTCCTGCCTTAGCCTCCACAGTAGCTGGGATTAGAGGCATGTACCACCATGCCTAATTTTTGTATTTTTAGTAGAGACAGGGTTTCACCAAGTTAGCCAGGCTGCTCTGGAACTCCTGGTCTCCTTCGCCTGCCTCGACCTGTCAAAGTGCTGGGATTACAGGCATAAGCCGCCATGCTTGGCCAGCTAATTTTAAAATTTTTTGTAGAGATGGGGTCTCGCTATGTTGCCCAGGTTGGTCTTGAACTCCTGTGCTCAAGCAGTCCTCCCAAGTTAGCCTCCAAAAGTGCTGAGATTACAGGCCTAAGCCACTGTGCTTGGCCAGTTTCTGTGTTTTTATAGATAGGAAAATTCTTGCAAAATATTTCTTAAATACTTTTGTCTCTATTTGTATTATTTTTGCATTTAAGCCCTATTTTTAGCTACTTTTACACTATATACAATATCCAAACATTTTTGAATATTTTATATGCATCAACATTATATAGACAAATCTACAATATACATACCCAAAAGCCACAAATTTTCTGTCTAGATAAGGAGTTGCTTGCAGTGTGATATAGAATTGTGACCCATTGCTGTGGCGGCCTTTGTTGGCCATTCCAAGAACTCCTCTTTTATTATGAGGAACTGAAAAGTTTTCATCTAGGAAAGACAATAATCAGTAGGTCATTAGCACATTGCTATTATCTCAATTTATTGTAACATCTAAGAAACAAATAGAACCCTTGGTGACAATCTCAATCGTATTTATCAATACATTCCAAACTGTAAATATTCTATTTATTTTGAATTACTTTCAAACCTTCAAATGGGCTGTTAAAAAAGATAAGCTGGAAAACCTTATTAGAACTATTTGAATATTCAGCTTTAGTTTGTCTTTACCATAAACCAGTGTGCTAAGAAAATTAATAATGTACAAGGAAATATATACAGTATTCTAATTAAGAATAAAGGTCAGAAAACTTTCTTATGCTGTTTCGGCATTTCCTTCAAACTACCACCATGCTCATTAAAAACACTTCCTCTGGGCCAGGTGATTCCTCTGATCACCCCTGTAATTCCAGCACTTTGGGAGGCTGAGGCAGGTGGATCACGTGTCAAGAGATTGAGACCATCCTGGTCAACATGGTGAAACCTCATCTCTACTAAAAACATGAAAATTAGCTCGGTGTGGTGGTGCATGCCTGTAGTCCCAGCTACTCAGGAGGCTGAGGCAGGAGAATCGCTTGGAGGCAGAGGTTGCAGTGAGCCAATATTGCTCCACTGCACTCCAGCCTAGCGACAAAGCAAGACTTGTTTTTCTCAAACAAACAAATATCTCCTCTGAGAAGTCTTCTGTGGACCTAACCTAACCCCCAGGCCCCCAAGCATCTTACACATAGCTTTTGGACAGTCCTTACAACACTCTATGTAATTATTGGTTTACACAGCATTTTCTGTAGTACGTGAAGGCAGGAACCTTGTCTCCCGGAAGCTTTAGCTCCAGGCTTCCTACCACATTAACTGGCCTAAGTGTGGACCTAAATGTTTGGGCAGATTTCAATTCCATGTACTTTTCCATCCCATGTAGTTTAAAAATGTTGATGATGAAAGGAAATTAATTATGCTTATTTCTAGTAATCTTCAAATAAATTTAAATCTGAAACCTTGTTTGGATTGACCAAGATTTTGCGGAAAGCAATAGCTTTTTTAGTGTAAGATTCAGAAGTAAAAAGAGTTGTACAGTGATTATCAGGTTACCAATTTGAAGACATATCATTCCCAGCATTGCTTTCAAGTTCAGATACACAGAGGGAAATAATGGATGAAAAATTCAATGAAAGTTTTCATTCAATAACTTTATAAATTTCTTAGAATAACTGAGAAATATGAATATTAACTATAAGATTTTATTAAACTGCAATTGCTATTATTATTCTAAGTTTCAAAACTAAGCAAACTAAGTGATTAAGCCATATCTGGTAGTTAATTTCAGCCTGTTAAGTTGAAAACTGAATAAAGACCTCTGAAACCTTATGAAATGCAAATGAGGCATTTTTGTACAAATGAGTCTATATAATTACACTGATGCTCCTTATTCAATTCAGTGAAATAAAGAAAAAAACTCATTAATTTCACAGAAAATTGCATGAAATGGAAATCTGCCCACAGCAAAGATTCAGAAAGTTTTAACAGAATGGTATGGCATTTCTTTTAGATACTCTGATTTATTTTTCTTAAATTCTGTAAAAATTGGGGAAGAAAATTGATACAAGTTGTAACATTTTTACCAAAAATTCTGTGACTGTGGGATAACTTTAAAGCAGTTAATCGTAACACCTATCAAAACAATTGCTACCTATGTAAAAGCCCACATGTAAAACAGTTGAAGAAGTGTCTAGAGCAGCGAGGCATGGTGCCTCACACCTGTAATCAAGCACTTTGGGAGGCCAAGGTGGGGGATCCTTGAGGCCAGGAGTTCAAGACCAGTCTGTCCAACAGGGCAAAACCCCATCGCTACTAAAAACACAAAAATTAGCTGGGCGTGGTGGTACATGCCTGTAATCCCAGACACTTAGGAGGCTGAGGCAGAAGAATCACTTGAACCAAGGACGCGGAGGTTGCAGTGAGCTGAGATTATGCCAATGCACTCTAGCCTGGGTGAAAGAGAGAGACTCAGTCTCAATTTTTAAAAAATTGCCTAGAGCCCTGTCATCTCCTGGACACATTTATTTAGGACAGCATGGAAATCCTTAGAGACAATTTGACAACCATTGCTATAAAGGGACAGAATAAATTATATTTTTAAAAGGTGCAGGTAGTCCCTGACTTACAAACTTTAAAATGTATGGACCTGGAAAAAAGTGTGAAAACTAAATGACTATGTGTGGATTCTCTAAGTCCAGAATGTATACGTGAATCTTAAGAACCTGAGGCTATGCTGCTTCCAGGTCAGGCAGTAATGCCAGAACCTATGGAAACAGGTCAGTGGTCATGCCATGACAGGCCAACTTGGCATGATCTTGTATGGATCAAATAAAATGATGTGTAAGAAAGAACCATTGTAAATATTAACTCTAACTAGCTTTGCAGACACAAAGTATTACAAGACAAGGGTAATTTACATGTTCTTTTGTTCTGCTGTGTCTGACTCACTTTTTTTTTTTTTTTTTGAGACGGAGTTTCGCTCTCGTTACCCAGGCTGGAGTGCAATGGCGCGATCTCGGCTCACCGCAACCTCCGCCTCCTGGGTTCAGGCAATTCTCCTGCCTCAGCCTCCTGAGTAGCTGGGATTACAGGCACGCGCCACCACGCCCAGCTAGTTTTCTGTATTTTTAGTAGAGACGGGGTTTCACTATGTTGACCAAGATGGTCTCGATCTCTCGACCTCGTGATCCACCCGCCTCGGCCTCCCAAAGTGCTGGGATTACAGGCTTGAGCCACCGAGCCCGGCCCGTGTCTGACTCACTTTTAACCATCTGTTCATTTCTATATTTCCTGATCTTTCCAACCCCTCTACTTTTCTTCCTCTTTACAGTTCTCTCCAAGCTTCCATAAAGCTCTAAAATTCAAGAGCTATAATTTTCATTTAAATTAAATTAATTTTTTTTAGAGAAGGCATCTTGTTTATGTTGTCCCAACTGGTCTTGAACTCCTGGGCTCAAGGCCTCCTGCCTCAACCTCCTGAGTAGCTGGGACTACAGGTGTGTGCTACTATACCTGGCTAGCTATAATTTTTTAAAAAATTATTTACTGGCTGGGTGTGGTGACTCATGCCTGTAATCCCAGCACTTTGGAGGCCGAGGCAGGTGGATCATGAGGTCAGGAGTTCAAGACCAGCCTGGCCAAGATGGTGAACTCTCGTCTCTACTAAAAATTAAAAAAAATTAGCCGGGCTTGGTGGCACATGCCTGTAGACCCAGCTACTTAGGAGGCTAAGGCAGAAGAATAGCCTGAACCCAGGAGGTGGAGGCTGCAGTCAGCCAAGATCGTGCTACTGCACTCCAGCATGGGTGACCAAGCGAGACTTCATCTCAAAAAAAAAAAAAAAAAAATTATTTATTAATGTAAGGTTCCCTGATTTTCTAATAGTAAATTTTTGGTACATTTCATTTAATACTTAAAACATTAAATTAAGTTGCTTTATACTTCCATGATAACAAAATGCACCCTTTGGCAGTAAACAGCACTGTTGAAGAGGTTTAAATAGAGTGAAAGCCCCCATAGAGGAATTTTTGTCCTTTTTGTTTGGTGAGAAGTGAGGTCACTGGTCAGTAAGTAGGTCTGATTCAAGCCTATTTTCTCCTGAGTGTTTCTGCCAGGGATTATACAGAAACCAGTAGCTGAAACTTGCCTGAGTAGAAAGAGCCTATTTATTTAGGACTTTAAAAGCTGTGATTCAAGGCTGGGCATGGTGGCTCACACCTGTAATCCCAGCACTTTGGAAGGCCGAGGCAGGCGGATCACCTTAGGTTGGGGGTTCGAGACCAGTCTGGCCAGCATAGAGAAACCCTGTCTCTACTAAAAATACAAAACTAGCCAGGTGTGGTGGCGTATACCTGTAATCCCAGCTACTCAGGAGGCTGAGGCAGGAGAATCGCTTGAACCTGGGAGGCAGAGGTTGCAGTGAGCCGAGACTGCGCCATTGCACTCCAGCCTGGGCAACAAGAACAAAACTCCATCTCAAAAAAAAAAAAAAAAAAGTTGTGATTCAAAACAAAGCAAAACAGACTTTCCCTAGGTTTAAAAAAATTAACTCATTTGTAAAATAATCATCTAATTATTTTATTGTATTATTTTTGTGTTAAGCTTAATAAAAGTGAGTTTTGCGGTTGTAGTTTATCACAGCCCTGGTTTTAATTCTGCAACTCATGGAAATAAGACCCATGAGAGAAACGTGGAGGTAGGACTGGCTGGCTGCTGTGTTCACATTCCCAGGTGGGTGAAGGAATGAGGGAGACCCATGCCTTAGCTGTTCTGAGGACTAGCCATGCTCTCGCTTTCATAGTTACTCATCTTTCCTTCTGGAACATCTCTCCTTCTCACTTGATTGCTTACTGGATTTTTTCTAATTTTGTGCTACCAGACCAACCGAATAACAAAAATGTCACTGAACACACCGGGACTCCGTGGCCACAATAAGGACAGCAAAGCCTCTATCTGGAGACCAAATACTAACGGTCTAAGAATGGGGTGAGGGTTAATCAGCAGAGACTCAGGGGTGTCTAGGGGGTCAGGTGAGGAGGTGAGTGAATAAATCAGTCTCCTACTGGACAGGAGGCCCATGTTCTGTCTGAAGCTGTGACTCCAAGCACAAAGCATTTGGGTACTCTGATAATGGCTGTGGGGTGGAGAGGTACAGTGGATCGTCATCAGGGATTGGGGCCAGGAGAATCCTTTCCCCATCTGCAATGTGTTGCTGCAGACCCAACTCAAGGCTACTCTGTGCCGCCACCCCCAGTCTCCAGGCAGCTATTCTTCCTTTTCCCAGAGCTCTCAGTTCCTTCCTCTCTAACAGCAACTGGCACAGCACCTGTAGCTGATCTGTTTAAACATCTGTCTGCACAAAAACACTAAAATCCCTCAGAGTAGAAACTCGGTTAAACGATCTTGTTGTCACAGGCCCTAGCACCATGTGAGCACCTACCTTGGAGTTTAGTATTTTATGAATGACTAAAGGAATGGTGTCACTTGCATGTTTTCATCTGATAAAGCTGTCTGCAGGAATTTAGAAGGAAAATAGCTACTACTTTTCCCTTTCACTTTGGCCATTGATTCAATAAAGATATCTTTTCATTGTATTGAAATATAGACAAAAAACACCATAGAAAATTAATGCATAAAGGCCAAGAAAAGAAATTTTGCTGGCCTCTGTCCAAAGTTCCTTGTCAAGCCCCTATCTCACCCAAAAGGAACCATTCCCCAACTTTTATATAACAATGCACTTAATGTTTCCTTATAGTCTTAACATCCAAATGTGAATCCCTAAGCACTACAGTTCAGTCTTTCCCACTTAAAAAATTTGTTATGCTTTTTAAGGTCTTTTAATCTGCAGGTGTCCCTTTCTTTTCCTTATATTTATCTATTACTAATGAACCTGAGCTGTTTAACCTTGAGAATTTCTCCCAGTCAAGTCTGTCGATTGCACACATGGTGCAGTCCAGTCCTCTGTCCTGTCAGTTCTGCCATAAAACTAGTTTTGAAAATGCACATTTGCTTCAACTTGATGGATATATTAGGGAAAGCCTTGTGCATTACGGATTTCACCCCTACTTACATTCTTCCACAATGAGAAACACTAGGGAAATGAAAACTGCATCTAGCTATGCGGAGCCATGCAGGAACACACACACCTCACACATCTATCTACCAGCTACCCTGGTGCTGTTCTGAACCTCTCCCACCCACATCTAGGGTTCTGATTGCAGAAAACCCTCCTTCCACCACTTCAAAATCACTCAAAAGCTTGCAACTCTTCCCATTCCCACTTTCACCAACCTCAGGTCTTTTACAAGGTATGTAAGTTTTGTGACCATTTAACATATGTAAAACTGTACTGATGGATTTTTTGCTTGTTACTATGCTGTTTTTTTAATTCCATCAAGAAAGTTCTTCTCAAACCTCATTTTCACAATAAACTCAGTGGTTTTTAATTGTACGATGCTGCATAGTGGATTTTTTGTGTGTTTTGTTTTTTGAGACAGGGTCTCACTCTGTCACCCAGGAGGGATTACATCATGGCTCACTCACTGCAGCCTTGGACCTCTTCGGCTTGAGATCCTTCTATCTCAACTTTCCAAGCAGCTAGGACCGCCGGGGGATGCCATCATGCCCAGCTAATTATTATTATTATTATTTTTTTAAGAGATGGGATCTCCTTATGTTACCCTGGCTGGTTTTGAACTCCTAGGCTCCAGAAATCCTCTTATTTCAGCCTCCTAAAGTGCTGGGATTACCGGCATGAGCCACCATGTCTGGCCAAAATGTGTAGTTTTTTTTAGGAACACATATGTCACATTAAACAAAACTGACTGTATTTCTTGCAAATTGGCAGCTGAGTTCAGGGACTTAATCAGACTCATATTCCTTGGTAGTGTCTTCTTTCAACAGAAGCCTCATCATGTCTTATTGTCTCTGTTTTTGTGAAATTAGCAGATTGATACAGCAAATGCTTGGACTCATTATTTCACTGGGGGCAGCAAAACGGTGACATTCCAATTCTATTATTTCCTTTTCATTTATCAGTGGCAATACTTTTATAAAGAGATGTTTCCCCTTATCTACAATTTAGTACAGTTTACATAGAGAAAAGGTAGGAGTGCTTCTTTCCCTATACTTATCACTTTTCATGATAAATTAATTTCCTAGTATTCCTCCAAAGGTAACCCATTAGCCTTTATTTATAATATCATCATAAAATCACAGATTTGAAATATTTATTGGGTTTTTATCAATTGCAATTACTATTGTTTGTGAAACTCAAATTACCCCATCTTTGGCCAGTAAGACCCTCTTCAAATTGGCTCCTGAGGACTTCTGACATGACCCCAGTGATCTTTCACAAAAGAAATCTCCACACTTTGCAGCATTGTACGATAAAGGCCACTTTTGCTATCGAATAGCACACGAGGTTTCAGGCTCATTTTGCAGATTTCCTGCCTGAGATCTGGCATCTGCCATTTTTCCCAGAGACTCTGGTTTCTTTAAGTGAAAAATGACATTTCAAAACAACAATCTAAATTCTAAGACTACGCATTGTTACTGGGTTGTGGTCATTGCTTATAGACCTTTTCAGTGAACAGAGGTATACATACATACACACACACACACACACACACACACACACACACACACACGATACTTCTTGAGTTTAAAGTGATATTTCCAATTCATGTTCAGGACTATGGAATATTCTTATTAGCCTCTATTATATTTCATCTCTATCTTCTTTCTTCCACATTGAGAATTCTGATTCTCAAGGACAAAGAAAATGATGAAATTTGAACATGTCATAATTACTCAATGACTTTATCTCACATTACATATAAAACAGTCTCAATCTCAAAATAACAATACCAATAATACCATCAGCAGTGTACTTTACTGAGAATAGTTAAAAAATAAAACTTGTATATATTCATTTTCCTCTATTTTTAAAAAAAATAGACTATATCTCCACTGCCCAAGCATATCATCATTACACAGCATAATCTCACCCTTTTCTTTGAGATGGGGTCTTGCTATGTCGCCCAGGCTGGTCTCAAACTCCTGGACTCAAGCAGTCCTGCCTCAGCCTCCCAAGTAGATGGAACTAAAGGTGCATGCTGCCACACCTGGCATATGCCTCATTGAATTTAAGTTCACAAAGAACAATATGATTAATGCTCACCACCAGTTGTGTGTCAATGTCTCTCTTATTATTAATATTTGGTTGTGTGAAATTCATTCTATGGCAGATTCTACAGAAAGGGCTTCTGGCAACACTATTCCCTAAAGTCTTGCATGTTGATAAACTTGTGTGCCCTTTATTATTCAATGTCAATTTGACTGGATATAAAATCCTTGCTCACATTTCCTTTGCTTGAGTATCATTATTATTCCATTTTCTTCTGGCATAAAGTGTTGATGTCAAAGAATATGATAATCTAATTTTCTTTCCCTTATAAATCACTTGCTCTTTTTGCCTGGATGCCCAAATAATTTTTCATTAATGTCCAATAATGTTATGAAAATATGTCTTGGTGTTGGCTGTTCTGCTTCAAACTATCAGATTCATGCTATGCTATGCGTAATCCCAGCACTTTGGAAGGCTGAGGCGGGCAGATCACTAGAGGTCAGGAATTCCAGACAAGCCTGGCCAACATGGTGAAACCCTGTCTCTACTAAAAATACAAAAAAATTAGCTGGGCATCGTGGCAGGTCCCTATAATCCCAGGTACTCAGGAAGGTGAGGCAGGAGAATCGCTTGAACCCAGGAGGCAGAGGTTGCAGTGAGCCAAGACTGCACCACTGCACTCCAGCCTGGGTGACAGTATCAAGAGACCTCTCTCTCAAAAAACAAAAACAAGAAAGAGGTCAAATTATCCTTGTTTACAGATGACATGATCTTATATTTGGAAAAACCTACAGACTCCACACACAAAAAAAAAACTATTAGAACTGATAAATAAATTCAGTAAAGTTGCAGGATAGAAAAACATACAAATATCAATAGCATTTCTATATGCCAACAGTTAACAATCTGAAAAAGAAATCTAAAAATCAATCTGATTTACAAATAAAACTAAATTACTAGGAATTAACCAAAGAAGTGAAAAACCCTACAATGAAAACTACAAAACACTAATGAAAGAAATTGAAGAGGGCAATCAAAAAATGAAAAGCTATTGCACGTTCATAGGTTGGAATAATTAATAGTGTTAAAATGTCCATACTATCCAAAGCAATCTACATAGTCAATGCAATCCCTATCAAATACCAAAGACAGCCCACTAGCAGAGTGGTCACAGTGCCATCTGCCTCATGTGGGGCCCACTTCTCTGACCAGCAGACTGGTGGATTACCACCTGATGCAGGCGCTGAGCCCATCTCAGCAGAGGTATCCTGGAGAGATCTTCACCCAGGTTCCACTTGGAAGATCAGTCAGTGCCATTTCTGCTGGAGCTTTAATTTTTTTCTTCCTTCTGATTACAATACTTCTTTTCTGTCGCTTTAACCAACCTCCTGGGAAACACCTCTTTTGTCGTTGTTGGGTGTAGAGGCCATGCTAAGGTCTAAGGGACACCATGTTGTCACTGTTCATCCTGTTTGCTCTCCTAGTCACCTTGGCCCGGTGTGGGTGGGGACACAACTCTATAGTAAATATTTTGACAAGTATTGCATCAGGGAAGCATCTTCATGGTTGCTGGATTTGTCATGAACATCCCCAGGACAGAGAGCTCTATCTTCTGGCTTATCTGGGAAATCTCACTACCATACCCCCACAACCTCCTAACTAACCATAGCGATCCCCAAACCCCAAACCCCTACTTGTTAAATGGAACTCTCCTCCACTTAACAGATTCTACTTGAACCTCTGCCACCATAGCCTGGACCTGGGAAATAGGGTATCTGTATCTCCAGTGCACTAATGATTCTATCTTTTGCAGCCACCATTGTGTTTATGACACAAGAGCAGAAGCCTCCCGGTGATGCTCTGATCCAACTTTAGCTGTCACATTCCCAAGGCCACAGCAAGGTGAAAGGAATTCCACTTGTAAGCAAGGAGACCACATATGGTACCTTACGGGTCAGAACACACAAGGGAAAAACAACTGCCTAGTCTGGGAAGGTGGGAGTACTGACCCTTTCCAGAAAACAAAGTGTCCCACCATCCCCTTTGGAACAGGGAATAAGTATCTCTATAGACACAACTTCACAGCAAGGCGTAAATACCATACCCCGTAGGGCTTCTGTTTATGCTCCAACTGGCTCATTTTTGCTTGTGCCATGAATGGGAAGAAATTGCAACCTGAACTGCTCCCAACACCCTGGGGAGTCACCTGTTCTCTTAGGAGTAGCTTTCCCTTGTATATCAAAAACTTGGAACGAAGGTGAATGGATACTGGTCACTCTTGCCCCTCCAGGAGTCACTGGCTATAACCCCATAACACCCAAGAATGCCAGAAGTGAGTAATAGGATTAATTCTGGCAGGAATTGGCAGTGCTAGGACTAGCAGCACCTTGCGGGCAGCTTTGCCTATCATGAGTCATCTCTAATGAACTTGACTCAATCCCTAGAATCCTTAGCCACCAACATGGGTCAGGCATTAAAGGGAATTCAAGAGTCCTTAGGCTCTTTCGCAAATGTAGTTCTTGATAACACACTAGCATTGGATTACTTACTAGCTGAACACAGTAGAGACAGTAGAGTCTGTGTAGTTATTAATAAAACCTGCTGCACATATTTTAACAACTCTAGACAAGCTGAGGTTAACATTGAAAAGATCTATGAACAAGCTACCTGGTTACAGAGATATAATCAGAGCACTGACCCCAACTATAGTTGGTCAACTATCAAGTGCCTTCCCAAGTCTCACCTGGTTTTTACCTCTTGCAGGAACTTGGATAGCTATCTTTTTGTTTCTAATATTTGGCCCTTGCTTATTTAACCTCTGAGTAAAAGTTTGTGTTTTCTAGATTACACCAGTTCCAGGCCCCAAAAAAAAAAAAAAATGCTGGCACAAGGCTTCCAACCTATCCCATCTACTGATCTGGAGAATGAAAGTATCCTGTCTCTGGGCCCCTTACATCAGGTATCCAGAGATTTTTCACTCCTCCGGTGCTAGGCAGGGCCTGTGCCCATGAGCTCAGCAGGAAGCAGTCACAGAAGACTGACCTTCACCCTTCTGCAGCCCCCTTAAGGAGAAGGATCTAATTTCTGAGGGGGAAATGAGGTAGGAGGCAGGACTTAATTCCAGAGGTGGGGCTCAAACAATGGACCAGATTGAGGACTAGCTAAAATAGGGCCAGGGTGAAAGCAGCTTTCAATCAGACCTGCCCACCAGTGTGCCATGTCAATCTACTGTTGCCATGGCAACACCTGGAAGTTACTGGCCCTTTTCCATGGCATCTAATAATCCAAAAGTTACTACCCCTTTCCTGCATAAACCACCCCTTAACCTGCATACAATTAAAGGTGGGTATAAATGTGACTACAAAACCATCCTGAGCTGCTACTCTCTGCCTAGGGGGTAGCTCTGCTCTACAGGAGCAGTCACAGAACTGTAATACCATTGGAGCTGTAATGCTACCTGTTCAATAAAGCTGTTTTCTTCTAAAAAGGAATTATCAATGACATTCTTCACGAAAATAGAAAAAAAAATCCTAAAATGTATATGGAACCACCAAAGACCCAGAATAGCCAAAGCTATCTTAAGCAAAAAGAACAAAACTGAAAGAATCACATTACCTGACTTTAAATTATACTACAGAGCTATAGTAACCAAAACAGTATGGTACTAGCATTAAAAACAGGCAAATAAACCAATGGACCACAATAGAGGAACCAGAAACAAATCCACACACCCACAGTGAACTCATTTTCGACAAAAGTGCCAAGAACATAAACTGAGGAAAACACTTCAATAAATAATGCTGGGAAAACTGGATATCCATACGCAGAAGAATGAAACTAGACCCCTACCTCTCACCATGTAAAAAAAAATCAAATCAAAATGGGTTAAAGACTTAAGTCTAAGCCCTCAAACTACGAAACTACTCAATAAAATATCAGGGAATCTCGCTGGACAAATGGGATCACATCAAGTTAAACAGCTTCTGCACAGCAAAGGAAACAATCAACAAAGTGAAGAGATGACTAAAGTGGTAGCTCACACCTATAATTCCAGCACTTTGGGAGGCTGAGGTGGGTGGATCACTTGAGGTCAGGAGTTCAAGACCAGCCTGGCCTGTGGGCAGGAAACCCCGTGGAAGATCCCACAAGTGCCAAGGCAAGGGTCTAAAGCCTCAGTCTGTTCCCATATAAATAAAGAGCTAGAAAAGAATTAGAGATACAGCTACATAGTTATTCCTATATATATATATAACCATATATAATCACATAGTTATTCACATACATATATTCGATATAACCTTTTAAGTTTACTAATGATTATTGGGTTCTGAAGCATGGAGCTAAGGTGACATGATGAACAAAGTGGTCCTAAAGCAAGATGCTCTAAGTCCTCTGTCATGCCAGGATAATGGTTGCTAGAGGGTGCCTCAACTGTGTGACAGTGCCAGGGCTGGTAAAGTGCCCACTGTTTAGCCAGCTAGGGAAGGAGACATCCAAATTGCTGAGACATCTCCTTCCTAGGGAAGTTAGAAGAAAACTCCGCTTCCCCAAGCTCTCGTGGTAGGCCTGATGGCTGTCAGGTACACCCGCAGACATCCAGGGGCTTAACTGTCTCTATGTAATGCTGTGCTTCAGTGGTCATGTTCTCTGTCCACTTTCATACTCCACTTCTGCACCTGGTTTCTCTTTTTCCCAAAAAATAAGAATCAGTAGTAGTAACATAAATCTTAATGTCTTTGTTCCTCTTTAACAAGTATGAGAAAAGCGCTAATGCATTAGGTTTTCTCCTCACCTCGGCTACTTAAAAGACCTGGGCCCTTATCTCCAAGACACATAATTTACCTGACCCTGTCACTGACCACCATTACCTCACCCTACCTACCCTGCCCCCTCCTGTGTACTCAATAAAACTCAGAGTGTCCCAGCACTCGGGGCCACTGCTGGACTCTGCGTTTTGGTTGGCAGGGGACCCCTGGGTCCAAATTCTGTTTTCTTTTTCTCTTCTATCTTTTATTTCCACAGTTTCTCATCTCCACAACAGCAGGGAGGGACACACAGGACCCTGTAGGGCTGGACCCTACACTGGCCAACATGGTGAAGCCCTGTCTCTACTAAAAACACAAAACTTAGTCAGGCGTGGTGGTGTGCACCTGTAATCCCAGCTATTTGGGAGGCTGAGGCAAGAGAACTGCTTGAACCTGGGCGGTGGAGTTTGCACTGAGCTGAGATTGCACCACTGCATTCCAGCCTGGGTGACGGAGTGAGACTCTGTCTCAAAAACAAAGAAAAAACAAAAACAAAAAACTCACAGAAAATATCTGCAAACTACCCAGCTGACAAGGGATTAATGACCAGAATATATAAGGAGTTCAAACAATTCTATAGGAAAAAACCTAATAATCAAATTTTTAAATGGGCAAAAGAATTGAATACGTAGTTATTTCTCAAAAGAAGACATACAAATGGCAAACAAACACATGAAAAGGTGCTCAACACCACTGATCATCAAAGAAACGTAAACCAAAACTATAATGAGATATCATCCCACTCCAGTTAAAATGGCTTTCATCCAAGAGACAGGCAATAACAAATGCTGGCAAGGATGTGGAGAAAAAGGGACCTTTGTACACTGCTGGTGGGAATGTAAATTAGCACAACCAATATGGAGAACCGTTTGGCGGTTCCTCAAAAAACTAAAATTAGAGCTACCATATGATCCAGCAATCTCACTGCTGGGTATATACCCAAAAGAAAGGAAATCATTTTATCAAAGAGATATCTGCCCTCCTATGTTTGTTCACTGTTCACGATAGCTAAGATTTGGAAGCAACCTAGATGTCCATCAACAGATAAATGGAGAAAGAAAGTGTGGTACATATACACAATGGAGTACTATTTAGCCATAAAAAAGAATGAGATCTAGTTATTTGCAACAACATGGATGGGACTGGAGGTTATTAGGTTAAGTGAAATAAGCCAGGCACAGAAAGACAAACATAACATGTTCTCATTTATTTGTGAGATCTAAAAATCAAAACAAATGAAATCATGGAGACAAAAGGGTAGAAGGATGGTTACCAGAGACTGGGAAAGGTAGTGGAGGGTAACAAGGGGAGGTGGGGATGGTTAATAGGCACACAAAAAAATTAGAAAAAATGAGTAAGACCTCAAATTTGATAGCACAACAGAGCGACTACAGTCAATAATAGTGGCATCTTTTTAAATAAAGAGCATATAATTGGATTGTAACACACAGCATAATTGCTTGAGGGGATGGATACCTTATTTTACACATTGTGATTATTTCACATTGCATGCCTGTATCAAAACATCTCAAGTACCCCATAAAGATATATACCTACCATGTACCCACAAAAATTAAAACAAAAAAAATTCCTCTTCCTATCTTGTACTTCTTTTAGGATATATGTTGTATTTTTATTTCCTCTTATGTTCCTTGTAGTTTATTCACTTCTGACATTTTCTTTTATTGCTCTCTTCAGCTCTGTCACATCATAGTTAAGTTTTCTATGAGCTCTTTCATGTCTTATCATTTTCTTAATGTCTTTTAGCTTTTTTGTTTGTTTTTGTTTGAGACAAGGTCTCGCTCTGTTGCCTAGGCTGGAGTGCAGTGATGCAATCTTGGCTCACTGCAACCTCTGCCTCCCAGGCTCAAGCGATCTTCCCATCTCAGCCTCATGAGTAGCTGAGATTACAGGTGTGTGCCACCGGCTAATTTTTGTATTTTTTGTAGAGATGGGGTTTGCTATGTTTCCCAGGCTTCTTTTAGCTTATTTTGATATAGACTGTTAAGAGTTTTGATCTACAGTTGACCCTTAAACGATGCAGGGGTTAGGGACACCAACCCCTCGGAGCAGTCAAAAATCCACACATAACTTTTGACTCCGCAGAAACTTAACTACTAATAGTCTGCAATGGACTAGCAGCCTTACCAATAACAAAAATAGTCGATTACGTGTATTTTGCAAGTTAAATATATTGTAAACTGTTTCCTTATAATAGAGAAAATAAAATTTATAAAGGAAATCATAAGAGAAAATATATTTACTATTCAATAAGTAGATGTGGATCATCATAACGGTATTCATACCGAGTAGGCTGAGGAAGAGGAAGAGAAAGGGTTGGTCTTGCTGTCTTAGGGGTGGCAGAGAGAGGTGGAGGAGGTAGAAGGGGAAGCAGTAAAGGCGGGTACACTCAGTGTCACCTTACGAACATACATTATAATTTCTTTTTTTTTTTTTTGAGATGGAGTTTCACTCTTGTTGCCCAGGCTGGAGTGCAATGGCGCGATCTCGGCTCACCGCAACCTCCGCCTCCTGGGTTCAGGCAATTCTCCTGCCTCAGCCTCCTGAGCAGCTGGGATTACAGGCACGCGCCACCACGCCCAGCTAGTTTTTTGTATTTTTAGTAGAGACGGGGTTTCACCATGTTGACCAGGATGGTCTCGATCTCTCGACCTCGTGATCCACCCGCCTCGGCCTCCCAAAGTGCTGGGATTACAGGCTTGAGCCACCACGCCCAGCCATACATTATAATTTCTGTTTGCCTTTTTGCCTTTTCATTTCTTTAGCAATGTTTCCATACAGTATCAATCCTTCTTCCACTCTTTGCTTTAGTTTCATTGCTCCTATCATAAAAAGGTCTATGTTGTAAAAGAAGTCAAAAGTAGTCTTGAGTAACTGAAACCCTACTGCCAGCTTGCCTAGTGTCAATCTGCTTTCTGACACTGCTTCTTCTATGTCTTCTTCCTCATCATCTGGTACTGGTTTGGAGGCACTGTCTCCAACAAGTCATCTTCTTTTAATGCCTCTGCTGTGGCATATATCAGGCCTTGAATTCTCTGAGATCCATATCTTGACACCATTCGTCCCTCACCTTTTTTGCCATATCCACAAATCTTTCATTATTTCCTTGATGGGCTCTGTCATCAATCTGTGAAGTCATGCACAACATCTGGGCAAAATTTACTCCAGCAGAAACTTGTTTCGAGCTTGATGGCTTTGACGGCTTTTTCTATGACAACAATGGCATCTTGAATGGTATAATCCTTTCATGATGTTCTCGCTGTTGGGCTTCTCCTCCATAAAGCTGACAATCCTTTCAAAAGAGTACCATGTGCAATCAGCCTTAAAGTTTCTTATGACCCCGACTAGCAGCTGAATTAGACATGCTGTGTTTGGGGGCAAATAGACCATTTTGATGCCTTTGGTGTTGAACCCATGGTGTTCTGGTGGCCAGGGGCATTGTTCAATGTCAAAAGAACTTTTTAAAAGGTAGTTCCTTACTGGGGGACTACCAGGGAGAAAGTATTGATGGAACCAATCTAGGCAAAGGGTTCTTTTTTCCCACGTCCCTTTGTACAGCCAAAAGGCTGGCACTGGGTGTTTAGGCTAGCAGCTTTATGGTTAAGGTCAGTTTGGATCATAAACCCAACTGCACTGGCACAAAACAGTACAGTTATCCTACTCCTTCCTGCCTTAAATACTAGTGCTTGCTTCTCTTACTAATAAATGTCTTTTGTGGCTTTTTTTTTTTTTTTAAAGACAGAGTCTTGCCTTTCCCCTAGCCTGGAGTGCAACGGCGGGATCTTGGTTCACTGCAACCTCTGCCTCCTGGGTTCAAGCAATTCTCCCGCCTGAGCCTCCTGAGTAGCTGGCATTACAGGCACCTGCCATCAAGCCCAGCTAGGTTTTGTATTTTTAGTAGAGACAGGGTTTCACCATGTTGGCCAGGCTGGTCTTGAACTCGTGACCTCAGGTGATCTGCCTGCCTTGGCTTCCCAAAGTGCTGGGATTCAGGCGTGAGCCACAGTGCCCAGCCTTTTAGTGGCTTTTTTTTTTTTTCCAGAATAGGTCACTTTCGTCTGCCACAAAACCTGTTCAGGCAGATTCCTTTTTCTTTTTATTTTGTTAATGACATCTTGGAATTCATCTTCTGCCTCTTGGTCAGAAGAAGCTGCTTCTCCTGTTATCTGGATATTTTTAAAGCCAAACTTTTTTCTAAAATTATCAAACCATCTTTTGCTGGAATTAAATTCTACAGCTTCATTTTTTTTTTTTTTTTTTGAGATGGAGTTTCGCTCTTGTTACCCAGGCTGGAGTGCAAATGGTGCAATCTTGGCTCACTGCAACCTCCACCTCCTGGGTTCAGGCAATTCTCCTGCCTCAGCCTCCTGAGTAGCTGGGATTACAGGTGGCATGCACCTGTAGTCCTAGTTACTCAGGAGGCTGTGAGGCAGCAGGATTTCTTGAGCCCAGGAGTTTAAGGTTACCATGAGCTATGATCATGCCATTGCACTCCAGCCTGGATGACAAAGTGAGACCCTGTCCCTTAAAAAAAAAAAATGGAAGTAAACGTATTTCACAAAGTGCAAGGTTTTCACACTTGATGATATAGCTGCAGTGGCAGCTTCTCCAAAAAACATTCTAATGTATTTATTGAAAAAAATCCAAGCTAGATGTGGTAGCAGGTGCCTGCAGTCCCACCTACTTAGGAGGCTAAGGTGGGAAGATCGCTTGAGCCCAGGAATTCAAGTCCAGCTTGGGGAATACAGTTGAGACCCTGTCTCTATTTAAAAACAAAAAAACCAAAAAACTTTAAGTTTCTTTAAGTAGACTCGTACAGTTTAAAATCGTGTTGCTCAAGGGTCAACTGTACCCTATGATCATATCTTTCTAGAGTACATTCACTATCCGTGCTGATGTTACTCTGCTCCTTATTCTCTTTATTCTTATAATCACATTGAAACTTTTTTTGTTTGTTTTGGAGAGAGTCTCGCTCTGTCACCAGGCGCCAGGTTGGAGTGCAGTGGCGCGATCCTGGCTTACTGCAACCTCCACCTCCTGGGTTCAAGCAATTCTCCTGCCTCAGCCTCCCAAGTAGCTGGGACTATAGGCTCACGTCACCACACCCAGCTAATATTTGAATTTTTTAGTAGAGATGGGGTTTCACCATGTTGGCCAGGATGGTCTCGATCTCTTGACCTTGTGATCTGCCCGCCTCGGCCTCCTGAAGACCTTGAAACTTCTATTGTTCATTTTATTTATTTATTTTTTGAGACAGAGTCTCCCTCTGTCACCCAGGTGGGAATGCAGTGGCGCGATCTCAGCTCACTGCAACCTCTGCCTCCTGGGTTCAAGTGATTCTCCTGCCTCAGCCTCCCAAGGAGCTGAGATTACAGGCACCTGCCACCATGCCTGGCTAATTTTTGTATTGTTTAGTAGAGACAGGGTTTCACCATGTGGCCAGGCTGGTCTTGAACTCCTTATCTCAGGTGATCCACCCACCTCAGCTTCCCATGATCCACCCACGTCAGCTTCCCAAAGTGCTGAGATTACAGGCATAAGCCACTGCGCCCAGCCTACTATTTATTTTAATATAGTTGTAATAGTTGTCAGAATCAAAAGGTAGTCATGTGTGTTTAAGAAATGCTGACAAACAGAGCGAAGGAAAGCTATGAACAGAGAGTTCTCACACTTGTATGCCTGATAACAAAACAATCACAAAAAAAATTACAAAAGCCACAACCTGGTATAAAGGTCATTGCAACCTTATGCCAGAAATATTAATACTTCTGCAAGGACACCTGCCCAGCCCAACCTTGGACTGGTATCACCCTTGTTACTGGTAGCTGTAGCCAAGGATAATTATCATTTCAAAACAATTATGTAATCTTCCCCAATTTTCCTTTAAAACCCTGTGTCTCCCTTTACCTTCCTGAATATGCATATTGTTTACCATGGCACACATATGCCCACTGCAATGCCCTATTCCTGAATAAACATCATTTTCTTTCAGAGAACCTCTCTTTGTTATACACGGTGACATTAGTTTTCCTAAATGTTTAAAAGATGTGTTTTTAGAAGGAAAGCACATTTTCTAGTTTCAAAAAGCTCCCTCTTGCATGTTGAAAATCTGGTGGCTTGTTTCCTTAAATTGCTGGCTCTGTTCCGACTCCTTCTTTGTCATGATTGTTCCTATAACCTGCATAATTTCGATGTCATTCCCAGGAGCTCCACCTGCATGGGAGCCTGTCCTGGAAGAGCATTGTTAGATCAATTTCGAGAGTGCACAAGGTTAGACTGCTCCAGCCTCTTCCAACCCTCCTGGGGACCCCTTGTACTTACACACTACTGGTTACTTAGGGGATCCTAAGTACCCTATTCTTGGGAAGACCTGCCCTCTCCACACTGATGTTGATACCGTGCAGATTTCATGGCTGTGGGTTGGCTAGTTGCCCTTACCTGTTTTTATTTTGGAATTTAGGCAGATACCTTGTCACCTACTTTTGTCGTAAATGTTATACAGTGTTTTCAGTTTTTCTACCGACAGCAATCTTTTCTTTAGACCAAGTCTTAGTCTGTCACCCAGGCTAAAGTGCAGTGGCACCACCTCAGCTCACTGCAACCTCTGCCTCACAGGTTCAAGTGATTCTCCTGCCTCAGCCTCCTGAGGAGGTGGGAGGTGCGTGCCACCAGGCCCAGCTAATTTCTGTATTTTCAGGCTGGAAAATATTAGCCAGGCTGGAACTCCTGACCTCAAGTGATCCGCACACCTTGGCTTCCCAAAGTGCTGAGATTATAGACGTAAGCCACCACACCCGGCCACCTAACATCAATGTAAATAGAATGACTATCAAGGTACCAGTTCTAAGTATGAGCATGGGAAATTACAAGCCTTAAAAATATAAATTGCCATTGACGCTATAATCCTAATTCTGGGATTTATCCTAAAGAAATAATATCATTAGGCAAGTGAAAAAAATATGCGTGTATGAAG
The DNA here is from genome assembly GCF_048565385.1 of Saimiri boliviensis. Taxonomy (NCBI): domain Eukaryota; kingdom Metazoa; phylum Chordata; class Mammalia; order Primates; family Cebidae; genus Saimiri; species Saimiri boliviensis. Next base: position 60,127,323 of record NC_133452.1, on the reverse strand, counting down.
CTGCTCTGGTCTGGCCTTAGGGTGCGCTCCCCTCTACCTGCTCATTTTTAACTCTTACTTTTACTGTAAGTATTGTCCCCAGTGGTATCTTATTTGTAATTGTGAAACTGTCCAGTCCTGTTAAGTTTGAGTAATCAACTAATATATAACTAACAAAATTTAAAGATACACACCTTCAAATGTTGGTCCATAAATCGACTCTCCGTTATCACCTTTTCCAGACACTATATCTGAGAAATAACAGTAAATAAACGTTTGAATTTTGAGATAAAAAGACTTAGGACACAGTAATGACAGGGAAAAAATGATGCTTTAAATGGTGATTCCAAGGCTGAGGTGGGATGATCACTGGAGCCTAGGAGTTTGAGACCAGCCTAGACAGCATAATGAGACTCCATGTCAATTAAAAAAAAAAAAAAGAATAGGCCAGGTGTGGTAGCTCACGCCTGTAATCCCAGCACGTTGGGAGGCCAAAGCAGGAGGATCACCTGAAGTTAGGAATTTGAGACCAGCCTGGCCAAAATGGTGAAGCTCTGTCTCTACTAAAAATATAAACATTGGCCAGGCGTGGTGGTAGGCATGTATAATCCCAGCTACTTGGGAGGCTGAGGCAGGAGAATCACTTGAACTCAGGAGGCAGAGGTTGCAGTGAGCAGAGATCACACCATTGCACTGCAGCCTAGGCAACAAGAGTGAAACTCCAACTCAGAAAAAAAAAAATACAATGTGATTCCACTTATACCAACGAATAGAGTAAGTTACCTAATTGTTCAACATGTGTACCATGAAAATATTCCTATGATAATTTCACATATATTTTGTAAGCACTTTTACGTTCATAGATAATGCCAGCTTTTGAAAGGATAAAGCATTAAATTATAATTGTGGCCACAATTTTCAGAAGTATATTTACATAAATTCTGCTTACTTCCTAAGTTATTCCACAGTCCATTATACTTTTCTGAGATCAAGATTAAACTGAGAGGCTAAAATAGGAAAAGTAAATTCTCTTTAGAATATGTAAAAGATAGAGCTCAGTGCGGTGGCTCACACCTATAATCTCACCACTTTGGGAGGCTGAAGCAGGCCAATCACTTGAAGCCAGGAGTCCGAGACCAGCCTGGCCAACATGGTGAAACCTGCCTCTACTAAAAATACAAAAATTAGCTGGGTATGGTGGCAGGCTGAGACACAAGAATTGCTCGCGTCCAAGAGGCGGAGATTGCGGTGAGCTGAGATTGCGCCACTGCATTCCGGCCTGGGGGACAGAGTAAGACTCCGTCTCAAAAGAAAAAAGAAAAAAAAGAAGAAAAGAAAAAAATAAGAAAATGAATAAAAAAAATAGGTGCTGCAAACAGAATTCATGTTCAAAATTTCATATCCTATAGTGATAACTTATTTACCTAATGTATTAGAAATAAAGTTTCCCATAATGGAACAAGGGTTTTTTTAGGTATTCTTATGATAGGCATATTTTGGTTTAGGCAATGCTCCCACCGCAAAAAGACTCCATGTCCTTGTCCCTGAATAAGTTATTTTTTATCTATCCACAGCTAAAAGAGGAGCAAAGCTAACGCTAGTGAAAAGAGCAGGCTCTGAGATCTGCCCTCTCTCCCCCCATCCTCCCCATGAGAATCTCTCTACTAACTTCAGTTCTCTACTCCACTCCTTTCTCGAATACAGTGCTCAACAAATATTTATTGAAGGACTATGTTTTTTAAAGTCAGTATCAGCAATTTACCTATAATAAAAGCGTGTGTGCTATTTTTAAAAGAAAACTGATACAACACCAAGTATTTAAAGAGATTTTATCCCAGAAAGGCCATGCAGCATTTAAATTATATAACTCATAAAGCTGGCTCAGAAGTTAATTGATAAACCTTAAGTCTCCAACCGACTCTCCTAACACTCAGCCACGGTTCACAATACAGCCCCAGGCAGCTCTGGAAAGGAAGTTGTCATGGCTGAAGGCTAAATCCGGAAATGGGGAAGCTGAGGGCCCCCCAGCATCAATTCCTTCAGATCCTAGAGGTTGTTTCACTCAGGGAAATCTGCCCAGGTGGTCTTCTCCCTACTAACTTACCTACGCACTGGTCCCACTTCCTTGCCCCCTCCCTCCCACACCCACCAACATCACTCTTGTTCTCTGCTTCAGATCTCCTAGGTGAATATTTTATATTGACACCATTTCAATTGTATTTACTATTCTTTTTTTGTGTCCATAGTCCACCCTCTTGAATTCAGCCTTATATATCTGATATTATTTCTATACTTCTGACAACAAATTCAGAGATGCTGGATAGTGGTTAAAACCAAACTTTAAAGTCAGATGATTTTGATTAAAATGTTGATGTCCGTTACTTTTTCCAAGCCTGTTTGCTCATCTGCATAAACAGGGATAATGGTAACTGCCTCACAGGTAGCTCTGAGAATGAAATGAAATAACACAGGTAGAGCACTCGGGCAGTACTTGGCAGAGTGTCATGCCCATGCAGCATCACATGCTTCTAGAATGCCCCTCTCATTATCATCATCTTCATCATTCTGCTCAATATGATGATGATAATAATAAAATGCATTAATTTATCTCAAAAGATCCTTCTGGACTCACACTGAAGAAACGTCTTACGAAGAGAGGAAATGTGGTAATGGCCTTTGGTGTTCTAGTTCTACTTGATAACATAAAACAACTCATTCTGGAGAAAAACTCTGAATGTACAGAACGTGGCCAGGTGCAGTGGCTCATGCCTGTAATCCCAACACTTTGGGAGGCTGAGGTGGGAGGGTCGCTTGAGGCGAGAAGTTCAAGACCAGCCTGGGCAATACAGGGAGACCTTGTCTCTACAAAAAATTTTTAAGAATTAACTGGGCATGGTGATATGTGCCTATAGTCCCTGCTACTTGGGAGGCTGAGGTGGGAGGAATTCAAGGCTGCAGTGAGAGCTATGATTGTGCCATTGCATTCCAGCCTGGATGACAGACTAAGACCCACCTGCCTATATTCCCAGCACTTTGGGGAGGCTGAGGCAAGAGGATTGATTGCTTGAGTTCAGGAGTTCAGGAGTTCAGGACCAGCCTCGGCAACATATAGAGACCTTGTCTTCACAAAGAAAAAATTTAAAAATTAGCTGGGCATGGTAATGTGTACCAGTAGTTCCAGCTACTTGGGAGGCAGAGGTGGGAAGATCACTTGAGCCCAGGAGGTTGACGCTGCAGTGAGCTGTGATTGTGCCACTGCACTCAGCCTAGGCGACAGAACAAGACCCTGTCTCAGAAAAAGAATGTGGGAATGCCTTCATTTCATTCAAATCCATTCTAATATACACTGGGGATGGACCTTATAAATATAAATATACACACTTGGTTAGAACCCTAGTAGTTAGGAAAACACAGAAAAGTTCTTCATTTAGACAATTACTTTAAAAGTCATGTGAAAACTCCTACTAGAAAGAAATCCTATAAATGTTAAGTCAGATGGAAAGCCTGAAGCAAATTAATTATTTTGTAATGATTGTGAAATTTCACAACATGAATGCAATGTTTTATGAGTTATAAACATCGTGCTTATCAGTGGCTCATTCTTCTGCTTTATTTGTTTTTACTACTTTCATTCATATCTCTTTACCTTCAGCCAACTCTCACCATAGCAGCGCTCATCCTTAAAGAGAGCCTTTGGACTATGGATTTCCACTTTTTTTAAAAACAAGGGAACACTGAGGTAAGAATTATGTAGGTTCTCTTTAAGCAATAATATGTGAGTTCAGCTGGGAACAGTGGCTCAAGCCTGTAATTCCAGCACTTTGGGAGGCCAAGGTGGGCAGATCACTTGAGTCAGGAGTTCAAGACCAGTCTAAACTGGTCAACATGGTGAAACCCCATCTCTATTAAAAACAGAAAAAATTAGCTGGGCATGGTGGCACATGACTATAGTCCCAGCTACTAGGGAGGCTGGGGCAGGAGGATCTCTTGAACCCCAGAGGTGGAGGTTGCAGTGAGCTGAGCTGGTGTCACACACTCCAACCTGGACTATGGAGCAAGACTGTCTCAAAATAACAATAATAATAATAATAATAATATATGAGTTCAATAGGTATTTTTTTTCCTAAAGCCAGTTAATATTTTCCTCTATTCATTTTAAAGTGTGTTGGGTGTGTAGGTAAAATGAAATGTATTTCTAATATATAGGTAGGTTTAATTGTTAACAGTTTGGTAACTGCTCTGTGACTAATGGGCTATTGGAAAATGAGTCTTTCTTAAGTGTTTGAATTTTCTTACTGGAATTATTTGGCAGGTTCTGGATATCCTTACCCATTATATATCTTTTAGTCTTATGTAAAACATGATCCTTTTTGTGTAAAAAAGTTCATTTCATTTTCTTTGATTAACAAAGAGTTGGTATTTTTAAAAAAATCCTTCTGAAGGCAGTAGGCCTCAAAGGAGCCCGAGGGGGAATCCAACCAAAGTGGTGTAACAAGTTGATATCCTCTTTAACTTTGCACTTTAAAAATGCAGAGAATGTATGTTTCCTGTTTAACTATCTATTTTTATTTTCTCTCTCTCTTTATTTCTTCCTTCTTTTATTTCTACAAGTATTTATTAAGCACCTACTATATCTCAAGCACTGTTCTGGTTCCTGGGATACCATAGTGAATAAAATAAATAAAAATGTCTGCCCCCACGGAATTTAGAGAAACAGACAATAAACAAAAGAACTAAGAAACATATGGTTGCATGTCTAGTGATGAAAAGTGCTAGGAAGAAAGATAAAGCAGGGTAAGGAGTAGGAGGGTGGCAGGAGGGGTGAGCGGAGTATGTGCAGAGGAAGATGGCAGTTTCATATACGGTCCAGTGAGGCCTTGCTGAGATGAACTCTGGGCGAGAATCAGAAATGGGGTGAAGCAAGGGATACCTGGAGGAACAGCTGAGTGGTGTGTGCCCAGGCAAAACAAGCAAGGCCTCAGGGCCCATGTATGGTTGATGTGCTTAGGAGGCTGCCAGAGGCTGGTGTGTGCAACAGTGTCTAAGAGGTCAGAAGATAAGCTGTTGGGGGAGGAGCAGGCAGTGTCGACTGGGTAGACACTGTTAGTCTCAAAGCCTGTTAGTCTCAAAGGGCAAGCAACAGTGCCTGAAAGCATCCTAAGGCACAGCACAAAACCATGTTTAGCCCCTGTCCTCCAAAATCCCACACAGTCCTGTGGTATCAGAGGCATGTGAACCAGAGCAACTCCAACTTGAATAGGAGCTGGGTAAAATGAGGCTGAGACCTACTAGGCTGCATTCCCAAATGATTAAGGCATTCAAAGTCACGGGATGACATACGAGGTGGGAACAAGGTACAGGTCATAAGGACCTTGCTGATAAAACGGGCTGCAGTAAAGAAGTTGGCTAAATCCCTCTAAAACCAAGATGGCGATGAGAGTGACCTCTGGTTGTCCTCACTGCTAAACTACCACCAGCGCCGTGACAGTTTACAAATGCCATGATATCAGAAAGTTACCCTATATGGTCTCAAAAAGGGAGGCATGAAAAATCCACCTTTAGCATATAATAAAAAAAAAAACCCATAAAAATGGGCAACCAGCAGCCCTCGGGGCTGCTCTATCTATGGAGCAGTCATTCTTCTGTTCCTTTACTTTCCTAATAAACTTACTTTCACTTTACTCAATAAACTCACCCTGAATTCCTCCTTGTGAGAGATTCAAGAACCCTCTCTTGGGGTCTGGATCCAGATCCCTCTCCTGTAATACTGGGAACTAGATATCTGTAGGGTGAAAGTATGTTTCTTTCCAGAGCTTGGCACTTTCAACACACCAGATCATTGAATCCTCACCACATCCTGTGATCTTCTTATCATTAACCCCATTTTATGATTAAGAAACGGATTCAGGGAGGCCAAGTGGCTTATCCATGGTGGTATAACTTTCATGAATCAGAGCTTAGATTTGAATCTAGCAATCTAACTTTTTCCCAAACTGTCCTTAACACTGCTGCCTCACTAACTGAAAACATGACCCAAGATCTGTTGCACTTTACTATTTTGAAATTTTACTTTAAATAAAAACACAAACAAATAATATGACCTTCTTTTCCCAGATCTTGCAAGGGTGGTAGGAGCTAAGCAAAAACAAAAACAAAACAAAACAAAAGAATACAGCATCTGAGTCCAGGTGTGGTGGCTCACACCTGCAATCCCAGCACTTTGGGAGGCAGAGGCAGGGGAATCACTTGAGGTCAGGAGTTCAAGACCAGCCTGGCCAACACGGAAAAACCCATCTCTCTCAAAAATACAAAAATTAGCCAGGCATGGTGGTGGTGCATGTCTATAGTTCCAGTTACTTAGGAGGCTGAGCTGGGAGGATCACTTGAGCCAGGAGGTCGAGGCTGCTAAAAAAATCAAGGTACTAAAAATGTCAAGGCACTCAAGTTGAGGTACTAAAAAATACTTAAAAAAATAAAAAATTAGCCAGGTATAGGGGTGGATGCCTGTAATTCCTGCTAATCGGGAGGCTGAGGCAGAAAGAATTGCTTGAGCCCGGAGTGGGGAGGTTGCAGTGAGCTGAGATCACGCCACTGCAATCCAGCCTAGGCGACAGAGTGAGATTCTGTCTCAAACAAAACAAAACAACAAAACAAAACAAACAAACAAAAAAAACCCAGCATCTGAGAGCCTAGCACATGAGAGTCAACAGTGAACTCAGTGTCAGGGGCCCTGATGCCAACAGGCCCCCAGAAGAAATGTTTTATACTAACCAAAAATGGAAAACCATCTAAATGTTCACCAATGGGGAATTAACTAAACTTGTATAGCAATATGATAAAAAAAAAAAAAACACAACTTGGCAGACGCTAAACATTTTGTATGCTTATGTTTGTTAACACCAGAAGATGGATACCACATATTAAGTGGAAAGACACAATATGGAAAAACATTTAAAAGTGAGGTTAGATGACAATATTTGTGATATGATCTCATTTTGGAGAACCAAAGGGGAAGTGCTTTAACATGCAGGATGCTTGGAATGTATCTATATTTTTCTCCTCATCAGCCTCAGAATGTCCCAGATCATACACAAAAAGGTAAACACTAATTTAAGCTTCTGCATTTGTCATCGAGTTCAAGCAAATCTCCTTTGACACTAAGACAGTTATTTGTAAATTGCTGCCTGGTTGTTCCCTATGGAATATCCCCCAAAATTTAATTTCGTGCTTTTAATCAGAGTATAAAAAACCAAAGGACTGATCTCAAAAGAAAGAGAAAATAGAAGCCAAAATCCTTTATACATTACTTTTTACTTGTAACAATGTAACATCTTTGGTAAGAAATAAGTTGTTTTCCATTTATTCTATTTTTAAATTCCTGCTCTTAGTACACTTATTAAAACCGCCGTATTTCTAGGTACAAAAATTTCGATGAGCACTTGAAATTGCATTTTGGTACAACAAAATGTTACCCTACTCTCCTATATCATTTCTGAATGTGGAATATTCCTGGTAACATAATTTAGATTTATTTATTTTAATAATTAGGGTGTTTTTTAAAAGAATACAAATATCTTACTGCATTATTTGTCTTCATTTAAGTAGAATTTTAAGTATATCTAATTCTACATACATTTCATAAAGATAAATAAACAAAGGTTTGGACTGTCTCATTTGATATTGCAATTAAGTTGTTTTTAAGATTTTAAACTCACCCCCTCCTTGTATCCAGCCATTTGGTACTATTCGATGAAAAATGGAATCTTTGTAATGTAGCCTTATGCCACTTTGAGAAAACCCTGCTTTTCCTGTGCACAAGACCTGAAAATTTTTACATGTTTTGGGACACACATCACAGTATAGCTACAAAATAAAGACAAAAGGTTTCAAAGATTAAATATTTAACAGTCCAACAGTTACAGAACCTACCCCCACAGATGTATTAAAAAAAAAAAAAAGGTCTTACCTCAAAAATCAATCTTCCAATTGGAGAAGAATCAATACAAATGTCCAAAAACACAAAATTGTGCTATGGAGATAAAGAGAAAAAATATAATGCAGGTCTATGTCTTAAAAGAAAGTTTTTTACAAATTACCATAAATATAGCAGATACAATATTTTTAGTGATAATATTTCAATAACATTACCAATGGATAATATAACAGTAAAATTAAGTGAATGACTTATATTCATTTATTTCATTTTATCAAGCTTTTACAACCCACTTCACACATTTTTATTTTTATTACTGTATTTATTTGTTTATTTTTGAGACAGGATCTGGCTCTGTCCCACAGGCTGGGGTGCAGTGGCACCATCTTGGATCACTGCAGTCTCGACTTCCTGGGCACAAGTGATCCTACTACTTCAGCCTCCCAAGTAGCTGTGACTACAGACATGCATAGCCAGCATATCTGGCTAATTTTTGTATTTTCGGTGGAGATGGGGTTTCACCATGTTGCCCAGGCTGGTCTCGAACTCCTGAGCTCAAGGGATCCACCTGCCTTGGCCTCCCAAAATGCTGGAATTATAGGCATGAGCCCCAGCACCCAGCCCATATTATACATCTTTAAAATCCTTCAGTAGTGAAAGCTCTGGAAAACATTAACCTATCTCACAGGAGTGAAACACATGGCCTAGATATCTACTACATCACAACTAGGGGTGTGGAAATAGCCGCACCTAGTTGGGGGAAGAAAACAGACCGGGGATTCTTCTCTACTTCTCTTCTTTCCTGAGTACTTTTGGGAAAGATCCATCATGAACACCATGGCTTTGGTTACCGTGTGTCCCAGATTTTCAGAGACAGCAAAGATTCGCTAACCAGAGCCAGGCCACATCTGTTCTGAGTGGGAAAATCAGGTCCCTGCATCCACAGCAGGTATAGCACCAGAGGTCGGGAAAAGAAGGATGCTGGGCTTTCAAGTTATATTCAGTAACACTCTCACATGCACAGGTGTCCCCAGCTTATTTTCACTTGATATCCTTTCTGGTAGAAAAAAACATTTGTGATACCTTATCTAGCCCTATAAAGAGAGGCATTAGTAATGAAAATGCTAGTTTCGACACAATAGTATTCACTTAGTAGCCAAAGCATATTTAATGGAGTACATTTCAAATCTTGGGCACCATTCTCCTACATGAAAATGCCACCTTGGCTCATGCCTGTAATCCCAGCACTTTAGGAGGTCAAGGTGGGTGGATCACTTGAGCCCAGGAGTTTGAAACCAGCCTGGGCAACATGTTGAGATCCTGTCTTTACAAAAAAATTTAAAAATTAGCTAGACATGGTGGCATGTGTCTGTAGTCCCAGCTACTCGGGAGGCTGAGGCAGTAGGATCACCTGAGCCCAGGGAGGTTTGAGACTGCAGTGATCCATGATCGTACCACTGCATTCCAGCCTGGGTGACAGACTCTATCTCAAAAAACAAAAAGAAAGAAAGAAAAAAACATCTTATTGAACAAGGTGCATAATTTATCCTGCTCTCTTTCTTAGGAATCTAGGAAATGAATGACATTAAATGCATCATATTATTATATGTCACTCTAACTTTTTTTAAAAATTAAAAGACTGAAATAACATTGTGCTATCTGGCATCTAGCAATGAAGTATTACATTCACACTAATTATAATTAATTTGTGCCTCTCAGTGTCTGTACAAGTTCTTAATTACAAAAGAGACTAGCGTAACTAAAGAATAGGAGGCATAATAATATAGTAAACTTCAGAGGCTCAGAATGATAAAGATGATATACTGGTAATCATGGGTGACTCAGGAAATGGACTTACTGTCCATCCAGGCACCATTAAACTTCTCTGTGCATCAAGATATTATCTTTATGAGGTAGTCCAGAGTAGATAGTTCTGAAAATGCCAATATAAGAGTTCAAATGACTGTAACACAAGGTAATGTCCCAGTCACCTAGCAGCCAAACAGGCAAGCATATTTGTCTACCATATTGTTCTAACCAGAAGTAAACAAATTCTTGGGTTTTATTTAGCAAGAAAAGCCCACCCTCTGTGCAATTAAAAAAAAAAATCTAAGGATTGTCTCTGGAATTGAGGTCCTCCATCCTCACTGCCTCAAATTATTTCAGGCTTTCATTATGTCTAGCTCATGCTGCTATAGCTGCTTTCCAATTCCCTGCTGCCAAGCTCTCCCCTACTCCAGCCTACTTCTGCACAGACCTAAATATTTTTCCAAAAGAGCAAACAGGGCTGGGCGCAGTGGCTCACACTACAATCCTACTACTTTGGGAGGCCGAGGCTGGCGGATCAAGAGGTCAGGAGTTCAAGACCAGCCCGGTCAATATGGTGGAGCCCTGTCTCTACTAAAAATACAAAAATTAGCTGGGCATGGTGGTTTGTGCCTGTAGTCCCATCTACTCCGGAGGCTGAGGCAGAAGAATTGCTTGACCCCGGGAGGCAGAAGTTGCAGTGAGCTGAGTTGCACCACTGCACTCCAGCCTGGCAAGACAGCAAGACTCTGTCTCAACAACAACAACAACAATAAAGAGCAAAGAGGATTACATTATACTCTTTATGGAAAGCTTTGTTGGTTCAGTTTTCTTCTGGATAAAATCTAACTCCTCCGTTCAGATGCACAATAAATCATAATTTGGCCTCAAACTTTTGTTAGGATCTACTGGATTTTTTTTCCCCTAATTAAAATCTGAATACCCTTCCTATCTGGGGAACTTCTTGCAGGGTCCCACCACCTTCACTAGATCCTAAAGGGGTTAGATTCTCCCTCTCCCCATGCTGAGAGCACCAGGTTTTGGGAATATGACCTAGGCTTGCCAGCTAGGTGCTCCTGCCTGGGCTTAGGTCTCTAGGGGTGATGATGCAGGCACTGGAGCGTTGAGCAGTTAATCTCGGTGAAGGAGGTGGTGTGGACAAGGGCCAGCAGTGCTGTGCCACTTCCCTGGCCACACATCCCTGCGGTGTGACTCTGACCACGTCTTCCTGCTGCCAGGCCTCGTTGATTCCTGCCTGTTTTCCAAAGCTGCTGTCCAGCTTTCCCGTCAATTGTGAGATAACTAGTATCCTTTCAATACACACCTTTTCTCTTTCAATCAATCAGCTTGGTAATGCTGGCACCAAGAATCTTGACTGAAACTCATTTTCCTAGCTTCATTCCCCACCAATTGTGACCTCCTTGCTGTCCCCTTGCCATTCCCAAAGCATGTACTGCTAGACTCCTGACTCTGTGGGAATTAACCATTTGAACATTAAATTCCTCCCCGCATCCTAGAGTTTCTAGAATTTTCAAAGTGCAGTTTTTTTTCAATCTAACATTCACTGAGCACCTATTATGTTTCAGGTCTGTTTGAGCAGTGCTTCCACAAGGATGAATGAGACAAGGCCTTTGCCTTTGCACAGCTCAGATCACCAAGTCACTGTGGGCACAGGCTGCCATGGGCATGAAATGATTTTCTGCATGATGCAGTCGTTGCTACAAGATTTCTGAGCAGAACTGCAAAGTCCCTCCAACCCTATCGCCATCACATCCTGATACCTGTCTCTCACCTCTGGACCTTATGCTTCATGACTATCCTCTGTCACTAGAAACCTCCTCACTGGCACAGCCTGTCTGGGCTTGCTCTTGCCAACTATCTGTTCATGCTCTAATACGTAAGCTTTCTTCAATCAACTTGCCATTCTCTTAGTTCTTGCCTAGATATTGGACAGTCTTAATTCAAATATTTTATACTCAAGATGAATGGATGATAGGCTTGACCTTCTCTGAAGGGGCAGTCTTTATATTTTAAAATGGATAATTCATGCATATGCATCTCTAATGGGAGAAGAAATGTTTGCCCAGAGATGATCTCTCTGTGCAGCCCACATGCTGTGAGATACACTTGCTTTACATACCACCATATGATAACCTTTTGCAACTGGAACCGGAACTAGACTTTAAACTTAGACTCCTACTTTTTTATAATCTCCTTCATTAGGATACCAATAATTAATGCTGAACCAATATAAAGGGTCAAAGATTCCATGATTTTTCTTTAAAAATTAGTGTAACTTGCCTTGGTGTCTCTTAAGAATTTAGTGGAAAAATCCTCAGCAAGTGCGTCATAAAGTGCAGAGGGTTTAACATCAACTATATCCCACACCTCATGGGCCCATTTCTGCAGATCCAATGCATCACCCAGGAGCTGACCATTAACAAAAGACATCACGGAGGAAGAATATTCCCAGGTTTCATTTTTCAGTTCCTGTAAGGGAAAAGGACCAAAAAAAAAGTAAGAAGTGGGGGAAAACTTGCTAAACTCATAAGCCAGAGCTGGGAATCAACTCTAGGTCTGAGTTTGTCAACTCTTGGATTGAATCTTTTAAAAATATGTTTTTATTGTCCTTTAGAATTTTTCTCTCAGAATTTAAGAACATTTTTTAAGAATCTGACATCACTAAAAGCAAATGATCTAAAAAGTAATCATAAAAATGTTACAAATGAAAAAACAATGTAGCCGAGAAATGCCAGCCCTTTTAAATTATCATGCCCAAAAAGGCATTTAAAATGCAACAGCAGTTACGCCTCACTCCACCTTGAGCTAAATAATTACCTCCACTCACAATGTGGTCTCTAGACTGACGCCAAACAGCCACGACATGCCATCCACCCGATAGTTTAACAACGTATAGCCAATCACTAACCAATGCTACTTCTGTAAATCAGTGACAGTTCCTGACCAACAGCTTTTGTAGTCACCTGCTCTTCTGATTCATTCTTGTTTCTTTAAACACTTGAGCCTCTATTTTGTTCTCTGGAGCACTCCCCAACGCAACCTGGAGGTGTGTCCCGGCTGCAGTCCTCAACCTCGGCCCAAATAAGCATTCTTATCTTAATTTTGTTTCAGCTTTTTCCTTTTAGGTCAACACACTAATAGAAGATAAATGGTAATCTGGTCATAAAAATCATCATGAGCCTGGCATACTTGTATATGAACTTGCAAACAAAATTCAGTCTCTGTCTTCATGTCTAAAGCACATTTTTACTGTGTGCATACTTGGAAAGGTTAGGGGTTCCAGGTAAGACATGGGTTTCAATGCAGAGGACTGAGAAAATGTTTTTTGCATGGGGTTGGGGATAGGGTTAGGAAATGACTTATGAGGGTCAACAGTCTGGAGCACAATCAGGGGCAGTGGGGAAGAAAATTCACCTTCCTCAGCACTGTTTCCAGCCCCTCAAAATGCAGTATGTTAGTGTTTTCATCAACAAAACCTTCTAAATCTCCAGTGGACTTGAGGGACATCCCCTCTGAGGAGATCTGGTTTATTATTACCCAGAGCCAGCCAGGCAAACCATGAATAATTTGGAATAGCCATGCTCGAACTTTAGTGGGCAATGAGAATCACTGAATCTGAGTTCCCTCTTCCGCTCCCTGCATATTCTGATTCTAGGATGGAGCCTGAGTATTTGCACTTAGTTATTTTTTCATCTTTTGGAGATGGGGGTCTCACTATATTGCCTGGGCTGGTCCTGAATTCCCAGGCTCAAGATCCTCCTGCCTCAATCTCCCAGACTGTTGGGATTACAGGTGTTTGAGCTACTGTAACCAGCCAGAACATGTATTTCCAACAACTTCTTAGGAAGGGCTGGTGCTGCTGTTCTAGAGACTGCACTTGGAGAAATATTAGTTTGGAGAACAATTTACATTCAACTTGCCCACTTGCTTCATTTTCCTCTCTCAGGAGATTTAATATCCTATCACTTGCTTCCTATGCCCTTATCAAAACCTGCTTCTAGACAGATAAGAAACTTGTTTATGCTGACAAATTACACTGATAATTCCTGGAGTGTTTATCAGTGATATCATATTTTATAGGACCCAAAAGTTTCTTGTCTTTCTTCTTTTTTTTTTTTTTTTTTTTGAGACAGAGTCTTGCTTTGTGGCTCAAGCTAAAGGGCAATGGTGTGATCTCAGCTCACTGAAACCTCCACCTCCTGGGTTCAAGTGAGTCTCCTGCCTCAGCCTCCAAGTAGCTGGGATTACAGGAGCCCTCCACCATGCCCGGCTATTTTTATATTTTTAGTAGAGACAGGGTTTCACCATGTTGGCCAGGCTGGTCTCAAACTTCTGACCTCAGTGGATCACCTGTCTCGGCCTCCCAAAGTGCTGGGATTACAGGTGTGAGCCACTACACCTGGCTGGGACCCAAAGCTTTCTAAACAGGAGAAAAAAAAATTATTGTGGCTATTTTAGCTAGCTTCTTGGGGGAAATGCAGTAGAAAGTACATTTTATTTGGAGGCTAAAGATGTAAATGCTTTGCTCTGTCTCCTCTCCACGTAGGGAGGCATGCTTGCCTGCCTCAAGTGAACAGCATGGACCTGACGGCTTCTAGGGCCTTCAGCACTCAGAGTATGAAGCTTCCTTGTTTGGAGGAGAGAGACCTTCCCAATGGCCCTGAAGTCATCCCCTTAGGGTGACACTACATTTTGCTGAAGCCTAAGGCCAGTTGAAGCTCATGAGTTGATTCAGAGAGACCAAATGTGCTAGGAAGCACTACCTAAGACACAAGACACAATGCTTACATTGATGAAAAAAAAGAAACTGCCCTGAGAAGGAAGAAAAGGTACAGGTGACAAACAGCCAGAGGAGGAGGGGGAGAGGAAGAAGAAAGGGAGGATAAGGAACATCACAGGGAGAAAGCAGCAGCAATGAGGAACTAGAAAGCCTCCATGAAGACCCATGAGAAAGGCAGGAGGAAGAGAACACAAAACATTTTGAGGGAACCCAGGCTGAAAGGGGAGGGAAACTGGGGAATAGAATCCACACCAATTTCCTACAGTCTGGTGGGAATGTAAAAGAGGAGTGGGTGCAAACCACAAACCATGAGATCATAGCTTTCCTGTGGGTGGAGAGCATGACACTGGTAGGCCACATAATAAGTTTGATTATTAAGAATAAAATGTTGCCCAGGCTGGTCTTGAACTGTGCCTGGCCTTGTAAATAACAATAATAATAAAAGAATTTTTTAAAGTATTGTTTTATATTACAGTGACCCATAGTTCAGTTCTGCCTAGGACTATCCTACTTTTGGCACTGAAATTCCCACATCCTTGGAAACCCCTCAGTCCCAGGCAAACCAGGACCACTGGTCACCCAAGTTGTTGGAAAAATTAAAATTTATGTATATAAGCTGGGGACAGTGGCTCATGCCTGTAATCCCAACACTTTGGGAGGCCAAGGCAGGAGGGTTGTTTGAAGCCAGAAGTTTGAGACCAGCCTGGGCAAAATAGCGAGACCCTGTTTCTACCCCCACCCCAAAAAAAAAGAAAAAAGAAAAAAAGAATATGTGTGTGCATGTATGCGTGTGTTTGTGTTTGTCTGGAGTAGTATCTGTCATATAATAAGCATCATTATAAGTGTTTGGTTCTATCTGAATCCCAATGAAAATGTTTTAAGGTTATAAACATGTTAATCTTAACCAATGGTATTTTTATTCAGTCTTGCACCGTTCATGTGACTGAACAGAGACTGAAGTGGTCTCATAAAGCCGCATTACCCATGATACTTAATCACAAGATCATGGGACATCCTTGTGCAATCTAGCACAGAACAACTGAAACTGCTCTGGTCAAAGGAAATGAGGTTTCATTAGCCATGGGGGAGACAGGGTGGCCAGGGAAACTACGACTGGGACTGTCTACAAGACTAGGCCAGGGGTGACAAGCATCCCACCCTCCGCAACATAAGATATTGCTAAGCCAGGATGCCACTTTAGTATCCTTCTTATCACACGCTCTAGGCAGCACTACCAACTGATCCCATTGTCATCCAAGGGGAGACCTATCATCCCTGGACAAGCTCTGCTGGCCCTAAGGTGTGGAGTTCTCTGAGGGTACAGATAGAGGGGAGAAGGCAGAGAAAGAAGCTTCCACTAGGACAGGGTTGCCCTCCGGGCGCTCAGTGCCTGTTATCAGAGCTTCCCCAGGCAACAGTCCCATAGAAGTCTCTGTGATGTATACCGTCAACACTTTCCAGAGTTTAAGGACCAAGAAGACCAAGCCATGTTAACCTGAGTGCCAGGATATGAGAGGGAGTGTAAGTGATGTGCAGGGAGACAGGGTAACTAACCATCCTCAGCAGTAAATGGCACCATCGATCTTACTTTTATCTCATGCTTTCCAGAGGAAAATCCTGTAAATGTTGTACTAAAAAAACAAAACAAAAAAAACAAACTAAAAAACAGCTTGGTAGCTGGTCTCAGTGACTCACGCTTGTAATCCCAGCACTGCAGGAGCCCAAGGTAGGGGAATTGCTTGAGCTCAGGAGTTTGAGACTAGCTTGGGCAACATGGTAAAACCCCATCTCTTAGAAAAATACAAAAATTAGCTGGGCATGGTGACGCGTGCCTGTAATCCCAGCTACTCAGGAGGCTGAGGCAGGAGAATTGCCTGAACCCAGGAGGCGGAGGTTGCGGTGAGCTGAGATCGCGCCATTGCACTCCAGCCTGGGTAACAAGAGCGAAACTCCGTCTCAAAAAAAAAAAAAAAAGGAAAAAAGAAAAATACAAAAATAAAAAAAAAAAAAAATACAAAATTAGCCAGCATTGTGGTGTGTGCCTATAATCCCAGCTACTTAGGGGACTAAAGCAGGAGACTTGCTTGAATCCATGAGGTTGAGGCTACAGTGAGCCAAGATTGCTCCACTGCACTCCAGCCTGGGTAACAGAGTGAGATCCTGTCTCAGAAACAAAAAACCCAGCTTGGTAAATAATATAATTTAGGAAAAGTACATAATTTAGAGAAATAAAATCTAGTTACACTAAAATTACTCTTTCAGTTTTTCTCAAACAATGCATAAATAATTCAGGCAAAACTTGGCTTGTTGTCTATATCCCCGACACCCCAAATATCCTTTACCCTTTTTTTCTCCTGTAGATATTGATGCCATGCAAATTCTTGAAGAGGAACTAATATAGGATCTTCAAATTTGGATGGATGATTATTCTTCAGATTCTGGGTTTCAAAATAGAATTATTTTATAGTTAGTTCTCTTTTAAAGTCAAAATCATGTCTCCCGATTTTTACAGGGTTTCCAGAAGTTTTATACAACACACACTAAGGCCATGCAGTCTGACTGGGATACTCCTTGTTCGTTCTCAGAGGCCCTTGTGTTTCCTTCCAAGTTGCTCCCTAGGCCAGGGAACTTATATGCATAAGTGTCTTGAAGCCAAGAACTGTCTTAGAGGCTGGCTGTGGTGGCTCACGCCTGTAATCCCAGCACTTTGGGAAGCTGAGGTAGGCAGATCACCTGAGGTCAGGAGTTCAAGACCAGCCTGGCCAACATGGCAAAAAACCTGTCTACTAAAAATACAAAAAATTAGTTAGGCATCGTAGGTGTCTGCCTGTAATACCAGACTGAGGCAAGAGAACCACTTGAACTCAGGAGGCAGAGGTTGCAGTGAGCTGAGATTATGCCACTGCACTCCAGCCTGTGCACAACAGAGTGGGACTATCTCAAAAAAAAAAAAAAAAAAAAAAAAAGAACTATGTCTTAGTCTTCTTCCTATGTTTTCACTTGCCACAACCTCTGGCACATAGTAGCCAATCTATACATAGCAACCGAATGAACAAAGGAATAAATAAATGGGTTAACGCCAATAGCTTTGTGATCTGCTGTCTTCTCTTAGGCCTAGTTTTTCCCTAAGTTAAACTCTTGGGGAACCTCAGTGGATCTATAGATACTTTACGTATAACTAAAATAAATAAATAAATAAATGTTCTTGCTTTAATTCACTGATGTATGGGAAATTACCAAAATGATACTGTTGTGGTTATACCTCTTACGAAAAAGTGAAGTAAACACAAAACCAGTTTAGGTTTAGCTACTGATTATGTTTTAGTTTGACATAGATTGTGTGTAGGAAACAGAGAAAATTCTTACTGGTTAGCACTCTAGGTTTGGTTCCTGATGCTAGTTATACTCTGTCTCCCTCTAAAGCAACAGAAGGCAGGTGAGGCATTAACAGGCCCCTTTTCTGAGTGGGTCTGGGAAGTGGATGGACCAACGGGAAAAGCACAGCTGTTGCAGGTGGCACCTTCCCTGCTGGGGATAGTGCTTGGAGGCCCTGTATGGTCCAAAAGAGGGTGCTGACCTGGCGTACGTCATCAGGGGTGAGTATTCCAAGGGGAGAAAACCAGGATGTGAGTGAGGCCCACTTTGGGAACCCTCAGGAAGAGGGCAATGACAATCAGGCCATTTCCTCCTGTCCTCAAGCAACAGGTGACATGTCCTGTTTCTCAGTTCCAGCGTCTTCTCAGTTTGAAGCAATACTATACTGCAGGTTGACTGCTATTTCTAACAATCTAGAACAAACTATAAATACAACAGTTTCCAAATGAAACACATCATATCTTTTTAATAATTTAGTATTTGTTATAGAACGGACTACATTCAAATTAAAATGTATACAATATTCTTACTCTCTACAAGTCTCAATCTTTTGTGTACATATTTATGGGATAGTGATGTCTCAATACATATAATATATACTTATCATTAGTATATCCATCATCTCAAACATTTATTATTTATTCGTAAGAGAACACTCAACACAAATCTAAATCTTTGTCAATTAATCAGGCAGGTGGGATTACTCATAAATGATCAGGTTAAGAATATATTCAGATATTCTTTATTAAGACAGAACTAGACGTTGGACATCGTGGCCCACGCCTATAATCCCAGCACTTCTGGAAGTTGAGACAGGAGGATTGCTTGAGTCCAGGAGTTCAAGACCAGCCTAGGCAACATAGTAAGACCCCCACTCTACCAAAAAAAAAAAAAAAAAAAAAAAAAGAACTAGTTGAATTTTCATACTGGAATATAACTACAGTAGGTAAAAGTTTAAGAAAGAGAAAATTGACATTATTAAGATAATAAAGACATTGTTTTCTCAACCTAGTGTCTTCTACAGCAGGGGCTGGAATTTGTAAACAGTTTTAAAAAATCAAAATAATTGTATTTCATGTTATGTGAAAATTATATGCAAGTTAAATTTGGTGTCCATAATAAAGTTTTACTGTAATGCTGTCATTCATTTCCACGCCTGTGTCTGCTTTTGAAACACCGGACAAAGCTAAATAGGTGTGACTGAGACCCTATTGCCCAGAAGGCCTAATATATTTACTGCCTGGACTTTACAGAAAAAAACTTGCCAACATTTTCATTACAATGTGGAGTCGTCAAAGAAAATATGCGCCTTCAGAAAAAAAGGCAAAGAAGAACGAGAAAAAAAGTATCTGAAACTCATTAAATACATTAAGTTTGTAATTAACTTTACGGCCATTAACTTTGGTAAAAAAGGTTGCTGATCCCATCTGCCCAAGCAACACAGACCACAACTTCTACTTTCGATGATCCATGTATTATTTTCACAGACTTCTGATCACTTGTTTTATGATTTATTTATTTATTTTGAGACAGGAATGGTCTGTCTGGCTCTGTGACCCAGACTGGAGTACAGTGGCATGATCTCAGCTCACTGCAACCTGCGCCCACCGGGTTCAAGCCATTCTTATGGCTCAGACTCCCGAGCAGCTGGGATTATAAATGCCTGCCACCATGTCCGGCTTATTTTTTGCATTTTTAGTCAAGACGGCGTTTCAACACGTTGGCCAAGCTGGTCTCGAACTCAGCCTCTGCCTCCCAAAGTGCTGGGATTACAGGCGCGAGTCACCACGCCCAAAATGTCTTCTATTTGGGAACATTTTGTTGTCAAGTATCCAGCTGGGTATTTCGGGAGTTACAAACGTTAATTAAGGCATGGTCGTGGGGTCAAGTTGAGGTTTGGTGAGAAGCTTGGCAGGGGCAGCATCTCTGGCGCAAACCCTCTAAGAAGGGCTGAATTCTACATTCTGACATTTCATACATTTCTGCTGCATTTCAGGTTGTAAGTGTGCTGCAGCATGACTGATCTGGCCAAATTCTTCCAGTTTCCTCAAGTGCTTTTCCTTTAATACCGTCCTGAGTGTTTACAAAGAAACGGTTTTCCAAAGCACTTGTGAACTATTTATTAAGAAATCCGTGAAGCATCTAGTTCAATTGGAATGCAGTAAAGGCTCGAGAATTCAGATAATTCCTCCCCGAAGGAACAGTTTACAAAAATCGCTTGGGGAAGGAGGGGGACTGTAAACTCAGCTAGTTATACAGTAATCATTTTTCCAAAAATTTTATAATCTATAATTCAACAAAAAATTGACGTGGAATAAAATCAGTGGATATGTATGTGTGTGTGGGTGGGGATGACCTTATTTCCCAGCACGGTTCAGAACCCTTCCTTCGCTCGGTTTTCCCTTTAAAGGTCGCGAAGTCGAACGCCCGCCCCCAGACCCTAACTTGCCCCCTACACTCTCCTCCTGGTCCTCCAGACGGAGCCCGCCCAGCCCGGCCACGCCAGCCCATTCCTCCGCCCGTGAAGCCTCTACCCACGCCGCCTCGCGGAGGCGCTGTGCCCGCAGTCCTCGGGGCCGAGAGCCGGGAGCTGGCAGGGCCGCCCGCGACAGAGGTTTCTCTGCGGTTACCTCAGCAGCGCTCTTCGCAATCTGAAAGTTGGGGCAGCTGAAGAGCCCCACCACCTTCACCTGCAGCGGCCGCTCGGGTAGCGGGGGCGAGCCGCACCGGGCTCGCTGGGGCCGGCAGGGCTGCGGACTTCCCATGGTCGAGCGCGGGGACGCCCCAGGAGCACAAACACTGCGTCGTTCAGGCAACCGCGCGGCCCCGCCCCCGCCGCTCGCACGGGGCGGGACCCGGGGCGGCCGGGCCTTTCCTGAACTTTGCGCCTGCTGCTGAGCGGCCGGCGCGCGGGCTGCTGCGGCCGGGGACGAGCTCGGCGGAAAAGGAACCGGCAGCCGTCAGCCCGGGGGCGCTCTCGGGACACCCAGGGTCCTCGCGCGCGGCCCTCGCCGAGCCTGGGCGCCCGGATTTCAGCAGCGGATCGCCTTTCCGGGTTGGCGGCCGGCCGGATCGGGACGAGCAGGCCGGTTGCCTGGGGAACGCGGGGGCCTAAGCCGCGCAGGCTTGGTGCCCACGTGTGCGCGCCGCCGGCGAGGAAGGAACTGCCCGGGGAGGAGGAGCCGGCGGTCGTCGCCGGGGAGCTCGAGCCGCCTAGTACCCCTGCAGCGATCCCGCCATGAAGCCCAACTTCTCCCTGCGACTGCGGATCTTCAACCTCAACTGCTGGTGAGCGCGTCTGCGGAGTGCAGTCTGGGGGCCCCTTCGGCTCGCACCCATGCAGCCTTCCTCACCGCCCGTCCACCGCCCCATCCCACCCCACGATCTCAGGGTGTAAGGGGAACCCGAACCTCCGAAGTCCGCATCTGGCCCCAGCCCCCGTGGTCCCAGCAGTCACCTCCCCTGCCCCGCTCTGTCCTTCCTTAGGGGCATTCCCTACTTGAGCAAACACCGGGCCGACCGCATGAAGCGCCTGGGAGACTTTCTGAACAAGGAGAGCTTCGACCTGGCTCTACTGGAGGAGGTGAGGTTGTGCAGCACCGCACAGAACCCAGGCTGGGAGGAGGGCACTTGGGGGCAGACAGCCCCTCTGGGGAAAGGCCAAGCAGGCATCCTCACCCTTTCCCTTAGGTGTGGAGTGAGCAGGACTTCCAGTACCTGAGACGGAAGCTGTCGCCTACCTACCCAGCTGCACACCACTTCCGCA
Source organism: Saimiri boliviensis (assembly GCF_048565385.1). Taxonomy (NCBI): domain Eukaryota; kingdom Metazoa; phylum Chordata; class Mammalia; order Primates; family Cebidae; genus Saimiri; species Saimiri boliviensis. The sequence continues at coordinate 60,105,663 of NC_133452.1, read as the reverse complement.
GGTGAGAAGCCCACTGGCCTGAAGCCTGTTACCAGCCCAGGAGGCTGTTGGCTCTGCCAGCCTTTCCCTATCCTGCCTGCATCCTACACTCCTCCAGCCTCCTCTTCTCTGGATGTGAGAGAAGGGTGAACCAAGAAGGTCCTATGACTTAAGCCCGTTTCAGCTTTGTTATCTGGCTGCCCCATGCTCCTCCCAAGGTTGTTGCCTTTGTTCTAGGGCTAGTCCCAGCAGTAGAGAAAGAAAAAACTGCTGCTCAGAGCTGGAAGACAAGGGAAGGGAAGAGGGCTGGGTGCCTCTCCCTGTTTTTCTGGTTATTAAGCAGGGCTTGGCTTCCAGCGGAATCATTGGCAGTGGCCTCTGTGTCTTCTCCAAACACCCAATCCAGGAGCTCACCCAGCACGTCTACACTCTCAATGGCTACCCCTACATGGTAAGCCAGACCTCTGACCTCTTCCACCTCCCTTCCCCACCTCCAGTAATATAAGCTACAAGAGGCAGCTTTGGCCGGGCACGGTGGCTCAAGCCTGTAATCCCAGCACTTTGGGAGGCCGAGGCGGGTGGATCATGAGGTCAAGAGATCGAGACCATCCTGGTCAACATGGTGAAACCCCGTCTCTACTAAAAATACAAAAAATTAGCTGGGCATGGTGGTGCGTGCCTGTAATACCAGCTACTCAGGAGGCTGAGGCAGGAGAATTGCCTGAACCCAGGAGGCGGAGGTTGCGGTGAGCTGAGATCACGCCATTGCACTCCAGCCTGGGTAACAAGAGCAAAACGCCGTCTAAAAAAAAAAAAAAAAAAAAAAAAAAAGAGGCAGCCTTCTGAGAGAGCTGCAGGGGATGGGGAGAAAGGGGGTGGCGATGCCCTAAGTTTCTACCTCCTCCTGCCTGCAGATCCATCACGGTGACTGGTTCAGTGGGAAGGCTGTGGGGCTGCTGGTGCTCCATCTAAGCGGCGTGGTGCTCAACGCCTATGTGACCCATGTGAGTGAAGCTGGAGCAGTGCCTAGGGCTGGGACATGCAGCTCCCTGCTGGGACATGCAGCCTCGTCCTGGGACACAGAGATGGTACTCCTCTAGCTCTAATGCCTGGGGGTGAGGTGTGGGAGCAAGATCTTATAAGGAAGCAATGGGCAAGTTGTATCCAATCTATATCAAACACTCTGCCGAGTGTCAGATACAGGCTTGATTCAGACATACTCCTGGGACCCTCACTCTTACTGCTGTGATCTCTTCTATCTTGCTCAGCTCCATGCCGAATACAATCGACGAAAGGACATCTACCTAGCACATCGTGTGGCCCAAGCTTGGGAACTGGCCCAGTTCATCCAGTGTGTGAGCCTGAGCTTGAAAGGGGAAGTGGGATGGGACCCAGGGGGCTCAGGGTGAACAAGGCCTCACTCACAGGGAAGAGCTGGTGAGGGAAGAACTGCCTCACCAGCCTGGTTCCCCCAGCCACACATCCAAGAAGGCAGACGTGGTTCTGTTGTGTGGAGACCTCAACATGCACCCTGAAGACCTGGGCTGCTGCCTGCTGAAGGAGTGGATAGGGCTTCGCGATGCCTACCTTGAGACTCAGGACTTCAAGGTGAGGATTTGCTTGTTATTTCCCCACCCGCATCTCCAGCTTCTCTCCCTCCTCCTTCCCCCACATCCTACCATGAGCCAACGATTCCCTTAGGGTTCTGAAGAAGGCAGCACAATGGTGCCCAAGAACTGCTACGTCAACCAGCAGGAGCTGAAGCCGTTTCCCTTTGGCATCCGTATTGACTACGTGCTTTACAAGGCCAGGCTCCTTCCCCAGCGTGCCTTCATCCGCTGTGTGTCTCTGTCTACCACCAGCCTATGTAGATCCTTTGCTCAGCTAGTCTAGTCTTGGACTACTGATGGTTGGAAAGTGGGGTAGCCAGGAGCCGGTTCTCTGGGAAGAGGCCCTCATATATAAGGTTCTCTCTCTGGCCCTTACTTTTCCTAGGCAGTTTCTGGGTTTTACATCTCCTGTAAGAGTCTTGAAACCACTACAGGCTACGACCCTCACAGTGGCACCCCCCTCTCTGATCATGAAGCCCTGATGGCTACTCTGTGTGTGAGGCAAAGCCCCCCACAGCAGAACCCCGGCTCTACTCACGGTGAGTCACCCCCACCCTTTCCCGTGGCCCTTTCCCCACTTGAAGCAACCCTTCCACTCTGACTCTCTCCTGTCCTACTGCCCTGCCCTGTTCTAGGACCAGCAGAGAGGTTGCCCTTGATGAGTGTGTTAAGGGAGGCGTGGACGGAGCTGGGTCTGGGCATGGCTCAGGCTCGCTGGTGGGCCGCCTTCGCCAGCTATGTGATTGGCCTGGGGCTGCTGCTTCTGGCATTGCTGTGTGTCCTGGCTGCTGGAGGAGAGGCCAGGGAAGCTGCCATACTGCTCTGGACCCCCAATGTAGGACTGCTGCTGTGGGCAGGTGCATTCTACCTTTTCCATGTGCAGGAGGCCAATGGCTTATACAGTGCCCAGGCTGAGCTCCAGCATGTTCTAGGAAGGGCAAGGGAGGCCCAGGATCTGGGCCCAGAGCCTCAGCCAGCCCTACTCCTGGGGCAGCAGGAGCGGAACAATAAAGAACAATAAAGCTTGGCACTTGGTGGCTCTGCCTTTTTCCTTGTAGAGGCAATGGTGGGAGCCAGGGGTCAGTGTGACTGTCACACTACAGACCTGAAGGCTCCTACACATCTGCTGTCCCCATATATGCCCCCACCTCCCACCTGCAGGCAGTGTTTGTGGCAGAACCATTTTAATGATAAACAGCAAGGCTCTCTGCCAGGCAGCCCAGATGAACAGGGGTGGCACTGTGTAGGGGTGAGGTGTTTTCTTTGTGGGAACGAAGGCAGACAGCCCACCCTCTTCTATCCCTGGGCCCCTGTCCCCAAGGCCAGCTCACTGAGCCTGCGATCCTCCTGGAGGCGGATGAGGGCATCTCTCTGGTTGATCACATCCACTAGTTTCCTCAGGACCTGATCCTCGGCCTGCCGATCAGCAGCTGTCTTTAGGGTTTCTGAAAGGAGGAGACAAAGCTTAAAGAAGACGGAACTGGGCAGGGACGCAGGAGAGCCACAACCTAATCCCAGCCTATGTGATTTCTTTTCTTTTCCTTTTTCTTTTTTTTTTTTTTTGAGATAGAGTCTCACTTGGTCGCCAGGCACCAGGCTGGAGTGCAGTGGCGTGATCTCAGCTCACTGCAACGCCCGCCTCCCTGGTTCAAGCAGTTCTCCTGCCTCAGCCTCCCAAGTAGCTGGGACTACAGATGCGTGCCACCACGCCCAGCTAATTTTTATATTTTAGTAGAGACGGGGTTTCACTATGTTGGCCAGGATGGTCTCGATCTCTTGACCTCATGATCCTCCCACCTCGGCTTCCCAAAGTGCTGGGATTACAGGTGTGAGCCACCGGGTCCGGCCTCTATGTGATTTCTACAACCCGGGCTTTGTTTCCTAAGCAGCAAAATTAGGAGGGTTGCCAACACCAGTGCTTTTCTAGCACTACTGAGCAGCAGCAGTTTTTTGAAGGAGATCTTGTATAAAAGCCAACTGTGCAGCTCTGAATGAACTGAAGGGAGAAGGGGGCTTTGGCGTCCCCTCCTCTGGCTTCCTCATGAATTGTCTCAGGAGTACACAGACTAGAGGACCATGCTGCTTGGTCAGTATCTTGAGATCACGAGGCTTGTGCAACAGAGCCCTGGGACGCGTCTGCCTCTCCCCACATCCCACCTACCTTCCCGGTTCATGTAGCCTCGTAGCTCCTGGTCCAGCTGCCACTGTTTCTCCTCCAGGTTCAACTCCTGTACCCTGTGGAGGTCAAGGATTGTAGAAGCAGAGCTCTCTAGGGTGCCCGAGGGGCTGGAGCCTGGCCCATGGGCCACTGTCACCATCCCCTTCCCCTTACGTGATCATGAGCTCGGCCTCCTCAGCCACCAGGCTGTTTTTCTTCTGAACGAGCTGTAGCAGCTGTCCTACCCATAGTACCTTTTGCTCTTCTGGGGAACCTAGTAAGAAGGAAGATGGGTGGGGTGGTCAGGAGGCTTCCAGCCAGCGCCACAGAAGTCATAGGCTCAGGGCTGACAGGAGATCGGGGTTGCAGGTGTGTGTTAGCTATGTGGTGCAGCCGTTGGGACTATGGGCTGGAGCCTGGCTCAGCACAGTGCCAGAAGACAGAGGGGTGTCCTAGCTTGTCACTTACTGCTCTGGCGCCTCAGGGCCAGCTCCAGCTTCACACCCTCGGCCTCTAGCTCCCTCAGGGCAGCCTCGATCTCATGTAGTCGCCGTTGGATGGCCTGAGGGGTACAAGACAGGATACCCAGGAGTCTCTGGATGGCTCCAGAACAGAGCGCCGAAGGAGCGCTGATCTCAGTCTCAGAACTCTGACCCCATCAGAACTTCGGGAGCCCCTGCGCACCTGAGCCTTGCGGAATCTCTTCATCTGCTCCTCCTTCACGCGGCGCAGCAGAGTCCGACGCCACGTTGGGTAGTTATTCATGGTGCCTGAGGTCTTGGCCAGGGTCAGCAGGGCCTATGGGAGGGTCAGGCAGTCAGGGATAGGGCCTGAGCCCCCTGGCGGATAGGAGTGCTGTTTGGAAAGGCAGAAAAGAACCCGCACTGAAAGTGGGGGAAGCTCTGTAGAAAAGGTGGAGGCCTAGAGTGAGAAGACATTCCAAGCGAAGGTGCAGAGGACGGAGCGTGGTGCAGGTTTCTCCTGTGGTGGGCTGGAGAGCATTTCATGGATGCATGCTGGCCCACTCACCTCCACGTCTGAGTCCAAAGGCACATCTTCTTCTTCCACTTCCTCTTCACTGGAGGAGGGACACTCTTCCTCCTTCTCCATGGCCACAAGAACTGAGAAGAAGAAGAACTAAGAAGTTCGACTGCCTCCAGCACCTGTCCCAGTCAGGCAACAAAGGGCATGGTGGTGACGGAGGCCTGCGAGTCTGGTAAAGATCTGAATGTGTGTGGGGGGCATGGGAGGAACTGAGAAGAATGGAGCAGAGGAGAGGCTGCCATGGCCTGGGATCCCCACAACCTCCCTCTGTCTTCCCCAGAATTCCTCTGCAGGAAGCCAGTGCTCCCACCCCGTCCCACCCTGGGTCAGCACATCTGCGGGGATGGCAGTTACCTTGAGGGCTCTGGACTGGCAGGCCCCAACCCACAAAGCTGCTCTCCAGGGCCTGGCGGGCCAAGGCGGAGCAGGTGCGGGGGGGCTTGGGCGGAGGCTCCATTTCCGAGTCAGGGGTAATGTTAAGGGAGGCCAGCCGCTGGCGTTCCAGGCTGGAGAGGCGGATCCGCCGCCGGCTGGGCTGGCTGGGACCTGGAACAGGACCGGCCCCCTCCTGTGAGGCCGTGGGAGTTGAGAGGCCTGGGGGAATGCTAGTCTCGCTTGGTGTAGGGAGCTCCTGGAAAAACCACCATGTGGTGCGGTCAGTGACCTGCCAGGGTAGGGGGAGGACACCCCTTTGGAACAAACGTGAGCCTTGGCATTCATTCGCTTAACACCGTTTACACGCGCACACACACACACGTACACACACACACACACACACACACACACACACACGCCTTCGCAATTTTTACCGGGCTCTCAGGGCCTCCGTCATTGCCTTCCTCCTCGTGGTCTGGCTGGGGCAGGTGCTGGAGGCAGTAGAAATGTCCTGGAAGGAATGGAGAGGGGAGGAGGCATCTGGTGTGGGCAGCCCGGCGCCCAGACACGAAACAAGTTTACAAAGGAAGGTGGGGAAAACAAGACAGATTTGCAGGTGAATTTCTGCCAGCCTCCCGTTCTTAGAACCACACGTCTGGAGCTTTGGAGGGGACAGAGGAGACCCTGAGCTCAGGAGAAGAAAGTCCCATCTTGAGCCTGTTTTCACCCTGTGCCCCTCTACCTCAGACTCTTTGTCCCTCAGGCAGGGCCAGGCCCAGAGTCTCTCTGGAGGTCTCTCAGGCCCACTCACCATCTCCTGGGTGCTGCCCATAGCCACCTGGCCACAGTGTGGCTTCACAGGTATGGCAGCGGAAGCAGCTCCGATGGAAGAAATGGCCGTTGACATAGACACGTTCCAGGACGTAGAGGTGTTCCCCACAAAGTGCACACAGGTCCTCGGCACCGGCCTGCATGGACCCCTAGGACATGGGGTCAGGGGGAGCCAAGGCCAGCTGCAAAGTTCTTTCCTTCCCATGAAACACCCCTGCCCTGCCCTCCCCAGGCTTCCGCCTGCACACGAGGCCCTGGCTCTCACCTCGTGGTGTTGGGATGGAGGTGTCAGGGGTACACCAGGCTCTGGCTCAGGTGGCGCCTCAGTGCTTGGGGTCTCAGCCTCCATCTAAGGAGGTTAAGTACTCAGGCCGGGAGGGTAGAGGGGCAGGGCCAGCTGGGAGGGGATGCGTACAGATGAACAGGAGGGGCTGAAGGGAAGGGGAGTGAGACTAGGCAGGGAGGCTGGATCGGGGGGTTATAGGACCTGGGGTGGGGAGCAAGACATGGGGGGATGGGACGGAGGGAAGACAGAACCGGGAAAAGGGATAAAACCTCGGGGTAGGAGACCGACCCGCCCCTGCCTGAATTACCTCCAAGCGCAGCTTCTTGCCACCAGCATCCTCCACATTTTCCTGCAAGAAGTCCTAACAGCTCTGGGTGTGATGTTTTGAGCCCCCCTGTCCTCCCTACTTTCTGAATGTCCTCACCATCATCCCAGGATCTCCACCGGGTGCCCCTGCCCAGCTCCAACCCCGCCTAGACTCTCCACCTTGGCCCGGGATCGCTGCAGGGTCCTCTGAAGTTTGCCAAGGAATAATACAGCACTGGAGGTCCCTGGGGAGGCCTGGCTGACAGGGCCTGTGGGGAGAGCCAGGGCATCAGTGTGCATGGGGGTGCCAATGCTGTACCCTAGAACAGACAGCACTCTCCAACCCCGAAGGACACCTCTCCTAGGCTGGCCCTCGGAGGGCGCCTTCTCATTCTGCTACACACACTTCCCCTTCCCCCCCACCTCCCCATCCCCCACGTCCTGCCCGCCTTCCCTCCAGATTACTTGGCCTGTGGGGCGTGCTCTTGAAGGCACTGTGGAAGTGGCTGAGGTAGGCAATGAGACCCAGTGGGTCGCTCCCTGCCACCACAGCCTGTGCAGACACCACCGGCGTGATGCCCAGCTCATGCTCTGCCATCTTTAGCGCCCAAGCAGTTGCTTCCAGAGCCTCCAGCTCCTGCAGCTCTGAGGGTTCCCTATGGGGTGTCAGGGAAAAAAGCCAACTAGAGACAAAAACCTAGCCCCACTGAGGGGAGGAGGGCCGGCAGGAGGGGAGGGCCAGTGAGCAGCGGCTGGGGTACAAGAAGGCGGGAAGGTAGGTGTGTAGTCTCTGCTACCCGGTGCCCAACCCAGTGATGTTGCTTCTGACTTTGAGAGCCTGTGCCATTCACAAAGCTCTCCCCTATCTGAATGCATTAGAGTCTCACAAGACTGTCGGCAGGTGTAGGGAAGAATACTGTCTCTAGGACTCAACAGGATGTGCTAACTCCTACACGGAGATGATAAGAGTGGGTCTGCCACGGACTCACAGCAGGCCAGGCTGCAGCCGGTGCACCAGGGCACACAGAGCCAGCCCATCAGCCCAGGAAGAAGACAAATCGGTGACGTGGACTCCTGGGTACCCAGCTGTCTGCTCCTGGCACCAGCGTAGCAGCTCCTCCTGGGTGCCTGCTGACCCTAGGAGAGAAGGCTGTGCTGTGCCCAAGGCCCCTCTGCCCCATCCCTGGCACACAGGGAGCCCAGCTGCCGGGTATGGGGGTTGTGTAGGAAAGGAATCAGGGACCACCTTTCCTGGGGCACTAGCCTAAAGCTCACTGTCAGCAGCCCTCCTTCATCCCAGTTGTTTCTGTTCTTTTTTATAATCTCTTTTTGGAATGAAGTAGAGGAGTGAATAAAGTGAAATCGCAGCTGGCCACATAGCGGGCTGAAGACTGTAAACTAGGGGAGGGGAGGTTGCCAGCAGTGCTGCAGCTGTAGCGGAGGTTAAAACACTGAAGCGCTTCCGCTCAGACTGGCAGTCAGCTGCTGCCTACACACTGCTGCCTCTCTGTTCCTCCAGCAGGCCCCCGGCCAACCCCCCAGCCAACAATGAGTGCTCCGGCACACTGCTCCTGTCCTGAGGCTGCAGCTGCTCTGCGGGTCCGCCTGGACCTCAATGGGTGGTACATATTTTGGTCACCCCAGGAGGAAGGCCTGCTCACCGGTGGTTGGCATCCCCGCATCTGTCTTGTCGCTGTTCCTCTGCACAGGCTCTTTGGCTAGCACGTCGTATAGGTCTCGCACCTAAGGCAGCCCAGCTCAGGTGTCGAGGCAGGCTGGCCACCCAGCCCCTCGGTCTAGGGGTAAGGGCCTGCAGGGGGTAGGACTGACCCCAAAGGGCGGTGACTGGGCAGGGAGGGCCTGACCTGGGGGAAGGGGGTTGGCTTGGGAAGCCTGGTGGGGATGCCGGGGGTCTGACCTGATTGGGGGTCACTGCCCGGAGGTTCAGGTTGGGGTAGCGGGTGGCTGGGTCCAGCCCATACTGGGCCACATTACGATGCATGTTTTCTGGGGATGTCTGTGACAGAAGCTGGTACAGGCTCTCACTGAGGGAGTGAGGGTAAGGGGCAGGGGCATGAATGGGAGGGCACCTTTCAGCACCCACCCCTCAGGAACTGCCAGGCCTTTTCTTCTCTTCTGCCTATGCCTCCATCTATTCACCCAGCACCCCTGCCCCTCTTTCTGAGCCTTGTCACATGTGCTGCCCTGCTCACACCCCGTCAACTCAGGTCTCACCGCTCAGCCAACACCTCTAGGCACTCAGCACCCTCTGCCCACCGCTTCACCATCCAGGCTGCATCAAAGGCTGCCAGGAAGCCTCGTGCCACTCCAGTGCCCAGGGGCCAGAAGGGCTGCAGGGAACAGGAAGCAGCTCAGGGAGAATCCAACAGGAGCATACCAAGCCCAGATACCCACCAAGGTCACAGCAGAAGGGGCTGTCCCCACACCAGGCGGCCCTTAGCTCCTCCCCTCCACAGGCAAACCTTTTTTATCCCCTCCCTGCTACTGGGCAGCTCCCTCCCCTAACCATGAAACCCCTGTGTCTCCTGAATCCCTCACCTCCACCAGGCAGTCCCCCACCAGTCCCAGCAACAGGCGGGCGCCATGCTTCTCTTGCACGCGAGCAGAACTCTCTGCCCGCATCATGCTTGTGAAGTCAAAGGCAGAGACATCAGGCTGCCCATGGGCGTCCTGGGCAAACTCTAGTTCCCCGAGCTTGCCATGGGTGGCAAAGTCAGCAGCTGCCCTGGCAAAGCGCTGCAGAGCCTCAGGCACGACATTGGCATTGCCCAGCAGCCGATCAGTTTCTGGCCAGTCCTGAATGGTCAACAGAGCAGAACCGCAGAGACCTTTGAGGGGAGGGTCAGTGGGCCAGTGCCGCCCTTTTGAGTGCAGAAGGTGCACATACTGGGCCCAGAGAAGAAGGGGCTGCCCTAGACAACACAGAGTCGAAGGCTGAGCTGGGACTAGAATTCCAGCAGCCTGGACTTCTCACAGTCCTTTTCTCAGCACTCACCCTCCTGCCGGTGTCCCAGGCTCTGCTCTGCCCACATCATTATTGTCATATACTTGCCATGAATGCAAGAGCTTTGGTTTGTCTATCACTCAGAGACAACACGCCTAATTTATCAGGTTATTCATGAGAATGAGATGAGAGAATGCAAATTTAACCCTCAACACAGTACCTAGCACATGGTAGCCACTCAACTAGTTCATTCATTCAGCAGATACATACTGAGTGCTTACTATATATCCGGCACCATTCCAGGTATTGGGAGTTAGCAGCAAGAAACAGACAAAGAGACAAAAATGCCTGCCCTCACGGAGCTGACATGTTGTGGCTGGTATAAGGTATTTAGCCCAGAATATGATTCCTGTTGCCTTGTAAATCCCAGGGGAGATCTTTTGTGTGTGTGGTTTGTTTTGTTTTGTTTTGTTTTGTTTGTTTTGAGACAGAGTTCCACTCTGTTACCCAGGATGGAGTGCAATGGAATGATCTTTGCTCACTGCAAACTCCGCCTCCCAGGTTCAAGCAATTCTCCTGCCTCAGCCTCCCAAGTATCTGGTATTACAGGTGCCCACCACCAAAACTGGCTAATTTTTGTATTTTTAGTAGAGACGGGGTTTCACCTTTTCAGGCTGGTCTTGAACTCCTGACCTCAGGTGATCCACCCGCCTTGGCCTCCCAAAATGTTGGGATTACAGGCTTGAGCCACCATGCCTTGGAGAAGAACTTTTAGAGATGGACTTAATGCCAGGACAAAGGCAGGAAAGGACAGGGTCCCCACACCCAGGTGTCAACTGTGTCCAAGACTAGCCTCTGCCTCCCGGGGCTCACCACCCAGCCATTCCTGGCCAGGACTGGGCCTCACCTGGCGCAGTACCCCCAGCCGCAGCAGGCACTGCTTCTTGGCTGTCATCACAAAGTAGTGGGTATCATCTTTGTAGTACACAATGTTCTCCAGATCAATGCCTGGGGGTACAGGGCAGGGAACGGGAGATAGGTCTCCTGATTATGCATGGCCTGACCCTCTGAGCTGAGATCCCAGCTTAGACAGCAGTGAGTGCTCCACACATAGAGCCCCTCGAGTCTTGATGACACAAAGGACCATCTGTCCCAGACCCGGGAGGCCTGAGGACTTAGAGCAAAGAGGGAAGCTTGTTGGGGTGGGGGACATTTGGGAGACCTGCACCGCCTGGTCACATGGCAGTGCAAAGCCAAAGTAAACACAGGCATCTTCTTGAAGTACCACTTTTGTCTTCAATTTGTATCATTTTTATATTTAATCATAAAGGAGCATAAAGCAAAACTCCCACACACAGGTTAATCTGTGAGAGATTCCAGGACTTTTCATGCTGGGTGGTCAACTAGGGCTGTGCCTGCTTAATCACTGAGGGGACAGGTTCCTTCTCCTTTGCGGCTGAGACAACGGAACAGAAAAGTATAGGATTCCTTGCACTGAGGACAGGTTTGGAAGGGAGAGGCAGGAGCCAGGCCACAGTCAGGCAGGAGGAGGGGAAATTCAGCAAGAGGGTCCCTGACCTGTGGCTTTGAGCAGACTCTGGAAGAAGCTCTGGTTGTAGATCCTGGCTACACCGCTGATCTCTGGCACCTGTGTCTCCTCCACGGTGCGTCCGTTCACAAAGTTGACTGTGATGCCAATGGCCAGTTTACCTCGCATTTCTCTAACCTTGAAGCCTAGAGGTAGTGATAGGGGAACAATGACAGAAGGGGGGTTTATAACAGCCTAGAAAGGCCCAGGAGGTGCCCAAGATGCTGGCTTCTTGGAGGGAAGTGATCACTCACCTTCAGGGACAAATTTACCTCCAGCAGCTGAGATAAGGACGTCAAATTCATAGTTGGCCAGCTGGGCAGGGGGGTTGGGTTGGAGCTGGGCACGCCAGCCACTCCCTGGGGCAGGGGGTATGAGAGGCACAAAAGTGTAGAAGTCGTAAAAGCCCCTATATTCTCAGAACAAGCCAGTGAAATCATCAAAACAAATGTGCAAAGGACTGTCTGGTTTAGAAAGCAATGATATATTATCTATCAGAGCACACCTTCACAGCAGGTAAGGAAAGAATTGTTATTCCTGTTTTGCAGACACTCAACCTGAGGCTCAGAGGCTCACACCGGTAATCTCAGCACTTTGGGAGAGACCGAGGTGGGCAGATCACTTGAGGTCAGGAGTTTGAGACCAGCCTGGCCAACATGGCGAAACCCCATCTCTACTAAAACATATAAAAATTAGCTGGGCGTGGTTGTCCATGCCTGTAATCCCAGCTACTTGGGAGGCTGAGGCAGGAGAATCACTTGAAACTGGGTGGCAGAGTTGAAGTGAGCTGAGATCCTGCCACTGCACTCCAGTGTGGGCGACAGAGTAAGACTCTGTCTCAAAAAAAAAGAGTCTCCTGGCCACCCTTTTTCAGATGGGCCAAGTTCTTGATGGGTGGGGAGGGGAGATTCCAGGGAGCACAGAAATACTTACCCTTTCTAGGAGGGGGCTGGAGACCAGTGAAAGTGACACCCCAGTGAATTTCCACCCCCAGCAGCAATGCCACCTTCAGCAGAAGCAGCTGGAGCTGCCGGATGCCTGGAAAGGAGAGGACATTAGGAACAGGGACCCCACGGCAGCACCACCTCCCCATGTACCAGTGTGTGCCTGGTCAGACTGGAAAAGGTCTTAGAGATCAGTCTGCCCAAAAGCCCACTTTACAGATGGGGGACATGAGTCTTCTAGGTCACCTGGCTGATATGGATCTTGTCCACTTCGACTCTTGGCTGGCTCAGCAGCTCCCTACTGGCCTGCCTCTAGGCCCAGGCTCACCTGCCCGTCCAGGCCACCTGGTGGTACTCACTGATGTGGTCCAGGGTGCCGGTGCAGAAGCGCCCATAGAACTTCTTAGCACCAAGTGCCCGCAGGTCATGGATGGTGAAGGGCCAGAGGTGAAGCACGTTGTGGCGTGAGAACTTGGTGCGCTTTTCCACCAGCACAACGCGAGCCCCCAGCAGTGCCAGCTCTACAGCGGCCCGTAGTCCGCAAGGTCCGGCACCCACCACCAGGCACTGTGAACACACAGGGCAGTGAGAGCATGGCATCCTGTCCCTCCTCTGGCTCCCCCCATTCTCCATACCCCATCCCAGGCACTGCGTATCCACCTTGGTGTTGGTGCAGGCCCGGCCCTGCTGGTAGACAAGCTGGCTGGCTCGCTTGTCCAGCTTGGTCCACAGTGACTTGGCGCTCCAGTAGTTGAGCTGGTCCTTGATTTTGTGGTACTGGGGCAGCCCCCCACCAGGCTCCAGCCCCAGGGCCCCACATAGCTCCTGGAAGCTGCTCAGCACATCCTGGCACAGTTGGGCCTGCAGGAAACTCTCAAAGTGGGCATGCGCTGGGTTGGTGGACGTGGGTGAAGCCATGGAGGCCTCTCTGGGGCTCCTGGGGAGGGCAGCAGCTGGGCATAGGCGAGCGGCTGGAGAGGTGGAAAAAGAAGAGGAAGAGGCTGGAGAACAGAAGAAATAAAACGGAAGGGGAGGCGAAGAGACCAGGCTGGTATCCCCAGGGAGCTCGAGATTCACCCGTGATCGGCTCTGCTCCTCCCTCCCAGCCCACTCCCCTGCCAGCATCTATCTGCTCCAGAGATAGCTGCTGTTCTGTTCACTCCAAGTGAAATGTGCCAAATTTGGAAGTGAAAAACACTAGTCTTGGGCACAGAGGGCACACGGGACACGAGGGGAGCCTCCAGCTCAGCCTCCCTGTCCAGGGATCTCCCAGCCGTGGGGGTAGGAATTCTTAGCCCGCCTTCTTTAGGCCTTGGAATCAGGGTGTGGGGGGATTTCTTAGATGTGGAGAGGGCAGACCCGCCTTTGCATGCAACGCAGGGACAGATCTCATACCCACAACCCCAGCTGCTGCGCATATATCCTGTCCCTCCCCCAATGCGTCCTGCGCTGGGTGCCCCTCGATGGTCACGGTACCACGCTGGGTATGGGAAGAGTCTCCTGGCAAGGGCAAAGTTTTTCTCAGCACTCGTACTTGCCTCCTGACAGAGAAACAGCCTCCGTCCGCGTGGGTTCCACTTCCCACTGTCAAACTACCGCAACAAGCAGCAGCAAGATGTTGCAACTGACTGGGCAACTGAGACGTGGGTCTATTTCTGACGCACTGTGGTCAAAACACTTCCCCTGCGAACTTGCCCTGCTCCAGGGGGCCGCGGGGAGGGCTGGGGGGGTCTACCGCAGCCGGGTTCGCTCCGCCCAGGTTCCCCCCTCCCCGATGGACCCCATCCCGCCCCGCCCCTTGTGCGCCCGGGAGCACTCTCCTAGGAATCTCCGGAGACAAGGTCTCGCTTTGTCACCCCTTCCCACGCTAGTTGAGGAGTGCCCGAGGGGTTTCTTACGCGGGGCCCGTAAAGGATCAGAGGGTATGGAGGAGGCGGGTGTCCACGGCAGTGTTAGGGAGGGTGAGTGGCAGCAGTAGGGGCAGGTCCCTGGGGCTCAGCTCCCTCCGCCCTCCTGCTGCCCCTCGGTTCCCAGCCTGCCTTGCCGAGACGGGAGATAAAAGCCTCCCGCCTCGGGTTGCCCAGACGAAGGCAGACGGAATCCTAAGACGGAAGGGCAAAGCTCTTTCTAGGGTGAAGGGTGGAGGAGGAAGACCTTGGCAAAGGGGGAGAAAGAGGCGACCCGTCCTGGAAACGCCAGGACAAAGGCTGTACGAGAGGGGTGGGGCGGTCTGAAAGGATGAAGAGGGAGCTGGACCGCGGGCAGCAACAGTGGGGGTCTCCGACACTCCAGACGGCAAAGTCCGGAGGCCCGCTGAGCAGGGTTGGGCTTGGGGAAGACCTGCCGGACTTGCCAGGCGTGGTTCCCGAGCGCCTGCAGCCGCATTTCCCCGGAAGCGCTCCACCTCACCCCACCCGGCCGCAGGGCGCACAGCCGGCTCCGCTGGACAACTTACCCGCTGCTCCGGGGCCGGAAGGGGGCCGCTTCCTGCCGGGCTGGTAACCCAGTTGAGGCTGGTGGAAGGGCGGGATGGGGGCGGAAGCGCCGAGATCGGTCGGGGATGCGGGGCGGCGCACGGCGTGCGCCTTGAGTCCCGCGGAGTGTGGGCTTCTACGAGGGGCGCAGGGCGCCGCCGGGGCCTAATTCAAACCTCATTAGCATCTCATTACTTCTGGATCCCCACCCCCCCGCGCGCCGCCTCCAGCGGGGACAGTCCAGGGCCCGCCCACGCCTGCAGGGTGGCGCCCAAGGGCGTGGCGCTGCAGATACCCCGTTCGGCTCTGGGGGTCTGACCTGATGGGGCCCGAGGAGCTCCAGGGTCGGGTAGCCAGATGCTGCGCGGCCTGGGCTCCTTCGGGGCACCCGCGCGTGCAAGGCTAGCTCTTCCCCAGCTGCAAGGCGAGGACCACCCGCGCCGGCGCGGTCCCAGGACTGCTGGCTGCCTCCCACTGCCGGGCGGAGAGGGCGCTCAGGCTCCTCCAGAAGTTTGGAAAAGCTGGCGGGTCCGACAGTGGCGCCGGATGGTCTGCGTTCTCCTCCCGTCTCCCACCTCGAGATCCACGGCCCGGACGCCACGGGATGGATCCAAGCGCGGAGGGCGCCTCCCTTGAGATAGGTCGTCCGCTAAGCCGGTGCCGAGGGCGAAGGGCGCGGATTAAAGTCCTGGAAATTCAGCAATCTGCAGCTTCCAAACAGATATGAGAAGTGAGAGGGAAGGGGATGGCGGGGAGGGTTAGACCACCACTAAGAGATGGGGAATGGGAGGGGTGTGGGGAAGAATGACGAAGTCCTCAATGTTCAAGAGTGCCTTAGAGTGAGGACCCACGGGACTGTCTGCTGAAGAGGGCTGGAGAGGGCTTTGGGATCAGCTTCCTTGTATTCTCGATAAGGAAACAGCACCTAAAGTGAAGGGGCTCGTCCAGTCATTCAGCTAGTTAATATTAACAAAACGTCGAGTCTCACTTATTGAAGTTACCCTATGAGTATTACCTCAACATCAGTGCTTGCAACAGTCCCATTTTACCAAAAAGGAAACTGAGTCACAAACGCTCTGTGACCTGCACGCAGCAAATGGCAGAGCTGTTTGGGGGCCCAGGTCTGTCTGTGCTCCACCCCAACCAGGACTGATCCAAAATGACGCATGAAAGGCTGACATTTTAAGAATCTGTTTCTTGTTTAGAGGAAGTGACACTGTTACACTGGAAACACTAATAAAACCCAGGAATAAATAGAGGGTTGCTGTCCTTGAGATCCAGAGACCATAAACAGCTGGGCAGCAACAGGGCTCTCTCCCTTTATTCTTACTTTGCATTTCATCTGGAAAATCTCTGAGACGCAGTAAGACTTAACACTCTTCTCAGCTCGAGTTGAGAAGCAGGCGGGGGAGGAAAGGAAGGGGAAATGCCTGTTCTCTGCCAGAAGCGAAGGAATTCAGTCAGGTCACGCTCAGAAAACTAGGGCAGCCTCCCAGCTGGGCCCATCCTAGCTCTTGAGTGTGACACATCATTTGGCTTGAAATGAATTTGCCAAATATCAGACACACCCGTATTTAAATAGTGTAAAAACGTTCTAAAGTCCACTGCAGCTGGGTTACTAGGCCTCTAAAATCATCTCATTTCCCTTTCACTAGCAGATGGCTCACAACTAGCCGCTCCACTTACTGCCTTTGCAAAGGCTCACTGGAGTCTGGCTTGACTCAATGACTTCAGCCAAACTGGGTCATGTGGCTATCTGAATGACATAAAATTTGTCTTTAAAAAAGATCACAGAACAATAATGAGTTCATCAGTGCTAAAAACTGCTGACTTGGAGTTTCAATTTATGCTAATTAAACACTTACATGGAGGTATAAAGCAGGAGAGAATATGCTGTTCTGGAATCCAGAAGGTCTGGTTGGATTCCAGCTTTGCTTCACGCTAGCCTAATGTGACCCTGGATGTCACCAACCACCACACTTCTGTCTGCTCATCTCTAAACAGAGGCAGTTTAATTACTCAGCCTCCTCAGCCCATTTCCACTCCAAAATTCTATCATTCAATATTGGCCTAAGAAATGAACAGACTAGAAGACCCAAACCAAGTTTACTCAGAATTTCTTCCAAGAGAAAAAAAAAATCTCTTTATTAAAGCTATTTATTGTTTAACTACAAGTGTTTCTCTCCTTAATTAGAATCTTGAGTCATGATTCAAATTACGTGTATATAGAACTAAAAATACTGGCATAATCACATTGGCCAATTCATATTGGATCAAACAAGTGGGTGATACATGAAGTCAGTTTTTTTTTTTTTTTTTTTTTTTTTTTTTTTGAGACGGAGTTTCACTCTTGTTACCCAGGCTGGAGTGCAATGGCGCGATCTCGGCTCACCGCAACCTCCGCCTCCTGGGTTCAGGCAATTCTCCTGCCTCAGCCTCCTGAGTAGCTGGGATTACAGGCACGTGCCACCACGCCCAGCTAATTTTTTGTATTTTTAGTAGAGACGGGGTTTCACCATGTTAACCAGGATGGTCTCGATCTCTCGACCTCGTGATCCACCCGTCTCGGCCTCCCAAAGTGCTGGAATTACAGGCTTGAGCCACCGCGCGCTGCCAATGAAGTCAGTTTTAAGAGTTCCATTCTAATGCTTTCGCAAATGGTAAAAACCTAGCAGTAGCCTAGGTTAAAAACTTGAGCCATTAAGACAGGATTCTCTTTCCCCTGCCCCATACCGTGTTCTGTCACCTCCCAATTTCTCATCTCATGGGCCTGGGGCCAGAAACTGGGTCCCTAGTACTGCAGGTGACATATTTAAGCCACCCTATAATATGGCTTTGCACCTGCAGTTCAGTATCTTCAAGCAATAAACCCATGGTCCTGGGCCAGGAAGCTGTGGCTGCAGTATAGCCAGAGACAGCCCCTGATGTAAAACCAGTGGCATCTGAGCTAAAAGTGTAGAGAGTCACGTGAGGACGTGACAGGGTGGTTTGATTGAGGTTAGAGGACTGAAGAGGGTAGTCCTGAATTCTGACAAATGAGTAGTCATGACTCAGAGTGGGGGCAGACAACTTTCAAAGCTGAGAAACCACCTGCCACAAAGCCCTCAGGCAGGAAAGAGCTGGATACAGCTTGGGGAACAGCAAGGAACCCATGTGCCTGGAAACCACAATAGGGAAGAGGGTCCCAAGAGGAAGCTGAATTGGAGATTTTACTCTAAATGCCATGGGAAACTGTAGAAGGATTTCAAGCAGAGCAGAGACATGGTGATATTTATCTTAGTAACTAATGCAAATCTATTCATTTAGCAAGGCACTCTGTTTGAGGCTAAGCTAAGTAAGGGTACAATGGTGAGCCCAAACAGATCACCACTTTCAGTGGAGAGAGCCCAGCAGGAGGTGGAAGAAAGGATTAATCAGGTCTTTGGCAGGAGTCCAGGCAAGTGGCATGGTGTACAGTGAGGATGGGAGAAGTGGATGGATTCAAAAGATACTTCAACGTGAAACTGACATAACATGGCCATGAATTGGGTGTGGGGGTGAGGTGGGCCCCATCAAGAATGAAGCCCAGCTTTCTCTCTTGGCTTGGAGTGGGTAAATCACAAATTTGGGGTCCTCATTCTTTCTTATTCTTTCTTCCAACCTTATTCCTTTGTATGCTGCTTTTTACCCCAGAAGTCAAAGCACAATTATGATTTCCAAGACTCGAAGATAACGCAGGGACTCTATCCTGTGAGGCTTCAAAGAGTAAACACACAAATAGGTTCAGGATCAGTTAAATAGTTAACTAAAATCATATTTTGGAAAATCATCTTCAAATTCATATTTAAAGTGACATACTATGGATATTAGGAATTCAGAATAAAAGTTCTCTACCCTGACCCCTGCCCAAATTTTTTCTTTTTCACACTTCATACTCAATATAGTACCACTTTTCAGACTCACATAAAAAACTTTATGTGAGTTTTTTATGTGAGTCTGTTACCAAAACGTGTTTAAATTCCTACGTTTTGTATTACTGAGCATGTGGGCTTATATCCTACTCCCAGCACTCTGAGGGCTGAGGTAGGAGGATCACTTGAGCTCAGGAGTTTGAGACCAGTCTGGGCAATGTAGTGAGATCTCATCTCTAAAAGTAATTTAAAAATTAGCTGAGCATGGTGGTGAATGCCTGTGGTCCCAGGTACTCAGGAGGCTAAGAGCTGCAGTGAGCCATGATCTTGCCACTGCACTTGACCCTGTGACAGAGCAAGACCCTATGTCCAAAAAAAAAAAAAAAAAAAAAAAAAAAAAAGTACTGTATTTGAATGAGCTTTAGTGTAAAAGCTGTTGATGTCCTACGTTTCAAGTTAGAATGAAACACACACACACACACACACACACACACACACACTCTCTCTCTCTCTTTCTCTCTCACACTCTCACTCACTGCAGTCAACTAAGTCAACTAAAGTCTTTTGCTGTTTAATTATTTGTAAAGAATTTGAGAACAGGACAAACTATCACGACATTCCAGCTTCTTTTAGATATCACTCCTCGAGAGCTGCTACTTACAAAACGAAGGCAAGATTTTTTACAGATCATACCTCTTTATCTGCTATTTAAAAAAGCAAGACAAAGGGTTTTCTTTCGATTCTTAAGAATTTAGGCGTAAGTTTAGAAACTGAAGATGAAATTTTACCTTAACACTTAACAGGATAACAAAACAAACCTACCCTTAATTTAAAATATCCTCAAAAATTTGCAAAAAGGGCTCACTTACAGAGGCTCCTGTTAAATAAGACATTTGCACCTTATTAATAACTTTCATCCAATTGACAAATTTTGATTAAGCTTTAAATCAATAGTAATGAAACACTAATATGATTGTATGACAGTTACTGAATTTCTGTAGATCATAGCTTTCACTATTATTGTTTTATGTAAAACGCTTATAACTATATGCTGCTGGCACATGCTTGTAATCCCAGCACTTTGGGAGGTTGAGGTGGGAGGACTGCTTGAGGACAGAAGTTTGAGACCAGCCTGGGCAACAAAGTTAAGACTCTGTCTCCACTTAAAAAAAAAAAGTATGCTATAATTTCAGACACAGACACTCAATTTTAGTCAAAAAGCTTCTATTACATTAAGCAGGACACAGGAAATAAGAAATTATTAATAAATAATTTTTTTTTGAGACAGTCTTGCTTTGTCATGAGGCACCAGGTTGGAGTGCAGTGGCGCGATCTCGGCTCACTACAACCTCCACCTCCCTGGTTCAAGCAGTTCTCCTGCCTCAGCCTCCAGAGTAGGTGGGACTACAGGCTTGTGCCACCAATGCCCAGCTAATTTTTGTATTTTTTTAGTAGAGATGGGGTTTCACCATGTTGGCCAGGATGGTCTCGATCTCCTGACCTTGTGATCCACCCACCTTGGCCTCCCAAAGTGCTGGGATTACAGAAGTGAGCCACCGTGCCTGGCCTAAATAATTTTTAATAAGAAATAAATTATTTAATAAGTAGGAAGTAAATTACTTATTTAATAAGAAAATTATCATTTTCTTTTGGTTCTATTAACCTTAGTAATAAGAAATCCAGCTTAAAGTTTTGAAAGTCTGTATTCTAGTTCTGGTTCTACCACTTAATAATGTATGACATTTGGCAACAGACTTTCTCTTTGGACTCCATGTTCTCATCTGTACAACAGGCATACTAATTACTTACCTCATCAGAATGTCATGCAGATTGAGAAATGCTTCCATTGGGTTAAGGTGCGTCCCAGACACTGCTCCCCTCCTGACTCCAGATGCCAGTTGTTAGGAGGTAAATTATTATATCTCCTACTCCAAATTTACCTGTTGATGTCCTAGTACCCAGCACCTCAGAATAAGATTGTGTTTGAAGAGTTGATTAAATGAGGTCATTAGTGTGAGCTGATCCCATATGACTGGTGTTCTTAAAAGAGATTAGGGCAGAGGGAAGATGTGAAGATACAAGCAGGGAAAGATGACTAGAAGGCAGGCCTCAGAAGAAATCAACCCCACGACACCTTGATCATGGACTTACTATTTTTTCAGTCACCCAGTCTGTTGGTATTTGTTATGGTAGTCCTGGCAAACTAATATACCAATCATGACCAGAGGTGACTGGAATCCTCCAACCAGAGGGTGCTGTGTAAATCTGTGTGCCGACACGGAAGTTCTGTGAGACCCAGTAAGATATGAGACATACTTAACACATCTGGCTTGGCTCCTGGCCAATAATGAGGACTCCACATGTGGAAGACATTATGTTCCCATTTATGAAAACCTAGAGAAGCATCTATGAGAATCCTAGGTAAGCAATTATGAGAATCTCTTTTCATTTCTCAGCATCATTTAATCTGTTGGCTCACAACACTTATAACATAAGAACCAACTGCAGAAAATACAGAGTAGAGGTGAGTTTCAAGCAGCACTGGGCAAGCACTTGAATAACTGATTTTGAAAGTAAGAGCTCTTCATTCCAAGGCTGGCCCTCTACTGGGAGAAAACCAAACATTCACCTTCAAAATGAGGTGTTTTAGGAGCCCCAAAGCATAACATTCTATTTCCTAAGAAACACACTTTGTATTTCTGGTTAAAACAATTTAAAAAATCGTACACATTTAGTGCAAAATGAACTGTGAAACACTGCGCTGGCAATGTAATTTCTCAAGGACACATAAGCCCTTTCACGTTCATGACATTTCTTTTGGGTACCCAAATCACAGAACTTTTTTATTCAAGGGGCAGAATGTATATTTTGGACAAAGAAAGAGGCTAGATTGACAAAGCTACCATTTTCTTGTTTCTCTTTGACAACTGGTCAAATAATTCAGGCACCGGTAGGACTGATGCTCGAGCCAGAAACAGGTGGCTCATGCTGTCTGTTTCACAATGTAGCAGTCATCAGCCACAGGTGCCTATTGAGTATTTGCACAGTGTCCCAAGAACTGGATTTTAATTTTAATTAACTTTACTATACATTTGTAAACCGATATTTCAATTCTTGAAAAAATCTTTTATCTGTAACTACTTGGTGTGAAAATGTTTTCAACTGTAAATTGTATGAAATCTAAATACAGAACAAGTATGTCCAATGAACATTAGCATCCACAGTGAGATGTATAGAAAGTGTAAAATACATACCAGATTTTGAAAGCTTAGTATGAAGAAGAGAATGTAAAATGTCCAATATATTTTTACATGTTGAAATATTTGGCAAATGTTGGATTAAAGTTTCATTAGTATTTTCACCTGCTTTTTATGTTTTTAAATGTGGCTACTAGAAAATTTAAAGTGGGCCGGGTGCAGTGGCTCAAGCCTGTAATCCCAGCACTTTGGGAGGCCGAGGTGGGTGGATCACAAGGTCAAGAGACTGAGACCATCCTGGTCAACATGGTGAAACCCCGTCTCTACTAAAAATACAAAAAATTAGCTGGGCATGGTGGTGCGTGCCTGCAATCCCAGCTACTCAGGAGGCTGAGGCAGGAGAATTGCCCGAACCCAGGAGGCGGAGGTTGCAGTGAGCCGAGATCGCGCCATTGCACTCCAGCCTGGGTAACAAGAGCAAAACTCCGTCTCAAAAAAAAAATAAATAAAAAAGAAAATTTAAAGTGACCTATGTCGCTCATGTCATACATAGTTCCCTTAGTGTAGAGGTAGACTGTTATAAAGCCAGTGAAACTTGACTTATTTATGTAAGCATATTTTCTGAATAATCACCTAGCTATCCAGAGTGAGTAAACATTCACTTACTTCAATATTTAATTTCCTGCAGAAAATGTGGATTGGTAGGAAGGCTTTGGAAGTCTGGTAAAAAACTTTGTGTTTTAAGAATGAAATTAAACAGTTTAGACAAGAATCTGAAATAGTATTTAGGGTTTAACAGTGTTTGTAAAAAATTGTTATCTTTGCTCTAGTCAGGCCTGATTTAACATTACTTTGGTTAAGATATATTATCATTTTGGAAATTTTGTGATTTACATATAATAAAATGTAGCTTAGGAAATATGCAACCAAAATGTTTTTATCTTCTCTCTAACCTGAAGAATTCTCTACTACTCTAACCTCCAAAGAACGTATTTGATTTAGGTAGAAATCAAAGATGTCAAAAACAAAACAATTAATGGAAAGACTCCAGTAATTTTATAGATTACCCCTACTCTCCATCAGCATTGTTAATTTAGACATACTAGTGCCCACTACTTTTTCTCAAAAATTCCCTACCAGCTTATATGACAGTGGTAAAAGAATTCAATAAAATATGCTTAGCTTGAAAATCTAACCCAAACATAATTTAATGTTTTGATGATGATTTAAAAATCATATAATTACAGACACATGCTGGCTACTACGTCTCTGAGGCTCAAAGTTATTTTGAAGATTAGAAGAAGATTAGCTGGGTGTGGTAGTACATCCCTGCAGTCCCAGCTACTAGAAAGCTGAGGTGGGAGGATTGCTCGAGTCCAGGAATTCAAGGTTACAGTGAGCAATGATTGTGCCACTGCACTCTAGCCTGGGTGATAGAGTGAGACGCTGTCTCTAAAAAAGAAAAGATTAGAAGATACTTACTTTGTGGGATTTAACCTACTCTGCCAAAATAATGAATTATAAGTTTCCATCTCCAGAACGTTATCAGACACAACACAGATCAACATTTTCAGGAGATCAGTTAGAATTCAGTTGAGTTTATATAAGACTTACATTACACTCAATAAAGTTTTATGTTCCAGGATAGTTAAGAAAGCTTTACCTTCATGAAAATCCAATTTCATTTCTGACAAAAATTCAGAATTTTGGGTGAATGCCTTGATCCAATTTTGTATTTCAGACTTAATTACAATTTTGATAGCTTGATTTTTAAAAATACGTAAATTTATGTTTCTTGGAAAAGATGAATTCAGAATTTTTTTTTAAAATCCTATACTTTTAGCTATTTTGTTACATGAATTTTGAATGAAAACACTGAGTTTATGAGTTTGACTTTTCCTGAAGCATGACACGATAAGCCCACTGTACGGCACAAAGATAAAACTCTGAGGCTCACTTCGTCTTCGGGGACTGGAATTAATTAAAAGGACAAATTTCCCAAACATTGTGATCCATCACATTTAGCCCTGACTTGTTTTGGTAACAACTGTGTTGCCTAAGAAAAATAAGAAAATGGAACCAATCATTCTGCCCAGTTCAACCACGATATGACTTCCTTTGTCCTGGAAAATAAATAAAGCAAAAAGAAAAACAAAAACTGGGGAGGTTGGCAAGACCATAACCTACGGCTGTGAACATTTAAACCTTATAGAAAACTTGAGATCAATGCCCCCAGAGGAAAACTACCCGACTCTTTACGAGATGTTGCAGATGAAAATGAAAACCAATCAACAATATTGAAATGCTAAATCCAAATCTGTACCTTAGACAAGACATACACACACACACACACACAGATCTTGCTACCTGGATGGTGAGCATTACAAACATCGGTCAGTCATCAAAGGAACTGCAAGTCAATGGTATGGAGAGCCTGACTTTAAGCATTCAAAATCCAGTCAGAGCTGGCTTATGACAAGAGACTAATCAAGCAGTCAAACATGTTTCCAGGTCAGCTTTGCTCCTGGCCAAGTGGCGTTGACTGTGGCACATGGTGAGTGGGTGGCAGCGCATCAGGCTCCTGTGTCAGCTGCAGGTGCTGAGCTGGAGCGGAAGTATTTGTAGCTAAATGGAGCTCCTCTGTTTGTTCTTGATGGGCGTGAAGATGTTCCAGAGTTTCTTTGGACAGAGTGATCACGTGCACTGGCTCTGTCTGTGAGGGCCCCATCTGGCTTTCAATCATATTGAGGCTCTGAATGTGTTCTGTTTGCTCCTGTTGAGCTGAGAGAATTAAATTCTGCAGTTGCTCTGGTTGCTGCGTGAGCAGGGTGAGATTAGCAGCCTGGTCTGCAGTCATGTTCTGGGAACTCTCTGCAGTCACAATGCTGATTCCCTGGCTAGGACCAGGCATGAAATTGATGTTATGTACAGAATCGGTTACAAGAAGCTGAATTTCCTGCTCTCCCGAGGTAGAGAGTTGATATGGCTGTAGCTGAAGAATATTCCTGACCTCTTCTGTATTATTACTGCCAGAAATGCTGCTGGCATCTGACACATGCTTCTCCTTGCTATGAATTTTCAAGTGAGCCTTCAAATTGTCTAAGCGAGCAAACTGTAAGTTACACTCAGGGCAGGAGAACGGCTTCTTGCCGGTGTGTAGAATGCAGTGTCTCCTCTTGGCACTGGAGTCAGAGAAGGATTTGCCACAAATGCCACATGAGTATGGCTTTTCTCCTCTACAAGAAATAAACATTTTATTTTTAAAATGGAAATACCTACTTACTACTTCCTGATTATTTAGGGAGAAGCCATCAAGAGTAGTGGAAAATAACTGGCTGCAAGTCATAAGTAAAGGGTTCTCCTACTAACTTAAGGACTTGAAGCAAGTCTCACTTTCATGGGCAGTTTCTAATCTGAAAATAGGGTGGGGGTGGTACCTGAGGAAGGGTGGCAGATGTGATAAAATTTTATGATTCCACAGTATGTATTTCAGATAAGAAAAGAAAGTAGGCTGGGCACAGTGGCTCACGCCTGTAATCCCAGCACTTTGGGAGGCTGAGGCAGGTGGTCAAGAGATCCAGACTATCCAAGGCAGGCAGTCAAGAGATCAAGACAAGGTCAAGAGATCGAGACTATACTGGCCAACATGGTGAAACCCTGTCTCTACCCAAAAATACAAAAATGAGCTGGGTGTGGGTCTCAGCTTCTTGGGAGGCCAAGGTGGTAGAATCACTTGAACTCCCACCTGCACTCCACCCTGGGTGACGGTGAGACCCTGTCTCAAAACAAACAAACAAAAAAGCCGAAGTAATAAACTGCACAGAAAATTCTGCCGGAGTAACAGTTGGGAGAAAACTATATAGGTGACACACGTCACCTCACTGAACATCAGAACCGAATGAGGTCTCCATGTGAGGAAAAATATCTGCAAAACTTTACCGATGGATTCTGATGTGGGTCTGAAGAGAACTCTTTGCTGTGAAAGATTTGCCACAGATTTCACAAGTAAATGGCTTCTCACCTAAAAAGAAGAAACCATTTAACAGTACACATTCAGCATAAGACAAAATCAAAAAAGCACTTCAATTTCACAATATAAACAGAGCTAAGGCAATCCCCTCCATAAGCGTAAATGAATGATGCTCTCACCAAGTATCTACTCTGTACCTAACCTAAGCACTGTGTGCCGAGTGCCAAGAGCATACACAGAAATCATAAGGCATGGTTCTTTCTCTTAAAAACCTGAAAAGTGCAACAAGGAGGTGAGTTACGCCCCATTTACTCCTGTTTTCTCCCCTTAGATATTACACCTATATTACATCTATGCTCTCCTGCCTTACTGCTTGGCTAGGTAGCCCCTTGACCCTAAAAAGAGTCCTGTGTGCTAGGGTCAGTTATGTATTATTCATGTTTCTATCAACCTTCCAAATATATCCAGAACCTGACCACTGCTCCTCCACGGCCACTGCCACTCTCTGGTCCACACCACCACCATCTCTTGCCTCCTACCGGCTTTCTGTTTCTGTTCTTGCTTCCCTGCCATAAACTATCAAAATGGCCACCAGAGTGAGCCTTGATGCAATCAGATCCTTTTATGCTTGGGCTGCAAATGTTCCCTTGGCTTCCTAACCCAAGATAAAACCCCAAATTCTTGGCCCATAAGTGATTACAGATCTGTACCCTATAAACCCCATTCCTCACCCCAAACCTCCCTGATCTTATCTCAGGCTGTCTCCCAGCATGGTTTACTCTCCTCATCTCCTTCAAATCTTTGTTCACATGTTATCTTATCAGCGAGGCTCCATCACCAAGAGCACTACCAACCTTGCCAGGCACTCCTTAGTCCAATTCTCCAATTTAGTTTTTCCACAATGCTACTGCTGCCTCATATACTATATATGTTATTTATTATCCATTTCTCCCTTCTTAAGATAATTTGTGGGCTCCCAGTACCCCAGTGCTGAGAATCTGGCCTGGCATGCCATTTCAGAGATCCCTGCTGAATGAATGAATTTCACGGGGGTGGCAGACATGAGATGTTATAACTGCTCCAGAACCCACTAGGCTTCATTAACATCAGCAAGTGCTTACTCAGTGTTAGTCTGCACACTGAACATACAATGACAGACTATTCATGGCCCCCAGAAACAAAATTAAATAATCATAATGCAGGCAAGAAAACTAAATTGGAAAAAAAGAAAAAGAAAAGCAAGCAGTAAAATCCGCTTAACTGGAGAACAGGAGAACAGCAAGGGAAAAGTGCAATTTGAAGTGGAAGATGGTCAGTGAGCTTCCCTTTCACAGCATATACTGGACAATTCAGGCAAGACATTTCTCCATCGAGGCAGAGGACACCTGTAACAACTTCAACTGAGACACCCATTCCTTAAGTCTATTTAGTTCTCAAACACTGATAGACCATCAACAAAGTACACAGCTAAGAAACAGAAAAGCAAGTTTAAAAGATGGGATGACTGCCTCAAATAACGCACAATCTACTTGAGATGCACAAAGCGATTAAGGAACACAGGACTGTGTTTCACTGAACATTAAAACGAGCGGTGTCAACAATACTGAGTACTGACAGGGTGCTGGATATGGGTGGGGCAGGATCTGGCTAGACTGGAGAGAAGACTGGACCAGGGTGCTAGTCTCAACAGTAAGAGCAGAAGCTGGTGTCAGAAATGGACATAGTGTGTGCTAGGAGTGACAAGGATCACTCTCAGGAGCCAGCAGGCCAAGCCACCAGGAATTATGAATTCCAGGCAGGGGACCCGTAGACCCTCCGGAAGTTTTTAGCAGAAGGACATGTGAAAATACTAAGAAAGCCGGGCGTGGTGGCTCAAGCCTGTAATCCCAGCACTTTGGGAGGCTGAGGCGGGTGGATCATGAGGTCAAGAGATCAAGACCATACTGGTCAACATAGTGAAACCCCGTCTCTACCAAAAATACAAAAAAAATTAGCTGGGCATGGTGGCGTGTGCCTGTAATCCCAGCTACTCAGGAGGCTGAGGCAGGAGACTTGCCTGAACCCAGGAGGCGGAGGTTGCGGTGAGCCGAGATCGCGCCATTGCACTCCAGCCTGGGTAACAAGAGTGAAACTCCGTCTCAAAAAAAAAAAAAAAAAAAAAAGAAAATACTAAGAAAATACACCTGGGAATGATGAGGAGGGTGGGCTGGAGGCCAGAGGACCTCTAACAGGCTATGCACAAGGGCTGGACCAGGAGGTGGCAGGAGGCAGATGGAGAAGCATAAGGTAAGAGGACGGGGCCTGAGAGGCATGGGGACCAGAAAGAAGTGTGTTACAAGAGGATTAGACAAAGGTGATTAAAGGAAAAGGCAGAGACAGGGGTGTGATGAGAGGTCCCGCCCAGGGCGACGTCAACAGAAGCACTGAAGCTGCTCCAGGGTGTGCTTCCAGACCCTTCTCTCAGCAGTCTCCTCCACGATCCCACCCTTCCCCTTCTCCAGTGACTTAAATCCTGGACCCCACTCCAGATAGTATTGATGACTCGCTGCTTCTTAACATCAAAGCTGGATTTCCCATGTCCATCTGCTGAAACCCAGAATAACTTTCTTGGATTGATGACATCATCACCCAGTGCCTGCCCAGCCAGGCACAACAGTCACAGTGACATCTCTCGTTCCATCAGCTGTCACATTCACCTGGCAGCCCAGTTCTGTCTAGACCCCTCAGCATCCTGCCTCCCACTGTGGACCACAGCTTTGTTTTTCTTAAAAAATTACCCATGTTCATTGCAAAGGAATCAAATATTGAAAATACAAAGATATAAAACCTGCTCCACCATTCTCCTCTCTTAAGACAACTGGTTAACAATGTCTTTACAGACAAATCTGTTTGTTTGCAGTCTTACTCTGTGAGGGCATCCAGTGCACGCTGTCTGTCACATCAGTAAAGCCACACTGCCATGTTAAGAGCCTGGGCTGTGTACCACTGTGTCTACTGCCTCAAATATACCTACCTGATCCCTTCCTGGGACATTCAGGTGGCTGCTAAGCTTGTGGAGTTATAAACAACATTGCCTGTGATGAATATCCTTAGGCAAACATCTTTACACAACTCCACGGTTTTCATTTTGGTAAGTATTGCAAAAGTTCCTTCCAGAAGGTTCCCAAATTATAGTCCCACCAACAATACATAAAGATGTGCATTTCCTCGTGTATTTGCCAATCTTGGCAGAAAAGGGACACACGCCAATGATAACTGTGAAGAGCATGGTTTGACACCTGGGTATTTGGCATTCCCACGTGATCTTCTCAGTCATTTCGCATCCTGTGCTCACACCTCTGCTGTGGCTCTGACCACACCATACTGTTTCATAATAGAGGTCACGTAAACTTTGTAAGGACGTGTGATGGTGAGGGGCCCCCAGGTCTCAGGAAGATGGGAAGACCCCAAGTCTCAACATTAATGATCTCAACACACAGCTGAGATTTGGGAAGCTTCAACTTTAAGACACAATGAGGCTGTGAATAGAACTTACTGAGCTTTATCATTTGTTCCCAGGCAGGGCCATCTACCTATGAAGCCCGCAGGGCAGAATCGGTGTTCACCGAGCACCATCCAGGAATAGGACACTGGTGGGGTGGGACTGCGGTGGGGTCAGAGGTGGCTCACCAGGCTTCTCCGTGGCCTAGGCTGATTCCCTTGACTTGCTCCCAGCTCACCATGCAATCTTCTGATCACTAACTTGGCTTTCAGGTATACTAATGTGACGGAGGAGGTGCTGTGGGCAACAGAAAGGTGTAATCCCTTTGTTGAGTTGATAAGTCTCTGGTTTATCACTCCTGTGAACTTGCTTGGCCTGACTGGGTCCCTGTAAACCTGACCTGCGCCAGGTATGAGGGCAAGATGTGAGCAGGAGAGCCTGAGATGCGGCGAACTGGCAGGTACTCTTGTTTGCCTGCTACTTTGCCTCCATCTCAAAGTGGGGATGCTCTCCTAGAAGAACATCTCTAATCAGCCTTTGACTTCTCCAGTGCTTGGTGCAGAACATCTAACCCAGAGAGAGTTTGTGCCTGAAAATCTAAGAGATGAATGACGGATCACCTCCAAAAGATGAAGTCTTGGTTTCCAGCTGAGCATAGCCTTCAGGGCAGGCCTGGCACTTCTCACCCTGGCTATGCTCAATGCCCAGGGAGCAGGGAAGTGGCATGCCAATGCCGTTCACCAACATTAAAGCAGATTCTCTGTGCTGATGCTAGGGACAGATGGGTCATACATAGTTGCTGCTCTTGGAGAGCCCCAATTTTTTGATGGGCTCAATTTCTTTTCATACTTCTGAGTCATGCAAACCACTTTACAGAGGCCCTTCTGTCTCCTTTTTAACCCATCACACATCTTCCACTTTCTCTTCTGCTTGTCAGAGTACACAGGCTGAAACGGGTTTGCTGGAATTACAGGGAGGAGGTCTCCTGTTCCTTTTCATCCCCACTTCAAGTCCTACTGCTACTCACAAAGACCAGAAACCTCACCCCCCCTTATACTCAGACAACAAAACCAAGTGGAAGTGTCTCCTCTGGCACTGTTCAGTGTAACCAAACCAGCTCCACTCTCCTTCACACCTCCTCCACCATCCCTGTCTCCCTGGGGAGCTCAGCACAGCGCTACATAACTATTTGCAGGCACATGTGTACATGTGAAAATCCAGAGTGATGCCTGCATCTCTCCCCTGAACTCCAGACCTGAATATCCAATGTTCTACCCCACACCTGCACACAGATGTCAAACAGACACCAACCAGTCCACAGTCTAACTTCTCATCTGTTCTTCCTAGTCTTTCCCAGTTTTTCCATCTTCCAGTGGCTTTTGCCTCTTCTTTCACCTCCCATATCCAATCATGAGCAAATCATATGCATTCTTCCTTGGAATATATCCAGAACTGGACCACCTGACACCACCTCTGTTGTTCCGAGCCCGACTACTGCACAGCCTCCTAATGGGCCTCTCTGCCTCCACCCTGGCTTTCCCCGACCTCACAGGGCAGCTGGACTGACCCTATTACAACCCTAAGTTATGCCATGTCACTGATCTCAGTAAAGCCACCTCCCACAGAATAAAATCCAAAGTCTTTACTGTGGCCTTCAAAGTACTTTAGCCCAAGTGTGCCCTACAATTCTTGAAGAGTACTTTAAAAACACCAATTCCCAGGCTCCACCTAGGTCAAGTCAATCAGAATCTTGGAGGCTGGGACCAGGTTTTTTTGTTTAAAGCTTCCCAGGTAGTAAAAGCATGAAGCTAAACTGAGAACATCCACCTACACCACAGCCTCCTACTCCCAGCTCTCTGGCTCTGCTCCTCCCAGCATGTCTCCAGCACGTCAAAAACATTCCTGTCTCAGGGCCATGTGCCCAGGGCTCCCCTTGCCTAGAATGCTCTCTCCTGGACATCCTCAATGGCTGGCTGGCTCCCCCACTGCATTCTCATCTCCATCCAAGACGCCACCTCATCTGTGAGACCTAGACCAGTCCATACATAAAAGAGCAGCTCCTGGCTGGGTACAGTGGCTCACATGTGTAATCCCAGCACTTTGGGAGGCTGAAGCAGGTGGATCATCTGAGGTCAGGAGTTCAAGACCAGCCTGGCGAACACGGCAAAACCCCTTCTCTACTAAAAATACAAAATTAGCAGGGCATGGTGGCACACGCCTTTATAGTCCCAGCTACTCGTGAGGCTGAAGCAGGAGAATCACTTGAACCGGAGAGGCAGAGGTTGCAGTGAGCCAAAATTGCGCCACAGCAATCCAGCCTAGGCAACAAGAGTGAAACTCCTTCTCCAAAAAAAAAAAAAGCTCCCCTTCCTGCCCCTTTACCCTGCATTTTATTCCTCAGTGTGTTCACACCACCTAATGTGTTATACTTGTCTGTACTCGGCCTTTCCTGCAGAATCTTGGCCCCTTAAGGCAGGGGCCTGTTCCCATCTCATTCACTGCTGAATCCTCAAAGCCTAAAACTGCCTGGTTCCCAGTAAGTGCTCAGTACACGTGTTAAAATCCATACCCTATGAGATGTTTACTAAATTTAAGAAGAAAAACCTGTATTTGAAAAATAACGTCCAGGCCAGGCATGGTGGCTCACACTTGAGGCCAGGAGTTTGAACAAGACCAGACTGGCTAACATGGTGAAACCCTGTCTCTATAAAAAATACAAAAACTAGCCAGGCATGGTGGCACACATCTGTAGTACCAGCTACTTGGGAAGCTGAGGCAAAAGAATTGCTTGAGCCTGGCAGGTGGAGGCTGCAGTGAGCTGAGATTGCACCACTGCACTCCTGCCTGCGCAACAGAGTGAGACAGTGACCTCCCCACAACACACACACACAAAAACCAAAACAAAAGTCCAGAGCACC
The DNA here is from genome assembly GCF_048565385.1 of Saimiri boliviensis. NCBI lineage: Eukaryota > Metazoa > Chordata > Mammalia > Primates > Cebidae > Saimiri > Saimiri boliviensis. Next base: position 60,073,647 of record NC_133452.1, on the reverse strand, counting down.
ATAAATCAATTTGCTATTTACATATTTCCAGTAGACAACAGAATCATTAAATACCTGCAATGGCAAGTTTTTCTTAGAAAAATCTAAGAGGCTTATTTTTAACACATGTTCTTTACCGAAGAAGATCCACTTTTCTGATCTTACATAAAAAAATGTGACCTGCCCTAATCAATCCTGCTTCCTTGTCATCTCTGAAACTGACTTTTCTGGAGGTGGTGCTGCTTAAGAGTTGGTTCTAGAGGAGAAAGTGGAGAAATTCTCAGTGTCTACACTACATTTGGTGTCTGTCACACTTTGCTGTCTTTTCTAAAAAAAATTATCTTGCTGGGAAAGGTGGCTGGCTCATGCCTGTCATCTCACACTCTGAGAGGCTCGGAGAGGTGGACTGCTTGAGCCCAGGAGTTCCAGACCAGCCTGGGCAACATAGTGGAACCCACCTCTACAAAAAATTTAAAAATTAACAATTAGGTAGGTGTGGTGGTATGCACCTGTGATCCTAGCTACTTGGAAGGCTGAGGTGGGAGGATCACTCTGGCCCAGGCCAAGACTGTGATAAGCCATGATCATGCCACTGCACTCTGGCCTGGATGACAGAGTGGGCCCTATCTCAAAAAAAAAAAAAAAAAAAAAAAAAGAGAACCAGACTCAGACTCACTCTGCTGTGGTATTAAATGAATTGTGACATATGAATAGTGCTCAGTAAGTGATCTCCGTTTTGCTCATCTATAAGAGATGTGATTTCCCCAAAGACAGTGCTGACAACATTCTGCCTTCAGCTTTTAAATTATCCTCTAACACAACTCCCATCCAATTTACAATCAACACTTCCAAACACAGGCTGAGCAAGGGACTCTGAGAAATTTATTCTTCACTCTCCTGAAAACACCCCAGGTACCGGGGGGGACAGACAACATGGAGTTTTACCTGTGTGTGTTCGCAGATGTTTCTTTAGCTGAGACACATCCATGAATTTGCGATGGCAGTCTTTGCATTCTGGTAATGAGTGGCCTTGTCGCAACAATAAAAAAAGTGTCAGTGCATATATGCTCTCCCTGCATTTTCTTCAGTGATTTGTGTTAAAGCACTTCCCTGAAAAATAATCACTTTAAATATGGCACTTTAACAACAAAAATTTTCTCATTAATTTGGTAACAGTTAATATTTTCCTAAGCACCTCAACTCACTGCCTCCTCCGAGAGAGCTAGGATCCTTCCAATTCTAAATGCAGCCTCTCCCTTTTTCCTCAAAGTACTGGTGTGACTGAGGCCACAAATGATCTCAAATGACATGCTGAACCCACATCCATTTCTTATCTTAGTTGGCAAGAAACAAAAAGGAAAACAGGTAGAAGCACGGGAGAGAAAGCCTGGGCTGACAGCCGTGGGTTGATGATGTTTCTGCCCAGGTACCACTAACAACCATGGACTGAAGCTCCCTCGGGCAAGTGGCACTTTTGAAAGATGCCAATTCCGTAGGGTTTCTGTGTGTGGCACCAAAACTGTAGTATACAAATAAAATTCACATGGTGGCAGACAATAACATAAGAACATATAATTTAGACTCTGAAGGCTCTTTCCCCTAAATACCTGTTTATCACCTACAACATGAACCTAATGTTTCAGGAACAGTTTTTGTTCGCATTCTTCCCCCCAATCTAAACATTCTCACTTTACCGTACCTGTATGAACTCGGTAATGGCTCTTTAGTTGTCTGTTCTGGCTGAAATATTTTCCACATTGATCACAGGTAAAAGACTTCTGTCCTGCCAAAAAAACCCAAAACACTAAAACATGCAAAAAACTATAAAGAACTAGAATGCTCATTAATAAGGGAAATACTACAGTGGACCCAGGTCCCCATTTTTCTACAAAAGACCCAAGTGACTTGTTTACACACCCAGAAGCCTTCAGTCTACCACGGAAACACCAATGTGCAAAGGTATGCAAGGCAACAGGGCGTAGTGGAGACTGGGGCAGAACAGGAGAATTTAAGTTTCCCCAAAGGTGTTCAAAGTAAAAATAATTCTAAACGTTGGTGGTTTAATCAAACATGCGTGCACACCAAACTCCCAGCAGCCAGTTTATAAGCTGAAGAATCAGTGCAGAACTCTCAACTGCACTTGGACGGATGCAAAAATCCTCTTTCAGTGACACCACATTGGAAATGATCCTAGGCTGAGAAAACACCGTTTAGGTGTTGGTAATGCCTACCCTGGGGAATGGGAATCTGTCGACAGCTGGCCCTCTGGGCAACCCCCACTACCTGAGTGCAGGCTCATGTGCTCCAGCAGCGAGTGCTTGGTGGTCAGACCCTTGCTGCACACGGTGCAGGTGTACGGCCGCTCGCCTGTGTGCATCCTGGTGTGGACCTGGAGAGAGTGCTTCTGGGCAAAGCATTTTCCGCACTCATTACATTTGAAAGGTCGCTCCCCTGGAAGAAGAGCCCCAGGAGCATGGTGTTAAGTAAGAATCCACACATCTTTCTGTCTCTCCCAAATTAAAATAACAATGGATTTTTAAAAGGTACACATTCCAAAAGGCCAATGAACACGAGAGATATCAGCAATACAATTTTGGAAGCTGGAACAGATGAATCTGAGGCCAGCAGTGGGTAGCACTGATGCAACCCATTTTTTTTTTTTTGTTGTTGTTAACAGGGTCTCACTCTATCACCCAGGCTGGAGTGCAGTGGCACTACCAGAGCTCCTATAGCCTCAACCTCCTAGGGAACAAATGATCCTCCCATTTCAGCCTCCTGAGTAGCTGGGATTACAGGTGTGTGCCACCACCACCACACCCACCTAGCTAATTAAAAACATTTTTTAAGAGACAGGATCTCACTATGTTGCCCAGGCCGGTCTCCAACTCCTGGGCTAAAGCAATCTTCCTGCCTCAGCCTCCCAAAGTGCTGGGATTACAGATATGAGCCACCACACCCAGCCCAATACAACCTAATTTTTAAGACACAATCTCCAAAAAGCTCAGGAATTTGGTGGCACCTGCTATCTCTGGAAACAGGGGTGAGGAAGGACAAATGAAAGTCTGTTTCAAAGGTACTTAGACTCTGATGAAATCTTCCATTCTACACAGCCAGGAGACTGTCCCTCTCCCCAAAAGAGGATGAGAATGTTCTCTGAGGAGGGTTAAGAAAAAGAGGTCTCTGGATTAGGGGTTTCTAGGCACAGCTGAATTGGGATCTGTGGGTAATGCCCCGACTAGCACCAAGGAAGGAGAGCTGTGCAAACCCCAGGCACAATTAGTGCCTGAAGAATACCTTAGTTTATAGTGTTATTACTCAGCTATTTCCTCCACATAATCTTTCTATATAATCATATAGGTATTGTAGTCGGAGCTGTACTGACACATTTAGTGCTGATTTATATAATCCTTCCAAATAACCATATAGTAGTTTGTAGAAGAAGGAATGCCTAGAGCAGTCACAGAACAGAAGCAGTACATGGGAAAACAGCCAGACCAGGATGAGAACCAATGACCCAGGTGGTGGCATCCCTGCCTGAAAGGGCATACGCTGTATGGCAAGAGCCTCTCCTCCTGATAAAGGGGTTGTAGTACCCTGAATCCAGTTCCTGCGGCAAGTAGGCCTCAGGCCTGAGATCCTGGAAATAACTGAGGGAGAAGAACCCCTCTGGTGTGACCAGTCACGGCAGCTGTATACCCTGTCAGTCTTTTCTTGCTTCTGTGCTAGCTCAAATCATCCTCCCATAAATATCTTAAGAGAAGAGCCCAAATCTGTTAGCTCCCACTGCACTGGCTTACAGTATCTATTAGAAACCCTTTGGAGTTTCCAGCCCCAGAAAAGAAGTGATGTGCATGACACCTGCTGCACATAGCCCACCTCCTTGCCTTGGTGACCTAATGGGGGTGAACCCCTTTTCTGTACACGACCCTCTAGTACTGTGCACGGCATAGCCCCCTATTGCGTACGGCCCACCTCTCTGCCCAGGTGACATAATGGGGTGGCCCCCTCGCTTGTGACTCACGTGATTATGTATGTCCTATCATTAAGCCTATACGCGATGACCTCACTCACGACCCTTCCCCCTGCTTGTACCTAATAAATACAGACACTTCTGGGCGTTCAAGGCCTCGCCTGTCTCCGCTCACTCACAGGTGGCGTGGCCCCACCGAGTCCAGATGCTCTTCACCAGTTTTTCAGTGTCCTATCTCTTTACTTCTCAGATCCTGCACCTCAGCACAGCAAAAGGGACACCCCACAACCCTGTGGGGCCAACAGCCCTACAGGGATCACCATAGGAAGAGTAAGTCAACATTTCTATCTGGGATGATGAGACTCCCTGACTCCTTCCCCCTCCTGCCCTGGAACTGGGTGAGCAGCCAGGCTTAGTGCCTCCAAGTGGGAGAGAAAAAGCGTCTTCCACTGGAACATGTTAGGTACAAGGTGAGAGAGCAAAGATGTGGAAGTCAGGCACCAGCAAGGACACGGGCCCAGCCGCACCACCTCTAGAGGGGTTATGGCAGGCCTCTATAACAACTGTTTCAGTACTGAGTGGGTAAGTTAAATATTAAAAGCCAGTGCGCTTGTACAAAGGCTGGAATGTAACAAAAGCCCACCAAGAGTCTTACCTAAGCTTCTCCTGGGCCTTAAAGTATGACAAAATAATGAAGGAATTCTTAACAGGACCCATTTAGGATCAAACAAGCTTTACTGGGGGTCTGAAGGAACTCCCCAAACCTCCATGGTTTAGCAGGAGATAAGGGTACTCACCCCAGCACCTAGACTCATTTAGATTAAAGAAACTTACTAAGACTCCAGAAGAAGGTCTTCGGGACTCAGATCTTAGTTACAGATTAAAAGAAGTTAATCACCTATGTCTTAGATGAATGCACACTTACACGTAGACATGTAACTTAGGAGGTATATAAGCTCTGAAAAACTTTTTAAATCTTGAGTTGGTCTGGCGATAACTTTCAGGACTTCTCCCTGTAACTGGTTACAGAAATAAAAACTATCTTCCTCCCCAGTTCATCTGCATCTCATTAGTGGGCCGTGAGAAACAGAAGCCGGACCCTTGGTTTGGTCTAGGAACAAGGTTTTACAGGCTCTCTTATACAAAACATTAGTTGGACATGCTGGCAGGTGCCTATAATCCCAGCTACTCGAGAGGCTGAAGGCTGGAGAATCGCTTGAACCCAGGAGGCAGAGGTTGCCTGGGTTCAAGTGAGTCAAGATCACGCCACTGCACTGCAGCCTGGGCAACAGAGCATGACTCGGTCTCAAAAAAAACAGTGAAAATATAACCTACTACAGTTCAACAAATATTTCTCAAGTATCTACTTTGTTCAAAGTACCAGAATTCCAGGTCTTCAACCTACCTGTAGCTGAAGTCTTTGGGGAGCTTTTAAAAGCACCCAGGCTCCAGACAATTAAATCAGAAGCTTTGGGGTTGAGGTCCAGGCACTGGTAGTTTTAGAAGCTCCCTAGGTGATTCTAATTTGCAGGCTGAGAACCACAGTACCAGATGCTGCTAGGTAACAGAAGACTCAAGCACCAGTCCCTACACTGTACTTAAGCTTACAATTAAGTTGAGGGATAGACAAGTGGCAACAACAACCTGACCCAAAGCAGAGTGAGTTTTAAGCACCCGAAAGGGCTCAAAGGAGGAAGGGATTTCTCCCTAGGGCTGCAGTGTCCAATTTGGTAGCCACTAGTCACACGTGGTTATTCAAATTTAAATGAAAATAAAATGTAAAATTCAGTTTCTCAGTCACACTAGGCACAATTCAAGTGCTCAAAAACCACGTGGCTTCTAGCCACCACATTGGACAGTGCAGATGTAGGAATATTTCCATCATCACAGAAGGGTGACATTGGTTAGTGCTGGGCTAAAGGGCCCAAAAAAGGGAAGGCATTTAAAGCTAAATGGCTGAGTTAGAAAGTGGTCCACACAGACTTGGGCCAAAGCATGGCTATGGTCAAGACGAAGAATGTTCAAGAATCAGAAAGTAGAGTACACGGGGCTAGATCTTGATAAGTGGACATTAAAGGATTCAATCAACAACTACAAATGAGAGAAGTTGTTGAATCAGGCTACCTGGGTTCAATCCGAGTTCTCTCACTAATGGGTGACTCTGGCAAGTTATTTAAGCTCCCTAGAACTTGGTGGCTTCATCTGTAAACTATGCACTTTTTTAGGAATCCACTGTTACATATTAGTAAATACGATTTAATCATACAATGTACAATGGGGATATTACCTACCTTGCAGGACTGTGAAGAAAATTAAGTGGAATAACATGCATAAAGGCTTTATTGCAATGCCCATCACATAGAAGTTGCACAGAAAATGAAAGTTATTATCATCACTACTCCAAATTCAGAAACACGCTGCAATAAGCCTTGAAAGCACCATTACCTGTGTGGCTCCTCTGGTGGATTGCTAAAAAGTGATTATACTTAAAGACCTTGCCACAGTCTTTACAACGAGCTTCAGGGCCTCCAGGGCGCTTTCTCCTTCCACAGATCCTCTTGGCTGAAACATGGTCCTCCTGATCCCCAACAAGTTTGTAATCTTTAAGTTTGACGGATCTCCGAATCATCCGCTTGCTGTACCGACTCTGGCTGGCCTGGCCATCCTGGGTCTTGGGATCATAGTTCTCATCTTTTTCAACTGGGATTTCCTCCTCTCTACTTGGCTCACAAGCAGGCTCCGATTCTTCCTTTTCTTTTGCTGCAATCTGCTCATTCAGTACACCACTGTCTCCTTTAACCACAAAGTTTTGTCTATTCTGAACGGAATTGTTCACTCTTAGCTGTATTTCTTCCTCTGCAGCCAGTTCTGATTTCTCCTCCTGCGGTGTGTTGACTTTCTTCGGTCTTCCCCGTTTCCGCTTTGGAGGATCGTTTTTCTTATTAGAGATAACAACCACTGGAGCACCAGCAGTGTTCAAAGTTGTTGGCTTTGGGGAGCTGTGATTATTTTGCAAGTCTGTGTAAGCCTTTACCAGGTCGTAGACTTTTAAGAACTGAGCAGTAGCCAGGATTTGTTCTGTACTTTTGTCACTGGCATGGAGATAACCTGTGTAGATAAATTCCAGCAGGATACCAAAGGTGTCTGCAACCATGCCTTCCAGCATATAAATGGATTGGCCAATCTCACCCTCTTCTGCAAACATCATTGAGAAGTATTCACTACTGGCAGCAAGTAAGGCTTTGTGGGCCCGGAAATGCACGTTCTCCACGATTAAAGTAATGTCACAGAGGAAGTCTTTCTTCCTCTGATCCGCAAAACTGGCCAGGACAGTGTCACTGTGAGTGACCGAGTGTACGACAAGCTGCCCAGAAGGATCTGGCAATGTTTCTGCCATTTTCTTCAGAAGCCACGAAGGCTTAAATCTGAAACAAGAAAACAAGGTTTAAAAAGGAGGAAGCACTGTTTAAAAGGTTAATACCAGCCCACATATCTTCCTATTCACATCATTAACTGAATTTTACCATTACCATTTTTAGTTAATTGCCTGTCTAAAAACTTAGCTCTGGGCCCAGACGCAGTGGCTCACACCTATAATCCCAGCCTGACAAACATGGTGAAACCCAGTGTCTACTAAAAATACAAAACATTAGCCAAGTGTGGTGGCGCATGCCTGTAATCCCAGCTACTCAGGTGGCTGAAGGCAGGAGAATCGCTTGAACCCAGGAGGCAGAGGTTGCGGTGAGTCAAGATCACGCCACTGCACTGCAGCCTGGGCCACAGAGGAGGCCAAGGCGGGTGAATCGCTTGAGATAAGCATGGGCAACATGGTGAGAATCCATCTATACAAAAAATATAAAAATTAGCCGGGCATGGTGGCGCCTGCCTGTGGTCCCAGCTACCGGGGAGGCTGAGGCAGGATCATCACCTAGGCCTGGATGTTCAAGGCTGCAGTGAGCCGTGATCACGCCACTGCACTCCAGCCTGGGCGACAGAACGAGACCCCCACCTCAAAAAATAAAAAAAAAAAACTTAGCTCTGGATTCTTATTCCTGCCGCACATTACCTAGCTGGGTGACTCTCCAATACTCATGGAACAGTTCAGGGTGTGCCTTCTCTAAAATGAAGGAATGGGAACAACCATCTCCAAAGTCCTCCGCAGCACGAACTTTCTATGATTGCACAACTATTTCAAGGTGAACGAAGCCGCCTCCATCTTCCAGATTATTAGCCATTTCGTGTGAGGGAACCAATGTGAAAAGAGTGAAGAAACATGTATGTACAAAGTGAATGTGAGGTAGCGGCAATAACAGAGCAATAACGTAAGCCGCGTGCGGCCGCCAGCCAGACGTGGGGCGGCGCGGAGTCCCCGGAACCCCGGGTCGACAGAGCAGGGAGAGGTGGCGCGCAAAGACCCCCCGCCTCCCGGCCCAGGCCCCGCGAGCCCGCCCCTGGAGCAGACGGCTGCGGAGGGGTCGGTGCGGCCGACCTACCTCTCAGGGCGGCCGGTGGGGTCCGGGTCGCCGCCAGCCCACCTAGCGGCCTGGCGGGAGACCCGCGCCGGGCCCCGCTGGCCCTCTGCTCCACTCGGCCAGTCTCTGGTGCTTCTGCGCCGCTCCGGCTTCTGCCCCTGCGCCGCCGACGAAGCCACGGCCAACCCGGAAGCGCGGCGCCGAGAGCAGCCTGCGCGCGGACGCCGGACCACGTGGCCCGCAGGCGCCCCTGGAGGCGGGGCTCACCAGAGCTGCGGGGCGGGGCAGGGAGGGGCAGCCGAGGCGTGACGAGACAGCGGGCCGGGAGCCAGGGGCCGCGGCGGGGCGGGGAGGAGCGGCAGCAGTTTGGGGTCGGGGGTCGGGGGTCGGGGGTCGGGGGGCGGGGCGGGGCGAGATAGAAGGCCCGGGCCTGACGCCGGGGCGGGGCGGGGCGCAGCATGGGGGAGGACGGGGGCAGGCGGCGGGGCGCTGGCCGGGGCGGGGCGGGGCGGGGCGGGGCGCAGGCCGGGGCGGGGCGGGGCGGGGCGGGGCGCAGCATCGGGGGAGGGACGGTGGCAGGCGGCGGGGCGCTGGCCGGGGCGGGGCGGGGCGGGGCGGGGCAGGGCGGGGCGCAGGCCGTGGCGGGGGGGCGGGGCGCAGCATGGGGGAGGACGGGGGCAGGCGGCGGGGCGCTGGCCGGGGCGGGGCGAGGCGGGGCGCAGGCCGGGGCGGGGCGGGGCGGGGCGGGGCGCAGCATCGGGGGAGGGACGGTGGCAGGCGGCGGGGCGCTGGCCGGGGCGGGGCGGGGCGGGGCAAGGCGGGGCGCAGGCCGTGGCGGGGGGGCGGGGCGCAGCATCGGGGGAGGGACGGTGGCAGGCGGCGGGGCGCAGCATCGGGGGAGGGACGGTGGCAGGCGGCGGGGCGCAGCATCGGGGGAGGGACGGTGGCAGGCGGCGGGGCGCTGGCCGGGGCCGGGCGCGGGCCGGCGCCCGGCGGAGGGCACCGCCCGGGAGCCCAGGCAGGAGCGACCTTTTCGGCGAATTGGGGGCAATGGACAGGAGAGGCGTTGTAACCCTGCACTTTGGGAAGTTTTATATCGTATTAAACTGTTAGCTTGACGCCAATACCTTAATCAATTTTATCTCTTCTTTGACACTGAATCTGGTGTTACTGGATGTGTAAAGGCATGAATCGCCTTTACTGTCTTCATTGTCGTCATCATCACCATCATCATTATCTAGTGCTAATATAATAACTATTACTTATCTCCTAAATGTTTTTCATATCTGCCTCCTTTTCATCCCCACTCCCGATGCCTTAGTCCAAGGGAATGAAGAGAGCATTGCAGTCGGAGAAACCTGAGTTCTGAGAGATCTTGGGCAAATTACTTACCCTCACAACTTCTTTACCTTTTTGCAGATGTTAATACTAGTGCCACTTTGGTAGGGTTGCAGTTACGTAAACAAGATTAAGTATGGAATGGGCTTAGGAAGTGCCTGGTTTAATTCATCTGCTGTGATTAAAATGATCATTATTATTCAGACTTTGATCATCTTTCTTCAATAGACTGTTTAGGGTTTCTTTGTGATTTCAGCTGCAGTTTTGTTCCCTTTAATACGCAGGAGTACAGAGGATCTCTCCAAGTGTGTATGAGATCCAGAGTCTAGAGTCACTCCTTGGCTTAGAATCCATGTGGCTCTCACATACCCTCTGGATAAAGTCCAAGCTTTTTTTTTTTTTTTTTTTTTTTTTTTTTTTTTTTTTTTTTTTGAGACGGAGTTTCGCTCTTGTTACCCAGGCTGGAGTGCAATGGCACGATCTCGGCTCACCACAACCTCCCCCTCCTGGGTTCAGACAATTCTCCTGCCTCAGCCTCCTGAGTAACTGGGATTACAGGCACGCGCCACCATGCCCAGCTAATTTTTTGTATTTTTAGTAGAGACGGGGTTTCACCATGTTGACCAGGATGGTCTCGATCTCTTGACCTCGTGATCCACCCGCCTCAGGCTCCCAAAGTGCTGGGATTACAGGCTTGAGCCACCACGCCCGGCCCCAAGCTTCTTAATATGGTCTACAAGCCCAATCCAAATCTACTCCGCACCTGCTTCCATCCATTTGTTTCAGCATTTTCTCTCTTTGCCAACACCTAGTTACTTATTATTTATTATTCTGCCCATTTCCAGATTCCCAACATGCCATCTATAGCCTCCCTGATTTTGAACCTGGAGGTGTAATTAGCAACCTGGATCTTACATTGTTACTAGTTTTTATTAAAACTAGCTTAAGGCACATGTGCTCCTTCTTTGTGGTTTCCCTTTCATCTTGAATTGTTCCTAAATCCTCTGGATTTGTAGGGGTACAAGTGGGATGGGGGAGCACTCCCTGACTTCTGCATACCAGCAGGAAGTTAGCTGCCTCATTGTTTCTTGCTGCTACAAGGGCTGCAGCCAAAACACTGGCCCTCCAGAGGTCCTCAGTGGCATAAGATGACTCAGTGCCAAGGTAAGCCAGGTACTCCCATTTCCTCATTCAGTCATTGCTCACTGGAGCACAACTCTGTGAGGGAAGACTCAGTCTGGAGGATCTTCCAGCATTAGCCACCCACAACACAGACTAGCCCTTTTTTCAAGGCAATTTTGCTTTGGATCCATATTGACTTTTTCGAAACTTTTGTTGTTGTTAAGGCCAGTTACAGGCCTTCTTCACAGGTTAAGAAGGCCCTAACAGGTGACATACATTCATCTAACAAATATTTATTGAGTGCCTACTAAGTGCCAGACATTGGCATCAGGTGCTGGGGATACAGCAACTAACAAGGCTTTTGCTCTCATGAAGCTTACATTCTACTAAGGGGAGACAGGACAAGTATACCAGTAAATGAATTAATATTATAGTTTCAGAAAGTGTTAAATTTTATAAAGAATGATGATGAAGACTGACAGGGAAGTGAGATCAGGATAGGGTGACATTTGAACTGAGATCTGAATGACATGGAGACACCTGGGGAAGATCTAGAATAAGAACGTTCTAGGCAAGAGAAAAGCAAGCATAAAAAGCTCTGAGATTAGGAAGATGCATCTGAGGAACAGCAAGGACTGTGTGGCTGGAGCACAGTGAGTGAGGGGCGGTATGGCAGCAGATGGAGTGGAGAGTTGACAGATTTCACAAATAAAGACACAGGACACCCAATTAAAAAAAATAAATGCTGGTCTCAGCCTCCCAAGCTGGGATTACAGGCATGCCTAGCCAAAAAAGAATTTTTTTCATATAAATTTAGTGTGAAGAGTGTACAATGTTTATAACATCTCCAGTAGTGTACAGCAATGTCCTAGGCCTTCACATTCACTCATCATTCACTAGCTGACTGTTGAGCAACTTCTATGCCTGTAAGCTCCATTCATGGTAAGTACCCTATTTAGGTGTACTTTTTTTTTTTTTTTTTAATCTTTTAAACTGTTTTGTTTTGAGACAAAATCCCACTCTGCTGCTCAGGCTGGAGTGCAGGGCATGCTCTCAGCTAACTATAACCTCTACCTCCTGGGCTCAGGTGATCCTCGCATCTTAGCCTCCTGAGTAGTTTCGACTACAGACACATGTTACCACACTCCGCTAAATTTTTTTGAGGGGAGGTATTTTTTTGTAGAGATAAGGTTTTGCCATGTTGTCCAGGCTGGTCTTGAACGCCTGGGCTCAAGTGCTCTGCCCACCTAGGGCTCTCGAAGTGCTAGGATTACAGGCATGAGCCATCAGCATACTGTATTTTAAGTGTCTTTCTTATGTTTTGATATGTTTAGATACATAATACTACTGAGTTACAGCTGCTTACAGTACTCAGTACAACAACATTTTGTACAGGTTTGTAGTGTAGGAGCAATAGGTTGTACCATATAGCCTAGGTGTGTAGTAGACTATCCCATCTAGGTTTGTGTAAATTCACTCAGTAGTGTTTGCACAGTGATGAAATCACCTAATGATACATTTCTCAGAACATATCCCTGTCATTAAGCAATGCATGACAGATACAGCTGGTTTCTCAACAGCAACGGTAGAAGCCAGAGGTTGGTGAAATGATACTTTCAAAATTCACCTAAAATTTGTTTTTATACACTACAATTATCATGGACAAGGACAAACAATTTTGGTCAAACAATAAAAGTATTAACCTCCAACAAACCCGTACCATAGAAAGAAAAATAACACCAAGAGGAATATAAGAAGGAGTTGTAAGCAAAAAAAAAAAAAAAAAAAAGAGAGAAAAGTAAATATGAGGGAAATCTCAACAAACATCGATTATGTAAAATCATGTCTAATTTGAAGAGTAAACAAATAACGTAGATCTAAAATCTTGAATGAAAATACAATGTAAGATGGGAAACTGGTTATCCGAATTCCAGTGTTTTAAGGGTACAGCTACTGATTACCTTGAGGCTTTACATGCACATGGTGAAAGAGTCAGGGACAGCCACTTAATTAGTACAAATAGAGCACATACTTCAAACGTTGTAGAGGAGATAATGGCATCTAAAAGTTATTGGTCAATGCCAGGTCAGGTGCAGTGGCTCATGCCTGTAATCCCAGCACTTTGGGAGGCCAAAGCGGGTGGATCACTTGAGGCCAGGAGTTCGAGACCAGCCTGGCCAGTATGGCAAAACCCCATCTCTACTAAAAATATATAAATTAGCTGGGTGTGGTGGCACAGCTACTTGGGAAGTTGAGGCATGAGAATTGCTTGAACCCAGGAGGCAGAGGTTGCAGTGAGCTGAGATCATGCCGTTGCATTCTAGCCTGGGTGACAGAGCAAGACGCTGTCTAAAAAAAAAAAAAAAAAATAAAGAAGGAAAAAGGAAAAGATGGAGAGGATGTTGAAAAGGTAGGAAGAGCCAGATCATGTAGTCTTTTATCAAGGAAAAGGAGTTTGGATTTTATTTTAACTGAAATAGGAGACCACTGGAAGATTTTTCAAAAGGACTGTTGAATCTGACTTATGTATTCAAAAATTACTACAGCTGCTAGATGAAGAGTAGATCCTAGAGGGACATGAGTGGAGGCATAGAGATGACAGTGACAGCAGTGTAAAATGTGAGAAAAGCCCATATTCAAGGTAGATTTAGGGGATAAGTCTTTCTGACAGGACTTGCTGAGAATGGATGTGGGGAGTGATGGCAAAAATGCAATCAAGATTGACTCCTGGGTTTGGGGCTAAATCCACAGAAGGTACATTATTACCATTAACTGATCTGGAGGAAGGGAAGTTGGGTCGAATAATAAGTATGGGGTGGACATACTAAATTTGAAATGTTAGCTAGATAACAAAGTATAGTAGGCGGTCATAGGTAACAATCTGGAGTTACAGAGCTGAGAACAAAATTGAGATATTCATAATAGAGTTATCAGAGCATAGATTATAAACTGTAAGATCAGTTGCAGAGTGAATATTGATAAAAGGGCTCTCTTCTCCAAATCTAGTCTCCACTCTTTTCTCTCTTTTTTTTTTTTTTTTTTTTTTTTTTGCCTTGAGAGGCTACAGGGACTCATGGACTCCATTGTCAAAGCCCTGTGCTGACTGACTTCCAGGTGTGCTATGTCAGTGGAGAACCTGCCAGATTGGCGGAGGGAGAAGATTATGATCATCTGGCAATTCAAGGTTAGTGGAAGTCCTTTGTCATGATGAAGGGCATAAAAAACATTTGTGTGGCCTGGGATGGTTGGCTGACAACTATAGCTGAAAGGAACTATAGTCCAAGGCTCGTTACGACTTAAAGGGATTTAGGGAGAACCGAAGGATAATTGTCAATGTTCAATGCCAATCGTGCATCTTTAGAGGGATTTTACAGTGCTAATCCAGTAGTGCTCCAATTTCCAGAGCCCCTGTGTCCTGTACTACACAAGGACAGGGAGTGTATCGGCTTATATTTTAATCTCCTACTATACGTAGACCGGTAGAATTCTTGTAAATATACACATGCTTGTGTATGCTAAGCACTCTTCAACATGCCTCTCACAGGTCTGGTAAATACATGTACTCACAAACGAATTCTTGGAATGCCTTTCACCCCCTGGTTATAATCTCAAATGGGACTTATTTTTCCAATTTTTACATGCTTTGATTCTAAAAGGTCCATTTAATTCAGATGTCACTCCCTCTGAGAATTCTTCCCAGAACCAACTGAGGTTAAGGGCGCTCAGGCTTTGTAGATATTTTTTTACCCAGGTCTTCATTTGTTGTTGTTGAAGAAGAAGAAGGAGGGGGCGGGGGCGGGGGCGGGGGCGGGGAGGGGAAGAAGAAGATGAATTACCTGAATTAAACAAATTATCAAATGAATTAAGAAAAAAATGAAAAATACATAATTGAAAATGTTTAAAAACGATAGTATTTATTACTGTACTTTGAGTTTTGAGGAATTTAAAACCGCAGTTCACACTGTATCCTGAAATAAATTCTAGAAGACTGAAATAATTTAACGTATAGTTTTTAAAACACAAATAAGTGAATACGTAGAAGAAAACAGAACAGAATATTCCATCTCTAAAGATCGAAGAATTTCCAGAGCTTAGAAAACTATTAAAAATCAGCCTGGCCAACATAGTGAAACCCCGTCTCTACTAAAAATTCAAAATTCAGCCAGGCGCAGTGGCTCACACCTGTAATCCCAGCACTTTGGGAGGCTGAGGCAAGGGGCTAACCTGAGGTCAGGTGTTCAAGACCAGCCTGGCTAACATGGTGAAACTCCGTTTCTATTAAATTACAAAAAATTAGCCAGGTGTGGTGGCACGCACCTATAATCCCAGCTATTCGGGAGCTGAGGCAGGAGAATAGCTTGAACCTGGGAGGCAGAAGCTGCAGTGAGCCAAGATCATGCCATTGTACTCGGTTTGGGAAACAAGTGAAACTCTGGGCCAGTGCAGTGGCAGGCAGGTCATGAGGTAAAGAGACCAAGACCATCCTGGCCAACATGGTGAAACCACATCTCTATTAAAAATAAAAAATAAGCTGGGCATGGCGGTGTGTGCCTGTAATCCCAGCTACTAAGGGAGTCTGAGACAAAAGAATCACTCGAACCCGGGAGGCGGAGGTGGCAGTGAGCTTAGAATGAACCACTGCACTCCAGCCTGGCACCAAAGCGAGATTCCATCTCAAAAAAAAAAAAAAAAAAAAAATCAGAAAGGTATGATGAACAGGTTTTATGTTAGTACCTAAAAAATAGAATATATTTATTACAAAAGGTTGATGTCTATATTACAAAAAGAACTAATGCGGAACAACTTTTAAATCTCACTATTAGTACAGATTGAAGCAGCAAGGTTCTGCTTTTCACCTATTAAAGAAAAAAAACTATGAAGATAATAGCCACATGATCGTTAAAAAGTATTAAAATTGGTGCTCCTGGAAGCAGTATGAATTGCTATAACTATTTTGGAGAGTTGCTTGGTAATATGAATTGTGAATATCCATCTAAGAATATTCATGCCCTTTAACCCAGCAATTTTATTTCTCAGAATTTTTATCAGGCGAATGATCCTAAATATAAGAGAGAAAGATTCAACACATTATTTTATTTATTTATTTTTAAAACTTTTGTAGAGATAGTCTCACTATGTTGCCCAGGCTCGTCTCGTCTCAAACTCCTGAGCTCAAGCATCTTCCCACCTTGGCCTCCCAAAGTGCTGGGATTATAAGCATGAGCCACTGTGTCCAACGTCAACATAGCATTTTAAAATATAGTACAGCAGTACACAGGCCAGCAATAGGAATGGTCAAATATAGCATGTCTACTCAGTGTAGATCTGAGTGTAACTCTTAAAAAAAAAAAAAAAGGAAGGAAAGGAAATATTCCAAAATCCTTTTCCTGCTTTTCCACATTTCATTTACTGTTTGATTTAGGATCTGTCAGATGGAGACTGCTTCTCCAATCTGAGTGTTGCTGTGAAAATGACATATAGACAAGCCATGGAGAGGCATAGGCTGGTTGGAGTTTCCCTCGATCTCAAAGCTGCACTGCCTCAGTCTCTTCCTGAAGCACACAAGGTTGGGGCAGCAGCTGGAGGATAGGGGTGGGCACAAAGGAGCCTCTGTGAGCCTCAGTGAGCACCATGGCCTGGACACCCACTCTGTTATTATTTCACACAGGGAAGGTTTAAGGGTCCCTGGACACCCATTCAAAATATTCTTTCATCATATTTGGGATGCTAGTTAATGGATTATTTATAATAATATGCAAGCATAATTTCTAAACAAAAGCAGAATTTCAATAAGAGGTTTTAAAAGGATACATGTTCTTATTGCAGAAATGCTGTTCCACCTTGTTAGGGACACAGACCCCTTGATGTGGAAAACATGACGTGCTCTCCTGAGAAGGAAAGCAAACATGATAGGTGGGTGTGAGTGCCATATGGAGTGGGCCTGGAGGGGGAGTGGTTCTCAGGCTCCGACAAGAAGACTTTCCCAAGTGTTGTATTTTTCTTGTACTCTAAACTACACCCACACACACAGACACACACGAAGGATACTACTGACACTAAAGAACAATGACACTGTGATGGTGGTTTCCAAGATGTGCTTACAATGCAGGAAATGGGAAGGGTAAGAGCAAGACTCTGTAGTTATGCAGATCAGGGTCTGAATCTGGATACAACTTATGTGATCTTGGATAGGAAGCTCTTCTCATGTGTAAGAATGAGATAATGCGTAAAAAGCCACTAGCACACTCTCTCTGGCCACATAGAAAGCAGCCAGGAAATGGTAGCTGTGCTGGCAGTTATTCTAAATAAGGTCCCAAGTGTAGCTAACTGTAGTTACATGTGAGTGGTAGGCACCTGGAATGTCCAGCGCTAGAGGCTACTCTAGGAAATTTGACTCCTCACTTCTTTCCCACTGCTACTACCTGCTACACTCTGCTGTACAGATTTGCTCAGAGGAAGAGAGACTCTATGGCGAGAGGTGAAAAGGGAGAATCACACGGTTTTTGGTTGCCAGCTCAGCTCAGGGACAGAGCTTCTTTCTATTAAGGGAAGAGAAAGGCCATTTGCCCTAGTTTTGTGCAGAATTCAGCAGCTCCAGCACAATGACGCATGAGATGTTAGATCTCAGAAGGCAGCATCTTTGGGCTTGTAGAGTTCTCAGGGTGAAGCCATACTAGAGAACTTCATCCCCAGAGGATGTGCAGTGGGACCACATGGGACACACCCTGGAGACCCCAAGAAACATTTGGTGGTATCTTGCAGGGACTGCTGCCCTTCATCAAGGCAGGGACACTGAAGCAGTGAAGTTTGGGTTTAACTGCTAAAGCAAACTCCTAACACCCATAGGCTGAAAAGACCTAAGAACATTTATATCTTGTTAAGAATGAAAAAACCAGTAGATTGCAGTTGGTGATAGAAAGATGGTAAATTACAGGCATTAATAGAAATGGACAAGGAACAAAAATGGGGAGGGACTTAAGTTGCCAGCGAAACCTGGTAGCTATTGGCAACTCCCAGTCTCCCGAAGAAGTAAAGGCTTTTAAGGTTTATCCTAACTTTGACGATAGGCTTCTAACTTTTGTTTAAAAATCATTTTATTATAAAATATATAATGCAAAGACATATAAAAAAGGCGTCTAGTTTTTTTTTTTTTTTTAACTTCTTGGCTTCTAGTCTTTAACATTACTGAATTTATAGAGCTAAACCATCTGTTGTGGAGATTAAGAAATGAAAGCTCAGAGAAATTTACCCAAGATTACACAGTCAATGGTCATATTTTTTGATTTTTTAAGAGTCAATCTTGCTGTTTCACATTCTAGATCTTTTTATATTGCTGCTGAAAATTGATCTTATTTAAAAAATCTCATTAAATTCAATTTAGTAAGTTTTCCTCTAGCATATACTTTTTGATAAACATCATATATAATGACTCTGGTTTTCTTTCATCCTTTTTAAAATTCCAGGTAATTTCTAATTATAAAATAAGCTATAAAGCATGCTGCAATGAATACTTAAGAAAAAGAAAAGAGGCAGCGAGCCAGTTGTTGCAAAATCCATTTATTTTTTTGGGAAAATGACAGTATCTTATGTTCACAAAGTCTGCAAACAATTTCTTATGTACAATGTATAACCCATATTTTGTAACAACATTCATTTATAACAATGTTAATTGTGTTTCTTAAAGCTTTCTAACATTTAATGAGTAATTTTAACAGACACTGGCTTTTCTACTGAAAATGTTAAAAAGGAAAATATACTTACTAAATGAGTTACTTAAATTTTCTATATGGAATTATAGATGGAATGTCTATTTTGTTAAATCATCAAAGTTCAGGCAAAGAGCAACACATTTTAAAATTGTTTTAAAACTTATGTTTATATAAGCATGCTCCTTACTGGCTGGCAGACCTTGAGTTCATGTGAAGTCTGCTAGCCATGTGAAGTCTGCTAGTTGCTCAGGTGGCAAAAGTACTTCTGAGAGGCCCAGATTTTCAAACTTCTGTCAGTTTTCCTCTGTCACTTTCAGATAACTCTTGAGATTCAGGTTGCTGTCACCTAAGTAAATTACCCATTAATTGGGTCTATATTTCTGAGAGAGAGAAAGGTCTGTAACTTATGATCAAAGTCAATGGCTCTGAACTGAGGTTCCTTGTATTTTCTCGTCATCTTGGAACCCAGGTATGTTATGAGTTCACATCTTTCCATAAACTGCTCCATCTTCTTCTTATACTTTTTTCTTGTATATTCAGAAGCTTTGGGATTAAATGCTGTAGAAAATTTCACAGAACTGTGAATAATTTCTGCTAGGTAGTGAGTCATTAGATGAAAGAGAAGGCAACCTGGATGCATATTTCAGTTAGGTACGTAGTTATGGTTGAGAAGATATCCAAATCCCAAATAAAATGTGGAGAGTATTCTGTTTTAGGTAATAACTGCCTATATTCACCCTTCTTTATGGCATGGATTATTGAGAGCTCACTATATTACTCATAGTCCTTACTTTGAAAACTAGAAATTTAACTTTGATATTTTATTTAAAATATTTGCCCTGTATTGTATTTGCTACACACACACACACACACACACACACACACACACACACACACACACACCACTCTCTCTAACAAAGCAGGCAACTCAGTTTAACAATCCTATTCATCACTTATACTACCATTAATGTTAAATTCATTCTGAGTAGTGAATCATTAAAAAAGACATACCTTTTAGATGAAGTGCTATGTAGAGTAGTGCAGATCTCCTTATACTTAAGAAGGGGAACTTGGGCTTTAAACATCCTGCTGAATTCATTGCTTTAATTAGAGAAGTTGCAATACCCTGCAGGGAGGGGACAATTCAAATTATGTATATACTTGAGTTTGGTTTCTTTCCTCAGTGCCAATAGATAAAGAGGCAAATATTATTTCTTTGCCTCAAATATCCTTCTGGAGTAGGGATAGGGCTTATAAATATGGTTAGATGACCAGTTAGCCAACAGCAAAGAAATAAAAATATGTTTGATTAGGAAAAATGAAAATTACAAACTGGCTTAGTGCCAGCTGGGCGATGGATCGGCATATGGGCTTCATTACACAAGTCTCTCTATTTTTATATGTTTGACATTTTTTTATAACAAAAAGAGAAGAAAAAAAAGGACCCTGGGCTTTGCGTTATCTTGGCCCGCATCTGCTTCCATTCTCAGAAATGGCCAGACTGCCTCCCACTCTGAGGACTCATGGCCACCTAACAAGGAATTCCAGAGACCACAGTAGCTAGTGCTGGCAAGATTCCAGAGCCCAGAAGGTAATAAGAGGCCCTTCTGATAAAATTTGGCCTTCATGAGAATACTCCTCTCTGGGTGGGCTTCATCTGGCATTTTGATGTTAAACCAGACTGAAGGCTAACCTTACAGGCAAGTTGAAAAAATCAGAGTGGTTAAGAATTACTGACAAAGGTTTGAAATTGTGCCCTAGGCATTTATTTTGTAGATTTTTAAAAAGTTTTAAAAATAGGCACATATACACCATGGAATACTATGCAGCCATAAAAAATGATGAGTTCGTGTCCTTTGTAGGGACATGGATGAATCTGGAAACCATCATTGTCAGCAAACTGACACAAGAACAGAAAAATAAATACCGCATGTTCTTACTCATAGGCAGGTGTTGAACAATGAGAACACATGAACACGGGGGGAGCATCACACACTGGAGTCTGTCGTGGGAGAACAGGGGAGGGTCAGCAGTGGGTAGGGAGGTTGGGGAGGGATAACATGGGGAGAAATGCCAGATATAGGTGACGGGGGGATGGAGGCAGCAAACCACATTGACATGTATGTACCTATGCAACAATCCTGCGTGTTTTGCACATGTACCCCAGAACCTGAAGTGCAAGAAAATATATATTTTTTAAAAAGCTTTAAAATAGTAAAAATAAAATTGTAAAGATAGTTGTTGGCTGCTGCTAAGTTTTGCTATTCTTAAAAAATTATACTTGGATAAATAAAATATAACTTAAATAGGATAAATAAATAAGAGTAAATAAAACTGACTTTATCTGGATGTGGGGCAAAATATGGGCTTTTTGGTTTGGTTGTGTCACTGTAACTCCACTCTTTCGAGTAGTGAGTGAACCACCCTCTCCCAGACTGAATCTGCACATTCCAAATTATGAAAAAGTTTCACAGACACTGAAATTCAAAAGTAAGAACCAAACTACATATATATAATTCAAATGGAAACAATTTTGTGATGATCTACTTTCTCTTTACTTTGGCGCAGATATTTCAGAATTAGCTATGGAAGCAGGGGATTTTCACACATTTTATTTTAAACACTACACATAAACAAAATAGGCTGAGTGAATTTGCAGCTTAAAATAGAAAACTCTGCCTTGAATTTGATTGTTCCCAAAATGAAAATTAGTGTTAAAAAGAAGAAATCATTTGTATTCTTCTAACACATATGACAGAAAATTAAGTAAAAGAACCTGTTCCAGATATCCAGGCAAAGGAAGACTAGTAAGAAGTATCGGTTCCCTTAATGGAGGAAGCTTGTATGGAAGCTTCTGTTCCCAGTATTTCAGTGGTGACCTAAGAACACAAAGTTCATTAGTTGGATGCTCACAGTTATACCCAGTGTGTATAGATAGGAATAGACAAGAGACTATTAGAAGATAAAGTTCACTACTTGTTTTTCTGCACTGGAGAAAATGATACAAGTGGGAAGGCTGGGGCTCCAGGAAGTGCACAGCTACTCACGTCAACTGGGTACCCAGCCCTACTCACCTACTCTCAGTTTTCTCATTTTACACAGTAATGATATAAAACTTTCTTTATTTTCCTCAAACTTCTGACTCTCCCAAATGCCCCGTCACCCCAGGCGGATTCCATGCTATACTCAGGGAAGCCGTGGGGATGGGACTTCCTCAGCCCATCACAAGCAGAGCCACCCACATGTTCTCTTCCTGTGGAGGAGGTGCCTCCCATCTGAGACCACCACACCCTCTCTCCAGGCATCTTACTACAGCAGCTGCTGGCTCCCTGCCCTGGCATCATTGCCACTTCCTTCTTTATTGGGTTCTTCCCATGCACATGCATTTAAACATCTTCATAATTCCCCATTAAAAAAAAAAAAAAAAGAAAAACCACCTTTACTCCTTAAATCCTATATGCCTTCCAGAAATGAACATCTCTTCTCTTTTCACAATTAAACTTCTTCAAACAGTGGCTTCACGAGAGATTGCAAGGTACCACACAAATTTTATCTGCAGATGGGATTTGATGCACATATATTTTATCTTTAAATTTGAATCAAACATGGATGTTTAGGAATCTGAAGAATTTAAACAGCAATGTGCTTTCCAGATTATTCCAGCAGGAGATGGGTAGCTGCTGGTCTCTTCAGCTGGCCATGTGCAGTCCAGTGTGCAGCAGGCCCTCAACTCCTGTGTCTTCACACCCAGCCTGCTTGCCTCCGTCCCTCACCTCCTGGCTGCTGTCGGTATCTGTGTTTGCTTGTAACCTCTGGACTACAGGCAAGAGCTCAGTTTCCACAGCTCTCATCTGCTCCTCGGAGCTCTGTAGTTGACTTCCTCTCATGTCCCCGGACAAAACCATTCTTGGCAAGATTACCAATGACCTGCTATTCCCTAAATCTCAAATGCTTTTCAGCCCTCGTCTTGCTTGACCTCTGAGCAGGATTCAAACCTGTTGCCACACCATCCCTCCCCTCTCCTCCCTCAACTCTCCTCATCCCGGCTCTCCGTTCATGTCTCTGTAGTTCATCTTTCTCAGTCTCCCTCATAAGCTCTTCTGGCATTCCTGCATTGGTGTTTCTCAGGCCGTGGTCCCAAGCCCGCTGCCTTCCCCACATAACTGTGGTGAGCTGAAACATGCCATCGTATTTCAGACAAGATCATTCTAGCAGCCTCATCACTGGTAGTCCTGCCTCCAACCCATGCTCTACACTTTGGTAGTGGTCTGACTCCAGAGCAAATTTGATTCTTACACTAACCTCACTTAAAATCAGTCAATGTGCTCAGATTGCCTTCAGGATCACTATGAGGACACAAACCATGTATATCATGTGAGTCCATGAAACCGCAAATGCTTCATGGTGGTCTTACTTGACCTCCTGCACTCTGACCCTGCCCCCCACCTCCAGCCTCGCCTTCACTTGGTCCCCTCTCCACATCGCATCCAGCTATGCTGAAGTTCCTGCAGCTCAGGAAGACCCTAGGCCAGGTTTGTTGTTGGTCCCTCTGCTTGGAACATGTCCCTCTTTCCCTTCGACTTGCCAATTCCCACTCCTTATCCTAATCTTACACCAACACAGAATTTAGTTAGACCTGGTAGTCTTGCCTCCAACCCATGATCCACACTTTAGTAGCAGTCTGACTCCAGAGAAAATTTGATTCTGATTCTTTGGTCTGATTCCAGGCATTTCCCCACCCTAAAGGCCATCCCATTCTATAATTATCGGGCACTCAAAGTCCATCTTACCCTGGATAGCTTTGGGTAAGGGACCAGTCCCTGGAACAGGGACCAGTCCTTGTTCACACACACACACACACACACACACACACACACACCCCTCCCCAATTCCCAGAATGTTGCATGCAACACAGAAAATTTTCAGTTAATATCCATGATTTAGTGAATAGTCTCACCTCAAAAATTTCTGGAGTTTTTCTTTATTCTCACAAATATATATACGATTACGATATTCTAAAGCACAGTTAATGCTACCAGGTACTAGGGCTTCATATCTGGAAGACCAAAAAACAAAACAAAACAAAACCTCTATTGAATAATTAATGTGCAGTATTGTATAAATTGAATTTCAAAAGTATTTTTATCTTTCTACCTATGTAGCTCAAGAAAGAAAAAGAATATTTTTCCAATTAAGTAAGAGCGACCTTTTGACCAAAATGTTAAGATTGTTGAATGAAGCACTTCTTCGGAGTGGCAATATCATTCTATACTTCCACGAAGGCCAGGACTTACCTTTGTTTTCCCTCCTGATAGGTCACTGGACAGTATCCCTGGAGCTCTGCACACTTAGGGAATCGACTCTTCAGCCCTGACAGAGTCAGCCGTTTGGGGATCATGTCAGGAGATGGGAGAGGATGAGGTGCTAAGGGAGGCACGTACAATTCTGGGTTTTCCAAGAATTTCTATTAAAAAAGAATTTTAGTAGCAAGATGATTTAAACCAGGAATGCTATGCCAATCAGAAGGCCACTGAGGCTCTCCTGCACCCTCCCCATTTTTAGTAGCAGCATTCTGCTGTTCCTCAAACTGTGAGAACCTCTTCTCTGAATGGAAGTTCCCTATAGGAATATTCCCAAGTGATCACATCCAAGGTTTATCCTCATCTCAGTCGCTCATTCATTCATTCCTACAAAAATTACTTGTGCTCCTGCTATACGACTGGCACTGGAGAGAGCAGGCCCCTGCCAGCCCGTCTTCCTGTCCTGCTGTGTAATTAACAGGTTGGGTGCCTTTGGCAGGTGAGTTAACTTCTCCAGCTTCAGGAATCGCTTTGTAAAATGGAGGGGGACCAGATACATGGCCTTTAATGTCACTTCCAGTTTTAAAAATTCTATGATTACCTAAGCAGGAAGAAATAAATATCTCCTAATAAAGGGAATAACAATGCTAATTCTCCAAGGAAATAAAATGCTCAGAGGCATCTGATTTGTTTTCATTATTTTCAACTACAAATCTTTTAAAATCATCAAATTATGGACATTATGAGAAGAATTCCATATTCTACTCCACTAAGCAGAAATATAAGGTATATAAAGAGGTCTAGTGATAGAAAAAAAAAATAAAGCGCAGGAGGCATATATCAGCTCTTGCTTCATTTCTATTGACTCTGATTCCCTTCGGCAACCCTGGGAGCTGAATCCCCTGGATACCCTGTGGGTTGAGCCCTTGGTGTTCAGCATCTCTTCCATTGATGGGGCTCACTGTTGGCTCTCCCTGCCTGTTAGGCTGGCCCAGGCCAACGGCCCATCATTGACCCTGGACTCTTGCAGTGTTTCAAAATATGTCCTGGGATGCAGTTTTGGAGCTTAGCACTGAGTTGCCTCACTGGTCCCAGAGTCACAGGTTCCAGTAATGGGGCCCCTGGTTCCACGTTTCTGGGCACCTATCCCTTCCTATTGATGAATTTGAATATAAGACATTTTTTTCCTTAGTAAATATTTGGAGTTAGAGACAAACTTACATTCAGTTTTTCCTGAGAACTCATTTTATAGTAGTGCCCTCTGAACTCTGCTGCAAATTCCAAGGAGTCAGTTGCAGAGCAGTCAAATAATTCCTGGGATTCTGCCAGGCTGACAGGACAGAACTGTCCAAATTCTCCCAGGCGAGAAAGCAGCTCTTGAGGTGTGATACATAACTTATCAATGCAGGCAGCTTTTCCTATTATTAACATATTAACTATTATTATGTATACATTTTTCATAGAAAACACAATGATTTTAAAATTAAAATAATTTTAATTACACAGCACTCTGCAAATACATACACATTATAAAATTCCAAACAACAGAATAAAAAGTAAAAGTTGGCCAGGCATGGTGGCTCATGCTTGTAAACCAAGCACTTTGGAGGCCAAGGCAGGCGGATCACCTGAGGTCGGGAGTTCAAGACCAGCCTGACCAACATGGTGAAACCCTGTCTTAAAAAAAAAAAAAAAGTAAAAGTAAAAGTAAAAGTTACTATTCACATCTCCATCATGTCAATCCAATACTTAACCTGAGAGGTAGTCATCACTGTTGGATTTGTATCTTTTGCAGTCTTTTTTCTATACATCAACATATGTACTTTTTTTGGTATGTAGTATGCTTGTGCCACCATACTATAAACATTATTCTGCAACTTGCTTTTATCAGTCAGTTATGGTCTTTGAAATCTTTTCTTATAAGTTTATACAATTTACCTAATTATTTTTTTTTTTCCCTTAAGATGGAGTCTCGCTTTGTTGTCCAGGCTGGAGTGCAGTGGTGCGATCTTGGCACACTGCAACCTCCACCTCCCAGGTTCAAGTGATTCTTGTGCCTCAGACTCCCAGGCATATTTTATTAGCTATCCTTTTACCATGGAAAAGTCTTACCTTTTTTTAAAGATTATGCCTAGGAAGGACCCAAATTAACTATAAAATTATGAAGCATAAATCATGGTGTTTTTTGTTAGGATAGAAATGATCTATCTAAATATACTATTACAGAACTGTAATCCCTCATCTAAAACACTTGGGGCCAGATATGTTGGATAATTCAGAATATTTTAGATTTTAGAAGTACATTGTACTCAGCCAGATGTGGTGGCTCACGCCTATAATCGCAGCACTTTGGGAGGCTGAGGTGGATGGATTGATTGAGCCCAGAAGTTCAAGACCAGCTTGGGCAAAGACTACAAAGACTACAAAATTTAGCCTATTGTAGTGGCACATGCCTGTCTCTACAAAGACTACAAAAATTAGTGTATTGTGGTGGCACATGCCTGTAGTCCCAGCTCCTCAAGAGGCTGAAGTGGGAGGATCTCTTGAGCTCGAGAGGTGGAGGCTGCATTAAGCCACTGCACTCCAGCCTGGGCAAGAGTGAGACCCTGTCTTGAAAAGAGAGTATGGGAGAGGAGTGGAGGAGAGGGGAGAGGTACATCACATTCTCACAGAACCTGGAGCAGCACCCTGTAATCTATAAGATGATATTTCCCCAACCAAATAGGATGACCCTTTCCCACTTACGGGATTTCATAAAAAGACTGTAAATAGCCATATGTCAGCTCATGTCAAGTTCTTTCCTCAAATGATTTGTAAATAAACTTGAGATTTTTAGAGGTTTTTGGATTTTGGAATCTCAGGCCAGAGGTGTGGAACTGTGTCATGTCACATGACTTACTGCCTCACTGATCTACCTGCCTTTACTGGGACGGAGGGTGTGAGGGTCCAGGAGATGATGTTCCCTGATACCAACTACCATTTCCATCTCTTCAAAAGGCCAGATGTAATTCTGAAAAGGAGATGGTTGGGAAACCATGCCCAAAGAGATTTCTGTTATGCAATCTCTCCACAATTTTGCTTTTAAACAGGGAGTCGGGGAGGGGGAACGGAACATACACAAAATGAAGGAATCTTTATTAACTGGCATTCCTTTAAGCAATCACAGCCCTCCTTCAATAAGGCAGACATTTAAAACCATTGGCTTATTGCCTCTGATCCTCCATTCATCTCTTGAAAGCAAAGAATTATCAGTGTGGCATCAGCACTACTCCCAACAAGGTCTTTAGGACATAAACTGATAAAGTTACAGTATTTTCCAAATGGTAGCATCAGAGACTTATCAGAGTCAACAGAGATCAATTAGAAACCCCAACTCGTGGCTCATGCCTGTAATTCCAGCACTTTGAGAGGCCAACGCGGGTGGATCATGAGGTCAGGAGATCGAGACTATCCTGGCCAACATGGTGAAACCCTGTCTCTACTAAAAATACAAAAATTGGCCAGGTGTGGTGGTGCATGCCTGTAATCCCAGCTATTTGGGAAGCTGAGGCAAGAGGATTGCTTGAACCCAGGAGGTGGAGGTTGCAGTGAGCTGAGAGTACACCACTGCACTCCAGTATGGGCAACAGAGATTTCATCTCAAAAAAAAAAAAAAAAAAAAAAAAAGAGACCCCAACTTGACTTCTGAGTCCCAGAAGAAAGGACATCAGCCATTAATGAATCCTGACCTTATCATTAGGTTCTGGTCTTCTCTGAAGAGCTGAGAGCCAGCTGGGTGGGATCTCCTGAATATCTTTGTGCCTCTTGCACAGAGTTAACAGAAGGCTTTCTAGGGGAGCATTATTGGCCTTAAAACAAAGTGTCTTTGAACTTTACCATACCTTACCACATAAAATTATTGTTATTTAACATTCCCAACTGCCTGATTAATCTGAACATAAATCTGATTGTGAATGCCGTCACCGTATCATCATATCGTGTGTATTGCTGGAAGCCACAGGGTGGTCTGATCTTACGTGACTCTAGTGGTATTCTTGATCCCTGCCTTATGGTGTTCATGTCTTTGTATAATCTCCTCCCCCATGTGTGGAGTGGACTGAGTAACCTGCTTCTAATAAAAAGAATATAGCAAAAGTGAGGGGATGTCACTTCGAAGATTAGTTTACCATTATAGCCTGAATTATGTTTCCCAAAAAGATATGTTGAAGTACCCCCAATACCTATGAATATGACCTTATTCGGAAATAGGGTTAGAGAAATACACGCAGACAGATACGGAAATGAGAATGACATGTGAAGACACAAAGACACATACATAGAGAATGCCGTGTGATGACAGAGGCAGAGGCTGGAGTGATGTGTCTATAAGCCCAGGAATGCCGAGGATTGCTGGCAACACTGGAAATTAAGAGAAAGGCATGGAATACATCCTCCCCAGAACCTTCAGACAGAGCACGGCCCTGCCAACACCTTGATTTTGGACTTCTAGTCACCAAAACTGTGAGACAACACATTTTTGTTGTTTAAGCCACACAGTTTGTGGCAGTTTGTTACAGCAGCCCTAAGTAAAACGATTACAAAGGATGGACACTCTTTCTTGCCTTTTCAGGTTGTTCACTTGATAAAGAAAGCTGCCATTTTGAAGAGGTTCACATGGCAAGGAACCGAGGGTGGCCTCTGGCCAATAGCAGCCAGCAAGGAACTGAGGTCCTCGGTCCAGTAACACTCAAGGAACAGAATCTTAACGACGTCACGCTCGTGAGCATGGCAGTGGGCTCTTTCCCAGTTAAACCTTCAGAAAAGACTGACACCTTAACTGTAGCCTTGTGAGAGACTACCCAGCTAAACTGTGTCCAGATTTCTGACCCATAGAAACTCTGCATGTATGTGTGTGTGTGTGATTTTCAGTTGCTAAGTTTTGCACTAATTTGTTACACAACAATAGATGACAAATACACTATTCTGTCTATTGCTTATGACACAGATGAAAAGGCTAAGAAGCCCCAATATTAATTTTCTACAAAGAATATTATACTACTATGATACTATAGTGGTACTATAATATTTAATACTATGGTACAATAATATATAGCATTATTAAGGTATATAGTATTATCATATAAAATATATTATACTATGTGGTGCTATAGTATTCTAATACTATCTATTCCTAGGTTGCTCTTTAGCTTACATGTACTAAATCTCACCAATCCTGACAGAGTAATTTAGGATCATGTGACTTCAAGTCTCAAAAGACACCCAAATGTCTCTTTTTCTAATTATTGGGATACTCTTGATGACACCTGGCAATGTCTATGTACCCTCTTCTGGAATGTGGCAGGAGAAATCTCTTTAATCCTCTATCCCCAGCCTTGCACCATCTCATTGATCAGAGTCAACCTTGGCCTCCTGGTAGGGGAGGATCATTTGAACAGTATACAAAGGAAGCAGAGCATGAACAAATCAAAACTAAATTCAAACAATCAGGTACAGGCTAGATGATCAGGTGGGCAGCGAAGCAGAAGAGAACAGGCCAACTTCACTGAGATGAAACTGTTTGTGGCAGAGGCAGGCACTGCAATCATGTAGTGGATCTTCAGTTCCCTCTGCAGGGCTGACACACTCATCCCACAGCTGCTGGGCATCATGGCGCTGATGGCTCACAGCCGGACTGGAAATTGCCCCTTTGTCATGGTTTATATAAGTTATACTCCCTCCCGGGATGGCCTGCGGTCAACGACAGGCCAATGTGGGGGTGGAGAGGATACAAAGCCTGGACCCTCCCCTCACTTTGGGGACATTTTGAAGGTCTATCCCAACACCAGTGGTTCCCCAGGATCTGCTGAGGGCTTCTGCTCCCACCATCCTGCAGGTTAGCTTCCCCTCTCTGCCCAATTTGACCATCCTGACTTGTCCACAGGTGATATCTCCTGATTAGAGTTGCCGGATAAAATGAAGGATGCTACTGGGCGTGGTGGCTCACACCTATAAACTCAGCTGAGTTTATAGGCATGAAGACAGCTGGGAGGCTGAGGTGCAAGGCTCGCTTGAAGCCGGGAGTTTGAGACCAGCCTGGGAAACAAAGTAAGACTGCACCCCCCAATCTCTATAAAAACATTTTAATGTGCAAGTTTAGTTTTCTTATGGACTCAACATTTGCATCATACTATAATAGTGTAAATAGTAAAAATAATTTTAATTCTAGATCCCTAAATAAAATTTTGCCTAATATCACTTTGCAATCATGGCCCCATATAACTACTCCACACATTCTGAAAAATAGCTTCTTACTATGCCAAATACTATACACCATTTTAGTAATAGATCATGTATTAATTTTATGTCCTAGATTCACACAGGTATTCAATAAATGATAGCTTGGGTAGCAGCAGTCATTTATTAGAGCAAACATGCCCACGTGTCATAGTCTATTTTGGCTGCTATAACCAAATGCTACAGACTGGGTAACTAACAAACAACAGGGATTTAGTGCTCACAGTTTTGGAGACTGGGAAATCCAGAATCAAAGTACCAGAAAATTTAGTGTCTGGTGAGGCACTGTTCCTCATAGATGGTGCTCTCTTGCTGTATTCTCACGTGGAAGGGACAAACAGGCTCCCTCAAACCTCTTTTATAAGGGTACTAGTCACATTCTTGAGGGCAAGTCCTCAACCTAATCACTTCCTAAAGGCCTTACCTCTTAATACTATTACTCTGGGGATTCAGTTTCAGCATATGAATTTTAGATGATACAAATATTCAGACCATAGCATCACAATAATTGGATAATACTATACATATAAAATATTGATTAAGTCATGCCTGACTCATGTTCAAATTGAATGAATTATATTAACATGAGTTACATGAGTCAGGCATGTTTACACTTTAATATTTTATTCTACTTTAAAAAATGTTTTCTTACCTGCTTTTATTCTTTCCAGGTATATCTGCATGTATTTATTCACCATTTGAACATTCTTAACAACTTCATTCCTTACCCACCATTTGCTGTGAAATCCATCAATCACATACCAGTTCTGATGCTGTTCTTGATAATATTGCCTAATCTCACCAATATTTTTGCGGTACTTCACATTCTTGACAGCTATAATTTGTGCACTATTGTGCAATGGATAAGGCAACCTAATAGAGAAACAGAAGGAATGGAAAAAGCCATTAAAAAATACTCCCCCCCACCGCATTATTAAAGTTTATTCCTTTTTTGTTGGCTTCATCGTGTACATTACCTTTGTTCATTTTCTTTTTCTAGGAGCAATCTTTTGAAAATCTCCTTGGAAGGCACACTCAATTCAAAGATGACCATGGGAATGATTGACCTGGCTTCCAAAAGATTCATTTGATGTTTAGTTACAGGATATCCATCAATGACAACACTAACAAGGAAAAACATGAAAATAAAAAATTCTACATTTCTTTTTCTCTCATACTTCTTGTCTTCTCTTTATTAGTAGCCCCATGCTTTTCTTTACATTACTCAATTTATCTTCCGCATGCTTTGCCTTCTTCATTTCTACATCTTTAATCTCAGTCAGGCCAAGAGCCATGAGGTGGGCAGGACACATCCAAACACAGTTCAGAAGGTGGGGAGAGAGCTCTGAATTTCTACACTCAGCTTGCTGAAGATGGATTTTGGCAGAATTTGAGAGAAAACACTCACAGTACCTTGAACATTGTGTTCAATTGGTGCTATTAATTTAAACATGAAAGAGTATAGGCTTTAGAGGCAGATAACTTTAGATTTAAAACTCTGTTTGAACTTCTGAGAGGAAATTATATTTAGCTCTTAGAGTTTTGTTAAAGATTGGAGATCAGGTATGTAAAGCAACTAGAGTAGGGCCTGGTACATATTAGATGCTCAAGAAGTAGTATTTTAGTAAGAGATAAGCCAATATGGAAAAAAAGTGTGTTCTATGCTTGCTTTTTGTAGTAAATGCTCTGTGAGGAGGCTGGGAGCGCAGCTGCGGGAGAGTTGGTAAGAGTGGCCCTATATTATTTGGGTGGGAATCATTCCATCAGGACCCATGATACATGCCTCTGAGCAGAAATGATAAGGAGAATTTAAACTAGTTCAATAGATTGAGATAATGAGATTGTCACTATCAAACCGAGAGGAGGGGGGAAAAAGGCTGTTTATAGCTTCTAGGAGGAGTGGTCCCCAAGGTCAGGAAACTCCCTGTGAGGTGGGGACAAGCTGAGCATGCTGGCTGATGGTCATAGTAAGCTTGGTTTGGCTTAAGTCACAGGATGCCCTTCCCCAGTGCTTTCTGGCTGTTAAAGCAAATTAAATATGGCTGTACTTCTATATTTGAGTTCTTATAGATGAACCATAACCTAGCTTAATAGTCAGACAAGATTAAAAACCTAACTTAGGAGTATGCGCCTGTAACAGTAACTAAGTCGCGGCCAATCCCAGCAGCCATACTTTAACCAGTCATAGAATGCTAAGTGTTCTAACTATGTGCAAATAAGGCAAACATCAACCTGTAACCAAACCAGTTGTTTGTGTATCTCACTGCCAGTTTCTGTACATCATTTCCCTTTTTTGTCTATAAATATTCTTCCACCATGTGGCTGTGCTGGAGTCTCTATGAATCTGCTGTGATTCTGGGGGCTGCCCAATTTGCAAATTATTCATTGCTTAATTAAACTCCTTTAAATTTAATTTGGTTGGAGTTTTTCTTTGATAACAGCCGAGTCTCTAGGTACTGGCCTCCAATTCCACAGCAGAGGAGATTGTTGGCTAGGCTGGCCTCATAGAGAATGTATGAGGCTGCCATTGTTGTTTATTTAATCAAGAGTAGCTCAACTTCTTTATCCTGTGAAGAGTCACATGAGTGACCCTCAGGATTAGAGAAACTCAGGGTGAATGAGCAGTGATTGTCCTGATATTAATGTGAAATGAAATCTTTTGACTCAACCACAATTGCCTCACTGAGGCCCTTTCTATGCAAAGCTGAACACCAAGGAGGAGTTAACTCAATTTGGGTACGTCCTGGGGCCTTTTCCGGGGATGAAGTCTGACACCTCAGAAGCTGCTCCCCAATAACTGAACTCAGGAGAATTGTTCAATAACATAATTATGGATCACAGACAAAGAAGGGCAAGGAGGCTCCGAATAGAAAACCTTGAGTACATCAGGTGGGTTCTAGGTCAGTGACCTGTGCTCAAGACCAGGGCCTCAGGTTTCACGGGGAGGGCTTTTACTATTGTGTGTGGCTCGTGGCTGTGCTGGAGGAGCAAAGGTGAGGAGAGAAGTGTAAACTGAAGAGACAGCTCAAGTGCATAGCTTTCTTGTCCAAATGCAGTGTTAGGGGTGAGGCACAGCCACCTGTGCAGAGAGCTGCGCCAGAGACTATCTCCATTAGACTAGCACATGGGGGATGGGGGAGGGCCACTTCATCATTTCATGGGGCAGTGAAGTTACATCAGCCTCCTTTGTGAAAGTCTAAGGCTTTTGGACAACTCAGGGGTTGCTGGAGAGAGTGAAGGGGTCTGCCTGCTAATCTGGCATGTGAATACTCAAGCCAAGTTTTTGCTTGACAGAAAATTCAAATATGTAACCATATAGGTGCCCAGAGTTTGAGAGAAGTAGATTACACCCTTTACAAGAGCTTTAAGCTCTATGTTTTTTAAATCACTAGTGAGCAGTTTCTTGAAAGATTTAACTCCCTCTGTACCATCCTCTGACCTCATTCACTTACCCTGCAGTACTGCACACACCTTCCATCAGAGAAAGTTCTAAAGCCTGAATAGCCAGTTCATCAGGTGCTGTCATTCCTTTATGAAGATGCCAATTTAACATAAGTGCCAGCTCTGTTTCTGGGTGATTGTTCAGTACAGAACGCAAAGCTTCTCCTATTGATATACGCTTTAGGCCATATTCACTTGTAATTTTTTTGGCAACTGAAAAACATAAAACTTTTCAATTCAATTAAATTTTTTAGATTCAAGGGAACATGTGCAGCTTTGGTACATGGATATATTGCAGGATGATGAGGTTTGGGCTTCTAATGATCCTGTCCCCCAAGTAGCAAACATAGTGATGGCAATGGCTGCAGGTGCCCAAACCAGGCTGTACACCCAGGCCTCCTACTCTATGGAGCAGGCAGGAGCCCCACCCTCCTGGGCAGGCTACAGTCACCCAAACTGTGGCTGTGGGTCCCAGCCTTTCTGTGCTTTTAAGGCAGCCAGAAACAGGGAGGATCTTCCCTCTTGGGTGCAGCTGCAGCCGCCTGACCCACAGCTGCAGCTCTGGGCCTCCCGCTCCATGGAGTAGACCGGAGCTGGGGACAAGCAGAAACCATGCCCCTTCTGAGTTGGCAGGGTGGGAGCTCCCTGGGTGCAGCTTGGGGAGTTCTCCCAGGCACAGGACCCAGGCATCTCTGCATCTCTGCAGCCTGGATCCTTGGGGTCCCAGGAACCTCCCCACCCTCTGCAGGCTCAGGGGTGTCTCTGCTCCTGCTGCCTGGCCTCACTCTGCTGCTGGCCCTACTCCCATCTCTCAGCAGGGGTTAGGGCCGAGCCCCAGGGGTAATAAATGGCAGTGGTTGGCAGATTGATTCCTGGGCAGAAGGGGGTAGGTCCCCAGTAAGGCCTCACCTTCAGGCCAGGGAGGGCCTGAAGGCTGGGGACCAGGCTGCCAGTCCACAGACATGAGTGGGGACTTGTGGCACCTCTTCCAGGCCTACCCAGGGCCACCCACCAGGTACTTCCTCCCCTCTGAGGTCTGTAAAAGTCCTGGGCTCAGCCAGAGCAGGGCAGAGGATGAGATGAACAGAGGACGAAGAGGGCAGAGAGATGACAGGATGACCAGCGGCAGAGAGGAGTACCATCTCTGCTGATAGCTGGAAATGACAGAACAACCAGTTGCAGAGAGGAGCCACCCTCTCCAGGGCCTCCTCTCTGCTGAGAACTAAACACTGGATGGATGACCTGCCTACACAGAGGGGCCGCCCACTGTGGGTCTCCTCTGAGCTGCTGTAACACTCAATTCATCTTTGTCTTGTTCACCCTTCACTTGTCTGCCTACCTCATTCTTCCTGGATGCAGGACAAGAATTTGGGCAAAGCTGCCACAGCCACAGAAGTTTCCAGCCAGAAAAAATCCAACCCAAAGATCCCATAACAATAGTACCCAATAGGCAGTGAAAAAAACAAAACTCTAAATTTATTTCATTTCATACATTTACCAGTTAATCTTAGTTTTAGACTCTGGCTAATGATATCAACAGGAAGCTATTTTTTACATTTCTCAGTTAAATTTCAAAAATTAAAATTGCCATATTTTATGGAATTAATAACTGTCAAAGGTCAGTCATTATCAGTCCTTTAGGTATGTGGCTGATAGATCTGGTTAATGAGCCAAATCTGTTTTTATTTTTTCCTTAAAAAACAAATTTTAAGGGTTTTCTTTCTTCTGCATGAGGTGGCAAAATTTTCAAGAGCTTTGCAAGTCATCTTATCTGTACTCTTAATATCTGGTAATATGCCCCAAATAGCAATCTAACATCCTTGTTTTACCGAATTGTATCATTCCCCTGTCTGTCTATTGCAGACTCCATGCTGCAATTAGCATAGCATACCCTATATGGTTAGATCTCAGTTAATCCACTAGAAAATAATTTTTAAAATGTATAATGGCACACTTGACATTTTAATAGTGACTTATAGCCTATGAAGAATTTTTCTTTTGTGAGTTTATTTGGTATTTTTAACTATTTCATCAGGTGGGTGGAACGGATACTGAAATCCCAATTTTACAGATGAGGCGAACTGATTTGTCCGAGGTTACATAGATGTTGCCACTGGCTGAAAGAAGACTCATATTGACTTCTCCTAAGTGAGACCACAGACAGGTAAATGGCTTCCAGTAGTTAGTACATGTGGGTGTGCTCTGTTATGTGTACATTCCTTGCCTGAACACTGTGGAGATAGCAGTGGGTGGAGGGTACTCAGAACCCATCTCATCCCCTGAGGACAGTGATTAACTGACCAGAGACCACCGTCAGAACCACCCAACAAAGAAGTTCCTGTGAGAGTCACAGAGCATGTAACCTCAGCTTTGCACAAATGCTGGAACCGCATCTATTTTTTTAAAGTTCTAGCCATAATTAAACTCTCAAATTTGACACCTTGTTTAAAAATCAACCACCATTTCAACAAAAAATGAGATATCAGATAGTCTACATTTTCACCTGTGCATGTAATGTTCTGCTGTCTTAGGCAATATCTGAGATATCAGATAGTCTACATTTTCACCATTGCATGTCAATGTTCTGCTGTCTTCAGAAAATATTGTTATCTTTGTGAACATTTAGGGTATGATTATGTCAGAGGGATGCAAACAAGAGCAACTCCATCTTGAGTAGGGGCTGGATAAATAAGGCTGAGACCTACTGGGACACATGCTCACAGTTAAGGCATTTTAAGTCACAGGATGAGATAAAAGGTCAGCACAAGATACAGGTCATTTTGGACTTCACTGATGAAACAGGTTGTAGTAAAGAAGGTGGCCAAAACCCACCAAAACCACGATGAACACGAGAGTGACTTCTGGTTGTCCTCACTGCAACATTCTCACCAGTACCATGACAGTTTGCAAATGCCATGGCAACATCAAGAAGTTTCTCTGTGTGGTCTAAAAAGGGGAGGCATGCATAATCCACCCCTTGTTTAGCATATTATCAAGAAATAACCATAAAAATGGACAACCAGCAGCCCTCGGGACTGCTCTGTCTACTGAGTAGCCATTTCTTCACCTTCCTAATAAACTTGCTTTCACTGTACTCTATGGACTCACCTTGAATTCTTTCTTGTGCGAGACCCAAGAACCCCTTCTTGGGGTCTGACTCTAGACCCCTTTCCTCTAACAATTATAGACTCTTTTGTCACGTTAAGAACTTTATAAAGCCAAAACAAACTTTTCATCTGAAGAGCTGGAATATAAAACTCCCTTTTACTATTCCTGGTGACAAATTAATCTTTGACCTTATCTCTCTTCTTCATTCTCTATTCAGTCAGTCATTAAGACTTACTGTTTTCCTTGGAAATATATCCTGTATCTGCCCTTTCCATTCTGTTCTCATTGTGACCATCCATTCTTCTTATTGTTATGTCATTTTGAAATACTGCAACCAACCAGATTTTGGACTGTATGCCTTAAAGTCCAAAGTTACACAAAATACTACAGAAATACAGTTTATCGAATGCCTTTCCAGCCATGATTAAGATAATTGATTTATTGTTATTATTTGTTTTGAGATAGGCTTTCACTCTTGCCTAGGCTGGAGTACAGTGGCACAATCATGGCTCACTGTAGCCTCAATTTTCTGAACTCAAAAGTGATCCTCCCACCATAGCCTCCTGAGTAGTTGGGACTACAGGCATGTGCCACCACGCCCAGCTAATGTTTTAATTTTTTTATAGAGATGAGGTCCCACTATGTTGCCCAGGCTGGTCCTGAACTCCTGGGTTCAAGTAATCCTCTCACCTTGGCCTCCCAAAGTGCTGGGTTTACAGGCATGAGCCATTGTAACTAGTTATAAAATATTTTCATATACTTGTTATACTTTACTTAGGATATTTTACTATCATTATGAATATCACTTTGTAATTTCTTGTATTATCTTGGTTAGATTTTGATATTAGGGTCATGTTAATTAAAAAATGGATTTGTACCCTATATGCCTTTTTGACTGTATGAACCATATGCCTTAATAAAAAAGAAAATAAAAATAACTTGGGAAACTGACTCTCTTTCCCCTTGCTATGGGAGACCTTATAAAAATACAGGCATTATCTCTTGAGTTTTTAATTCTTGGAAAATTTGCTGTAGTTTTTGTCTAAAACAATTCGATTCTGGGCCATTTCAGAGTTGGGTTATATTTTCACATAGTCCCATATTTCTTGGAGACTTTGCTCGTTCCTTTTTATCCTTTTTTCTCTAATCTTGTCTTCTTGTTTTATTTCATTGAGTTGGTCTTCGACCTCTGATATCCTTTCTTCTGCTTGATCAATTCGGCTGTTAAAACTTGTGCAAACTTCACGTAGTTCTTTTATTGTGTTTTTCAACTCCATCAATTCACTTATATTCCTCTCTAAATTGTGTATTCTTGTTAACATTTTGTCAAACCTTTTTTCAAAGTTCTTAGTTTCTCTGGATTGTGTTAGAACAAGTTCTTTTAATTCACAGAAGTTTCTTATTATCCACATTTTGAAGCCTGCTTCTGTAATTGGAACACACTCGTTCTCCATCAAGCCTTGTTTGTTGCTGATGAGGAACTGTGATCCCCTGCTGAGGGAGAGGCGTTCTGATCTTGGGTATTCTTAGCCTTTTTTGGCTGTTTTCTTCCCTTCGTTGTAGATTTATCCATGTGGTCTTTATAATTACCGTCTTTGTAATTAGGTTTCTGAGTGGACGTCCAACTTATTGATTCTCAGCGCCGAAATCTGAGCAACCCACTGTGCCGACTAAATCAGCAGCGTTAAGATTGACGGTGCTTTTCTGACTCTGCACCAACGCTCCGAGGCGCCGGCAAAACTGCCTCGCCGGTCACAAGAGTCACGCTGGCGACCCGTGGGGCTCCTTCGCTGGGAATCTCCTGGTGCATGCGCAACAAGAATTCATGTGAAGGTACGGCGTCCTCTCGTTCTTTGCGCTTTCACTGGGAGCTACAATCCCGAGCTGCTAGTGATCAGCCATCTTGGATCTCTCTCCTGTCGGGTTATATTTTCAAATGCCTTCTCTTCGATGGTTATTGATCTATTTAGGTTTTATATTTCTTTTTGAGTCAATCTTGATCGTTGGTTTTCTGAAGAAGTGGCACTGATTTTCAGGGTGAAGTCATCCTCACAGGATTAACAAGAATTCTAGACAGAAATATAGTTATAATAAGCCTGAATTAGGCTATACTTTGACACACGTCTTTGTAAGTGAAAGTCACATAGACTAGTTACTGACCACTGGCATCCGCATCATTCCTGTAAGTAGGATTTCTGATGTTAGACTCACAAGGCTTTTATGAGAGATAGGATCTCTGATGTTAGAATAAGGCTTTTGTTAAAGAACTGCTTAAGTAGAACTTAAATGCTAGCAGAATAGCTGACACCAACCAGTTTAAAGACTGCCACAGAGGAACCGAAACAGTGGGAGAATTCAGTTTCTTCATTTCTCTTTCTAGTGACTTCACCCTACGTTCTTCAACCAATCAATAATTTTTGCACTTCAATTCAGCCTACTCCAAAACTCTTAAAAACCCTAGCCCCAAATTCCTCAGGGAGATTTGAGATTTCCTCCTGTCTTCTTGCTCAGCTGCCCTATGATTAAATGTCTTTTTCTGCTGTAACCCAGTGTCTTGGTGAATTGACCAGCCCTGTGCATTGGGTAATGAATCTATTATAGTTACAAGCAGATTATTTTATGCTTGAGTAAAACAAAGGCAAACATACACTCACCTGTAGTTTTCCCAGATTTTGGAGGCCCCACAATTAGAATCCTAATGGGCACGGTAGGTCTAGGTTTGGGTTGGCGGATATATTTGATTGGGTTCTTCATAAATTTGTCTTTTGTTTCTTTACTAGATAAAAAATAAATATACTGACGATGGATTACGGGATAAATTGGATTCTCTGCATTTTCAACTGGCTTGATTGTTTCTCCTTCACTTAGCTGCAACATACACATAGTCAAATTTGAAAGTTAGTTTGAATTTATATAGCACTTCCCTGAAATATACTTGAAAAAAACAATTTGTAATATAAGAAAAAAAATTTCCTTACAGTATAAGAATATGAATTATAATCAAAGATTAATATTAAACAACTGTGGAAAAGTACACATTCTTTTACACCTATATGTAATCAATGTAATAGTTCTTAATTGGCTTTCATTTTATGACAATTATAGTCCATCTACTTCCTCTATAGTGTGTTTAGTGCATAGTGAATGTGTCTGTCAAAGAGTCTAAGGTCGTTTGCATTTATTCACAGGCAAATTTATCCCCACAAAGAGGTCCATTCCTAAGGTGATGCTATGGATTGAATTGTCTCTCCCTTACATCCTCAATTTCTATTTGAAGCCCTAGCACCCAAAGTGACTGTATTTGAAGACAGAGCCTTTAATAAAGGAGATAATTAAGGTTAAGTGAGGTCAGAAGGATGGAACCTGAATCTAGTAGGACTGGTGTCCTTACAAGAGGAGGAAGAGACATCAGGGTGGGCACATAGAAAAGGCCATGTGAGAACACAGTTTGAAGGCAGCCAACTGCAAGCTAAGGAGAGAGGCCTTGCCTTGTCAGAAAAACCAACCCTGCTGGCATCTTCAACTTTTAACCTTTAGAACTGTGAGAAAATAATTTCTGTTGTTTAAAGCCACCCAGTAGTATTTTGTTATGGCAGCCAGAGATAACTAATACAATTGGGTTCTTGGGTTATCTTTTAGGGGTATACTGGTAGGGCAAATCCCACTGGAGTCTCTTCCATATTTTTGTACAGTTGAAATTCCACTCACATAAATATTAAGAGTTGTCATGAAGGCCGGGTGTGGTGGCTCACGCCTGTAATCCCAGAACTTTGGGAGGCCGAGGAGGGTGGATCACGAGGTCAAGAGATTGAGACCATCCTGGTCAACATGTTGAAATCCCGTCTCTACTAAAAATACAAAAAATCAGCTGGGCATGGTGGTGTGTGCCTGTAATCCCAGCTACTCAGGAGGCTGAGGCAGGAGAATTGCCTGAACCCAGGAGGTGGAGGTTGCAGTGAGCTGAGATCGTGCCATTGCACTCCAGCCTGGGTAACAAGAGCGAAACTCCGTCTCAAAAAAAAAAAAAAAAAAAAGAGTTGTCATGAAAGAGAAAAATACTCATAAAAGGCAGCCTAAGGTGTGAACAGGAATGAAATTGAAGGAGTGGTCCCACATCTTCACACTGGTGATGATGAAGACTGAGCAATTGATCAATGCTAGGTTTGAATAACTTTTTACAGCATTAGATGGGCAAGCATCAGCTATCCCTGGACTTGACATAGTAGGTCTGAAACAGTATGGTAATATTGCCCCTCCCTGAGAGCTACCTCAGGACAGTTGTTACAGATCAATGGTAGTGTCAACACTACTAATCTTGGGCTAGAGTGAAGTTCATGGATGGGAGTAAATGCTAGAGATAAGGGGAAACTCGGGGAGGTGGAGGTGTGTGCTCTATGTTATACAGTTGGTGATAAAAGAAAAGCTGAAAGTTTAATGATTCCACTTTAAATTCCAAAGTATTTTTATAGCTAGATGACACTACTAAACAATGCTTATAATTTTTTAAATTATCCCATGTTTTTCCTTTAAAAAAAAAAGACATACCACAAAAAAATAAAGAAATTACATGGCTTTCAGATGCATTTGCTTATTACCTTTACCGGGTCCCAATAGCCAAATGAACTTATATACTTGTAGGTAAAGGTGAGCATTTTATGGGCGAGGGATGCTGGTATTGGATGACATTTCTCAAAAATGCTTGCACGATTTTCCACCAATGGTTTCAGTTTCGTATTCAATGTATATTGTACAATATGATTTTTCCGAGCTCCATTAATGGAAATTATTGGTATCAAATACCTCTCGAGTTCATCCTGATAAGAAAAATCATAAAACCAAATATATTTAGTGGGAAAAAGGCTGGTAGTACTCAGTCACAGCATGTAGACACTGCTGGTGACTGACTAGTTCAGTCCAAAACACAAATATTTTTCAGCTTCCAAGTGGCTGTGTGTTGGTGACTAAACTTACTCTGACCCTCTGTGGCTTCCACATTGCTCTTAATTTATGGACTTATTACATAATTGTTAAATGGTACTATAAAAGAGAATACAGCCCTAAAATATACATTTTTGAAATGTTTAAAAAAATGGCACGAATCAAATTGCTTTTGTCTGAGTCTCAAATACTACTTTTTGAATTATAAAAAGTGAAGGAAAAGTAATAACCTGCATTATTTGTAAATTATGCATCTCTGCTTCAAATTTTTCTCCCAGTTCACCTCTCAGGCGCTCAATTGCATCAGTTTCCTGTTCTTCATCGTCCTCACCACTCATCTCTTCCTCATTTTTTGGAAACTCTTCTTCAAGGATGTTTTCAATATCATCATCATCTTCTTCAAGGTCTTCCTCACTAATCTCTTCATCATCTCTAACAGAATTCTAAGGAAGAAAACAGTCCCTTTTACTGCATATGTAAAATACGTAACAAAAGACACGATTAACGAATCATCTAGAATACTTTGTAATGGCTTGCTATTGGTTGGTATTTTATGTCAATAATCATCTTGTAAACGCAATAAAATTTTAAATATCTGACAATTTTGGGGGTGCTACAGAACCCTTTTTTGTCATACTGTCAGAATTATTTTTCTGGTTCCTTCTCATTTAGGTAGACTATTTCA
This sequence comes from Saimiri boliviensis, assembly GCF_048565385.1. Taxonomy (NCBI): domain Eukaryota; kingdom Metazoa; phylum Chordata; class Mammalia; order Primates; family Cebidae; genus Saimiri; species Saimiri boliviensis. Next base: position 60,031,312 of record NC_133452.1, on the reverse strand, counting down.
TTTAATTATTTTTGAATTTATTTTGGAATTGACTGTTTTTTTCTTAAATTTCTTTTTTTCCTTGAGGATGTGACTTTGTGTTTATAGTTGCTTGTAAGTTCTGGGTTCCTTCAGGGGTGAAGCCTCTGTGTGTGATTTCCTTGGTGATAGTCTTTGATGCTGGCTTTCTCAGTTGCTGGCTGTAGCCGCAGTATGCTCAATGTGGAGCGGGTTCACTGTTCTCTGCCTGGCTCCTGGTGTAGGATGTAGCCTCCTACTTCTTTCAAATGGTCTGTGGTTTCTTTTAGTTTTCCTGTTAAGTTCCTATGTTGCTTCTTCAAAAAAAGTTCACAGTGTGAATCTCTACACGCTATTTTGTCTTTCCAAGTTGGGGAGGCATGCTAACACTGCCTCCAATCTGCCATCTTGGAAAAACATTTTTTAAATTTCTTTGGTACTCAGAATTTTAATACTTTTGAGACTCTGGCCCCAAAGTGGTCCCATAAATAAATACAGAGACAAAATATTAAATACTATTTATGTCTATGATTGTCAGAATGTTACATGTTTTTGACGGTCCTCAGGAACAATATTTAACGCAGTACAAAGAGTATAAAACACCAGCTGTCTTAACTGGGGACAAGATGTTTCCTTATCTGTAAAATAAGAATAATAAAAGTACCTACCTCACAGCGTTGCTGGGAGCATTAAATTAGTTAATACCTGCAAAGCCGTTAGGAAAGTGTCTGGCACAAACTAAGTATGTGAATGTTAGCTATTATCATGCTTTTACAGTTATTGTTCTCATTTTGTGTAAAGCAGTGTACAAATAGAATAGCAAATGCTTTTTCAGAGGCTATAGCCTATCTGAGAAAATAAAAATAATACATAAATGATTATTAAAGACCATGACAGGATATTGGTACTAAGTCGTGTTGTGCAGGCTTTGAGTGCTATAGTTCACTTTGCACAAAACTGAGCCCTATAACAATTATCCTCCTGCACTACCTCCACACTGTTCTCCCTTCAGTATTCCTTGTTTCAGTTGGAGAACTGCCCTCCAGCCTGAAACCTGGGAGTTATCTAGACTCCCAGGATGAGAGTCCTGGATGGGCAGGGATGGAGGGTTACGAAGGACTGTAATCCTAAATAATACTCAACATTCCCTCCCTTGCGGCCCCTCTCCACTGTTTGCCTTCACATTGTCTCTAGCCTGCAATCTTCTGATTAGCTGGCTATTTCCTAATCTTTCTAAATGACCAGGCCACTGGTCCTGTGAAAAGTGCCTGGAGCTGGGACTTGGGCTTGTGAGTGCAGGGAGGAAGATGAGAGCACAAGGAACCATTCCTGCTCCTGCCCAAGCTCCCCTTTCTCCAAAAGGAGCTCGGCTATGGTGCATGGTTTTCTTAATTTTAATTTTATTATTATTATAATAATTTAAGTTCTGGGGCACATGTGCAGAAGGTGAAGGTTTGTTACATAGGTATACACATGCCATGGTAGTTTGCTGCATCCATCGCCCCATCATCTAAGTTAGGTATTTCTCCTAACGCTATGCCTCCCCTAGGCCCCCACCCCTCTTCAGTTTTCAAGTATTTTGTCTCCAATATTATTATATTTATATCCCTGTCCTGTAATTGGAGTTCAAAGTATTTGGTGCTTCATGTAGAAATTGATTCTAAACATTAAAAGCAAATAAATAGCATTTGATTGATTCTGAAAATGGAGATCCAATAAACAGCACCTGCTGTGTTAAATTATGTAACCCTTATTCACTACAGCTGCAGTTAGTAATACAGGGAACACAATTCTATATCAAGAAACTTGCACTATTCTAAGTAGAATATTTCTAGTATCAAGGCTAAACACCATTTTTTCTTCTTATTCAAAATCATGGTATATTTACATTTGCCCAATATTTGAATAATGCTCTTATTGTCTCTCCCCACCCCCATATATCTAGGGTGTTTTGTTTGTTTGTTTTATTGCGCTTTTGTGAGCAGAGGCAGCATTATTCACCATATCAATTGGCTACTCTATTCAGGAAAAATATAAAAAAGGCTAATTTTCAAAGACCTTAAGTATCTGAAAATTTTTCCATTTCATTTTCCTACATTATAAGCAGTTTGGCTAGGTACAGAATTCTAGGCTAAAAACCATTCTTACTTAGAATTTTGCGAGCATTGTCTTTGTTTTCTACTATCCAGTATTGTTAGTTAGAAGACTCACACAAATTGTACCCTTATTCCTTTGTAGATATCCTTTAAAATTTTTAGAAACAGGTAGGAGCTTCTCTTTATACCCACCAACCTCAAATTTCATAAGGTTGTGTCTAGTGCACATCTCTTTTCATTTATTCTGCTTGACATTCCATGGGCCCTTTCAATTTTTTTTTTTGACGGAGTTTCGCTCTTGTTACCCAGGCTGGAGTGCAATGGCGCGATCTCGGCTCACCGCAACCTCCGTCTCCTGGGTTCAAGCAATTCTCCTGCCTCAGCCTCCCGAGTAGCTGGGATTACAGGCATTCGCCACCACGCCCAGCTAATTTTTGTATTTTTAGTAGAGACGGGGTTTCACCACGTTGACTAGGATGGTCTCGATCTCTTGACCTCGTGATCCACCTGTCTCAGCCTCCCAAAGTGCTGGGATTATAGGCGTGAGCCACCGCACCCAGCCCGGGCCCTTTCAATTTGAAGACCTCCTCCTCTCTTCAATACTGGAACTTTTCTTCTAATATTTCTTTGATTATTTTCTCCTTTATTTTCTGTTCCCACTGTTTTGAAATGCATATTGGATGTTGACCTTCTTGGATTGACCTCATAGATATTCAGTTTTTTCTTTCATATTTCCTATCTATTGCATTTTGTTTTATACTTGAGAAACTTCTTTGTCTTTTCCTTTTTTTTCAATTTAACTTTTAACTATTTTAGTTTTCATGAACTCTTTTTTGTTCTCTGACTTTTTGTAGCATCTTCCTCCTGTTTTATGGATACATGTTTCTTCTTGAATTTTCTGAGAGAAAGTGAAATTATTTTAATGTTTAATGATGTTTCCTGGGTTGTCCATTTGCTCTATGGTCAATTGCTCTGCTTGTTTATGTTGGTTTTTCCTTTTGTTGGTGATTTCCCTCAAGTATATGGTAACCCTTGGTTGGCTATTCATTTTTATGAATGAAGGATTAAATTGACCAGTTCAGAGCAACTGCATGCTGCCTGTATATGAGCAGGTACAGGTAATATTGTATCACACTTCTATTTAAGATGTGAAGATGAGAAGATGCAGGAAGCCTGGACCTTGCCTCAAATAATGGAAGGTATCAACCAACATTCTGTGGATCTAGAATCTTCTAAACACTTAATATCATTCCTTTAGAAATTATTTACCTTTTTTTCTTTGTAGGGCAAATGTCACCCTTTTTCTTATGGGGCTGGTAGAGGTGACCTTATAGAATTTTTCTGCAATTTACCCTCTTAGATTTTCTAGATATTCAAATTATATACAAATAATGAGATTTATTCTTACTTTTTAATATGTATGCTATTTCTTTTCCTTACTTTGCTTTGGCTCACACCTACAGTACAATGTTGATTTTAAAAAATCCTAAAAATCTTCACAATAGACCAACTAAGAGACTCACAGTTTAATTCTTCCTAGGGGGAAAGAAAAGCTTTCACTTTTTTTTTTTTTTTTGGAAATGGTAGTTTAATCTTGTAGAACAGTGTTGTTTTCCCTGAAATCATGCATCTCTTAGTCCTCAAGTTGGAAGATGCATATTCTAAACTTCATGGTCTCAAAGATCTGCCTCAGATATGAAGAAATAAGTGTATTTAATCTCTAGCAGATAATCATAAACTATAAACAACACTCCTTTCTATAATTTTTGTCTTGCTCCAGAAGTCTCTGGAGAAAGAAAAGCAGATTTTTGAAGAGTAGTCAAAATTTGGAGGAAGAAATTGGCATATGGTGAGTTTTTTAATTTTGTGCATTTGCCCCGGGGGAGTTTCAGAGTGGTGGTGGTTCAGTGTGACTAAAACTTTTGTAGAAAGCCAACTAACTTTCTGGATGGAGCAACCAGAGAACGGAGCCATATCCAGGGCCACTGGAGAGTAAGGATAAATGCCAGAGATGAGAGAGCCAGAGAAGGGAATACCAAAGTCAATTTGTCCAAGACTCTGGCTAGCCTGTGAACCATGTACATATTGGCAGTTCAAGAACAGTATACATGGAGCTTCCATTCACTGCAGGCATGACAGAATTTTAAATTTTATCTTAGCAAGTTCGTTGTCTGCTAAAACAAACATCAGTTCTTTTTGGAGGTATATAACAAAATCCAGAATCCCCACAATATAACATTTACAATTCTAGAATATAATCCAAAGTTACTCAAAATATGAAGAATCATGAAAATTTGACCCATCCTCATGAAGAAAGATAATAACAGAATAGCCCAGGCGTTAGAATCACCAAACAAGAACTTTCTTTTTATTTATTTATTTATTTTATTGCATTTTAGGTTTTGGGGCACATGTGAAGAACATGCAAGATTGTTGCATAGGTACACACATGGCAGTGTGGTTTACTGCCTTCTGTCCCCTCACCTGTATCTGTCATTTCTCTCCATGCTATCTCTTCCCACCTCCCCACCCCCCGTCCCTCCCCCATTTCCCCCCAACGGACCCCAGTGTGTAGTGCTCCCCTCCCTGTGTCCATGTGTTCTCATTGTTCAACACCCGCCTATGAGTGAGAATATGCGGTGTTTGATTTTCTGCTCTTGTGTCAGTTTGCTGAGAATGATGGTTTCCAGGTTCATACATGTCCCTACAAAGGACGTGAACTCATCGTTTTTGATGGCTGCGTAATATTCCATGGTGTATATGTACCACATTTTCCCTATCCAGTCTATCATCGTTGGGCATTTGGGTTGGTTCCAGGTCTTTGCTATTGTAAACAGTGCTGCAATGAACATTCGTGTGCACGTGTCCTTACAGTAGAATGATTTATAATCCTTTGGATATATACCCAGTAATGGGATTGCTGGGTCAAATGGGATTTCTATTTTTAGGTCCTTGAGGAATCGCCACACTGTCTTCCACAATGGTTGAATTAATTTACACTCCCACCAACAGTGTAAAAGTGTTCCTATTTCTCCACATCCTCTCCAGCATCTGTTGTTTCCAGATTTTTTAATGATCGCCATTCTAACTGGTGCGAGATGGTATCTCAGTGTGGTTTTGATTTGCATTTCTCTAATGACCAGTGATGATGAGCATTTTTTCATATGTTTGTTGGCCTCCTGTATGTCTTCTTTTGTAAAGTATCTGTTCATATCCTTTACCCATTTTTGAATGGGCTTGTTTGTTTTTTTCTTGTAGATCTGTTTTAGTTCTTTGTAAATTCTGGATATCAGCCCCTTGTCAGATGGGTAGACTGCAAAAATTTTTTCCCATTCTGTTGGTTGCCGATTCACTCTACTGACTGTTTCTTTTGCCGTGCAGAAGCTGTGGAATTTGATTAGGTCCCATTTGTCTATTTTGGCTTTTGTTGCCATTGCTTTTGGCGTTTTGGTCATGAAGTCCTTGCCTATGCCTATGTCCTGAATGGTTTTGCCTAGATTTTCTTCTAGGGTTTTTATGGTGTTAGGTCTGATGTTTAAGTCTTTAATCCATCTGGAGTTAATTTTGGTGTAAGGTGTCAGGAAGGGGTCCTGTTTCTGCTTTCCGCACATGGCTAGCCAGTTTTCCCAACACCATTTATTAAACAGGGAATCCTTTCCCCATTGCTTGTTTTTGTCAGGTTTGTCAAAGATCAGATGGTTTTGGGTATGTTGTATTTCCTCTGAGGCCTCTGTTCTGTTCCATTGGTCTATATCTCTGTTTTGGTACCAGTACCATGCTGTTTTGATTACTGTAGCCTTGTAGTATAGTTTGAAGTCCGGTAGTGTGATGCCTCCTGCTTTGTTCTTTTTGCTTAGAATTGACTTGGCTATGCGGGCTCTCTTTTGGTTCCATATGAAGTTTAAGGTGTTTTTTTCCAGTTCTGTGAAGAAGGTCATTGGTAGCTTGATGGGAATAGTGTTGAATCTGTAAATTACTTTGGGCAGTATGGCCATTTTCATGATGTTGATTCTTCCTAACCATGAACATGGAATGTTTCTCCATCTGTTTGTATCCTCTCTTATTTCGTTGAGCAATGGCTTGTAGTTCTCCCTGAAGAGGTCCTTTACGTTCCTTGTTAGTTGTATTCCTAGGTATTTTATTGTCTTTGTAGCAATTATGAATGGCAGTTCGTTCTTGATTTGGCTCTCTTTAAGTCTGTTACTGGTGTATAGGAATGCTTGTGATTTTTGCAAGTTGATTTTGTATCCTGAGACTTTGCTGAAGTTGTTTATCAGTTTCAGGAGATTGTGGGCTGAGATGATGGGGTCTTCCAGATATACAATCATGTCATCTGCAAATAGAGACAATTTGATTTCCTCCTTTCCAATTTGGATACCCTTTATTTCTTTTTCTTGCCTGATTGCTCTGGCTAGAACTTCCAGTACTATATTGAATAGGAGTGGTGAGAGAGGGCATCCTTGTCTAGTGCCAGATTTCAAAGGGAATGCTTCCAGTTTTTGCCCATTCAGTATGATATTGGCTGTTGGTTTGTCGTAAATAGCTTTTATTGTTTTGAGATACGTTCCATGAATACCTAGTTTATTGAGGGTTTTTAGCATAAAGGGCTGTTGAATTTTGTCAAAAGCCTTCTCTGCATCAATTGAGATAATCATGTGGTTTTTGTCTTTGGTTCTGTTTATGTGGTGAATTATGTTTATGGACTTGCATATGTTGAGCCAGCCTTGCATCCCCGGGATGAATCCTACTTGATCATGGTGGATGAGCTTTTTGATATGCTGCTGCAATCGGTTTGCCAGTATTTTATTGAAGATTTTTGCATCTATGTTCATCATGGATATTGGCTTGAAATTTTCTTTTCCTGTTGAGTCTCTGCCGGGTTTTGGTATCAGGATGATGTTTGTCTCATAAAATGATTTGGGAAGGATTCCCTCTTTTTGGATCGTCTGGAATAGTTTCAGAAGGAATGGTATCAGCTCCTCTTTGTATGTCTGGTAGAATTAGGCTGTGAACCCATCTGGACCTGGGCTTTTTTTGGGTGGTAGGCTCTTTATTGCTGCCTCGACTTCAGACCTTGTTACTGGTCTATTCAGGGTTTCGGCTTCTTCTGGGTTTAGGCTTGACAAGAACTTTCAAAGCAGTTATTATTACGATGGTCAATGAGGAAAAGGAAAATACACTTATAATAAATGAACATATAGGAAATCTCAGGAATAAATAGAAAATATAAAAATAAACTAAATGGAAATTTTAGAACTAAAAATACAATATTCAAAATCAAAAAATTGTTGGTTGGGCTTAAATTATTTACCTTAAAGAAGAGAGAGAAAAAGCATTGAAAAAAATCAACAGAGTTCCCAGGACATGTGGAACAATAGCAAAGGTCAAACATATGTATAACTGGAGTATTATAAGGAGAATACAAAGAGTAAATGAGGCAGAAAAAATGTCTAAAGAAATAATGTCCAAAGTTTCCCCCAATTTAGTGAAAGACACAAATTTACAGATTAAAGAGGCATAGTGAACCCTAAACTAAATATGAAGAAAATGATATGTAGGCACACCATAACCAAACGGTTGAAAAGCAAAGATACAGAGGAAAGAAAAACACAATGGATGAACAATGGTTCAGATGTTCAGCATTCCAATCCTCTGATTTCTATCATACCATAGAATGAAGAATATCACAAATAGTAAATATCTAGATAAATGTAAAACAAGGCTTACTTTCCTATTACGTTTTTGAAAATACATGTGACTATTTAATGTAAACATTAGAACCATTCCTTATGGAGGGTTGTAATGTATTCAGTTGTAAAACACATCACAGCTAGAGCATAGAGGATGCTAGTGGGTTGGAGATGGGTGGGGCAAATGGAGCTAGACAGTTCTAAGGTTTTACAATATTACATTGAATAATATTGACCCTAAGTAGAATGTGAAAAGCCAAGGATGTATTTATAATTCTAGCACAACCATGGAAAAATGGAACATAGAGATATACCTAAAAAGATAATAGATTTTCTCCTAGGGTTTTTATAGTTTTAGGTCTTACATTTCAGTCTTTAATCCATTTTGGATTGATTTTTATATATGGTAAAACGAAGGGGTCCAGGTTCATTCTTCTGCATATGGATAGACAGTTATCCCAGCATCATTTATTTAATAGGGAGTCCTTTCCTGTGTGCAGCTTTATTTCTGGGTTCCATTGCTCTATGTGTCTGTTTTTGTACCAGTACCATGCTGTTTTGGTTCTGGACAAATATTTTATGACAAAGTCTCCAAAAGCAATTGCAACAAAAGCAAAAATTGATAAGTGGGACCTAATGAAACTAAAGAGCTTCTTCACAGCAAAAGAAACTATCAACAGAAGAAACAGAAAACCTACAGAATGGGAGAAAATATTTGCAAACTATGCATCCAACACAAGTCTAATATCCAGAATCTATAAGGAACTTAACCAAACCAATAAGCCCAAAACAAAAACTCCATTAAAAAATGTGCAAAAGACATAAACAGATACTTAAAAGAAGACATAGACACAGCCAACAAGCATGTGAAAAAATGCTCAATGTCACTACTCATTACAAAAATGCAAATCAAAAACACAATGATGTGCCATCTCATGCCAGTCAGAGTGACTATTATTGAAAAGTCAGAAAATAACAGATGTTAGTGAGGTTATGAAGAAGAGGAAATGTTGGTGGGAATGTAAATTGGTTCATCCACTGTGGAAAGCAGTTTGGAAATTTATCAAAGAACTTAAAACAGAACTACCATTTAACTCAGCAATCCCATTAATGGGCATACACCCAAAGGAATAGAATCATTCTTCCAAAAAGTCACACGCACACAGGCAGTGCATTTTTGACAATAGAAAAGACGTGCAACCTAGGTGCCCACTAACGGTGGACTGGATAAAGAAAATATGGTACATATACACCATGGAAAACCATGCAGCCAAAAAAAAAGAATGAATTCATATCTTTTGCAGCAACATGGATGGAGCTGGAGTCCATTATCCTAAGCAAATTAACACAGGAAGAGGAAACCAAATACTGCATGCTCTCATAAGTGGGAACTAAACCTTGAGTGCATGTGGATACAAAGAGGAAAGCAACGGCTCCCGGGGCCCACTTGAGGGTGGAGGTTGGGAGGAGAGAGGTCAAAACACTACCTACTGGGTTCTATGTTCATGACCTGAGTGACATAATTATTTGCACAACAAACCCTGCCAACACATAATTTACCCATGTAACAAACCTGAACATGTAACCTCTGAACCTAAAATACAAGTAGAAAAAGAAAAAATAAGATAAAAGTTTTATACACTTTTCAAAAGCAAAAAAAGGCCATAGACAATTAAAATGAATTTCTAAAATATATTCAAATAATCCAAAGAAGTCTGGAAAGGGGAACAGAGAAAGAGAAAACAGAGGGTACAAGCTGAAAGCAAATAAATTCAGCCTCAGAGAAACACGACTAGATTTGGGGTAAGCTGTGTTACAACTATCTATTGGTAGGGGAAGACAGGGGGAGGCTACAACTGTATAGAAGCTAATGCCAGGAGAGTGATGGATTTTTTTATTAGAGAGAGGATGGAAGAGGAAAGCATGAAGAAATGGAATAAGAAGTAAAAGACCTATCGGAGTTTTCAGGGCTTCCTGACACAGATGCACATCACCCAGATCCCCAGATTCCTTTATTATGCTGTGGTATGACAGACACTGCCTTTTGGTTCTGAAGTTGGAGCCACTATTCTGAACTACTTGGTTTTCAGTGTCTTGAATCTGTCTCCAGCCTGTACACCCATGCATACTTCTGCTTGCTGTTTCATCCTGAAGAGCCCTCTGTGTATCAACCTCTGGGTCTAAACACTCTGTCTTCTCTCTAAAGGATTTTGGAGATGGTTTTGGCCTGGTACTTGGTCCTGACCCTTGTTTCAACCTCGTGTGGACCCTGACTTGAACTTTCCCTCATTACCTATGATCAATGTGTCTCTATTAAGTCTTCACTCAGGTGTAGTCTGAGACTGTGCTCACTTGCTCCCCAACTTCCCTGTCCTGGCCCTTCCTGGCTTTCTCCTCCCAATGGCTACCTGACACTTGATAGAGACCCAGAGATGGTGCTGGTGGACAGGAAGAGAGGGAAGATTACAAGCAAGGTCAGGGGCTGCCTTTCAGTCACATTCTGAGACTACGGGTCCACAAGATGGCGATGTTTCCCTTTGAAATTAATGCAAGTATAGCCAAGAAAATCCTAAGCAAAAAGAACAAAGCTGGAGGCATCAGACTGCCAGACTTCCATACTACAGTAATCAAAACAGCATGGTACTGGTACCAAAGCAGAGACATAGACCAATGGAACAGAACAGAGGCCTCGGAAGCAACACCAAACATATACAACCATCTGATCTTTGACAAATCTGACAAAAACAAGCAATGGGGAAAGGACTCCATGTTTAATAAATGGTGTTGGGAAAACTGGCTAGCAATGTACAGAAAGCAAAAACTGGACTCCTTCCTGTCACCTTACACTAAAATTAATTCCAGATGGATTAAAGATTTAAACATAAAACCAAACACCGTAAAAATTCTAGAAGAAAATGTAGGTGAAACCATCCAGGACATAGGCATAGGCAAGGACTTCATGACTAAAACACCAAAAGCATTGGCAATGAAAGCCAAAATAGACAAATGGGATCTAATTAAGCTCCAGAGCTTCTGTACAGCAAAAGAAACAGTCATTAGAGTGAACCAGCAACCAACAGAACGGTAAAAGTTTTTGCTATCTACTCATATGACAAAGGGCTAATATCCAGAATCTACAAAGAACTAAAACAGATATACAAGAAACAAACAAACCAACCCATTCAAAAGTGGGCAAAGGATATGAACAGACACTTTTCAAAAGAAGACATATATGAGGCCAAGAAACATATGAAAAAATGCTCATCATCACTGGTCATTAGAGAAATGCAAATCAAAACCACATTGAGGTATCGTCTCATGCCAGTTAGAATGGCGATCATTAAAAAATCTGGAGACAACAGATGCTGGAGAGGATGTGGGGAAATAGGAACACTTTTACACTGTTGGTGGGAGTATAAGTTAGTTCATCCATTGTGGAAGACAGTGTGGTGATTTCTCAAGGATCTCGAAACAGAAATTCCATTTGACCCAGAAATCCCATTACCGAGTATATATATATACCCAAAGGATGATAAATCATTCTGTTATAAAGACACGTGCACACATATGTTCATTGCAGCCCTATGTACAACAGCAAAGACCTGGAACCAACCCAAATGCCCATCGATGACAGACTGGACAAAGAACATGTGGCACATATATGCCATGGAATACTATGTAGCCATAAAAAATGATGACTTTATGTCCTTTGCAGGGACTTGGATGAATGTGGAAACCATCATTCTCAGCAAACTGACACAAGAACAGAAAACCAAACACCGCATGTTCTCACTCATAGGTGGGTGTTGAACACTGAGAACACGTGGACTCAGGGAGAGGAGCATCACACACTGGGGCTATTGGGTGGGTTAGGGGAGGGACAGCAGGAGGTTGGGAGGGTGGGGAGGCATAACATGGGGTGAAATGCCAGATATAGACGAAGGGGGAATAGAGGCAGCAAAACACCTGGTTATGTATGCACCAATGAATGCAACAACCCTGCATGACCTGCACATGTACCCCAGAACCTAAAGTAAAATAAAAATAATAGTAATAATAATAAAAGAAAGTAATGCAAGTAGTGACTGGGACATAATGTTAGAAATGTCCCATTTGGTGCTAAGAAGACAGTAAAGGCAATGCTTTTGTTTAGGGCAAGAAGACAAACCTGGGAAGGGCTTTTTCCACCTGGGATTCCCCAGTTAGTATGAAAAAGGCAAGTCATGGGAACTGCATATTCTGCACAAGAAGGCAAATGTGAGAAACCCCCTGGATCTGTTCATCAAAGTGAGCTCCAGGATAGATGTGGAGTCGGGATGGATGCCACTCAGGGTAGCACACTGACCAACAGTAACAAGCACACTAACTCATCCCTGAGATGTTACGCTTTGTCTGCTTTATTGTCTGAGTCAGTAACAGGACATATAACATTTCCATCAAGGGAGTTCTGGGGAAAAAAAAACCTACATACAGTTTTAATCTTTTTTTTTAATTAAAAAAAATTATTTTTATTTTTATTTTGTTTTATTTTTTATTTTTTTTAAATTAAAAAAAATTTTTTAAAATCTTTAATTTATCAAAAATCTCAGGAGTTGTGTTCCGGGTTTCTTTGTATCAGTTTTGTGGGATTCACAGCCAGTTTTACAAAAATGAAGTCTCAGGAGCAATAACTTACAAAATCCTATTGAACCTCTACGTAGAATATTGAATGTTTGAATGAAAACTCAGAAGAAATCACACCATTCTAATGTTAACACATGAACAAATTATGAAGAACATTTAAAGTTTATCCTGAAAATTAATTCTTAATAAGATTTAACTAAAGAGTAGCAAAGGGAAATTATTATTAATTAGGGGAAACTAAGTGTATTAATTTTTCCCATTTTACAATAAAAAGCCCTAGGTTTATAGAGGCTAAGTGACTTAGTGTTATACAACCACAGCGAAACAACTGTATTTGCATGTCACATGTGTCAGCACTCCACCAGGCACTGAAGAACAGTGAACAAAGTCAACGTGAACTGGAGAATGGATACCGTGCAGGTGGGTTTAACCCCAAAGCCTGAACTCCTTCATTGCTGAAACATTTAAAGTGATTCAGAAGGGGACCACTAGGGACCCCCAAAGGCTTAAAGTAGTTAACTGTACTTAATTCCAGGTTAGGACATCTTTTTGATCCTAAACATTAGCATGACACCCTGAACACAGTAAACTTTCAGAACATGTTTGATGAGGGAAATGAGCATTAGAATGAGGCTAGGATTTCTGTAAATTTTGCTCATGGCTGATTTGCCAGTATTTGAAACAGTGTCAGGCACAAAGCTCACTTAATGTTTGCTGATGGACTGAATGAATGATTGTGGGGGGTGCATGGCAACATATTCAAGCTTATGTACAAGACATTTGAGGTCAGGGCACGGAAAAATACTGAGGCCCAAGGTGTATGTTATTTGTGCGTGAGAATGAAACTCGACCCTGAAAACAGGGTAGAGATTTCTCTACCCCAAAGATGTTTTCTGGTGTGATAAAGAATGCTGAAAACCGCCTCCTGAGAATGCAGTTTGAGTGTTGTACAAGGTCACAGGTGCCCCAGTAACCGACCTTAAATAGCCATCTAGTGAATGTTTGTAGTTAATACAAGCCCTTTCTTTTTTTTTTTTTTTTTTTTTTTTTTTTTTGAGACGGAGTTTCGCTCTTGTTACCCAGGCTGGAGTGCAATGGCGCGATCTCGGCTCACCGCAACCTCCGCCTCCTGGGTTCAGGCAATTCTCCTGCCTCAGCCTCCTGAGTAGCTGGGATTACAGGCACGTGCCACCATGCCCAGCTAATTTTTTGTATTTTTAGTAGAGACGGGGTTTCACTATGTTGACCGGGATGGTCTCGATCTCTCGACCTCGTGATCCACCCGCCTCGGCCTCCCAAAGTGCTGGGATTACAGGCTTGAGCCACCGCGCCCGGCCAATACAAGCCCTTTCAATTAAATCCTTGGTAGATGGATGCTGGGGTGGACTTTCTCAGAAGAGCCACCCCCAGCCCCACTCAGCTGGAATTGTCTGAGTACTTCATTCTCGGCATTCATTGCAAGCTATAAGCTCTGCAAGTGGTGACTCTGACGTGATTGCCTTGAAGTTACACATGAAGGAGGAGACCTCATCAATTTTCAGGGAATCCCGGTATGAAACAGTCCTGACTCCCATCAGGAGGATGGGATGCACATGTAAAATATGAGGGGCTAGGTTATTATGGGTCAAGAAATGACCAAAGAGCTGAAAGTATTTTTTAAAACAGTGCATCAGCTACTTAAGGCTATCCAGTGAACTGTAGAGCCTGGAGCTCTACACTAGCTTATGCTCTTAATTCGGCAGGAATGCTGTTGGTTTACCAATCAAGGAACCTTAGATTTAGAGTTATGGGAGCAGGTAGATCACTGCCTGAAAAGAGGATATGAGCACGATCATTTTACTGTTACTATTTTGACCACCTGGGCGCTGGTACCCTCTGTGTTGTATCCTCTTTATCTGCCAGATTGTGGTGAGTCAGACCACCCATCTTCTCCACCTGAAGGGAATTCAGGATATTTAAAGGAAAGGGAAAGGCAGAAACCAGAACAACAGGGAGAGATTTCTCTACCCCAAAGATATTTTCTGATAAGGATGGACTTGATCCTTTTCCTCCCACTATAGAAAAGGCATTACCCTCCTTTCCTCTAACCTTAAAGGGACCTGCATCTGTTGGCACCATTCAGCCAGCAGCACCTCCCATCCCCTTAAGGAGATTGGAGACTGCCCAAAGGGCGGTTTTTGGATAAGACCCCTGGTCAGCGAACATCTGTATGATTGGGTGGCTGTGTCCCCTCGACAAACTTCTCTACTGGTTGGGTGCCTCCAGGAGGGAAGGAAAGTGGCTGATTATGATTGTTTTCTTAATATGCAAGTTCTCACTTCCTACATCCAGCATCGGCCTTTCTGGCCTTGTCTGTTTTCTGTTTCCCTGAAGTATAACAGGAAGTTGCATGCTGCCTCCTGGGTTTTATCCCAGAAAGCTTTGGCTTTCTTGCTGCTCACCAAGACCTGGGACAGGAGAGTTGTTAAGATGCCATGAAGTGCCCATTTAGTCACTGACAGTCTAGGCAAGTTGCCCCTTTCTGGGTTTGTGATGATGGAGGGGAGGCCAAGAGACACCGACCTAGTCCTTGGGTGGCTGCAGGCAGCTTCAGCCTGGTCCTGAAAATTCTCCTCACCGTGGTCACACGTCTTAGTAACTGTGCCCAGAAAGTGGAGTGCTGCTTGCTGTGTTGCTGCTTTTCCTACTTCTGCCCTTCCCTGCCACCCCTTGCATATCTCAGCTAATAAGCAATTCCTTGTCTTCCCTGGCCTCCGGGGGGAGAAGCCTGCTAAAAAGAAGCCCTCTCCCAAACCATATGTTAAATGCTAACTAGGCTGAGGTGGATGAACTCTGTCAGCTGCTGTCATCTTCAGAATATAGATGCAGCAGTAAGGAGTGTTTGTTTCACTTTTTAATAAAATGTTTAAAAACATTATGGCTGGGAAACTTCAAAGCAGACCCTGTGCTGCATATCTGCTCCTCCCCTGAGCTTCTCTTTTTGAGGGTGGTAAAAATAATAAAAAGTCCAGTGTATTGTCAGTACCTTACCTAGCAAGGTTGGCTCCAGGCGTAGGTGGCCTGGAAGATAGGCTGTTACCTTCTTGCCTCCTGCCTCTGCACTTATACACATACTTTACCACCTGGTTATTTTCTGGCCTTTCATTGCCACGTGTAGTCTTCCTTCCTTCCTCTCAGGGCAAGAGTAGCAACAGGTGGCAGGCTATTAAAAAGAGAGGCTGCCTAAGGAGCCTGGAGCAGATGGGAAGAAATCAGCCGCAGCCCTACTTTCCCAAGCTCGCTTCCAAGACATTCCAGCTAAAGG
This sequence comes from Saimiri boliviensis, assembly GCF_048565385.1. Lineage (NCBI taxonomy): Eukaryota > Metazoa > Chordata > Mammalia > Primates > Cebidae > Saimiri > Saimiri boliviensis. The sequence continues at coordinate 60,015,602 of NC_133452.1, read as the reverse complement.
CTAATACAGGAAAATGGCTAGCACCTAAGGACATTTAAAAAAGTTTTTTGGATTTTTTTTTTCTTTACACGCTTAAGAAAACTCAGTGCAGGTTTATTATCCTGGCGACTTGCAGTCACATTCTAACAACTTTCAAGGGCCAACGTATGGTAAAAATCACTTAAAATATCCATCCCTTCCATGCCTTAGTTTAACAGGTAGGCTTTATCTTTTGCCATTTCTATATTCTATGTGCTAGTTTACCTGTCTCACAACCCCTTTAAACATATACAAAAGGCCACAGATTTAATAGCTTCTCTTTTCATAAAGGGGCACTGATGTCGTGTCCAATTATCAAGATATAACCCTGCTACTCTTTTCCTACCGTTAAGCAAGGAACAATTTCATACTTTCGTAGCTTGTGATCTTGATTGGCAAGTAGCAATGGCTGACTTTATTGATAATATCAGCTTCCATTTACCAGTCTCTAAGCTTCTAAACTTTTTACAAACCGTGCCTGTTCAATTTACAACTAATGGTGTCTCTAAGCCTTTACTTCACACCACCATTGTCTTTACAGATGGTTCAGAAAAAACTGAAAAGACAGCTATAGTGTGGCAAGATGCCATGCAAAATTGGCAACACAAAATCCAGTAGCCTTTTAAAACTATGCAACAGAAGGAGTTAGATGCCCTGGTATTGGCCTTACAAACTTTTTACAAACATAAGACATAAATATAGTTAGTGATTGTGCTTATGTGGTATATAGTATTACTCATTTAGATCTTGCACATGTGAAGGGCATTACTAATGAATCTCTACTAGCTTTGTTTCTTGCAGTGCAATAGCTTCTCTGTGCCCATCATCACCCTCTTTACATCAAACATATTTGCTCTCATTCTGGGCTACCTGGTCTCAGAAAGGAACGCTCGAGCTGATGCTCTGGTACAACCACAAATGGGGTTTGCAGATTTTTCTGCATTTTTGTGAGCTCAAGCTGATCATGCTTTTTTTCATCAGAATACCCACAGTCTTTTTTTATTTTTTTTTATTTTTTTATTTTATTTTATTTTAGGTTTCGGGGTACATGTGATGAACATGCAAGATTGTTGCATAGGTACACACATGGCAGTGTGGTTTGCTGCCTTCCATCCCCTCACCTGTATCTGTCATTTCTCCCCATGCTATCTCTTCCCACTTCCCCACCCCCGCCCCTCCCTCATTTCCCCCCAACAGACCCCAGTGTGTAGTGCTCCCCTCCCTGTGTCCTTGTGTTCTCATTGTTCAGCACCCGCCTATGAGTGAGAATATACGGTGTTTGATTTTCTGCTCTTGTGTCAGTTTGCTGAGAATGATGGTTTCCAGGTTCATCCATGTCCCTACAAAGGACGTGAACTCATCCTTTTTGATGGCTGCGTAATATTCCATGGTGTATATGTACCACATTTTCCCTATCCAGTCTATCATCGTTGGACATTTGGGTTGGTTCCAGGTCTTTGCTATTGTAAACAGTGCTGCAATGAACATTCGTGTGCACGTGTCCTTGTAGTAGAATGATTTATAATCCTTTGGATATATACCCAGTAATGGGATTGCTGGGTCAAATGGGATTTCTATTTTTAGGTCCTTGAGGAATCGCCACACTGTCTTCCACAATGGTTGAACTAATTTACATTCCCACCAACAGTGTAGAAGTGTTCCTATTTCTCCACATCCTCTCCAGCATCTGTTGTTTCCCGATTTTTTAATGATCGCCATTCTAACTGGTGTGAGATGGTATCTCAATGTGGTTTTGATTTGCATTTCTCTGATGACCAGTGATGATGAGCATTTTTTCATATGTTTGTTGGCCTCCTGTATGTCTTCTTTTGTAAAGAACCTGTTCATGTCCTTTGCCCATTTTTGAATGGGCTTGTTAGTTTTTTTCTTGTAGATCTGCTTTAGTTCTTTGTAAATTCTGGATATCAGCCCCTTGTCAGATGGGGAGGCTGCAAAAATTTTTTCCCATTCTGTTGGTTGCCGATTCACTCTACTGACTGTTTCTTTTGCCGTGCAGAAGCTGTGGAGTTTGATTAGGTCCCATTTGTCTATTTTGGTTTTTGTTGCCATTGCTTTTGGCGTTTTGGTCATGAAGTCCTTGCCTACACCTATGTCCTGAATGGTTTTGCCTAGATTTTCCTCTAAGGTTTTTATGGTGTTAGGTCTGATGTTTAAGTCTTTAATCCATCTGGAGTTAATTTTGGTGTAAGGTGTCAGGAAGGGGTCCTGTTTCTGCTTTCTGCACATGGCTAGCCAGTTTTCCCAACACCATTTATTAAACAGGGAGTCCTTTCCCCATTGCTTGTTTTTGTCAGGTTTGTCGAAGATCAGATGGTTGTGGGTATGTTGTATTTCCTCTGAGGCCTCTGTTCTGTTCCATTGGTCTATATCTCTGTTTCGGTACCAGTACCATGCTGTTTTGATTACTGTAGCCTTGTAGTATAGTTTGAAGTCCGGTAGTGTGATGCCTCCTGCTTTGTTCTTTTTGCTTAGAATTGACTTGGCTATGCGGGCTCTCTTTTGGTTCCATATGAAGTTTAAGGTGTTTTTTTCCAGTTCTGTGAAGAAGGTCATTGGTAGCTTGATGGGAATAGCGTTGAATCTGTAAATTACTTTGGGCAGTATGGCCATTTTCACAATGTTGATTCTTCCTAACCATGAACATGGAATGTTTCTCCATCTGTTTGTATCCTCTCTTATTTCATTGAGCAATGGCTTGTAGTTCTCCTTGAAGAGGTCCTTTACGTTCCTTGTTAGTTGTATTCCTAGGTACTTTATTCTCTTTGTAGCAATTGTAAATGGCAGTTCGTTCTTGATTTGGCTCTCTTTAAGTCTGTTACTGGTGTACAGGAATGCTTGTGATTTTTGCACATTGATTTTGTATCCTGAGACTTTGCTGAAGTTGTTTATCAGTTTCAGGAGATTTTGGGCTGAGATGATGGGATCTTCCAGATATACAATCATGTCATCTGCAAATAGAGACAATTTGATTTCCTCCTTTCCAATTTGAATACCCTTTATTTCTTTTTCTTGCCTGATTGCTCTGGCTAGAACTTCCAGTACTATATTGAATAGGAGTGGTGAGAGAGGGCATCCTTGTCTAGTGCCAGATTTCAAAGGGAATGCTTCCAGTTTTTGCCCATTCAGTATGATATTGGCTGTTGGTTTGTCGTAAATAGCTTTTATTGTTTTGAGATACGTTCCATCAATACCTAGTTTATTGAGGATTTTTAGCATAAAGTGTTGTTGAATTTTGTCAAAAGCCTTCTCTGCGTCAATTGAAATAATCATGTGGTTTTTATCTTTGGTTCTGTTTATGTGGTGAATTACGTTTATGGACTTGCGTATGTTGAACCAGCCTTGCATCCCCGGGATGAATCCTACTTGATCATGGTGGATGAGCTTTTTGATATGCTGTTGCAATCGGTTTGCCAGTATTTTATTGAAGATTTTTGCATCTATGTTCATCATGGATATTGGCCTGAAATTTTCTTTTCTTGTTGAGTCTCTGCCGGGTTTTGGTATCAGGATGATGTTTGTCTCGTAAAATGATTTGGGAAGGATTCCCTCTTTTTGGATTGTCTGGAATAGTTTCAGAAGGAATGGTATCAGCTCCTCTTTGTATGTCTGGTAGAATTCCGCTGTGAACCCATCTGGACCTGGGCTTTTTTTGGGTGGTAGGCTCTTTATTGCTGCCTCGACTTCAGACCATGTTATTTGTCTATTCAGGGTTTCGGCTTCTTCCAGGTTTAGGCTTGGGAGGGTGCAGGTGTCCAGGAATTTATCCATTTCTTCCAGGTTTACTAATTTATGTGCATAGAGTTGTTTGTAATAATCTCTGATGATGGTTTGGATTTCTGTGGAATCTGTGGTGATATCCCCTTTATCGTTTTTTATTGCATCAATTTGGTTATTCTCTCTTTTCTTTTTTATTAATCTGGCTAGTGGTCTGTCTATTTTGTTGATCTTTTCAAAAAACCAGCTCCTGGATTTATTGATTTTTTGAAGAGTTTTTTGTGTCTCTATTTCCTTCAGTTCTGCTCTGATCTTAGATATTTCCTGTCTTCTGCTAGGTTTTGAGTTTTTTTGATCTTGCTCCTCTAGCTCTTTCAATTTTGATGATAGGGTGTCAATTTTCGACCTCTCCTTTCTTCTCATGTGGGCACTCATTGCTATATATTTTCCTCTAGAGACTGCTTTAAATGTGTCCCAGAGATTCTGGTATGTTGTGTCTTCGTTCTCATTGGTTTCTAAGAACATCTTTATTTCTGCCTTCATTTCATTGTTTATCCAGTCAACATTCAAGAGCAAGTTGTTCAGTTTCCATGAAGCTGTGTGATTCTGAGTTAGTTTCTGCATTCTGAGTTCTAACTCGATTGCACTGTGGTCTGAGAGACTGTTTGTTATGATTTCTGTTCTTTTGCATTTGCTCAGGAGTGATTTACTGCCAATTATGTGGTCAATTTTAGAGTAGGTGTGATGTGGTGCTGAGAAGAATGTATATTCTGTGGATTTGGGGTGGAGAGTTCTGTAAATGTCTATTAGGTTTGCTTGTTCCAGGTCTGAGTTCAGGTCCTGGATATCCTTGTTGATTTTCTGTCTGGATGATCTGTCTAATATTGACAGTGGGGTGTTAAAGTCTCCCACTATTATTGTGTGGGAGTCTAAGTCTCTTTGTAGGTCATTGAGAACTTGCCTTATGTATCTGGGTGCTCCTGTATTGGGTGCGTATATATTTAGGATCGCTAGCTCTTCTTGTTGCAGTGATCCTTTTACCATTATGTAATGTCCTTCTTTGTCTCTTTTGATCTTTGTTGCTTTAAAGTCTATTTTATCAGAGATGAGAGTTGCAACTCCTGCCTTTTTTTGCTCTCCATTTGCTTGGTAGATCTTCCTCCATCCCTTTATTTTGAGCCTTTGTGTATCCTTGCATGTAAGATGGGTTTCCTGGATACAGCACACTGATGGGTTTTGGCTTTTTATCCAGTTTGCCAGTCTGTGTCTTTTGATTGGGGCATTTAGTCCATTGACATTTAGGGATAGTATTGTTATGTGTGATTTTGATACTGTCATTTTGATGCTACCTGGCTGTTTTGTTGGTTAGTTGATGCAGATTCTTGATTGTGTCGATGCTCTTTTACCATTTGGTGTGTTTTTGGAGTGCCTGGTACTGGTTGTTCCTTTATAAGTGTAGAGCCTCTTTCAGGAGTTCTTGTAGAGCAGGTTTGGTGGTGATGAAATCTCTGAGCGCTTGCTTGTTCACAAAGGATTTTATTTTTCCTTCGCTTATGAAGCTTAGTTTGGCTGGATAGGAGATTCTGGGTTGAAAGTTCTTTTCTTTAAGGATGTTGAATATTGGCCCCCAATCTCTTCTGGCTTGTAGGGTTTCTGCTGAGAGATCTGCTGTGAGTCTAATGGGCTTCCCTTTGTGGGTAACCCGACCTTTCTCTCTGGCTGCCCTTAGCATTTTCTCTTTCATTTCAACCTTGGTGAATCTGACGATTATGTGCCTTGGGGTTGCTCTTCTTGCGGAATATCTTTGTGGTGTTCTCTGTATTTCCTGGATTTGAATATTGGTCTGCCTTGCTAGGTTGGGGAAGTTTTCCCGGATAATATCCTGAAGAGTATTTTCCAGCTTGGATTCATTCTCTTCATCACATTCAGGTACACCTATCAGACGTAGATTAGGTCTTTTCACATAGTCCCACATTTCTTGAAGATTTTGTTCATTCCTTTTTGCGCTTTTTTCTCTGTTCTTGCCTTCTCTTTTTATTTCATTGAGTTGATCTTCGACCTCTGATATCCTTTCTTCTGCTTGGTCAATTCGGCTGTTGAAGCTTGTGCATGCTTCACGAAGTTCTCGCGTTGCGTTTTTCAGTTCCATCAATTCACTTATACTCCTCTCTATGCTGTCCATTCTCGTCAGCAGTTCGTCCAATCTTTTTTCAAGGTTCCTATTTTCTTTGCGTGCGGTTAGAACATGTTCTTTTAGCTCGCTGTAGTTTCTTACTACCCACCTTCTGAAGTCTGATTCTGTCATTTCATCACTCTCCTTCTCCATCCAGTCTGGTTCCCTTGCTGGTGAGGAGTTGTGATCCCTTTTAGGAGGAGAGGTGTTCTGGTTTCGGGAGTTTTCATCCTTTTTACGCTGGTTTCTTCCCATTTTTGTGGGTTTATCCACCTGTTGTCTGTCTCTGTCCCAGGGAGTTGGAGCTTTATGAGTTTCCGTTGCACTACTGCCTTTTTTTGATTTTTCTTTCAGGTCTGACCCGCCCAGCTAGCAGCACGCCTAGCCACTGCCTGCCCGCAGGGGCTTTGCTGAGCTGCTGTGGGCTCCACCCAGCTGCCCTGAGCTCTTCCCTGTAGTCCTTTTTATATGGGAGTAGTTAGAACTGTCTCGGCAACGGTGGCCCCGCCTCTGTTATGGCGGACTCTCTCTGTTGTGGCAGGTTGCCTCGGCAACGGCAGCCTGCCTCCATAGCGGTGGAGAGTCTCAGTAATGGCGGAAGCCCCTCCCCCACCGAGCCGGGCCGTCCAGGTTCAGCTGTGCTTGGTTTGAAGGGCTCAACCCAGAGGGTTTCCAATTACTGTTTTTGTTTTGGTTGTTGTTGGGGGTGGAAGGCTGGGACCAACCGAGCCTGATCACCTGGCTCCCTGACTCCGAGTCTTTTCTTTTAAGTTGAACGACCCCGAGTTCCGGTCGCTTGTTGAACAGGCGCCGGGATCTCCCGTACTGCGACTCACGGAGTCGGCTCGGCCTGCGGCGCCGGCTCCTGGTGGATTTTCTGCCTAGGAATCTCCTGGCCTGACTCGCTATTTCAGATGAATGGCCCACTCTGCCGTCTCAGGGCTCTGCTCGCCAGCTAAGAGGGCTCCCAGACCAGTGGCTTTTGTACGGAGAACCGCAGCAACAGGGCGTGGTCACAGCAGCCGCGCGGGTGGAATCAGCCCCACAGGGGCCAAAACAGCCACACCGGCTGGGACTGCGACACTGGCGACCCCTCTGCCTGGGTATCTCCTGGTCTGTGGGCAATAAGAGTTCGTCTGTAAATGCGGCGTTCACTCACCCTCTGCACTTTCACTGGGAGCTGAAGTCCTGAGCTGTTCTTAGGCGGCCATCTTCCCAGCATTCCCCAGAATACCCACAGTCTTAAACAACAGTTTTATTTCACACTTGCTCAAGCTCGCATGATTATTAAACTTGTCCTGATTGCCAATAGCATTCTCTCTCTGCGTTTTCCTTAGGGCTTGGTGCCAACCCACGAGGTCTAGTGCCTAATGCAATCTGGCATACTAATGTTATTCAGAATCCACCCTTTCAGCTTTTTTAATTTCTCCATGTTACCGTGGACACTTATACAGGCTTGTACATGCTACCCCCCCTGGACCAGAGAAAAAAACTAAAGATGCAATTACTCATTTGTTTGAATCTATTATAACTTTAGGCCTTCCACAAACTATAAAAACTGATAATAGATCTTACTATCTTAGTGCTCAATTTACATATGCATTGCAACTTTAATGTATACAACACAAGACTGGTATCCCCCATTACTCAACCAGTTAGGACATTGTTAAATGAGCTCATTAAACTCTTAAAGTTTATCTTAATAAACAAAAAAGGGGGAATATGGGGCTCTCTCTTAGACAACAGGACTTGCCATTGGAGAGTCAACTGACAATGATGGCGATGACTCGGAAGTCACCTGACATTAGCTGGGGACAGCTAAAGAGGTTGGATTAACAGGCATCCATGGGAGCCCCTGCAATTGCAGAGAATTGGATTCTTATGTATCTGGTGGTAACTGGGGAAACGTCTGAGAAAGTAGGACAGATAGGATGTTAGGGTGGCTGGTAATTCTTGTCCTATGCCAAGTGGGATCAGCTCAAGAACATGTTCATTGGAGTCATGTTCTAAATCCCCTGGTTTTTAATGTTATTACATGGTGAGATGCTGACCTGTCTTTGTCATCTAATGATACTTCTTGGACAGGAGGTCGATGGATCCCCTGTCTTACCCTTAAACTAAAAATCTGGGATGAATTAAATGTAATGATTCCTTGACTTTATTGTCTAGTAATTCCCCTCTTTGTTTTTCACAATAGCACATGGTAAGTGTGTTACTCTCGTTCCTCAGGAGTATCTTTACTATCAGCCAAAAAGGGATGCTAAGCTTGCAAATTTGACCTTTATTTCTGTTGTTACTACTATTGTTACCGAGGTCTCTAATGAAGCTACACAAATGCCCAATCTTCCTATATGCTGTCTGGGTAGTAACCGGAGATACAAGTTTGAGGCCATCTAGTGGTCTCCATGCAGACAACCTGTGCCACACCAAGGGCCTGTGTTTGATAATGGCACCTTACTTAATTGGGGTGCCCATGGTTATCTCATATCTGCAAATCAGACTATTGGATTTGGATGTCCCTCCAATAGCTCTATCATCTGGTCTGAGTATGGGCTTTCAAGGTCCAATATTACAACTAAAAGGGAAAGAAGCTTTAAGCCCTGCTCATACCCAAATTTGGAGATTATGTCTTTCTCTTTTTTGAATAGGTTCTTTCACATGGGGAGTACATTACTAGTGGGCAACTATACCCTCTTTTTGCACAATAATGTTACTGATACAGTCCTGATTTGTACTACACAATCTTATATACTTCTGTTTGGGCAAGGTGTTCCTAACATAGAGCCGAATCAATCCTTTTATAGTACTAGCGTCTCTCCCGGTAGTTGGTATGCTACATACTTGTCTCATTGAAACGTTACACAGTAAATATAACCTATATTATACTCTTAATACAGTGTGCAGAATTGTGGCTCTCTGTAAATTTAACCTGGAGCTCAGAAGGAGATTCCACCCTGCAGCTATTTAGAAAAGCACTGCCTCATACTTGGGAAAAAGAGTTCTGGCCACTTTAATTGCCTTTTTAGTCTCAGCTATTATTATATAAGCAACTGAAGCTACTGCAGCTATTTTCTGACAGAATCTATTCAGGCAGTCTTGGTGGTGAACCACATGGTATATAATGTAACCCATGAATCTCAAGAACAGGTAAATATTGATAAAACTGTTCTGTCTTGCCTGGAGGCTCTTGAAGCCACTGTTGAATGGCTGGGGGATCAGAAGCAGGCTAACCCATCAAAATTTACATTGCGATTGGCAATATACTTCTATCTGTATCACACTCCTGCCATATAATAGCTCCCAATATGCTCGGGAGAGAGTGAAAGCGCATCTCCAAGGAGCTTATCACGACCATTTGTCTTCTCAAATTTCCATTCGAGTGTGAATTAAACAAATAACTTGAAGAATGGTTGCCGCACAATTACAAACACCCTTCAGCAATTACAAGAAGGCTTTCAATGGTTAAACCCCAACACTTGGTTGTTTAGGTTAAAGATACATATTTAGGTGATGGCTGCTATATTTATTCTTTTTTGTATCTGTTTACTAGGCATCTGCAGATGGCTCTGTACACCCACCCAACCCGTCTATGACCAGGGAGGAACAATAGAAGCTTACTTTGCATTGGATGACCAGCATGCTCTAAGAATTAAAAAAGGGGGAGATGTAGGGGGGTGCAAGGCAACATATTCAAGCTTATGTGCAAGGCATTTCAGGTCAGGGCATGGAAAAATACTGAGGCCCTAGGTGTATGTTATTTGTGCATGAGAATGAAACTCCTTGACCCTGAAAAGAGGACGGGGAGCAGAGTGTGTGGTGTGATAACGCTGAAAACAGCGTCCCAGGAATGCAGTTTGAATGTGGTACAAGGTCACCGGTGCCCCAGTAACTGACTTCAAATAGCCAACTAGTCAATGTTTGTAGTTAATATAAGCCCTTTCAATAAATACATGGTGGATGGATTCTGGGGTGGACTCTCTCAGAAGAGCTACCCCTAGGCCCGCTCAGCTGGAATTGTCTGAGTACTTTATTCTTGGCATTCACTGCAAGCTAAAAGCTTTGCATAAATGAATGAAAATCAAGGCAAATAATAAAGAGGAGGGTTCTTATTCTTAGATGGTATCATAATTTTCTTGATCCAGTGGTTTTAAAATCTACTTTTGGTTGTAAATATTTTGTTTCGACAAAGCAGCAACTACTTTGGCCCCCTCCTCTGCAATGCTTCGTGCCCGTAGTTGCGTTGTATAATATCAGCAGTCCTCTGCATGAAGTCCAACATATTCACACCAGGGTGACATGTGGCTGCACTTGTAGTATAATAACCTAACTTGTGTTAGCCTGACTGACTCCATCTTAGCTGTGAGACTGATAAGCTCCATCTTAGCTTCTCCCTTCCTACCTCAGGCCCCTCAGACGAATTATTGGGTCATGCCACACTCAGTTAAGAGTGGTTCACACTGTTCACAGTACCTGTAACCACTGTAACCTTATCCTGCTTGGCAAGTCTACCTGCTATTGTGAACACCCTCCTTGGTGATTGATTGTATGGAAAGTTCCTCCTGCAACCCCCTTGATGATTGTATGGAAATACCCTTAGCAACCAACAATCCTGGGAACCTCCTGCCCACTGGTTACCAGCTTCCTTATCTAACTTGCTTGTTCTGCTTCTGTAAAATTCTGCTTCAGCTAGGCTCCCCCTCCCCTACCTAAATCAGGGTATAAAGGGGGAATCAAGCCCCTTCCTTGGGACCAAGAGATTTTGAGCGTTAGCTGAGTCTTGGTCACCGGCAAATAAAGGACTCTTAATTTGGAACTCAAATTAATTTGAGTTCCAAATTAAAAGTGGCGCTTTCCTTCTAACTCACTCGGTTGCAACAATATCTGGACATTTTTACACAGATAGAATATCTGGACAAATACCTGGACATTTTTATACAGATAGAAATCAGGTTATAAGAGAGCCTTGAAAAGCTGTTACAAGGGTGTCTTACACCAGAAGGAAAAGGCTGGGTGTGATGGCTCATGCCTGTCATCCTAGAGCTTTGAGAAGCTGAGGTGAGAGGATCCCTTGAGCCCAGGAGTTCAAGGTTGCAGTGAGCTACTATTGTGCCACTGCACCCTACCCTGGGCAACAGAGTGAGACAGTTTTGAACAACAACAACAAAAAATTACTTACCTCTCTCCTTTTTTTATCTCTCTCTAATGTAAGTTCAGTCCTTCTTTTAGCAATCGTATCAGCCTGTTAAGGAAAGAGACATTAAAAAATTGTAATGTAGAACGATAAAAGTGATTTTTCCCTGTATTAATATATTTTTATCGAAAGTGGGAATAACGTTTAGGCAGAAACACAGTGAACTTTGCAGGAAAGGATGTGATGGTGGTAATCATGTTGCTTGGCTTGCATCCTTGTACCTCTGAACCTCTTGATTAGCTATTTTCTTCTGGAGGGATAAATAGCACTTTGGGTCAGTTACTCTTTCCACAAAGTGTAGAACTCCTTTTCAAAATTTATTACTCATTTGTTTGGTTGGCTTTGGTGGCAGGAAATAGGGAAATACTTGGAGGCAATTCACTGAAAATGCTTGGTAAGCTCTTGTCATATTATTAAATAGCCTAACACAGCAATCCCCAACCAATTTGGCATGAGGGCCCTGTTTCATGGAAGACAATTTTTCCATGGACTGTAGGTGGGGATTGTTTTGGGATGATTCAAACACATGACATTTATTGTGCACTTTATTTCTATTATTATTACATTGTAATATCCAAAGAAATAATTATATAACTCACCATAATGTAGAATCAGTGGGAGCCCTGAGCTTGTTTTCCTGCAACTACATGGTCTCATTTGGGGGTGATGGGAGACAGTGACAGATCATCAGGGATTAGATTCTCATGACTGTGCAACCTAGATCCCTTGCATGCACAGTTAACAATACGGTTCGTGCTCCTGTGAGAATCTAAGGTTTTGCTGATCTTGCTGGAGGCAGAGCTCAGGTGGTAATGTGAGTGATGGGGAGTGGCTGTAAATACGGATGAAGCTTTGCTTGCTTGCCCACTCACTATTCATTTCTTGCTGTGTGGCCTGGTTCCTCACAGGCCACAGACAAACACCAGTCTATGGCCCAGGGATTGGGAACCCCTGGCTTAACAAACCTAAAAATACATATGACAACATAGGGAAAGTGTATGTGCTTGGGAGACAGTCACAGACTTGATATATAGAGTCCTCCAGCCTTCCCAGAGTCCTTTACATCTAACACAATGGATCCTTTGATAGGTCTCCAAGGTTTTCATGAAAAATAATCTGCTCTCTTTGTGTGTGGGGACTTAACTGGCTCAGGACTCTGTAAATTGGACTCCCTTACCAGGAGCATAGAGTGGTGCCTGAGGACATGCTCTGGGGGTCTGGTCCAGACAAGCAGAACTGAGTGCTTTCATCTGGTTGCTACTGAGTACACATTCCTAAGAACTTATGGCTTGTAGGCATGCAAGAAGTATTTGCAGATAGAATTATAAAACTGAACTGAATATAATTCACTTAGTTTATGAGGCCCATAAAGATTCTATAGTTCTTGACATGGTAAGAATTTACAAAAACTTCCATTATTTCCTTTTTTTAAAAAACATATTTTTACCATAGGTTTATTAAATATGGAGTTGTGAAAATATAGTATCCTTTGTGTTTTCATAATACATAAAGGCAACTGTATACATCACAAAGTTGCAAACTATACACAATAGCATACATACACATTCTGAGTCTACTTTTCCTCTGCTCCTTTTACTCAAGTATTCAGTGAGGTTTAACTAATTATTGTAAATCTGCCACCAGATGGCAGCACTATCCTGAGCACTATAACATGTATTCCTCCATTTTTTGCTCCGAACATATCTTTGCAAGGCATTACCCCACTCTAGAGGTGAGTTAACAGAAATTCAGAATTTAACTCACGTAATGTCATATAATCAGTGTGAGGATGCTTTTAGAAACTACCAGATATGGTCTTGATCTCTTGACTTGGCCAGCATGGTAAAACCCCATCTCTATTAAAAATACAAAAATTAGCTGGGTTTGGTGAGGCACACATCTGTAGTACCAGCTACTTGGGAGGCTAGGGCAGGAGAATTGCTTGAACCCAGGAAGTAGAGATTGCAGTGAGCCAAGATCATGCCACTGTACTCTAGCCTGGCGACAGAGTGAGATGGAGAAAAGAAAAAAAAAAAAAAACTACCAGATATGGAATTGCCAAAGCATACAACATGGTGGCTGCTGCAGAGAAGGGTTTGTATTTATTTCAACTGAGAAAAAAAGTTAGAGAATTTGGGATAAGACTGGGAATTCAGACCTTAATTCAGACCTTAACTGGGGTGGCTTGATCAAAATGGGGTTTTAGGAAAATTCACATAGAGGTAGTCGGGAAGATGGTCTGGGAGGTGAAGAGATGAAGCCAGGGAGGACAATTAGGTCACAGTAGGAGTGCTGGTGTCAGCGGAGAAAGATCTGAATTGAGCTAGAGTTAGCGGGTGAGGAAAAGAAGGGGCAAATACCTGAGGTTATGAACTAGCTCTTGAAACCTGCAGCTTTCCTGTTCTAGGTCCCTAAAATTCTCAAAGCATGTGATGTCTAGGATGTGGCTTCACTGCCCTACAGCTGTTCTGTCCAGTACAATAGCCACTAGCTGTGTGTGGCTATTTATATTAAAACTAAATAAAATTAAACATTTGATTTCTCAGCCACACTAATCACATTTTAAGTGCTCAACAGCTGCTGCGGCTAGTGGTTCCTGTATAGCACAGCGCAGATCTAGGACATTTCTGTCATCACAGAGATTTCTGTTGTTAGCACTGGCCTAGATACACCAGACCCCACAGTGAAGCAACATATGAACGTGCTTTTGTCTCGCATGGCAGACAGTTTGGCCTACCTTATCAGAAAAACTAGGCAGCAAAAAGGGGAAGAATGTCATCAAGAACAGTGTGGAGCTGGGTATATTCCCACGTCTCCCTCCTTATTTCCATAGTTCTTGGATGGCTAAGAACTCTGCCTGCCTTGATATTGTGCAGACCAGTGATGGCCCAGGACGTGCAACCTTAGCGTGGTGGGGGAGAGGAATGGATGGCAATGACCTTGAAGGTATTTCCTATGGCTAACCCCAAGATGGAGGAATTTGAAAACTGTCTGAGCAATGAAAGAAGAACTGCTTGGCTTTAACACTTTGGCAGTCTGTAATTGAATAGTGTTGAGTTGTGAGAATGTATTACATAATTTAAGTCTTAGTATCTCAGAATTGGATTTAATAGATGAGCCCTCTGACACATTTTTCCATTCTCCTCTGCCAAATGTTCATCTAGTTTATGCTTATTTATTGGCAAAAAGCTCCCTGCCTTCAGTCCTGGTTCTTTATGAAATGTCTTACTGAGAATGAAATATACTTTTCCCGTACCTTCCTCCTACCACTGGTAGTTCTTTCCCTTATGGCCATGTGGCGTAACTCCAAGCTCTCTTCGGTATAAAAGCCCTTCAAACATTTAACACTGTTCTCATGTCTCCTCCGGGCCATCCTAGCTCCAGACTCAAAAGCCCATTCTTTCTACCAGAGTCCAGACGTGCAGGTTTGCCTTCTCAGTTCATGTCATGTAAATGGAATTGTACAGGGTGCACTCCTGTTTTGCCTGGCTTCTGTCACTCAGGATAATGGTTTTGATTTTTATCCATGTTACAGTTGTATCATTAGGCCATTCCTTTTTAATGCTTAGTAGTTTTCAATTCTAAGCATATACCACATTTTGTTTTTCTATTCATCAGTTGATGATTTGGGTTGTTTCTACTTTCTGGTTATTAGGAATAAGGCTGTCATGAATATTCACATATAACTTTTTACGTACACTTTCTTTTCATTTCTGCTGGACAGATTCCCAGGAGTGGAATTGCTGGTTCCCTGTGACACTTCTGAACATTTTATGGAATATTCTTCAGAATGCAGGTTTAGGGACAATGTTCTAAGCCAATGTGGATCTGATTTTCACTGCAGGCTCACATGGCCTTGATGGATGGTGTCATCACTCCAGGGGCAGTGAAAAAGACCTCTGAAATTTTAGTTGTTTGTGTTTCAAATCTCAGTTTGTTACCTCTTCACTTTGCTCCCATGTCTGGAAGAGGGAAGCCTTGGCATTACCACTATCTTTTATTTGCCGTAACTATCTTTTATTTGCTGTAAAGAGAGAAGCATTATAAGACACTGATCACCACAAAAGCCTCAAATATTGACTCTTAACGCTTATTGTGGTTTTAATATTTAACTCTCATTATAGTCTTAATATTTGATGAAAAATGTTTCATGCTTACTATGGCATTAAAATTAGAAAACTATTTTTTTGTGTGTGAAGATCACTTTATAAAAGATCACTAAATAGATGCTGAACAGATTTATTCAATGCATTTTTGCTAGATACATACCCTGATTTTTGCCTTCATGTCTTTGATCAGTTTTTTCCTTTCTAATTTCTTCTTTTGTTTTAGTTTCCACTTTTCAATTTGGGCAGGAAGGAGGCGATCAAATATATCTTGATCCTCAACTTGCATAAAAACAGCTGCATCTGGGAAAAATCCACGCTCCCCCAAAAACTGGGCCTCTTCTGGATGTCGTGGGAAACCATCTAGTATAAAACCTGTGGAACTGATGGAAATTTTCATAAATTACTCTATTTCATTAAAATATGATAAAGGATGTGTTCATTAATTTGATTATAATGATCATTATACAATGTACATTAAATCTTCATGCACACCTTGAATATACATAATCTTTGTCAATTAAATATTTTAAAAGAAAAAATAACAAAGTAAAAAAAGTAATTGATAAAGCTCAACTTTCTGTATGCAATGAATAGTTTAGAAATTCACTCTACTATCTTTTATTTCTTCTAATATTTCTAGTTGTATACATTTCTTTTTCAAAATATATCAAATTGGATTAAAATTACACTGTTTCGTACACATATTTAGAATATAAGATTGTAGTCAATCAGTTCGTAGACAATTACTATTAACTGGAAGCTTACTAAAAGTTGTGAGAAGACCACAGGAAAAAGTGAAAAGCAGTTCTCTGTTTGGGAGGGGTGCCCAGCCTAATGAGCATGGTTCTCTATATTTGAAGAGTACACCTGGCCAGCCCACTTGAGGTGGGAGCCCTCACCTTTGGCAGTCTTTCTTCTAACAGTGCTTCCTTTCATGAAACAACTCATACCCACTTCCCTGGGTCTCCTTGTAACTGAAGACAATTGTTAATTTATGTATCCTAGTTCCTATGTGCAAATGATTATATTCAAACATGATTGTCAGACTTGCCCAAGTGTGATGAGATTTTAAGAATCCGGAAAATAACTGAAATGTTAATACATTTTAATTAGATAGCACTTATAAAACAATCAAACTTTGAGAACTTGGCTTTGTTTAATTGAGAGAGTCAATATTGGTCTCCCTTTGAATAAGAATTTGTTTCTCTTGCTTATCTGTAATTTGGTTTGTTTTAAATATTTATGTTTAAATACATATTTTCCTCTTAATACAAATAGGACTTTCATGAACATTTGACAGTTTTGGCCTTCAAAGTTGTTAATTCAAAAATGTGAATTTTCCTTTCTTATTAAGGGGCCAAATTTCCATATATTGGCCAAAATATATGTTTTTTTTCTTTAGAAGTGCCTTCAGTCTGATCTATTCTGGCCGGGACAATTTCATTCCTACTGTTCTTGCTGTCACTTTTCTGCAAATGACTTCCAAATCTTTAACTCTACACCCAACTTCTCTTCTGAGTTTTGGTTCCGAATTATCAAAAAGCTGTGGAGTTTCTCCATCTGAATGCCCTTCCGGAATTATACATGTTATACTGTCAAAAGTCACACTGTTACCCCTCCAAACTGCTCTTCCTTCCGACCCATTAGTACTAAGGTGCTACCTGTTAAGAGACCTTCGGTGCTCTCCCCAGCTCCCTCTTGCTTCTTACGTTTAACAGATAAGTCGTGGCATGTCCTCCCCTGTATCACATTTCTATTTCTGCCATTCCCCCTTAGTTCAAGCCCCTTAGTATATCTCTCCAGGACTAATGCAATAACCTTTTCAAAATATGTTATTTTTCCCCATGATTATAAAAGCAATAAATCACACTATAGAAAAATTGAAAAAAAAAATAGAGAAAAGCATGAAAAAGGCAAAAATGTATCCATAATCCTATCTCTCAGAGGTTACTAAAATTTGTTTTATTTCTTTCCAGTTGGTTCTTCATGTGTGCATTTCTCTATTACATTATAGTTTTACATCTTCTTTTTAACTTTATGTAATAACATTTCTCATGCTATTACAAATTATTCATTATAATAAATTTTAATGGAGCATAATATTTAGCTATTTTGTTTAGGCTTTTACAATTTCACTTTTTGCTTTAAAATTTTAAATTCATATCTATGTCTATCTCTGTATCTACATATCCATATCTTTATTTATTTATCTATCTACATATATTTTAATGTACAGTGTGAGGTCAGGAGCTAAATAATGAAGAGAAACCCATGACTATATAGCTGCAGGTAACTGCCTAAATTTCCTCCAACTATTGATCTAATTTAGGGAACAAGAAATTAAAAATGAAGTTGGTAACTAATAATCCCACTCATTTATTTAGACTAGGGACTACGTGAAAAAGAGTGCCCAGAGATTTAAGAGAAACATTAGAAATAGCCAGTTATTTAAATTCTCTCTGATTCAGTTTTCTTATCTCCAAAATAACACAATGAAAAGTCTTTATTTCATAGGGTTGTTGTAAGGATTAAATGAGTTAACAGCAATAAAATATAGGCTGGGCACAGTGGCTCATGTCTGTAATCCCAGTACTGTGGGAGACTGAGGTAGGTGGATGAACTGAGGTCAGGAGTTGGAGGCTGGCCTGGCCAACATGGTGAAACCCCATCTCCACTAAAAACACAAAAATTAGCCTGTTGTGATGGCAGGTGCCTATAGTCCCAGCTACTCAGGAGGCTGATGCAGGAGAATCGATTGAACCCAGGAGGCGGAGATTGCAGTGAGCTGAGATCACGCCACTGCCCTGGGTGACAGAGCAAGACTCTGTCTCAAAAAACAAACAACAACAAACAGTTTAACAGTACCTGGCACTTAGTTTCATATATGTGTGCACTATAATCAGTACTGTATATATTATTTCACTTTCTTCTGGTGGATATCAAGTCATGAGATTCTGGTTAAAAAATCAAGGTAAAGTTTTAAACTCTGGTGACCTGGAGATCCTTAAATTTGTCCTGTCTGGGGTCAAGATTGTTCAAAGTAAAGAGATTACACTGTGAACAACTATTAATTGCTCTTAACTATAATTGTTAAAAGACCACAGGTGAAATGAGTCCAGCACATACATGATTTAGAACACGGGCTTTCAACCACAAATGTACTTTATAATAACCTAGGGGTACTGAAAAATATCCCAGGCTCACACTTCTAGAGATTCAAATTCAATTATTTTGGTGTGGGGTCCTGGCATTGGTATTTTTAAAAACTCTACAGATGTTTTTAATGTGTATCTCAAGTGAAAAATCACCAGTTTATATGACTATAAAGGAGAAAATTCTTAAATGTATGTTAAACTACATTTTTAACTTTTAAGAGTAAAACAAATAAAAGCAAATAAATGTACAATTCTATATAAATTAATATACCGTATTGGTTCCTTAAGCCACCACTCAGAAAGAATTACTTCAAGAATTTCAGGAGGCAGTGGCTCATTTTCCATTAGACTTGATTTGATTACTTCTTCTTCTGCTGTAAGTTGTACTTCTGGAAGCTAAAAACAAAAATCAGAAAACAAACCAAATCTTAAAACTCTATGCTAACAATTGCATTTTCTTGCTCATACAGAAAGCTAAAGAAGGGGGCCTCGTGGAGGCGGAGAGTAGAAGGAAAGTTACTAGAGGCTGGGAAGGGTGTGTGGTAGAGATAGAGGAGATGAAGAGAGGCAGGATAATGGGTACAAACATTCAGTTAAATAGAAGGTATAAGTTCTAATGTTCAATAGCACAGAAGGAGACTCTAGTTAATAATGATGTCTTGTACATTTCAGAATAGCTGGAAGAGAGGGCTTGAAATGCTCTAACACATAGCAATGATAAATGCTCAAGGTGATGGATATCATAAATACCCTAACTTGATCCTTATACATTCTACGTGTGTAACAAAATGTCACATGTACCCCATAAATACGTACAAATATCAATTAAAAAAAACCCCCAAAATCTATATTCATAAACAATACTATATTACATGGTTTATTAGGATGAGAACTTTTTTTTTCTCTGAGGTCATTGTTTTATACTGTATACTATAAACATTTAAACATTTGAGTTATTTTCTTTAAACCAATTATTTAGTGTGGTTAGAAATATAGGTTGGTGCAAAAGTAATTGCGGCTTTTGCCTTTAAAGTAATGGCAAAAACTGCAACCACTTTTGCACCAACCTATAGTAAATAATATTTACTGTAGCTAAGAGGAATTATTAGTGATTGATATACGTGACCTTGGGGTCATATCTCATTACTTTTTGCTAAACCTTGTTCAATTTGTCATACGCCTATAAGGCTTAACTGATTTTTGTTATTTGTATTATAATTATACAGTATTATCTCTCCAACCTGGATCTTGTTTATGGGATAAGGCAAACAGGCAGCCACCTGAAATACAAACTATAAGAGTATTATAATGTAATAACAAATAGAATGCATCGTGATAATTAACTCAGGTCAATTCTCTCTAAAGTAGGACCACCTTGAATGGATAGTAAAAATACAACTGTTCTTACAAAAATAAAATTATTTTTGTTGAGTAATTTTGTTTCCCAAATTCTAAAACTGAATAGAGAGGGTACAATAAATTGCTGACTACCAGGAAGTAGAATTAATTTTACTATATAAAATAAAATCCTTTAATTGCTTTCTGAGAAGTTAAATAATTCAGAAAACAGTAAAAGGAATCCAAACAGAAAACTGTAGAAAAGCAGGAGATATTTGTTACACTTTAAAATCAAAGACTTGTTAAATTAAAAAATCTGGATTGCTATATATATATTTTTTTGAGATGGAGTCTCACTCTGTTGCCTCGGCTGGAGTACAGTGGTGAGATCTTGGCTCACTGCAACCCTGCCTCCTGGACTCAAGTGATTCTCCAGCCTCTGCTTTCTGAGTAGCTGGCATTACAGACTTGTGCCACCACGTCCAGCTAATTTTGGTATTTTTAGTAGAGATGGGGTTTCACCACGTTGGCCAGGCTGGTCTCAAACTCCTGACCTCAGTGCTCCACCTCTGCCTCCCTAAGTGCTGGGATTACAGGTGTGAGCCACAATGCCTGGCCTGATACACATTTTTTAAGTTAATAGGATATCAGTTTCTCCCAAACTCTAGTAAATATAGGCGAAAAACATTTAAAAAATATGTCTGAAGGCCAGGCACAAGTGGCTCATGCCTGTAATCCCAGTACTTTGGGATGCTGAGGTGGGTGGATCACTTGAGGTTAGGCGTTTGAGACCAACCTGGGCAACATGATGAAATCCCATCTCTATAAAAAATACAAAAATTCTCTGGGCATGGTGGTGTGTGCTTGTAGTCCCAGCTACTTAGGAGGCTGAGGTGAGAGGATCACTTGAGCCCAGGAGGCAGAGGTTGCAGGAGCCAAGATTGTGCCACTGCACTCTGGCCTGGGCAAGAGAGAGAGACCCTGTCTCAAAAACAAACAAAAAATATAAAGAAAAAGAAAAAGAAAAAAGAATATGTCTGAAGAGGTGCTTCATTACCTACTAGAACACCATATGCCACTCATTATCCAACCCTTCTTCAACTTTGAGTGTTACATATAACTGCACCTGGATCATTTGAGAACAAATGGCCCATCTATATCAGAAATGGTTAAAATGTGAGTTAGAATGAAGAACCTTCATTTCATAACTCCAGATAGAAGCCATGTAAGAGGTTAATACGGTTTGGATCAGGGTCTCCACCCAAATCTCATGTGGAATTGTAAGCCCCAATGTTGGAGGTAGGGCCTGGTGAGAGGTGATTGGATCATGGGGACAGTTTCTTATAAATGGTTTAGCACCATTCCCTGCTTGGTACTGTCCTCACTGTAGTGAGTGAGTGCTCATGAGATCTGGTGTTTTAAAAGTGAGTGGCACCTCCTGCCTCACTCTCTCTTCTTCCTGTGCTGGCCATGTGATGTGTCTGGTCTCCCTTCACCTTCCGCCATGATTGTAAGTTTTCTAAGGCCTCTCCAGAAGCCAAGCAGTTGCCACTGTGCTTCCTGTACAGCCTGAAGAATTATGAACCAATTAAGCCTATTTTCTTAAAAATTACCCAATCTCAGATATTTGTTTATAGCAATGAGAGAACAGAATAATACAGAGGTGGTACAAACTTTCTGATAAGGCATCATTAGAAATTAATATTTTGAGATATCCACTAAAGCTGGGGCAGATTTTTATGCTATTTCATAGAAATCAGAACACAATAATAGAAAACTTTATTGTCTAAGTTAAATATATCAAATACCATAGTTCCAAATAAATGCTACCCAACAGCCTTGTCAAGGAAAGTTTTTCTGGTTTGTATTGGGGTCATGTAAAACTCAGTACTTTATATTCTAGAAGAGCAGGAAGGATTGTATTTAGCATATGACAAATGTGACTCTTTAAATGACTTTAATGGGCTTTTTCCTCTTCTTAGAAAATGTATAGAGTTTTATATTACTACTTCCCAGAGTGACATCAGTAAGCACAGCTGTCTGCAGAGATTACTACTGCCAGGCTGGTGGCTCATAGCACTTTGGGAGGCCGAGGTAGGTGAATAGTTTGAGTCCAGGAATTTGGGACGAGCCTGGGCAACATGGCAAGACCCCTATCTTTACAAAAAATGCCAAAATTAGCCCGACGTGGTGGCGAACACCTGTAGTCCCAGGTTCTTTTTTTTTTTTTTTTTTTTTTTTTTTTTGAGACAGAGTTTCGCTCTTGTTACCCAGGCTGGAGTGCAATGGCGCGATCTCGGCTCACCGCAACCTCCGCCTCCTGGGTTCAGGCAATTCTCCTGCCTCAGCCTCCTGAGTAGCTGGGATTACAGGCACGCGCCACCATGCCCAGCTAATTTTTGGTATTTTTAGTAGAGACGGGGTTTCACCATGTTGACCAGGATGGTCTCGATGTCTCGACCTTGTGATCCACCCACCTCGGCCTCCTAAAGTGCTGGGATTACAGGCTTGAGCCACCGCGCCCGGCCCAGTCCCAGTTTCTTGGGAGGCCAAGTGATATAGTTTGACTGTGACCTCACCCAAATTTCATGTTGAGTTCCCAACGTGTTGTGGGAGGGACCCAGTGGGAGGTAATTGAATCATGGGGGCAGGCCTTTCCCATGCTGTTCTTGTGATAGTAAATAAGTCTCATGAAATCTGATGGTTTTATAAGGAGGAGTCTCCCTGCACAAGCTCTCTCTTTGCTTGCTGCCATCCATGTAAGATGTGACTTGCTCCTCCTTGCCTTCCGCCATGACTGTGAGGCCTCCTCAGCCACATGGAACTAACTGTAAGTCCATTAAACATCTTTCTTTTGTAAATTACCTGATCTCGGGTATGTTTTTATCAGCACCATGAAAATGGACAAAGACACCAAGGCAAGAGGTCACGTGAGCCTGGAGAAGTTGAGGCTTTGGTGAGCTGTGATTACGCCACTGCCCTCCTCTCTGGTGACATATTGAGACCCTGTCACAGCAACAACAACAACAACAAAACAAAAAAAGAGATTACTACCTGCTTCTTTGTATTTTCTTCCTCAAGTTTGACATTGGCCTGAATTGCAAACTCTTCAAGTTCTTGTTTGGCAGCTTCTTCATCCTCAGAATCTTCCTCAAATTCAGGTCCCACTTTCTTTTCAGTTTTGAGTAGTAGTTTTTCTTGAAGAACTTCTTCAAACTGAATGTGAAAAATGTTCAATTTTTCTGCCAACTGTCTTCCACACATAGTTTTGCCAGAGCCATGGGGGCCAACAAGGCATATTCTTAATGGAGGAGCCTGCCACAGTGGGGTGGGTCAGGGAGGGATGAGATAAAGGGAGAGTGAAGGAAAAGCAGTTTTGAGTAATTTAGAACACATAAGACTTATTAACTGCTCTCCTTAAGACTGGGTAGGAATGATGACATCATGAGCCCAAGGATGTTTAAGCATTAGGATTTCAGTTAACATAATTAGTTCCATCAGCATTGGTCCTCAGGGAGCATCAACAACCATATAAGATTATCTTGGTATCATATGCTAAAAGGTATTTAATAAAATAGTTTATTTTTATTTTTGACAAAAGTTTTAATTAATACAAAATGGAAAGATACTTTCTTAGATAATAAAAAAAAATCTACCAAACAGAAAGCTCACTAATAAGAAAACTTTAGAGCCTTCTCCATTTATGCCAGTAATCTTCATACAGGACTCACAGTTGTATGGATTATCCATGGGATGCTGAAACTGTCAAGAACAATGATGAGCATTGGGATGAAGCAGCAGCTAAATCTTCCGTGATTGTGGGGAAATACTATGAAATTGGTAGGTGAAAGCAGCAAGGAAGAATGGGGATTGTTGATACATCTGAGCAGGAAAAGCCTCAAAGGGGCTGAAGTTTTTGCAAGGGGAATGGGAAAAATAGAACGACATGAAATTATATAGCTGCAGCCTCATGCAATACTCTTAAATCACATTTTTAACCCCTTAGTGATAAAATTGTGGAGTAACACCTCACTCATCCATCAGTTAAACCTATGGCAACAAGGGTTGTCTGGTGCTCAGACTGTATTAAGGTACCCTCTGGTAGGGAAGGGAAATGTTTCTGGAAAACCCAGTGCATTTTACCCTTTGCAGAACTATGGAAATACAGTCAAGATTTCAGGATCTTATTCATTGGATTTGTGTAAAACAAGGTAATAGATCACAAACAGCAAACCAGACTAAGTGGAAATTACAGCTGAAAGCAACAACAACAGAAAAGGACAAATGACCACAGTACTTAAATGACCCCTAACATCAGTGGATCGGGGCTTCTTTGTGAGGGCACAACCATCTACATATTTCAGTAGTCTTATGTGCACTCTATAAAAAGTTGAGGTTCATGAAAATGGCCCAAATTATACAGAAGAGTTTAGATTGCATTCCATGTGTTCATTTTAAGAAGACATTGATATTATCAAAAGTTATCAGGCAATATATTGTGATGTGTATACCTTGCTCCAGTAATCCCATCCCAGGGAATTACAGCATAGCATAGTAGTAAAATAATTCAAGAAAACTAAAATACTTACAGCCAATTCATTTTCTACAAAAGCACCAACCACATATATGGAGGAAAGGATGGTCTCTTTAATATATAGTGCTGTGAAAAAATGGATATCCGTATGCAGAAGAATGAAACTAGATCCCCATCTTTCACCATATACAAAAATAAACTCAAAATGGATTAAAGACCTAAGTGGAAGACCTGAAACTCTAAAACTGCTAGAAAAAAACATCAGAGAAATGCTACAGGACATTGGTCTGGTCAAGATTTTCCAGGTAAGACCTCAAAAACACAGGCAATAAAAGCAAAAATAAACACATAGGATTATATTAACCTAAAAAACTTCTGCATGGCAAAGAAAATGACATAGTAAAGAGACAACCTATAGAATGGGAGATAATATTTGCAAACTATCTATTCAATAAGGGATTACTAACCAGAGTATATAAGGAACTCAAACAGCTCAGTAGCAAAAAAACAAATAATATGATTTAACGATGGGGAAAAAGAAGACTTGAACAGACATTTCTCAAAAGAACACATACAGATGGACAACAGGCATATGAAAAAATGCTCAGTATCACTAATCATCAGGGAAATGCAAATCAAAACCACAGTGAGATATCATCTCGCCTCAGTTAGGATGGCTATTATCAAAAAGACAAAAATTAGCAAATGCTGGTGAGGATGTGAAGAAAGGGGAAGATCTGTACACTGTTGTGAAAATGTAAAGTAGGACAGCCATTATTGAAAACAGTATGGAGTTTCCTCAAAAATCTAAAAATATGAGGGGGTCTTCAAAAAGTTGACAGAGAAAGCACATTATGACAAAACTATGCATGGATTCCCTTTTTGCACTGAATAAACTCATATTAACTTGTTATGACATGTCTAAACAGGATATAGTTTGAGGCACTAAGAAGGATAAGACATCAGTTTGAAAACAGCCCCTATCAGAGCAACATCAGTTCTACTAAAATTGAAGCAAAAATAAACATCGAATTTATGGTGAAGTTTAGGCAGAAGAATGGTGAAATCATTGATGCTTTATGAAAGTTTTGGGGCAATGCCCCAAAGAGATCAGCAGTTTACAAAAGGACAATTTGTTTGAAAAAGAGACGAGACAATGTTGAAGATGAAGTTTGCAGCAGCAGACCATCCGCATAAATTTGTGAGGAAAAAATTTATCTTGTTTGTGGCCTAATTGACAAGGACTGATGATTAAGAGCAGAAATAATAGCAAATACCCTAGACATCTAGATTGGTTCAGTGTACAATTTTTCTGACTGAAAAATTAAAGTTGAGCAGTTTCTACTCAATGAGTGCCAAAACTGTTGTACTCAGATCATCTGCAGACAAAACCAGAGATTTCAATGGAAATGTTAAACACTTGGGATCAAAATCTGGAAGCATTTGTTTGAAGAATTGTAGAGGAGATGAAACATGGCTTTATCAGTATGATCCTGAAGACAAAGCACAATTAAAGCAATGGCTACCAAGAAGCGGCAGTGGTCCAGTCAAAGCAAAAGTGGACTAGTCATTCGCAAAGGTCATGGCAATAGTTATTTTTTGGAGGCTCAATGGATTTTCCTGGCTGAGCTTCTGGAGGGCCAAAGAGCAATAACATCTGCTTATGATGAGAGTGTTTTGAGAAAGTCAGCCAAAGCTATCACAGAAAAATGTCCAGGGAAGATTCACTAAAGTGTTTTCCACTATAACAATGCTCCACTAAAAAGTGACTGTTGGATAGCCATGGTAACAATAGCCACTCAACCAATTTTAAATTGGTTTAATTGATCAGGGAAAACTCACTTCAGGGACTACATTTTTGCAATCCAATCTACCAGTGTCAGTCCTCATTTTTGAAACTCAACCAATCAGGATGGACTTACCCCTATAACATTTCTCTGAGTGTGAATCAGTCAACAGCATTGTCGCCAGAGTAATCTTACTTCTGTGGATAATGTCAACCCACTCATGCCTCTGAAAGTTCACCAATCCCTGAATTCTACTCTTCTCCAAAATCCTGTAGAAGATCATCAGCCTGCTCTGCTCTGAGAGACTAACTAGCATGGCTGGCCTCATAACAGTAAGGAATTAATCCAGCTGTGGGGTTTGTTTGTGTTTTTGTTTTGTTTTGTTTTGTTTTTACTTCAGCTAAGAAGGCAGACATTAAGTGCTGGTTTGACACAAGTCATTGCTACAGAAATCAAAATAGATAATTATTTTATGTTATATTCCAAAAAGTTGTTCTTTGAACTTGGATATTTTATTTATGTTGTAATATCAGATTGGGGACTTCACTCTTAAATAAATTGATGGGTGATTGGTAATCAGTCTTGAAAAAATCCTGTGGGAGCAATCATTAGGACAGGAGTACTGTTTCACCTTCAATGGTTCTTTATAAGCCACATATTCCTCAGGATGCTCCAAAAACTTTTCTTTAGCCTCGGCACTTGAAAAGTAGTAGATCTTTTCTCGATATTTAGCTGCTTCTTCTGTGTTTCCTGGTTGTAGGATGAAGTTTTCCTTGAGGACCACTGGACAAAAGTGTTTTGTGTCTCCCAAATGCCTCTTTCTCTCCTTAATTTTATCTTCACCCTAGGAATGTATTCAAAGTTCAGAGAACATTAAATTAAAAAGTATTTTGATGCAGAGAATTTTTTAAAAAAATGCTTCTTTAATAATATTTAATCTGTAGCAACTTGAAAACAATCCACGAAAGGCCAACCCTTATACTATTTTAATTAATTAAAGATCAATTTCTCATATATTATTCTAAGTGCACATCCTAAGTTTCTTTATTTTAATGAGGAAAATAAAGCAGCACTGATCATGAAGGTGCCCCCAGTCTTCTACCAACATAGATGTAATGAAAAACTCTGGGATGTGTTGATGCTGGGTCATTGTGAGGTCAGTTTCTAAACCAGAATTATTCCCCAAAAATAAAAATTGAGTCAAGATCACAACTTCTTACTATGGCAAATTAAGTGAGAGATGCCTCAGGATTTACTGTTTGTTATTAAGTGGATATATGATCAAATAATAATTTGGAAATATCCTATTTAGCTCAACTGAAAGTGTAAAATGTATTTTCATTTATGATAAAGAAAATATGTGTAAAGTCCTTTAAGGATTCTTTCAATTTATTTAAAACAAGGGAAATACATTTAAAAAACATTTTTAATGCTATAAAATACATGCTTACTGTAAAAATATTCAGAACACTCTCAACATACAGAGTGAAAATATCCTTTCACCTTTCTTCTTCCAATACTACGTCAGCATTCTTTTTTTTTTTTTTTTTTGAGATGAAGTTTCCCTCTTACTGCCCAGGCTGGAGTGCAATGGTTTGATCTTGGCTCACTGCAACCTCCACCTCCTAGGTTCAAGTGATTCGCCTGCCTTAGCCTCTCGAGTAACTGGGATTACAGGCATGTGCCACCATGCCTGGCAATGGGTTTTGCCTTGTTGGTCAGGCTGGTCTTGAACTCCTGACCTTAGGAGATCTGCCCGCCTTGGCTTCCCAAAGTGCTGGGATTACAGATGTGAGCCACCACACCTGGCCCTATGTTAGCATTCTTAATAGTTTTAACTCCCAGACTCATTAAACAAATCCTACCAATATACATATAAAAATAGATATATATTTAGACGCAAATATAGTATTTTTAAAAATACAAATGGAATACTTTACATACTTATTTACCTCATACTTTTTTCATAAAACAAGATATAATAAATCTACTGTAAAGGTGAAAAAAATGAGACTAAGCTTTCTTACACTATTCTTATTTGATATTTATATCAGCATATGCAAGCTCTGGCTGGGTGCGGTGGCTCATGCCTGTAATCCCAGCTCTTTGGGAGGTCGAGATGGGTGGATCACCCGAGATCAGGAGTTCGAGACTAGCCTGGCCAACATAGTGAAACCCAGTGTCTACTAAAACTACAAAAAATTAGCCAGGTGTGGTGGTGGGCACCTGTAATCCCAGCTACTCAGGAGGCTGAGGCAGGAGAATCGCTTGAGCACTAGAGGTGGAGGTTGCAGTGAGCCGAGATTGCACTACTGCACTCCAGCTGGGGTGACAGAGGGATACTCTGTCAAAAAAAAAAAAAATGCAAACTTCAAAATGAGCTGAAAAATAATTATTTTTTTTTCCTGTGATGCTAAAAAAAAACACACACAGGGAATTATCTAATCAATGAAGGTGTATATAAGAAATGACCTATAAAGCTTTCCCCACCTATTATTTTTGTTTAGCTTTTATCTTTCTTCCTAAGCCCATATTTTAGTAATTCATTTTTTTGGGGGGGCGTAAAATCCTTTCAAGTCCCTACATTTTTCTTTTCATTTAAAAAATTTGTTTCTTCTAAAAAAAGGAGAGGGGATCTATGGGCAGAACGTGCAGGTTTGTTAGATAGGTATACATGTGCCATGGTGGTTTGGTGCACCTATTGACTCATCCTCTAAGTTCCCTCCCCTCACACCACAATAGGCCCTAGTGTGTGTTGTTCCCCTCTTTGTGTCCATGTGTTCAACTCCCACATATGAATGGGAACATGCAGTATTTGGTTTTCTGCTCCTATGTTAGTTTGCTGAGGATGATGACTTCCAGCTCCACCCATGTCCCTGCAAAGGACATGATCATATTCCTTTTTATGGCTTCATAGTATTCCGTGGTGTATATGTACCACATTTTCTTTATCCAGTCTATTATTGATGGGCATTTAGGTTGATTTATTCCATGCCTTTGTTATTGTAAATAGTGCTGCAATAAATGTATATGTGTATGTGACTTTTTTTTTTTTTTTTGGAGACCGAGTCTCGCTCTGTTGCCCAGGCTGGAGTGTAGTGGCGTGATCTCAGCTCACTGCAATCTCTGCCTCATGGATTCAGGCAATTCTCCTGTCTCAGCCTCCCGAGTAGCTGTGACTGCATATGCTCGCCACCACATCCAGTGAATTTTTGTATTTTAGTAGAGAAGGGGTTTTACCATGTTGGTCAGGCTGGTCTTTAACTCCTGACCTTGTGATCCGCCCGCCTCAGCCTCCAAAAGTACTGGGATTACAGGCATGAGCCACTGTGCCTGGCTGTGCATGTGTCTTTATAGTAGAATAATTTATATTCCTGTAGATATATATCCAGCAATGGGATTGCTGGGTCAAATGGTATTTCTGGTTCTGGATCCTTGAGGAATCACCACACCATGTTCCACAATGGTTGAACTAATTTACACTCCCACCAACAGTGTAAAAGCATTCCTATTTCTCCACAGCCTCAGCAACATCTACAGTTTCCTGACTTCTTAATAATTGCTATGTTGATTGGTGTGAGATGGTTTTTCATTGTGGTTTTGGTTTTGTATTTATCTTATGATCAGTGATGTTGAGTTTTTTTTTTTCATGTGTTTTTTGGCCACGTAAATGTCTTCTTTTGAGAAGTGTCTGTTCATATCTTTTGTCCACTTTTTGATGGTTTTTCTTTTCTTGTAAATTTGTTTGTTTGTAAGTTCTGGATATTAGACCTTTGTCAGATGGGTAGATTGCAAACATTTTATCCCATTCTGCAGATTGCCTGCTGATGCTGATGATAGGTTTTTTCTCTGTGTGGAAGCTCTTTAGTTTAATTAGATCCCACTTGTCAATTTTGGCTTTTGTTGCCATTTTTTTTTTTTTTTGGCATTTTTGTCATGAAGCCTTTGCCTATGCTTATATCCTGAATGGTATTGCCTAGGATTTCTTTTAGGGTTTTTATGCTTTTGGGTTTTATATTTAAGTCTTTAATTATTGGAGATCCTGCAAAGAAGTCCCACCCACAGAGGAAGAATGGGTCCGGATTAGACTTGAAGAGGTGCTCTGGCCAAAGACTGCCACAGGTGGCATGTTGGGCTGTGGAGACAAGTCTAGGGACCAAGCTGTCCAGCCTCCTTGGTTCCAGCAGGGTAAAAGTGCAACTTGGAGCTGTAGAAATATAAAACCATGTCATCTGCAAACAGAGACAACTTGACTTCTCTTCCTATTTGAATACTGTTTATTTCTTTCTCTTGCCTGATTGCCCTGGCCAGAACTTCCAATACTATGTTGAATAGGAGTGGTGAGAGAGGGCATGCTTGTCTTGTACTGGTTTTCAAATAGAATGTTTCCAGCTTTTGCCCATTCAATATGATATTGGCTGTGGGTTTGTCATAAATAGCTCTTAGTATTTTGAGATATGTTCCATTGACACCTAGTTTATTGAGCATTTTTTTAACATGAAGGGATATTGAATTTTATCAAAGGCCTTTTCTGCATCTACTGAGATAATCATGTGGTTTTTGTCTTTGGTTCTGTTTATGTGATGTGTTATGTTTATTGATTTGTGTATGTTGAATCAGCCTTGTATCCCAAGGATTAAGCCAACTTGATCATGGTGGATAAGTTTTTTGATGCACTGCTGGATTCGGTTTGCCAGTATTCGATTGAAGATTTTTGCATCGATGTTCATCAGGGATATTGGCCTGAAGCTTTCTTTTTTTGTTATTGTCTTTTCACTGTTTTGGTATCAGGATGATACTAGCTTCAGAAAATGAGTTAGGGAGGAGTCTCTCCTTTTCAGTTGTTTGGAATAGTTTCAGAAGGAATGATACCAGCTCCTCTTTGTATTTCTGGTATAATTCAGCTGTGATTCCATCTGGTACTGGGCTTTTTTTTTTTTGGTGGGGAGGGTAAGTTATTAATTACTGCATTTTGCCTTTCATCTCCTTCTATTTACTATTTTTTTTGTTTTATTTCGCTGTGCTTTTTCCCATGTTCTTGAGTTGAAAGCTTAATTAGTTTTCCTGTCTTCCTTGTTTTTCAATTATTAATTACTGCCTCAATTTCAGAGCTTGTTATTGGTCTATTCAGGGATTCAGCTTCTTCCTGATTTAGTCTTAGGAGGGTATAAGTGCCCAGGAATGTATTCATTTCTTCTAGATTTTCTAGTTTATTTGCATAGGGGTGTTTATAGTATTCTCTGATGGCAGTTTTTATTTCTGTGGGATCAGTGGTGATAGCCCCTTTATCATTTTTTATTGTGTCTATTAGATTCTTCTCTCTCATTAGTCTAGCTAGTGGTCTATCTATTTTGTTAATTTTTTCAAAAAACCAGCTCCTGGATTTGTTGATTTTTTGGAGGATTTTCTGTGTCCCTATTTCCTTTAATTCTTCTCTGATCTTAGTTATTTTTTGTCTTCTGCTAGTTTTTGGATTAGTTTGCTCTTGCTTCTCTAGCTCTTTTAATTGTGATGTTAGGGTGTCAATTTGAGATCTTTTAAACTTTCGGATGTGGGCATTTACTGCTACACATTTCCCTCTTAACACTGCTTAGCTGTGTCCCAGAGATTCTGGTACATTGTCTCTTTGTTCTCATTGGTTTCAAAGAACTTGATTTCTGCGTAATTTCATTATTATCCAGGAGTCATTCAGGAGCAGGTTGTTCAATTTCCATGAAATTGTGTGGTTTTGAGTGAGTTTCTTAATCCTGAGTTCTAATTTGATTGCACTATGGTCTGAGAGACTGGTATGATTTCCATTCTTTCGCATTTGCTGAGAAGTGCTGTACTTCCAATTATTTGATTGATTTTAGAGAAAATGCCACATGGTGCTGAGAAGAATTTATATTCTGTTGATTTAGGGTGCAGTGTTCTGTAGATGTCTGTTAGGACTGCTCAGTTCAGAGCTGAGTTCAAGTCCTGAATATCTCTGTTAATCTTTTGTCTCATTGATCTGTCTAATATTGAGTGTGGGGTGTTAAAGTCTTCCATTATTATTATATCAGAGTCTACATCGTTTCATAGGTCTGTGAGAACTTGCTTTATGAATCTAGGTGCTCCTGTATTGGGTGCATATATATTAGGATAGTTGGCTCTTTTGTTGCATTGATCTCTTTACTAATTATGTAATGCCCTTGTCTTTTTTGATCTTTGTTGGTTTAAAGTCTGTTTTATCAGAGACTAGGATTACAACCCCTGCTTTTTTTCTTTTCTTTTCTTTCTTCTTCTTCTTCTTCTTCTTCTTTTTTTTTTTTTGCTTTCCATTTGCTCGGTAAATCCATTCCTTTATTTTGAGCCTATGTGTGTCTCTGCATGTGAGATGGGTCTCCTGAATAGAGCACATTGATGAGTCTTGACTCTTTATCCAATTTGCCAGTCAGTGTCTTTTCACTGGGGCATTTAGCCCATTTACACTTAGGGTTACTTTTGTTACGTGTGAATTTGATCCTGTCATCATAGCTGGGATTCCAGTAGCTGGGATTACAGGCATGCACCACCATGCCCAGCGCATTATTTTATTTTTAGTAGAGACAGGGTTTTGCCATGTTGGCCTGGTTGGTCTCAAACCACTGACCTCAAATGATCTGCCCACCTCAGCCTCCCAAAGTGCTGGGATTACAGGTGTGAACCACCATGCTCAGCCAAGTCCCTGTAATTTAAAACAATCCTCTTTTTAAAAATATGCCCCTGTCCTTCACCACCCACTTTCTTTTTTGAAGAAATTGAGTCGCACTCTGTTGCCTAGTCTGGAGTGTAGTGGCATGATCACAGCTCACCACAGCCTTGAACTCCTGGGCTCAAGTCATCCTGCTGCCTCAGTTTCCCAGGTTCCTGTGACTATAGGTGTGAGCCACCAGGCCTGGCTCTATATGCCCATTTTTGTTTTCAGTGTTATTTATGGATTCTTTTTTTTACTTGATTCAACTTGCCAGAAGTTGCTATTTTATTGCTTTTATCAGTGAACCAACTTTTCATTTTTTAACACTTAGTATACTATTTTTATCTTGTTTTCTTATTTAATTACCTTTTGTCTTTAATCCCCTTCTATTTACTTTCTTTATTTTGCTGTGCTTTTTCCTGTGTTTTTGAGTTGAATCTTTAATTATTTTTTTCTATCTTTCTTGTTTTTCAATAATGCACTTAAAGTAGGATTGGTAGACTTGGCAAATAAAAATACAGGCTCCCTAGTTACATTTGAATTTCAGATAAAAATTTTTTTATCTGAACTCAAATTTTTTTTTAATATAAGCACATACCATGCATACAAAATTATCTGAAACTCGAATTTAATTAGGAACTGTGTATTTTATCTGGCAACTCTAAATTTCTACTTCTGCTATACCGTGAAGCTTTTATGTGTGGTTTAAAAATAATTGTTCATGTTTATTCTGTAGTTTCATTATTGATTTCCTATTGAACTTACTAGCATTTAGAAAAAGAAGCATGTATATATTTTAAATATTTCAAGTGTTTATATTGAGGGAATGGGGAAGTGCTATCCTCTGGGGTTGATTTTTTGTTTTATTGCATTGTAGTAAGAGAATGTGGTCTGGTTACAGATCATATTTTTGCTTTTTAATCTATTGTGATTTTCTTTGTGAACTACTGCAAGAGCATTAAAGAGAATGTTGGTTCTCTATGAATACAGAGTTCTCTATGAGAACAAATTTATTTAGAGTATTTTTCAAATCCTGATTACATTACTTTTTGCCTATGTGATCTGTCAATTCTGAGAGATATGTTAAGGCACTCTACTAAGATCATACTGCAGTAGCATCATACTCTGTATTTCTAAAATTTTGCTTCATACATATTTGATGTGCTATTTTGTATGTAAAGATTTGAAACTGTTACACTACTTACATTCAGTGTTTCTTTAATTAGTATAAAGGATCTTTTTTTTGTTCTGTTTTCATGTATTTCTCAAGTTCTATTTTTTACTGAACCTTAAATAAATATTAGAAATAGAATATGAGATATATATGTGGTGGTGATGTTGGCAGGGCTCTTGGGGCAAGGGAATTATGTGAAGATGGTGATCTAAAGACACTCCCTTCCTTTCTCTACCAACTCCTCAGTGTCAGATAACTAGAGGCAGTGGCTGGTATCTCTGTATCCTTCCCCACTGCCCCTATTTGCTTCTTACCTGCCCATCTACAGGCAACAACTGATCTATTTTCTGCCATTATAGATTAGTTTGCATTTTTCTAGAATTTTATAGATGGAGGTATGTATTTTTTGGGGGGGGCTGTCTTGTTCCTTTCACTTAGCAGACTTATTTAAAAATTCATGGGTTGTTGCATGTATAAGCAGTTTTTATTTTAATTTTTTGTTGTTGAGCGCTGGGATTCCAGGCATGAGCCACTGTGCCAGGCTGACAGGTATTTTTCCCTTCAGCACATTAAAGATGTTGCTCCACTCTCTTCTTGCATTGTTTTTGATGAGAAGTATGTTGTCATTCTTATCTTTGTTCCTCTGTATGTGGCATATCTGTTTTCTCCTTTATTTTTAAAACTGGTTTTGATCAATTTGAATATGATGTACTTGGTGTTATTATAATATTTTCTTTATGTTTATTGTGCTTGGGCATATTGATTTATTGGGCATATTGGATCTGAGAGTTTGTAATTTTTTCAAAATTTAGAAAAAAAAATTTGGCCATTATTTCTTCAATCCGTCTCACATATGCTTTCTGTGGATCTGAACTAT
The DNA here is from genome assembly GCF_048565385.1 of Saimiri boliviensis. Lineage (NCBI taxonomy): Eukaryota > Metazoa > Chordata > Mammalia > Primates > Cebidae > Saimiri > Saimiri boliviensis. The sequence continues at coordinate 59,980,814 of NC_133452.1, read as the reverse complement.
ATGTACACATTGAGCACCGCTAATCAAAAAATCTGAAATTTGGAATGCTCTGCACTCTGAAACTTCTTGAGCACTGATCTGACACTTAAAGAAAATGCTTACTGTAGCATTTTGGATTTCAGTTTAGGAATGCTTAATGGTATGCATTGTGCAAATATTCAAGAATCTGAAAATGTCTAAAATTGAAAACACTTCTGGTCTCAAGCATTTTGTATAATAGTTGCTTGAAGTTGTTCCACAGATCACTGATGCTCTTCTCATTTTCTTTTAGAATCTTTTTCCTCTGTTGTTGCATTTTGGGTAGTTTCTATTGCTATTTCTCTTGCACTGGATAAACTACAGTCATACCATTAATGTATATTTCATTTCCTTTTTAAAAATTTCTTTATTATTATACTTTCAATTCTAGGGTACATGTGCAGAACATGCATATTTTTTGCATAGGTACACACGTGCCATGGTGGTTTGCTGCATCCATCACCCCGTCACCTACATTAGGTATTTCTCCTAATGCTATCCCTCCCCATTCCCTACCCCCTGCTATCCCTCCCCTAGCCCCTCACACCCTGACAGGCCCTGGTGTGTGATGTTCCCCTCCCTGTGTCCATGTGGTCTCATTGTTAAACACCCACTTATGAATGAGAACATCATTTTCTCTTCTTGTGTCAGTTTGCTGAGAATGATGATTTCCAGCTTTATCCATGTCCCCACAAAGGACATGAACTCGTTTTTTATGGCTGCATAGTATTCCATGGTGTATATGTGCCACATTTTCTTTATCGAGTCTATCATTGATGGGCATTTGAGTTGGTTCCAAGTCTTTGCGATTGTGAACAGTGCTGCAATAATTATACTCATGCATGTGTCTTTATAATAGAATGATTTATAAACCTTTGGGTATATATCCAGTAATGGGATTGCTGGGTCAAATGTTTCTTTTAATTGTAGATCCTTGAGGAATCATCACACTGTCTTCCACAATTTCATTTCATATATTGTACTTTTCAATCTTAAAAGTTCAATTTAGGTCTTTATTATATCTTCTATATCTCTGCTTAAATTTTTGAGCATGTAGAATAACAACTGTTTTACTGTCATTGTCATCTAATTCTAAGAACACCTTTGTCGGTTCTGAATCCATTTCAGTTGATTACTTTTTCTCCTCATTGTGAGTCATATTTTTCTGCCTAAGTCTCGTGATCTTTCAGTGACTGCTAGAATTTTACTTTGTATTCCCATAAATAGTCTTGGGCATTGTTCTTGGACACAGTTAGGTTACTTGGAAGCAGTTTGATCCTTTTGGCTCTTGCTTTTTGATAGGTGGGGCCTAAGCTTCATTTATGCTAGGTCTAGTTATTCCCCATGCTTGAGGCTAGACCCTTGTTAATATCCTACCAAATGCTCTGTGAATTGGGAGGGGTTTTTTCCCCCCCCGTATTACTAATGAAGACCATACTTTAAAATAAAAGCTTTGCATATTGTAGCCGGCTTGATAATTGTCTGCAAATACCAGAGATTTTTTTATGGCAGGCCAGATTGCGACACAGAAGAACAGCAGCAGACATGGCAGAGGATGGATGATGAAGGCAGAGAATCTGAATCTGAGTTAGACAAAACTCACATCCTTTAGCCATCCCAAAGAAAGTCTCTTCAGTTCCTTAGTGATAAAGTACTAAACACTGTTATCAGAATCACTCTACATATTGTTTGTTGTTTGACACATGTATATTTGGGTTTAAGTCAGGCAACTTAACCCAGTTAATCACAAGTCTATGTTTACATAATTTAATAATATTACTTTTTATTTATAAAACTTAAAATTAAAAGAACCGCTCCAGTTTCATTACAGATTGATGTCTGAACTGGGCAGCTATCAGATAAGAATGGTTGTCCAAATTCTGATGCCAAGGGAGTGGATGGGGCCTGAATATGGGTTGCTCCTACCTGAGAACACTGCATATTATTATCATGCAAGCAGCCTCTTTTACTTACAACATCCATTTCTGCTATATTTATAAAATATTTATGTATTTAAAACCTATACTTTTTTTCCATGAACAAAAGTTAAAATAGTTTCCTTTTATCTTTTTGTGAGAGTTTTTTTTCACACTATATAGCCCTGGAATTTCAGGGGGTCAAGTGAAGCTGAGGCAGGGGAGAATGTGTGTGCAAATGAGAATGGCTGTTCACTTGGGGTCCAAAAGTGATAGTTGCCATTCTTATTTGCACATTTTCAATAACTTCACAAATGAGAATGAGTAGTAATAAAAGAACCATACCTCTTCCTCTTCCTCTTCTTCTAGCTCCTCATCACCCTCTGCCTCAGTCTGGTAGTCTTCTGTTTCTTCCTCATAATCTTCCCCGGTTAACTCCCGCGCAGTATATTGAAATGGTTCTGGAGAAAAAAAAAAAAAGAGAATCATTGGGGAAAACATTTTTTTTTTAGCAAAAAAGGTTATTAGCATATTCCTGTAGTCAAAGGTTAGGAAAATTAATTACAATTATTAATCTCTTAGATTAAATATGTATACAAATGGCCTTTATCAATTCTTTATGTGACAACTGGCCAGAATGACCAGGGTGTTTAGGCTGCATGGCTGTTCTGATTGGTCAGGGCCTGTGCTGTGATAGTTGCTAAGTATTTTATACATTACCCTTGGATATATTGAACAATTTACTTCATAAACCATCAAGGAAGGTATTCAAGTTTCCAAATGCTTCTAATACTATCGCCTGCTCTTGATAATAAATGTTACGATGAAAGCCCTTACTTTCCATAGTCTCAATGACTTTTTGAAGTAATTCCTGTGGAGTTCTGTCAGCAATCTCCAAGTTTAAAATTTTGATGTTAGTTTCACTAATTGTTGCTTCCAGCTGTTTCCAGAGGCTGCTGAAAGAATTATTCTTCTCCTTAAAAGGCTCCATTTCAGGAACATCAGGATAAGAATCTTCTGGAAACTCAGGTAGTACCACTTTTGAGTAAAAGATACAGGAAAGAAAAGAGGGGCTTTAAATGTACCTTCAGACATATTGCCAAAATAATTTATACTTTGCAATATTTTTTAAACAGTTGAAAAATAAACAATATTCTAAGCAACAATATGCATTCATAAATTCATATTTTAATTATACTTTGTTCTTATATTTTCTGTAGATTTATATTTATTGTTAGTAAAACTCAAGTTTTTGGATAAGTAATATGAGTTTCTTATGGAAACTTTAACTGTTAATAAAAAATATATAAAACAAATTTGTGTGAAAACCAGTGTTATAATCTGGTTTGATACACTTTTAAGGGAGTAATCCAAATATTTATGTATGTTAATTAGCATACAACGTAGAAAAAAAAAGTACAAAGCACCTACTATGCCTAAAATAAGGGACCCTTTGTTAAGAAAATACAAAAAGCACATTTATGTTCTAACTACTTTCATTTTATAGTCTAACCTGTTTCAGATAATTTTTCAGTTTCCAGGTCCTCTTTGGATCCTTTTGGGATTTCTGTTTCTACTGTAGTTTCCTCGATAGGCTCAGAAACTTAAGAAAGAAATCTAATAGTTAGTGTTTGAATTTTAAAACGTTATTCTTTTACGAAAGTTTTGGCACAAAGAAAATTTCAAAATGTAGTTTAAATTGTATGTAAAACTTCTAATAGAAATATAGTTCTTGTTAGGGAAAGAGTGGTATAAGAATACATAATTAAAAAGGCAGAAAATAAGGAATATTCTTAAACACATAAAAGAACATGGACTAGAATAATAACTGACACATGGCACATGCAATTCTGGCTGATAATTTGCTAAATATTATTCAAACTTCTTTTAATATGGCAGTAGACTAACAATGCCTGATATTCATTTTAATTTCTTATTTATTTATTTATTTTTTATTGCATTTTCGGTTTTGGGGTAGATGTGAAGAACATGCAAGATTGTTGCATAGGTACAAACAAGGCAGTGTGATGTGCTGCCTTCCTCCCCATCACCTATATCTGGCATTTCTCCCCATGCTATCCCTCCCCAACTCCCTACCCCCTGGGGTCCCTCCCCTATTTCCCCTGACAGACCCCAGTGTGTGATGCTCCCCTCCCTGTGCCCATGTGTTCTCATTGTTCAACACCCACCTATGAGTGAGAACATGTGGTGTTTGATTTTCTGTTCTTCTGTCAGTTTGCTGAGAATGATGGTATCCAGGTTCATCCATGTCCCTACAAAGGACAGGAACTCATCGTTTTTGATGGCTGCATAATATTCCATGGTGTATATGTGCCACATTTTCCCTGTCCAGTCTATCATCGATGGGCATTTGGGTTGGTTCCAGGTCTTTGCTCTGGTAAACTGTGCTGCAGTGAACATTCGTGTGCATGTGTCCTTATAGTAGAACGATTTATAATCCTTTGGATATATACCCAGTAATGGGATTGCTGGGTCAAATGGAATTTCTATTTCTAGGTCCTTCAGGACTTGCCATACTGTCTTCCACAATGGTTGAACTAATTTACACTGCCACCAACAGTGTAAAAGTGTTCCTATTTCTCCACATCCTCTCCAGCATCTGTTGTCTCCAGATTTTTTAATGATAGCCATTCTAACTGGCATGAGGTGGTATCTCAATGTGGTTTTGATTTGCATTTCTCTAATGACCAGTGATGATGAGCATTTTTTCATATGTTTGTTGGCCTCATGTATGTCTTCTTTTGTGAAGTGTCTGTTCATGTCCTTTGCCCACTTTTGAATGAGCTTGTTTTTTCTTGTAAATCTGTTTTAGTTCTTTGTAAATTCTGGATATCAGCCCTTTGTCAGATGGGTAGACTGCAAAAATTTTTTCCCTTTCTGTTGGTTGCCGATTCACTCTAATGACTGTTTCTTTTGCTGTGCAGAAGCTGTGCAGTTTGATTAGGTCCCATTTGTCTATTTTTGCTTTTGTTTCCAGTGCTTTTGGTGTTTTGGTCATGAAGTCCTTGCCTACGCCTATGTCCTGAATGGTTTTGCTTAAGTTTTCTTCTAGGGTTTTTATGGTACTAGGTCTTATGTTTAAGTCTTTAATCCATCTGGAGTTAATTTTGGTGTAAGGTGTCAGGAAGGGGTCCAGTTTCTGCTTTCTGCACATGGCTAGCCGGTTTTGTCAACACCATTTATTAAACAGGGACTCCTTTTCCTATTGCTTGTTTTTGTCAGGTTTGTCAAAGATCAGATGGTTGTAGATGTGTGGTGATGCTTCCGAGGCTTCTGTTCTGTTCCATTGGTCTATATCTCTGTTTTGGTACCAATACCACGCTGTTTTGATTACTGTAGCCTTGAAGTATAGTTTGAAGTCTGGTAGTGTGATGCCCCCTGCTTTTTTTTTTTTGCTTAGAATTGACTTGGCTATCGGGGCTCTCTTTTGGTTCCACATGAAGTTTAAGGTGTTTTTTTTCAGTTCTGTGAAGAAGGTCATTGATAGCTTGATGGGGATAGTGTTGAATCTGTAAATTACTTTGGGTAGTATGGCCATTTTCACAATATTGATTCTTCCTAACCATGAACATGGAATGTTTCTCCATCTGTTTGTGTCCTCTCTTATTTCGTTGAGCAGTGATTTGTAGTTCTCCTTGAAGAGGTCCTTTACAACCTTTGTTAGTTGTATTGCCAGATATTTTTTTCTCTTTGTAGCAATTGTGAATGGTGGTTCATTCGTGACGTGGCTCTCTTTAAGTCTGTTATTGATGTAGAGGAATGCTTTTGATTTATGCACATTGATTTTGTATCCTGAGACTTTGCTGAAGTTGCTTATCAGTTTCAAGAGATTTGGGGCTGAGACGATGGGATTTTCTAGATATACAATCAGGTCATCTGCAAATAGAGACAATTTGACTTCCTCCTTTCCTATTTGAATACCCTTTATTTCTTTTTCTTGCCTGATTGCTCTGGCTAGAACTTCCAATACTATACTGAATAGAAGTGGTTAGAGAGGGCATCCTTGTCTAGTGCCAGATTTCAGAGGGAATGCTTCCAGTTTTTGCCCATTCAGTATGATATTGGTTGTGGGTTTGTCATAAATAGCTTTTATTATTTTGAGATACGTTCCATCAATACCTAGTTTATTGAGAGTTTTTAGCATAAAGGGCTGTTGAATTTTGCCAAAGGCCTTCTCTGCATCAATTGAGATAATCATGTGGTTTTTGTCTTTGGTTCTGTTTATGTGGTGAATTACGTTTATAGATTTGCGTATGTTGAACCAGCCTTGCATCCCCGGGATGAAGCCTATTTGATCATGGTGAATAAGGTTTTTGATGTGCTTTTGCAATTGGTTTGCCAGTATTTTATTGAAGATTTTTGCATCTATGTTTATCATGGATATTGGCCTGAATTTTTCTTTTCTTGTTGAGTCTCTGCCAGGTTTTGAGTCAGGATGATGTTGGTCTCATAAAATGATTTGGGAAGGTTTCCTCTTTTTGGATTGTTTGGAATAGTTTCATAAGGAATGGTACCAGCTCCTCTTTGTATGTCTGGAAGAATTCGGCTGTGAATCGGTCTGGATCTGGGCTTTTTTTGGGTGGTAGGCTATTAATTGCTGCCTCAACTTCAGCCTTTGTTATTGGTCTGTTCAGGGTTTCGGTTTCTTCCTGGTTTAGGATTGGGAGAATGCAAGTGTCCAGGAATTTATCCATTTCTTCCAGGTTTACTAGTTTATGTGCATAGAAATGTTTGTAGTAATCTCTGATGATGGTTTGTATTTCTGTGGAATCTGTGGTGATATCCCCTTTACTGTTTTTTATTGCATCTATTTGATTTTTCTCTCTTTTCTTTTTTATTAATGTGGCTAGTGGTCTGTCTATTTTGTTGATCTTTTCAAAAAACCAGCTCCTGGATTTATTGATTTTTTTGAAGGTTTTTCTGTGTCTCTATCTCTTTCAGTTCTGCTCTGATCTTACTTATTTCTTGTCTTTTGCCAGGTTTTGAGTTTTTTTGGTCTTGCTCCTCTAGCTCTTTCAATTTTGATGATAGTGTCGATTTTGGAATTTTTTTTTCAATTTTTTAAAATTGGATTTTAAGTTTTGGGGTACATGTGAAGAACATGCAAAATTGCTTCATAGGTACACACACAGCAGCTTGATTTGCTGCCTTCCTCGCCTTCACCTATATCTGGCATTTCTCCCCATACTGTCTCTCCCCAACTCCCCATCCCCTGCTGTCCCTCCCCTATTTCCCCCCAACAGACCCCAGTGTGTGACGTTCCCCTCCCTGTGTCCATGTGTTCTCATTGTTCAACACCTGCCTATGAGTGAGAACATGCGGTGTTTGATTTTCTGTTCTTGTGTCAATTTGCTGAGAATGATGGTTTCCAGTTCATCCATGTCCCTGCAAAGGACAGGAACTCATCATTTTTGATGGCTGCATAATATTCCATGGTGTGTATGTGTCACATTTTCCCTGTCCAGTCTATCATCGATGGGCATTTGGGTTGGTTCCAAGTCTTTGCTATTGTAAACAGTGCTGCAATGAGCATTCGTGTGCATGTGTCCTTATAGTAAGTAGAATGATTTATAATCCTTTGGATATATGTACAGTAATGGGATTGCTGGATCAAATGGAATTTTTATTTCTAGGTCCTTGAGGAATCACCACACTGACTTCCACAATGGTTGAACTAATTTACACTCCCACAAGGAAAGATTTTAGATCTTTCCTTGCTTCTCATGTGGGAAATTATTGCTATATATTTTCCTCTAGACACTGCTTTAAATGTGTTTCAGATATTCTGCTATGTTGTGTCTTCATTCTTTGAAACATTTCATTGTTTATCCAGTCAACATTCAAGAGCCAGTTGTTCCGTTTCCATGAAGGTGTGTGGTTCTGAGTTAGTTTCTCAATTCTGAGTTCTAACTTGATTGCACTGTGGTCTGAGAGACTGTTATGATTTCCGTTTTTTTGTTTTTGTTTTTTTGCATTTGCTAAGGAGTGATTTACTTCCAATTATGTGGTCAATTTTAGAGTAGGTGTGATGTGGTGCTGAGAAGAATGTATATTCTGTGGATTTGGGGTGGAGAGTTCTGTAAATGTCTATTAGGTTTGTTTGGTCCAGGTCTGAGTTCAAGTCCTGGATATCCTTGTTAATTTTCTGTCTCACTGATCTGTCTAATATTGACAATGGGGTGTTAAAGTCTCCCACTATTATTGTGTGGGAGTCTAAGTTCCTTTGTAAGTCATTAAGAACTTACTTTATATATCTGGGTGCTCCTGTGCTGGGTTTGTATATATTTAGGATCGTTAGCTCTTCTTGTTGCATTGATACTTTTACCATTATGTAATGTCCTTCTTTGTCTCTTTTGATCTTTGTTGGTTTAAAGTTTATTTTACCTGAGGTGAGCATTGCAACTGCTGCTTTTTTTGCTCTCCATTTTCTTGGTAAATCTTCCTCCATCCCTTTATTTTGAGCCATTGTGTATACGTGCATGGGAGATGGGTTTCCTGGATACAGCACACCTATGGGTTTTGGCTTTTTATTCAATTTGCCAGTCTGTGTCTTTTGATTGGGGCATTTAGCCCATTTACATTTTTGATCCTGCCATTTTGATGCTAGCTGGCTGTTTTGCCCATTAGTTGATGCAGTTTCTTCATTGTGTTGATGCTCTTTACCATTTGGTATGTTTTTGGAGTGGCTGGCACTGGTTTTCCTTTCTATGCTTAGTGCCTCTTTCAGGAGCACTTGTAAAGCAGGCCTGGTGGTGATGAAATCTCTGAGTACTTGCTTATTCGTAAAGGATTTTATTTTCCCTTCACTTATGAAGCTTAGTTTGGCTGGATATGAAATTCTGGGTTGAAAATTCTTTTCTTTAAGGATGTTGAATATTGGCCCCCAATCTCTTCTGGCTTGTAGGGTTTCTGCTGAGACATCTGCTGTGAGTGTGATCGGCTCCCCCTTGTGGATAACCCGACCTTTCTCTCTGGCTGCCCTTAGCATTTTCTCCTTCATTTCAACCCTGGTGAATCTGATGATTATGTGCCTTGGGGTTGCTCTTCTTGAGAAATATCCTTGTGGTGTTCTCCATATTTCCTGGACTTGAATATTGGCCTGCCTTGCTAGGTTGGGGAAGTTTTCCTGGATAATATCCTGAAGAGTATTTTTTAGGTTGGATTCATTCTCTCCATCATATTCAAGTACACCTATCAAACGTAGATTAGGTCTTTTCACATAGTTCCATATTTCTTGGAGACTTTGTTCATTCCTTTTTACCCTTTTTCTCTAGTCTTGTCTTCTCGTTTTATTTAATTGAGTTAATTTTCAACCTCTGATATCCTTTCTTCTGCTTGGTCAATTTGGCTGTTAAAACTTATGTATGCTTCGTGAAGTTCTCGTGCTTTTCAGCTCCACAAATTCACTTATATTCCTCTCTAAGTTGTTTATTCTCATTAGCATTTTGTCAAATCTTTTTTCAAGATTCTTAGTTTCTTTGCATTGTGTTAGAGCATGTTCTTTTAGCTCACAGAAGTTTCTTGTTACCCATCTTCTGAAGCCTGATTCTGTCAATTTATCAGACTCCTCCATCCAGCCCTGTTCCCTTGCTGGCAAGGAGCTGGGATCCCTTGGAGGAGGAGAGGCATTCTGGTTTTGGGTGTTTTCATCCTTTTTGGACTGGTTTCTTCTCATCGTTGTGTATTTATGCACCTGTTGTTTTTGTAGTTGTTGACTTTCAGATGGGGTCTCTGAGTGGATGTCCAGTTTGTTGATGATGAAGTTATTTCTTTCTGTTTCTTAGTTTTCCTTCTACCAGTCAGGCCCCTCTGCTGTAGGACTGTTGAGGCCCACTCCAGGCCCTGCTTGCCTGGGGATCACCTGTAGTGGCTGCAGAACAGTAAGGGTTGCTGCCAGTTTCTTCTTCTGCTATCTTTGTCCCTGAAGGATACCTGCCTAATGTCAGTCTGAGCTCTCCTTTATGAGGTGACTCTTTTGATATACAGGGGTCAGGGAGCTGCTTGAGGAGACAGTCTGTCCTTTATAGGAGCTCAAGTGCTGAGCTGTGAACTCTGTTGTTCATTCAGAGCTGCTGGGCAGGTACGTTTAAGTCTACTGTGGCAGAACTCATAAACCTCCTCCGCCCCTATTTTTCCCCAGGTGCTCTGTCCCGGGGAGGTAGGGCTTTATTTATGAGGTTCTGTTGTGCTGCTGCCTTTTTTCAGGGCTTCCCTGCCCAGTGAGGAGGCAGCCTAGTCACTGTCTGCTGCAGAGGCTTTGCTGAGCTGCTGTGGGCTCTGCCTAGCTGCTGTGTGAACTTCCCTGCAGTCCTGTTTATACGGGTATAGTTAGAACTGCCTCGGCAATGGCGGCCCACTTCTGCAATGGCGGATTTTCTCTGTAATGGCAGGCTGCCTTGGCAATGTTGGGCTGCCTCAGCAATGGTGGACTACCTCCGTAGTGTGGAGTGCCTCGGTAATGGTGGACACCCCTCCCTCACTGAACTGGACCATCCTGGGTTCAGCTGTGGTTGCTGTGAAACTCTCAATCCAGAGCATTTCAGATTGCTGTTTTTTTTTTTTGTGGGGATGGGACCAGCCGAGCCTGATCACTTGGCTCTCTTCCTCAGAGCCTTTTCTTTCTTTCTTTCTTTCTTTTTTTTTTTTTAGTTGAAAGGTCAACTATCTCCCAATCTCCCAGGTCTTCCAGTCACCTGTTGAAAAGGCACTGGGATCTGTGTGATTTACCGTGGGGATCCACTGCACTGGCTGAAACAGCCGCGCTGAGATTTGTGGTGCTTTTTTGCCCAGGAATCTCCTGGCCTGGCTCCCTGATTCAGTCCCCTTTTCTATCAGTTGAATGGGTGACTCTGTCTTCCTGGGGCTCCAATTGCCAGCTAAAACAGTGCCTGGACCTGTGTATTTTGTATGGAGAACTGCTGTGCCGGGGAGCCAGCCAAAACAGCTGCGCTGGTGGAAATAGCTGCATGGGCCGAAACAGTCACACTGGCGACCCATGGGGCTCCTCCGCCTGGAAATCTCCTGGTCTGTGGGCAATAAAAATCCATCTGGAAATGCGGTGTCTACTCACCCTCTGTGCTTTTGCTGGGAGCTGCAATCCTCAGCTGCTCTTAATCGACTGTCTTGGATCCGTTCTGTTCCCGATTTCTTTTACATATTACTTATAACCAGTTTATATTAAAGTACCCATGAAGCCAGGCACATTGGCTCATGCCTGTACTCCTAGCCTTTGGGAGGCAGAGGTGGGAAGATGGCTTAAGGCCAGGATTTCAAGACCAGCCAGGGCAAAATAGCAAGACCACATCTCTACAAAAAATAAAAATTAGCCAGGCATGGTGGCTCATGCCTGTGGTCCTAGCTACTTGGGAGACTGAGATGGGAAGATCACTTGATCCCTGGAGTTTGAGTTACAATGCGCTATGATTGTGCCACTGCATACTAGTCTGAGTGACAGAGCAAGATGCCATCTCTAGTAAAAGATTTCTATTCAATATATTCATTAATTTTGATCTGCAGATACAGTATACAGCTAAGTCATTTGAGGATTTTTATTTTCAGAATCAGATTTTTCTCAGGTATGCAACTGTGCTTTTTCCATGATATAAGAAATAATTTACAAACCTAATTTTTCAGGCAAAATTTTTTCCCTATAGCAGTAGTTGTCAACTGTTAGCATGTATAAGAATCACTGGGGTGTTCATTAAAATGCAGATTTCTAAATTCTATCCTAGACTTACTGAACCAGAGCCTGCATAGAGCCTTATTTTAAAATAAGAACCATAGGTGATTCTGATACAGGTGATCTACCAACTATACTATTAAAAAAATTTCTCTTTTATGTGAAACTCTAAAGTTTTGGTTAAGCATTTGTTTAAGAATTTGAGCAGATTATCCCTTATTTCTTGGGTGGAATCATGAACCTACCCCTAGGCATTCCATTCCTGCAACCTACATCTGTGCAAAGGAAGTATGGGAGATACTGCTAGTTGTCTCCCTCAACCCCCTCCCCTGCATTCTTCTATTCCATTGGCTTCTACCATCTAGGCAAGGAAGCCAAATCCAAATTAAATTCCCAGATTCCCTGCAGATAGGGGAAGACAATGATACAATATTCTGTTCAATGAAATGTAGGTAAAACTCTCTGGGAACTATTTCTTGAATTAGAAATAAAAAGTAAAAGCTTGCTAGAGGAAACATGCAGCAGTCACCTTTGGATTGTGAGGATGGAATCATATACTTCATCAGAAGTAGTGGAGAGAAGTACAGGAGGAAAGAAGATGCTTGGGGCTTCGATATCTTTATAACAAACCAGACTGGGGCTCTTAGATATGCATAATATGTGTTTGCCATTCCTTGACATCTCATTCTCATGAACATTCCTGATGTACCATCATGAGCACAGAATTCCAGTGTATCAATGATATGCAGGAGTTACGCATGACTGAGTGGGCAGGTGGGGAATGCTGACAGCCTTAGAGATCCCACTTTTACTTTGAACTGGGACTTGTTTCATATGCAGAAAGTAAACAATGACATTCAGAGAAACACAAATGACCAAGGAACTCCGTAATATCCCTTCTTACTCCCGTTACTTTCCTGTATTAGCCAACCACTTATGCCAAAAATGATGACATAGAAGGAAACATAAAGGTAGCTAAAGGTAAAGAGTGTTGGAGAATATGTGTATATTAAGAAGAGAAAAAATGAAAAAAGTTTTGCTGCACAAACTAACTCAATATACTTGTCAGAATGAAACACCTGCACATACAAGCTGTGAAATAGAAATTGTGCAATTTTTATTAATTTCCCTTAGTCCTGCTTTTTTTTTTTTTTTTTAGAGATGGGGTTTCATCATGTTGGCCAGGCTGGTCTCGAACTCCTTACCTCATGATCCACCCACCTCAGCCTCCCAAAGTGCTGGGATTACAGGAGTGAGCCACCACGCCAGGCCCAGTCCTGCTTCTTTTATAAGCTCACAGCAGTTCCAAGCCCTTAACTGCTCCAGGCTACCATATAGTTACAGGTATCTGAAGACCTTTTATTTGTAGAATGAGTTTCAGATTCAATACTAACTCTGCTTGAAAACATATGCAAGCATCATTCCCACCACAGGTGGATACCCTATCTTCCTGCAGTCTCTAGCTCTTGAAGTGGTTTTCGTTGCCCTCTTCCCCTGTCCCAGTCACCAAATGAGACCTCTGAGGTAGGGCTTAAAGAGTTAATTCCAGGCCTGTTGCGGTGGCTCACGCCTGTAATTCCAGCACTTTGGGAGGCCGAGGTGGGTGGATCACAAGGTCAAGAGATCGGGACCATTCTGGTCAACGTGGTGAAACCCTGTCTCTACTAAAAATACAAAAATTAGCTGGGCATGGTGGCGCACGCCTGTAGTCCCAGTTACTTGGGAGGCTGAGACAGGAGAATTGCTTGAAACCAGGAGGCGGAGGTTGCGCTGAGCCGAGATTGCGCCATTGCACTCCGGGCTGGGTAACAAGAGCGAAACTCCGCCTCGAAAAAAAAAAAGAGTTAATTCTTTTATGTTTATATTTAAAATGATCTTATATTTGCATTTAAAAATGGCATTGCACACCATAAAGAGGAACTGTAAAATTCATGCTAATAATTTAAAATTTAAATTTAATTTTTCTTTACTAAGAGCAATAATAAATAGCAAGCAAAAAAACACCATGACAAACTGAGAGAGAGAGAGAGAGAGAGAGAGAGAGAGAGCGATATTATGGAAGAAAGGAAAAAGCATTATATTTTATTACCTTTAGTGACCCTTTTTTCCTGCTATTTGAACAACATGCCCCCAAAATTACATAACCAGCTGTGCTCATGCCAGTGCCGGAGCAGAGCAGACTCCACTTTCCTACCACACTCAAAACTGTGGGATTTGGACTTAATGCCTGCTCTCTGGGGGCTCATCTCTCCCTTCTCAGTCAGGTTCCATTTTACCAGTATATATACATACACACATGCCCAAATGGACACATTAATGCACAGGAGTAGAATTAAGAACATGCTCTCAATCAAGTCTAACCTGCTTCAGGCTCACTTTCAGGGACCTCAGATGCTTCAGACTCCTCAGGTAACAATGAGCCTCGGGTATCCTGAGATGCCTCAGGCTCTTCGTGAACTTCCAACTCATCACCTTCAATCTCCTCTTCATCCTCATTATCAGTTTCTT